>NC_141668.1:32051831-34451831 GCF_028749965.1 Puma concolor
GAAGTTCACACTGAAGTGTTGACAAACATTCCAAAAAGAGTGTAAGGGGTTCCATTTCATAGTCAAATTGGCTATAATTGTCTATCTTTCATTAACCTCTAATAAGGAGATGCATTTTAATAAGGTATAATTGGTTTCAGATTTCCATGTCTTTCATCTCTTTTCCATAAAGGTTCTGGAAGTATCCTGGAAAGGTACAGATAATTCCTTCTTTCCTTTGGTCTTCATTCAGTGATATTTAACATTAATTCTACTGCAATTGGTTTCTATGGGAATACTGTTTTTGCTAAAATGAGGGAATATACAGAAGGACTTAAGAGTCTTTCATCTGCTGTCCTAACATGTTTTACAAGCACAATGAATTGCTGTTTCTACCTGCATGGTATTTTACCAGTACTTCCTTCTGTGGCTCAGTATTTTTCCCCATTAGGATTCCCCAAATTTTATTTTTGTTCAGTTCTGTGATTTCCTTGCCTTCCATTTAACTTTTATATTAAGAAAATATATTTTTTAAGTCAAAGTGCTGCTCATTTTATGTTTTCTTTTCCAAAATCACCAAGAGTAAGCAATAAGAATAAGAAAATCAAAGAGATTCAAGCTAGTCTTTCCAGACTGGATCAAAAAAGTGATGTGATTAGGTTTTCACACTTCACACTGTTGGTCTGTCTCTGTCTCTGTCTCTCTCTCTCTATGTATATATGGAATCACAAAGGCACAATTTATTTATTTATTTATTTTACAAAGGCAAAAATTATATGGACACTTTATGCTATCAGACCCCATTTCACTTGTTTTGATATGTAGGTTTCAAACTGCCTTTTTCATACGACAGCAGGGAAAATAGTGCTATTCTAAATCCTCCAGTAAGCACCCTGCTGGGTTTATTTAACCTTGCTCAGGCTAAATAAGTCTGGTAGTCTCAACTAGGCAGATAGGGATCTGGTGCCACTAGGCTCTCAGAAATCATTCTTTTTATTTCACTTCGATTCTTTTGAAGTAATCTCTACGTACAATGTGGGGCTTGCACTTGAGATCAAGAATGCATGCTCCAATAACTAAGCAAGCCAGGTGTCCCTCAAAAATCACTCTCATAAAATTTTATTTTTATTAATAAACATTCAATTTCCTAAAGGTTTAAATAGTAAAATGTTAGAAGATAATGGAGAGCCATCATGACTGTCGCATGTCTTCTTTCGCAGAAGACATGTATCTGTTCCAATACTGATGGACTGTGAACTGTGGACATACCTCTTATAAAATCAAGAAATGGTAAGTATATAATTCATGAGAGAACAAACTTGACATGATTCTATACCTGTTGTAATGAGTAAAGAAGCCATTCAGGCAAACCTTAGGCAATCCTCTTCTTTGAAAGGCCCTGTTATTTGAGCACCAGACCGTTCATTAAATCTCTATTTTATAAAAGGAATTTAGAGAAAATACTTCGCAAAATGTTTTTATTCTGAATTAACTAGTAGCTTTGGTAAATCAAATGACCAATAATTTATACAAGATTTCAGTAATATAAAAGTACTTTACAATTACATAATTTAATTGTGATCATATATATGTCAGTAATATAATAATACCATCTCCTGTTAAATTTGCTACCTGCAGTCTTCCGTTCTTTCCTTTCCTTCCTTCCTCTCTCTCTTCTTTCTTTCTTTCTTTCATTCATTTTTGGGTCTTTGATGATTTGCCAAAAGTGGATTAGTGTGTAAAAACTATATAATTGTTTGTAATTGTGTTGTTAGCTGTTCATGCTTTTTAAAATTCCTGTGATGATAAAGTCTCCCTGGCAAGTACATTCTATGTTATACACATGAGAAGAGAAACCATACTGTAGAACACTATAAATTATACCAGCTGAGCTTTAAGTGCTATACAAATGTAGCTGATGAGTAGGTTGAACTCCCACCTGCTGTATGAGCACAATACTAGATATGAAAACTGTTCTCGAATTCTAAAGATGAACAAACATGGAAAGAATATAGAACACCAGCTAAAAAAGAACTGAAGGAAGCACATCTCCCTTTTTCCCAAAATAGTTTAAATGCAATTATTCAGTGGCATCTATGATGATGAATACATAAATAGTTTAATAAGAAGAACAATAAAAATCCAATTAATTATTTTGTATAACTAAATATATTTTTCTCATAAAAATGGCTACTTTCCTGGAAACTATCAATTTCAATCTAGTATTTCTTGATATTTACTATGATTTAAAATGTCCTAAAGATATAATTTTAGTCCACAATATAAATGAGAGCCATATTCCAAAGTAAAACATACACAGATAAAAAACTAAATAAGAATGCTAAGAATAGACAATAAACTGAATGTTATGAAAACCTAATGATTTACAATCAGTAACATCAGTACTTATCAGTCAGTGTCTGAAAACAGACATTTCATCTCAACAAAGGAAAACATACATTATTTTTGAAAAGGAATAAGGTATTTAGAATATGGGAAGAGTAGGTGGCAAAGCAGCATGATGTATATTTTGGTACTATGGATAGAAGAAAACTGAAAATTCAGTAGCAGATAGGTATAGTTTCTTCATTTTGGCCCAAATCCTTAGAAATAAGTAAAAGTTGTAAAAAAAAAAATAAGACATATTCATAAGAAGAGATACTTGGACTTGAATGAAGGAGGAAACCACAACTCCAAATGAGCAGGAGCATTTATCTAACGCAAAAGATAAAAGACATGATTTGCTAGCCACCAGAGTCAACATTTGAATCAACCTTTGGAGTGTTGCTGTAGAATCTGCCAAGCAAATAAACATTTTGTTAATAATGTCGAATAGGATAGCAGAGATATTGACCCCCAACCAGGATCAGTGAGTGTGAGAACCAGGGAAAGAGGCAGAGCTGGCTGAACAGCTGATGAATCCAGGAGTATGGAAAAGCCCTCTAAGTCAGAGAACAGGTATTGCCACAGAGGACCTAGAAATAGGAGCTAAAAATTGCAAAGCAAGAAAGACTAAAGAAAAAAAATTAGTAAGCCCAGGAATTTATTTAAGTTATGTGACTGTTGCTTTGAAACTATTACTTGTACCCTCTATTTCTTGTGATAACATCTTCATTTTCTTTTGAAAATCTACCCCTCCTTCACTCTCAGTTCCTGAGTCTCATGAGGTCTGGAGTTGCTCCTGCTGTCCTCTTAGAGACCACAAGGAGAAATATTTTCTGAAAACAAAGGCAACAGTCTGAAAAGCTTAGCTAAGAGACATAAAGAACCAAGTTATGCGACTTTGAAAGTGCATCAGGTCCATTTGTAGTCAGTATTACTCTTGACTTTCCATTTAGATGAGCTTATGAGTTCCTTTTCAGATTGAAGAAGTTTAAGTGATTATATGCCATGTGCAACAGACTCTAATATGTAGTATAAAAATCAATAGATGAAAAGAAATAAAAGTTCAAGAGATTGGGGCATTGATATGGAGGTACAAAATTTCTAACTTGCTTTCTCATAGGAACTCTTGGAAAACAAAGTTTTTAAAGTGATAATAGAGAAAATCAAAATTGGCAAAATGCAGGGAAAAGAATCAGGGTCAACTAAGTGCTAAGCAGGATGAATAAATGAAGACACAACATCTAGATGTTTCACAATGATAGTTTAAACTGGCTAGAATTAAAAAATTCCAAATTTCCAAATGTAGAAATGTGCTTGCTCTGCCTAACTCCATTCAAACCTACCATTCTCTCTGAGGATACAGTTGTTGGGCTTCTGAACCCAATGCAATACCTATCATAACCCTCTTCTAAAATTCTTTAAAGTTTTTGTTTGATGTCCTGTTTGAGAATCTTCTCTTCATGTGCATCACCTTGCCTCATATATTTGTGAAATCAGGATTCAAGTTTTAAATATCTTTCCAGTTTAATCTACTTGTTTAGATTAACAAACTCAGTCTACACATTTGATTTCCATCTGCCACCTTCCAGTTTCAGACCCTTACTGCTTTGGGTAAACTCTGCATTCCATTCAAATTTCTTAGCCCAGGCTATCGGAGCTATATTGTGGTCAGTGCATTCTCTAGATGTGGACAATTTCATTTTCTAAGAGATTCACATTGTTTTGTGATTTAAACATTTTGATCTACTGGAGCATATAACAACTGGCTTCTGATTATCAGAGTAATGAAAAGTTATTGCAGTTCCTTAGTTTACTAGCAACATGTACATCAAATGTACTTATAAGCATTTTAAGAAATTTTAAAGTTATATTCTACAAGAAAACTCTAGGAATTATGCCAAATACTCCATGATTTGGCTGATATTCAAGAAGAGCTTTATGGGACACACTTTTATTACCCCATTCTACATGACATTGATTTGCCTTTAAACTCAACTGAAGTCCGTTACTCCATAACTTAAGTTAATGGGTATATGTATAGGAAATTTCCTTACCACAGCAGTATGTCTCTCAATATTTTTTATTTATTTAATTTACTGAATGCTCAAACTCCATCAATGTCTAGTTGAAGTCAAAGTATAATAAAGTATGATACCGAAATGTGTACATCACTGAAAGCCTACTATAAAATAGAGTACCAGAGGAGTTTTCCATATAATGTAGATCACAGTTTTTTTTTTTTATCTTGTTTGTCTGGTTGCACAATTTTTAATTACCTAATGTTATATTTTGTTCAAAATATTCAATAATTTCAAAATAAAGTAATGACAGATAACTGGTCTATAAATGGTTGAATGCCCATAATCATATACATTCATTTGTAATTTTGGCTATTTTATGATGCACCAACTTTTCAATGAACTATCTAAAAGCAATACGTTTAACAAAGGAGATTCAGTCCTAGACCTGAGTAATGCTAATAATAATTGAGAGCTTTAAAATGGCTCCTTTAATATCCATTTGTGAATGGCCACTAATGAAAGCACAGATTCTGAGAATGAACTGCATTACATAAGACAATCAGAGCTGATATCCCAAAGGATCTGCAAACTGTTCTCTAAGGCCAACTGATCAACTTCCAGATAATGTGCCTGATGTCCAAATGCTCTATAAGAAATCTAAATTGCATTTTGTTCTATACTGCACAAAACATTAAATTTTAGCTAACAGAAGAAGTTGGAGGAAGAGGAGAAAGAGGAGATCCATTTTCATAGTTGAACACATTCATATAATCATCCTTTACATTAATAAATATAATATTCCTGGGGTTCCTGGCTGGCTCAGTTGGAGGAGCATGCAACTCTCGATCTCTAGGTTGTAAGTTTGAGCCCCACATCAGGTGTAGAGGTTACTTAAAAATAAAATCTTTAAACAAAACATAAACAGAACATCCCCATCACTCAAGAAAAACCTTCTTGAGTGCTTCCTTCCCTCACTACCACCTCCAAGGGTATCCGCTTTGCTGACTTCATACAGCACTGAATTGTTTTAACACTGTGTTGCACCTGGCTTCTTTCACTCAACATTATTCTTATGAGATTCAACTCTATTGCCACACATAGATGTTTCATTCTGTTTGCTATATATCATTCTATTGTGTGAATTTGCTAGAGTTTAATTTCATTCTACGGTTGATAGCCTTTTTGATTTCTACAGGTGGTGTTGCTACAAAGATTGTTCTATTTTACCTGACTATTCTATTTTTATTTTGGTATTTCCTTTGAGTATATACCTACAATGGAATTCTAGGTCATAGAGTATGTATATGTTCAATTCTACCTGATATTGACTAACACTTATACAAACTGTTTATATTCCTACCAGCAATATATGAAAATTTAGGTTGTTCTCTATCATAAGCAATGTTTAGATTTTACTATTTTTTAATATTTTAAATTAATTTATTTTGAGATAGAGAGAGAGAGAGAGAGAGAGAGAGAGAGAGAGAGAGAATGTGAGCAGAGGAAGAGCAGAGAGAGAGGGAGAGAAAATACCCCAAGCAGATTCTACATCATCAGTGAAGATCCTAACATGGGCTCAGACTCATAAATTGTGAGATCATACTTGAGCCAAAATCAAGAGTGGGATGCTTAACTAAGCCATCCAGGTGCACCTAGATTTTACTATTTTTAAATTTGGCCATTTTGGTGGGTATGTAGTGGTATCACCATAAAGTTTTAATTTGCATTTTTTTGACAACTATATGAAGTGGAATATCTTTTCATGCTATTTGGTCTCTTGAATATCCTTTTGTATGAAAAGCTTTTAAACCATATCCTTTGCACATTATTTCTAGTAGGTATACTCTTTGACTTATTGATCTGAGTGAGTTTAAGATACATTATAAATACTAGTTATATGTTAGATACATTATTAATGTATCTTTCCCACACTGTTCTTGTATTTCATTCTTAATGCTATTATTTGATGAACATAAGTTCTTAACATTAATTTGTTTCAGACCCATCTATATGCTGTTTACAAGAGACCCACTTTAGACCTAAAAACACCTACAGATTGAAAATAAGGTGATGGAGAATCATCTATCATGCTAATGGTCAACAAAAGAAAGCCGGAGTAGCCATACTTATATCAGACAATCTAGACGTTAAAATAAAGAGTTTAAAATATCATAATCAAGGGGTCTATAGACCAAGAAGACCTAACAATTGTAAACATTTATGCGCCAAATGTGGCAGCACCCAAATATATAAATCAATTAACCACAAACATCAAGAAACTCATCGATAGTAATACCATAATAGTAGGAGACTTCAACACCCCACTCACAGCAATGGACAGATCATCCAATAAAAAAAATCAACAAGGAAACAATGGCTTTGAATGACACATTGAACCAGATGGACTCAATAGATATATTCAGAACATTTCATCCTAAAGCAGGAGAATATACATTCTTCTCCAGTGCACATGCAACATTCTCCAGAATAGACCATATACTGGGACACAAATAGCCCTAAGTAAGTACAAAAAGATCAAGATCATACTGTGCATATTTTCAGACAACAATACTATGAAACTCAAAATCAACCCCAAGAAAAAATTTGGAAAGGTAACAAATACTTGGAGACTGAAGAACATCCTACTAAAGAATGAACGGGCTAACCAAGCAGTTAAAGAAGAATTTAAAAAGTATATGGAAGTCCATGAAAATGATAGCACCACAACCCAAAACCTCTGGGATGCAGCACAGGCGGTCATAGGAGGAAAGTATATAGCAATCCAGGCCTTCCTAAAGAAGAAATTTCTCAGATACACAACCTAACCTTCCGCCTTAAGGAGCTGGAAAAAGAACAGCAAATAAAACCCAAAACCAGCAGAAGACAGGAAATAATAAAGATTAGAGCAAAAATTAATGCTATCGAAACCAGAGAAACAGTAGAACAGATCAATGAAACCAGAAGCTGGTTCTTTGAAAGAATTAACAAAATTGATAAACCACTAGCCAGTTTGATCAAGAATAAAAAAGAAAGGACCCAAATAAGTAAAATCAAGAATGAAAGAGAGACATCACAACCAACACAACAGAAATAAAAATAATAATAAGAGAATATTATAATCAATTATATGCCAATAAAATTGGCATTCTGGAGGAAATGGACAAATTCCTAGAAACATATACACTACCAAAACTGAAACAGGAAGAAATAGAAAATTTGAACAGACCCATAACCAGTAAGGAAATGGAATTAGTAATAAAAAACCTGCCGAAAAACAAGAGTCCAAGGCCAGATGGCTCTCCAGGGGAATTCTACCAAACATTTAAGGAAGGGTTAACACCTATTCTCTTGAAACTGTTCCAAAAAATAGAAATGGAAGGAAAACTTCCAAACTCTTTCTATGAAGCCAGCATTACACTGATTCCAAAACCAGAGACCCCACTAAAAAGGAGAACTATAGACCAATTTTCCTGAAGAACATGGATGCAAAAATCCTCAACAAGATACTAGCCAACTGGATCCAACAATACATTAAAAAATTATTCACCACGACCAAGTGGGATTTATACCTGGGATGCAGGGCTGGTTCAATATCCGCAAAACAATTAACGTGATTCATCACATCAATAAAAGGAAGGACAAGAACCATATGATCCTCTCAATAGATGCAGAGAAAGCATTTGACAAAATACAGCATCCTTACTTGATAAAAACCCTCAAGAAAGTAGGGATAGAAGGAGCATACCTTGAGATGATAAAAGCCATATATGAGTGCCCCAACGCTAATATCATCCTCTATTGGGAAAAACTGAGAGCTTTCCCCCTAAGGTCAGGAACAAGACGGGGATGTCCACTCTCGCCACTGTTATTCAACATAGGATTGGAAGTCTTAGCCTCTGCAATCAGACAACACAAAGAAATAAAAGGCATCCAAATTGGCCAGGAGATACCACAAAGAGATACCACCTTACACCTGTCAGAATGGCTACCATTAACAACTCAGGCAACAACAGATGTTGGCAAGGATGTGGAGAAAGAGGATCTCTTTTGCATTGTTGGTGGGAATGCAAGCTGGTGCAGCCACTCTGGATAACAGTATGGAGGTTCTTCAAAAAACTAGAAATAGAACTACCCTACAACCCGGCAATTGCACTACTAGTAATTTACCCATGGGATACAGGTGTACTGTTTCGAAGGGACACATGCACCCCCATGTTTATAGCAGCACTATCAACAATAGCCAACGTATGCAAAGAGCCCAAATGTCCATCCATGGATGAATGTATAAAGAAGATGTGGTATATATATACAATGGAGTATTACTCGGCAGTCAAAAAGAATGAAATCTTGCCATTTGCAACTACGTGGATGGAACTGGAGGGTATTATGCTAAGTGAGTCAGTCAGAGAAAGATAAAAATCATATGACTTCACTCATATGAGGACTTCAAGAGGTAAAACAGATGAACATAAGGGAAGGGAAACAAAAATAATATAAAAACAGAGAGGGGGACAAAATAGAAGAGACTCATAAATATGGAGAACAAACTGAGGGTTACAGGAGGGGTTATGGGAGGGGGGATGGGCTAAATGGGTAAGGGGCACTAAGGAATCTACTCCTGAAATCATTGTTGCACTATATGCTAACTAATTTGGACGTATATTAAAAAAAAAAAAAAGTAAAATAAAAAAAAGAAAAAAAGAAAAAAAAAGATAACTTCTCCAAAAAAGCATACACCATGTTGTGAACATGATGTATTATATTTTTTTCTAAACATTCTAAAATTAGGCAGCTTGTATTTCTATGTATATACCATATACTTCCTATATTCTGAAAAGAACAACCTTCCTCTAACCATTTCTTTTTATTTCAGTTATGTGCTCAGAAGTCATCCTCAAAATTCTTCGGGGGTAAGATTAAAATGACCATTTTTTTTGTAGCTTCTCCTATTAGAAGGTGGATACCATTTCTCTCTTCACTGACTTTGGGATTTGCTTTGACCAATAGAATTCACAGAAATGAATTTTGTGTGAATTCTGAAAAAGGGCTCAAGAAGCCTTCCATCTTCTGTTTTCATTTTCCTGATGCTCTGTAACTACTATGTAAAATCAGATTGGCATGTACATTCTAGGAGAGAAGACCACATGGAAAGAAAGGTCTCCTGAGAACTACCTAAGACCACCCAGTATTTTCAGTTGCCAGCTAACCAAATAATTAACTGAAGCTAACTTGCAACCATGTGTTGAATTTTATTAAATAATTTGAATTAATTATGTTCACATTAAATTATATTTTGTTGGCTTCCTGGTAAAATGAACTTTGTATTTTGTGTTATATTAGTCAAAATCATGGTGGGTGTGTGTACATATATATATATATATACACACACACACACACACACACACACGTATACATATACACACACACACACACGTATACATATACACACATATATAAATAATAATAATTTGTAAGAATAATTTACTGAATATATAAAGAAGTATTTGTATTCCTTATCAGTAAGTCAGTCAAATTTCCATGAACAATGTTTTAACAACAGAACACAGCAGGGTATTAACAGCATGAGATATCAAGATCACAGCCCTTGTTTGGAATTTTGGCTTGGACATGTACTACCTCTAGGAACTTAAGTTATTTAGGCTATATTTCTTTTTCTTTTTTTAAAAAAATTATTTATTTATTTTGAAAGAGACAGAGAAAGAATGAGCGGGGGAGGGGCGGAGAGGGAGGGAGAGAGAAAATCCTAAGAAGGCTCCACGCTGTTGGAGCCAGCTGTTGGAGCCCAATGTGGGGCATCGTCAAACAAACGAACTATGATACCATGACCTGAGCTGAAACCAAGAGTCCATTGCTTAACCAACTGAGCCACCCAGGCACCCCAGTTATTTAGGCTATCTTATCCTTAGTTTTCTCATCGGTAAAATATAGGTGACTGACGCATTGGAAATTTGGTGAAGTAAATGTGTATGAACTATGTAACTGGTTACACTGCCGTGTAACAAATTATTACATGCCTCACTTAAAACAACACACGTTATCATCTCACACTTTCCGTGGGTCAGTCTGTTCATGGCTTAGCTGAGTTCTCTGCTTCAGCTTCTCATCAGGCAGCAATCTAGGTGTCAGCTAGTGCTGTGGTCTTATCAGGGGCTTGATTAGAGAAAAAGCCTTTTCTAAACTCTGTCAAATCATTAGTTGCATTCATTTCTTTTTTGGCTGCAGGACTGAGGGTTTTAGTTTTGGTGATGCCCATGCTCAGCAACTAGAAACCTCCTCCAGTTCCTTGGCATGTAGACTTTTCCAACATGGTCACTTCATTCATGACAATTTGCTTCTTCAAAGTCAGAAATAGAGAGCAAGCAAATTTAATAACAAGATGGACTCTTACATAATATTCCATAATTACAGTAGTGAAATGTCATCATCTTTGCCACATTCTACTGGTTACAAGTAAGTGACAGGTCTCATCCACACTAAAAGGGAGAGGATTACCCAAGGGTATAGATAAAATAAGGCAGGAATCATCATGGGTTATTAGGATCTTTCCACCAAAAGCCCAGGGTGTGGAACAGAATAAGTACATAAACGTTAGCTGTCTAACAACTGTTCTAAAATGCAGAGTGTAAAACAACAAAAATCTGACCAAAATAGTCATGAGTTCTACATTTTTATCTTGTGATTCTTAAGCTCATCTACAAACAGAAATATTAATTGGTAATCGATTTAAAATATTCAAATGGGGGGTGTTTATAGCAGCACTATCAACAATAGCCAAAGTACGGAAAGAGCCCAAATGTCCATTGATGGATGACTGGATAAAGAAGATGTGGTATATACATACAATGGAGTATTACTCAGCAATCAAAAAGAATGAAATCTTGCCATTTGCAATCACGTGGATGGAACTGGAGGGTAATATGCTAAGTGAAATTAGTCAGAGAAAGACAAAAATCATATGGCTTCACTCATATGAGGACTTTAAAAGACAAAACAGAAGAACATAAGGGAAGGGAAACAAAAATAATATAAAAACAGGGAGGGGGAAAAAAACAAAAGAGACTCATAAATATGGAGAACAAACAGAGGGTTGCTGGAGGGATTGTGGGAGGGGGGATGGGCTAAATGTAAGGGGCATTAAGGAATCTACTGAAATCATTGCTTCACTATATACTAACTAATTTGGATGTAAATTTTAAAAAATAAAAAATAAAGTTAAATAAAAGGTTGTATTCCTGAAACTAATATTACATTATGTTAATTATACATTAATAAAAAATAAAGAGCTTTAAAAAAAGCAAAAACAAAAAAGACAATATTAATTTGTTTAAACACTTTTTCTTTTATACTTAGCACCTTGTCTTGTTTAAGAAACCTATTTCTATCTGAGGTCGTGAAGGCAAATTCATTGTTTTTTTTCTGTAAATGTTTTGTTTATATTTAATATTTAGATATTAAATCTACCTATAATTTATTTTTTACAATGTGTGAATAGTAAAAAGTGTGAATAGTGTAGGGGACAGGATTCATTTTTATCCCATTGGTATTTCCAATTGACATAGCGTCTTTGTTGAAAAGAACCTTTTTATACCTACTACGCTGATGTGCTTCCTTTGTTACAAATTATTGCAATATGCAATAATGCAGATTATTGCAAATGTGTTTGTTTCCTGACTCTATTCTGTTCTACCCTTGTGAAAATATTTTTATAGCTTAGGCTAGATATCTGGTAATGTAATCCTCCAACTTTGGTATTTCCCTCAAATTACCTAGGCTATTTCTGGCCCTTGTGAAATGAATTCCTATATGAATTTTACAAATAGCATTTGCCAACTTCACCCCATCCCCCTCCCCCCCAAAAAAACCTGCTGAGATTTTGAGAATGTGTTAAATATTTTAAATTGGAGATAATTTAGCATGTATGTCTACTTGAGGTTTTCAATCCATGAATATGGTATATCTATTCATCCATTGTTTTCAATTTCACTCATCAATATTTTGCAGTTTTTAAGGAAGAAATTTTGCATATTGTCCTTAATTTTTTTAAGAATTATTTTTAAACAATCTCTACATCCAATGTGGGACTCAAACTCAAAACCCCAAGATCAGGAATCTCATGCTTTACTGATGGAGACAGCCAGGTACCCTCCTTACATTTATTAGATATTTGATAATGTAGTTTTGTTTCTTGTTTGATGACACTGTATATGGTATTTTTCCCCATATGTTTTTGCTGGTATATAGAAATGCAATTTTTCATACCAATTTTGTGTGCAGTCACTGTGCTAAATTGACTATTATTCCTACTAGTTTATATTTGATGGCATAACCACAGGAAAAGATTCTGAATGTTATTATTCATTAGAGACATGCAATTTTTTACCATAACGGCATGCCACTAGACACCCACTAGAAAACTAAAATGAAACTGTACCAAATATTGGTAAAGATTTAGAGCAACTGGAACTCTCAAACTTCTTGTGAGAATGTAGAAATATAGTTCATTGGGAAAACAGTTTGGAGGTTCCTTAAAAAGTGAGACATAAACCTACACTATTACTCAGCCATATCACTCCCACATATTACCCAACAGATATGTACACATACGCAGAAGTAAAATATATGATGACGATGACACAAGCAACAAATAAGGGGAAAAGGAAGTATACATTTGTATACTTACTCCCTATGTGAAGTGGCACATATTATCTAAACACTGAATATGTCTGTCTTCTATCACTGTGAATAATGCATCTATGATGTAATACACATTAACACTAAATCTGTATTTTGCGTTTATTGCTGAGTGGTATTTTATTGTATGGGTGTAATATTATTATCATTTAGAGGACATTTTGATTGTTTCCATTCCCAAATGGAATGGAAAGGTTATATATAAAAACACTAAACAACTGCAAACAGGTTTTTTGATAAGCATGTTTTAAATCCTCCTCTGTAACTAGCTAGTGGTGAGATTGCTGGGTCAAATGAGAAGTGTATGTTTAACTTGATAAGAACCTGCTAAATTTTCCAAAGTGCATCAGTTTGTGCTCCCATCAATCATACATGATTATTTCAATTACTTCACATCTCCATCATAACTGGTACTTGCAAGAATTTTTTTTTATTTCTAATAGCTATGTAGTGATATCACTTTGTAATTGAATCTGCATATCCTTAAGAATTAATGTTGAGTATTTTTTAAATGTGCTGCTTTGCTATAACAATAGTTTCCTGGTAAATTGAATATTCAAGTGTTTTGATTATTATTAGTGATAGTGATTTGATTATGATTAGTATTAGTGATTCATCACTTATATATAACAACTAGTGCTGATCACAACAAATGTCTCCTTAATACTTATCACCATTGGGTGATATGCCATTGAATTTAGCCCATCCCACCTCTTCTCAAGCAATGCTGAGTTTGTTCTCGATAGTTAAGAGTCTCTTTTATGGTTTTCCTCTTCTCTTCTTTTTTTTTCCTTTTCCCTATGTTCATCTGTTTTATTTCTTTAATTCCACATGAGTGAAATCAGATGGCATTTGTCTTTCTCTGACTTATTTTGCTTAGCCTAATGCACTCTAGATCCATCCATATCATTGCAAAAGGCAAGATTTCATTCTTTTTGATGGCTGAGTAATATATATATATATATATATATATATATATATATATATATATATATATATATATATATAATGTCACATCTTCTTTATTCATCAGATGATGGAAATTTGGACTCTTTGCATAATTTATCTATCGTTGATAATCTGCTGTAAACGTTGGGGTGCATATGCCCCTTTAAATCTGTATTTTTGTATCCTTTGGGAAAATACCTAGTAGCACAATTGCTGGGTCTTAGGGTAATTCTATTTTTAACTTTTTGAGGAACCTCCATACTGTTTTCCAGATTGGCTGCACCAGTTTGCATTCCCACCAACAGTGTAAGAGGGTTTCTCTTTCTCTGCATCCTCACCAACATCTATTGTTTCTATTGTGTTGTTAATTTTAGCCATTCTGACAGGTATGAGGTGGTATCTCATTGTACTTTTGATTTTTATTTCCCTGAAGATGAATGATGCTGAGCATCTTTTCATGTGTATGTTAGCCATCTGGAGATGTTCTCTGGAAAAATGTCAGTTCATGTATTCTGTTTTTTGGGTATTGAGTTTGATATGTTATTTATAGATTTTGTATAACCCTTTGTTGGATATGCCATTTGCAAATATCCTCTCCCTTTCTGTAGGCTGCCTCTTAGTTTTGTTCATTGGTTCCTTTGCTGTGCAGAAGCTTTTTATTTTGATCAAATCCCAGTAGTTCATTTTTGCTTTTATTTCACTTGCCTCTAGAGACATGTCTAGTAAGAAGTTGCTATGGCCAATGTCAAAGAGATCCTGTGTTCTCCTCTAGGATTTTGATGCTTTCTTATCTCACATTTAGGTCTTTTATCCATTTTGAGTTTGTGTGTGTGTGTATGCTTGTATGGTGTAAGGAAGTGGCCCAATTTCATTCTTCTGCATGTTGCTGTCCAGTTTTCCCAACATCTTTTGCTGAAGTGACTGTTTTTTTCCCATTGGATATTCTTTCCTCCTTTGTTGAAAATTAGTCGACCATCTAGTTGTAGGTCTATTTCTGGGATTTTTATTCTATTTCATTGACATGCATCTGGTTTTGTGCCAGTTCTGTACTATCTTGATGATAACAAGATAAACTTGACATCCAGAACTGTGATGCCTCCAGCTTTGCTTTTCTCCTTCTAGGTTTCTTTGGCTATTTGGCGTCTTTTGTGGTTCCCTTTGTTCTAGCTCTGTGAAAAGTGCTGCCCATATTTTTATAGGGACTGCATTAAATGTGTACATTGCTTTGGGCAGTATACACGTTTTTAAAAATATTTATTCTTCAAATCCACAAGCATGGAATGTTTTTCCATTTCTTTGTGTCCTCTTTCAATTTCTTTCATAAGTATTCTATAGTTTTCAGAGTACAAATCTTCTACTTCTGTGGTTAGGTTTAGTCTGAGGTATCCTATGACTTTTGGTGCAATTGTAAATGGGGCCAATTCCTTGATTTCTCCTTCTGCTGCTTCATTATTGGTGTATAGAAATGCAACAAATTTCTATATGTATCCTGCAACTTCACTGAATCCGTGTATCAGTTCTAACAGTTTTTTTAGTGAGTCTTTCAGGTTTTCTACATAGAGTATCATGCCATCTACGATAGTTAAAGTTCGACTTCTTCCTCTCTAATTTGGCTGTCTTTTATTTCTTTCTGTTGTCTGATTGCTGAGGCTAGGACTTCCAGTACTATGTTAAATAACAATGGTGAGAGCGAACATCACTGTCTTGTTCCTGACTGCAGAGGAAAAGCTCTCAGTTTTTTCCCATTGAGGAAGATATTAGCTGTGGGTCTTTCACATATGGCCTTTATGATGTTGAGGGATTTTTCCCTCTATCCCTATTTAGTTGAGGGCTTTTAACAAGAATGGGTGATGTACTTTGTCAAATGATTTTTTTCTTCATCTATTGAGAGGATCATATGGTTTTTATCCTTTCTTTAGTTGATGTGGTGTATCAGGTTGATTTGAAAATACTGAACCACCCACTGAAGCCCAGGAATAAATCCCAGTTGATCATGGTGAATGACTTGTTTAATGTACTGTTGGATTCAGTTTACTCGTATTTTGTTCAGAATTTTTGCATTCATTTTCATAAGGGATGTTGGCCTGTAATTCTCCTTTGGTGGGGTCTTTGTTTTTTGTTTGTTTGTTTTTTTAAATTTTTTTAACGTTTATTTATTTTTGAGACAGAGAGAGACAGAGCATGAATGGGGGAGGGTCAGAGAGAGAGGGAGACACAGAATCCGAAACAGGCTCCAGGCTCTGAGTGGTCAGCACAGAGCCCGACGCGGGGCTCAAACTCACTGACCACGAGATCATGACCTGAGCTGAAGTCGGAGGCTTAACCAACTGAGCCACCCAGGTGCCCCAGGGGTTCTTTGTTTTTTGAATCAAGGTAATGCTGGTATCATAAAATGAGTTTGAAAGTTTTCCTTCCATTTCTATTTTTTGGAATAGTTTGAAAGGAATAGTTATTAACTATTCTCTAAATGTCTGGTAGAATTACCCTAGGAAGCCATCTGGCCTTGGACTTGTGTTTGTTGAGAGATTTTGGATTACTGATATAACTTCTTTGCTGGTTATCATCTGTTTAAATTTTATATTTCTTCCTGGTTCAGATTTAGTAGTGTGTGTGTGTGTGTGTATTCTATGTTTTTAGGAATTTATCCATTTCTTCCAGATTGCCCAATTTGTTGGCATATAATTTTTCATAATATTCTCTTATAATTGTTTGAAATTCTGTAGTGTTAGTTGTGATCTCTCCACTTCCACTCATGATTTTACTTATTTTGGGCTTTTTCTCTTTGCTTTGTGATAAGTCTGGCTAGGGGTTTACCAATTTTATTAATTCTTTCAAAGAACCAGCTCCTAGCTTCATTAATCTGTTCTATAGGTTTTGTTTGTTTCTATCATTTATTTCTCCTCTACTCTTTCCCTTCTTATGCTGGCTTTAGGCTTCATTTGTTGTTCTTTTTCTAGCTCCTTTAGGTATAAAGTTAGGTTGCATATTTGAAATCTTTCTTGTCTTTTTTTTTTTTTTTTTTGAGATTTTTCTTGATTCTTGAGGTAGGCCTGTATTGCCATATACTTACCTCTTCTGACTGCTTTTGCTACATCTCAAACGTTTTTGACAATCGTGTTTTCATTTTCATTTGTTTGCATATTTTTAAAATCCCTTCTTTAATTTCCTGGTTAACCCATAATTCTTTAGCAGGATGTTCTTTAACCTTCATGTATTTGTTCTCTTTCCAAGTTTTTTCTTGTGGATGACTTCAAGTTTCATAGAATTGTGGTCAGAAAATATGCATGGTAGGATCTCAATCTTTGAGACCTAAATCATGATCCAATATATGATCTATTCTGGAGAACATCCCACGTGCACTCGAAGAGAATTTATTCTGCTGCTTTAGGATAAAATGTTCTGAATATATCTGGTAAGTCCATCTGGTCCAGGGTGTCATTGTTTCCTTGTTGTACTTCTGCTTAGATGATCTTTCCATTACTTTAAGTGGAGTGTTAAGCTCCCTACTATTAATGTATTACTATCAATGAGTTCCTTTATGTTTGTTATTAGTTTATATATTTGGGTGCTTCCAAGTTGTGATCATAAATATCTATGGTTGTTAGATTTTCTTGTTGGATAGACCCTTTTATTATGATATAGTTCCCTTCTTCATCTCTTGTTATGGTCTTTTGTTTAAAAGCTCATTTGTCTGATATAAGTGTGGCTACTCCAGCTTTCTTTGAAGTCCATTAGATTGATAGATGGTTCTCCATCCCCTCACTTTCAATCTGCAGGTGTGTTTAGGTCTAAATGGGTCTCTTGTAGGTAGCATATTGATGGGTCTTGTTTTTTAACCCCATGTCTTTTGATTGGAACATTCAGTCCTTTTACATTCAGAGTTATTATCGATAAATAAGAATTTAGTGCCATGGCATTACCTGTTAAGTTGTTGTTTCTGGAGACTTTCTATTCTTTGTTGTTTGTGGCCTTTCCCATTCACAGAATTCTCTTTAATATTTCTTGCATAGCTAGTTTAGTTGTCATGACCTCCTATAGTTTTTATTTGTCTGGGAAATTCTTTCTCTCTCCTTCTATTCTGAATGACACTCTTGCTGGATGAAATATCTTTGGTTGTATATTTTTCCCATTTAGCACGTTGACTATATAATGGCACTCCCTTCTGTCTTGATAAATTTCTGTGGAGAATTCTGCTGCTAACTTATTTGTCTTCCCTTGAAAGTTAGGGACTTCTTCTCCCTTGCTGCTTTTAGGATTCTTGTTCCCTATCTCTGTATTTTGCAAATTTTGCTATGGTATGTCTTGGTGTTGGCCTCCCATTGTTGATTTTGATGGCAGTTCTCTGTGCCTCCTGGATTTGGATGTCTGTTTCTTTCCCCAGATTAGGGAAGCGTTCAGCTATAATTAGCTCAAATAAACCTTCTGCCTCTTTAACCCTCTCTTCTTCTGGGACTCCTATGATACAAATGGTATTATGCTTTATGGAGTCACTGAGTTCCCTAAGTCTATATTCACAATCGAATATTTTTCTTTCCCTCTTCTTTTCAGTTTCATTATTTTCCATAATTTTATCTTCTGTATCACCTATTAATTCTTGCTTTTTCTGTCCTTATGGTCATTACATCCAGTCAGTTTTCCATCCCAGTTATAGCATTTTATAGTTTGTCTTGATTACCTTTAGGTCTTTTATCTCTGTGGTAAGGGACTCCCTGGTGCCTTCTATGATTTTCTCAAGTCTAACTGGTATCTTTATCATTGTTGTTTTAAATTCTGGATCAGCCTTATTATATCTGTTGTGATTAGATCTTTGGCTATGATTTTTTTATTTTTTGGATTTCTTCTTTTGGGATGGATTCTTTTGTCTTGGCCTTTTGTCTAGGTCTCTGTCTTCTTCTCTGTGTTAGGAAAGCCTGTTATGTTTCCTCCTCCTGAAAGTAATAGCTTTACTAAGAAGAGGTCATATACGGCTGGTCTTTCCCTCAGGCTAGGCCTCTGTAGTTTCTCACTTGCAATGGGGAATCTTTTGACCTTGGCCAGAGTGTGGTGAGTTTTAACTAGGTGTGCTCTGGTCTGCTTGTTAAAAGAGGTCTGGCCCAATTTCCACTAGAACTGAAGCTTTGCAGCACTCTATGATCAATAGACTTGGTGCATGTGAGGGAGGGGGTTGTGCTTTTCTTTTTGGGGAAGGGCCTGCTGCTCTGGTTCCCAGGTACTTGTCCTACTAAAGAAGCACCTGCAGAGCACATGTGGGTGGAGTTTGCTGTAAGTAGCTCAGGCCTCCACTGTTGGAACTGTGGTGCCCACTAAAGTCTCTCTGATGGGTGGGGGAGAAAAATGGTGCTAGCCCTCTCCCTCTTCTCTGGAGAGGGGAATTCACATCTGCTGCTGACTGGAAAGCCCTCAAAGAAGAGCAAACAATCCCCCCCATGTGTCCCAGGTGCCCCTCAGATTGCTGTCTTCACCCTGTCTGCATCAGGGCTGTCGGCCCACCCAGCAGCACAGCACACCTGTGTTTTTTCTCAGGCACACTGGCTGAATTTCAAAACTCCAAACTTTAGGGACCCAGCGTGTTGTGGACCTTCACTGGTCCTCTGGGGGAGGGTCTTGCCACAGTGGTGCTATTTCCGGTCTGTCCTAAAAAGGCAGTCGCACCAATGTGCAGGAGCTTGGAGTTTAGAATCAAGCACAGCAAAAAGCCTGAATCCAGGTTAGCCACACTCAGTAAGTGTCTCTGACCCTCTGTTTAGGGGTAGGAGAGCTTAATGGTGCCAGCTGGCTTCTTTTGTGCCCTGGGAGGCAATGCCCAGATGTATTCCAAGAAGGGAAACGTCTCTCCCAGTGTGTCCCAGGGGATCCTCAAATCATGCCCTCAGCTCCAGGCTTCTGGTCTCCTCCTCCACAGAAGCACCACAGCATCTGTCTGGGCTCCACACTGGCCAGACAGACTTCTAAAACTCCAGTCTTTGAGTTCCATTGGTTATAAAAACTTACAATACTCAGCCCCTCTCATTTTCCTAGTCAATGGTTTTGGAGAAGTGTTTTCCCTGTGTGATACCCTGTGCACTGCTCTCTCTCCTCTCTCCCTGACCAGGGCTCTCTCCCCTCTGCAGCACCTGTGATCCTTTTCTCTCCCAAATCAAATCTCTGCACCTCCTACCTTCCATGATGTGGCCTCTTCTCTCCCTCTAATTGTGAAGTTTGTTCTCTCAGTCATCAGATCGATTTCTTGGGTGTTCAGAATAACTTGATTATTTATGTAGCTGTGTTCGAGGAATGAGACAGGCATAAGGTCCTCCTACTGCTCTGCCATCTTAACTCCCTGATTCTTGCCCATATATTTTAAATTTATTTTCTTACTACTGACGTTGAAAGTTCTCTATATAATCTAGATGCAAATATTTTATCAAATATGTTTTTGAAATATTTTCTCTTAATCTGTGTTCAGTCTTTTAATTATCCTAACATTGCCTCTTGAAGAACAGGCATTAAAAAAAGTATTTAATATTTCTAAGATAGGTAGTAATGCCTTCTCACAGATATTCATTATCTGTGATTTTTCTTTATTATCTCTTTTATTATTAATCAGCCTGAAAAGTAGAAACATTCTTATCAATCCACTAATTATGTCATTTTTAAACAAAATGATGCTCTTAAGCACAAAACGTTTGGTACCTTTTCTCTAGCTAGGACCATGCATAAACAGAAAGAAACTTCTCCATAAGAATTAAGTGTATCTAATGATGAATAATTTCAGTGACTACTGAAAATTTTTATAAATGTTGAAGCTTACAGTCCTGTGCGAAGTCACCAAAAATTTCTCTTATTCTATTCAAAAGCCTGACTGCTGTTATATCTGAGATTCAGTATTATTTGCTTCAGGTTGTTGGGCTTTGTAAATGAACAACCACTAGCTTTCCGGGATCTCATAAATAATTCCCTTTGCTCTATTGCTATTCTTACAGCCCCCTCAGCCAAACTGTGTTCCTTCAACACATTCCAAAATATATCTCAGTGAGTCTGTAAACACACTCCTCTCCATCACTTAAATTATCACACTTGGGTGGTTTATATTCTCCACTTCACTCCTTATTTTTTCTTTCATTCCCAGCCAGTAATCCAAAAGATCTGTGTGGTCCAAAATGGTCTGGCATCATCTGATAAGAATCTGGTGTGTTAAATACTTTGGAAACACTGGCCAAATTATACTTGGGCATTGAGATTGAGCAATACTAGGGACTATTTCTTTTGATAATTTCAAATGTCTGCATCTGAATGATGCAAAATTTAGATGGTATTCTTCAAAATAGGAGGAGTTTATACTTTGGAGAGCTGTTTTGTTCCTACAAAGTGAAGCTAAGAGCAGTTATGAATGCAGAAGGATCACAGCAAAAATGAGAAAAAAACTTGAAGTATTCTCATTAAATATAAAAATAGAGGTAATAAAGCCTATTACTGTTGCCATCATTTAATTTTTTATAGAAGTTATTAAAAGTTAAATGATTCATATTAAAGAAGACTATTATAGAAGGAGGGAAAAAATAAAGTACAAGGAATTTGATAAATATAAATGAATAAAATTAACATCTTTCCTTATACTAGCAATAATAAACTAGAGAAAATATTTGGGGTACCAGTTTTTTAAAAGGAACAAAAATGTGGCTAGTTTACACATAAAAAAGGTATTGAGAAATTTAAAAATATGTATTTTAGTAATTTAGAGATGCAAACCATGTCTCTTACTTACACATATCAATTTATATGTTTCATCATTCCCAAGATAACTTAATATGATTTTTTAAGTCAAATTAGCCATTCTCAGAAACACCTACAAAAACATTCAGGTTTTAATAAAATTCAAAATGTTAATTGTGATAAATGTAGGATATGATTGATGGATATAAAAATACTCAAAACTATATTACTTAAACTTGAACACAGCATCGAGTCAGAATAATGAAACAGCCGTGTGTATATTAGATTATTCCACAGAAAATTAGCAAAAAATTCCATTCCCTATGCTTATGCTAATAATTGAGTTTTCTCACATACTTAATTGTGTAGTCCTATCAATTCTAAACCTCAAAAAGGTCTTCAGTCTTTCAATTCCTTCCCATCAATACTGTCTCTACTCCAATGAAAACAACCATCATGTATAACAAATTATTACAATAGCCTTGCAAAAATCTCAAATGCAAAAGAGTGATCATGAGTCTTGGTAAGTCAGATAAAATAAAGATTCAAGCATAACAGGACACACAGTAAGCTTTAAGAGACAGTTAATATTCTCACATTAAAAGTCTGTTAAAAAAATAAGTCTGTTTTAGACTAGATTTAAAAAAACACACCAATTTTTGCAACTCTCCTTATCAATGCAAAATGGAGAGCCAGAAAACCTAAAACATTTAAGGCAATGGAATAGAGAGAAAGAGGAACATCTAAGGTAGTAGCATTGATGATAAGCAAACTAAGAATAAACTAAATGACCACTCAACCATATTCTAGGCTTCATATTTTAGCTTAATAAACCAGCATTTAGCTATCCTTTTTAGAAATGGACTATACTTTCTTGTCCCTGCAACCATTAAAAACAAAGTGATGTGTTAAATATACACCTTAAGGGTATACTCAAAATAAAATAATAAGACAAATCTTATATTAAAAAATGAATCTTTTATAGGATGACCTTAGAAAGATCTTTGCTTTTTAAAGTTTCTCATTGAAGAATAAAAAAAGGTGCACATAAGAAAGTAGAAAGGAAGACTGGATGAGCAGTATGTCTTCTTTTTGCCTTCCATTATCTTCTTCCTCAGTTTTAAACTTGTATCACTATAATAAAATGTTATCACTTTAATTCATGCCTCAAGTTCTGTTTCCTAGAGGACCAGAACTAAGAAAATAACCTTTCTGAAAGTATAATGAAGATAAAACAAGAACATTTATTCTTGTGTTCTGTAACCCAAGATTGCTTAATTCAACCTGAAAGCTGGTAGGGTTGGACAAGACCAATTCCAGAAAGCGAAACTGTATTATTAAAAGACAAGTCTGGGCAGGTTATAAGATAACAATATGAAAGAAGATGGATTTTCCTGCACTTTTTTAATGCAGCTCCTTCCATAAGCTCCCTAACACTGTCAGAGAGATGCAGCCTGTACTCCTTTATAACCCAGCAGGCCATTATTTCGAATTTCCCAAGACAGAGGTTAAAATGGATATAGAGAACAAGAAGGAGCCAGTGATGTAAATGGAAACTATAACGTGAATACTAATAGGATAAACAGGGCATAGAAGACTGTTGATTAGAGAGAGAACTTTGTAGACAAAGAATTAGATCTAAGGAGCATAAGTAAATAAGATCTTCAACATTGCTTAATAGCAATGGATGTCAATCGAAATAAACCAAGAAGGTGATAAACAGACACAGACACACACACAAAACCAAAACTAACAACAAAAAACACTTTTAAAATCTAAGGAAATTGTTATTCTGCAGACTGGTATACAAAATATCTGTACCAGCAAAACCCTTAGGTTACTATGTCTGCCCACCTAACCATTCTTAGAAGATACTGGCTCCTAAGAATCACACTTTGCAGAATGGAAGGCCATCTGTATGTTTATGTTAGATATGTTCAAGATGGATCAGAAAAGGAGAGTACAAATGTAAAATGCAGATGATGTAAAACACACACACACACACACACACACACACACACACACACACACACACCAAAATAACAGCAACAATAACAAAACTTAGGTCATTGCCAGTTTAGGAAGTCCTTTTTATTTTATATTTTAGGATATATGTGCTATGAATTAGTAACAACGATGTCATGTTTTCTATCCTCTCTTCTCAAAAAGTTATCTTTTTCTCCAAGATGTTTACTACATATTGCAGCTGATTAAGTAACTTAATTATGGGTTATCAAATATTGATGATTTATAATCTGAGCTTAACATCACTCAAAAATCCTGGATTTGAAGCTAGATTTATAATCTGAGCTTAACATCACTCAAAAATCCTGGATCTGAAGCTAGATGTTATGACTAGATAAGATTATTATGAGTGCTTTTAGAACCATGAATATATGATATACATACATGTACGCCTATTATATATGTGAATGCGGTCAGTCAAAAGTATGAAACTCTACATACTTCATTGTTAAAACTTTTGTATTTATTGGTTGCATTGAGGAATATAAAATGCAGGGTATCTTGAAGAATCTGAGTGTACAGCCAATTGAACAGAAGTGTCAAAGAATCAGGAAAACTGGTGTCAGGTATTTGAGCAAAGAACTCAGCTCTACTTGACCAATATTATCTCTAGATTTCTTAGGTAAGGAAGGTAATGAATTCTGTTATTGATCTAACTAGTGTGAACCGGATGTGTTGCCACTAGCAAGCAGAGAGATATTAGTAACAACAAAAACAATAAAAAAACAAACAGAAAAGAACAAGGAAAATGATTTGGTACATCAGTTTATTTGTGTTGTTGGTGATTAATCTCTTTAGTCACTGAGACTTCTAAAGAGGCATGTATATTACAACATTCTAGAAATAACCTCATTTAACTTGTGGCCTCACTCATCACTTCAATAGTAAATAAACATATACCATGACTCCTCAAAATGTATAATACATACATTTTCAATGATATTGTAAAAATCACAAAGATGTTTTGCTCTCCTCTTATTACATAGAATTAATACTCTAGGAGGACAAATTATATTTTTTCTTTAACTTTCACAGGGGACTTATGATAATGACGTATTTAAATATTCAATATATTCAGGTGATTAACTTTTATACTAGAACAGACGGCTCTGTTGAATAGATGCTGTTGAAGGCAAAAAAAAAAAAAAAAAAAAAAAGTGGAAAAAAAAACTATTTCAGATGTGCTCGTTGTAATTGTGTCCACTTCAGCCAGGTAATGGCTACGGCTAAAACTGTAATTCTTACCTTCAAACTCACTGGCTTTCGATTTGTTTTACAGTGAATGGAGTTTCAATATATTTGTGTTTACAATAAACAACTTGCAATACATTCTATAATTTGGGAATTATCCTTGGTCCATGAGCCAGAAATACTATACTTTTTGGCAGTCCACTAGCCCCTGGGACTTCAGTTAAATAAGAAACAGTTTGAGAGAATATAGAATTCTAGGGTGAGAAAGCCCAAGAATGTAAATGATTTGGTTGTTGCAAATGTGTTCTCTGGGAAAGCTGGAAGAATGCAAATTTGATTTTTGTTTTTTGAGCACTTCCATTGCATTTGCTATCACACACAAGCACACGCACCAGACTGTTTCATAAGAATTTATCACTTTAATGGCTTCACTCAAACTCATCTCAGGATGTATTGTGAAGACCTTATTTTATTTGATTGAACCTTAGACATCATTCTGTTTATGAACTAAGGGCAAAGTTGCTACAATCAACTAGAAAATCTGGCCAGGCAGTATGTAATAAGTATGGAAGAAGTAAAGGTTCTACACTGGCAATTAGTTCAGAAATTCAATGGGTAGGAGGTCAAGAACTATTGATTATCATCTCATATTTGAAGACCTTTGTTCCAAAGCATAAGAAACACATAGGGACTTATCTGATAAATAGACAAATATCTGTATGCTATTTTGGTTATAGCTGTTCTTTAAGTCAGGGGGAGACACTCAGGATTGCCAGAGCAAACAGTATATTTGACTGTTTTTACTCTACTGCAAAATAGCTATTTCTCCCAAGATTAACTTATCAGATATCTAATGGATTCTATATTTCCTCATAAAATTAGCTATGTATAGATAGTTAAATAAAGCTTCATGTTGAGAAATATCTACAAAGACATGACACAGTAATACATGATCCAGGTGAAATTTATTAGAATTTATGTTAAAAAAAAACCCTGAAATTCTGGGGCACCTGGGTGGCCCAGTAAGTTGAGCATCCGGCTCTTGATTTTGGCTCAGGTCATATCCCAGGGTCGTGGCATTGAGCCCCATGTTGGGTTCTGAACTGAGCATAGAGCCTGCTTGGGATTCTTTCTCCCTCTCCCTCTGCCCATCTCCCCTGCTCAGGCTTTCTCTCTCTCTCTCTCTCATTCTCCTAAAAAAAGAAAAAAAGGCTAACCTTCAAAGCTGATGTACATTTTTAAAAAATCTGAAATTCTATGGTTATAAGTTTTATAAATGATTTGAAATTTTTTTAAATAGTGAAATTTTGAACATTAACAATAAATATATCTGTGATTCCCTTAATTAAATAGAATGAGATGTGTACACATATGAACTGGGCTCTCATCTTGAACGACAAATTGATTTTTTAAATATCATCTGAAAAGACAGATTTTTAAAATTTATATAAATATTTCCACATGTAGTTTTGAATGTAAATGATTTTCAATATGATATTAACTACACACACACATACACATACACAGATACATATATACATAAGCATGACAAGCAAAGTGGTGAATGAGTTAGCCATTAGCTTAAAAACTTTTGGTCACGTGCATCTATTTTTAACTAGGCCATGAAACTCTGCCTGCATAATAATAGGAAGCTTTCTTAAGTCTCTTATTTATCAAGTGTGGTTATATATTTAGTTTTTCTTCTGTGCCTTCACAATTATATATCAACCTACGTCACAAATGTTTGAATAGTCATTTTAGCATTATTAAAGTTCAACATTCAAATATGATCAAAATAATTAATATTTATATGAATCACATTTATAATTAATTTGGGCTGAGGGGGGGATTGGGGATGCTAGCAGCCATAATTTAAGAAAACTTGCCTCTGACTTACTAGATTTTTAGCCATGGCAAGTTATTTAACCTCTCTAATCCTCAGTTTCCTTACTTGTAAATCTGGACTTAAAAATGGTCATCCCTACCTCTTCAAATTTTATGTATAGCTTGCATGAAACCATGAAAGTATACTTTATAAACTGAAAATATATAAAAGTGAGGTGCTAACCTAGAGGCAGAATACTATATTAGGCAGTAAGTACTAGGCATTAGTAAGCCCTCAGAACACTTTTGCTAATTAATTAGATTATACTTCACAGACTGAAATAGAAATATTAAAGTTGGGAGTATTTTCCTTCCTTCCTTCCTTCCTTCCTTCCTTCCTTCCTTCCTTCCTTCCTTCCTTCCTCCTTTCCCTTCCTTTCCCTTCCCTTCTCTTCCCTCCCCTCCCTTCCTTCCTTCTTTCCCTTCCTTTCCCTTCCCTTCTCTTCTCTCCCCTCCCCTCCCCTTCCTTCCTTCCTTCCTTCTTTCCCTTCCTTTCCCTTCCCTTCTCTTCCCTCCCCTCCCCTTCCTTCCTTCCTTCCTTCCTTCCTTCCTTCCTTCCTTCCTTCCTTCCTCACTTTCCCCTTCTTTTCTAGCTGATACCCTTAAATGAAGGGGATGGTCTTTTTTTTCTAAAGCAAACCATGAGGAGTCCACAAACATTTTCCATAGATTTTGAGGATGCCTACAAAGTTTCAGGCATAAGTGATAAGGGTAGATTTCAGCAAATCTTTTCCATCCTGTCTTAAAGAATAAAAAAAATACAATCTAATAATTTAAGAGCTCTTAAAGTATTTAAACAAGGAGGCCACTGGGATGAATGGCTCTATATCATGCCTTGGGAGCCTATGCAAGCAAACCAAAACCTAAGCCAGAGTCAATGCACTTGAATCCAAACAATGAAACTTAAGAAAACCGAGGAAAAAACAACCAACTAGTTTTCCCAAATAAGGCAACTGTTTAAGCCATAGCCAACGGAATAACTTCTTTGCTTTACTTCCAGGTCTTCTTGATAAAAATCCCATATCTCCCAAAACTCCCATAGCTCCTATCTATGGAAGGTCCCTAATCATCTCCAGTTTGGCAGTGCCAGACTGGAATGGATGTATACACGAATAAAACCTTGGAGATTTTAATGTGCCTCAGTTTACATTTTCATAGCATATCTCTAAATATAGATATGTATTTCAAAAAGACCTGTTTAAAACTTCAAAAAGTTTTAAATTTTAAAACTGTCATATTTTCTAGAAATCTTAAACTCTAAATCTGGAATATTTACATGTTAATTTTATGAATACAAGTTTTCAAGTACAACATGCTTTTACATTATAAAAAACTAAAGAATAAAGTAACTTCTTTATATATATGTAATGTTATGCGAAGCAGCTATATGTTTACTATCATGCACATATCAGTATTATTTTCTGTTCAGAAATTATATTTAAAAAAAATTTTTTTTTTAACGTTTTATTTATTTTTGAGACAGAGAGAGACAGAGCATGAACGGGGGAGGGGCAGAGAGAGAGGGAGACACAGAATCGGAAACAGGCTCCAGGCTCTGAGCCATCAGCCCAGACCCCGACGCGGGGCTTGAACTCACGGACCGCGAGATCGTGACCTGAGCTGAAGTCGGACACTTAACCGACTGAGCCACCCAGGTGCCCCAGAAATTATATTTTTAACACGTGGCATTTTGCCAAGATTCTTACTCATTTGTCATATCTACTCATGATTTAATTTATATCTATAAAATTGTTTTTCTTTCACGTTATGGATTATATTCAAATGTTATTATGAATTAAAATATTAATGATAATAGACATTAGTGGAGTGCCTATCACTCATATCAAAGTAAAATATTTTGGTCCTGCCATATCAGCATTGAATCTTATTCAAAACCATTATCCTTTTTTTCTCCTATTAAAATTGATTACTTTGAAATTGAACATTTGAAGTCATGAAAAGGAAGGACAATAACATTCTTGATTATGTCTCAGGGTCAGGGGTTCAATCCTGAAGGAAAATACTGAGGTTACTCTATAAGGTAATGTTCCACAGTGAAAAGTGAAAGCACTTGAATTTTTTGGAACAGAACACAAAGATATACAAAACATTTGGCAAAGATATAAGCAGAACTTATTGCAAGGTTGGGTTCATTGATAGTAGTCACATTAATTTCTGCTGCAGAAAATAAGAGTGTCTTGAGAGCAAGGGCAAAGTTGCTTCATAAGGAATTTTCCTTTTATTGTGTGAAAACTGCTTCAATACTCAAAGCTTAAGGGCATTTTACGCTGGCATCACTTGCAAAATGCCTCCTTCTGCTTCAGTTACCAGAGGAAGCCTAAGCTGATCTCAAAAGTGTTTATAGACATTGTTTTTATGTTCACAATCTATCAAATGCTCCTGGTGCATTATTACAGATCTAGGCATTCTCTTGGCATAAAATACCATGGAATTTCTCTTTACTGAAGCTAAATTTTCAGTTTCATTATTTCTATTTAATCTTTGCATAACAAAAAACATTTACAAAATAAACCATGAAGTGACCTAATTGATCATTTAAATTAGTATGTCAGAGTTTATAGATTCAAATGGAGATGATGATTTTGCCAGTAACTTACAAAAAAATTTTGCAGTGGCCTTCAAATCATATTGAATATCCTTTTGCCTATCTTCAACAGAGACAAATATAGAACTTTGCTTTCTGTAAACAGTTGAGCTTAATTTGGAGTCAAACTAGTAAATGAGGGATCAATGAAACTAATCATATTTCAGTGATAAAATGACATGGACTAGAAGCTAAAACTTGCTTCTCTCTTTTAATACAAACCTTTTTTTAAAAGTTTATTTTTGAGAGAGAGAGAGACACAGAGCACGAGTGGGGGAAGGAGCAGAGAGAGAGGGAGACACAGAATCCAGGGCAGGCTCCAGGCTCTGAGCTGTCAGCACAGAGCCCAACACCGGGCTCAGACTCACAGATCATGAGATCATGACCCGAGCCCAAGTCAGATGCTCAACCGACTGAGCCACCCAGGCACCCCCAAAACTTTCTTCTTATTAGTTGTATATCTATGCCCTGTGATAGGCAGAATAAGAAAAATTTAAATAATCCTGGATCATACAGCTCAACTGTGTCAAAAGAAGAATATGTCCTCTGGAACTTGGTGGTCTAAATCACAACACAAATGAGACCTGGCTCCTCCAAGAGCTAAAAAAAAGGAGTAGCCTATGTTGGTTTGCCAAGTCATTTGTCAAACTCATAGAAAATACACTAAGTAGTTGTTGTATTGAAATAAATTGGACTGAGATGAAACAGAGGGTTTTCTCTCCAGAGAGGGTATTAGTTGGTATTTGATTAAATTTCTCCTTTATTTCCTATTAACAAATTTATAGGCAAATAGGAGGAACTATCTCTTCTACTTCTGAAATACTTAAAACTCACCACCTATGTGAATACTAAGGGAATATTTAAGAATTGGTTATTCTTAATCTCTAGGTTTCCATGGTTTTCAGCTGGGTATATTCATTAGTTTTATTAGAGGACAATTTTTGTTTTCACTAAAAGTCCATATACTAAATGACGCTTAGAGGTTCTGTAAAGAACACCACAAGATGGCAGTATTTCAGAAATTAATCCTTGGAGAGAACATTTCTATATAGTACCTAAAATAATATAATATATTTGGGCTGTATTTTTAGTAACTAAAAATATTTGAAGTCATCACTACAAGTGATTAAGAATTAATGACACTAGGATATCTGTTTAGTAGTAAACAAGTTGTTTCCTTTAAATAATATAACTGTCAGTTTGATTGTTCCAAAACATTAGTGAGCTTCATCAACATATAAATGAGTTGATGGTAAAGAATTGTCAGTGGATTCATAAATCTCATAATTGCTTACATATTGGTCTATAACTATAAACATATTTTTAAAATTGTTTGAAAAAATAAGATTCTAATAAGACATCAATTATATTTTATTTCTCCATGATTGTTTAATAACCAGTTTTAGAACAATAAATTGAAATTAGCAATTATACATATTAAACACATCATTTATATTTTTCAAAACTGTTCAGGATTGGGGATCAGCAAGTTTTTATTGTAACTACTCTCATAAAAGTCTAAATTACTGCCTGTAAAAAAAATATACGGTTTTAACAAAAAAAGCAGCCAAAAAAAACAATGTGGAATATTTTATCATAGAAATTATATTTTTGCACTGTCACTTTTCTTATACAGGGGACTGCTCTTCCTGTTATCATCTTTACAGGAATCACATATAACTTCTGTCCTTTAATCCATTGTTTAACTATATTAAGTGGACCTAATTCCCTCACTTTCCCTCCCCACACCAACTTTTAAGGTGGAGTCATCCCAGAAAGATATGGGGAATAGCCATCAATTAAAGAAGGTAAATTTATCCTTTTTTGTTTTCTTAATTATTCAACTGAAATCTGGCAGTACTTAATACCAATTTTCCATTAATTCATTTTGAAGCTATGTGTATTTTTCTTTTTATCTGTTTTTAATAGTCCACTCCACTTCTCTACTCTTTGAGTTAGAGGTTTGGTACAAGTTCCATATAATATTGACGTGGAAATGTTGGGGTTCCAACCTGAGAACCAAGAAAGAATTCTTCAGATGTTTTTGGTACAAAAAGCTGGTTTTATGAAAGTACAATGACAGGGCCCATGGGCAGAAAGAGCTGCACTGGGGTTATGATGGGTGACAGATTATATACTTTCAGGTTGGGGGGAGTTAGGGATAATATAAGTCTCTACGGTATTTTGGAAACAAGGTTTCCAGGACCTTGAGGGGGCTAGCTATTGTTAGAAAAAGGTCATTTATCACTGTTTAGTAAAACCTCAGTCATGAGACCCTTCAGTTATATATCATTGGGCCAGAAGTTTGGAGTATGATTGCCAACATATACCTTGGGAAGGAGAGGTAGAGATAAAGGAAGTTTCCAAAGGAATTCTTATATGTTAAAGTAGATGTACTGGATCCTGGAGGTTGGGATGTTAAGTTAGGATTGCCTTTTGCCCTGAGTAAAGTGTCCACATCAAGACAGCTGAGCTTCTAGAGGAATGTCAATCACGCTGTCTGTCTCAAGGACTTGTCAATGGGCTGTAAATTGTAAGGAAATTTTTTTTCTTTTGCCTTTGTTTCCCACATCAATATTATTTCTGCTACTTCAATTCTGAACTACTTAGCTGTGAAATAAATTCCTGGATCTGACTCAGTGATTGGAGATCTTCAATTTCATCCAATGATGACTTCCAAATTATTAATTCCTTTAATGTTGATTCTGCATCCTTCATAGAGAGTAGGTAGAGCATCCCTATTGAGAACATGTCCACTTTACTTATTGTTTCCTTTTAGATTTTGATGATATTCCTTGTTGTGTTTTTAATATTAATCCTATTCATTTTAACCTGAACATACACATAAGGTGCTCTGTATCAGAGACAATACCATGGTTATCCTTATAAAAAGCAAATAATGACAATGTGTTTCTCTATATCCCTATTCTTAACATTAGGTTGACAAAATGAAAACCAAGTCAAGTATCTTACTGATACAAAGTCTGTAATATAGGCAACAAATAGGAAAATGGGCTTTCTGTGCTTACATACAAAAGAAAGAGATAGCTGCCTCCCACTACCCGCCTGAAAAGAGAAAAACCTTTGTTCCTTGGAGACAAAATGGATAAGATCCTGAGTTCTCACTCTAATCCTCAAGAAAAGAAATACATCTCTCCAAGGGGTAGATAAACCTGGGCATATCCAATCTGTAAGACTTAAGAAGTTTTTCTTGGTCCTGCCCTCATTTTCCCTTGAAATGGAAACATACACATCTGGAGTTAAGTAAACCTCCCCAATTCTCCATGTAGTTGTAAATTAATTTGTCAAGATTTGATCTTAAGAATTTAATCATATTTTGTATCAACTATATGTGTATTTGTACTATACATTTTCTATGTTGCATCCAGGAAATTATCATCTCTTTATTTCTCAATTACCAATTACTTATCCCCCGGCCATGATGATATTATCAAAACAGTCTATTATTGATCCATGGGAGGGCAGAATTTGCCATCCCGAAATAAAACTTTTTGGCATAAGAATTACTCTAGGCTGATTATTTTTAAAAGACAGAGGAAAAGCTCCTAAAACAAAGTAGAAGTTGCCTTACTGTAAGAAATATTTACATTTGCAAGGAAAATCACCATTTGTAAGGGTGTCTCCCTCCTTTATTAGGAAGAAAATTCTCTAGAAACTCTGATCCCTGGAGAAGGCAACAGCTTCCATTTGTACAACAACCTTATCCTTGTTCAGTGTATTTTTTCCTGATAGCCCCCCTGAACTGGCTACCCCTTCCAAAATCTTTTTGTTTTTCTTTTTTTGTTGTTGTTGTTTTGTTTTGTTTTTATCTGGAGATAATATTTAAGGTGGTGGCTTGTGCCTTTTGGGGGAGTTGCTCAGTTTTACTGGGCTTCTCCCATGTATACAAGAACTATACATGTTACTAAGCTTATGTTTTTCTCCTGTTAATCTGGCTTTTTATTACAAAAGGTTATCAGCCAAGAACCTAGAAGGGTGGAGGAAACATTTTTTTCCCCCTAGAACTTCTTTTAAATTCTGACTTAAATTCTGTTTATATAGCTTGTTATTACCAAACTATGCACCCTTTTGTTCATCTAGTAATTGTATATAGGGCCCCTTTCCTTGTGAAAACAAAGTGGGCATAATTCCCTTATGCTACTAGTATTGCAAAATTTACATTGTTCAAATGTATAATTGACATGCATTTTTCGGGGCTGTTTGAAATCTGATCTTCTAATTATCCTTTGTTGTGAAGTAAGCCTGTTATTTCAGTGACGTTTTCTACTTAATACCTGAAGTCTCCTTTCTCCCCATTTGAACCATGAAGTTTCCAATAATTTTTGCCCCCCATCCCTGACTTTTTTGGGGGTTTGTTAAAATTTAGAGGAAATAAAAGAAAAAAATTCTAAGAAAAATAGAAAAACCAAAACTCCTCTATTTCCCAAAGGTTTTCTTTACTAGCCAAATGGAGAAGTATATGGACAATTGTTTAATCAGAAATTTTTCTAAAACATTATATCTTCCAATCCTCCTGACATTGTATTGATGAGTATTTATAGTTTGGTCTGATCTTAGGTGGTCAAGATAGCATTTAGTTTTATCTACTTTATGTGCTGTTGTGTTTTGTTTCTAATTTTCCTGAGTTTTTTTTCCTTCCCCAAATAGTATCCCTCCCTATTATACACCCATAAATTAGTGATTTTACAACTTAACATTTTCTTAATAGCCATCCTGAAAACAATCTCCATTGTTCCATCTCTTGTCATTTGGTCACTGCTCTTCAGGAAACTGCATTTTTACCTCTTTTCTCTCCCAATGACTAACTTGTTCTAGAATTAGTTACTTTGAGTCTTATCTACCAATCATATTGATTTTTTAATCATTTTTTTTTACCCCTGTGTTTTTTGTTATTTAATCTACACCTTGGTTTTAATACAAGACCCTTGTTTTTCTAACAGGGCTTTCACAACCTTTTCTGATTGTCTGGATTATACTAGTGTTTATATATTATTAGCATAAAATATTTTCAGTTAATGGCATTTTCTTGTTTTCATTCCCCCCTTTTGTCCACTAAATTACTGTTTTTTGTTATATACATTCTTTCATGCTATCCATAGGTAAAACACATTTTGTCTTTAGGGGTACTCCTATTATGAATTTCAAGATTTTTTTTCTTGACATTCATAGATAATGGCTGAACATACACGTGCAAGCACATTTGTGTATGTGTATGTATGCATAAACATTGTTTTCTGTTTATATTTAATTTTTAAAGTATATTTATATTGTGCATTTATTCACTCATTAAGGCATCCACCCATCCTTCAACTTTTGTTTTCTATAGCAGCTATAATAATACTACTTTAGTTTTGCTCTGTTGGTGATACAGATCTCATTATTATCTTTCTAATTTGTGCTGTTCCATCTACATTCAGAGGTCAGTCCTCTATACCTCTCCAGTTTTTATTAGTATATCCACTTGATTCTTCCATAATGGTTACTAATTCAATGACCTATTAAGGTTTCTGCTGACTTTATTCAGTTCGGACTATTTATATTTCCATTCTTTGAACACCCACTTCAGTTGAGACTTGACAGTGTTTTAATGCATGGCTATTGCTTTTAACTTTTTGTCATACCTGTCATCTCTAGATTTACCTTGTTTTACATTGGAGTATAGTTGACACACAGCATTACATTAGTTTCAGTTGTATGCGGTAGTGATTCGACAGCTCTATATGTTACACTATGCTCATTGCAAGTGGAGCTACCACGTGTAGCACCAGCATTGCATGGTGACAGATCTAGCTTTACTTCTCGATCTGCCATTAAAACCAGTGTCTTTTCTTTAAATAAGTAGAAGCCGTGGAGATTTTGATTTTCCTGACTCATAGCGGAATCCTTTCTTCATATTTTGTAGCTCTACCCTGATGTAAGAAACAAACGTAAATAAAAAATTAAATCTCCTTACTGCCTACAGCCCATTGACAAGTCCTTGAAACAGGGACAGTGACGTTCTTCCAGAAGCTCAGCTGCCTCGATGATGACATTTTGCTCAGGGCCAAAGGCAATCTTAACATTGTCCCAACCTCCAGAATCTTGTAAGTCTACTCTAACATATAAAAATTCCATTGGAAACTTCCTTTATGCCTACCCCACCCCCCCACCAAGGTATATGTGAACAATCATACTCCAAGCTTATGGTCCACTGATACACGTCTGAAGGGTTTCATGGCTGAGGTTTTACTAACCAGTAATAAATGACCTTTTCCTAACAATACCTAGCCCTTCAAGGTTCTGGAAACCTTGTTCCCAAAATACCTTAGAGACTTACACTATCCCTAACCCCTGGCAACCTGAAGGTATAAAATTTCTCACCTGTCATAACCCCAGTGCAGCTCTTTCTGCCCATGGGTCCTGACCCCTGTGCTTTAATAAAACCACCTTTTTGCACCAAAGGCATCTCAAGAATTCTTTCTCTGCCCTCGGCTCCAAACCCCAAAACTTCAAATCACATCATTTGGCGCCTTACCATAGGGCTGAGCCTTCTCACCTGGACTTTGAGCTTTGGTACAAATTTGGTGAGTAATTTCTCTTCCCTTCCTTTCATTTCAGGGGCTTTTCAAAGAGAATGGTCTTACTGGAAACTTTCATGTTGATTGCTCAGGCTGTAATTCTCTAGCCTTTGGCTACTCTTTGAGAAGGAGGAAGCCTGCCTTTTGGCTGGAAGTTAGTACCATAGCTGGAATGGTAATAAGACCCAGAACTGTTTTGCCCTCTCTATATTCCTGTCCTTATACCAAGTTATCTCTCTTGGGCCATGGACAGCCACCTAAGTCACCAGGACAACTGTCAATCTTAAGACTCTTGTGTGAAGCTTCCTCCTTATTGGTCTAATGTGATCCCTTTCACATCTCTGGTCTAGCTGCTTCTGGCCATGAGAACTCTGCTTGGAGCAGGCCAAAACAAGTACCCGATTGAAATAAAATGCAACTGGGACAATTTCCTACAGAAGTTGGCTGTAAAGACTACATGTGTTGGAAATTTACTTCTAGTTTTACTGTTTGCCATTAATGTCCTCTACTAACTACTTTAACTACAGAACTGGGTAATTTCCCCTTGTAAAATTTTTCTACTGTTTTCCACGGGTTAAAAAAAGCAGCACAACCTTCTGAGCAAGGTAATAGTGTGGCTTTTGTGGGAATGCTTAGACATGGTAGGTATGGTATTTCAGTCCATTCACTAGGCACCCATCTTTAGACCCATCTTTAGAGTTATCAGCATTACATATGAAATTGTTATTCTACCAAGGTTTACTAAAGGTCAAATAAGCTCATGTTATCTCTGTTGCAATTTGTCAGCAAAAAGATGACTTAAAATGATGGTTAATTTTGTCTGTCTCAAAGTTTTCATGTGTAATTAAGATGGCTCTCAAAGCCTTTGGTAACCTGAAACATCATGGGGTGCCTGGGTGGCTCAGTTGGTTAAGCATCTGACTCTTGATATCAGTTCAGGTCATAATCTCATGGTTCATGAGATCAAGCCCCACATGAGGCTCAGTGCTGACAGCATGGAGCCTGCTTGGGATTCTCTCTCTCGCTCTCACTGCCTCTTCCCTGATCACATGCATGGTCTCTGTCACTCAAAAAAAAAAAAAAAAAAAAAAGGTAATTTTGTCTGTCTCAAAGTTCTCATGGATAATTAAGATAGTTCTCAAAGTCTTTGGAAACCTGAAACTTTACAATTTTGCTTGGCCAATAAATTAGATTGAGTTTGTTGGACATCTAGGTCTTTTCCAAATAGGATAAAATATTACAGCACTGAATACTAAATATAAGGTTTATCTGCTTTTGATTTCTTATTGCAGAGAAACTAAGAATATATGGGTCTGTTGGAAAACATGATGCTTTGTGCTTGATTCATGAATTTGTCATCTAAAGAATTCTGGTGTAACAGTTTACAGTTGGTTACTACTTAGTTTCCACTGTAGACTGTTTCTAAGAGTTAAGACTGATGGAAATAAGGGATGCAACTCTGTATGTAGAAAAGTAGGAAATGTGTAAGAAAGATATAAGGAATGGAAATACATTTTTTTGAAGGTAAGAAGAAAGTAATTTTGTTCTAAGTGAGACTGGTTGCTTGGGGAAAAATGGCTTGGAACAAAATGTGAATGTACAGGAAAGTTGTAGAAGGTTTGTGACGAGAGATCCTTGGAAAGGATGTGTGGTCAGGACGGACTAAAGTGGAAATGAATGAATTTTTAAAAGTGCACTGGTACTCTGTTTTCTCTCTTTTAAAAAGACAAAGTCTCTTGAATTGTTGGCCTGCTCCTGATAAGAAATGTAAACAAAGTTGTTTTCTCTTTGCCTGCCCAGAAAAAAACAGTTTCTAGGTTTTGTCTTTATCCTTTGGTGAGCTGTAATCCTATTTAGGCACACTCTTTAAAGCTTTCTAAGGTTTTAACAAACATCCCCAAGATTTAAATTGTAAATGAAGTCTTTTTGACTAATTAGGCCTGTTTACTTGGTACATTACATTCTGCTATAAAGTCATTACTCAGTATTCTTATTACTGAAGTGTTCTGTGTCACAGAAATAACTGAATTTCCTTGTCAACTGCATCCTAATAACCTATCATATCAGATCATTAACAATGTCCATTTCTGAATTTTTTTGTCATTTATGATTGTTCTTATGCTCTTACAAAACATGTTTCATCTTCAAGGAGATTCATAAAAAGGACTTTTAGGACAAATAGAAGTATTCAGTATCTTTAAGATCATAAACTAAAATGGGTAAGAATTTCCAGAACTAACTAAAAAGCTGCATTCAAACTCAATAAGAATTAGTAATATGGGACTAAATGAACTGAAAAAAGATTATTATAGTTTTTGTGACTCTTGTTTGAAACACTGCTGGTTCTCTAATGTTTGCTCTTCCAGAGTAAAGAAACTTTCTCTTACTATATCTGTATCTTACAGGAATGTGATAAATTATTTGTTTGTGAATAAACTGAAGCAATTAACTTTTCTCTCTACCTGAACCCTCTGAAATTCAAAAGATTCAGTGAGTATTCTTCCTTCCATAGCAATCATAATTATTTGCATAAGTTCAATAAGAATTTGTTCTCCTTGTAGCGAGACACCACTGGGAACATTGGTTATTTTACCAACGCTTTCACTGGAAATGTCATATTTGAGAAAGACACGCATAGACTCAGATATGACCAGACAGCCTTAAGGAACGAAGATTGACTTTAAAGCCCCTTGGAAATGTTGGCTTGATACCCTGCTTACAGAGTTCCCAGCAGCCTTCCCAGGTGAGTAAAGAATGTCACTTCTTGGCACATGCTGGAACCTCAGAGACTTTGGGGACCTCGTGAAGAGGAATTCATCCAAAGCTACAGGTACTGCAGCTATGACTGATGGCAAGTACTTGGCTTGGCTTCTGGCCTAGAGAGGCTATTAAAAGTTCAATCTAGATTCCTTATAAAATTCCAGCAAAGCAGACTTTAAAAAATCTATATGGCCAATTGCTATTCTTGCTAAACTTATGTGAACAAGTTTGTTAAAATTGGACTTGTTTTACAAGTGAATTAGTCTTAATTCGGCTAACTCTGGAAATAAGGGTAATTATAGAGAGAAAAATTATGTTTCAATAACATATCTTTGTGGATGTTAAATTGTAGTTCTGATTGTCTTTGAATGTTTGTTGTTTGAGTAAGCTACACAACTTGAGGTAAACTTCAGAGAAATTACCGCAATAGTTCATGTATAGACAATCTTCGTGATTGTTATTCTGTGGGGATAATAACAGGTCCCATGGATATATGATTATGTGAACAGCTGGAAAATGGGATGAATTCCACAACAATTGTATAACTCAAATATCACCCTGACCTATTCTGTATGACTGATGACAAAATCGCTTCTTAAAAGTTGGAGCATATCCCACTCCATCAGGTTACCTATGGGCTTGTGGAGATAATGGACAACCCCACTTTCCTTTTGATTGTATGAGATGATGCACTCAGGGTTCCCCTTATCTCCTAAGACAAGTCTTCTCCTATTTGCCAGTGATTCTTCATAATTAGGATATTGTCAAGGCTAGACCTCAAACAAAGAGGGCTTCTTGATGTTTTTCTCCTTTAGCCATATTTGTCTCAGGAACTACCTCTATCGATGTACAATTGCAGATAGAGGCTTTAGCCAAGCGTGTAACAGTCCTCCTGGTAGAAGAAGCCTCAACACTTACTATGGGACAGTTTCTGACAGTAATGACTCCACATCAGGGCCAGAGTGTTTCAGAGAACAGAGACCATAAATGCATAATGGGAGGCCAAATTATTAAATACCAGGCTATGCTTATAGATACACCTGAAATAATACTTAACACCTGTCAAACTTTAAAGCAAGCCATGAAAAACTTTAAAGCTTATGCCTGGGCCTGACCATTGTACTTGCATGTTAGAATATGACTGCTCAGATTATTGATCTTTGTTCTAGCCAACCAGACTTAAAAGATTCCCCTACTGAAAATGCAGATGACAGCTGGTTTAGTGATGGCAGTTATTTCATGGAAAATGGGGTAAGAAAGGTTGGGTACACTATGGTGAGTCTAATGCAGACTGTTGAGGCCAAAGCCCTCCCAGCAGATATGTCTGCCCCAAAAAATCAATTAATGGAACTCATTCATGCTTTAAAATTGGCAAAGGTCCTCAAAATTAATATCTATTCTGACTCTAAATAGGCCTTCCTAGTCCTAGGTGCCCATGGAGCAATTTGGAAGAAAAGGGATTATAATCAAACCATAAGTTCCCAACCCAAATATGGGTTCAAAATCATTACTCTTCTTGAGGCTGTACACCTACCTAAGGAGGTAGCCGTAACTTACCTCAAAATACATCAAAAGGATATGATCTTAGACTCTAAAGGAATCAATTTGGCAGATTGCACAGCCATGCAGACAGCACAAAAATAAACAAATACTGTCTTACACCAGTCTTAAATAAAGTCTCTAACTCCAGTCTATTCAGACCAAGAAATTCACATAGCCCAGTAATGAGAATATTCAAAAAATGCACAGGACTAGCTTGTTAATAATGAGGGAAAAAACTTTATATTCCCCCCCCTCCAAAAACAACAACAACAACAACAACAACAACAACAACGGAAGGTAATATAGGGTTTACCCAAGGCTACTTATTTGAGTAAAAGCCCCTGAGCTCAAGCCTTAAAAATTACTATTTACATTCAGCCTGGCATCCACATTCCTCTGGAAAGGTGGCCCTCCAATACAAAATGGCCCTTGATATCCTGACTGCAGTTCAAAGAGGCTGAGAATTAGTTAGACTGGAAGCAGCTCTAACTTGTAGCCATAGCTTCCCCAGACTAGATAGGCTGCTGTAGTCTGGGTTTTGCCTGGATGCATTATTAAAACCATCATCAATCCAGCCAATCTTCCAAATTTATTTATTTTTTTTTTAATTTTTTTTTTCAACGTTTATTTATTTTTGGGACAGAGAGAGACAGAGCATGAACGGGGGAGGGGCAGAGAGAGAGGGAGACACAGAATCGGAAACAGGCTCCAGGCTCTGAGCCATCAGCCCAGAGCCTGACGCGGGGCTCGAACTCACGGACCGCGAGATCTTGACCTGGCTGAAGTCGGACGCTTAACCGACTGTGCCACCCAGTCGCCCCAATCTTCCAAATTTAAAACAACAATGGACATGTTCTGTGTTTCACTAGCATGACCATCTAACGTTCATCTTTGTTCCCTATTTAGGACTGGAGGATATTGTTTGGAACATGGAAACTCTTAATAAGTACATGCCAAAGCCCTAAATGAAACTCAAAATGGCATTTTCCTATTAAATACTGAAGTAACACAAATGCATAAAGCAGTTTTACCAAATAGAATGACACTGGATGTTATAACTGCTGCACAAGGTGAACCATGTGCTATCTTAAAAACAGAATGTTGTGTATACATTCCAGATTACCACAAAAATACTTCTGTGTTTCTAATTGACACAAATGTTAAAATTAACACTTTAAATGATAATTTTCTTCCTTTAATAATTGGCTAAATTCCTAGACTGGAAGATGACTTTTGTCAACTATCAAAGGATGCTTACTTGGGCTTCTTTTTCTTTCTGTTCTAATCACAGTTTCCTGTTTTCTCCACTGTTTCTCCACCTGGTGCAGAAACTCCTTCACTGCCATAACTTCCAGCTGACAGATGATCCTTTCCAGTCAAAAAGATCCATACATGTGGTCTCCCTTAGATTCAACTGCCTCTGCCTTTTGTAACTCCTATATATATAAGCCTCCAAATGACCAATGTTGACCCATAGGTACGGACATCTTTATGCCCCTCATTCAGCAGGAAGAAGTTACAGTGATGGGACCATCCACTGCTAGCAACCTTAAAGATTTAAGGGTCAAATTGTTCAGGGGGTAATGATGTGGGAAACAAAGGCAAATGAGAAATTAAATTTCCTTACTGCCTACAACCCATTGACAAGTCCTTGAAACAGGCAGAGTGACATTCTTCTAGGAGTTCAGCTGCCTTGGTGATGACACTTTGCTCAGGGCAAAAGGCAATCTTACCTTAACCTTATCCCAACCTCCAGGATCCTCCTGTAAGTCTACTCTAACATATAAAAACTCCTTTGGAAACTTCCTTTATTTCTAGCCCCCCAAGGTATATATGGGCAATCATGCTCCAAGCTTATGGTCCACTGATACACATCTGAAGGGTCTCATGGATGACCTTTTTCTAACAATAGCTATCCCCTCAAGGTCCTGGAAACCTTGTTTCCAAAATACCTTAGAGACTTACACTATCCCTAACCCCTGGCAACCTGAAGATATAAAATCCGTCACCTTCCATAATCTCAGTGCAGCTCTTTCCGCCCATGGGTCCTGTCCTTGTGCTTTAATAAAACCACCTTTTTGCACCAAGGAAGTCTCAAGAATTCTTTCTTGGCCACCAGCTCCAAACCCCAACACTTCAAACCCCATCATGCCCTAATGCATGCTCTGGTTGCTAGGACTTCTGTCTTTGGCATTCCTTCTGCTTAGGATCTTTTCTTTAAAATCATTGCTCTAGCTGGTAGGAACCAACAATCATCATCATTTATCCCAGGCAGACAATCAATAGAACTAGGACCATATGACTATCACTGGGTAGACAGTTGAGCTTTTACATTTTAGTCTCATATTCTGCCTTTCTGTCTCTCATTACTGCATGGGGTCTCTAGCCTTAAGTTTAGGACATGAAAAGGTAGATGATATGGAGAGATATCACTGATGACAAATACACACTTGTTTAATGTAACATTTACATTTGTTTTTGTTCAACCAGCTGAGGTAGTAAACCAAAAGGAGGAAGGACAATAGGGACACACTATGTTATCAGAAATGGTCAGACTTTCATTGCTTTTCAATCCCAGTCACTTTGAATCCCAACTCTGCTAGCAAGATTTTCTTTTTTGGGCCTGAAAAAGACACTGAAAAAAGACACTGAAAAAAGCCTGAAAAAGCTTCCCAGTTAGCATGTCACCATCTGCAGAATATCTGATTCTCCATGAGAGACACAGGGAGATTAATGTTTGAAGCTTGAAGCACAATGGTGGTATGACCATAACATTAAAACTTTTACTAAGGGACTCTGGGGGATTGTAGCAGCCAGGCACTGTAGCATAAATTCTTATTACTGTTTCCCTGTGCTTTCTTTCCAAATACAAACATCTTGTTTATATTACACACTCTTCAGGTAAAACACTCTTCAGTGTTTTCCATTATTTAACTTTTCTCAAAAAATGTGTTCAGAAAAAAGTTTTCAATAAACATGTTTACCACATTTTCTAAGAACATGTTTCCATTTTGCAAAGTAAGGTGAAAACACTGCCATTTCAAATAAGCTCACATTTTATGGGACAGGAGATGAACCATCCTTTACTCATTTTCATGCAAATTATACACATTACATATAAGCATATATTATTTATGTTAAATAACTAGTTTAAAATTTTAATTTTAGTGGGATTTTAATAAAATTTTAATAAAATGTTTAATAATTTTTAATAATAATAAAATTTTAATAAAATTTTAATTTTATGTTAAAGTTAGTGGGATGTATTTTAGATTTTTTTTATATCCCAAAAAAGAAAGGCAGTTGTTTAAGAAATCAAAGCTACATGTAAAAATATTAATCAACCTATTGTAAAACATGGTCTCTATTCTTAGTCTCTACTTAACTATTAGCAATTCTCCGATACTGAAATTCAAGTTGGATGATAAGTGTAATTACCTCATGGTTCTGGATTTTGGAACACAGAATTTACCCCTACAAAACAAAACAAAAAAAATCATATTATTGCTTATTTTAAGTCCCAATCATTTATTTTTTGATATACTTCCCTTACTTTACTTCAAATAATTGGAATTGGTGTCCATTGTATTATGTTAGTTTAAAATACATTTGCTTCTGGGGATGCCTGGCTGGCTTAGTTGGTGGCACATGCAACTCTTGATATTGGGGTTGTGAGTTCAAGCCCCATGAGGAGTGTGGAGATTGCATGAAAGTAAAATCTTTTTAAAAAGTGTGCCTATTTTTTTTAAACTATTTATTTATTTATTTATTTATTTATTTATTTATTTATTTATTAATTAAGAGAGGTTGAGTGAGTAGGTGGGAGGGTAAAAGGGACCGAGAAAAAGAATCCCAAGCCGGCTTCACACTTAGCACAGGGTTTGAGTCCACAACCTTGAGATCATAACCTGAGCTGAAATTAAGAGCTGAATGTTCAACCCACTGAGCCACCCAGGTGCCGCCGAAATGTTTGCTTCTTTAAAATAGTTCCTAACGGGGCGCTTGGGTGGCTTAGTCGGTTTAGCGGCTGACTTCGGCTCAGGTCATGATCTCATGGTCCGTGAGTTCGAGTCCCACGTCGGGCTCTGTGCTGACAGCTCAGAGCCTGGAGCCTTTTTCAGATTCTGTGTCTCCCTCTCTCTGATCCTCCCCCGTTCATGCTCTGTCTCTCTCTGTCTCAAAAATAAATAAACGTTAAAAAAAATTAAAAATAAATAAATAAAATAAAATAGTTCCTATTAAAAGAGTCCGATAAAGTTATATATTTATTTTGTATAGTAACTATTTTGTTGTTGGTATTATAACAGGTAAGTTTAGATTAACCTAACTTCATAGAGAAGCATGAATTAATTTATCTTCAGCAATATTATTTAAACTGTGGTCCTTTCTCTATTTCACAGTCCATTTCATATTGACACTTACGGGTAATTTCATTTATTAGAATAATTTAATTTAGAGACTAAAGACATTTAAGATTCAGGCTAAATTCAAATCCCATTTTCCTCACGTGTTATATGCAAGTTACATAAACTTTAATCTTGAAAATAAAGGTAGTTATAAAGGTAATATGGGGAAGTATGTGATAAAATACATACTTAAAACATTATTTTCTGTCATTTTCAGATGCAGAACAAAGACTCAGGATTCAAGTGACTTTCCCAAATCCATCCAAATAAGTGGTAAAATAAAAATCAAGTTTTGTGTTAAATACTGAACATTTAGACAAAATGACCATATTGGAAAAAAAAAGAAAAAAATATTGCATGCTTTTATTAATAAATTTTGGGATGGGATAAATTATTTCTACCTCTCTCTCTCTCAGGGTATCTCAGAAAAGCTCACTCTTATTCATTTTTATCTACACAATTTAACATGACTAAAGAACTTCTGATCTCAGAAAAAAATAGTGGAGCGAGTATTTCAATGTAAAAAACAAATACTGACTTTCAATACTAAATTGTTTCCAATACATCACTAGGTTGTGTGTTATATACTAGGACAATTTAGCAATGTACCCAATAGGGTTACTGCTTATAAATGGATAAGTTTATTTAGGAAAAAGAGATAAACAAAATAAAAATTAATGTGCAGATGTTATAAATGACATCTGAAGACAGCATGAAAGCTCACAAAACAGGATGGGGTTAGTTGACAAGTGAAAGGTATAGACAATGGACATGGCATGAATCTAAATGAGGGGAAAACTTCTCTGTCATGCTCTTCAGAATTCAGCTAACAGTTGAAGTGACAGGTTGGACAGGCTCACACCAGTTCTCTATCTAGGCTTTATTTCATATCAGCCATTAACTTCAACCTTTCCCTTTGACAATTTTTCCTGTGCTTCTAAGAAGAAAGTTAAATGAACATTTCAACTTTGATTATGTGCTATGCAGTGGATGTAGTATATATTTTCATACCTATGCTCTGCCAATGTTCATTCCTTTTCCTATCAGAAATATTCCCTGGCAGAAATGTAGTCCTTGATTGGCTGAACTGTGTGCATGATCTTGTACATTCAGAATTGCATTGATTGGTATCATAATATTCTTTGATACTTGGATCAGACTAATACATCAATAATGAACTATCAGAAAGATAAATTCAGAAATAATCCCATTTACAATGGCAACACAAATAAAATACCAAGGAATAAATTTAAACACAGAAAGAAAAGACCTGTACATTGGAAATTATAAGACATTGATAAAAAAAAAATTGAGGACAACACACATAAGTGAAAAGATATTCTCTGTTCATAGACTGGAAGTATTGTTAAAATGCCCATATTACCCAAAGGAACCTACAGACTCAATGCAATCTCCATCAAAATTCCACTGGCATTTATCACAGAAATGGAACGAACAATCCTAAAATTTGTATGGGACCACAAAAGACACAAAGTAGCCAAAGCAATATTGAGAAAGAAGAAACAATCATATCTCCCAATTTCAAACCAAATTACAAAGCTATAGTAATCAAAATAATGAGTACTGACACATAGATCAATGAGGCACAGACACATAGATCAATGGAACAGAATGGAGTGCTCAGAAATAACCCCCTGCACATGTGGTCAATTAGTTTATAACAAAGTAGCAAAGAATATACAAGGAGAAAGGACAGTCTCTTCAACAAATGGTGCTGGAAAAAACTGGAAAGTTACATGCAAAAGAATAAAATTGGACCACTATCTTATAGCATACACAAAGATTGATTTAAAATAGGTTCAAGACTTCAATATATGACCTTAAACCATAAAACTCCTTGAAGAAAACATAGGTGGTAAGTTCCTTGACATTTGTCTTGGTGATGATTTTTTGAAACTGACTCCAAAAGCAAAGACAATACAAGCAAAAATAAACTAGTGAGGCTACATCAAACTAACAAGCTTCTCCACAGCAAAGAAAATCAATAAGGAAATGAATAGACTACCAACTAAATGGGAGAAAATATTGGCAAATCATATATCTGATAAGGTGTTAATATCCAAAGTATGTATGTATATATACATATACACATACACATATAAACTCATACAACTGAACTGAAAAAACAAAAACACAACAAAATCCAGTTAAAGAATGGGCAAAAGACATGGATGGACAGTTTCCAAAGGAGACATACAGAGGACAATGGGCACATAAAAAAGATGCTCACCATTACTGATCATCAAGTAGATGCAAATCAAAACCACAGTAATGTATCACCTCATCCCTGTAAGAAAGGTTACTCCAAAAACAAAATAAAAACAAAGCCAAATAACAAGAAATAACAAGTGTTGGCAAGGATGTGGGGAAAAGGGAACCCTCCTGCACTGTTGATAGGAATGTAAATTGGTGCAGCCACAATGGAAAACAGTATGGAGGTTACATACATACATACATGCATGCATATATACATACATACATAAAGTAGAACTACTGTATGATCTAGCAATTCAATTTCTGGATATTTATCTGAAGAAAATGAAAACACCAATATGAAAAGATATCTGCACTACCATATTCAGTGCAGCATTACTTATAAGAGCCAAGAGGGAAACAACCTGAACGTTCATCAACAGATCAACGGATAAAGAAATTGTGGTGCATAGAAACAATGGAATATTATTCAGTCATAAGAAGAAGGGGATCTTGCCATTTGTGGCAACATGGATAGACTTTGCGGATATTATGCTAACTAAAATAAATCAGAGAAAGATACCATATGGTCTTATGTATATGTAGACACTAAGAAAAAGTTTATAGATACAGATTATAGAATTTATAAGCGCATAGAGAACAGATTGGAGGTTACCAGGAGCAGAAGGTAGGGGGGTGGGTGAATTCAGCAAAGCGTATCAAAAGGTACAAATTTTTAATTATAAAATAAATAAGTCCTGGGATGTAATGTAATATTTGCATTGCATATTTGAAAGTTGAGAGTAAATCTTAAAAGACCCCATCACAAGAAATAATTTTTGTAACCATCTATGGTGACAGATGTTTACTAGACTTACTGTGGTCATCATTTTGTGACATATGCAAATATTGAATCATGCTGTATACCTGATACCAGTACAATGTAATATGTCAATTTTACCTCTATAAAAACAAAGGGACATCCAAAAAAGTGTTTATTAGACTAGATTTTATAAGTATATACTACTTATAAGGCATTCATAAAATATACATTATGGATGGATGGGTAACTTCTGTCTGGGCATAAATTTGGACAGAAAGCATAGGAATATGCTTAAATACAAGGATTCTACTATCAAGGAAAACATGAGGACATCTGAGGAGAGACTGAGTTATGTTGTGGTAATAGAATCAATCCAATTAGAGTACTTATTCATTTGCATGTCTAGCATGGATCAGCAGAAGAGTTTTGCTCATCATGGTCTTTTCAGACACCCAGACTGACGACTACTAACTCATACACTACTGATCACAATGCTAGAAGAAAAAAAAAGAGCTCAGGAAGATAGGGCATTGGAATTTATTGCTCCACCTTGAAAACGACACATAATAATTCAGCTTACAAAGGATAGATCAGAATTAGTCATGTGCACCAGCCACCAGGGTGCTAGAGAAAGAAGCAGGGAGATAGAACTTATCTGTATCAACACTTCAACTAGAAGAGTGGCTTTGCCCAACCCATACCTTTCCCAAGACTGATCACATCTAGAGACTAGAAGAGCTAGAAAGGCCTGGCCACCTCAGATCAGCATGAGGCAACTCCACCGGGCAATACTCTCCAGGTCTTCCCTAAGTTGGGCAAAGCTCTGACAAATTTATGTAATAGCTTGACTTTATCCTCTGATCAATTCTGCTTCTTTCCCCTTCCCTTCAGAGATACTGATCCCTAATAAAGGTCTCATACTCTAAACTTCAGCAGCTGCTTCTGGTGGACCCAACATGTAATAGTGTGAAATTGGTTCAGACTTTGTGAATGCAGCCAGTTTACTTTGTGGAAGATTTTTTCTTTATTATACTAATTGTCTTTAAAAAAACATTTTTTCTTTTTAATTAACACTTGCCTTTTCTAGGGGCAAGGAAATACATATGCCTACTATGTTTTCTGTGAAAATAAAAACAAATTGTATTTTATTTGCTGAAGGTCAAAGTTTGGTTTTACCATTTTTCTAACAAATGTTTTATAAAGTTAATTTAATTAAAACATAATTCTATGTTTTATATTCTTTTTTATTTTTTTTTTAACGTTTATTTCCTTTTGAGACAGAGAGAGACAGAGCATGAACGGGGGAGGGTCAGAGAGAGGGCGACACAGAATCTGAAACAGGCTCCAGGCTCCGAGCTGTCAGCACAGAGCCCGACGCGGGGCTCGAACTCGCGGACCGTGAGATCATGACCTGAGCCGAAGTCGGCCGCTTAACCGACTGAGCCACCCAGGCGCCCCTTATATTCTTTTTTAGTATAGAGGCTGGCAACTAGGACTATTCCTTAATATCCATTATGTTCATGTATGTGACAGAAACTAGGGATTTTGTCCCCTAAAATCTCTTATTCCTTTCTTCTACAGTAAAGGAGCCTTTAAATTTATCAGTTTTTACACTCAGAATAGATTACATTTCCCATCATTCCTTACTATACACGGGACAGGGATCATTTTATAGCCAATAAAGTATGCAGGAATGTGATATTACAACTTGCAGGACAGAAAAGGAAGAAGATACAGCCCTTATCTTCATTCTGATCCAGTTTCTTAAAAAATGGAAACAATGGCTGACATTTGGCTATTGTGGACAATGAGGGCAATCTATGAATAATGAAAGGAAACACTGAAATTGCTGGATTCTGGGCAGTGAGGAGAAAATGCATCATCCTTCAATGCTGAGATTTGGACTTGTTGAAGAGGACTTGTTTCAGCCACTATTAATTTGAACATACTCTTGTATCTAGCCAAACCTAATTCTTACAGATAGTTTGTTAAATGTTTTACATAGAGGTATCACTGATTCATGAAAAATTATTCAACTAAATCAATATATTCACATAGAACATGGCCTAATGATTTAAAGGTTAACTTTCTGATTCACTCTGCAGGGGTTCAAGTCCTAATTCCAGCATCTACTGGTTTCTGGCCTTAGACAAGTTACTAGGACCTTCAAATCCCCACTTTTTCAGTTTGTAAATTAGTTTCAGCAATAGTCCTTGCTTTTCAGAGTTTTTTGGGTATACTGAATGCAGTACTAATATGTCAAATACTGAGCACTAGGCATAGGACATATTAAAAGCTATGGTTAGTTGTTACAGATTTTCTTATTATATACTTCTGTAACAATAAACTATCCTCAAAATAACCAATAGCCCATTTCTGGGTATAGGCAAAGGATATAAAGAAATAAACACATGTACTGAAGGAAATAGCCATAAGGCTATTTAGTACCCATACTTTTAAATCATGTAGAAACAAATGATTTATATGCTTAAATGGAGACTATACAGTTCATGATTTTTAAAAATCTTCTGCTTTCTCTAGCTATGATGGATTTTTTTAATACTATATTCATAGAGGTAGTGTATCTTCTTTAGTACTCATAAAAATAGGGCACTTGCTATGGGCAAGGAAAAAAGGAGTTGACTCCATTGAAACACAAAAGCCTTTTAAAGATTTCCTGATACATCTTCTCACTTATTTAAATATCCATGAATACGTGCAATCAGGATTCACTTCTTTGTGTAACTGAAAGGACTAAATTTAAAGTAATCAATCCTGTTCTCTGAATATTTAGCTCCTTGTCTGTTGTTCTGGGAGAATGTTCTTCAGATTGTCCACATTCTTTATCAGTAATAGAGATTTAATAATTTTTTATCACATTTCTTTAGAGATAGGACTCCCTCTTAGCCCTAGATCATAAATTATATATATATTATATATATATACACACTAATATATATATATACACACACTAATATATAAATATATATATTAGTGTGTATATATATTATATAACTATATATAATTATATATAAATGATTATGATATATATTAAATATATTAGTGTGTGTGTGTGTATATATATGTGTGTGTGTGTGTGTATATCTATCCAGCCTATTGTTTACTTAAACTTTAAAAATTTAATATACACTTAAAAAAATGTGTGTACATGAGCAGGAGAGGGGTAGAGATAGGGGGACAGAGGATCCAAAGCAGGTTGTGTTGACAACAGAGACCAATGCAGGGCTCAGACTCACAAACCAGGAGATCATGGCCTGAGCAGAGAAGTTGGACGTTTAACCGATTGAGCCACCCAGTTGCCCCAAATATAATATACTCTTATTAGACAAAATTTTATCGAAATATTCAATTCTCTTAAGACTCTAGATTATTATATGCTAAAATTTCTCGTTGGATATAAACTTAAGGGTGATTTCAGGGCATTCCCCGATATTTGATATAGTGTAATTAGCAATGACATGGGAGTCAGGATTCTATCAACATTACACTTTAGGAGTTTGGCTAAATCACTCCACATTTCTAAGTGACAAGTTTTTAATAGTAAAATGAGAGAAGGATCTTCTATAAAGGAAATTCAGATTTGTTGTTTAACTTATTACATGATCTGCCAAATATGGACCACCTAGATTCTTTCTTAAATAATTGCCCTGAATTATAGCATGTTCGGTAATAAAATATCCATTTTAGCGTTATCAAAATAAATCTTTGACAGTTAACTAACTGCAGGGTTACAAGATCCAAATACAGTATTTTTCATATACTGAACTAGTATCAGTGTATCTGCAGAGAAAAGGGAATTAGAATTTTGATTTCAGTATTAACATTTGTTGCATGGCTAGGGGTCATTTCTTAAGTTTGGTTCAAGTTGTTTCATGAAAATAAAACATGTTCATAGAGTATTGTAGATCCAACACTATCTAGAATTGGACCACATTATCAGAAATATGTGCAATTCTGGGGTGCCTGGGTGGCTCAGTCGGTTGAGCGACCGACTTTGGCTCAGGTCATGATCTCACAGTTTGTGAGTTCAAGCCCCATATCGGGCTCTTCGCTGACAGCTCAGAGCCTGGAGTCTGCTTCAGATTCTATGTCTCATTCTCTCTCTGCCCCTCCCCCACCTGTGTCTGTGTCTCTCTCTGTCTCTTAAAAATAAATAAATGAAAAAAAATTTAAAAAAGAAATAAGTGCAATTCATAAAGCTAGCACTAAATTACATGGGTTTACTTAGAAACCTACACTTCTAGTTCAATTAATACTTTTGATAGAAAATCATAAGGAAACTTTGTGATACATGCAAATATACATGATGGGCACTAAAATTTTAAAGTTGATATATATATATATATATATATATATATATATATATATATATATATATATATATTACTATAAAAATGTGGTATTTTCTTTGAATAGTTCAGTGATTTTGAAAAACCTGTGATTACTGCAACACCAAAGCAGCTCAGCTCAGAATAAATGAGTTCATTCTCTCATTACCTCCTGCTGTGACCTTGTATCCAGCAGGAGAATGAATATTTGCATATCATTGGACATTTCAGCTATTTTATTTTTTCTGCTAAAGCTTCAATATCCTAAATGTCGGATATCTTGCCTTATATTTTTTTAGAATTCTTACATCAATGTGAATTCATGAATTAGGTTTCAAATTCTTGGGTTCCAAAAATATTCTGATAAAAAATAATAAATCTTTTCAACACTTTGTTAAAACAAAGCTATGTGACAGCATTAACATGAAATCAGGTTCAACCTTGTACTCTTATTGCCAAAAAATGCATTTCTTTGAAAATAGGAAGGTAAAGATATCAACAACTAACTTCGGTTGGTCAAATCATGCAATTTGATTTGCACAGTTTATATGAACAGTATATTAAGACATAAGGCAATGCAAACTAGACAAATCACACGTATTACTTTATCTGATGAACTACTGAAATCTTTTTCTACCTTTCATGCTGTTATCATAGACCTAAAAAAATACGTTTTTGCTTTTTTGTTTGTTTGTTTTTTATTTAGACCAAGTTTATACATTTCTCACTAGAATGTTACTAGGACTTATTAGGTCATGCATGTTAACACGAAAAGTCGAAGTAGATGATTGGAGGATAAGAATGTATTTATATTATTTGCTTTAAAAATCCCTTTCTGAGGGTACCTCGGTGGCTCAGTTGGGCAAGCATCTGGCTTCAGGTCAGGTCATGATCTCATGGTTTGTGAGTTCAAGCCCCATGTCAGGCTCTGTGCTGACAGCTCAGAGCCTGGAGCCTGCTTTAGACTCTATCTCCCTCTCTCACTGCCCCTCCCCTACTCATTGTCTCTCTCTCTCTTTCTCCCTTTCTCAAAAATAAATAAACATTTAAAAATCCTTTTCTGCTATATACTATGTTTAGTTTTTCTCCATATGTTTTCATTTATTATTTATGGGTCAAATTTGCTGGCTTTTTCACTTCTCTAGTAAAATTTAATTGTGAGTTAGACACTATATATGAGTCTGGATTGTGTGGTCTTCATTTAGATACTAAATTTTTTTCTGGTAGGAAGATAATTTTTACTTTTCTGATTGCCATCCAACATATACACACATCAACATATACACACATACTTTTTTCTATGTTAATCAAGGTCTATTTCCATTTTTTCCTCCCACTGCATAGTCCTAGGACATGTTCCTTACTCTAGACTTTGGTCTTTCATCATTTGGCATGGCAATTCTGGGATTTCAACTCTGTGAACAAGATGAACAGCTCCTGGGGCACCTGGGTGGCTCAGTTGGTTAAGCGTCGACTTCTGCTCAGGTCATGATCTCACGGGTTGTGAGTTCGAGCCCCGCATCGGGCTCTGTGCTGACAGCTCAGAACCTGGAGCCTCCTTCGGATTCTGTGTCTCCTCCTCTCTCTACCCCTCCCATGCTCATGCTCTGTCTCTCAATAATAAATAAACACTAAGAAAAAACAGATGAACAGCTCTTTTGTTTTAGCGTGTTTCCTCATAATCTCCTTACCAACAGCCCTAAACCTTAATCTCTGCCTTCTCAACCCAGTGAGACCATCATACCATTCTGGTTACCTGCAACATCTTCTGGTTCCTTTATCCCATACTTTGTTTTTATTCCCTGAGGGCTTGAAATGTGTCATAGGCACATAACTGGGTGAACATGGGGCTCATTTTACTTTGTCTTCTCTTGAAGTTAACAGACAGTTGTCCAATGACTAAAAAGGGTTTCTTTATATATAATCATCACTTAAGACAGAAAGGTAAATATGCTTCCAATTATACTGTCATTGCCATTTATAAAACCATTTTGCCTGTTTTTGAGATTTAAGAGCTTATATTTAGTCTTTCAGCATTTGGATATAACTTATTGGTTACAGAAGTTAACTTACCTTAATTATTCAAAATCTGGCTGCATTTTGGGTAGCTGCTGAGGGAGGAAAATCCTCAGATACTAAAATATGTGGCATTAAACAGTCTGTAAGAATGTGACGAAAAAGGCTAAATTGGAGGTAATCCCTTTTGGCTCCGACAATGTATTTGGTACAGTGTCATCTGTGATTTCTTTGAACTTCTTCTTGAGCATGTATCTCTAGTGCAAGTATTTTGAAAAAAAGTAAAAGAAAAAAAAAAGGGAAATCTCATGAGTGTTGCCTGCTCTCCAAGAAAGAATTTGCCAAAGTTCTAAGTAGATATGCAAAAAAAAAAAAAATTAGTCTACATAATTTGACTGCTTTCAGTCCCTTAAAACAGACAGAAATATTATTTAAAATGTCTATGCAACCATAGCCAATTAAGACTATTTAGTTGAGCAAAGTTATTCTGCAAGGCAAAGATCAAAATACTAATAAAGCTTTCCCACCAAAATTATTTTTAGATTATGTAGAGAGAAGCACATTTAAAAGGAAATAGAGAAATTTGGGAGTAACAATAAATTAAGTATGAGGACAATGTTATTGTAACATGGTCTTCACAGAAGCCAAGTAGGTCAGAAGCCTACATTTTTATCACATTACTAAATTTTATAACATTAAAAACAAAAGCTAAGTCTTTGAACCTTAAAACCATTCTTGGGTGCCTAAATCTGAACAAGCAATAAGTGTGACATAAAGGGTAATAAGGTATTAAGGAAGGAATTTGAAGAAATTATAGTATTCCAACATGCTATAATTACGAAGAAAAATAAAACAGGAAATTTTTTCCCCACATACTTTCCTTCATGGCAATCTTATTTAGAATACAGCAACCATTAGCTCATACTTTTCTTTAACCTTCCTGCTTTCTTCTTATACTCTAAAGTCAAAAATCAACGTCTTGAAATGCCTACAAGGCCCAAAATCCTCTAACTGTAGCCACCTTTTACTGTTGTTCCAACTTCTTGGCTCCTTACTGTTGTTCAAACATTCCAGACATATTTCTGAATCAGACTCTTGACATTGGCTGTTATCTCTACCTGGGATAGTTTTCCAGATATTATGTGAGCTACAGGGAAATTGTGAGCAAAGGATTAACAAAGCTTCTTTTCCATTTTGTGACAATGTGAACTTCACTTAAATTGTACCATTATAAAGGTGTTCCTGTGGGCAAAATTATTAGGCAATATTGCTTTAAATAAAAAATGATCCCTGATTGGGCAATTTTATTTGCAATGGGAAGAAACATACAGACTAAAATATCTGAGGAGGACAATGATTTAGAATTGTCTAAATGCAGCAACTTTCAGTGACTCCTGTAAATGAGTAAGTCCATTGCAGAGTCCCTAGACACAACATATTTAGAAGTTAAAAAGAATAAGTTTTTGGCTCTTGGGGAACATAAAACTTTCAGGTCAAGCAGCCCCTGTCCATAGATCGTTTCTCCATGTGCTGTACGGACCGCTGCAGGAGATATTCACTCATGGGGAAGGCCACGCTGTGGCTGCTAATCTATACCTGAGAAGACCGGTGCCAAATGTGGCCTAAGAGAATCTAATAAGTCTTAATGTTCAGAGGAACCAAAGATGACCTCCTTGGTGGTTAATGTCATGGTGGTTATGTACCATCTACAGCTTTCCAGTGAAGCCAAAATAATTCTCAGACAAAATCTACTTTCTGTAAATCTTCCATACTTATAGGTATTACTCATGCTATAAGGGTGCTTAGGCCAAGTCACTGTTACTTCTGGGTCATGTTCATCTAAAGACTAGCTTTTGACAATGCCTGTTTTCATCTGCCTCCGCCAAATTGGTACCCGCGTGGATGATTTTGATTTTGCCAGTCTCAAACACAAAGCATCTAAACTTCATTTCACTTGCCTGGAACTCTGTTGCAAATGGTAATTTAACAGCCTACTCCTTAAATTTATGCATATTTGTGTTAATTTTTTTTTTTTACCTTGTTACAGACTCAGACACACCAACAGACATAGACCTCATATGCTGTCTACTTCACATCTAAGGTCTCTGAGTGGTAAAACTGTTTCAGTCTCTGACTTCCTAGCGCCATGAAGGCCTGGCTTACTGTGATGGTTATTTTTGTGTACCAACTTGACTGGGGCATAGTGCACTCAGATATTTGGTTAAACACCGTCTGGGTTTTTGAGGGTGCGTTTGGAAAGATTAACATTTAAATAGGTAGAGTGAATAAAGACTGCTCTCCCTAATATGGTGACCTCGTCCAATCAGCTGAAGGTCTGAATGAATCAAAAAGACCGATACTCCTATCACCTTCACCTTACTGCTTTAGAATGAAGAAATCAGGTTTTTGTGCCTTCCAACTGACCTATCTGCTCCCTCTGAATCTCATGTAAGTAAACTGGCTTTTATGTTGAAACTATACCATCATCTCTCCTGGGTCTCCAGCTTGCTGATTCACCCTGCAGACCTTGGGACTTTATATGTGTTTATATTTTATATAAATTGTATATATTATGTAAATATATAAATACTCCACCAAAACTGTTAGAATAAATTCAGTAAAGTAGCAAGACAGAAAAATTTATTGCATTTCTACACAAACTATCAGAAAGAGAAATTAAAACAATCCCATTTACAACTGCATTAACATAAAAAAAATACATAGGAATACATTTAAACAAAGACAAAAAAGACCTGTGCAATGGAAATTATAAGACACCAATGGAAAAAAAGTGAAGACACACATAAATGGAAAGATATTCTGTACTCATGGATTGGAAGAATGTTAAAATGTCCATACTAGCCAAAGGAACCTACAGATTCCATGCAATCTCTATCAAAATTCCAATGGCATTTTTTACAAAAATAGAACAATTTTATTATTTATAGGGAACCACAAAAGACCCCAACAGCCAAAGTAATCTTGAGAAGAAACAAGATGGAGGCATCACGCTTTCTAATTTCAAACCAAATTATGATGCTATAACAATCAAAAAAACAGTATGGTATTAGTATAAAAATAGACACGTCTGTCAATGGAATTGAATCAAGAGCCCAGAAATAAACCCATGTATATATGGCCAATTAATTTATGACAAAGCAGCCAAGAATATACTCTGGGGAAAGGACAGCTCTTCAATAAATGATTGTGGGAAAACTGAACAGCCACATGCAAAAGAATGAATCTGGACCACTATTTAATACTAAAAGAACTCAAAAAACAACTCAAAAGAAGCACTTCAATGTAAGACCTGAATCATAGAATCCTGGAAGAAAACATAGCTGGTAAGCTCCTGGACATCAACCTCAGTGAGGAGTTTTTGGATTGGACATCAAAAGCAAAAGTAAAAATAAATAAGTGGGACTATACTAAAAAGCCTCTTCACAGCAAAGAAAATCATTAACAAAACGAAAAGGCAACCTAGTGAATGGGTGAAATTATTTGCAAATCACATATCTGATAAGGGATTAATATCCAAACTACATGAAGAAATCCTATAACTCAACAGTCAAAAAAAAAAACCCAATTACAAAATGGGCAAAGAACCTGAACAGGCATTTTCCCAAAGAAGATATACACCTAGCAAAAGGCATATTAAAAGGTGTTTAACATCACTATTCATCCAGAAAATGCAAGTCAAAACCATGAGATATCATCTCTCACTTAGTACAATGCCTATTATCAAAAACAAAAGAGATACCAAGTATTGACAAGAATATGGAGAAAAGAAACCTTTGCACATTCACGGCTTGTGGAAAATATGAATTGGGGCAGCCACTGTAGGAAAATGGTATGGAGGTTACTCAAAAAATTAAACACAGAACTACCATATAATCTAACAATTTTATCTCTGGGTATTTACCCCCCAAGACCCCAAAACACTAATTTGAAAAGATATCTGCACGCCCATTTTCATTACAGTATTTATAATAGCCAAGACCTGGAACTTAAGTGTCCATTGATGGATGAATGGATGAAGAAATTGTAATGTGTGTATAAACACACACACACACACACACACACACACACACACACACACACAAGAATACTTTTCAACCATTGAAAAAAAAGGAAATCCTGCTATTTGTAAGAACATGGGTGAACCTGGAGGATATTATGTTACGTAAAACAAGCCAGACATTAAAAGAACAACATTGCATGATATCATTTTATGTGGAATCTAAAGAAGTTGAACTCCTAGAATCAGAGAAAAGAAAAATATTTTCCAGGGGCTGGGCGGTAGGGAGATGGGAGATACTGGTCCAAGTGTACAAACTTTCAGTTGTAAAATGACGAAATTCTGGGTATCTAATGCACAGCATGGGGACTATAGTTAAAAATGCTGTATTGTGAAATTTGCTTGAAGTTTGCTAGGGGAGTAGATCTTAAGTGTTCTTACCACACACACACACACACACACACACACACACACACACACGCTGGTAACAATGTGAGGTGATGGATATGTTAAATAACATCATAGGTCACAAAATAAACATTGAGTCATTATGGTATACATTGTAAGGAAACAATTTTTGCTTGTCAGTTATGACTTGATAAAACAAAGATGAGTTGAATGTTGAAAATTAAAAAAAGAATTTCATATAAACTGCTACATAAAAAAGATTACACTAAACAGAGTTTCCCACATGTGTCCCAACTGTACAATGCGTCCTGAAACTTCTTTTCCTTCCAGTCTCCTGCCTGATAAAACACCACGAGAACATGAGAAAAACACACACAAATATGTGATATTACTTTATAATATAGCCGACGCCAGGCATTTTACATGAATTCCTGTATCAGCCTTGGCTTCTGTTAACTTTCAGCCAGCAGCTTTTTTCTTTTTTGTTACCAGATACAAAAAAAATAAATAAATAAATAAGGATAACTTCTACACCTAAATAATTTTCCTCATGAGTAATTGCTCTGCAAATGCCAAGAAAGACACATAAAAAATGTGTCTCTGTGTGTATGCATGTGTGTTGTATATATGTGTTATAAATTCTCCAGAGCATAGTTTTTATGGGTAAAGAAGCTACTTGCAGATAGCAGGTAAAGAAAATAGGGTATATTGTTCTATTCATTGAATTAGAGCATCCTTCTTTCAAAGAGTAAATAATAGTTTCTTTTTTCTGTTCATACCAAGGTTGTTAATTCCCAAGTGAACTAGAGTGAAGGGTTTGGGCATCAAGCCAGCAACTACTGTCTGATCTTTTCATTCTTTCAAGGTAGAAAAGAAGCAGGTGGTGTTTCAGCTTTTATTGAATAGGTAGGGAAACTGAAACAGAAAATATAACCTTGTTCTTGTTTCTCAAAGGTCATACAACTAGCCAGCAGTGCCAAATATTATAAAGTCTGTTTATTGAGTGTCTATTTTATCAGAGGCACTTTGTAGCTATTGTACATTTTAATATACATTTTAAAAAAATTTAATGTTTTTTTTTATTTTCAAGAGAGAGAAAGAGCATGAGTGGGGAGGGGGTGGTGGTGGGCAGAGAGAGAGGGAGACGCAGAATCTGAAGCTGGCTCCAGGCTCTGAGCTGTCAGCACAGAGCCTGACGCAGGGCTTGAACTCACAAATCGTGAGATCATGACCTGAGCCGAAGTTGGTTGCTCAACCGACTGAGCCACCCAGGTGCCCCAACACCTTTTGATTACACTATTTATGGTACTAAGAGCACACATTTATAAGACAGCAGAGAACAGAAAACTGCAAAATTTGGCAATAGAACAGCTTTAAGAATGACAAACTATTACTCAGGCTTCATGAGTTCTATACCCAGGGCGACAGAGTACAAATTTAACATTGTTCTGGCTATGGAGAAAAAATTTAAGAAAAAATTCCAGAAAATTCTGAGAGAAAAAAGTTTGCTTTGGGGCTGATGAAACTTTAAAACATAATTAATTGCCACAGGAATGCTTTGCAAAGTGGCCACAGGAGCTTTGTTTTCTGCTTGTAATTTTGCCATGCATGTTTAACATGCATAAAGTCCTTGAAAATTTGGTAGTTATTTTAGCTCAACCTCCCTTCTGTGCCAAATGTCTATAAATAATTTTAAAGTCCTAGATGAAAAGATCTACCTACTATGATTACTCCCGCTGGAAGTAATCTATACCAATTACTCCCAACTTGTATAAAATTTGTTTGTACCACTCCACAACAGATCATAGGCCACTCTAAGCTGTCTCCTTAACTCCCCGATAGGTACTATATTTTAATTTTTTAATATTTTATTTATTTTTAAGAGAGAGACAGAGTGTAGGTGGAGGAGCAGCAGAGAGAGAGGGAGAAACAGAATCGGAAGCAGGCTCCAGGCTCTGAGCTGTCAGCACAGAGCCCAACGCGGGGCTCAAACCCACGAACCATGAGATCATGACCTGAGCCGAAGTCGGTTGCTCAACTGACTGAGCCAACCAGGAGCCCCAATATACATTTTAAACCTTTACCTGCTATTTTTCTTTAATAAAAATTATGAAATGGAGGCTCAGAGACTCAATAACTTGCCTCAAGTTATTTTGTATTGCCTCACACTGGTAGTAAGTGGCAAAGTTTGGAGTTTCACAAATAACTATGCCCCCAAAACTTTATAATTCCCACCTCCCAAATAAATGAGCTATACTGCCATTGAGAGTTCAACTATATTGTGAATGCTACTGAAAACATTGTAGAGGCTAGTGATAGGAGATACTATTATAGTGGATCTTCACACGATTTTTAAAGAAAAGGCAATTTTAACATTTTCAAGTTACACAGATGCTTTTTATTACTGGGGCTATTATTGAAGCCTGGGTAATTTGGCTAATAAAAATCATATTATGTTTTTCAAATACTCCAAAGTGCACATGTTTGGGAGTAGCTTGTCTTTCTAGGTGTGGTAAAGATAACTGCCATCACTCTATTTACAAGTTTATTTTTGTATTTTAATGTTTATTTTTGAGAGAGAGAGAGAGCGAGCACAGAAGAGGTGCAGAGAGAGAGGGAGACATGGAATCCAAAGCAGGTTCCAGACTCTGAGCTGTCAGCACAGAGCCCCGACATGGGGCTCAAACTCCTGGACAGTGAGATCATGACCTGAGCCAAAGTTGGATGGATGCCTAGCTGACTGAGCCACCCAGGCACCCCGTATTTTTGTATTTTAAAATAATGAAAAAGGTACATATTTTACCAACCTTCAGATCACATCAGAGTTCTACCTACTGAGTAAGAATTAATGGAATTTCTCTTTCCTGTTTCCTTAACTAGTGTCTTATTTCCTAACATACCACAATTATTTGGATGAGAAGGGATTTCTTCTGCAATATGAAACAGGTAGAATAACTGCTTTTTAAGTATCCCACAGGTTACAAATAATAGCTGCTTTATGAGCAGAAAAGAAGGTTTAAAATGTTTAATAACCATTGAATATTTACATAATAATAATAATATTTTGCATTTATATTGAACTTTTTGGCCAGAACAATTTTCAGAGACTGCATTCAGTAAATGAAAGGCAGTATGAATTTTTCTCTGTAATATACCAAAGTAAGGACCATAAGTGTGTCCTTCAAGTAGAAATTTTAATAAGCAGGAATAACTGGCAACTGAAATAAAGTTAAATAGCATATAAAGGTGAGCAGCAGAGGGATTATTTCCTAATTCTATCCAAAGGAATATTTGCTAGAGAAAAGGGACTGTATAGTAGAAAGGAAACAACATTGCATTTGGATTCATAAATCTTAACTATGAGCTCTACCAGCTGTAAGACCTGATGCAGAGCACTTAACCTCTGTTCTTAATTCTAAAAGGAGAACAGACATTCTTGACCAACTTACCCTCATGGTTAATATGAAGTCAAATGTATTAGTATGTAACAACACAATTTAAATGATAGAACTATACAACATAAGATATTCTTCTGTTCATTGCTACACTGACTGTTAAGCTGGTTCTCATGGTCAACCAAACACTTAGGCAATTTGTGAAACTACTAAAGTATTATTTAATCCTAGTATCATTTCAGCAAACTCCTGTAATTCACTATATTCCAAATGAGTCTATGTGCCAGCCATAAGTAGCTGCCATGAATTTGCATTACCAAGATTCATACAAAACAAACAAACAAATAAACAAACAAAAAAACAAGGTTCTGGCAATACACCACTGGCTTTGTTAGGAACAAATACACAACTCTTTGGTTGGAACATAAAAGTCCTGAAATTAACATGTATTTGATATTGACTGAGATGCCTTCTTATTTATACAAAGGATTATTCTCAGTCTTAATGTTGATTTTCTGTAATTATGGACAGAATTATGCACCCTACAATTGGTTCACAATATCCAATAATAGAAAGGTGCACCTTTTCCTGCAAAATAGGTCTAAAATACTCTTAAAATCATTGAGGCTTTTGGGCACCTTGGTGACTTGGTTGGTTAAGTGTCCAACTCTTGATTTAAGCTCAGGTCATGATCTCACAGTCATGGGATCAAGCCCCACATTGCGCTCTGTGCTGAGCATGCAGCCTACTTAAGATTCTCTCTCCCTCTCTCTCTGCCCCCCTCCCCTGCTAGCATTCTCTCTCTTTTTCAAAATAAATAAATATTAAAAAAATAATTGAGACTTTTGTCTCTTTAATTTATATAGATGAGCAATGCAAGAATTATGATAATGAACTGTGCAACAACACTTTACTTTGGGTCTATATGCTACTGAGTCAAACTCTTTTCATAATGCTAGATGTTTCTTCAGTGACCTCATCAACATAATACTTGAGCAGGTATTGCCAATAAAATGCCATTTAATCAAATTTGCTCTATGGTTGTCTTAAGAAGTAAGTCATAGGAACAGATTTTTAGTTCCTAACTTAGAGAAACCATGTTCTTACTAGAATTCTTAAATATCTTTCCTTTACTGTGATTCCCTATATGCTGTGACAGAGAACAATAGTTAATTTTTAATATATTAATAACTTTCATTAATTTAAAATATTTTTACCAAAGGTATATTATCATTGCTGAAAATAAGTTATTCACTGAGTCAAAAGAAAAATATAAAGGATGAACAAGAATTTTGCTTTCATCCAGGAAAGTAAAACCTGGTAGAACACTGTTCAAAATTTATGAAAGTTTTCAAAACACAGACTCTAGGCAGTGAGGCTAATATCTGAAAGTGATATTGGGGTGAGCCCACAATCACAATTCCATGATTTGAGACAACTTCCCAATGTGACATAGAGAAATTAAATCCAAGTAGAACACAGTTGTCCCACAAAGCTGAAGATGCAAAAATCAGAATTTGGTGTCACAGTAAACACGTATCTTTAAATCTTAGTATCTAGGCATCCTAGGGATAAGCACCATGACTCAGACCTGCTCTCACAAGGCCTAACAAAGCATTGACAAAAGCTCACAATGGAATTAAGTCCAGTAAAGGTAGAAGAGATTGGAAATCTAAGTACAAGAATAACACAAGTTCAAACTGATTATCCATTATTTCAACTGCCTGCCATACAAAGGATAAGATTTTTCAGAGGAAAGTGGTAAAAATCAGAGCTTGTGCCAAAAACTATCAGAACTCTCCAATATTCCATCAAAAATTAATAACTTGTGAAGGAACAAAACTAGGACTCATAATCAATTAAATTAAAAAAGAGACACCTGGCTGGGTCAGTTTGCAGAGCATGCAACTCTTGATCTCAGGTTTGGGAGTTTGAGCCCCATGTTGCAGGTAGAGATTACTAAAAAAAAAAATTAAGCTTAAAAAAATAACATCTACCTTTAAAACGACGACGACAACAACAACAACAACAACAACAACAACAACAACAGGGGTGTCTGGGTGGCTAAGTTGGTTAAGCATCCCACTTTGGCTCAGATCATGATCTCGACATTACCATGTCTGAGCCCTGTATCAGGCCCTGTGCTGACAGCCCAGAGCCTGGAGTCTGTTTCAGATTTTGCGTCTCCCTCTCTCTCTCTGCTCCTTCTCCACTCACACCCTGTGTGTCTCTCTAAGTAAACATTAAAAAAATTTTTTTTGAACAGGCAACAGAAACTGAATCCAAGATGGACTAGATAGAGATATAACAGGTAAAGATTTTATTTATTTAAAAAAAAATTAGCAGGTAGATATTTTAAAGTATCTGTCATATTTTTAATTACATAAAATATATTAAAAATAATAGATTCTTAATGAGTAAAGAGATAAAGGATCTCTGCAAAGTAATGAAAATTGTAAAAAATATAAAAGTAATTTAGATCTAAAAGATACAATATCAAAAATGAAAAAAAACTGATGAATGGGTTTACCATCAGACTGCAAATGGTGAATGTTGCTGTTGTTTTAAGAGAACTGAACAGTCTTTGTAAACCGTGGGACAAACTGGAGTGCCAGAATGAGAACAGTTAAGAGAATTCTTTTTTTTTTTTAATGTTTATTTATTATTGAGAGACAGAGAGACAGAACATGAGCATGGGAGGGGCAGAGACAGGAGAAGACACAGAATCCGAAGCAGGCTCCAGGCCTGTCAGCACAGAGCCTGATGCGGGGCTTGAACCCACAAACTGTGAGGTCATGACCTGAGCCATAGTCGGACACTCAACCAACTGAGCCACTCAGGTGCCCCGAGAATTCTTTTAAGATACAATGACGTATATAACTTCCAAAAGCTTAAGACTATCAGTGATTTACATATTCAAGCAGATAAATTTATAAACAGAATAATACCTAGACATAGAATCATACAGCTGAACACCAAATATAAAGAAAAAAAATTAAGCAGTCAGAAATAAGATACATGATCTATCAGCAAACAAGGATAAACAATGATAGCTGTCTTCCCATGAGAAAGCAATGGAATAAGATTTTTAAAACAGCTGAAAGAAAAAAGCTATGATTGCAATATCATGTCAATATTAAACCTTTTTTAAAAATGACATGACACATAACCAATTAAGAGAATCTACTGTAAGCACAAATAAACACTATAATAAAATCTAAAGGATGCCTTTAGTTTGAAAGCAAATGACACCATACAGCAAATTTCACCTTGGAAAAGAATTAACAATGATAAATGTACAAGCAATTACAAAATAATATAGTTTCTCTTTTATACTTTTCTTGAAAGAAAAATCAAGTATTTGAAGCAAAACAATCCAAAAAATGGTATTGAAATATATATGTGGAAGTCAAATATACTTTATAAAAGACACGCAAGGGATATAGGCCATGTAAATGGAATTATAGAGTTCAATGGTTATTACATTTGTACAGTGGGAAACTGGAAGCAGGAAATGGAAAGTGGAGGTGGGAAATAGAAAAACAATCTACTGTAAACTGAGAAGGCTGAAATGTCAGATGTAGAGTATAAGGTATGAAACTTTCAGTTCAGGTGATGCTCTCATGGTTGTGGGTTCGAGTCCTGTGTTGGGTTCTGCACTGACAGTGGAGCCTGCTTGGGATTCTATCTTTCTCTCTCTCTGCCCTTTTCCCACTCACATGCTTTATCTCAAAATAAATAAACTTAAAAAAAAAAAGAAAAAAATACCTAACTGTAAGTGGACTAACCATCCTAATCTACAGTCTGAAATACAATTAAAAAATAACTAAATGAGATTTACACAATATAAATTTTAAATAAAAAGACACAGACATGTTGAAAATAATTGAATAGAATATGAAACACCTAGTAACCAACAAGCATAAAAGAACTGGCCTGGCTATTTTAATATGACACATAGTAAACTTCAGAGCAACTTCAGAGTATTGTAAGACATGTGTACAACACATGTATAACATATATATATACATATATAAATTATATATTATATTTAAACCCTATATGTTATACAAATAATTATAATTATACTGTTATATAATAGAAGGATCAATTTACTAGAATAGAATATAATATCTATTAAAACATCAAAACTCCTGAAGCATAAATTTTCAGAACTAAAGACAAATTTACAATAATGTTGAAGGTTTTCAGTCTTTCTCCAAAATTAATTCATTAATTTTTTTTCCTGACAAAAAAATTAGGAACTATATAGAAAATCTAAAACAAATACATGAACAAACAGTATCAGTCCCATGAACATTATCAACCACTACATTCAATAACTGTTGAATACAGGTGTATTAATTTTGGAAGAACAACTGGAATGTTTAATAAGATGGACTATTTCAGGAGTATAAATCTCAATAGGTTTCAAAAGAATATCTCACAAGGATGTAATTAGAATTAACAGCAGCTAATTTGTTGTATAAAAACAACAACAAATCCCTGCATATATGAAATCCCCATACTTGTGGGAAATAATTCATCTAAAGAAACAGGAGTCAAGGAAGGATTATAAGAGAAGTTTTGAAGTGATTTTAAATAAATTATTTCAAAAGAAAATTTGAATATGGCTAAAGCAGCAACTAGTGAAAAAAGTAATAGAAATAAATGTTAATACTGCAAAGGATGAAAATCTTAAAATGACTGATCTAAGTGTCCAACTTTTCAGCTAGGAAAACTAATCCTAAAGTATGTTGAAGAACAGAAAAAAAAAATTATGATAGTTCAAAATTTTTTAAAAAGTGACAAATAGGAAAATGCAAAGCTAACTGGTTATCTGAAAAGAGTAAGAAAATTGATAAAGCCTCAGAAATACTAAAAGAAAACCAATAACAACAACATTTTGGTCTTCTCAGGCTGCCACAACAAAACAGTACAGACTAGGGGGCTTAAACCAATGTGGAAATGTTGGGATTCAGAGCTGATGGCCAAGAAAGAATTCTTGAGACACCCTGAGTGCAAAAAGATGGTTATATTAAAGCACAGGGACAGGATCTGTGGGCAGAAAGAGCTGCCCTGGGATTGTGCGGAGTGATTGATTATATATTCGGGTGTTGGGGGAAGTAAAAGCAAGGTGACTTGGGCTGCCTATGTGTGTAGCTCAGTCAGGTAAGCCTCCAATGCTTGATTCCTTCTCAGGTCACGACTGAGCCCTTCATCAGGCTCTGCACTGGCAGCGAGGAACCTGCTTGGGATTTGCTCTGTGCCTTCCCAATTTACTCTCCTCTCCCCTCTCCCTCTCTCAAAATAAGTAAATTAACATTAAAAAAAAAAGGCAAGGGGAAGTTTCCAAAAGGATTTTCATATGTTAAAGACAACCAGCAGGATCCTGGAGGTCTAGCTATCATCAAGCTAAGGTTGTTTTTCCCTCTAGAAAAGCATTAACATTAAGACAGAAGTTCCTGGAGGAATATATTGCTCTGCCTGCCTTAAGTATCTGTCTAAGGGCTGCAGGTTATAAGGAAATTTTATCTACCATTTTCTTCTGCCTTTTCCCCCTCTACATCAAAATAACAGAAATTTCTGTTTTGGAGGAAGTCCAAGATGAGGGTGCCAGTATGGTTGGGTTCCATCAAAAGCCCTTTTCCTGGCTTGCAGATGGCTATCTTCTTATGGTGTCCCTCACATAGCTGAGGGTGTGAGCTCTGATATTTCTTCCTCTTCTTATGAAGGCACTAACCCCATCATAGGAATTTCACCCTCAAGATCTTATTTCGACCTAATTACCTCCCAAAGGCCCCAGCTCCTAATATTATAGTAAGGGTTAGGGCTTTACATATGAATTTTGGGGGTACATATTCAGTCGATACCAGAATCAAAATACAAATGAACAATATTTGAAATGAAAGTAGGGTTATCATGGTAAGTCTCACAGACATTAAAAGAATAAGGGAATATTATGAAATTTCATGACAATAAATTCAACAAACAGATGAAATGGAAAACTTCCCTAAAAGGCACAACTTTCTGAAACTGACACAGAATGACTAAAATATAAATAGTATTATATGTGTTAAAGATTAAATTAAAAAAAACCCTAACATTTCTAGGACTGGAGTGTTTCAGTAGTCAATTCTCATAATAATTAAAAGAGGAATTAATGCCAATGCTATATAAAATTTTTGACAAAGAGAACATTTCCTAATTTGCTTTAATTTTATAAGGCTAGAGTAATTATGATATTAAAATCTGACACAGAAATTACAAGAAAAAAGTTATCAGGAGCACACACAAATATCCCTCAACAAAATTTTCAAATCAAATCCTAAAGGAGATAAAAATATAGTACTTCTTGATCAAGTGAAGTTCGTCTCAGGGTAAAATGTTTGTTCAAAATTAGTAAGTTACCAAAGTAGTTCTCAAGAAGAAAAATTATAAGATAGATTCAGTAACTAGATACACTAAAAGCCTTTGGCAAAATTTAACATACTCATTCAAGTTAAAAATTCACTGAAAATTAAATTTAGAAGTGTGGCAGTCAGACCAAAAAGGTGATTCCCAATAATCCCTATGTCCTGCTATTGTGAAAGCTCCTTCTCTTGAGTGTAGGTAGAACCTGTGACTGGTTTTTAACCAGGAGGATATGGTAGTGACAATGGAGTGTCACTCCCATGATTATGTTATATTCTACAGAAATTTTGCTAGCTGACTGGCTAGAAATAGTCATTGCTAGTTTGATGAGGAGACCATGTTAAGAAAGTCAACATGTGTAAGAATGCATGTGGCTTCTAGAAACTGTCAGCAAGAAGCTACTGCTCTAGGTCTTATAGCTACCAGAAAATAAATTCTGCCAACAAACAGTGCGCTTGGATATAGATTCTTACCCAGTCAAACCTCCAAATGAGAACATAACCCAAGTGAAAACTTAACTGCAGCTTTGTGAAATCCCCAAGCAGAGGACCCACCTATGTGGAGCGTGGACCCAACTCTCAGAAACTGTGAAGAAGTGTGTACTGTTACAAGCCACTACGCTGGAGGTAATTTGTTAAGTATCAATAGAAAACTAATGTAAAGTTTGATACCAGGATGTGGGGTTGCTGCTGTAACAAATAACTAAAATGTAGAAGTAGTTTTAGAACCATGCAGAGGATAGAGGCTGTGCAAATTTTTTTCTGATTAATTTGGTAATAAAACCACCTTAAATTCCTGTTCCCAACCTTTTACACAGACATAATATGTCATACTTGATACAGCTTTTCTATGTCGTTTTGCTTAGGGCTTTAAAAATATATTGGGGCGCCTGGGTGGCGCAGTCGGTTAAGCGTCCGACTTCAGCCAGGTCACGATCTCGCGGTCCGGGAGTTCGAGCCCCGCGTCAGGCTCTGGGCTGATGGCTCGGAGCCTGGAGCCTGTTTCCGATTCTGTGTCTCCCTCTCTCTCTGCCTCTCCCCCGTTCATGCTCTGTCTCTCTCTGTCCCAAAAATAAATAAAAACGTTGAAAAAAAAGAAAAAAAAATATATATATTTATTTTGAGAGAGAGCAAGCAAGCGTGCAAGAGAGCACATTCAAGTACGAAAGGGGCAGAAAGAGAGGGAGAGAATCCAGGCAGGATCCACACTGCCAGTGCAAAGCCTGATGCAGGGCTTGAATCCATGAACCATGGATCATGACCTTGGATCATGGATCCATGGATCATGACCAAATAGGCAGCAGAAACCAAGGGTCAGAGGTTTAACCAACTGAGAGACCTAGGTGCCCCTTGCTTAGGGCTTTTAACATCAATACTTCATGAGGAAAACTGACCTATACTTTCTGATATATTGGTTGAATTTTGTTTTCTAATTAGTCCTCCCCAATAGAATGAAATAACTGTTCCTCCTGCTTCTGTTATTTGGAAAAATTTGGGTAAAATTGCAATGAATTGTTTCTTGAAAGATCACTATTTGAAGACAGTAACTATACCTTTCTCATCTTTAATACTTCCAGCTTTTAACTAAGACTTAACAGAAGTAGGTAGTCAATAAATAGCTATAAAATGACTGGATATAAGACCCTTTCAGTTGCTCAAGAAACCTCTTAGTGGGGAAAGGTAGTGGACTTCACTTAATCGATAAATAGTACATAATACTGGGAATACAAGTAAATGCCTCACACATATTTTACAATAAGGAGCTGTGATATTTTCATAAAATAAGCATAGAAGCCATCAACAGGATTTATAAAAACTGTTTGAAATTTTATATAAGATATAAAGGATTCAAAGTCTTTATGAAATGTGGTACGGTTAAGTGGACAGAGAAGCAAAATATTTTGGGTAATTGTAAATTAAGTTAAAGACAAACGAACTTGGCATAATGAAACGTGTTTAAATTTCAGTTGCATTTCTTAAGAGCCATTTGATTTTAGGAAGAAATAAGTTCTCTGAATCTCTGATATTCTTTACCTGAAAACGGCACAATTACTTACATAACAAGGATTTAATTAGGTTGTGTATTTTAAGCACCTGTGAACTATAAAGCACTATATAAATATAGTGTTATTAGAGCTGATTAGGTGTAAACTGAAACATGGTAGTTGAAAAGATTTTAATGAGAATATCACATGAGATTCTAAAATCATTGAAAGAACATTTTTTCATGTATAAAAAACAGAGTTAGCTAGATAATTACCGAGGCACTGCTTAGAAATGAAAAAGAGGAGACAAGCTAAATGAGTATTTTAAGTATTTTTCTAATGGATTATCCACATGCAATTATTTACTACTTGGTTGGAGACAACGCATGGCTTATTGGACAATATTCAGTATAATTAAGTAGTATCCACTGAGAGGATACTGGAGGATTTCAGTGATGAAAGGTGGGGAGATGTATCTCTAAATAGGCAGCCTAAAATTAATCATGTCGTAGGTAGAATGGTCTCTAAAGATGTCTCCTGGAATCTGTGAATGTTATGTTGCAAGTACAGATATATTTAATGCTAAAGACCTTAAAATAGGGAGAGTTGCCCGGATTATCCAGGTGGATCAAGTTTAATGCATGACCCTTAAAAACAGAAAACGGTCTCCAGCTGGAAGCAGAAGAGAGCTGTAGAAGGAGCCAAACCTGAAAAATATCTGTTGCGTGACTGCTGCTCTGAGATGTAGGATCTTAGGTTCAATGACCAAAAACAGGCCTCTGGGGATTAAATGCACCATTCAACTATTAGCTAGAAAGAGAATGAAGATCACAGCCCTAAAACCCCAAAGAACTGAACTTTATGAACAATTTGAATGAGCTTGGAAATGGATTCTTCACAGAACCTCTCAACAATCGTAAAGCAGGGCAACTTCATGATTTTGGCCCCGAGAAAAGAAACTAGTTGATCTCATCTGGCTGGAGTCTACAGAAATCTGAGCTATTAACCTTTGGTTAATTATGGCAGCAATAGAAAATTAACACAAGCCATGAGGAAAGATATGAAGAGAATCAACTACAAGGACAGTAGATTGAGTGGTTAAAAATGTTTCTCAGGGAACACCTGGGTAGCTCAGTCAGTTGGGAGTCTTGATTTCGGCTTGGGTCATGATTTTATAGTTTGTGCGATCCAGCCCTGCATTGGGGGCTTTGCTCTGACAGCACCGACCCTGCTTGGGATTCTGTCTCCCTAGTGTGTGCACACATGCATTCTCTCTCTCTTTCTCTCAAAATAAATAAACATTAAAAAAAAAAAGGTGTCTGCAGAGGCGCCCGAGTGGCCCAGTCAGTTAACATTGGCTCAGGTCACAATCTCAAAGTTTGTGAGTTTGAGCCCCACGTGAGGCTCTGTGCTGACAGCTCAGAGCCTGGAGCCTGCTTTGGATTCTGTCTCTCCCTCTCTCTCCTCCCCTCCCCGCTTGTGCTCTGTCTCTCAAAAAAATGAATAAATGTTAAAAAGCAAGTGTCTCTGGATTTTATGCATAGTCCTAGAGACTCAAGGAATAAAGCATCCACAATAATCACCTTTATTATGGAAAAGATTTGTTGTGCCTAATAAGTATTAGAAACATTAAGAAATTATGTTACACCAATTATTTAGTTTTGGAGAGGGAGGTAAGAAATTCTGGCTTTTAGGAAAGTCTTTGAAAAGGTCCTAAATGACTATTATCAATTACAATTTTAAATCACTGTACTTATGGGTTTCTTTTTATCATAATGAACACTTAAATATTAAACTGTCCATAAACTTAAGCCATAATAATTAACAAAGGGAGAAAAGTAAATTACACATCATGTACACTTACAAGAATAGCACAAAATTATATCTCCCCATATGCAATGAAGTATCTGAAACATTACAGTGAGCTACAGTGTACTGAAGGAAGTGGAAGGAGACAGTATGGAATACAAGCTAGGCCAAGTGGTAACAAAAAGAAAAAAAAAAATCACTGCTATGTGAGTTTTATTCTGAGTGGGAAAACACTAAGGAAAACTCTGAATCCTGGTGAGTGAGAGAATACGTTTCAAGGAACTAAAAAAAAAGAAGAAAAGAAAGGTCAGAAGGGGAATCTAAGGAAGACCATGGTCACAGTGAAGAGAGAGACTTCTTTGAAGAGGGAGGTGGCAAAGACAAACAAAACAAGAAGTAGCACTTAAAGTTCCATAAAAACAAAGGAGTATCTCGAAATTAGAAAACAATATTCACTTTCTCAAAAAAATATATGCCACCCATTAAAGAAGTTGCATTTGTATCAACAGAAAATCACAATATTGATTTAAGAAACCTGAGGAAGCCACTGGAATTCTTCAATACTGCTCACATAGAAATGCCTTTTATTGATGTTTCAGGAAAGTACTAGAATTTAAAAATAAGAAAAAAAAATTGGCAATATCATAAAATGGTCCTAAAGGAAGAAAATAGAAAATGATAAAGTATTAGAGATGATGAAAAAAATCCCCTCAAATCATCAACGCTGCAACAAACACCTCAACGTTAAATATTCCTAAGTATTGAGTGATATTAAGATTTCAAAACAAATTTTACTCTGTATTTAAACAGATTCTAAACAGGAAATAACTATGGAAGGGGTTGCTGAAGCAAGTAAAGAACATAACAATACCAGAGATACTTATGTCAGTAGTGAATGGTTAAATGGTAAGATGTGTGAGGGAGATTCAATTCAACTCAATAAGAAATAGTGAGAGAAATAAAACAAAAACAAATAGAAAAAATCAAAAGAAAAAATAGAGGGGCACCTGGCTGGCCCACTCGGTAGAGCATGTGACTCTTAATATTGGGGTTGTGGGTTGGTGGCACACATTGGGTGTAGATATTACTTAAAAATAAAATGTTTTAAAAAATAGGGGACAAATGAGTAGATTAAATATGATAAAAAGCATAATTATTATAGAAGACAGGCAAATATCCAAAATTCAGGATACTGAATAACTGAGGACCGAGGAACTGAGGAACCACAAGGTGATGAGTTCTCTGGATTTTCTTGTTGCCTCCTAAATCCCAGACTTCCTGGCCAGAGTGACTCAGAACCCTACAGGTGGGTTGTATTTTTCTTTTGCTCATGGTGGATAAAAGCGACTCCCATCCCAAAAACCTGTTCTCTCCAGCCAAAGGACCATAGCAAGACTGAGAACTTAAAAAATAACCACTAAACTCCACCCTAACCCTGGAAGGAAAATAAATCCCTATCTCTACCCACTCCAGCAAAGGCAGGTATTATGCTGTATTGGGAGTCTCTAGAAAAACACAATCAAAAGAATGTTTATCTCTCTATCAAGAGAGTTATTTTAAAGAATCGGCTCACATGATCATGGAGGCTTGGCAAATCCAAAATCTGATGGAGTAGGCTGGTGGACTGGAGACTCCGAGAAGAGTTGCAGTCCAAAGGCAGTCCGCTGGCAGAATCCCTCCCTGCTCACTGGAATGAAGTCAGCCTTTATTTAAATAAGGCTTCACCTGACTGGCTGAGGCTCTCCCACACTATCGAGGGCAATGAGTTTTACTCACAGTCCATCTATTGAAAGGTCAACCTCATTAAAAACAAAGAAACAGCAAAAATAAAACCACCTTCATAGAAACCTCCAGAACAATGTTTAACCAAATATCTGGTATCATGGCCCAGGCAAGTTGATACATAAAATTAACCATCAAAGACGCCTAGACTTCCACTTTGGCCAGGCTATACCGAGGTGCACCAATCACCTCCCTGACGTAGCTTCGAAGAGGCTAAGTAGCTGGGACTTTCATCCTAGGTGGTCAAAAGATGCATATTTACTAAAGTATGTTGTACAGACACAGAAGTGTGCAAATTAGGTGCCAACATCTAAATGAATTTTAGCAGACCACAAGAAGAAATTGTACCCCTACCCCTAGCTGGCAGTAAGGAAACATCTCCCCTCCACCATGCTGGGTGGGTGCCAGAGGAGGACTCGTGAAGAGTAAGTCTCATTGGAGTCCTAATGGGAGCTGGAATGGTCATATCCACTCAGGAATAATGAGGAGCTCTCCCCTCTCATTGGAGGCCCAATGGGGAAACTTCCACCTTCCCAGCCAGTGTGGTGTCAAAACAAACCAGCTAAAACAACAACAACAACAATGACAAAAAAACAGCTAAAACAATGTTTACATAAGATGTAGCATCTCATAGCATAATACCCAAAATGTCCATATTCCACTTGAAAATCAGTCATCATACCAAGAACCAGAAAAATATCAAATGACAATGAGAATATTAAGATACTGAATTTAGCTAATAGTGAGGGGAATTTATATTAAAACAAATGAGATTTAATTTCACACCAGATAGGGCTTCATATTAATGTCAAAACTGTAATTAGTATCATACTCACCTGCCATTTATTAAAGTCCGGTCAATGTGCTGAAAATAATCTGACCAATAACAATTCCCTGAAGGCTCTCTCAGTCTAATTATTTTGCTGAACTCAAATCACCATAGACAAAACTTGCCTTTTTCTTAAGTTTTCAAATACTATACATTCACCAAATTGATCAAAATCTTGTTTCTCTGAATGTCTTAAGATTCAGTTCAAAATGTTAAGTGTATTGCTGTGAACTATAATTTCTATGCATTTAAAATTTTAAGTGCTGAGCACATCACAATTAATTTTTAAAAATAGTTTGTGGTTTATGTTTTCCAACACATTTTCAATCCATTTTACAGTTTTTCCCATTTTCTCAGTGCTTGAGTTTGCGTTCTTCAATGGGAGAAAATGGGGAGAAGTTATAAGTAATGCAAAGAATTCTGGAAACACTTTGCAAAAATAATATAGATAATTCACAACTTAGAACAAAATAAAAATGTGTTTCATACTGCATAATTTCTTCGGAAGCTGGGACACATCTTTATACCTTCCCAAGATCCCTTAAACCAGCTGGGACTTAATGCCTTTCTTTATCTGGTGAAAACATCCTCACCTGGACATAAGCCGCATCTATTTTGTAGTTCCTGATTCCTATAGTTCCTGAATTCCTCCCTATTCCTTCCTTGTATGTCCTATCCAACAGATAATTTATATACTTTTGGGGTCAGAAACTAGATCTTCTATCACTTTGCATCATTACCTACTCTTTTTTTTTTCAATAAAAAAATAAAGGCTCCATAGTTTCTGCTTTAGTTAAGTTTTAGTATTTAACATTTGGAACAGAAATTTAGATTTCAGAAACACTTTTTAAAAAGTCTTGTCTGCAAGACAATTATCTTAAAGTTTTATCTATTTAAGAGGCTGCAGTTATCTGACTCCAAGTATGTATGTCCTGCCTCTCAAATCAGTGAATGTAGAAAATTATCAATTCTTCCTAAATAGTAGAGGAAGAGAAAAGAGTACAAAACTTTTCAAAAAGATCAGTCTTAGTATGTCAAAATATTACTCCTTACAAAATTATTTGAACAAATAATGCACCTTTACCTTGGCACATGCAAAACCTGAATGTCACTTTCTCGTATCTCTATTGCTACCGTAAGAAATGATTATCAACACCAGTGAAATCCTTGTGGTAGCACAGAGCCTGGCTGCTACTCAGTAAGATAGTAAGGACACAGCCACAAACACAGAACATAGTGCAAAGTAAAATGGAGGATCTAAAATTTAAAAAGTGCAGTTTTTGTCCTCCATGAGTTCATAAACTAATGCAAGAAATACACCTATGTCTAAATACCAAACATACTGCAATTCTTTGATGGAAGTAGAAACACAATACTATGTTAGATATTAATTTCAAATGGTGCAATTTGGAAAGAATACTGAGAATTGAGTAATACTTAATTGGGTTCTAAGAGAAACAGAATATTATCTCCAGGCTCAAGTGAACATTAAAGAAATAGATAATTTAGGATTAATGTAGGAAAAAATATGTTGAGCAGAATGGGAACCAGTCTCAAGAATGTACTGGATGATAAAGTAAGATTGTTAAAATTCCAGTACAAGTAGCGTAGTGTGTGTGTGTGTGTGTGTGTGTGTGTGTGTGTGTGTGTGTGTGTGCTGTATGGTTAATTTCAATTGAAATTGACTACCAAGATACAAAATACACATTTCCCTCATGTAATATATCAACTTTAACAAAGATTGGTTAAACCTAACTTGAAAACAGCTGTTCAATGTACTTGTCACAGACTTTATATTCAATTTAAAAAAATGTATAGTGACATAATGCATTCTACTAACACATCCCTCCCTACTTCTTCCTCTCTCTCCTCTTTCTCCCTTAGCTCTTTCCTCCTGTCTCTTCCCCACTCTTTCTCTCCCATTTCTCTCCCCCCCCATCTCTCTCTCCCCCTTTCCTTCTCCTTCTATTCCTCTCTGCTTCTCTCTCTTTCTCTGTTTCTCTCCCTCTTATTTCAAATACATCATCCATTGGAGAAAATTAACAGACTACCTCTGACCCACCATCCAAATTTGTTAACTTTAACCTTTAGTCCTATATATGCCTGATTTTTAATGCAATGTTTATGCCTTACAGCGATATATATTAAGAGCCCTGTTTACATTTCCTCATCCTCTTGTCAAAATATATCAATTTATCCAAATTTGAATTTTAGTATTCCAAAACATTTTATACCATACTATATATATATATATATATATATACATATATATACACACACACACTCACACACACACACACACACACACACACATATACACACCCATAAAATATACATATTGTATTGTAGGCTTGCCATCATTCTGAAATTTGCTTCATGGACAACTGATTTTTGTGTTTTTGTTTCTTAGATTTTTAAACTGTATTTATTTTGAGAGAGAGAGAGAGAGAGAGAGAGAGAGAGAGAATTGGGGGGAGGGGCAGAGAGAGGAAGAGAGAAAATCCCAAGCATGCTCCCCACTATTCAGTCAGCACAGAGCTCAAAGCAGAGCTCAATCCCAGGAACCGTAAGATGAAGACCTGAGTTGAAATCAAGAATCAAATGCTTAACCAACTGAACCACTGAGGCACCTCTGACAACTGATTTTTGATCAGTTTATCCATGTCGATACATGTATGTAGCTCAAGTTCATTCACATTTACTGCTGCACATCATTTCATTGTAAAAGCCACAAAATATCTGATAGATATTTCAATTGTTTCCAAGTTATTGCTTTTATAACTAATAGTGTGATAAATATTCTTGTAATATTTTCTTTTTTATTTGCATGACATACCTATAGGTGGAATTTTAGGATAATACATGATTTTCATCATTGATAAGATCACTCTCAAAAGTGGCTCTATCAAACTACATTTCTTCTACCACTATGTGAGGTTTCCATTGTTTGACATCTAAGTCACATTTGCTATCATTATATTTTCAAATTTTTGTAAATTATTTTTTGATTTGAAATTTATTTTTGTACTTCATGGATTATAAGACGACTGTGAGCCTCTTTTTGTAGATTTTTAAAAATTTTTAATTTTCCTTCTGTGAATTGTTAATTCACATTCTTCACTTTTCTGTTGGGTAATAATACATTTTCCTTATTTATTTGTATGAGGTGTTGAAGTACTAGTTATAATTCCTTGTTAATTATTTATTGAAAATTAACTTCTTATGGAAGTATTTTGCATAGTTTGTGTATGGTTTATGGTGAGATTTTTAATAAAGTTAATGTAGGTAAATTTATCAACCCTTCTTTATGTGTATTTTGTCCTGCTTTTAAATGTTTGGGTCATAACAATATTCCACATACTTTTCTACAAAAATGCTAAACTTTTGTTTTTTGAAATTTAGAATTATACACCAACCAAAAATACTTTCTTTTTTTTTTCAACGTTTATTTATTTTTGGGACAGAGAGAGACAGAGCATGAACGGGGGAGGGGCAGAGAGAGAGAGGGAGACACAGAATCGGAAACAGGCTCCAGGCTCTGAGCCATCAGCCCAGAGCCTGACGTGGGGCTCGAACTCACGGACCACGAGATCGTGACCTGGCTGAAGTCGGACGCTTAACCGACTGCGCCACCCAGGCGCCCCCAAAAATACTTTCTATGTGTAGTGTTATATCAGAATTCATTTCATATGGAAACAATTGACTTAGAACACTTTATTGGAAAGTCTATGTATTCTCCACTGGTCTCTGTCATACAAATTTTATCATGAAAGTAGTTTTCATTTAGATCCTCTATTTTATTAATTAGAAGTATTTGTTGATCTATGAGCCAATATCACAATGGCTTAATTATTACAGCTTTATTATTTATGTATATATAACTTATATTAAACTTTGCTTTGAGGAACAGCATGTGCTATTCTTTTTTCAAATAGTTATTCTTTCTTAAAACAGCATTGGTGATTGTTAGCTTATGTGCCATACAAGTAAATTTCTCAGTTTCCACAGGAAAAGTGTTTTAAAAAATTCTTTTAAAAATGTGAGCTTAGATTTGGGAAAATAATTAATATACTAACAAAGTTCAATCTTACAGAGAAACTCCTACCTTATAAAGTGGTATTATTTTACACACTAATATTAATGTTGAAGAGTTTCAATGGCTGTACATACACACTTGCAAAAATTGTGTGTATCAGGCTATTTAATTTTACGGATAGTTTTAGTTTTAGTTTTTAAAAGTTTATTTATTTTGAGAGAGAGAGAGAGAGAGAGAGAAAGTGGGGCAGAGAGAGGGAGAGAAAGAATCCCAAGCAGGATCTCCTCTGTCAGTGCAGAGCCCAGTGCAGGGCTCAATCCCATGAACCATGAGATTGTGACATCAGCTGAAATCAAGAGTTGGATGCTTAACCACCTGAGTCACCCAGGCTCCCCAATGGATATTTTTAATTCTGAAGGGGTATATAGTGGGTTTAACGGGTTTTTTTTGAACTTCTAATGGTTTTATTTTTAATTTCTCTATTATCTAATACTACACACAATTTTCTCTGTTTATTGGCCATTTTCATATCTTCCTTCCTGTTCAGGTTGTTTGGTCATGTGAAGATTGTCTTATAGTTATAAATTTATAAAAGTTGGTTATGTATTCGGAACACAATTTCTTTTTCATATCCATATACTTTTACCTATTATAAACACATATGTAAACATGTATTATAAACATATAAATTATGAATATTATAAATATTCATAAAATATTTTCTCCAAGTCCATGCCTTATTATTTCCTTATTTACTCTCTTAATAGTGTCTTTGATGAATAGAACATAGTTTTAATGGATATTTTTGCTGAATATAGACAATTTTCAATTTATTCTGTTTGATCTTTTATTCTTTCAGCATTTTAAAACATTTTATGTTGGCTTCTATTGTTTCTAGTAAAAAAGAAATCAGTCACCATCATCATTATTGTTACCTTTTGTAATGGGATTTTTCTCTAGGTGTATTTATCTTTAACTCTGGTTTTCAGCTATTTGCACATGATGTGCCGGGATATCTTTTACTTTGTATTTATACAACTTTAAATATGTAGAGCTCCTTAGATATCTTGGTTGATATTTTGCATCAAATTTTAAAAATTCATGGCCATGGGGTGCCTGGGTGGCTCAGTCGGTTGAACATCCAAGTCTTGATTTTGACTCTGATCATGATCCCAGAGTTGTAGGATGGAGAACTGCATCGGGCTCACCGCTGGGTGCAGAGCCTGCTTAAGAATCTCTCTCTCTCTCTCTCTCTCTCTCTCCCTCTCTCTCTCTCTCCCTCTGCCCCACTCCCCCACTCATGCTCTCTCTATATAAAAAAACAAAAAAACAAAAAAAAAACCACGGTCATTATTTTTCAATAGCTTCTCTACTCCGTAATCTCACTCTTCTGCCCTTGGAATTAAATTAAATTTTGTTAAACTAATCTTTCTTTTTCTGTGTTCAGTATGTTGTTAAACCAATTGTCATTTCTTTCTTATTTAGAACTTTTATTCCTTTCCTCAAATCTCCATATCTTCATTTATTATTCCCTCTTTTCCATTATTTTCCATATTTATAATAGATGTATCAAAATATTTGCTAATTGTGGTAAGTTCATAATAAGTAAAGTTTGTGTATTAAGTCAGTTCCTATCGTCAGTGTTTGTACTGATCAAGGTTACCTTTTTCATGCTCCTTTACATATTTTTTTATATTTTCATAGTTTTCTCCCAGATATTGGTTACAAAATAGTAGGGAATTATAATTGTTGTTTTGTTTTGTTAATTTCCTTAGGATTGGAAGTCTTTCCATTTTATGGTGATAGACCAGAAGGTCTAATTATTCAGATTCTTCCTGGAGTTGTATGAAGCAGACGATGACCTGGAGCTATAATTAGATTGATTTCACCTGTGATTAGACCAACTTTCAAAATCCTGTGCCCTCAACAGCTTTTTGACCTTGTAAGTAAGCATTTGAACAGGGAGATCAGTGAGCTGCAATATTACATATTTTTAGTGCATATATAGATGCAAGTCCAGCAAGATCCTAGGATTCAAGAATGGAAAAAAAAATATATATATATATATACACACAGGATCTTACAATTTCTTTCTGTTTTCTTTTCCCTTGTATAGGTAGATTATTTAGGACTAGTTGCTTGTTTTTATATTTGATACCCTTCCAGGTCTTGATAAACCACGCTACCATTAACGTTTCTGCTGGTTTCTCCATTTCTGTGAACGTTCCCACTAGCTTGGCCAGGCTGTTCCTTTGTATGCTGTATATAACAAGTCAGGCATACATCCTTGAATGGAAGTTGCTACCAAATATAAATTGTTTATTTATCTCTGGAATTGACTTAGTGAAGACCTCTTTGTATCCACTGTTCTTTGTTAGGTCATAAAATATTTTGACTTCTTAAGATATTCTTGTGATTACCAAAGATGCAAAGGTTTTCCGGATTCTTCTATATCCTGCTCATAATCAAAATCTCTACTGTCTAGTTTTAAATTATTTTACCCGGGATGATACTGAGAATGCTAGTTATAAAATTAGTGATTTACTGGTTTGTATCATAGTTGAGTGTAGCTGCTGCCTTTTGCCTTCATTTACCTATTGCTTGCTGTCAGCGTTCAAATCAAGATATTATTTTTTAGGAGAAACAAATCTGAATATCCTTGACTAATTTCTTTGTCCTTCTTAGTAGCTTAACAAGGAAGCATGTTTGAGTATCATTTCAAAACAAACTGATATGAATGTAACTACTCTGGAGGTCCCATTTTCTAACCAGGTCATTATTAAATAAGGAATCTCCCTTCCCCTGAAGTCTGCTGACAATTATAGGTATAGGATTAGTTTTCCATGGAACATAATTCATATTGTGTAAAATTTAGTTATGGCCTGATGCAGCATACATCTCTGTGCAATCAACGAGCTCCCCCTTTATCTTGCATGTTATGCAATACTTCCACTTCTTTTTATTTTTTAATTTTTTTCCCTTCTATTTTCATAGGGAGAGAGAGAGAGAGGATGAGTAGGGAAGAAGAGACAGATAATCTTAAGCAGAGCATGGAGCCCAACGCAGCCCTGAGATCATGACCTGAGCCAAAATCAAGAGTCTGATGCTCAACCGACTGAGCCACCTAGGCGCTCCACAATACTTTCACTTCTAAGTTTTATCCAATAAGCTCTTTTTAAGATTGAAATATAAAATAGTTCACCCAGTACTGGGTGTGTGCATGTCTCTTTTGTAGGACAGATGTTATTTTGTGACCTTCATATAGAACCAGGGGTCAATCTCACTTCTGAATTTCAAGCAATAACTTTGACATTAGCCTATCATTCTGCATGAATCATCTTAGGACCCTTCATGATCGACCACCAATATCCTTCATGATTCAAAATCCTGATTATCATTTTTTTGCTTCCAAGTATGACCCAGTGTGCCTTTGGCTATAGTCCTACATCACCATTTTGCACCTATTGTCCTTTCTGTCTCCTCACTCCCAGAAAATGTTTAATTTGTTTTTAAATGCAACAAAAAATAAAGAGCATGAAATCTAGATACAGACTATCTTAGAACTGAATTCTCCCACCACTATTAGCTGCATGATATGAGATAAATTAAATAATAAATATCAAAAATACCTAACTTATAAGATATCATGGGAATTAAATAAAATATGTATATGTTCAGAGAATACCTGACACATTTTAATCATTATCAACAATAATCATTTTTATATTATAACACCTTCTATCATTAAATGTTTGGAGTGGAGGGGGATTAACAAAAAGTTTTTTTTTTTTTGGTGTTGCATCTATCTTCCTCTATTCTCCCCTCTTTCTTCTATTCTTTAATTTTTTATATGTAAACACACACACACACACACAAGTCCAAAAACCAACCAAACAACAACAACAAACATGTACATATAAAACCATATCATTAGTTCTAAAAATCTACCCAAAATAGTCAAGAAAAGATTATCACTCCACGGGTGTACTAGATATTCTGGGAGCCCTCCTATTAAACTACATTTAATATTTTGGTGCATTCTTATATTTATTAGTAAGCAATAAAATTTCCAAAAGGCAAAAAAGTTAAAAAGGAAAGAAAGAAAGAAAGAAAGAAAGAAAGAAAGAAAGAAAGAAAGAAAGAAAAGAAAGAAAAAGAAAGAAAGAAAAATAGGAAGGAAGGCAAAGCAGGAAACATTGAATTAAGTAGGTGAAATCTATGCAGGAAACAGGAAGCAGTACAAAGAAAGCAAGATAAAAAATAACAAGCAAAGTTAACCTCACGGTGAAACCTCAGAATGGACTAAGCATTTGTCCCAAGGGAGATGGGGAAGGGATGCTTGATAAAAACTAAAATGGCTCTTAACAGAAGCAAATGAAATGCTTCTCTGAATAAGAGTATCTTAATATAGGCCTTTAGTATACTCACGATCAATAAAATATGAATTCATACTAAATTAGAAATCACAAGAATCTGAACTCTGTGAATAAGAGTGACCAGAAACAGCAAGCAGGAGCTGTAAGCATCCATAGACTCTAGATATGTCATGACCAAAAATAATACATAATGCTAAATATATCATTCCAGATTTGGAAACCTACTGGATGGTTTGCACAGTAACTTAGATACAATGGCAAAAATCACTCAGAATGTAGCACAGAGAGAGAACGAAAATGTGAAAGAGAAGTTAAGTGACCAAGAGGATAAAAACCAAAATCAATATGCAAAGTGTTTGAGGTCCAGAAAGAAAATACAGACTATGGAGGAGAGGCAATGAATGAAAACATAACACTAGCAATCTTCCAATACTATTCGAAAGTATAAATTTATAGTTATAGAAATTAACTTTAATATTAACAATGTAAAATTGCTCAAAATTCAGGTATCAAATACATATTTTAACATTCAGTAATAAGGACAGATCATGTACCAAATAGAAACAATTAGGCTGATAATATGACCGTTGTTATTATGTTGAAAATAAGAAGATGATTTTAAGAAATTCCAATTAATCTAAAATTGTGGACTGACAAAGGCAAAACAAATATTTTCAGGTGAGTAAAAATTGGTAGATTTGTTTCATATATTATCCTATGTTTAGATTATCACATTATACCTTGTTTGCAAAAATTCCCTCTTTATAAATACGTTTTTAAGTGGTATATATTGTTTACTCTTTTTGCTGTAACATTCTAAGCATTTTGACTAATGCTCAATATCTTCTATTCCCCATTACAGTCTTATACAAAATGGTTTCACTGCACCAAATTCCCTGTCTTAACCTATGCAATGCTCCCCAACACAACTCCTGGAAACTACTGATCTTTAGCAGTCATCTGTAATATTTACCTTTCTCAAAATACTACATAATTGCAATCATAAAGTATGCAGGTTTTTCAGACTGGTGTTTTTCACACAGCAACATGCATTTAAGATTAATTAGTCTTTTTTAAGGCTTGGTAATTTATTTTCTTATTGAAGAATACTATTCTATTGCGTGTTGCCACAATTGGTTTATATGTTATCCACTATCCAACCCATTGAAGGAAATCTTGGTTGTTTCAGATTTTAGTAATTATGCATACAGATGCTATGAATATCCATGTGCAGTAATTAGTTGGGTAAATACCTACGAGCAGGATAACTTGATTGTAAGAAAGATTATGCTTAGTTTTTAAAACTGCCAAACTGCCCAGCCAATTTCACAGTTTTGAGTTCCAACACCAAATAAACTTTATATATAATATATATATAATATATTAATATATATTATTAATTAAATTAATATATTTATATATATATTATTAATATATATATTATATATATATTAATATATATATTATATATATTATATATATATATTAATATATATATAATATATATTATATATTAATATATTATATATATATATTATATATATAATAAATTTAGTAAATAAACTTTAAAAAATATATTTTCCCCAATCTATGGCTTGTCTTTGTATTCTTTTAACAGTGTCTCTCAGAGAACAGAAAATTTTTATTTTAATAATGTCAGACATCTTTTTTTTTTTTTTCTTTTAGGGATTGCATTATTGGTGTTGTATTTAAAAACCCATAACCAAACTCAAGTTCATATAAATTTTTCTCCCCTTTTTCTTTCAAGAGTTTTTTTTACAAATTTTATATTTTACATTTCAGTATAAGATCTATTTTAGTTAATATATCTGTAAGCAATAAAGTTTATGTATATTTTTCATATAGATAGTCAATTGTTTCAATACTGTTTCTTTAAATGACTATTCTTTTTCCATTGAATCATTATTTTTCTTTCATTGATTATCATTTGACTATATTTATGTGGATCTATTTCTGAGCTGTTTAATGTATTCCATGGATAACTCTAGTTTCCTGACCATGCCTTTTGTCTATACTTTCACTAATAACACACTATCTTCTTTAATGTAGACATATGTATGTCTAAAAATTGGGTAGTGTGTGTTTTCCATCTATGTTCTTCACCTTCAATACTGTGTTAGCTATTCTATATCTTTTGCCTTTCTATACAAACTCTAGAATTGGTTTGTTGATATCTAGAAAATCTCTTTCTAGGGTTTTGTTTGAGATTGCTTTGAGTCTACTGATGAAATTCAGAATTGACATCTTAATGATACTGAATCTCCCAGATCAGAAACACAGTACATCTTTCTACTTATTTAAATTTTAATTGATTTTTTAAAATGTGTGATTTTTTAAAATATGATTTAAAAAATGCGTTTTGTAGTTTCCCACATATAAATCCTTTAGACGTTTTGTTAGGTTTCATTTTTGCAGTTACTATAAATATTATTTAATTATTTTCAAATTCCAAGTCTTACTGTTGGCATATTGGAAAGCATAGAATTTTTATGTTAAACATGTATCCTATAATGTTGCTATAATTACTTATTAGTCTCAGGAATTTTTTTTTTAACTCTTTGGGATTTTATACATAGACAATCATGTCATCTCTGAGCAAAGACAGTTTTATTTTTTTTCCTGTTCTGTCTGTATACTTTTAATCAATTTATTTTACTGTTCTTGTAGATTTTCTACATAATGTCATCTGAGAACAAAGAATTTATATATACATATACCTTTATTTCCTTATCTTGAAAGGAAATAGGTTGGAACATTATTTCCCTGTACCTGATCTTAGTGGGAAGGCTTTGAGTTTCTCCCCATTAAGTATGCTGATGGCTGATTTTTTTTTTTTTTTTTTTTTTTTTTTTGTAGATAGTCTTTATTAACTTGTGGAAGTTTTCTCCATTTGTGGTTTACAGAGAACTCTTAAAATCATAAATGATACCGGATTTTTATCAAACGTCTTTTCTGTATCTATCGATGTGATAGATTATAAGAATTGATTTTCTGAATTTTTAATGTTTATTAATTTGTTTTGAGAGAGAGGGAAAGAGGGGGGAGAGAGAAAGACAGTAAGTGGGGGAAAGGCAGAGAGAGAGAGAGAGAGAGAGAGAGAGAGAGAGAGAATACCAAGTAGGCTCCATGCTGTCAGCACAGAACCCAGTGTGGGGCTTAAACTCATGAACTGTGGGATCATGACTTGAGCTGATATCAGGAGTTGGACGCTTAAGTGACTGAGGCACCCAGGCACCCCCCAAAATTTATTTTTTTTATGTTGTATCAACCTTGCATATTTGGGATAAACCCCACTTACTCACGGTGTATAATATTTTTTACACATTGTTGGATTCAACTTTATGATATTTTGTTGAGGATTTTTATATCTATATTCATGAGAGATAGTGGCTCATATTTTTCTTGTGGTGTTCTGTCTGGTTTTGGCATTAGGGTAAAGCTGACATCATAGAATGAATGAGGAAATATTCTCTCTGCTTCTATCTTCTGAAATAAATTGTAGAGAATTGGTATAATTTCTTCTTTAAATGTTTCAGCCATTATTATCTCAAATATTCCTTCTGTTTCATTCTCTCATTCTTCCCCTACTGGTATTTCAAATACACATATGTTACATCTTTTAAAATGATGTGACAGTTTTTGGATTTTCTGTTCTGTTTATTTTTTCTCTCTTTGCATTTCTATTTGTGAAATTTCTCTTGACAATATATTAAAGCCCTCTATTTTGTTTTCTTGGCCATGTTAAGTCTACTAGTGAGCTTATTAACAGTATTCTTGCTAACAGTGTTTTTCATTTCTAGCATTTCCTTCTAATTATTTAAAAAAAATTCTGTCTTGTTGCATGTTGTTAATTTTTCCTACTAGAGCCTTTAACATATTGTTTGTTTTAAATTCCCAGTCTACCAATACCGATATCTATATCATATTTAAGTCTTGTTTTGATGCTTACTTGTCTTTACCAACTTTGTCTTTTGTTACCTTTTGGCATGCCTTGTAATTTGTTGTTGAAAGCCAAGCACTTTTTTTTTTTTTGAGTGATAGTGATTGATGTAAAGGAGGCTTCTGTCAATCCATCTAGGATTTAGGCATTGTTTAATATTTGCAGTAGCTGTATATTCCAGAGACTTTACATTGCTCTATAGTTCTTGTCTCATCAATTCTTTTGAGTTTGAACTTCCCTAAGTACTCTTTGTAAGAGAGAGTCTGTGTTTTGCAGCTCCTTCAACTAAAATTCACTATTACGTTGGAGCTCCGTTGGTGTTGGTAAGATGCACAGGGAAGCATTCTATAGTCTTTCAATTAAATCTAAGTTTTTTTATTGATTAGTGCCTCTGGCCCATGACATTTACATGTTTTCTTTGCGTGTAGCCTCCCTCTCTGTCAAGGCAAGACAGGAAGACGAGAGTGAACGAGAGTGAAAATAATGCCCTTCCTCCACTGCTCTAGGGCAAGGCTCTGATAACAGTTTTTCCCCTGGAAAATAAGTCTGCATTTACAGAGAAGGTTCTAGGAGTGTTTCACAACACTCCTGCTAGAGCTACCAGGGGATATTTATCAACTTTTTGCCACAAGAACCTGGTAGAATTCCTGGTGGTAAAGCCCAGGAAAGTGTCAGGGAACTTTTTCTGCTCTCATACTAGCAATTCAGTGTCTGGCAATTCGTCAAAGCCACCATTTAAGTATACCTATCAGTTTAAGGTTCTAGCTCTTGCAGCTTTTGGTTAAGTTTCAGCTCTGACTTTCTGGATTTGCCTCTGGGAACTTCTTTCTCTGACTGGTCAAAGAAGAGTCATTGATTTTCAGTTTGTCCAGCTTTTCTTTGTTGTAAGGAAGGGAGTAATAACTCCAAGCTCTTTACATGTCAGACCTGAGAACTGAAAATCCCAAATCGTTTTTTAAATTTAATAATAAAAATTTAAGGAAAACTTATATAGAAGAGAAAATCTTTATAAATAACTTTTGTCTAATTCCCATGTTATATCTGCTTAGTTTTAAGTCCCTGTATCTATGGGTCAACACTGTGGTTAGTTGTATTTTCATGCTGACTTAATAAAACCATGAGAGCAGAAGAAAAATTGGACTCAAATGACTTTGTAATTGAAATTCTGTAATTAATAATTTATGTTCTCCTTGTGTGGATAGCCAAGGAACTAAATCCTGGATTAATCTTGCTGCCAGTTACATTTCAAAGAACATTTGGGGAAAAATATGGCCAAAACTTAAAAATTAAAGAAAGTTTTTCCCTTTTATTTTCTCATTTGTAACATTCTATTTCGCTAGTTTATTTATTCAGTATGTTCACATTTATAATCACATGTGAGTGGTGTTTCTATTTTGGCTTATTCTTTGCATGAGCTTAAATCAAGATAATACAAAACAACTGGTAACTCAGATTTTCTAAATTCTCTTTTGAAGTGTAGAAGAATAATAAACCCCAGGAACACCATGCTGCATTTTTAAGGCAAAGTATTAGACCAGCAGTAGACTTTGTCCTAATTTTCTGCCTCTGGCATTCTAGGGTATGTTTTTTTAGTCTGTGATCCCTATCATTAAAAGGTTGGAACTGATATAGAGCCAGTTCCACCCACCACACAGATGCAGGAAATTATGGGAGAAAATGAGGCTGAAAATAAGTACCTGTGATTTCAAGGAAATACAGTTGTCTTAAAAGACAATACATCAAGGCGGTGTGAAGGCAAAGTATGATACAAGTGCAGTGTTAGAACACCAAAATGATTTAGTTTGCTACACATCGTGATCAAAATTGTCTACCCATTAGTTTCCAGAAGAAAAACAATGATTAAGAATGAAGTACTCATTTTGAAAATATATCCTTATTGTTTACATATTATTTGAAAATGCTTTTCTGTTGATCAAAGCCCATATTTTAACATTAAAATAGGGAGGCAGTGCTGGATTTTGAATATTTTCTAACAGGAAGGAGTCTTGGGTAAGTTGCATGTGTTGTCTTCCTGCTTTCTTTGTATAAAAATAGATATTAATTGGGACTGTGCAAAGCTTTGGGGATTGGGACTGGAAGACGATTTGACTGCTTTTAGGAGTGTGGGTTTTCAAAGATACATTGTTTGTTGTGGTATTCTGTTGAGCCTTTTGACCTCACTTACAGTCTGTGCTATTGAAACTTAAGATCAATCTACAGAAAGAGTCACTAAAACAATTTCAAAAGCTTCCCCTTCTGTTACTCAGAAATAAGCATCTCCGCATGAAAATTCTTAGTAACATTATTTCCCTTTACTATGTGTTACTGTTGTCAGGAACTAATTAACAAAGAAAAATTGTCCCAAGGGGCAAAAGTTTTGCCTCCCAACTGTACAATTTTGGCATCTTCACACAGGGTTCTCCAGAACATTGCTAGTCTCCTAAGCATTTCTGTGAAGGTAGATCACTGGCGCCTCAGGATAATGAAGGCACTGATTCCATTAGGAAGAAGCAAAGCTTCTCCCAAAGTGACTATTGAGCTGCTTGACAATGAGATAAATTTTCATGGAAAAGATTAATGAAGTTCAGAAAGAAGTACTGAGTTCAGTTCTTCTTGGCTTAATGTTGTAAAGCCTTTTCTTCTTCCAAAGACAAAAGCATTCAGTTCCCTGTTGCCACCCCTTTTCAGCTTCAATAGCCACTTCATTAAGTGAAACAATGCTGTCACCATCCATCATGTGCCAGGCTTTAATTCCCACTACAGTCTGGTATTCTGCAATCCCAGCATACAGGTCACAGTTTCCATCTGGATTTGCATTTTCATCTATGAATTCATAATTTCCATGAGTTTTCTAAGAATATTAAAAACTCTGGAGTGAAAAAGAACAAGTTCATGTTTCTTTTTGAAATTCAGTTTCTAACACAGTGAGAAATGCTCTTCATATTTATTTATTTATTTTGGAAAGAGGTCTTTTATCTTTTTTGTTAACTGATCTACTCCATTCTCTGAAAGCATTTCTTGGTACATAGTAAGCCCCTGACATACACGTTGCATTCACTGGAATAAAAATCCTATACTTGGAAAACACTGATACACACAAGGTGTTTATACAACAGTTCCATAATTTTAGCTAATTTAGTGCAAATTTAGTACTATTTAATAAAATAATGAGACTATTGACAATATATAAAACATATAAAATACAGATAAACGAATCCAAACTGAAAAGACTTGGAAGAACTATAATAAATAACTTAAACAACAAAAATACCTCATAAAATGTAGATGACTATGCACAACCTAATGGATGATATGTTAGCAGTTTCTCTCTTTGCTTTCTGCTCTCCTTGTCCTAAGAGGCAATTCTCTTATTTCAAGTTGAAAGCTTACAGTTATTCTTAAACATATATTCTTTTTTTTTCCCCTTTATGATTAGACTCACGGTCAATTGTTTCCCTGGGATATTTGAAATTACAAAATAAGTAAATAAATTTACAACAAAGATATGACTTGAGCTATAAAGCCAAAATATTCTTTGTCCCCACTCTACTTACACAAATAACTGAATATTTGAGTAGAGAACTATCAGCTTATTCAACAAAATGATTAAGACGATGCTTCTAAATGCTTGCAAGAGGGAAGATATGGTGCTACAATGTCCTTATATTTTATTTGAGGATAAATGAGAATTCAGGATCAATTTTTCTACTGATTTTTTACTCTGTTCTCAGTGGTCAATCTTTATCATAGAAAATCCATTCCTTTTTGAACCTGATTCTGATTCACCTGTTAGTCATTTCTCTTACAGATTGCATAATCATAGCTATCTTAACCTTTCTCTGGGCAGCTCCACATCTGTTTTGACTGAGACCATAACTAATACCTATGTCATAAAACTGCTTATGAGGAAGAATATATGCATGCATTCAGCATATTAGAGTTTCATGGAGCCCATTGGAAAGGACAGCACGTGACTAAGGACAATCCTTCAAAGGCCCAGAGATACTGCCCACTTGTGAAACAGAAGGAAAAAGAATACTAACTTTGTATCCTAGCACTGCTATAAAGAAATGCCACAGACTGAGTGGCTTAAACAGAATTCCTAACAGTTCTGGAGTCTAGAAGTTCGATATCAAGCGTCCACAGGGTTGATTCCTTCTCAGGGTTTTAAGGGAAGGCTCTGTTCCAGGCTCTGTCCTCTGCTTGTTGATATCTGTCTTCTTCCTAGGTCTCTTCACATTGCCATCCTTCTACCTGTGTCTCTGTGTCCAAATATCCCCTTTTTATAAGGATATCAGTGTTATGGGATTAGGGCCCACCCTAATAATCTCATTTTAGTTTGATTATGTCTGCAAAAACATCTCTCCAAATAGGTCACATCTGACACACTGGGAATTAGGATTCCAACGTATGAATTTTTATGCCACACAATTCAACTCATAATTAATGTCATGAAACTACATTTGATGTAGGCTTGTGAAATTCTGTGAACTCGGGATAGTATTCTCTGTCATCTTGCATGACAGCAGATGGTTCTTTTCCTCCTTCCTTCCTTTCTTCTTTCCTTTCTCCCTCCCTTCCTTCCTCCCTTCTTTCTTTCTTTCTTTCTTTCTTTCTTTCTTTCTTTCTTTCCTTCTTTCTTTCTTTCTTTCTGTCTTCTCTTTTTTTAATGAAAGACAGTAAAAATAAGTATGATAATTAGCATTTAGCCTATGTGGTATTCTTTTTAGTGTTTTCTGCTACTGTTTATGTAATTGCTACATGTAAGTTGCCATACTCCTAACCCGAGGCTTTGTCTGAACCTTCTTAATATGTCATGCCAATGGAACATCACAACTCCTTGATAAAAGGAGGGATAAAAAGAAACATCTCCTACTCTGTCCTCTTGACATCCTACTCTTTTTCATGAAGGAACAGGAAGTAGTTTGCTCCTTTCATACAGAAAGAGAATTTAAATCTTTGTTATTGATTTACAACCAAAGTTTTTATATATTTGTGAGCTGTACATCCCAAGACTCGGCAGCAGCATGACATCCCCTTCTCTTATAATCAAAATTATTAAACACTAAAGACTTTAAAAATGGGAATATTTAAGAAATTGGAAATGTGATGAGCATAATGCAAAAACCATGTCTCTCGGAGAGCACCTTTGTTCTCTACTTTTTCATTCCTGGTCTGGACGAGACTGTATGTCTTCCAAAAATTCCTTTCTGGAGTTAGTGGTATTTTTTTTTCCCTAACCTTGAATTTACAGTTATTTTTTTCCTACGTTTTGAGGTGGCATCTCTCATTATCTATAAATATGTATGTACACGTGTTGTTACGAGAGGATGTCAAAAGTTTAACAGCCCTTTATTTGGCATCCACCGTGGACTGGGGTCATGATATAGGGCTAAGGATAGTGGTTCCTGACACCTTTAACAATGGGTCCTTAAGAGCTTTGATGGTCACAAAACTGTGGATCTCTTTAACTGCATTTTGTATGCTGCTTCAAGTCACTGGAATGGAGTGCTTCTTCCTGGAACCTTAATAAATTGATGGTGATATCTGCATTGTTTGGATCACAGACAACAGTGGAATCTTGCCTGCTCCCACATTTTCTTGACTGTATCACAAACACTAGGATGAACCTGTGTCTAGAATATATTTCCATATTCTGTTTCAGACTGCTAAGGCTAGGATGTAGTTTTCAAAACATCCAATCAATCCATGAAAACTCGTGACATGGGTAAAAACAGCTGGGGATATTAATCTAGATTCAAATTCCTTCAAGAAGTTAAAATACATATATATATTTTGCCCTACCTAAAATTAAAAAAAAAAACACCTCTCCCTACCCCCAATCTCTCCTTAAATCATGCTAACAGGGTCTCTATAATGATGCTTCTAAAATGCAAATGTGAGTCTATTACTTCTCTGCTTCAATTCCTTTGAGTCTCCTCAAAGCCTTTTGATAAAGTCCCAATTCTTTGGCATTTAAGATCTTTCAAGATCTGAGCTCATTTCTTAAAAGCATTGTCCTTGCATTCTGCGATGTAGCTATCTCAAATGACTAGAAAGATTCTAAATTATTCACTTTCTTTTTTTTTCCCATGTCTTTCTGCATGCTGATTTCTCTGCCTCGACTAAAATGTTAGCATATTTTTTTATGACTTCCAAGCCAGTTTAAATTGGTGTATTCAACAATTCAAACTGAGATATAATGTGCTATACATTCTTGAACTTGGCTGAAAAAATAGAAGGCTGTAAATATTTTCCATAACTCACTTTAAAAGAGTCATCACAAGATTATAATTATTTGAAAGCATTTTCTGGCAACTGAAAGGGTTAAAGGTGTTTTATTCTTCCTTAAGGACTTAACCAAAATTTGAATCAAGTTAATTACTACTACAACCTTGACAAATTTATTAAAACTATAAGGAGTTATTCTAGTTTATTCAATGTTCTATATATCCTTACCGGTATTTCCTGAATTTTTTTTTTTGTCTCCAGTGATTATGTTCTGATCACAGCCTTTAAATTATTATTAACTGGGGCACCTGGGTGGCTCAGTCGGTTAAGTGTATGACTTTGGCTCAGGTCATGATCTTGTGGTTTGTGGGTTTGAGCCCCTGCATCAGTCTCTGAGCTTACATCTTAGAGCCTGGAGCCTGCTGCAGATTCTGTGTTTCCCTCTCTCTGCCCTTCCCCTGCTCATGCTCTTTCTCTCTCTCAAAAATAAATAAACATTAAAAAATTTTTAAAAATATATTATTAATTGAACCATGGTTATAAAAATTCAGTGTGTATTCCACCAAGGCCAAGCTAAATCTTTTTTGTATAATACTAAAATGAAAAGAAAAATATATTCATATAACATTATAGTTAAAATGCTTGAGCATTCCTTTTTATTACTCTGCAAAAAAATATATTAAATAAAAGTATTTTTTCATTAATGTACACCCAATAGGACCTGTACTTAGCCTTACTTCGTTAGCAATTAATCTATTACTATATGTTATTAAGTGAAAAATGATTTTATCTTCTCTAAATAATTAAAAATTTGTAGCTTTCATTTCCCCTGCCCCCTTACTCACTTGCATACAGAAGACAAATATTAATTTTTCAAAGCACAATGATATGCTAAAGCACTGAGGAAAGCAGCAACTGATTCATAAATTTTCAGGAACACAGAGCTAGTTGTGCTGCTGAATATAAAAAAAGTTTCTGGTCACCACCTGTAGTTGGGACTGAAGAAATGTCAGCACATTACGACATTCCTTGTTATAGGATGTAGGGTACTAATGTACTGAAACTGTTGCAAGAAACAAGTCCAGGAGAGACAGATTGTCAAGGACCAAGGTCAGTATTTATGATAAAGGAGTAAGTATTAAAATGTCCTGATACTATTTGTGCTCAAAATGTTTCTATTTCGCATGTCTACTGATTCTGATCATGGCTTTACATTTATTATTATACAGAGTAGTTACAGTATTTGACAGATTAATTTAAGATGGTAGTTTCTTGATCTACTAATTACTTGAATTACTAACCACTAATAAACTTGAAGTCTAAGCTTACTAACATAGATGCATAAGAATAATAGTCAAAAATAAAATAGAGACACAAATAGAAACATACAAAGTGCTGGTGGGATTCACAGTTCAAAGACATAAATATAAATGTGCTTCTAATTACACCAGGCAATAGTATTATGCTATATAGAACATAGCGGTTCAGCCAATATGACTACAGCATCTTCATTTCTCACAGAAGATTCTCTTTCTTATGCATGTTATTTGGTACATTCAGTGAGTGTCAGTGATATTAATTCTAACCTGAATTAGTGTAAGAAGAATGTCTGCTGTTGTCTCTATTTGTTGTGGTTAATTTAGTAGAAAATTGCTAACCCCTTAGGGTGTGTCATGAATTATACCTATTTGCTATTGTCCAACGTTTGAAGGAATGCACAAGGCAAAAATAATTCAGAAACTGAAAAAACGATGCCCAGGTACTGTCTCTGTAATAGTGTCAACTTAATTCAATTTCTTATTTCCCTGTGCTATAAATTTTCATTTTTCCCCAGTAAAGAAATGTATACATTTTTTTCCTTAAACATACAGCACTTATTAAGACAATATTTGCACTGGCTATTTAAAATTGCAATTATTATTTAACGATCATTCATTTTGTATTATATTTTCACATTACAAGAGGAGGAGTTGATAAATAAAACACTCTTCATGGGCACTGGATGTTCAGGATGGTCAAAACACACTGAGTGGGACTGATACTTTGATTTTAGGGTCAAAATTCCACAGTTTGACACTGACAGAGGAAGACAAGGCCATTCCATAATGGGACCCACAGGATTTGAAAGATCGTGGGTTCGGTGATAGCAATTGTGAACTCTGTGGAGGCCATCAATGCAATGAGTCTCAGGGTAGATTAAAAATGAAAGAGTTGTATCTGATCACACATACACACACACACAAACAAAAACAAAGGGAAACAAAGAAACTTTAGGAGGTATTGGACATATTTATTACCTTGACTATGGTGATGGTATTATAGGTGTTTGCATATATCCAAACTCATTAACTTGTACACTTACACATAAGCTGTTCTTTGTATATCCATTATACTTCAATAAAGCTGTTTTTTTTAAGGTTAGTAAAGAAAGTAGAGCTACGAACCATGAATTTGTAGGAAAAGCTGCAAGAAAATTTAAATTCTTGCTTTGGTTCATCTGAGTTCAGTGAATTATTTTCTATAGGGGAATGTTTTCTGCCAGGATTGCTCTGATTGGACACAGTGGGAACGCTGGCTAGGGAGTGAGAAACAGAGAGATTCTCAGAATGTGCGTATGGGTATCTTGTAGCAGAAGAGAACTCGTCTCTTTATTTAGTCTCTATAGTCACTATTAGTCGCTGTATTAGTTTCCTAAGGCTGCCATAACAAAATACCACATGCTGGGCGGATGAAAACAACAAATTTATTCTCTCACAGTTCTGGAGAGTAGAAGTTTGACATCAAAAGTGTTGGCAGGGTCACTCTTCCTTCCAATTCTCTAGGGAAGTTTCCTTCTGTCCATCTCATAGCTTCCGGTGCGTTCTTGCCATTCTTGGTGTGCCCTGGCTTATAGCTGCATCGGTCCAATTTCTGCTCTGTCTTCACATCACCATCTCTCTTCTGAGTTTTGTATATTTGCAATCCTCCCTCTCCCAGTCTGATGTGACCTCACCTTGACTATGTCTGCAAAGACTCTATTTCCACGTAGGATCTCATTCACAGGTACCTGGGGTTGGCTTTTCAACATATATTTTCAAGGGACATAAATTCAACCCACAGCAGTCCCTTTATAACAATTAAATCAGGAATGTAGAGTAGATAGTTACTTGGGAGAAATAATTTGGGAGCAGAAACAATAGACTAGAACAAGAAAAGGTATCCCAGAGTATGCATTTATGAAAATGAGAAAAATGTTTTTAAAAACACAGAATATTCAAATAATAATGACTATATCAACCTAATGAAAACATAGCTTATAGTAAAACTTTTGTTCACATATATTTATGTGTCACATATACTTCTATAGGATAGACTCCTAAAGGGGAATTACTGTGTAAAGTAATTACTCTGTAAAGGTAAAGGTATTATATATAGTTATATATATTATATATAATTATATATATTTATATTATATAATATAATTACACAATAATTAATTATAATTATATATAATAATATATATTATATATTATATATATTACATATATATTCTTTTTATATATATTTATACGTATATTATATATATATATATATATATTCTTTTTAAATGAAGAATTTCTCTTACAAGAAAAAAAGAATCATTTTTTCAAACCCCAGAAAAAACAACTACAACAACAAAAGAAAAAACTCCTTGTGTAGAAAGTTGAATAAAATATATTCTAGAGTATTTACACAAAGTTTAGCTGACCACAGAATATATTTTATGGGAACACTACTCAAAGGGATAATTATCTTCTTGATAGTTTGATCTCCATTTTACTAGTCCACTGGCAGAGTTAAATAAAAGACAGAAAAACAAACTGAGTTTACAATATTGCACTTTAATTCCACCTTTCTGAGATTATATTGTATTTCATGTCTCAGTACTTAATAATTTTTCAACCACTACTTTGGTACAGTGGACCCATAATTCATAGTTCAAGCTCTTTGTTGCCATTTTATTTAAAAACAAGCTGACCTCATATCTTCTCGGATTTAATCATTTTTTTACAGTTTACAAAAAGAAGCAAAATAAAAAAGTACTCACTGATTCCAAATGAAAACAAAAACAAAATTTTTGGTCACAATATGAGACTTACTTTCCTTAATGGCAAAATAAGGAATACCTAAGATTGCTGTAATGATTAAATCATGAAAATAGTGTAGAAATATTAGCCCCAACTTGGCGCATGGTAGGTACATAAACATAGGCTGAATCTGAATCTGCAAAATAAGGTGGATTATGCAAGCGTTCAGAATATGGAATCAAAAACAGAAAATTAAAAACACTTGCAAAACAAGTAAGTAAAAATATTAAAAAAAATAAAAACACTGGCATCAATTAAAGTATCTGGAATTGTCAGTTGAAAGGTTTTTTGCTGCTAAACTATTTAAATGAAAACTAGAATGCTACTTTCTTTTTGGGAAACATTTTTATAATCAGGCCTGGTGGATGAAAATTGAAAGGTAAGAAAATATCAGTATCACAAATTCATACAACAACCTGTTTCAACCTTTTTAAGTGTGCTTTTTTTCTAGGGGCACCTGGGTGCCTCAGTCTGTTAAGCATCTGACTTCAGCTCAGGTCATGATCTCATCTCGAGTTCGAGCCCCACATTGGGCTCTGTGCTGATAGCTCAGAGCCTGGAGCCTGCCTCTGATTCTGTGTCCTTCTCCCTCTCTGCCCCTCCCCTGCTTGTGCTCTGTCTCTCTGTCTCTGTCTTTCTCTCACAAATAAATAAAAAACAAAAGTGTGTTTTTTCTTATATTCAAAAAATCTGGACTTTCCTCCAATCACTTCTTTCCATTCATCTTTATAGTATTTGATGCTAGTAACATGTTAATAATATTTTCATGATAATAAATATAGAACATAGTTTTTATGTAACAAAAAGAAACATTTTGAAAAAACAAGCAAAAGAAAGAAGGGATAAACCAGAAGTGTGATTGTCAACAAATGCGTAGGTGGAAATGGGGAATGGATTCTAGGTTAATTTTCAAAATTTAAATCTGTGCCATAAATCATATACTAATAGTGATATGGTTAAATTTCCAGGTGTGATACTTCTATTGTGGTTATGGAGATTGATCTTTTTTTTTGAGATAAACACTAAGTATTTGCAGGTGATGTGTCATGATGTGGGTAACTTGCTTCCACATGCTTCAGTGTGAGTGTGAAAGGAGGGGGGAAAGAAGAAAAAGGTCAAAAGAAGGTGAAAGAAAGAGGATGAGAGACAGAGAGAGAATAACAATTGGTAAATCTAGGCGAAAGTCATATATTTGATTTTTTTTAATAAAAAGCTGGGGTAGAAGTATTCTCTTTGGACTTACATTCAGAATCAGTTTTATTCTAGCTTTATTAGTTCTAGGGAAATATTTCTATAAAGAGAAGTCTGTGCAGTCATCACTAGACAAAGTTCACACAAAGAAACATAAAATGTATCTTGGCCATTCTAATGTAAATGTTAGAGGAAAAATACAAAAAAAAAAAAAAAAAAAAAGAAACAATGTAAACACAGAGGTCTCCCTGCTTTTATAATTGGAATTTAACTGTGAAGAATATGATTCCTCTGAATTATCTGTCACAGAATAAGTGAATAACTGAAAGATCTGCTGAGAAATAGCTTAAGAGAAGTTAAATATCTTGGTTTCTTCAAAAACAACATGCAATCTTGGATTTAATATGAAGGGGGGAGAAATGAGAATAATCTGGAATGGTGCATTTCCAAAATTATACATATTTTTGTCTCTAGATTGTCACCAAAGAGAGACTAAAGGATACCTTAAGGAGAAAAACCTCACTCATCTAGGGTGATGGAATTAGATAAGGCAGTAAGTTTTTTTTTTTTCTCTCATTTCCACAATTCTTTAATTCATTTCCATGCATTTTATAATCTTTCACTATTCAAGCCAGAACCAAAATGAAACATAAAGGAAGTGTCTAATGCAGTGTAATTTACATTTTATAACATACCAACTTTAATAGCTATAATAGAGAATAGTAGAAATGTTGAAATGAGAAAGTTTGGAAGTAGACAGAAATGGCCAACAAGGCAAATTGATTTGAGTCAGTCCTAAGGGATTTGCTGCCTTTCAGCTGCAACTAAAATTGTTTCATAGCTTATGGGCAGACTCTAGCAGATCTGGTATACAATCTAGTATACCTAAACTATTAAAGACAGTCTTCAGGAACATGATTGTGCTGGCCTTTTAGAGATCGACATAGACCCTTCTCTTGGATAAAATGAGGCTAGCGATTAGAAAGTTCTCTATACTGTTTCACAGCATTTTAGGAGAATGAAGTAAAGTTGTTGCTTTTTTTTTAAATCAGGTCAATTCTATTAAGTGTAAAAAGTGGTCTAACTCAAATGACTATGATTCTTATCTTTCAGCATAAATTCTTTGTGTGAGTGAACAGAGTATACATTATGAATAAATGAAGTATATAATCTCATTGATTAAACTTTTTCTATGAACATGGAAGTAAATAACAACACCTAACAATAAATTGCATTTTCTCTGAATCTCCTAATTCCTGTAACGAATCCTGCAACCCCATTTTCCCATAACAGATTACCAGCTGCTCATCACACTGGATATTCAGAGTTAGTAGGGTGAATATACCTCCTGGTTTGCCTGGGACCGTTTATACCTGCTTCCTGGTACCTTATTCAATGAATAGCTCCTTTTCACTTTCATAATTATCCAATTTAGACAATGATTTATATTATGACATTACTAATATGTCATTGTACCCAATGCTACTGGTTGAGTTACATAATTAGAAAAAAAAAGTTATTGGGGTGCCTGGGTGGCTCAGTCAGTTAAGACTCTGACACTAGGTCTCTACACAGGTTGTGATCTCAGAGTTAGTAAGGTCTTCGAGCCCCATGATGAGCCCCATGTAGGGTTCTGCCCTGACACTGTGGAGCCTGCTTGGGATTCAATCTGTCTCTCTGCTTCCCCAGCTTATGCTTACTCTCTAAATACATAAATAAATAAATAAATAAATAGGAACATTATTTTTTTCATGTCAAGCAATTTATGCTAGCTATACTCAATATTTCACTCAGGTACTTAAAGAACACATAGACTGATAAATATAAATAGAGAAAACAAAATTCTTGTTTTAATAAAAACTGAGTTGAATCATTTGTAAGACTTAATTTTTTTTATCATTGCTATCCAGTTAAGTATGGTCAAAAACTATAAAATATATTTTTAATTTTTTATATTGATTACAATGTCTAGGTCAGATGGGGATAACTTTTTAAAAATATTTTTTAGGTTTAAAAATATTTAAGTTATAGGTATGTATTAGTTCCTACTGGAACATAACTTTTAAGTTAACTGGCCAGTTTTTAGTCAGTTAATCAGAGTCCTACTCTATTCACAATTGCTATTATTAGCATATTTTTTAAAATATTACATATAATTCTGCTTTAAATGAATGCAAACATCAAGTTATAGCTTGGTCCCTTTTCACTATTTCAATGATCATTCTTCAGTAACAAGGTAATCTTTCTCTTTCTTCCTCTTTTTCCTTTTCTTCTATCAAAAATAAATTTTAACACCTTGCTTCCTTATAAGACTATAAGTATTGAAAATCTGTGGGGCTGGTGTAACACTATCTTTTGCTGTCTTAGTTGGGAGTCTTTTGATAGCGTAGAATTTTTGTACTCCTTCAATGTGCTCAGCTTTTCCTAGTTACCCAGTCTCAATTTCTCAGCACAGAAGAAAAATTGTCTTCTAGTTCCACACATCTTGGCTTACAGGGAAAGAAAAAAATATTGCCAGCCACATTGTATTTGCACCTCCTGTCAATTTGCAGTTAAGTGTGATACTCCTAAAGGAGAAAAAAATTCTGCCTCCATTAATACACCAAATTAAACTAAAGTATCAGCATCAATATATCAAACTAAAGTACCTTTAGTTTATTTATGGAATGCTGCCTATAACTGACATATTTCAGACCCAAATTATATCTAATAAATTTAAAATACAAATCATAATTTTCTCCTATAAACTGTAAGACATCTTTGAAAATAAAACAATTCTAAGTGAGTGACTTCTCCTCAGTTGAGCAAAATTGTGTAAAATGGTTAAAAAGATCAAGTAGCAAGAGTTATCCCCGATTTTACTATCAATTAATTTGGAATGTGCTCAGCTCTAAGCAAAAAGAAAAAAAAAAAAGGAAAAAGAAAAGCAAAGAAAAACAAACCTTCACGACTTAGCTACATTTGATTTCATTTTCTTCACTTTCAAGTCTGAAGAGGGTAATTGCTGATGTTGGATCAGCTGTTCAATGATGCTGTTAGAGACTGAAGCTCTTTAAAAACTGAAGTTTTTGGTTCCATCTCATGACCATTTGTGATCTCAGTGTCACAAGATGCTCTTATAGTTCCAATTATCATATCCCATTTTAAAATTTTTTAATGGTTATTCCTATTTTTGAGAGAGAGAGAAAGAGAGAGAGCATGAGCCAAGGCAGGGGCAGAGAGAGAGGGAGACACAGAATCTGAAGCAGGCTCTAGGCTCTGAGCTGTTAGCACAGAGCCTGACATGGGGCTCAAAATAAGGAACCATGAGATCATGACCTGGGCCCAAAAGGACGCTTAACCAACTGAGCCACCCAGGCGCCCCATTGTATCCCATTTTAAGGCAATAAAAATGGACAGTCAAAATGATGACCTTAGCTTCATCTCTACCTTTTTGTTTGGACAGAAAACTTTCACCAGTACTTTTCACAGAAGCTATTCATTTATAATCTACCCTTAGACGTAGAAGAGACCTGAAAAACTGCATACTTAAACTTCCACTTTCTAAGTAGGGAAAACAAAAAAATAAAACAAGCAAACAAATAAACAAAACAAAAAACAAAAAAGGAGAGAAAGAGTCTGAAATTAATGTTGGGTGATCCAAACCAAGGGCTATGTCACAAAAGCTACACAAAGTCTTGACCCAACTACAACACAGGAAAGACAAAATATAATTTGTCCCATCATTATGAACAAAGCACTTCTTAACTCCGTGACATTCTATAAAGGCAGTTCTTTAAAAATGGACTGTTATCACTGAACCATGAAGAATTCACAGTATCTGTATGAAGTAAATGTCTGTGTTATTCTTCACTGTCTTAGCTCCCATTGTCACACAACTGGCACATACCAGTCACTGAGAACATCTTTGATGAATAGGAGAATAAGTACCCCCATTAAAAGATGTAACAGGATGTAACCATTAGAGGTTAGAGGTGTTGTTAAATTGAGATGTCTTTCTTAAATGTAGATACATCCATTTACTAATTCAAGAAAGACTTTCAGTAGCTAATATATAAAAGTTATTTTGATAGATGTTGTGAGAGAGGAACATAAATATATGAACCTAGTTTCAATCATGAAAGCATGTTTTTTTTTTTTTCTTTAAATGTTTATTTATTTGGGGGGGGGAGGGGCAGAGAGACAGAGAGAGGGAGACACAAATCCGAAACAGGCTCCAGGCTCTGAACTGTCAGCACAGAGCCCAGCAGAGGGCTCGAACCCACGAACCACGAGATAATGACCTGAGCTGAAGTCAGAGGGTTAACTGACTGAACCACCCAGGCACCTAGGCATGTATTTTTCAACTGAACTAAAAATAAAGGAACTTCTCACATATATTCTATACTTAGTTACAATTATTGAATAAACAGTTAAAATTAAAAACAAAAAAAAGAACACACAAATAGGTTTTATTCAAGACAGAAAAATGAGAACATGAGAGTTTGGAAGGCTATATTACTCATGATTCAGAGGGGGGGATCAGGAGAAACTTTATGGAAATTGTAACTCCTAGATCATTTCAGAGCAGTTAATACAAGTGTATATCCCTCTCTGTGATCATGAAAAAATTGGCAACTCTTTATTCATTCTTTCCAGGAGATACTGTGGTTGTGATTTTATATTGTTGTAAGATCCAAAGACACAAAGGGAGGCTAAGGGAATCAGAATTTATGGTGTGAGATTGTAGAGAGCAGGAATGTGTATGTTCACTTAAATGAATTGCCTCTATCAAAAGAGCTTACGCTGCTAACAGTTTAAACAATGAAAATAAACATTATGCATGACCATAAAGATTAAAAGCCATATGTAATAATAATTGATTGCTAATTAGAACATGGAAGGTAAGAGAACAGAATTAGTATTTGGTGCAGGATTATCAAAACTCCAGGAGCTGTGTCAGGAGGTCATCGGGCCTCCCCTTAACAGGAGCACTCACAATAAACCAAGACAGAATGAGCAATTGAACTATATCTATAGCTATGTGAAAGTGAATGCTATAGATAGCAAATAACTATTTAAATGAGCAATATTTCAGGTTTTAAAATATGGAAATGGAAATGGGTCCTTGTTTTCAAACTTTCATGAAAATCATTGGTTACAAATATTATAATCCTAAAATGTACATGAAATTTATGTGAATCAAATTTTCCCCCCATTGATTTACAATCTCTTTATGCTCTAAAGTCAATGATTCTGTTATTGTGCTTTCTAAAGTGCTTTACCTTTATTGCACAAACTTCTGAAGTCTAATTCCTGCCAACATTTTTTCTTTCCCTTCTAGTCAAATACCAAATATGTCTACGTATTTAGCACCCATTATTGGCCAGGCATAATTCTAAGCATTGGCTTCATATTCATTTGCCATTTTGTCCACTTTATTTATAGGCAGTGAATATTTGGATGAAATTGTATAGCACACACCTAAGGTAGTAAAAGTCTTAAGTGATGACTGTTGAAATGCAGAAGACACAGAAAGAACTTAACGGTTGATACGATGGCAGGAAAATGAGACAGAAGTAGTGAGATGGAGAAACCAGATTCTTCTCAGTGTGGAGAGGCGTATCTTGGAATACCAATCTAGTTTATCTTCGTATTTTCCTGCCCCCTTTATTTTTTGCTCCCGTGTGTAATTCAGGGATTTTTCTGTCCTATAGCTTATACAACAGCAGGAAAAAAAAAAAAAAACAATTATTCAAAGAAACTATTTCCTTTTCAAAATATCTAATGCATCAATCAACTGTATGTGAGGTTCTCAGCTAATGGAGCCATTTACACTTCTTCTATGTGTGCAAGAAAATGTGGACTCAGAAAGGAGTAAAAATGATTTAGAAAAATAGCCATTTGATCTAAGTAAAATGTAATGCTTCAGAGTTACATATAGTTGAAACTTCTGAAAATGTATGTGTTAAATTGTCTTCTTAAAATGAGTACAAACTTATAAAATAAATGGGGATACTTTTCAGGAAGATTTGTAACATGTGGATTTCATGAATAAATGGATGTCCTCTGTGTCCATGTAGAATGGTAAATATCAATAGGTGCCATCATCAAACTTTTTAATTTTTGAATTTGGTATTTAAATTTCTATTAAATCTGACTTTCATATTTTTGAAGTAATTGCTGTAAGAAAATTACTGCAAAGTAAAAGTGTTTAAAAGTAACAACACAAACAGTAGACTTACTCTACATAAAACCACTAAATCATTGTAGTAAGTACATCAAGACAACTACCAATTTATTTCCTGAAATTATTTCATATATGTCTAATGTATAATTTATCATGTTTCCTATTGACCTTACCAACTGACTGCATAGAAGCTTTAGTTGGCTAACCACGACAGGATACAAGTGGTTGAAACTCCAAGTGACAAGGAAAGAAAGCAATATCAAATAGTTCTCCTGCCACCATCTAAGACTGGAAACAGCTATCTCCAGCCATTTGGATCCAAGATTACTCATTTTCTCAGCAAGTACTCTGCATGTTGAACTTGAAAAGTAATTATCAGTAACTCTGCGGCTTAAGAAGAAAAAAAAAGCCCTGACTATTTGCTGGCCTTCTTTCAGATTTAAACGCAAGTTAAAGTAAGAACTCTTTCACTGCTAGCTTCACTATTAAAAGAGACCATGGAGAGGAGAGGATTTTATTTTAATGTAGTATTAATATAATAATGATGATAAAATTTTAACAAATGCTAGGTTGAGATCTTTCTTTCTTTCTTTCTTCTTTCTTTCTTTCTTTCTTTCTTTCTATTTTAAGTATTCTGTACACCCAACATGGGGCTTAGATTTACAACCCTGAGATCAAGAGACACATGCAGAGAAAATATTTCTAAACTATTGCTTAAATTTCTTTAATTTTTATTTATTTTTGAGAGAGAGAGAGAGAGAGAGAGAGAGACAGAGTGGGAACAGAGAAAGAGGGAGACACAGAATCGAAGCAGGCTCCAGGCTGCTAGCTGTCAACACAGAGCCCCACGTGGGGCTCGAATTCTTGGACTACAAGATCATGACCTGAGCTGAAGTCAGATGCTCAACTGACTGAGCCACCCACGCTCCCCACTAAACTATTGTTTAAATCTACAAATGTGTTCACCCTATGTATGCCTGGTTAAAGACTGTTAAATATTTACTTAATACTTACTATCATTACTTCTTTTTTTCCTGCAAGGGTAGCCTCTCAACTAAAATAGGTTTAATATTTTTCCTAAAGAAGTTGAGGTGAAAAGCACATATATATCCTCAAAAGCCAGACTCAAATTAAACTATGCATTTAGAAGAAATGGTATTAAAATATTTTCATTGGGTGGCAATAATTAGCAGTCATGCTTCAGGTCTGAGAATTACATAAAGGATTACTATGGTATTGATGGTCCATGGGTGTGACTGGAAGTACAAGCAGAGGAACAGGCAGATGGCGTGTCCTGCTCCGGAGAGCCTGCTTTCAGCTTGGCTAATGCGAGGACTATGCTTTCTTTATCTTTGTAATACTGTCTGACAGTTTATGCCCTAAATACGCATTTGTTGAATGGAACTGAATTGAATTTAAAGAAGGAATATATGATTTCAATCATGTGTGACTGCGACAGTCAGAGACAGGCCAGGAAAACAGAAATCGCACTGGGATCCATATGCAGGAAACTGGGTACCAAAGTGTTGGAAAGCTGAAAGAGCAAATGGAATCCCAGGGTGGAATCTCCAGGAGGCAGCGAGCCGTAATGGGGGGTGGAGAACGATGGGAAAGTGGTGGGGCTTAGCAGAACCTAGAGCTTTAATGAAGGGCCACACAAAGCTTAGTAACATTGGTTCTCCCACATCCCTGTGACCATTGCGAGTATAAACTAAGACACTCATAAACTAAATGTATTTAAATGCCTCCCAGTGCCAGGTCTGAGCGTGTGCCCATTGTTTCTGTTATTTTATCATCATGAGCATGATCATCATGAAGACCACCCAGTACAATGTGCAGCGTCCGGTAGGGAGGAAAATCCCACTCAATATTAGTATTTTTAACCTTTCTGGAATGAAGTAGAGAATGTAAAAATACACTGTAGAACAACACAGGTACTGCGTCCCAGTACCGCGTGATAAAGCTCCATCGCTTTAATTTAGGATGATGCCTCGTGTCATAAGATAATTCAAAATCCAATGCTCATTCTCATCTTTAGTTATTAGATTTTGTCATTTTAACTCTTCCAATGTGGAGAATATTTAAATATGATCCCCCAGAACATGTAATGCAAGACTGAACCTCTGGGGAATGGAAACATGCCTCCCCTTCTTTTGTACTTTCCAGTATATTCACTGGTGCGTGCTGTTTCTGTTTCTTACAAGGACAATCAATCTTAGGTTTTTCAATGTGTCTATTTCTCATCTTACGGACTCCTGCAGCAGTAAACTCACACTTTATATCGATATAAAATTCACTTACACTGTAAACAAGAGGGTTGTTGAGAAGAAGATCATACAAACAGGTATATGTCTTTTCAGCACAGATGGTGTTTTCATTTCATTCAGTCAGCTCTTGTCAGCACTACAACAGTTGCATTTTTAGTTATGGTGTAGATAAACCTGCTCACTTCATCAGTGTACAATGTCACTTTTTGCTATTCCTTAATTAAATGACTAAAAATACACTGCTGGAGTCTAAGTGCTATGAGGTAAAACCCAGAATTTATCAATGTTAATGCAACAATATATTTCCCTGGAATGGCGGCATTTGGCAAAACTATTTACATATTGTCAACCAATAAACAAACCTAGACTAAAAAGAAACACAACAAAACAAAAAACAAACCAAATAAAAAAATAAAAAAAACAACCCCTCCAAACTAGTTGATATAAAGCCAGTGATTATAGACACATTTTGAAACTCTTTCCCTTTCTTCATTCATCTATAGACCCCTTTCTCACACATTTTCATTTTTTTAAATCTATCATCTAGAAAGCTCACATTTTGTTAATTTTTAATAGGAAGCCTTAAATAGTAAGATGCTTTCTATTTGAGTAAGTGGATAGTCATTAAAATTCACTTTCACAGTTTTGGGTTTTCTTTTTTCTTTTCTTTTCTTTTCTTTTTTTTTTTTTGAGAAAGAGAGAGACAGCACAAGTGAGTGAGGGGTAGACAGAGAGAGGGAGGGGAGGGCAGGCGCGCGCGAGAGGCAGGCTCACCTTAAGTGGGGCTCGAACTCACTAACAGTGAGATCACGATGTGAGCTGAAGTCAAATGCTTAATAACTGAGTCACCCAGGTGCCCCAAATTCACCTGAACAATTTTTTAAAAAGTAAAAATAACTAACCCACATATTTTTTATATTGTCATGCAGTTGTTTAATAAGTGTTTTAAATATATTCATTATATTTTAATTCTCAAATGAAACTTGGTAGGTAGATATTAAAATTCGCTTTATTTCATATACTTGGAATCAAGGGCAGTACCCAAGAGTCCTATAACTATCCACTAATTCAGTGATTTGCTGGAAGGAATCACCCAGCTTAGTATATGGGTATAACCAAGGCTCAAACTTATTACAACAAAGAATACAGTGCAGAAAAGGCAGGGCAAAAATATACATACGCTGAAGCTAGACAGGTCAAAAGGGAGCCTTCCTATCTTCCTCCATAAGGATTATGTAGATGTGTCTTCTTCTCCAGCTGCAATCTATGGGGCAACGTGTAAGATGTCTTCTCTCAAGAAATTCCACTTGAGTCTTGGAGTCAAAAGCCAAGCCATGGTGTCAACTTCCAAATCTGTACGTTCACATAATGAATCTTCATGTTTTCCTTTAAACATGCTAATGACCTGATTTATCTTGACTCAGTGCTCTGGTCATGTAGAAAATCACATCATTACCAAGTAATGATGAGAACATTCCAGTAGTTTAGTTTTCAGTGTTTGAACAAGGGCCATCACAATGATAACACAGATGAGCAAGAACAGTGAGAGAAACTGACCTATTGTGTTGTTTCCTCTCAAGGGCACACAATGACTTAGTAACTTACCTAAGGTTACACACCTATAAATGTCAGAGCCAAGTTCCATATTGAAATAACATGTTTTTATTGTTTACACTCTTAATCATTAAAAAAATTTCTGGGGGAGCCTGGGTGGCTCAGTCAGTTGAGCGTCTGACTTCGGCTCAGGTCATGATTTCACGGTCCGTGAGTTCGAGCCCCGTGTCGGGCTCTGTGCTGACAGCTCAGAGCCTGGAGCCTGCTTGGGATTCTCTCTCTCCCTCTCTCTCTGCCCCTTCCCTGCTCATGCTCTGTCTCTCTCTCTCTGTCAAAAAATACATAAACATTGGGGCGCCTGGGTGGCGCAGTCGGTTAAGCGTCCGGCTTCAGCCAGGTCACGATCTCGCGGTCCGTGAGTTCGAGCCCCGCATCAGGCTCTGGGCTGATGGCTCAGAGCCTGGAGCCTGTTTCCAATTCTGTGTCTCCCTCTCTCTCTGCCCCTCCCCCATTCATGCTCTGTCTCTCTCTGTCCCAAAAATAAATAAACGTTGAAAAAAAAATACATAAACATTAAAAAAATTAAAAAAAATATATCTAATTTTACATGCTGTAAATGACAAAGCATATGTTTGAAGATTATTCAGTGGCTCAATGATCTCATCAAAGACCCAGGCAGTTTCCCTTTTTCTGCCCTGCCATTCTCACTGTGCCAGTGACTCTCTCTCTCTCTTTTAATGTTTATTTATCTTTTACAGAGAGAGAGAGAGAGAGAGAGAGAGAGAGAGAGACATGGGGCGGGGGGGGGGGGCGGGCAGAGAGAGGGAAACACAGAATCCAAAGCAGGCTCTAGGCTCTGAGCTGTCAGCACAGAGCCTTATGTGGGGCTTGAACACAAACTGTGAGATCAGGACCTGAGCTGAAGTCAGACACTTAACCCACTGAGCCACCCAGGCGCCCCAACCAGTGATTCTCTTGTCATGGTCATAAGAGAGTTATAGCTGCTCCAGAATTATGTCCTTACTCAGTAACATCCAAAAGCGGGAAAGGAAGGGCACTATCATCCTGTACAGTATCTGGCCCTCTTATTATCAAAATTAAAAAAAATGCTTACCCCAAAACACACCATCATGTTTCCCCTTTAAAATTTATAGAACTACCCTATGACCCAGCAATTGCACTACTAGGTATTTATCCAAAGGATACAACAATACTAATTCAGAGGGCCATATGCAGGGGTGCCTGGGTGGCTCAGTTAGATAAGCATCCAACTTCAGCTCAGGTCATGATCTCATCGTCCATGAGTTCAAGCCTGTGTCAGGCTCCATGCTGACAGCTCAGAGCCTGGAGCCTGCTTCAGATTCTGTGTCTCCCTCTTTCTTTTCCCTTCCCCCTGCTCACACTCTGTCTCTCTCTCTCTCAAAATAAAATAAAGACATAGAAAAACTAAAAAGAAACAACGGGGCACACGCACCCCAATGTTTATAGCAGTACTATCAACAATAGCCAAAGTATGGAAAAGAGCCCAAATGTCCATCAGCTGATGAATGGGTAAAGAAGATGTGTTATACATATACAATGGAATGTTACTCCACCATGAAAAAGAATAAGGTCTTGCCATTTGCAACTATGTGGATGGACTAGAGTGTATTATGCTCAGCAAAGTAAGTCAGAGAAAGACAGAAAGACAAATACCATATGATTTCACTCAAATGTGGAATTTAAGAAACACAACAGATGAACATAAGGGAAGGGAAGGAAAAATAAGATAAAAACAGAGAGGGAGAAAAACCATAAGAGACTCTTGACTACACAAACAAACTAAGGGTTGATGGAGAGGGGGTGGGGGGGATGGGCTAAACAGGTGATGGGCATTAAGGAGGACATTTTTGAAGAGTCCTGGGTGTTATATGTAACTGATAAATCACTAAATTCTACTCCTGAAACCAATACTACACTATATGTTAACTAACTTGAATTTAAATAAAAACTTGGAAGAAAAAACAATAGAGACGATAAATAAAAAAAAAAAAATCTGGATCCATTAAATCACTGATAATTAGGTATATGCTATTACAATGACTGGCTCATAGTAAACACAATGTACCCTGTGCTTGTGTTCACCTTTTGCAAGCCTTTTCCACAGGGTATCTGAATCAAACAGTGGTTCTGAGAGTAAAGACAATGGTGTTAGAAATGGGGACTGGGAGGAGAGGAGGATAATTACTATTAGAAAACCATTGTGGCTGCATCAACATTTATCTGATGAACCTCAAAGAATCAACCATATTTATAATTGTGAATCTCCAGCTACTTTAAGTAATTGATCCAGGCAGTCAGTATCAAATCACATGGAAAAGGTGTTCAAAATATGGGCTCACAACAGTTGAATTTACCAACTTAATCTTCCACTGCTCTTTTTCTTAATTTTACATCTTCCTGACTTTACCCTTAACAAAAACATCATGCTTGCTCACATTTCCATGTCTTTTCACAAGTTATTTCCTTATTTTCTTAGGGAAATATGAAAGTCTGGTGTCAATAATATATACATTGGCCAATTACAGTGAATCCCTTTCTGTTTATCCATATCATCACAAATCCTTGAAAATGCCATCTAAATGTCACTTTCCTTTACATTATATAAATCTATCCATTTTATTGTACCTGGTTATTTATCATTAGTTGTTTACTATGCTATAAATATCTTTTTGGTGAGACCCTAATTAAATTGAAGTATTTATAAATGCCCGAGGAAATTATATTATTCCATGAAAATGGAACTAAATAATTCAGTAACATGTTTCCAACATTATCAACAGTAAGGACCGTTTATTATTCTTTCCTTCACACCTATGCAATTAAATCCATATTTTGAGAATGTTTTAAATCTATTAGTTCAACTTTATTTACATAGATCAGAATTAGCCACAAGAAAAAGTAACACAAGTAAATATAGTCTAATATTTATGTTTATCTTCCATTTGCTTACATTATGGATAATAAGAGAGCCAAATTCTCAGGTTTAGAAGCCACTCTTTGCTTCTTCAAACCCTTCCACTTACTGGATCTGGCTGTGAGCAGGTCAGAACATCTATGTAGATGTTTATTGCCTTGTACATAAAACATGGATGAAAATACTTTGCCCATCAAAAGCCTACAGATGAAACAAGATCATCTTTTGGCTATGACTGTCAATCTACTGAATTCAAATATTCAAACACCTTATTTAAGTATTGATCTGTTGGATTCCATTCTAGTTGAATCTTCTTGTTGAGTTTTTGAATCCATATCTATTTTCTTTTCTGGTACCTTTGTAGAGTGTAAGAATCTATATATTATGGGCTGAACTGTGCCCTTACCCTAAATTCATATGTGGAAGTCCTAACTCTCAGTATCTCAGGATTGGACTGTATTTGGAGAATGGACATTTAAAGAGAGAATTTAAGTTAAAACCAGGGCATTAGCGTTACCTTAATCCAATCTGATTGGGATCTTTATTAGAAGAGGAAATGGGGACACACAGAGAGACACCAGAGAAAAACTATGTGAGTATACAGTGAGAATGTAGTCATCTGCAAGTCAAGGATGGAGACCTGGTAAAAACAAAACAAAACAAAACAAAAAAACAAAAAAAAAAAACTTGCTGGCACCTTGATCTTGGATGTCTAGCCTCCAGAACTGTGAGAAAATAAATTTCTGTGGTTTAAGTTACCAAGTCTGTAGTATTTTGTTATGACAGCCCTAGAAAACTGATATAATTACCAGATTAAATTTGAGAATTACCCCTGTTTATTCTCAGCTCTCTAATTAAAATGCAAAGCCAAATTAATGACGTTTATCAACTTTCTTCAAAACCAATAATCTGTTTATCTTGACCCATCTACATCATGTATAACTGGAACCAAAACAGGTATTTTGACATGAGATTTGTATTCTTCAATAAAATATTCAGTAAATTTAAAAAAAAAGTAAAAATGATGGCAAACTGGGTTGATAGTATTTTTTGTATTTTTGCAAATAAGCATTTAGCTTAGAAATACATATTCTCAAGAGCAGTACCAAAAAATTCAAAGGATTTACGGGAAAAAATATGTTGTTTTATAACACCTCCTTTATTACCTCACTTTATGATGTTACCAAAAATAACTGTTTTATCTACAGCCATTTTCAACTTGCTGTATTTTGTTATTGTATTAATAAATTGTTGCCATGATATCTTTACAGTATCTTGGGAAAATGTGAAAGTTAGGTGTCAACAGTTTATACATTGACCAATTATAATAAATCCCATTATATCACTTATGTTAAGTATTTCGTTATCAATCCAGCTTTTGTATTAACTCAACAGAGAAGTTACTTTTAATGAGCTTTGTAGCATCATAATTTTGAGATACTCATCACTCCATTGCAATTATTAATTGATGTGATTTAAAGGAAAAAAAAAACCTCACCATTTTCTAAATAGAGAACAAGTCTGTAAAGAAGAAATAATTGGACTTTTACAAGACACCAAAATATCCCTGAGGACTCCACATGTCTGACTTCCATTTGATTTCTTCAATTGCTTTTCTCCTTAAGGATCCTCAACAAAGTCAGTTGCAAACATTGCCATTTCAGGGTCATTCAGTTCATATTTCTAAGTAAGAAACACTTTCAACAAATCAAATTTTAGAACATGTTAAAAGAAAAGAGAAAAAAACAAAAAAAACAAAGGAAGATATTTTCATATGATATTTAATATATGACCTAAGACAATACACTCTTGATGAATGGGGGAGGGGGGGAGCATTACCAAAACAGGGAAACATACAAAAATTGGAATTTGTTTTATCATTTTGATATTTATAAGCTATTGCTTATTCTGTTAGTTTTCTAGGGCCACTTTAACAGAATACCAGAGACTACATAGCTTAAACAGAAATGTTTTGTCTCACAGTTCTAGAGGCCGGAAGTCCAAGATCAACATGGTAGTGAGACTGGTTCCTTTGGAGGGGTGTGAAAGAAAGACCAGTCTCAGTCTCTCATTGGCTTTAAATGGTTGTCTTCTCCCTATGTCTGTTCACACTATCTTCCATATATTCATATCTCACTGTCCAAATTTCCCCTTTTAATGAGGACATCAGTCAAATTGGATTAAGACCCACCCTAACAACTTAATTTTAACTGGATTTCCTCTGTAAAGACCCTAAGTCTGAATATGGTCACATCCTGGAATACAGGGTTTAGAACTTCAACATATAAATTTAGGAGGGGAGGGGACAAATTCAGCCCATAACACTTACTATGACTCATTAAAATTTTGAAATGGCTCCCTCAAAAAAACAAACCATTCTGAACTTAAAATTACGAATTAAGATCTTTTCATATGTTCAACTACAGTCTAAGTAGTTAGAAATTAAGAGATGAGAAACATCCACCAATTCCAAGGAGTTTACAAAATACTTTCAGGAAAGAAAAGCCCTTAGAACTTAGATAGTAGATAAAAATATGTACTAAATGAGGGACATAGACATTTTGGTTCTCATCTGTACATGCCAACTCCCTGAAGTATAAATACTTGGCAAATCAAATGATATCTCTCTGTTAGGTAATTCTTAATCTTTTCTTTGCAATCATTTTCTACAAGTCCTTTCTTTCCATATGCTGTATTATCTATATTATCTAATTGCTTGTATATTGATCTTTTCCAGATTTCATGTTTATCTGCCCTCTTTCCTGCTTTGCCATTTATTCATTCATGCAGGCATTCATGTTAATTGAATTCCCACTATGTTCTAGATGTTGTGCTGGACCTGGAATAGCACTGATGAATAACACAGCACTTTCTATTCTTAAGAAGTCCAGGTCTAATGGATGAAAACGAGAAGCAGACTAATGATGATGATACTTGGCGTGAGTGCTAAATAAAATGTAGGCTCAGAAAGCAGATAAACAATTCTTGCTTGAGGCCCCTAAGAAAGGTTTCATTTAAATCATATCTAAAAGGAGAATTGAGGTTTCATTTGGCAAAGAAGAGTATGAATATGAAAGGGAAGCATGTGTGTGTGGGGTTTGGGGAATGATATGGGTTAGAATTGGGGAACAGAACAGGGAAATAGAATAATATTCAAGTTGGAAAGAATGGCATGCAAGAATGATTGATTGCCTGGGTATTTCGAAGGAGCGGAAGGGAATTTGGTCTGGAAGGAGAATAGGACATACATGGGAAAATCTGAGTGGTGGGGCTGGAAAGAAAGAGTCTAGTCAGCGCTTTATGGTCCTTCTGAATTCTTTAGCTCCAAATCTTAGCTTCACCCAATTGCAAAAGATATGGTCTACAAAATTATGTTTCATATCAAAGTTTCTTTTAGTTCTTTTTAGATTCCTAGAGGATTAAAAAAATACATGAAACAAGAGAAGGCAAAAATATTTTTTCTCAAAGCTTCTCATTTTATATTTCTGACATTGTTTCTACTTTTTTGTTCTCAAAAAAATTATTTCATCGACCTATATATATATATGTATATATATATACATATATATACATATATATATACATATATATATACATATACATATATATATATATACATATATATATATATATACATATATATATATATATATATATATATATATATATATAGTAAGCTCTGTGCCCAATGTGGGACTTGAACTCACAACCCCAAGATCAAGAGTAACATGCCCTACCAACTGAGTCAGTCGGAAGTCCCCAAACTTATGTATTTTACATTTACATAAAATGACAACTTAAATGCACAAAACTGATGTAAAATCATATTTAAAAGCCAAATCAAAATTTATATCATATATTTTTTATTCTAATATTATTCATCTTGGGTATATTGGACAATTGGGTTTTGTTCTAGATTTTCAATATCTAATCCTATATATATATATATATATATATATATATATATATATATAATTAATTAATTAATTTTGTAGAACATGTGCCAAATCTGTTTGGCTTAAATAGAGTATTCAACTGTAATCATCTATAGTCTTGAAAACTGTCTCCTAAAAGGTCTACATTAAGTAATACAAATTCATTCAATAAATATGTATTGAACAAATTATATGTAGCATTGTTACCAGACATTGAGGATATAAACACAATTATGATAACAATGCTGCTTTCTAAGAGGATTTTATAATCTGCTAAGGAAAACAGACACATAAATATATTATTGTAAAACAGTGAATTAGGTCCATAAAGAATCTGTGCCATCATATTATTTACAAACTATTTTTTATTACTTATCTCTACATTTTATTTTCTAAAGATTATTTATTTATTTTGAGAGAGAGAGAATGAGAGAGCAAAAGCCGTGGATGGGCAGAGAGAGAGAGAAAATCTCAAGCAGGCTGTGGGGCTTGAACTCAGGAACTGTGAGATCATGAACTGAGCTGAAACCAAGAGTCAGACTCTTAACCAACTGAGCCACCCAGGTGCTCCTATCTCTACCTTATAGCCTTTGTTCTGTCATGTCCTTATACGTATATTCTTGTTTATCCTTTTTTGTTTCTCTCCATTAACAGCTATGGGGAGTGTTGCAGTGTACTTAAAAATGAAGAGCATCATCTGGGCATAATGAAAGTGAAATAAAAACATACCGGAAAAGGTAAATTACAACAAATTATTCTTCAAAGTTAAAACATTATAGAATGTATTTTAGAAACCTCCTCCATTATTATATGTCCACTTCCTTTCATATCACCTTTTCCTCAGTGACCATCGGCTCTAATGATGACACAGCATGAGTTGTGTCAAGGGATGTGAAGGCTCTAGCAGTCAAACAACTCAGTGATAGAGATAGCTGTGGTAGCCCTGGTCCACATGACCTGACTCTTTTATTTTTAACCCAACGTAGGACTTGAACTTATGACCACGAGATCAAGGGTTGCATGTTGCACCAACTGAGCCAGCCAGGTGCCCCACTCAGATTCCTTTCACCAACTTTGGCAAAATATTGAGCTCTTCTTCCAACTTTCCAAAGAAATAAAATCATACCAAAGCTATCCTCTTTTTTATTTTTTGGTCATTTTTCAAAAAATCTATGGGTCCACATAGAGAAATAATAGTTAACAGGAAATCCTCTGGATAAATCCTCATTAATTAATCTTTCTTCTTGGGCTCTCTTCAAGTTCCTCCAGCCACAGAGTTTGCTCTCTCCCAGCCCTCCCTAGGCAAAGATTCAGTTCCCTTTTCTCTCTTCTCCCTCTTTTTAAATTAGTCTTTCCCTGAATATTATTAAGAAACAGAACAAAATAGAGTACATTAATGTAGTAAAAATGCAAATGGTAGAAAAGATTCCATTTCATTGATGTCTCTCTAATATTCCATGGAAAAGTAATTCACCATCTACCCCAGATCCTTGGGGAAGTAATCATCATGATCACACCATATGTCAATTATGAATTGGCCAAATATAAGCAACCATTTATATGAACACATAATACATTAACACATGTAAACAGGAGCTCAGAGTATACATTATTCTGTACTCTTATAATTCTAAATGTAGATACACAGGAGTTCTTCCTATATCAACTTACATAATAAACCTACTCACTTTAATAGTTTCTTGGTGTTCTATTGTATAGCTGTAATACTATTTTGTTAATTAGTCTCCTTTTAAATGAACAGTAAGAACATTTAGTCATTCACTACTTACTTGAGTGCCAGATTCTCAACTGGTTTAAATTCATGAATCACAAAAACACTCACAAATCACTTTTTCCATGAAGTCAATGTCCTTCTAAAATCAACTATAATATTTACTATATAATTTTATTCCATATTTTTTAAAAAAGTATCTTTAATTTTGATAGAGAGAGATTGTGAAGAAATATATTTTTCTGAATCAAAATGGCAACAAGCTAGAAAGTTTAAACACATTGCTTTTTATCTGCACCAAAGCCAACTTACATTTGTTGCCTGGTGGCCTAGAATTTATGTTTGCAGATGTTGTTAGAATTCCCTGCCTCTTACTAATATCACTCGAAACAGATTTCAGCCCTTTATTCCCAGCAGTCATTCATCACTTGATTTGAATTCATAGCCCACAAACTGGATTAAAAATATAATAAAGAAAATAAAAATAAATGATGTGTCTTTTGTATATTTGTATTTTTCACATAAAACAAAATGCATACAAAAATACTAAATGTTTTAATAGACACATCAAAAATTTTAATGTTTGCTTCAAATTTCAAATGCAAATGCAAATATATTCTTTGATCCTATAATTGCTTCTATGCCAATCAAAGCCAGGCCAGGCCTACCATGTATAGTTCCATTCGGCTTCCCAATTAAGAGAGTATTGGTTAACTGAAGTATGATCAAAAGAAAAGCTGCTGGATTACCGATAGACTTAAAAACATAAAGTAAAACAGAACAGACTTATGAAATGGTGCTCTTTAGATTTCAGGAAAAAAAATGACTAATAATGTATAACTATTTTTAAGTATTTGCATGTGGCCAGAACCCATGTTTTTGTATCGACTCTTTTTTCTATTGGAATGCCATTTCCCACTATTTTCATATGATTTCTCATTCTTAACAGAGTATGAAGCCTCCTTTCTACCCTTCATTAACTCTTTTAGTTAGATGCCACTGTTTTCCTGTCCTATCTATGTATACCTCTAATGTAGTAAGTACTTAGTCTACTGTGTTTTAAAAAAATTTTTTTAATGTTTATTTTTGAGAGAGAGAGAGACAGACAGACAGACAGAGCACAAGTGGGGGAGGGACAGGGAGAGAGGAAGACACAGAATCTGAAGCAGGCTCCAGGCTCCGAGCTGTCAGCACAGAGCCCAACGCGGGGATTGAACCCACAGACCATGAAATTATGACCTTGAGCCAAAGCTGGACTCTTAACCGACTGAGCCACCCAGTGGCCCCCAGTCTATTGTGTTTTAATGACTGGTGTTCATATCTGTTCCCCTCATTCACTAGACAATTTAGAATATGGATTTCATCATTCACATTCGTGTAATCTGGTTGGCATTTAATAAATATTTATGTATCAAATTAAGTAGAAAAAAGTTAAAATTTGTCCTGCGGGACCTAAGGCAGTTAAATGACATTGGATAGAAACAACAACAAAAAAGCATTTTGATTTAATATAAGACAGTACTTGTGACAATGGTAGCTGATAAAGAAGAGACTGTTTTGGAGGATGAGTTCAAAATTCCTATAGATATCCCATGTAAGAATAAAGATCAGTAAGTGGCAGAGAGGATTTATTCATCAGGCAGAAGTCTGAAATTGATGCTTTCAATAATTCTTCCTTCTCAAAGGGTCTATCTCTCAAAACTGCTACAACCAATACATACTTATTTAATGCTTTCAAATAAATCACCTTATATTAATTGCACAAACAAGACGCCAGTTAAATTGAAAGTGAATTCACTCCATTTTCTTGACAATGCACCTGAGGCATTAGCTGTCTAAATGACATATTGAATCTCAAAAAAGTATTGGGGCAGAATGGTCCTGAAAGAAAGATCACTGGATTCAAAGAACAGTATCCTTTCTATTAGGCCACGGTCATTCAGCTGAAAGGATACAGAGATGACTGCACTCATGGGTGGTAGGTCATTCAAAGTCCTTGCAACACAGGACAGCTCTCTTGGCACTAAGATGAACATGCTGAGTCCTCACAGGGACAGATGGATTCAATGACAGCAATACTGCATAAAGGCTTTTATTAATAGCCTTTATTTTTAGCCTAGCATATGCTATTCTTGTATAAATGTTTAATCGTTTTGGAAACTTACTAAGTATTTGATCTCTTATAATATCCTGTTGGAAAAAGTTCCAGTTTAATTATATATTACTCTATAAAAGATCACAATGGTATAGTGACCTCTGAGTGTCCCAGATGAAAGAGTGCTAGCTTGTATGTCAGCCTGAGTTTTCCTAATCCTATTATAGAAATCGTGGCTTATAAAAGAGGATGAGACAGTAAAATGGAAATGAAATCTGTAAATTTATCAATGGAATGAATATAAGATTAAATTATATTTAACACACACATAAATGTGTGTATATATATATGTGTATATATATATATATATACACACACACACACACACACACACACACACACACACACATATACACACATACTACTAAACTTCAGAATACCAGTTATAATCATGATATTGATGGAAAAAGACATGGAACCTCTTCATAACTGTTTACAATATTTTATGGAAGCCCATAATATAAAAATTCTAGATCATGGAGAATATAATAATTATGATATATAAATTAAAATGAAGTATAAATAACCACAGATAACCAATTATTTCATTCTTTGTATCTTATCTAAGCTTTCATTTATCCTCTTTGGAATGCCTCTTTGACTGTTTTCCCAAGCAAGTTAAATCTCAGAATGACCCAGATGTTATTTTTAAATGCATCAATAGGGGCGCCTGGGTGGCACAGTCGGTTAAGCGTCCGACTTCAGCCAGGTCACGATCTCGTGGTCTGTGAGTTCGAGCCCCGCGTCGGGCTCTGGGCTGATGGCTCAGAGCCTGGAGCCTGTTTCCGATTCTGTGTCTCCCTCTCTCTCTGCCCCTCCCCCGTTCATGCTCTGTCTCTCTCTGTCCCAAAAATAAATAAACGTTGAAAAAAAAAATTTAAAAAAAAAAATAATAAATGCATCAATATTATCCAGTGTGCCAGTGTGTTAGTTTCTAATTCTAGTTCAAGAAAATTAACTCTATATTGTTTTTTTTTAATTTTTTTTTTCAACGTTTATTTATTTTTGGGACAGAGAGAGACAGAGCATGAACGGGGGAGGGGCAGATAGAGAGGGAGACACAGAATCGGAAACAGGCTCCAGGCTCCGAGCCATCAGCCCAGAGCCTGATGCGGGGCTCGAACTCACGGACTGCGAGATCGTGACCTGGCTGAAGCCGGACGCTTAACCGACTGCGCCACCCAGGCGCCCCAACTCTATATTTTTTATAAGTCTCCTTTGTTCTTTTTTGTATAATTTAGGGTTTGAAATAGATAATTCTAGTGTTTGTCATCTTTAAAAATTCTGTAAATATATGAATCTACATATAAGTGCTTCTATTAATATCCAGAAAAAAATAAAATGATTAAAATGCTGTTCATAACTTTCAAAATTCATGCAGGCAAAGGTTTCATTATATAAATTACATATCATCTCAAAAAGGCTTTCAAATAAACTTTTATTAAAGAATCACTTATATGGATAATATGTACAAATCTTAATTATACAGCTTGGTGAATATTTACAAAGATTGAAAGAATATCCCCTATGTAACAATCCTCCAGATAAAGAAATAGAACATTATCACTGTCAGAGAAGACTTCCTTGTGCCAAATTATAGTCATTTATCCCTATAATAATAGGTTGAAAATAAATTTCCCTTAAATAGATTTTAAAATATAGGAGAAAGGACAACATGAAATTCTCTTGTACTAAAATACTAAGTATTAGGATAAATTAATAATCCCAATTAAGAAAGTGAAATGTTGACTTAGAGTTTAAATGTGCATGGTTTGTATTGTCATGAATTCAGTTCAGTTGTTGATATTAGCATACTTTTTTATCAGCAATATTTATAAAAACAAATACAGTGTAAATAAATAAACCAAAACGGAAGACAGAGAAGAAGAAATAATATTTTAAATATAATAAAAGCAGGTGCCCGTGTAACTCAGTCGGTTAAAGGTCTGACTTCAGCTCAGGTCATGACCTCACAGTTTGTGAGTTCGAGCCCCACCCACATAGGGCTCTGTGCTGACAGCTCAGAGCCTGAAACCTGCTTGGAATTCTGTGTCTCCCTCTCTCTCTGCCCCTCCCCCACTCTCACTGTGTGTGTCTCTTTCTCTCTCAAAAATAAATAAACATTAAAAAACAAATAAATATAATAAAAGCAAAAACAAAACTGTCGTAGTCCTGAGGACTTGACCAGTGGCTACTCTCCAGGATCTTGGGACCAAGGAAAAATGATTGTACACTGAAGTTAAAAACTGGGAAATGTTTTAGTCTGCTCTGACTGCTATAACAAAATACCAGAGACTAAGTGGCTTATAAATAAGAAAAATGTATTTCTTACAGTTCTGGGGACCCAGGTCATCCCAGATTAGGGTGCCAGCAAGGGAGGGTGAGGGCCCACTTTTGGGTTGCAGCCTTCCCCCGTATCCTTGCATGGAGGAAGGGACAAGGTAGCTCTCTAGGTTCTCTCTCTCTCTTTTTTAAACCCTTATTTATTTTTGAGAGAGTGTCGACAAACTATATCATACATAGCTCTGCTCATGTTCCTGCTTTCTCTTTTTTTTAATTTGTTTTTAATGTTTATTTATTTTAGAGAGAACAAGTGCAAGCGGGGGAAGGGCACAGAGAAAGAGGGAAACACAGAATCTGAAGCAGAACCCAGGCTCTGAGTTGCCAGCTCAGAGCCTGACATGGAGTTTGAACTCACTGACCTTGAGATCATGACCTGAGCTGAAGTCAGATGCTTAACCGACTAAGTCATCCAGGTGCCCATCTGAGCTTTCTTTTATAAGGATCATTCATGAGGGCTCCATTCTTCTGAACTAGTTACATCCCAAAGGTCCCACCTCCTAATACCATCACATTGAAGATTAGTATTTCAATGTCTGAATTTGGGGAGGACACAAACATTTAGTCTATTGATAGAAATATGCCTTCGGGAACTTGAATGACCCAAGCTAAGGCTATCAACACTTTAAGAATTTTACCAAATGATATGTGTTTATGTATGTGTATATCACATTGTATGTGTACATATTGGGGGAGGCAAGGGAGTACTTAACAATGTGTATGAAAAGAGGAATTTACAAAGGCACATTATAGGTCTTTCATAATATTACAATGTTATGAATCAATACAAACCAAAATAAAAATCAGTATGAATCAATATAAGCAAAACTCTCATCATTTAATTTCCTATCATTTAGGTTTACCCCTCCTATAAGGAGAAACTTGCTGGGCCAGTCAAGTGATCTGTCATGTAAGCCTTCCACTCTTGATTTCGGCTCACGTCATGATCTCACGTTTTGTGGGATTGAATCCCCATCCGACTCTGCACTGAGCACAGAGCCTGCTTGGGAATCTCTCTTGCCATCTCTTTGCCCCTCCTCCTCCCTCAAATAAGTAAATAAACTTTAAAAAAAGAAACTGGAAAATAATTGCTGCATTCCACTCGAATTATCAAAATTTCTTTATAATTTGTAATCATTAATGCTTTGAGGTAATCAATTTAAGGTAATAATTTAAGGTAATAACTGGTAATAAAAAAAAATCAGAGTCTTTGAAACATCCATCAACTGGAAAGAGGGATACAAGGGAAAGAAGTGTATTTTTACCTTAAGTCAATTTTTTTTAATGGAGGTTTTCTCTTTTCTTTTTTCCCCTAAGCCTCCCTTCCAAGTGCTGAGACTTTTAACTTGTTCTTCTAACTACTATCCTACGTGTTCCTATTATCCTTACATATTTTCTAATACTTTTGGGACTGTGGATGCTTCAGAGTGCTTTAATATTTTATACTATATTGGAAGTTGTTCACTATCATTATTATTGTAGACATTCAGAGTTAGGTTGTTCAAATAAAGTTTCAGTTAAATAGTCACACTCACAGAATCAGAGAGTAGAATGGTGGTTTCCAGGGGCTGGAGGGAGGAGGACAGGGGATGCGATGCAACGCTTAAAGGGTACGAAGTTTCAGCTGGCAAGATAGATAAATTTTAGAGATCCACTGTATACCATAGTGCCTAGGGCTAACAATATTTTATAGCATATTTAAACTTTGCTAAAGGTAGATCTTATGTTAAATGTTCTTAACACACAAAGATAATAAAGGGAACAGGAGGAAAGTTTTAGAGGTAATCGCTATGTTTATGGTTTTGACGGTGGCAATAGTTTTCACATGTACACACTTAACTCCAGATTCATCAAGCTTCGTACATTACATATATACAGGTTTTGACACACCAATTATACCTTAATAAAGTAGCTAAAAAATAATGTACTTCACTCATTCTCTGAGCTAAAAGTCTGCTTTCAACTTTTGCAGTGGCTTCTTGGATCTAGTAACTTTCTCTGTAAGTGGAGATGCCAGATCCAGACATTCTTCCCTGTTATTCTGGGGTCTGATGTACCTTACACATATGCTTTAATTGCTTCATGTGAACAGATTACAGTTATCCATCAAGAGTCACAGATGTGTTGTACGATTCCTGAGACTCAATTTTGATACTATAAACATGGTAGAAGAATTAGCTAGACTAAGTTAACATGTATTTTCTGAAGGAGGAAAAACAATCAGAATTCCAGCTGAAGAAACATAATTCTAGTGCCTGGTATTATATGCGAATGTGAAGTACTAGGGAGGGTAGCTAACTTACCACATAAGAACTGAGGGCACCTGTGTGGCTCAGTTGGTTAAGCATTCAACTCTTGATTTCAGCTTAGGTCATGATCTCGAGGTTTGTGGGATCAAGCCCCATGTCAGGCTCTGCACTAAGAGCATGGAGCCTGCTTGGGATTCTCTCTCTCCCTCTACTCTCTGCCCCTCCTCTGCTTTCTCTTTTTCAAAACAAATGAATATTTAGAAAAACAACTGAACAAAATATAAAACTTGCATTTAACACTGCACTCAAGGGATTTATAATCTAATCACATATGCACACAAACATATATATGTACACAGGTGACCCTGCAATGTTGGATGTGTTAGGGGCACTGACCCTCACTGCTATCCCGTGCAGTCAGAAATCTGTGCGTGACTTGACTCCCCCAGAACTCAACTACTAATAGCCTCTTGACCAGAAGCCTTATCAATACACACTTGATTAATACATATTTTGTGTGTTATATATGTTTCATATACTGCATTCTTACAATAAAGTAAACTAGGAATAGGTTCCTTAACCTATTAAGGAAATCATAAAGTGGGACACCTGGCTGGTTCAGTTGGTAGAGCAGGTGACTCTTGATCTCAGGGCTGTGAGTCTGAGCCTGTATTTATAATACTGTACTGTATTTATTGGGAAAAAATCTGTGTATAAGTGGACCTGCATAGTTCAAACCTGTGTTTGTTCAAGGGTCAACAACCACATATACTTTATACAAATGATCATATAATAATAAGTAATAATAAAACATTATAACCATATAGCATCAACTATAACATAAAAGAAATGATCATAAAAATTACATTTAGTACAGTAATTAGGGTAGAGAAAATCCTAACAAAATGATTATTATCTTATACAATTGCCGTATTCTATTGCATGGGTTTTCTTATATACTTTCTTATTCTAATTGGACTCTTGAGGTAAGTTTTAAAACCTGCATTTTTTAAGCTTATTTATTTGAGAAAGAGAGAGTGGAGGAGGGGCAGAGAGAGAGGGAGAGAGAGAATCCTAGCCTGCACTAGGGTAAAGCCCTACATGGGCTTGATCTCATGAACCATGAGATCATGACCTGAGCTGAAATCAAGTCGGACGCTTAACCTACTGAGCAACCCAGTTGTCCCCAAAAACCTGCATGTTTTTGTTAAGTTGTCTGCTTAAGAACCTATTCAACTGTCTTATAGATGTATGAAAAACATATATATTTAAATTACAATTTTAAGAAATCTTTGGCCTTCTAGAACTATGCTTAGATATCATATGTTGTGATTAGATATCACTACAATTATTTACAAAAATCTGTAGAACAGAAATAATCTTGATACCATTTTCTTCTTTGTATTAATTGTATGTGGGAGATTGATTTCTTTACAGAACTAAATGAACTATCTGAATTTCTCTATAATTCAGAATTGTAAACACAATGACAACTAAAACATTTCAATATACATTTAGCATCATATATAAAAATTGTACATAAACATATATATGCATTTTAATGAGATGATTAAGTAGAATATAAATACACCCACCCATTCAAATATAAACATTAGAAAAGAAGGAAATCAAATGGCATTTGATTCATCAATAGCAGAATGATTTAAAAGGAAAAGGGAAATAAAGAAAAGCAATAAAGAGCCTTTGATGTATTTAAGCAAAAAGGAATAATACTCTCTCATAATTAGGCCCAATATTTCCATACACTGGATATATTCAATTAGGAAGAGGCTGTCAATTCAAAGCTTTAATATGGGGGATAATGACAGTGCTACATTCACATTTCTATATACTTATGGTTTCGGTTCCTCTTCATAGTTTTTTAGTTAATAGGAGTATTCACCTTAAATGTAGAAATACTTTATGTACAGAAATATATTGCTGACATACAATTTTGCAGGATGATTACAGAATATGAGATAACATGACAGGCTGGAACTAACACTAATTCTGAGAAGAAAGAGACAAACTGAAATCTTGTATCTGATATTTATTAACTGAGTGAAACTACCTAAACCCCTAATCTTTCAGAGTGCTAGTATTGCCATCTAGAAATGTAAACAATATATTCTTGCCTCAATAACAGATAGTGATTATTAAAATAAAATAAAATGTTTGCATTGAAAACAACACATTAATACAAAACACTATAAATAGGATTTTGCTAGTAGTTTAAAGATGTTTTCTCTGTATTCTCTCTCTCTCTCTCTCTCTCTCTCTCTCTCTCTCTCTCTCACACACACACACACACACACACACCTAAAAAAACTACAGTATGTCTTTGGTAAATTATTTTAAATTTAATAATAAAAGTGTAGATTTTAATTTTCTTGTGAGTACCGGGGTTAGAGACGATCCCTAATAATTAATTCAACTGCTCCACACACATCGTTTCCTTAGGAACATAAAGCCTTCCCCAGGAAAATGCTCCTTGGTTTCCAAGTGTTTACTTCCTTACATCCTTTAGGTCTTTATTCAAATGCCAACTTCCTTGTGAGGCCATTATGGACTTTTTATCTAAAGTTGTAACAAATGTATATAATTTTTAGCATTTGTCCCTTTTAACATTGCCTATCACCATCCAACATATTATTTATTTTACTAATTTTTATGTTCATTTTCTGTCCCTTTTCCTCTTCCTAAATGTAAGTTTCATTGTAGCAGGGATGTCACTTGATTTTTTTCCCTGCTTTTTTCCAGCACCTACAGCAGCATGTTACATGGATAGGTGTTAAGTAAATATGTGCTGAATGAATAAATAATACATTACTCTTCATACACTGAGCCAAAAAATGGCAATTCAGAGGATATTTTAAAGACTAATGACTCATCTGATTCTAAAAGATAAATTTTATCACTTTTATAATTAAGATGTTTCAGATACATATATAAATTGACAGAGATAAGAAAGGTAGAGACTTAGAGATGTATAAAAAGTATCCCAACCTTCACTTCTGAACAAGATGGATTTACAGGGTTTGGATTGACTTTCCTTCCCGAAACAGCCATAAAACAGATGAATTAAGTGAAACAATGGTTTGCAAGGCACTGGACATCAGGCAGTGAAGGACAGTGATCCCTGAGAGACGGGAAATAAATGAGGGAAGTCATCCAATTGCCAGAGTGAATTGCCTCATGAGCTATTTCGGGTCCCAGCACAAATGGGGCAAGCCCAGGCAGAGCCCAGCACACAATCTGACTTTAGAAGGCAGGGCTGAGGGTGCAGGGTGACGAAGGCTGATAGGACATGCAGGAAGGAGCACAAACACGGCTGCATGGAGCATCTGTGGGGAGAAGTGCAGGCAAATCCCCAGTAGTCAGCTAAGTATTCGTCAGTTCATGAGTGTACAGAAGCCACCTGGGGAAACAACAGTATGAATTCTCATGAAGCAAACTAATGCAAACTAAAGGGACAAATCCAAAATTATAGCAGGAGATTTTAATTTATCTTCTTTCAATAAATGGCATGATGGGAAATCAGAAATGAGATCCTGAAATCAACGAACTTGCCCTGACGTATTTATAGAACACTCTGTCCAACAACAGAATGCACATTTTTTGACAATATTTAGGAATCTCTAGTCACACTGATCTGAAAAAAAAATCCATGACAATGGCAATACAAATGTCGGGAGAAAGTATACAGTTGTGAGATTCTTCTATACAGAGTGGTATAATTTCACATGAAGGTAGATGGTAATGATGTTGAAATGTTGGGCTTCAGAGTGAAGGTCAAAAAAGAATTCTTGAGATGTCTTTGATGCAAAAAGGTAGTTTTATTAAAGCACAGGGACAGGACCCATGGGCAGAAAAGGCTGCATTGGGGTTGTAAGGGGTAGCTGATTACATACTTTCAAGTTGGGAAGGGGTTAGGGATAGTGTGAGTCTCTAAGGAATTCTGGAAATAAGGTTTCCAGGGCCTTAAGGGGGCTAGATATTGTTAGGAAAAAGGGCATTTATTAGGTACAACCTTGGTCATGAGACCCTTGAGATGTATATCAGTGGGCCATATGCTTGGAGGATGATGGGGCTAGAGATAAAGAAAATTTCCAAAGGAATTTTTTCATGTTAAAGGAGACTTACAGGATCCTGGAGGTCAGGATAATGTTAAGCTAAGATTGTCTTTTGCCCTTAGCAAAGTATTAGCATCAAGGCAGCTGAGTTCCTAAGGGAAGGTCACTCTGCTTTTCAACGGGCTGTAAGTTGTAGGGAAATTTAATTTTTTTTCTTTTGCCTTTGTTCCCCACATCAGTAATGCATTAAAGATACATACAATAAACCCTTAAGCAACAATGTGACAGGAAGAAACATTAGGAGTTACTTTTCCTGATTATGATGTATACATATATCAAAATATATCAAATCATTTAATTCAATTATACTCACTATTGTACGTTGCTACACCTCAAGAAAGATTTCTGTTTATTTTAGTGCCCTTCTCAGGAACTTATGTGTGCACTGGCATAATAAAACTTATGTATTCTTCTTGTTATAAAGTTAGTTTAATCGAAGATTCTTCCTCTACTCTTTGGACTCTGAATAAATTGTTAAACTTAAAGATACGCCAACCAACTAGATTCTAGTTATTTTCACTTCCGATAAGATACTTTCCTGGATGTATTCCCAAAGGTCTTTAGAAAAAAAAGAAAAGGTAGCTTTCATGCTGTGAATGAATTTGGAATTTACAACATCTCAGGCATCAAACTAAAAGAAAAGGGAACATAAAAACAGGTCAGCTTTCCATTCTGTGTAACAGAAATTTAAATTTGGAAGTTTGTACTGTAGAATTTCCTTTAGTAAGTGACATTATACTTACTGAGGAGAGTTATGAACCGTGATTATATTTTCAAAGAGAAATTTATGTGTCAATTAGTTACTGCCACAGAATCAATTTACATACATATGCATATATAAAATTATATATAATAATGCATGTAGCATACATATATGTAAACATTAGCAGTATATATATTTTGTTTTTATACCCACACATCTGCTTATGCATGCATGTATACGTATCTCATGGATTGAGGAGGTGAGTGTCCCACTTCCCTTTCCAGGAGCTACTCAGGGATGAACAACAGTGGCAACAGTGACTGGTGTGATGAGACATTCATTGCTCCAGCTCTTGGGAGTGTTGTACACTGTGATGGGTTATAACTAAGTCCTTCTCCAAGAATTATTCTCAGACTTCCCCAAGGTTTTACTCTCTGGGGTAGCCTACATGAAATGATTTGTTGATGTGACAATCCTGGACACCTTCACTCAATTAGGTACTCCTCTGAAGGCCAACTTAGCCTCAAAATTTATGGGAACCTCTGATCCTCTCATCATTGACAAGTGCTGATTTTGAGATTACTTCCCAGCAAAGTTCTTATAGGCAAATTTCCATCTCACCCTATGTTTGTCAGGACCAACTTAAGAAAATGCTCTGACTCTGAGGTGCTTGGTGGCTCAGTCAGTTATGCATCTGACTTTGGCTCAGGTCATGATTTCATGGTTTGTGAGTTTGAGCCCCGCTTTGGAGGCTCTGTGCTGACAGCCCAGAGCCTGGAACCTGCTTGGGATTCTGTGTCTCCCTCTCTCTCTACCCCTCCTCTGTTCATGTTCTGTCTCTCTTTGTCTCTCAAAAATAAATAAACATTAAAAAAGAAATTAAAAAAAATGCTGCGACTCATTATTTCTTTAGTTGTATCTCAGAGGCTGTAAATTTTAATGATTATAATTTTAATGCTTAACAGATATTTTTAATGTGTCTGGTCACTATTTGTCATTATTATTATTATTATTATTATTATTATATATTTTAGATTTTCAATTTTTACTTGTATTTGACAATTCAGATTTCTGGAATGTGGACGCATTCTTAATTACACCAAGAAATAGGTGAAGTCCAGTCTGTAAAGATTTAGACTTTCTTTCTTTTTATCTAAACAAGTCCTGCCAGAAAGCTGGGTGACTTTTTTGGGGGGGTGGGGGGGTTGGTTTCTCCCTAACCTATTCCAGTGTGATTATAATCTTAGGATTCTGGTTTTAAACGATAGCTTCGACACAGAACACCAAACTGTGTTCTTACAAGGCCTGTCCTGATGGTTTAAAATAGAGTTTTAGGGGCGCCTGGGTGGCGCAGTCGGTTAAGCGTCCGACTTCAGCCAGGTCACGATCTCGCGGTCCGTGAGTTCGAGCCCCGCATCGGGCTCTGGGCTGATGGCTCAGAGCCTGGAGCCTGTTTCCGATTCTGTGTCTCCCTCTCTCTCTGCCCCTCACCCGTTCATGCTCTGTCTCTCTCTGTCCCAAAAATAAATAAACGTTGAAAAAAAAAAAATAAAAAATAAAATAGAGTTTTATGTGTTTATTTAAAAAAAAAAAAAGTTTATTTTTGAGAGATACATAGAGAGCATGAGTGAGGGAGGGGCAGAGAGAGAGGGAGACACAGAATCCCAAGCAGGCTCCAGGCTCTGAGCTGTCAGCACAGAGTCCAATGTGGGGCTTGAACCCATGAGCTGTGAGATCATGACCTGAGCCGAAGTCAGATGCTTAACCGACTGAGCCACCCAGGCACCCTTCTGTGCTTATTTTTTGATGCTTCAGGCATATCAGTGGCTTCAGAGTTCCATGGCAGTCTCATCACTGTCTTTCTCATTTTCACCCAACCTCACCCTACATGTTTCTTTATATTCCTTCAGCCATAGCTGAGCATGAAAAATGAATGTTTGCCAAGTGGTATCCAACATATTTTGGTGTTAGCTAAAAAGGGTTTTATTTGTTCTGAGATATTGCCAAAAAAAATCTTTAAAACATGTTTAATGGAGACTAATGATTTTTAAGACATACATGAGAAAATTGTATTTAATTACTATGGTGCTAAAGAGTTAGATAATGACACATTTTTACCTATAACTACATATTTGCATGAGCAAATATTGATTTAATGAAATGTTTATCCTTTAATAATGACAATGAATGTATGAAATCTAATTTTTTTAAGTAATATTCTTGGGGTGCCTGGGTGGCTCAGTCAGTTGAGTGTCTGAATTCAGTTGAGTGTCATGAGTTGAGCCCCACATCAGGCTTGCTGCTGTCAGTCTGTCAGCACAGAACCTGCTTCGGTTCCTCTGTCCCCCTCTCTCTCTGCCTTCCCTCGCTTGTGTAGTCTCTCTCAAAAAATAAATAAAACATTAAAAAATATAAATAATAAAAGTAATATTTTTTTAAAATAATTACTTTGCAGCAACTGACTGGCTCAGTCGGTGAAACATGTGAATCTTGATCTTGGGATTGTGAGTTTGAGACCCATGTTGGGTGTAGAGATTACTTAAAAATAAAATCTTAAAAAAATTATCTTTTTTTTACTGTCAGATTTTCAAATAACTCTTAGCTCTTGAAAACAATTAAATTGTGGCATTGTTTCTTATTTTGTTTAATTCAACTGTTTCAGTATCCTTCATTACTTCCTTTGATTACATTATAATTGTAAATATTGGGTCAAAGTGTACAAATTTGATTGAGGGGCTAGAATAATGTAGTATTCTCTGCCTCTAAAATCTCACCGAGCTGGGTTTGAATCTCCACTTTGTCAAGAGTTGTGTGAATGTAGACTTCTTAAACCTTCAGTTGGTTAATCAACAAAACATGGATAATAACAGAGTCTATGTAATAGAATTGCTATTATGTGGAATAATGCAAGTAAGCGTTTAGCAGGGTAAAAATGCAGTGCACATTGTTACCAGTACCGTGATTTGTTCTTTTGGTGGGTTGATGCATAAGAAGCAGTGGAAAGGTTATAATAAGACTTTTATAGTGATGATTTTTAAGATGTCCACATTAAAAACTTATTTGGAGAATCTTAATTAGTTGTTTCCATTTATGCTTATAATCTATATTCCCAGAACTCTGCCATTCAAATTTAAAGATTTAACTATCACATATTTTTAATTTTATTAAAGATGGATACTTCATCTGTTCTTATTTGTGTTTATGGAGGTCACCATTATTCAACTTCCTTTCCATTCCTCTATTTAGTCTGTATTCACCAGTTGTCAAGAAGTGTAGGAAATATATTGAATATTTGAAGCAGCAGCATTCAGTCACTTTCTGTTGATAGTCATGGACGAACAAAGTTATTCTAATGTGGATCAGTGGAAAACTGTCCTTGGTCCAGCAGCCACAAGTATAAGCCTTGTTAAACCTTTTACCAAATCACATATTGTCCTGAGAGTAATCAAGCTAATTGATTCCTGTAAAACATTTGTGAGTTATTTGTCACTTCATACATTTATATGACAGATTTATTTTCCTAATGTTCTCAGTTGAAAAACAATTAGGTTGCATATATAAATATTAAAACAGCACCTTTTAATAATGCCAAGGAGGTAACACATATCAAACAATGGCAGAGGTTCATCATGAAGCATTTTGAGTGATGGGAGTAATATGTTACTAATGAAACTAGTGGCACAGGGGAAAGAAATTAGCTAGGCTTAGCCAAAGTAGTTGATTAGTAGACATGAATTAATAACATGAATAATGCCTTTGATACCCATGAGGTCTAATGGATATCATTATATAAATGATTGACTTGTTATTAGCCACAAGCATTAATGTTCTCCAAATCGTGATAAAGGTCAAAAGGCATCATTTAGTTTGATTCATTTTATTAACCAAAAGGTTTTGTGTTTTATAAAGGTCTCCCCATCTGATATTATTCTTGTGATATTTGATACAAATATAACATTTGAAAATTAAAAGTGCCTCAAACATGCATTTATCCAGAATTCTTGGCCTTAGGGACATGTCTATTCCGTAAGGAGTAGGTCTATTTTCTCAATTTGAAGTCATCTAAGAATTATGAAATTATATAAAAAAATTATCAAATACTATGCAAAAGTCCTAATGAATAAAGATAATTCAAGAATAGATTTCCTTTTACTTTATAGCTTGAAAATTTTTCCAATGCAGATTAAATGTTTTGTTTGGAAGTTTTAATTAACTTTAGTTTTTATTATAAAATAGTTCAAACCTAAATAAATTTATAGAACTAAATAAGATACCCATCTATGAACCTTAAAAGTGCTAAATAGAGAATATATGCAATTATGTAGTGGACAAATATTTTAGTAGACAAGAGACCCTCTTTATCAGTGAATTCCTTCATTATTCATAGCAATAGACACATAGAAGACATTCATATAATGACCAATCAGTTGATTTGGTAAGGAGTAGCTCTATTTTGAAAAGATTACTTGAAGAACTAGAGAAGTTAATTATAAGAGGTTGGTCTTTGGAAAAGAATATACATCTATTAGGAATATACATATACTAGAGAGAGGGGTTAAGATGGTGGAGGAGAGCTGCCCTTTTTTACCAGCTGCCATTGAGCAATACTGCCATTGAGCTGCCCTATTTACCAGCATAGGAACAAGGAAGCTAGCTGAGGGCAGCAAACCCTGGCACCAGATTTGTGCTGTGATTTAACATAAACTCTGAACTGTTATGAGGTCCTGTGACCATTTTCTAGGACAAGATGGCATTGGCTGTAGCACAGTGAGACTCCCACCCGGAAAATCAGTGCAGGTCTGGGCCATGGTTGTCTCTGAAGTTCAGAGTTTTGAAACACAGTCAAGCCTGAGATAAAACACAGGAATGCTGTAACACCTGGCAGGCTGGCAGCTCAGACAAAGACAAGAGTGAAGACAGGGATCTGACAGTAGCAAAAGACACAGAAGGGGTGATTGTTTGCCAATCTGTGAGGGCTTACTGAGGAGTGGCAGGCACCAGCTCCTTGCTCCAGACATGAGAGAACAAGGTAAAGCCATTTCATCCCTCTCCCCACCCACCAGCACTGACCAATCTCAGTGAGAAAAACAGCACAACCAAGTGGAAGCTGGAGCCACTTACACCAAGCTCCACCCCACTGCGTCCTAGGAGGCAACTCTACTAAGGCAAGTTCGCCTGAGAATCAGAACAACAGATCCCTTCCCAGAAGATCAGAACAAACCTGGGGCACACATACACCAAGTCTACTAATCACAGAGTGCTGCAAAGCTTCAGTTCTAGAGGAAACAGGATTTCACTTTCTTTGTTTTTTTTTTTTTTTCTTTTGTCTTTGTTTTTGATCAAGTTTCTTTTAACAAGGAGACCATAACACACACCTAGAATCTAGCTTGCTTGCTTGCTTGCTTGCTTTCTTTCATTTTAAAGTAATCAATTAATTAACTAATTTTTTGATCTCCAAAATGATAAGATGGAGGAATCAGCCCCAAAAGAATGAACAGGAAGAAGTGATGACCAGGGATTTAATCAATACGTGTATAAGTAAGATATCTGAACTAGAATTTAAAACAACAACTATAAGGATAATAGCTGGATTTGAAAGAGCCTAGAAGACAGTAGAGAATCACTTACTGTAAAGATAAGAGAACTGAAAACTAGTCAGGCCAAAATTTAAAATGCTTTAACTGAGATGCAAACCTGATGCCAAGACAATGAGGATGGATGAAGCAGAGGAATGAATCAGTGATATATAAGATAAAATTATGGAAAATAATGATGTTGAAAAGAATATGGAAAGAAAGACATTGGATCTCAAAGGTAGACTTAGGGAATTCCATGACTCCTTAAATAACATTTGAGTCATAGGAGTCCCAGAAGATGAAGAGAGATAATAAGGGGCAGAAGGTTTATCTGAGCAAATTATAGCTAAAAACTTCCCTAATCTGGGGAAGAAAACAGACATTAAAATCCAGGAATCACAAAAAACGCCCATTAAATTCAACAAAAGTTGGCATCACCAAGAAATTTCATAGTCAAATTCACAAAATACACAGACAAGGAAAGAATCCTAAAAGCAGTATGGGGAAAAAAAAAGTCCTTAACCTTCAAGGGATGATAGATCAGGTTCACAGCAGATCTCTCCACAGAAACTTGGCACACCAGAATGGAATGGCATGGTATATTCAATGTGCTAGGTACAGAAACATATACTGTACAAGAATAGTTTATCCACCAAGACTGTCATTTGTAATAGAAGGAGAGATAAAGAGCTTCTTAAAGAAGCAAAAACTAAAGAAGTGTGTGACCACTAAACCATCCCTGCAAAATGTATTAAAGTAGCAAAGTAGGGGGAAAAAAGACTCTGAGTAGGGGGAAAAAAGACCAAAAGCATCAAAGATTAGAAAGGAGCAGGGAATATCACCAGAAACACCAAGCCTACAGGTAACACAATGGCATTAAATTCATATTTATCAGTTGTCTCTCCGAATGTAAATGGACTAAATGTTCCAATCAAAAGATATAGGGTATCAGTATGGATGAAATAAAAACAGAAACAAAACAAAACAAAATACCCATCTATTTGCTGTCTACAAGAGACTCATTTTATACCTAAAGACACCTGCAGATTGAAAGTGAGAGAATGGACAACCATTTATCATACTAATGGACATGAAAAAAAAGCCAGAGTAGCCATAGTTATATCAGACAAACTAGATTTTAAAATAAATACTGTAACAAGAGATGAAGAAGAGCATTACATCACAGTTAAGGGGACTATCCAAGAAGAAGATCTAACAAGTGTAAATATTTATGCCCCCGAATTGGAAGTACACAAATATATACATCAATTAACAATAAACATAAAAAAAAAAACTCACTGACAATAAGATAACAGTAGGGGACTTTAACACTTCACTTACAGCAATGAACAGATGGTTTAGGCAGAATATTAAAAAGGAAACCAAGGCTTTGAATGACATACTGGCCCAGATGGACTTAACAGATATAATTCAGAACATTTCACCCTAAAGCAGGAGAATACACATTCCTTTGAGTGCACATGAACATTCTTTATAATAGATCACATACAGGGCCATAAATCAGCCCTCAACAAGTACAAAAATTTGAGATCATACCATGCATGTTTTCAAACCACAGGGCTAGGAAACTTGAAGTCAACCACAAGAAAACACATTTGGAAAGACCACAAATACATGGATGGTAAAGAACATCCTACTAAAGAATGAATGGTTTAACCAGAAAATTAAAGAGGAAATTAAAAAGTACATGGAAGCAAATGAAAACACACAGTCCAAAGCCTTTGGGAAGTGGCAAAGGCAATACAAAGAGGGAAGTATATTGCTATACAGGCCTACTCAAGAAGCAAAAAAATCTCAAATGCACAACCTAATCTCACACCTAAAGGAGCTAGAAAAGCAAAGCAAATAAAGCCTAAAGCCACCAGCAGAAGGGAAATAATAAATTAGAGCATAAATACATGATATAGAAACAAACAAACAAAAAATAGTAGAATAAATCAACTAAACTAAGAGCTGTTTCTTTGAAAGAATTAATAAAATTGATAACCCCCTAGCCAGACTTATCAAAAAGAAAAGAGAAAGGACCCAAATAAAACCATGAATGAAAGAGGAAGAGATCATAAGCAACACCACAGAAATAAAAACAACTATAAGAAATACTAAGAAAAATTATATGCCAACAAACTGGGCAGTCTGGCCGCAATGGACAAATTCCTTAAAAAACATACAAATTACTAAAACTAAGGAAAAAATAGAAAATTTGAACAAACCCATAACCAGCAAATAATTTAATCAGTAATCACAAATCTCCTGCGGCACCTGGGTGGCTCTGTTGCTTAAGTGTCTGATTCTTGATTTTTGGCTCAGATCATGATCTCATGGTTGTGAGATTGAGCCCTGTATTGGGCTCTGTGCTGGGCATGAAGCCTGCTTAAGAGTCTCATCTCCCTCTCTCTGCCCTCCCCCATCTCTCTCTTTCTGTCTCTCTTGAAAAAAATAACTAAACTTAAAAAAGAAAAAAGTACAATGAGATACCACCTCACACTTGTCCAAAATGCTAAAATTAAGAACACAAGAAACAGCAGGTATTGATGAGGGTGTGGAGAAAGGGGAACCTTTTTGCAGTGTTGGTGGAAAGGCAAATTGATGCAGTAACTCTGGAAAACAGTATGGAGGTTCTTGAAAAAGTTAAAAAGAGAACTACCTATGATCCAGCAACTGCACTACTAAGTATTCACCCAAAGGATACAAAAATACAGATTTGAAGGGATATATGAAACATGATGTTTATAATAGCATTATGAATGATAGTCTAACTATGGAAAGAGCCCAAATGTCCATAGGATGATGAATGGATGAAGAAGATATGGTATATATACACAATGGAATATTACTCAGCCATAGAAAGAATGAACCTTCCAATTTGCAATGATGTGGATGGAGCTAGAGTGTATTGTGCTAAGTGAAATAAGTCAGTCTGAGAAAAACAAATATTATATGATTTCACTCATATGTGGAATTTAACAAACAAAACAGGTGAACATATGGGGGGGAAGAGTGAAAAATAAACTATAAGAGATTCATAATGATAGAAAACAAACTGAGAGTTGATGGAAGGAGGTGGGTGGGGAATAGGTTAGATGGATTATAGCATTAAGTAGGCACTTGTTATGAGGAGCACTGGGTGTTGTATGTAAGTGAGTAATCACTGAATTCTATTCCTGAAACCAATATTGTGCCATATGATAACTAGAATAAAACAAAATGAACAGAATATACATATACAGAAAATAGTACAGTTTGCTGCTCCTTCCCCTCCCTCTTCCTCCTTTGCTTCTCCTTCTTCTCCTTTCTTCTTCCTCCTCCCCATTCCTCCTTCTTAGTTTTTCTTTATTCCATTTTTTGTTTCCTCCTTCCTTTCTTTTCTCCTCTTCTTGGCAAAAATTTTTTAAAGCCAATACATTAGTATCAATTATTATCAATATACTGATTTTGATCATTACATCATGTTAATGTATGATTAACATTTGAGAATGCAGGATGATAAGCATATAGGAACTCCACTATTTTTGCAATTAAAATTATTCAAAAAATATGAAGTTTTAATGAAGGTTTAAAAAAGAATTTTAAATACATGATAATAACCAGAAAACCTATTCTACCTCCCTGAGATTAGATTCAGGAGTAAGAAACAATAAGCAGAGAGAGAAGTTGAGCAATTTTAAAGGAAAAATATATAAAGTGTCTTTGTGAACACATCCAACTATAACAGAATCTTTTATTTTTTTGTAATCTCTACGCCCAACATAGGCCTGACCCTGAGATCAAGAGTCACATGGTCTTGCTGATTAAGCCGGCCAAGTGCCCCAAGACAGAATCTTTAATGAATAATTACAGAGATAAATAAATAAACTATTACAAAATTGGTTGGTGAATAATAATGAGCACAAATAAAACACACTATTGGAAATTAGGAAAAGCATTTATAGGTATCTGGACTCATCAGTGCCAGGGGCTTAGGGCCCACATTTTTGCTCTGTTTCTTTTCTCTCCCTCTGTCTTATATCTACATATATAGATATGTAGATATAGATATATAGATTTTATTTTACCCATTCTGCTAATCTCTGACTCTTGATTACAGTGTTTAAACCATTTACATTTAATGCAGTTCCTGACAAAGTAAACGTCTCTGACATTTTTCCATCTTACTATTTATTTCTCTATCTCTCAAAGCCTTTTAACTTCTGTTCCTTCAATGGTGGCTGCTTTTCTGTTAGATAGGCATTTTGTAGGGGCCATTCTAATCTCCCCTTTTTTTAACTATAATTTTTGTTAATCTCTCAGTGGTTTCATTGTGACTTGCATTAGCATCTTAACTTAAAACAACCTAGTTTGGATAAATACTAACTTTATTTCAGTAGTATAAAAAAATTTTCCTTCAATATACCATCAGCACAGTTTTAGAGTCATTACTTTATTCAGGATATCTGTTTCCTATGGCTACTGTAACAAATACCAACAAACAAGATGGCTTAAAAGAAAAGAAACTTATTCTATCACAGCTATTAAAGCTCGAAGTTCAAATCAATGTATTGAAAGAATGATATTCTCTCTGAAGTCTACAAAGAATACTTTTTGCCTCTCCTTGCATTTGGTGGCTCTCATAAATTCTTGGCCCCCCCCCCTTTGCAGCTGCATCATTCCAATTTATGCCTTCATCTGCACATGGACTTATTAAGCAATATGGACCTCTAACATCTGTACTGTGGGCCCTCTGGTGCAGCAGCAAGCTACCCAGCACTCTTGTTACTATGTGTTTTCAGGCACTTTGAGTATGCTGTGTGCTGAGAGCACTCGGAGACAAGCAAGACAGAAATCAGTCTCTCAGGCAGTCCTCTGAGAAGCTAGAATGTTGAAAGCTCATTTCTTAACAAGAAACTCAGAGGTGGGTTTTCTCCTAGTTGTTCCACATTGTTGCAGGAAAGAACTAAGGCAAGGGAGGAATGCTAGTCCAAATCTTCACCTTTGTTCTTAGCAGCTCTCAATCTGGCACCCTTTCCTGCCACTGAGTTATTTCAGTCAAGACAATAACTAGTCCCTCATGCAGCCCCTCTACATGTCTTCACGATGGATTTATGTTTCAGTCTTCTCTTTTCCTTCTGAGAGAGAAGCTGGAGGTGGGGGTACCCTCCCCATGTACCATGCAACATTTAGCCAGGTGGAGGGACTATGGCAAATAGATGCCACAATTTTTCCTACCGGCTTCAAAATGGCCGGGTTTGTGCTTAGCTGGTGTGCAGAAGACACTTAACTGTTTTAGGAATTTTTCACAAAGAATTGGTCTATGTATTGTTGTTGCATCAATATTTCCATGGGTGTGTGAGGTGAGGAAAAGGCCTGAGGCTTCCTGTTCTGCCATCTTGGTGATGTCTCAGAAAATAATATAAGCTCCAGATTGTTTACATATGACAGAGAATCCATTCTTGTAAGATAACCTTATTTTTTTTTCCTTTGTGGCGTTCATTTATCTGACACTTGAAATTTAGGGATGTAACAGCTGACCCTCAAAACCCCCAAACAAATCGTGTGTGTGTGTGTGTGTGTGTGTGTGTGTGTGTGTGTGTTTAATATTATCTGTGAGCATCAGGGTGATGGAGATTGCAGCTTAATTACATTTCCATATGCTCCTGGGCTAGCTGAAATTTTCTTCAGTTAAATAAAAATGAAAGAAAAATTCAGCTATGGTCTGTATCCCTACGCTCTTACTGTTCATGTTCAAAAGTTCCAAAGGCTAATTTTAAGACAGGATAAAAGTGGGAAAGGAAAAGTACCAAATAAAAATGGGAAATCCTTCAAAATTATGAAAATACAGTGCAGATTTTCAATGGTCTGAAGACAGCAGATATTTTCTGAATATCTGAAGAATGCCAGATGGATAAGAACCAAGTTGCCTTTTTTCAAACCATTTGAAATGGTTATTTCATGTATTTATTTAAGGGGTGCAGGATATGACACCCAAAATGTGCCACTCTGGCATAAAGATTTTGAGTTAAAAGTAATAAAAACCCAATAGATGCAGGAAAGGCTCTCTGCCTCCCCCCATAACTGCCTAAATTTACATTGGAAAGGACAGCCTCCAACAGGAGGAGAAGTATTAGCAGAGGCTCCCCTTTACCAAAGGAATTCATCTGCATAACAGAGCAATCTTGTTTTTCCAAACACTTCCTATCACCTTGTTGCTAATGAATTTTCTCCCCTTTGTGTCCTCAGGCTCTACTCCTCTCCATAGCTCATCTAAGATTTGTGTTGCCTCCTTGTCTTTTGGAATTTTCTGTGTGGATTCCCCCTATGTACTTTTAATTTGGATTTCCTCCTGCTAATCTGCCTCATGTCAATTTGATTCTAAGTCTGGCTAGAAGGACCATAGGCAGAGAAAGATCTTCCTCCTGTATATTATTTTTATTAAAGTTTTCTGACTAGGTTCTTTATTTTACCTTAGCCTTCACATAGGGCCTGACTATGAATTTAAAATTCTACTCTTTATTTATTTATGTATTTAGGGATTTTTCCCTAAATACATGTTTATTTATTTCTTTAGAGACAGTGAGCAGGTGAGGGGCAAAGAGAGAGTGAGTGAGAGAATCCCAAGCAGGCTGAGCCTGATGCGGGGCTCGAATTCAGGAACCCAGGAGATCATGACCTGAGCCAAAACCAAGAGTTGGATGCTTAACCAACTGAACCACCCAGGTGCTCCTGAATTTAACATATATTGAACTTCTTATAATTGATAATAGTATGCTATGCTGGGATAGATTTGTCTTCATTGAAGAGCTAGACTATGTCTGATTTCTATATTCATGTTTTATGATAAATAGATCAAAATGACACTTTTGTGTTGGATCCATTTCTAAGTTATTGGCTAATTGCTTACTATAGGAAATAAAAACCCCTCTAAGCATTTTATGTCCATTCAAATAAAGAGGGTTGAATTCTAGATTTAGTCAACTCAAGCAATATAATAGGTTATAAATCTGCTGTCTCCTGACATATTTATGGACCATTTCCTACTTGATTCTTTTTTTAAAATTTAAAGCTCTACTCCCAATGTGGGGCTTGAACTCATTAACTCACAACCCCAAGATCAAGAGTCCCAAACTCTGCCGACGGAGTCAGCCAGACACCCCTCCCTTACCTAATGCTTAAGGAACTGTTCAACTAAAAATCCTTAAAGGAACTGAGGCAGATATTGGATTACATAAACAAATAGAAAAATGGAAACTATTAGACTCTCAAAGCCCATTTTGGGGTAAAAATTACAGAGAATATGTATCTGAAGACTTCCATAGCAGTGTGTCTTTTTAAGTACATTGTACAAATAATGAGGCTTTATAACCATTCTACTGTGTTTTTTACAACCTATGAAATGTGTGGATGTTTATATTAACTTATGCAATTAGTAATCATTTAGTTTGTCACCCTGGAAACTCATTAACAGTTTGTTATTGCACCCAATATCATTACTTTACTTTCTGGAAGAAAGGAAAAGAAGAAAATCCTTATTAATCTTTAAATAGTCCATAAATAATTTAAGTTATACCTTAATAAGGTAAATTAAGAGGATAAGAAGTTAAATCAATAGTATTTGCTATGGTTTTTTGTTCCTCCTTCAAGCAAACTTGTGCCAAATTAAATGAATTTCACTCAGAAGATTTTTATTGCTCTATTTTCCTGGTTTAGTAAGATTGGGGGAGGGTTATTAAAAAACCTAATGTTAAATTCTTAATATTAATAAAAGCTTGTACAAAGCCTCCTAGATTGTGGTACATTTCCATGTTCTTTATGCTGAGTAATAGAGCATTCGATATAGATTGATTCTAGTCACCTAATACAAACAAGTCTCAGTCTAATCATGGCTTGTAGCTGTTTCTTCACATCAATTCTGGAGAGTTACAAAATTTCCAATTGCTTCCTTCTGTCCTTGAATTGAGTAATAAGAATAATTTAGTCATTCTTATCATGTTTGAGGAAACATTCATGAGTTACTACTTCCAAAACATTTCAAGTAACATGGTGCAATCTCCGGGAAAAAAAAAATAGGTGGAGGCTGCAAGAATTTTAAGAATTAACATATTGCCTAAAGTCTGGTTTAGGTTTCTGTGATCTCTTTGGAACATTAGGAATTAGTGATAAAGGTCCATGCATTTCATTCATGATATAGTCCAAATGCAGTCCTTTAAATGATTGTCCTTCCAGCATCTTTTTTTAATAGGTTTTATGTGACAAAGTTATTTTTTCAAAGTCTATATTGACTAAAAAAATATATATTCCTGTTTGATAAATGCTTTGAGGTATGGAATGCACTTTAAATTATTTCAGTGTTGGGGTGCCTGGGTGGCTCAGTTGGTTAAGCCTCTGACTTTGGCTCAGGTCATGATCTCACAATTCATGGGTTTGAGCCCCGCGTTGGGCTCTGTGCTGACATCTCAGGGCCTGTATCCTGTTTTGGATTCTGTGTCCACCCACTCTTCTCTCTGCCCCTCCCCCCCGGAATAAATAAAAACACTAAAAACAAATTATTTCAGCATAGGCAATGTGGTATTATGTACTCATTAGTTAATTTCAGTTGCATTTTAGGATTACTTAACCAGAAATGTATACCTAAGAGGTACTTAGTTAGCATTCTAATTAGAAAGCTCAGACTGCAATAGTGGCTTCCAAAAGGGCTTCATTTTCTTTATATCTGATCAGCATCAGCAACTTTTTGACTAGAATAATGGAAATTAGAATTTTTGTTTTTTTTATATGTATATGCTTTACTTTAGTGGAGTTCAAGAGTGTGGATTTTCTAACATACCACTAAGATAGTCTTATTGTGAAAAAAAATGGTATAAAAATCCTCAAAACTATGCAGATTACAATCTTAGGGATAATACTTAGACTTGTTTCTTAAAGTTCCTGGGTTATTTTGAATTACAGGATTATGATTCTGGTTGACTAAAGCCAATAAGGTTACCTGAACTTGCCTCCAGTATATGGACTTGCTTACATCAAATGAGTTATTCACGGGAAAATGTGGTCTGAATAGTAAAAAAAAAAAAAAAAAAAGAAAAAGGCAGATAGAACTTCGTCCAGATTTTACAACAATTTAAATAATTGTTCTCATGCTTGCTTGATAACCAATGTTTAGATATGTTAGAATTCAACCTGATAAGACATACTTTTGTTTAAACTGGTAGCTAGACCTTTAGGTAGTAGCTCATCATTGCCAACAGTGAGAGACTATTCACATTTTGCCAAACGTGATCTAGTAGCTGTACATGATAAAAATTCCAATATATTCACTTTGCAACAATAGGAGTTTGTTGTATGCAATGCTCAAAATATGGTTTGAACATTTTGAGGTTCCATGTCTTTTTGTTGTATGTATTTGCTCCATAGAATCTTAGTCATATTTTGTAAGGCCTAAAGTCTCCTACTTTATAATTAATGATATTTTCTTTCTCAGAGGAAACAAATAAAACATTAGAAAATATTAAAATATTGTGACTGTTAAATACATTACCAAGCTTTATGTGACTCTTTCATAGAAAAATAAAACTTACATGATTTCAACAAATTCAATATGTGAAATATGCAATGTTTCTATGAGAAATCTGCTCCCAAATCATGCCACCTTCCTCTATAATATTATTATTAAATAAGAATGAGATCTTGCTGTTTGCAACAACATGATAGACCCCAGAAGTTATTATGTTAAGTGAGATAAGTCAGAGAAAGTCAAATACCATATGATTTCATTTATATGTGGAATCTAAAATACAAAGCAGTTGAATAAACAAACAAGTGCAGTAACTGACTCATAAATACACAGAACAAATTGGTAGTTGCCAGAGGGGAGGGAGGTGGAGGATGGGCAAAATGGGTGAAGGGGAGAGGGAAGTACAGGCTACTAGCTATGGAATGAAAAATTATGGGGGTGAAAGGCACAGCATAGGAATAAATGAATGGTATTGTAATTGTATTGGATGATGACAAACAGTTGTTATGCTTTTGGTGAGCCTAGCATAAAAATTATTGCATCACTATGTTGCATACTTGAATATAATGTAATCAAATTGTATGTCAACTATATTATCATTATTAAAAAAAGATCCATATTGTACCCCTCCAAAAGATGAAATAGCTTTGTGAAGATATGAGCGGATCTCCATGTAGCTAAGTATTTTTAACCCCACACTATAATAGTGAGCCAGTACACAAAACTGAGATTGCATATTGGGATTAATGTAATCTACTTTTTTTTTTTTTAATTCAAGTAGGCTCCATGCCAAATGTGGGGTTTGACTCATGACCCTGTGATCAGGAGTCACATGCTCTACTGGCTGAGCCAGCCAGGTGCTCCACTCTATATTTAAAAGTTTACAGGGGCTCCTGGGTGGCTCAGTGAGCTGAGCATCCAACTCTTGATTTTGGTTCAGGTCATGATCCCAGGGTTATGGGATTGAGCCCGGGTGTCAAGCTCCAAACTGAGTGTGGAGTCTGCTTAAGATTCTCTCTCTCCCTCTCTCTCTCTCTCTCTCTCTCTCTCTCTGTCCCTCTTCCCAGCTTGTGTGTGTGCTCTCTCTCTCTAAAAACAACAACAACAACAACAACAACAACACCAACAACAACCCCACCACCAACAACACCAAAAACCTGTTTACCATTTACTATGGGGCAGGCCTTGAGGGATGATGAGACCCAGAATAGTTTCAAAGGGTTTTCTGCGTGAGAAAAATCTTAAAAAGATGACAGATGTATTTATACATTACAGAACAGTAATAATATTGTACTTAAAAAAAGTAAGCACTAGATATAAAAAAATGTAATACAATGGCTTTGTAAGTAAAATATAAGTATATATATATATATATATAAATAAAATATAAAATATAAGTAAAAACATAAGCAAAAGTATAAGTAGAACAAAATGTAAGTAAAATATAGAAGTAAGTAAAATATAAGTAAAATGTAAGTAAATATAAGTAAATATAAATATAAAAATATAAGTAAAAACAACCAGTGGCAAGGATGTGGAGACAAGAATGTCTTGTGCATTATTGGTGGGAATATAAATTGGTGCAGCCACTATGGAAGATATTATAAAGACTTCCCCCAATATTAAAAATAGAACTACTATATGATCTACCAATTCTACTTCTGGGTATTTATCCAAAGAAAATAAAAATTGTTAACTCGAAAAGGTATATGCACTCCCATGTTCACTGCAGCATTGTTTATAACAGCTGATGTATAAAAACAGTTTAAGTGTCTAATGACAGATGAATGGATAAAGGAAATGTGATATACATATATATGTATATCACATGGAATATTATTTAGATGTAAAATGGAATGATATTTTGCCATTTTCAACAATGTAGATGGATCTTGAGGGCATTATGCTAAGTGAAATAATTCAGAGAAAGACAAATACCATGTAATTTCACTTATATGTGAAATGTAAAAAAACAAAACAAAACAAACAAACAAACAAAAAAACCAAAGCCAACCAAGCAACAAGCCAACCAACCAACTAAACAAGCTCACAGAGATAGAAAACAGATTGGTGGTTGCCAGAGGTTGGGATTGGGGGATGGGTAAAATTGGTGAAGAGTCAATAAGTACAAACTTCCAATTATAAAATAAATAAGTCATGGGAATTTAATATACAGCATGGAGACTTCAGTTAATAATGCTGTATTGCATATTTGAAAGTTGCTAAGAGAGTAAATCTGAAAACTCCTCATCACAAGAAAAAAATTCTGTAATGATGTATGGTGATGGATGTTAACGAATTATCATGGAGAATATTTTTTTTTTAATTTTTTTTCCAACGTTTTTTTATTTATTTTTGGGACAGAGAGAGACAGAGCATGAACGGGGGAGGGGCAGAGAGAGAGGGAGACACAGAGTCAGAAACAGGCTCCAGGCTCCGAGCCATCAGCCCAGAGCCTGACGCGGGGCTCGAACTCACGGACCGCGAGATCGTGACCTGGCTGAAGTCGGAAGCTTAACCGACTGCGCCACCCAGGCGCCCCTATCATGGAGAATATTTTGCAATATATTTGTATATCAAATCATTATGTTGTGTACCTAAAATTAATATAAGGTATTTAAATTTAATTTAATTTAAAAATTCAATGTAATACAACCTAAGTGGACAAAATTTCTTTTACTTTTTGGCCTATAAGTAAATGTAGAAAGAAAATTACAGACAATAACCAGAGAATGAGGTGATACAACGACAATATGATACCAATATAAAATTAAAAAAAAAGTAATCTCTACACCCACTGTGGGACTTGAACTCACAACACCAAGATCAAGAGTAACATGTGTCACTGACTGAGACATTTAGGAGCCCCCCAGTGATACCAATATCTTTGATAAACTGCAAGAAATGGAAAAATGCTTTGAAAAACAATTTACCAAAATTGATACCAGAATAAATATATCTGAATATCTCTATATCTGTTTAGAAATTAAGTTTGTCCTAAACTTCCCATATGAAAATGGACCCAGTTTGTTTCACCAGAAACAATAATACCAATCTTAAACAATCTTACATATTTTTCATGAAATATATAAAAAATACATAGTTTTAGACTATTTTATGAGTCTACTAGGACCAAATATCCAAACCTATAAAGGACATTATAAGAAATCCAATATCAAAAATGACTCTCACTCATAAGGCTGAACACAAAATTCCTTTTAAAAAAATTAGCACAGAGGAGGTGAGGGGCCAACATGATGGAGAAGTAGGGGGAATCCATACTTCCCACGTCTCTCAAACAAAGAAGTGAGCAAGCCAAAGAACTTTGAACACCAGAGCCGGGGAGGAAAAGAGACTGAATCCACTAGGAAGACAATGGGAAAGCTGGAAAAAAGATAGGTGGGTAACTGTGAACTGGGGGAGATAAAAAAAGGCCGCGTGGGCACGAGGGGAGGGACCCCCTTCTGCAGAGAGACAAAGGGAAGAGAAAGAGCAGCTAGGGAAGGGCAGAACCATATCTGGCCAGGAGAAAGTCCACAGACTGAGACTGAGAGGGATTCCATCTCTAACTGCAGGGCTTTCTTTGGACTGGGGCCGGCTCTCTGTTCGCACACCTGGGGAGGAGGGGAGCCAGCTCTGGGTGCAGTGTTAGGTCAGAGACTCAGTCCACAGCTGGAGAAAGTGGTTCCTTCCCTGGAGGGCTGCGAGATAGTATGGAACCTGCCTGCATATGCCACCCCCAGGTGAGTGGCTGAGCTGAGGGCGCAGTCTGGAGGAAAAGGACGCAGTTTCCCTTAAGTGCTGTGGGAAAAGACAAAGGCTGCCTGCATCTGCCACCCAGGGGCTCATGGCGAGGGCAGTGGCTCAGTCTGCAGAAGGAGAAAGCAGTCCTCCGTGAAGTGCTGTGGCACAGACAAAGCCAGCTGGGACCACCTATTGCCGCACTGAGAGGCGTTTCTTCAGTGCCAGAGCACAGGAAGAGGAACTTTGAATCCTAGTCAAACCCAGGGTCAGGGGAGTTGGCGGAGTGAGAAGGACCACCACATCTGCACCCCAGCATAGTGAGGACCACTCCAACTGAGTCCACCTGGTCCAGCTCCATGGAGAAGAGACTGGGGAATCACCATTCCCCCCACCCCTCCATCCAGCCACCACCAAAGCAGGGCCTCAGGGATCACTCCCCAGCCCCTAGTGGAGGTGGGTCCAGAAAACACCAAACCACGCCCCTTTGCACTGGGTAACTGCCTATCCACCTGAGCGGCACAGACCCTGCGGACAGCTACTACCTACAAGCAATGCAGCATTGCCTGGATTAACTCTAGGTCAATTCTGGATATATAGATATATTCTCTCTCCCTCCCCCCATTTCTCCTTTGTATCTCTTCTCTCCCCTAGGCTGGTTACTCTGGTTATTGGTCTGTCTAAACAGACATATTTAATCCATTGTCTTGATACATGTTCTACACCTCCTTCTTGACATTCCTTTCTCTCTCTCTGGAATAATCAAGCTATATAGTTTCTCTGTCTGGGTAACTTTATCTTCCTTTTGTTTTCCCTGCCTCCTTCTTTATTTTCCTTTCTCTCTCTCTCTGGATTAAGCCTTTTAGTCTCTCTGCCTAATCAATGTTTATTTCACCACTCCTGTCATTTTTCTCTTTGTATATGCTCAGCACCGCCTCCACCCTCTTCTTTACTTGTAGTTGGTGTTTTTGGGTTTTTTGCTTTTAGTCTATAGGTTTTTGTTTTTGTTTATTTGTTTGTTTGTGTTATTTGTTTGTGTGTTTGCGTGTTTTTGTCTCCTGTTTGTCTATCTGTTTTCCTTTACAGGGCTACTCTAAGGAACAAATCGAAGCACACCTGGTGGAGGGTCCAAAATATTACTAAGAGTAGGATAATAAAATAACCAAAGCCACAACAACAGAGAGCAAGTAACAATCCCCAAAAAAACACCTCCTGAAGGGCCAGGCCCTGGACAGAGTATGACCCTCGATTAATAAAGCAGTGCTCACAGGTGCAGAACACACAACAAGCTTTTAAAACGCATAAGGGAAAGAAAACTAGTCAAAATGACAAAATGGAAGAATTCTCAAAAGAAATTCCAGGAAGTAGCAACAGCTAATGAATTGATCAAAACCGATTTAAGCATATAAGGGAACAAGAATTTAGAATAAATAGTGATAAAATTAATCACTGGGCTTGAAAAAAGCATACAGGACAGCAGAGAATCTACAGTTACAGAGATCAAGGGACTACAAAAAGTCATGATGAATTAAAAAATACTATAAATGAAGATCAAAATAAAATGGAGGCAGCTACAGCACTGATTGAAGAGGTAGAGGAGAGAATAGGTGACTTAGAAGATAAAATTATGGAAAAAGAAGAAGCTGAGAAAAAGAGAGAGAAAAAAATCTAGGAGTATGAGGGGAGAATTAGAGAATTAAGTGATGCAATCAAATGGAACAATATCCATATCTAGAATTCCAGAAGAGAGAGAGAAGGGGGCTGAAGGTGTACTTGAAAAAATCATAGCTGAGAGCTTCCCTGATCTGGGGAAGGAAACGGGCATTGAAATCCAAGAGGCACAGAGAACTCTCTTCAGACGTAACTTGAATCGATCTTCTGCACGACATATCATAGTGAAACCGGCAAACTACAAGGATAAAGAGAGAATTCTGAAAGCAGCTAGGGATAAACAGGCCTTACCATACAAAGGTAGACACATAAGGGTAGTAGCAGACCTATCTACTGAAACTTGGCAGGCCAGAAAGGAATGGCAGGAAATCTTTAACATGATGAACAGAAAAAAATATGCACCAAGAATCCTTTACCAGCAAGTCTGTCATTCACAACAGAAGGAGAGATAAAGGTTTCCCAAACAAAAACAGAAGGAATTCATCACCACTAAACCAGCCCTACAAGAGATCCTAAGGACTCTGTGAGTGAAATGTTGCAAGGACCACAAAGTCTACCAGAGACATCACTACAAGCATGAAACCTGCAGACATTACAATGACTCTAAACCCATATCTTTCTATAAACACTGAATGTAAATGGACTAAATGCTCCAACCAAAAGACATAGGGTATCAGAATGGATAAAAAGAACAAGACCCATCTATTTCTTGTCTACAAGAGACTCGTTTTAGACCTGAAGACACCTTCAGATTGAAAGTGAGGGGATGGAGAACTATCTATCATGCTACCGGAAGTCAAAAGAAAGCTGGAGTAGTCATACCTATATCAGACAAACTGGACTTTAAATTAAAGGTTGTAACAAGAGATGAAGAAGGGCATTATATAATAATTACAGGGTCTATCCATCAGGAAGAGCTAACAATTATGAATGTCTATGCGCCGAATACAGAAGCCTCCAAATACATAAAACAATTAATCACAAACATAAGCAACCTTATTGACAAGAATGTGGTAATTGCAGGGGACTTTAATACTCCACTTACAACAATGGATGGATCATCTAGACACAGGATCAATAAAGAAACAATGGCCCTGAATGATACATTGGATCAGATGGACCTGACAGATATATTTAGAGCTCTGCATCCCAAAGCGGCAGAATATACTTTCTTCTCGAGTGCACATGGAACATCTCCAAGATAGATCACATACTGGGTCACAAAACAGCCCTTCATAAGTATAAAATAATTGAGATCATACCATGTACACTTTCAGACCACAATGCTATGAAACTTGAAATCAACCACAGGAAAAAGTCTGGAAAACCTCCAAAAGCATGGAGGTTAAAAAACACTCTACTAAAGAATAAATGGGTCAACCAGGCAATTAGAGAAGAAATTTAAAAAAAATATGAAAACAAATGAAAATGAAAATACAATAATCCAAATGCTTTGGGATGCAGCGAAGGCAGTCCTGAGAGGAAAATACATTGCAATCCAGGCCTATCTCAAGAAACAAAAAAAATCCCAAATACAAAATCTCACAGCACACCTAAAGGAAATAGAAGGAGAACAGCAAAGACACTCCAAACCCAGCATAAGAAGAGAAATAATAAAGATGAGAGCAGAAATAAACAATACAGAATCTAAAAAAACAGTAGAGCAGATCAATGAAACCAAGAATTGGTTTTTTGAAAAAATAAATAAAATTGATAAACCTCCAGCCAGGCTTCTCAAAAAGAAAAGGGAGATGAATCAAATAGATAAAATCATGAATTAAAATGGAATGATTACAACCAATCTCTCAGAAATGCAAGCAAATACTATGAAAAATTATATGCCAACCAACTGGACAACCTGAAAGAAATGGACAAATTCCTAAGCACTCACACACTTCCAAAACTCAAATAAAAAGAAATAGAAAATTTGAACAGACCCATAACCAACAAAGAAATTGAATCAGTTATTAAAAATTTCCCAACAAATAAGAGTCCAGGACCCGATGGTTTATCTGAGGAATTCTACCAGACATTTAAAGTAGAGATAATACTCATCCTTCTTAAGCTGTTCCAAAAAATAGAAAGGGAAAGAAAACTTCCAGACTCATTCTATGAGGCCAGCATTACTTTGATTCCCAAGCCAGACAGAGACCCAGCAAAAAAGAGAACCACAGGTCAATACCCTGATGAATATGGATGCAAAAATTCTCAACAAGATACTAGCAAATCGAATTCAACAGCATAGAAAAAGAATTATTCACCATGATCAAGTGGAATTCATTCTTGGGCTGCAGGGCTATTTCAATATTCACAAATCAATCAACGTGATACATCACATTAATAAAAGAAAAGATAAGAACCACATGATCCTGTCAATCGATGCAGAAAAAGCATTTGATAAAATTCAGCATCCTTTCTTAATAAAAACCCTGGAGAAAGTCGGGAGAAGGAACATACTTAAACATCATAAAAGCCATTTATGAAAAGCACAGAGATAATATCATCCTCAATGGGGAAAAACTGAGAGCTTTCCCCCTGAGATCAGGAACATGACAGTGATGTCCACTCACACCACTGTTGTTTAACAGTGTTGGAAGTGCTAGCATCAGCAATCAGACAACAAAAGGATATCAAAAGCATCAAAATTGGCAAAGATGAAGTCAAGCTTTCATTTTTTGCAGATGACATGATATTATACATGGAAAATCCAATAGACTCCACCAAAAGTCTGCTAGAACTGATACATGAATTCAGCAAAGTCACAGGATACAAAATCAATGTACAGAAATCAGTTGCATTCTTATACACTAATAATGAACCAACAGAAAGACAAATAAAGAAAGCGATCCCATTCACAATTGCACCAAGAAGCATAAAATACCTAGGAATAAACCTAACCAAAGATGTAAAGATCTGTATGCTGAAAACTATAGAAAGCTTATGAAGGAAATTGAAGATGATACAAAGAAATGGAAAAACATTCCATGCTCATGGATTGGAAGAATAAATATTGTTAAAATGTCAATACTACCCAAAGCACTCTACGTATTCAATGCAATCTCAATCAAAATTGCACCAGCATTCTTTTCGAAGCTAGAACAAGCAATCCTAAAATTTGTATGGAACCACAAAAGACCCCAAATAGCCAAAGTAATTTTGAAGAAGGCCAAAGCAGGAGGCATCACAATCCCAGACTTTAGCCTCTACTACAAAGCTGTAATTATGAAGACAGCATGGTATTGGCACAAAAACAGAAACATAGACCAATGGAATAGAATAGATACTCCAGAATTGGACCCACAAATGTATGGTCAACTAATCTTTGACAAAACAGGAAAGAATATCCAATGGAAAAGACAGTCTTTTTAACAAATCGTGCTGGGAAAACTGGACAGGAACATGCAGAATAATGAAACTAGGCCACTTTCTTACACCATTAACAAAGATAAACTCAAAATGGATGAAGGACCTGAATGTGAGACAGAAAACCATCAAAACCCTAGAGGAGAAAGCAGGAAAAAACCTCTCTGACCTCAGCTGCAGCAATTTCTTACTTGACACATCTCCAAAGGTAAGGGAATTGAAAGCAAAAATGAACTACTGGGACCTCATGAAGATAAAAAGCTTCTGCACAGCAAAGGAAACAATCAACAAAACTAAAAGGCAACCGACGGAATGGGAAAAGATATTTGCAAATGACATATTGGATAAAAGGCTAGTATCCAAAATCTATAAAGAACTCACCAAACTCCACACCTGAAAAACAAATAATTCAGTGAAGAAATGGGCAGAAAACATGAATAGACACTTTTCTAAAGAAGACATCCAGGGCCTACAGGCACATGAAAAGATGCTCAACTTCACTCTTACAGCAGCACTTTCAACAATAGCCAAATTATGGAAAGAGCCTAAATGTCCATCCACTGATGAATGGATAAAGAAATTGTGGTTTATATATACAATGGAGTACTACTTGGCAATAAGAAAGAATGAAATATGGCCCTTTGTAGCAATGTGGATGGAACTGGAGAGTGTTATGCTAAGTGAAATAAGTCAGGCAGAGAAAGACAGATACCATATGTTTTCACTCATATGTGGATCCTGAGAAACTCAACAGCGGGGCGGGGAGGGGAAGGGAGAAATAAAAAGTTACAGAGAGGGAAGAAGGCAAACCAAAATAGACTCATAAATACTGAGAACAAACTGAGGGTTGATGGGGGTAGGGAGGGGAGGGGAAAGTGGGTGGTGGGCATTGAGGAGGGCACCTGTTGGGATGAGCACTGGGTGTTGTATGGAAACCAATTTGACAATAAATTTCATATAAAAATTAGCATAGAAATTAAAAGAAAAGAAAAAAAACACAATGGTCAAGTGAATTTATCTCAGGAAATCTGTGAAAAGCACTACAGCACACTACAGGAGAACAGATAAACAATTTGGTACATTCATCTGTAAAAATATTAGTGTGCAAAGATAAAGAATAAATTACTGTTACACAATTTGAATGAATCAATAAATATAATGTTAAGCCAAAATTTCAGATATTAAAAGTAACCTCCAGTGTGCTTTCATTTCTATCAGGTTCAAGAACAGGAAAAACTTATCTTTGATGATAAAAATCAGTACAGCGGTTATCTATGGGGTGTAAAAAATGACTTCAAGGGGGCAAGAAAGTGCTTTCTCTGTTCATGGATATAATTTAAAGTTTGCTATAGGTACTGGTTACATGGGTGCACATGTTTGCCAAAGTTTTCAACTTAAATGTTTAACATGTATATTTCACATCTAGTAAGTTTTTATCAATTAAATATTAATAATAAAAATATCACAAGACTTTGGATTTGATTGAGGTCGTTGAAAACTTGCTCTCCACACATCTCGTGTTTGGAAGGGTTTACTGATTCTGATATTTCAGGCAATGTAATAATTTTCTAAGCATAGCCAAATATTTATTATATTAGTTTGCCAAGGCTGCCATAACAATATACCACAGACTGGACGGCTTTAAAAAAACAGAAACTTATTTTCTCACAGATCTGGAAGCTGGAAGCCCAAGATCAAAATGTTAGTAGGTTTGTTTTCTCCTGAAGCCTCTCTCATTGTCTTGTAGATGGCTGCCTTCTCACTATATTCTCACAAAGCTTTTTCTCTGTACACACATCCTGGTGTCTTTCCCTCTTCTAAGAACTAGTCATATTCAATTAGGGCTTCACCTTTATGATCATATAATCTCAGTTGCCTTGTTAATGTCCCATCTCCAAGTACAGTCACATTGAGAGTTAGGGTTTCAACATGAATTCTGGCAGTGGAGCACAATTCCTCAGATTGGACATGGAATATCAACAGTGTTGTTGTTAGGGAAAAATCTGTTATAAGATGGCCGACAAAACTGATAAGGGAATTCCAGTCCTTGTCAGAAGACTCTCCTTCCGGGATTTCCTTCCTACCCTGCTTGCCACAGGCACCAAATTACTCCTAATGAGGGATGCAGAAGTTACAGACCATAAATTGTCCCCTCTGTTGATGCCCTGGGCTCAGATCTCTGGCGAATGACCTCCTCTGGGCCCCACCAGCGTAAAATAAACCTCCTTACTTCCAAGATCTCCGAGTGTTGCTTGGTTCTTCTGCTGGGTGATCCAGACCAGTTTTCTGTAACATTGTGATCTAAGAGTCACGGACATAGTTGCCCAGACTCTACCCTAAGACTGTGGAAATTCCATTAGGAGACTAGTCACTGATTCCTCACTGCAACCATGATTAGAAAACTTCAAAAGGAGTTCAAGTGGGAGACTTCCTCAGGAAGGGCATTGCTCTGCTTAAAGGATTCATCTTTCGAATGAGGTGAAAGAAGTGACGAAGAGTAAGTAGCCTGAGCTACTTAGTATTTTGACCTCCTTCTGCACATAGGTTGTCTCCTGGAAGAGTGAATTCTTTTGTTGGTGCTATTGTATGCAAACAATAAACTGAACTATCACCATGGATATAGTCATTGTAAGAGAAATGGTAGAGTGTCTTTCTTTATATGTTAATTCAAGAGGATTTTTGGGTTTAAGTAAGTTTTGGCTTCAATTTCTTTGGAAATTTAATATTAGATTTTTCATTTTCCTATGTATACGACAATGAGATACAACTTACATTCATATTTCAAGTATCTACATTACATTTTTTGAAGTATCCTAACATTTTTATTTATTTTCATTGCACAATTTCTTTTTCTTCTTAAGTTTAGTTATTTATTTTGAGAGAAGATACTTGTGGTTGCAGACTACAATCCAAAATGTTTCATTTAGGTTGTCTTTCCTATTTTATTTCAGCTAAACTCTTCTAGGGCTCAGAAGCTAAGGGTAATGTTATGTTTAGCTTGTTTTTATACCAAAGATTGATGTATAAACAGAGGCAGAAATGCTGTTTCTCCTCTCTTCCCACTATATATATCTATTTAGGACACCAATACCTTTTATGAATATCAATCAACAAATTAAAATGGATGGCATTCTAAAGTCCAAGGAAAATCTTTTAGGTAGAAGTGCAATGCATAGATCTTGCATTTAACATAAAAAAAACAATCCAGTTTCTGTTCTGTGCATTTTGCATTCCTCTCTGTAACTACAGTTTGTGAGTTTACACTTCAAATAAAAAACAAGCAGACTGAAAAGTGTAACTGTGCCTTTTCGACTTACTTCCAATGTGAGATGAATACTAATATTTCATTCCCTTCAAACAGTGTGAAAAATTGGTCATTGAAAACCCTGAGTATGTTGGTGGTGCATTCGCTGGGTCCAATGCTTCATTCATCCTTACTTTGCTTTAAATTGAATTTCAACTCACAGAGAGGGGAAAAAATAGGAAACAAAGAGAAAAAAAGAATCAGTGAAAGCAATAAAAAGTGTAGAGAACATAAATATAAATCTGCCTCTTCTCATTCTGTTACAAAATATCAGAAATCAGCTTGATTTTTTTTTTCCTGAAGTTAAGCATTTGTGGGGAAAAATCAATCCACGCTTTTGTTTGCAAACTAGACTGTCCTCTTGATTAAAAATGTGTGTACGTAAGAATTGATTTCTTTTTCCCAGAATTCTTTTGGGGGCAGTTTTGAAAATACTGAGAGGGGCACGTGGGTGACTTAGTTGGTTAAGTGCCTGACTCTCAGTTTCAGCTCACGTCATGTTCTCACGGTTTCATAAGTTGGAGCCCCACACTGGGCTCTGAGTAGGCAGCATAGGGCCTGCTTGGGATTTTCTCTCTCTCCTGCTCTCTCTGCCCCTCCCCTCACTCACCCTTTCTCTCTCTCTCTGTCAAAATAAACAAACTTTAAAAAAGGAAAAATGAAATGCTGAGAACTTAAAGTACCTTAGGTCAATGCTCAAAAGAAGTTTTATTTTCTTGAGAAACGTAAATGAATATATTGATGTTATTTGATTATACGACCATATGGTTACACATTTTGACTACTCACATTCTAAAAAGCACAGTCTTCTCTTGATTCTCATTCTACTACACTCAATGGATTGTCTTTTCCTTCCTCTTCATTAGCTTATATTTCTACATGAACCTTGCATGGTTCACGTCCTTGACATACAGTAGATAGTTATTCCCCAGGACTCTACCTTGTGTCTTTGAATACTCTCACTTTCTGTAGTCTCTAGGCATCTCGACCACTTTATTTACTGGCTTTACTTACTGATAACATCCAAATGTGTATCTACCAACTAGATATGCCTCTCAATATACTGACTGCTACTGGACATCTCCTCTGGAATGTGTCACATCAACTTCATACAAATCCAAGCTTATCAACATGCTTCTCCTGTATAACTTCTGAAAGTGTTGAATGCCCATGCTAGAGTCCACAATTATATAATCTCCCATTTATTCAACCTCATCCTCCTTCCTCATAATCAATAAACAGATACTAGTGATCCTATTTTCTAATTGTCTTTTTTGTTTCTAAATCTCTTTACTTTTCACAATATCCACCCTAGTTAGTATCACTGATGAGCTTATGACTAAGAGCCTTCTAACTGTTGGCTTCAGATGAAGCTGTATTTCTAAAGTACAATCCTTAAGTCATCTTAAGACTTTCTGTCTTCCCATTGTTACTAGGTTAAGTTTCAAATATTCACATCAGGCCCCTCTTACCTCTCCAGTCTCTGTTCTCAGTCCTTCTATAGTATGGTTTGTATCCTTACCACAGGTGACTTTACTTGCTTCTTTTTCTTGAAATTTTATGCGACAATACAATCAACTTTTACTCATTTTCTATGCATCCTTTATATCTCAAATTAGGCATTGCCACCTCCAAAATGCTCTTTGTGATCTCTCCCATCTAGCTGGATTGGTTACCTCCCACAGATAGCTCTAATTCTCTATCCAATGACATTCCTTATCACATTTATAGTAAATAATTGTCTTCCCTCCATAACAACTTTTCATTGCAGAAAGAACTAGCCTATCTTATTTACTGTTGTGCCTATATTAAAAACAATGAGGGATGCCTGGGTGGCTCAGTCGGTTAAGCAACCAACTTGATTTAGGCTCAGGTCATGATTTGTGGTTCTTGAGTTTGAGCCCCGCGCTGGGCTTCACGCAGACAGTGCAAAGCCTGCTTGGAATTCCCTCTCTCTCCCTCTCTCTCTGTTGTCTCCCACTTGTTCTCTCTCTCAAACTAAATAAATAAGCTTAAAAATATTATTTTAAAAAATGAATGATATATTTTTTCCAAAATATGGTATCCCTGGGGGAGAGTAATGAAGGGTCAATAGGGCTACTTCAATAAAGTTCCACTGACCAGGTGACTTAAAACAACAGAAATGTATTCCCTTGCAGTTCTGAAAGCTGCAAGATCAAAATCAAGGTGTCAGCCCACCATGCTTCCTCTGACGCTAGGCTGAATCCTTCCTTGCTGCTTGCTAGCTTGCCATTTGTATAAAATTCTAGATAACATGGGGCGCCTGGGTGGCTCAGTCGCTTAAGCGTCCGACTTCAGCCAGGTCACGATCTCGCGGTCCGTGAGTTCGAGCCCCGCGTCGGGCTCTGGGCTGATGGCTCAGAGCCTGGAGCCTGTTTCCGATTCTGTGTCTCCCTCTCTCTCTGCCCCTCCCCCGTTCATGCTCTGTCTCTCTCTGTCCCAAAAATAAATAAACGTTGAAAAAAAAAATTCTAGATAACACAAACCAAACTACAGTGACAAAAAGGAAGCCAGTGGTTGCCTGAGACTGGAGTGGAGAAAAACTGATATAACTGAATGCAAGATAACTTTGGAGGTGATACAGATATTTGTTATCTTGATGGTAGTAATGGTTTCCTGGGAGTATATATACATAACAAAGCTCATTAAAGTGTATAATTTAAATATGTGCAGGGTTGTTTTACATCAACTCTACTTACAAGTTACAGTAAAGCTGTAAATACATGGAAGTAAAATACAGGCACTTCTAGAATAGCAGATAATTCACTGCCAAGTTTCTGCTGCATTAAAAAATATTGCAGTGATTTCTTGGTACATAAGAAATTGATCCCAACTGGAAACACAGAAATGAAAGAAATAAAAACCTATATAAGGGTAGAAATGTAGGTATATAAAATCAATACTGAATTTAAAAACAACAAGAATAATGTCATTTGGAGCATTAAGTAAATTAGGAACAAATATATGCAACAACAATACAACAGCCAGTTAACGAATGGAGGTAAATTATGTAAGGTCCGAAATATTGTCTGTCAAGAGGCAGAATTATTAACTTATACTGAATTGTAATAAGTGAGGGAAACATTTTATTCTTTAGGACAGTCACTAAATAAATAGTAAAAAATAATAAATTAAATACTCCCGAAGAAGGTAATTGAGGAGACATAACATGAAGAGGTGAGAAAAACAAACTAACAAAAATCAGAGTAAGATAGTGACTATAAACCCAGATATAATTACATTAAATGAAAATGGATTAAATAGAGTAATATTAGGTTAATTTTAGAGAACATATTTTTCTCACAAACTTGTATAACTTAATGTTAAATTATGTTCATAAACTGGAGAAAGTAATTGCCATATGAGACTACACTTACCAGTAACTTTTTGTTTTGTTTTGTTTTTTAGACAGAAATGGAACACAAGCAGGGAAAAGGGGCATAGGGAGAGAGAGAGAATCTTAAACAGGTTCCATGCTCAGCGTGAAGCTTGACTTGAGACTGGATATCACAACCCTGGAATTATGACCTGAGCCAAAATCAAGCACTGGATGCTCAACCAACTGAGCCACCCAGGTGCCCCTAGTTTAGTAACTTCTTATTCAAATATACACATAGAAAAGTATATAAATTATAAATAAAAAGCATAATAAATTTGCACAAATTAATGCTCATATGATAAGAACACAGATCAAGGAACAGAACATTACTATGACTATAGAAGCTATAAGTTTAATATGTACAAAACAATTAATTCAAATTTTTTTTTATCATTTCCATTGTAAGTTTTAATTTGATTTTTGAATTATATAAGAGTGGATTTTTTTATTGTGTAACAGGAGGTTTATTTTATGTATATTTACTATCTATGTCTAATTTAATTTATTCCTGGTCAAAGACCAACTTCTGAATGATTACAAACCTTTTTATTTTTTGAGACTTTCATCAAAAAGTTATCAGCCAGCATGTTGTGGACTTTGGTAAACAATCCCTACAGACTTGGAAAGAGCATGAATTCTGTAATCATTGGATTCTATATCCATAAATTAAGTCAGGCTTACGAATTGTGTTAATCAGATCTTTTATGATCTTACTTTTGTTGTTACTGTTTCTGTTCAGACTGGTGCATTAATATCTTATATTATCATTGTAGAATATTTTATTTTTCCTTTTAGTTCTACCAAGTTATGATTCATATATTTTGCAGCTATTGGTTGTGAACATAATAGATTTAAGATCGTGATTATCTTCTTGCTGAATATTGGCTCTCTGTTATGAAATGTCCATTTTTCTCTATTAAGATTCTTCCCTTAAAATTTACTGTGTCTACATTTGTCTTAGTCTTTTTATAAGACTGTTAGTCAGTCTACATATATTTTAATTACCTACATAGTTGTGTTAATAGCTATCATTTTCCTACTTTTGTTTTCTTTGTAACTCATCTGTTTTATGTTTCTCTTTTGTCCTGTCATATTTTTAATCATATATTATATTATCAGATTTTTTTGCAGTCCATTTGTTATTTTTGAATTATTATAATTTAGTGGTTACCCTAGAGTACCTTTGTAGTCTTGGAATTGTTGATATTTTGGTCCAAATTATTCTTTGTTGAGGAGATCCCTTTGTGTTTTATACAGTTTAGCAGCATCCCAGATTCTATTCACTAGATGCCTATTGTACCCCTTTTACCAGTGGTGACATCCAAACTAAAATCACCAGATAGTGCTAAATATTCCCTTGGGGGCAAAACTACTTCCTCACTGATAGTCTCAAAACATACAACATACATTCTGGAATATTATAGTGAATGAAAATCAGTCATGTTACCAGTTCTACAAGAGAGTTGAACCTTGAAATACTTGAAATTCATTTACCCCTTTCAACTTTGCATCATTTTCATGCAGTTTAGTACTACATAAATTTTAAACTCTATATGTTGCAACTGATTTGGTACAGTAATTTAGCCATGCCTAATTTTTGTTGTTATTGTTTTTTTGCTTTGGTTTTTGATAGGTAAACCAACTTGTATTGACACTATAATTAGACTTCCCCTCTCAGAAATCTTTTTTTATTGAGGTATAATAGATATATAACATTATAATGGTTTCAGGTGTACTACATAATGATTTAGTATTTGCATATATTGCAAAATAATCACCACAATTAATCTAGTTAACATCCATCACCATACAGTTACAATTTTTCTTCTTATGATAAGAACTTTTAAGATCTACTTTCAGCAACTTTTGAATATGCAATATTTGAAACTATCATTAACTATAGTCACCATGCTGTATATTACCAAAGTTGAGCACAGACTTATACATCACAGTGACAGAAAACAAAATTAGACATGTACCTGCTATCGCAAAAAATGTTCTGACAAAAAACTCTTCCTCTTATGATGGGAGAGAGTATGAGTTGATTTTGTCTCAGGTTTTAATCTCATACCTACTGGTCAAAGCTCATTGGAAAGAGATATAAAAATCAAAGAAGTAGTCACTTAGCATGTTGTTGATATATGGGAGATTTTGTTTTGTTTTATTCTTTACCATGCTGTTCAAAGATCATTTCATCACTGGAGTAAGAGTATATGTACGAAAGAGAGGATAACAACATAAACACCCTAAGGGTCACAGATATGCAGGTCCAATCATGATAAACTGGGGTACAATGGCTTAGAATATTTTGCTTGGTGGCCTAAAATTGTCATTTACCTTCAAGCCCATTAAAATTGATTTATTAAATGGACATAGATAAGGAAATGTTACTCTCCTATATTGATCATCCCATTATTTGTTTCTAAATCGAGTTTCACTGCATTCACTAAGAGTATAATAATCTAATCACAATTGATTCCTAGCAGGTTTCTTGATATGAATATAACCTTTCTTCAGCTGAAAACTTACTTTGAAGTGAATTATGGGAAAATAAAATATATTTTACTTTTATTTCTTTCTTTTTCCTCTAGGATTGGAATACATGGTATTTTTTTCAAGTTTTTATTTGAATTCCATTTACTTTACATATAGTGTAATATTAGTTTCAGGAGTAGAATTCAGTGATTGACCACTTACATACAACCCAGGGCTTATCATAACAAGTGCCCTGCATAATCCTCATCACCTATTTAACCCACTCCCCTCCTACCTCCCTCTAACAACTCTTGGTTTATTCTCTATAGTACAGAATCTGTGGAATACATGGAATTTAACATTGATCTCACTCATGCCACGTTTGGTTATGTTTTTTGATCCCATATCTAAAGTTTTGAAAAACTTCAGATATGTCCTTATTTAAAATTTATTTAACGGTATCTGGTAATTTTATAATTATCACTTATAACATAAGGTATATTATAGGTTGTCAGGAAACAATACTCACATATCCTTCCCTTTTTCTTAGATCCTTCTCTACCCTGACCCCCCATTTACAATATTCAGTTGAAACAGGACACAAATAACTTTAAATGAAATTTAGTTATAAAATATGAAGAAAAAGAAGAATGAAAACGGAATTTAATTTAAAGAAAAATGACGACAAAGAGGCATGAGTGAGGGTGAAGTAGAGGCAGAATACATGGAAGGAGGAAGAAAAGATCCCTGGGGTAAGTTGAGGAGAGTGGGGTGGCAGATTTGGGCAGGTGGTAAGCAAGCAGAACTATTTGTGACTTTGCAAGACCTGTGAATGGATAATCAGGGGATAGAAAAATGTCATAATTATATAAATGATAGCTCTAAAATGATAGCATGACAAATGGAATTTATAAGGTGAATTACTTCCAAAAATAAGGAAAATAATTTTCTGGTCATTAGGTTTACACTTTGCAGGATCTTCTAATACCATTATAAAAGTACTGTATGTTGCACCCTGTGAATTTTGTTTTGACTTATGTGTGATTATAGAGTTACTGCCAGTAATACAGCAGGGAATGATTAAACACTCTTTGACATATAAGATTATGAAGCATTTTGAATACATGTGTAATACCCTTAATTAATAAATTTAAGGACACAATCAGTGTAAGGGAAAGTGGAGTAGAATAGAAAAAAAAAAAGAAAGAAAAAATAAAAGGAAATTAAAGATAGTGTGAACCAATCATTTAACATACAGTCTATCCAAATTCCAATTAAAATATCAAGGCTATGTTAAATAAGTTTTCAACATACAAGAACTTAGAGATTTTTGCATCTATCAGCTTTTCTTGAGAAATTTACCACATCAGAGGATATCAGACTTTTTCTGTTAATGGCCAGATGGGAAATAATTTTCACTTTGTTGGCTATATGATCTATGCCGCAGTTCCTCAAGTTTTGCACTTTACTGTGAAAGTAGATATAGACAATATGTAAACAAGTGGGTATGACCCTGTTCCAGTCAACTTTATTCATAAAAAAAGGTGGTGGGCCCATGAGATGGGCCCATGGTGGCCCATGAGATGTAGTTTGCCAGCCCCTATACTGTATGATAAGCTTCATTTAGTCAAATGATGACTGGGAAAAATCAGTATGAAGACTGATATGGGACATTTAAAAATATATGAATGTACATATAAAACTTAGGTGAGGATGATAGTGATATATTAATGTGCAAATGTTGTATATTGTGTCACAGTACAAATAATTCAATGGAAACATTAGAAGAAAAGGAACAAGAAAGAGAAAATATAAAAAAAAGCCATTTTTTTGTACGGAACTATGTAGATATGAAATGATAATCAGTACAAGTGGTAAACCAAATAATAAAAAAGAAAATAAGAGAAAAGAGATGAAGTATATTAAAAAGTGCAAGTATGAAAATTTCACTAGAACAAAAATACAAACCTTCTTAAATTATTTTTAGGAGCAAAAAGTTACATACCTCATCAATTAAGAAACGTAGCATATCTAACAAAACACACATCATAAAATATTTCGATAGAGGAATGGCTGGCTGGTTCAATAGGTAGAACATGCAACTCTTGATCTCAAGGGTGTAGGTTTGAGCTTCACATCGGGCATAGAGTTTACTTAAAAAAATCTTAAAAAAATATTTTCATTGAGTGAAGACAAAACATAATAGTAATAACAATAAATGTGAAGGAAATAAATTACTTATTAATAGAAAATCATTTCATTTTGCCCCACAATATAAAACTCATCTATATGTTGTATATTAGAGATGCATGTAAAATAAAGTCATTGAAAAAGGTTTACTATAAAGAATAAGGCAAAAACACACGAATAAAAACTACAGATAGCAGGTAAAGTGATCCTAGTATTTGAGTTCAAGACTACAAGTATTAAAGATACCAAAGAAGAACATGATTTAATGTTAAAATCTATAATACTCAGTGACAACACAGGAATAACATATGGATACTTAGGAATATTTATGCATCAAATAACACAACAATGACTCTTAGGAAATTAAAACTGCAGGTATTTCAAAGAGAGTACAAAGAAAGCCACTAATAAGGAAACTATTACCAGCTCTTTTAATTAGAAGATAGATCAAGTGGACAAAAATAAGTAAGAGGGTGGAGTATCTAAATAAATAATCTATGGGATTGACATTAAGATGTCTTACAGATTTGCTTTATGGATCATAAACGTTAAAAACATTTTTGTTTTATTTCTGGGGGGAAAATGTCATACCAAGACACATTTGTCAAAGGAGATGAAAATAAAGGTTTAGCCAAGATTGTGTCCGCTTTCATTTACAATTGAATGACTTTACCCCCACTTCTCACACATTACATTCTGCATTTATTGCTTGCTCAACTGCATACTCTCTAGAGACTTGATCTTTCATTCTCTGGAAAGGCAGAGGAAGTTATTTTTTCTTTATAAAAAACAACCAAAATTTACATGAGAAAACAGCATAAATAAAGTCAAAAGATAATTAACTGGGAGAAAATATTTAAGACATATATTTCAAACTGCTAACATCCCTAATATATAAAGAACTAAAAAGAAAAAAAAAAATTGAAGGAGCCAGGACCAAAGTCTTAGTAGGAAAGTATATATTTTTAACCTTCTTGCACTTGTAATTGTCTTAGCCTTCCACTTCTGGTGGGGAAAAATGCTTTTTGGTCACTAAAGTGTGTTTCAATTTTGAATAAAAATGGGAAATGAATTTGGCAAGAAACTAGCTTTTTACAGAAATAAAGCCACATAATTATATCGACATTAATTACAAATCACAGTAGCTTAAAGAAAAGAAGTCAGCGGTGCTTTTAGAGACAGAAGGTGACCAGATGAGTTGTTTAGGAAACCAGGGTGCAAATGTAACACAGAAAATCAATGTGCTTATGTGCATGTGCATGTGTGTATGAGTGAAATTACTACATATGACAGCTTTTTTAGGTATACATCATATATGCCTTCTAATAGAGATACTAAGCATGAGTTTATTAAGCTAGGAGAAAGGAGTCAATTGTAGGTAGAATTTAGAATATGCAGTGAAGTTTTGATGCCATTAATAGTCCCTTAATCCCATCTTTGAAATCTAATTCTCTCCTTCCTACTTTTTAAAATCTATTGTAATATCTCTTCACACACACTAAGTATTACCTGACTGATCACGGCTTAGAGGGCTATCTGAAGGGCATTTTGCATTTTGCAAGTACTTGAAGTGTGAATTCCATGGGTCGGATATCAGAGAGACAATATAAAGGCCATCAGACCTTTCCAGAATTCTTGAAACCATGTTATGCTTACTCTGAGTAAAGCTGCCCTGTGCACATTTAGTTTAACCTAAAGCATGGCTACACATATCAATTGCTCTATCTCCTGGACGGCTTGAAGATAGAACAGTTACTAAATCATCCTTCCTCTAACCATTTTTCTCTAATTTAATTCAAAAACTCAAATTCTCCCTATTGTTTGTAGTTTTTTTATTTAGACTAAACAATATCCACTTACCCATTTTTAATACAAATAAATTTAGACAAATGTCAGAAAAGGTTCCACATCATAAATGAAATAAATTTAATTCTTTGAACTTTCTATGCCAATTTGCTTCCTAATAAGCTCGTCCATGTAAATTGCCCTAGCCATCTATGTCTGACTAATTCTGTCAGCTGCAGGGGAGATTATCTCTAAAATCTCATTACAATAATGACATTTAAAGATTATTTTTGAAATAAAAAGACCATTATTTAATGTTATAATAAAGAAAAATGTATCAATTTTCTTTCTTTACAGCATATATATTTTTGGTTATTGAAGTTTGGTAGGGATGACAAGTATATAAAGAGGAACTACACATACTTCTGATTCCATAGAACTCATTCACATTAGCAGAATTAAGAAAAAATGACTATGGCTTGTATTAATTGATCATTCTCAGAATTGAAGCAAATTTAAAGACATTAGGTTTAAAAATTCCCCAGCTATTGGGACCAATATGGGGTTACTCTTTGAAGGACATAGCACATAAATATAATGAAAGCTCATATTGCTTTTGATTAAGAACATAATCTTTATTCACAGTTTACTGTCTGGTGGATAAGAAATATTACAAAGAGCAATGGATATTCCTTTTTTCCCCTGGTTTACATTTTTTTATTGTGGTAAGAACACAACATGAAATTGTTGAAATTTTAAACATACAATATAGTATTGTTGCCTGTAGGCACAATGTTGTACAGCAAGTATCTCAAACTTCCTCATCTTGCATAACTAAAACTATACTCTTGAGATTCGTTGGATAAAAGAAAGGTTTCTGGGATTTTCCATTGCTCTGTGTAACAGTGCATGTTCATATATATAAGGAAAAAGGATGATAGCTTTTGCATAATATAGTAAACTGGAAAGAGCAGTGAGATTAACTGATTCATTTCGGAGTTTGTAAATATTGCTACTTATAAAATGTCTAACTTTGGGATTCTGTTTTATAATATCTTTAAAACAGACATCATAGCAACTGACTCTCAGAATTATAAGAAGGAACATAAACAATGTACAGGTTTTGTTTTGTTTTTAATTGCAGAGTACTAACATACATAAGCTCATGTATTTTTATCAGAACTAATCTGATGTTTTATTGATGTACAATATTCTTTAGGGTATCCTATTAGAAAATTAAAATTTGGCACTAAAAGATTGCTTTTCCTGGTGCTGTGGTAGTATTGTTGTTGTTTCAGAGAACAAGTAAGAATTGATACAGATATAGAGATTCAAACCAATGTCATTTTCTTAAAAGTTATTACCTGTTACACAAACATTCACAGATTATACATTAGACACATACATCTCTTGATATATCAGGAAACCTTATTTCCTTTCTCAGTTATGTTAGTAATTTGGACTATCATTGGGCCTCAATTTTCCACAGATGGAAAATATCCAGAGAAGATCTTAATTTTATTCATAGTGGACAAGATAGTGACCAATGGAGGGTCAGGGAGAGCCAAAATTATGATGTGAAGTTAGACTTTGGAAAGTGCTGCCTACCTTACTTCAGGCAATACAGCTCTACGCTTATCTTCTCCAGTTTCGTGAAAGATTTACTATACAAAAACAGTTCCATACATGAAAATGAAAAGATCTTTGTGGCTCTAATCTCCTGTGATTAAAAAAAACAAAAAACAAAAAACAAAAAAAAACTTCTAGCAACCCTCAGTTTGTTTTAAAACCCTGGTATGGAAAGTTGAAAATCCTCACATGTATAAGACAAATGTAGTGATTATAATACTTTCAGCCAAAAGAAAATAAAACAGTAGTTTCTGTGATTTAACCCCATAGTATGATGAATGCATATTCACACATAATATCATGCATATCTCTCCTCATTTGCTATATTTTTACAGTGATGGTGATGGGACAGAACTAACCAGGAAAGGACTGTAAAATTCTGCAAATAAGGCAGTCAAAAGAGGCTGGCAGAAACTGAAATATCAATCAAGAAAAGAGGAGTGGGTAAATAATACTACCATAGAACAATCTGGAATAGTCAAGCATCATAGGTTTATATCAACAGGATCAAACAGGTATAGTGTAGAAGAGATTTCAGAATCTCTCTAGCATGCAATCCAGTTGTAGCAGCTGTGATCTCTGAGAGGTAGAAAAAAAGTGATGTCTGGGAAAAAGTGGCAGAAGTGTAATCTTTGCTGGTGAATGTGCTTTCTCTTTTATATTTACATGTTTCAATTGGCTCTGTTAAGGACTACTGTTTAAGTAGGAACTAATATCTAAAGAGATTTATTTCAGTAAAAATGCCTTGAAAGTGGAAAGCATTTGGGATGTACCATAGAAGTAGTTAAAAAGAAGTATGATGCATCTAGAATGACACAGATTTTCACAGTGAAACATGAAGGGAAAAACAGATAAATAGTAAATTTTCAAAGTTTTTTATATTGTTTATATTTAGTTTGAATGTGTTTTATGCATTTAAATGAGACAAAATTATTTCTTTTTTTAAATGTTTATTTTTGAGAGAGAAAGCACATGAAAGCACATGTGAGAAGGGGAGGGGCAGAGAGAGAGGGGATCAGAGAATCCTAAGTGGGCTCCATGCTGACAGCAGAGAGCCTTATATGGGGGCTCGAACTCACGAACCCTGAGATCGTGACATGAGCCGAAGTCAGATGCTTAACCGACTGAGCCACCCAGGTTCCCCAAGACAAAATTATTTCTATAGTACCCAATGAAAATTTTGTAAGTGAAGAGGGCACAAAAAGACCCTAGTAAAATTTGACAATTTGTTTCTGTTCATTTTTCCATCAAGAAGTACCTATGACATGCTAAACTCTGGACCATGATCACAATGATGAATAAAACAGCTGACTTGCTTTTGAAACAACATAGATTGTACAGGATATAAAAAGAAAGTAAATGGAATGTAATATGGTAAACTCCACAATAAAAAAAAAAATAACAAAATGCTGTGTTAGCATAAATGAGAAATCCTTTTCCCAGTATTCATCTGACATCACTTAAATTTTTATGGGTCAGAGGACTTATACTTTAACTCTTCATATTCAAATATGGCCAAGATAACAGCTGTACAGTCCAAAGTGAAAAATCAATTGGGTCTAAATAAATGCCTTGCCATTCACTGCTCTCAAAAGCATAGTGTATGTTATGTTGGATAAAAGCCAACTTGAGGTTTTAAGATAACAGCATGTTGCAGTTTGGCAGGGGTGAATCAATTGTCCTATCTTTAAAGCAGCATTGTATAATTTGATATTGGAATTCATTATTTAAAAATAATCATACAGAGAATAAACTGGTTTTAGTATAAATTGGAAATTATTTTAACTAATAAGACATATTCCTTGTATCATTCTTTTTCTTTTGAGCAATAGGTTGAATTTTTATTCATGATTATTCTTTTTTTAAAGAAAGTCGTCTTTATTAAAAGTAGCATTGTATTAGTAAAAATAAATTTGTTTTAGATATTTTTAAAATATATAAAAATAACATAAAATTTCTAGAAAATTAAAGTTATAAACTTTCAACTCTAATTCTTTACTTCATATGCCAGGGTATCATCCTTCATTAGCAGAATTAGAAAAGCTTGATGGACTACACTTTGCCAATTAGGAAAACTACTAAATTCCAATGCACAGACTACTGTTCCCTAGTGCTTTTTTTCAGAATACAGCAATAAACTTTACAATATAATTGTAAACTAAGGTCTAAATCAAATGATAATGTTTCCCAACTGTGCTGATTATGACTGTCTTCTTACCCTAATTAGTGTCACAGCATTAAGAGGACTTAATAGGACATCAGTGATGCTCAGAATGAGACATGATTGAAAGTCTGGTTTGATTACACTATTCTTGGATGCTACTGAAATTTTATATGGTCTTCCTACCTTCCCTTCTGTAGCAACAGACCAATAAAACACACACACACACACACACACACACACACACACACACACAATGTAAAGCCTATAGAGATGGATAGATAATCATCTTTAGCTTTGTTTCTATATGTAGTTATAATGAAATGATAATTGTATATTTTTTCCTTCCTTGATCCTCTCAGATTGGAGAATCGGAGAAAGTTTATTTAGTTTATATAGTTAATTTCTTAAATTTTGACTTATTTAGAGATGATAAATAATTTCCTACTTTCTTCATTTGTAATATATAGATGCAGCAATTTCTAGATTTCAAATTAGAACACTTTTCTTAAAAGTATTCACAATCCTATAGACACTACTGTTTTCTAAAACAGAGAAGTTTCCATGAGGTAAAAATAACCCTTTCCTCTTTTTCAGTATGGTCTTCATATGATTCTGTTGTGTTTCAGATAGTATCTTGAATCTGATTATGGAATTCAGTATTTTATTTTATTTTATTTTATTTTTTTTTAATTTTTTTTTTCAACGTTTATTTATTTTTGGGACAGAGAGAGACAGAGCATGAACGGGGGAGGGGCAGAGAGAGAGGGAGACACAGAATCGGAAACAGGCTCCAGGCTCTGAGCCATCAGCCCAGAGCCCGACGCGGGGCTCGAACTCACGGACCGTGAGATCGTGACCTGGCTGAAGTCGGACGCTTAACCGACTGCGCCACCCAGGCGCCCCTGGAATTCAGTATTTTAAAGAGCTCTCTGTTCATGCAAATAAAACACAGAACCACACAAAACTTTTCAAAATACTAGATTCACTGGCCACCAATACATGAAAAGAATTAAAATGGAACTAGGCCTGCATACATGTAGAAAATGCACATTATTTTAGCAGAATCTTAAGTGAATTAATTACTTAATCAGCACTCTAATGACATTTATGGTATCAGGATATATGCCATTAGGCTTGTTCTGCATGGTAATACTAATTAGCATAATCATTTTGGAAAGAATGTCAAGTCCATCTCTATCACTGAGGGAACTCAACCTTGCTGGCCTTCATCAACTTCTATAATCCGTATTTTAATTTAAGAAAATATATTGTAACTGTAAATTCAGTGATAACCTTAACTGTCCTACTACAGAGTTGTAAAGGAAAGCTTATCATTTCAGAGAGCAGGTATATTTTTATTTCTCCTTTCAATATTTAATTTTTTGCATATATGACTTTAATATATGAAATTACATTAAAATACATTAAAACTTAAAAGAAAGAATAATAACTATAGTATTTATAATCACATCACTTGACACATGCAGGTTTTTAAAAACTTTTTTCTCCTGCTAATTTTATACAATTTTGTGCAATAGCATTAGGAACACAGTTGTAATTTCAAATTTTTTATATTAACATTTTGTCATTACTAATTCTTCTTATAATTTCCAAAGTAATCATAATAAACATAATAATACTTATTCAAAAGGAGTACATCATATCTTCAAAGTAATGGGCTAAAGTTAATTAAATATTTATACTTTTATGATGTTTGTGTTATATATTATTGATAATGTGGCAATGGATATCTTCATATATATCTTTTCCATTATTTCTTTTGTATAAATTCTTTTTTTTTAAGTAAGCTCTGTACCCAATGTGGGGCTCGAACTCACAACCCTAGATCGATTCACATGCACTCCTGACTAAGCCAGCTAGACACTTCACTTTTGTATAAATTCTTATGAAGAAATTGGGGTCAGCCATTTCTGTGGCTGAAAATCATTTTATCATGCTGATTTTCAAAAAATTTTAATTTACACTACTACTACAGATTTATGAATTTACCATTTCAACAATGAACTTGCCAACATTAGTTGTCATAATCTTTAGTCACAAATTAATATGTACTAAATGGTTACTCTTTAGAGTTTAAATTTAATTAGATGTGTTTGGTTTGTTAAATTATCTTTGTTCATTTTATGTGAATATTGTAAGATATATGTTACTAAGGAAAGACAAATGTAAAGCAGAAAGCAACATATGGAAGGACCTTTGAAAAGAAAGCTATTAAATCAAGAGAGTAGAGAAGAGGTTGAAAGGTAGTACACAAAACATCATGTCATAGTTTTGCTTTGGCTTGTAGAAAGCCAATGATCAAGAACTGCTTAATCAATCAGAACACCAACAAGAGTACAGAGGAAAACAATGTTCCTGGTGGCAGTGTGAGATTTATTTGCTTCTTCCTAAAAATCCCATAATATGAACATATGCATTTTCAAAGAGAAAGAAAGATTCCTGATAATTTGATGTCCAGACAGCTTAATTAAACTGATCAATATTGTGACTGTCTAGTCACAAGCAGAGCCAGGAATTGAACCTAGCTAAGTACTCTTTCTTCTATATCTGACTGCTCTCCTCCGACCACCCACCCTGCACAGGTGGCTATGTGTGCTTGTCACTTCAAGAACTTTAGAAATGGTTAAATGTAAGGTACAATTTGAGAGTATGTATCTCCCAGCAAGGATCATCATTAACGTAATCTGAAACTTCCACTGCTAATTATCACTTTGGTTAAAGCATTCAAAGCTATTATTAGAATTAAAATAATACTGGTAAATTTGGATCAAAATTTAGGTCGTTGTTAGTTAGCACATGTAGTTTTCCATTTTATTCAGTCTTTTAAAGAAATGGACCACTAAACATATTGGTTTTGATGCCATAAACAATCAGAATCAATGTACTTTTTAGAGGGAAATGCTGACAGAATGCCTTGATGATTCTCCTATAAGCTAAAACAGCAGGAGGAATATAGTACATTTTCAAGTGAAAGATGGCAGGGTGCTACTGAACTTAAAATGGGCAATAAAGATGGCTAGTTGGTCAGGCACAGCAACAAGCTTTCATATATTAAACTATTGCTTATAGGTGAATCAAATAGTAGAAACACATGGGCATATGTGGGCATATACACAAATCTATGTAGACAAAACTATAAACATAATTGTTTTAAAATACTTAAATTATTTAAATATCTATCAAAATATCACTAAAAACCGCACTAAATCTCATAAGCACCACACTATTTGTTTTTCCAGATATGTTTGGCCCTTTACCATTAAGGCCAATTCAGTTGATACCTTGCTACTCTCCCATAATTCTTGTGCAAATTTCTAAGACAGCATTTATCACCTTTTGGTAAATCATTTACTTACACTGCTATCTTTGTCATTAGACCAGTAGATTCTAGAAGGCAAATAAATTACTTATTTGATGTTGTATTCCATGTTCGTACCTCAGTTCTTGGCACATAGCAGGAAAGAATAAATGTTTTTCATGTATGAATGAAAAACATCTATAAATGATAATGATGACATTATTGGAATATAAAGACATTTTTATCTCATTTTAAATTTTAGTGGGCAGGAACAATGTTGGTAAATAGTATATTTCAGGAACTCTATCATGTCTTTTTCAGCAGCAAAGCACTACATTTCCTTTTTTCTCTATTTTATAGCTTTTTACTTGACATTGACTAATGGTAGACATAGCTTGAGCCCTGAAGAGAAAATCTATGTCCTTGATAGATACTAGTGACTCTGCATTTCCTCTAAGAAGTAGATCTTATGGTCTGTAAGACAAATACCAATGAGAATAAATTTAACCCAACACTAATAAGCATTTATCAGATCACAGGGGAGTGATTTGGTACTATATAATTTATTTGCTTTTAAAGAAATGCTCATAATACCTGGAATTGATATAGTGTTAATGAGAGATATTTATAGAATTTCTAGAGAAGGAATATTGTTGTAGAAGAATAAAGTCAGAAGTATATTGTATTTAGATTTTGATGTGCACTGAATTCTGAATAACAAACTTAGCAGATGAAATACAGTAGACATGGGAAGGATTTTTGTTTTTTGTTTTTTGCTTTGTTTCATGTTTTTGTTTGTTCATTTTCTCTGAAGACCGTATTTCAATATGCTGCTGTGGCCAAGATGGCTGACAAAGCCCTTTGTCATAAAGAGTGTTAAAAAAACAAAAAACCTCAAACAAACAACAACCAAAAAACCCAAAACAACAACAAAAAACCCTGCATATTTACTTTTGTAAACCATGTGCCTGTTCTGCTGGAATACTGTATGCAGTGAGATTTTGGTTGCTGTACATCAAGAATAAAAATGAGTAACATTCTAAAGAAAAAGCAGTATGAGAAGCTTCTGTTTGTGGGAAGGAGAGACCTGTATGTAAAGGTGGTGAAAATATCCCCCTTTCGTGCATCAGTAGCAACCGGTATTGTTTATAATTGTTTACTATAACATACATCAGAGTCCCAAAGATACCATCAATTTTATTTCAACCATATATAATTTGAGTCATGGGTTGTTTATTTTATTGTTTCACTTTCTTTTGTGGAGGTGGTGTTTTGTTTTGTTTTGGGAGAGAACTGGGCTTTTTTAGTTGAAATATTGTGATGAGAAAAAAATCTGCTGAGGAACTTCGTATTCCTGGCTGTAGACAATAATCTTGATTCTGACCAACTGACAGCTGTGAAAGGTGGTAAAAAGTGTTGGAATAAATTTCATCAGTATGTGGGAACAGATATTATATATTATATATATAATGTGTATATATAATACACACATATATACATACATACTATCAGGGTAAAGTTTTTTAAAAGTATTTTTCTTTTAATGAAGGCTATTGCATGAGTGGCATGTGATACATTCCCCTCTGTTCTAGAAATAAAGGATTCAATAAACAACTCATATGTCATGGGGTGCCTAGGCAGCACAGTTGGTTAAGCTCAGACTTCAGCTCAGGTCATGATCTTAAGGTTCGTAAGTTTGAGCACTGCATCAGGCTCTCTGCTCTCAGTGCAAAGCCTACTTTGAATACTCTGTCTCCTTCTCTCTCTGCCCCTCCCCCACTTGTTCTCTCTTTCCCACTCCCTCTCTCTCTCTCTCAAAAATAAATAAACTGGGGCGCCTGGGTGGCGCAGTCGGTTGAGCGTCCGACTTCAACCAGGTCACGATCTCGCGGTCCGGGAGTTCGAGCCCCGCGTCAGGCTCTGGGCTGATGGCTCAGAGCCTGGAGCCTGTTTCCGATTCTGTGTCTCCCTCTCTCTCTGCCCCTCCCCCATTCATGCTCTGTCTCTCTCTGTCCCAAAAATAAATAAACGTTGAAAAAAAAATTAAAAAAAAATAAATAAATAAACATTAAAACACCTAACTCAGATGTCATAATTTTCTGTATGTTAGAGCTACTTTTATCTGTGAATATTAGAGCTATTTTTATCATGAACTACACATGCCTTGTAGGCTAAATATCTATATACTTTGTTCTTACTCATTCTGTACAAATATTATGCACTATAATAGACTATGCAGTATGGGAGACGCTGCCCTGAAGAATAGTATCATATATGATGGAGAATGTATATACAAAAGTTTATAATAAAAGGTTAAAAGTGAGTCAAAAATGTGGTATAAAATTGTAAAGTCCTGTGATACATAAAAGGACTACATGGCTGTTGCCCTTACATATGGGGATAATTTATGAAATAAGATTATGTTTGATTTGAGTCTGATCGCATGGAGATAATCTGAAAATGAGATGTAGTGGGAGTGACAATATTTGAGAATCTGGATGTACAAGGTATAAGAAATTACATGGACAAATCCTCATGCAGACACAGGTTTGGTGTGTGTAAAAATTAGCTGGTAATTCATTTGAGAAATAAAGGTAGGCAAAATACTAGGAAATAAGATTTAAATATAAGAACATTTAATAAAGGAATTCTAAATAAATTTTATCACCATGAAAAAATGGAGATGAACAGATTTTATAATGTCATGGATAATTTAATCATAAAGCTGTAAAGCAAGTACAGCCTAAGCAAAAGAAGTGGGCAATATATTGGCCAAACCTGAAATATTGTCTTCCAGAGAAAATGTCTACCTCAAGGGATGAAATTATACAGTTTTGCTGTTTTGTATTGTAGAATGGGAGAAAAACAATTTTGAAAATTTTAAATGGGGATTTAAGTATGAGCAATTTTCCCCAGAGGACTTACATATCTTAAGGACTCTTTCTTTGACCTGTAGTAATACTGAAATATTTCAGATTGGGACCCTATCCAATTTCTGGGTCAATAATGTACAAAGCACCTGTATTATGCTGAAGAAATATGAGAATCCATAAGCACATTTGAATCATAGCTATTTCAGGACAAAGCTTATAATAAGGACAATATATTCCACTCAAGTTACAAGTAAAATATGGTTACAGAATCTCTAACCCTGTTGCCTATCTGAGTGAGGGTTATTTGATTTTTCCAAGAATGTATAATTTTTACATTTACAAATTCAAGCAATAATTGGTTAATAGTTCTCAAAGTCTGTTGTATCATTTGAAATGCATGAAAATAAATATTTAAGACTTAGTAATGAAAAGATATCTGTATATATTAATTTAAAAATTATATACATATATATATATATATATATATATATAGTCCTTAATTGGAAAGTAATCAACAAGAAAGCATCTACAAAATGTGTTCATTTTTAGAGAAATTCCATATAATCTAGGGATGGCCCATTCATGACAGATGTAAGGCATTTTACAAAGCAGTACTGAATGTTTCAGTCAAAAGTATTTATTCTATGCTGGAGATTTTATATAATGTGTTAACATTGATTGTAATTATTTGTTTTATTCAGATTTGTTATGTTTTATTTACTTGTTTGATTATTTCAAACCTGTTACAGCAGAAATCCTTCTTTTGTGGTGGACTCTGGAGTAGTCATCTCTATAGTGAAGACTACCTCTAACTAAAGTTCTTAGTTTCTACGTGTATCTGCCCTTTTGGCAAAATGTAATTAGTCATCTGTGATTAAGAACTTTTATTGAAATATGTTTATTTCTAACTTGACTTGTCATACATAGCTATAACAATAGATTGGGGCCATAAAGTCGAATGTGAATATAATAAGATTTAATAACATACAGAATAATTAAATATATACAAATAGATTTTAAATAGCTCTGAAATTACCCATAACTTGAAATATCACATAGATATCTATAAATGGCATAAACTGTAAACCTTTAGCTAATAGAATACTTAATGGAAGTACAATACTCCTGTATCTGGCAGAAATAAAAAACTATTAATATACATAAACAAATAAATAAGCACACACACCATATATACATTATATATCTATATACATATATGTCCTTTTTATGAGCTGACATAAAGCCAATTTATACATATATATAATACATATTATGTTCATTATTATTATTACACATCACATTATATATATATATATATATAATTTATGTCAGTTATATCAATTCATATAATAGATATACTGTGTAATAGAAAAATGGAATAACTCTTACTCAAATAAGCAACAGGGTTAGAGATTCTTTATAATCTAATTTATATCCATATTTACTTGATTTGAATGGAAAATACTGTCCTAATTATAAGATTTACCCTAAAATGAATTGGTTTATGTGAATTTCAGGTCTCACTATAGAGAACTCTGAAATCCATAGAGCATACTGTCAGAAAAGGCAAATTGGAAACTGTACAGAACTGGGTAATGTAGTCCATGAACTGAATATTTTCTTCCTCTAGGAATCCTCAATTCTGCTCTGAAGTTCTTTGAACTGATTGTATCAGGCCCACTTAGGTTATGGAGGATAATCTCATTTATTTAAAGTCAACTGATTGTAGATGTTAATGATAGGTACATAATAGCTTCACAACAATACCTAGATTATTGTCTGATTGAATAGGTGGGTTCTATATCTTGCCATGTTGAAACATAAAACTACTGCACACCACAAAGTTTGGGAAGAAAGCAAGGATATCCTCCCTGAACACTCCCTTGCAATATTTTATTGGAAATCCTAGCTAGTGCAATAGGCAAGGAAAAAAAAGTTATATATGTTGGAAGGGGAACAATAAAACTATCTGTACTCACAGTTGACCTATTTTTGAGAAATTCTGAAAGAAGCTACAAAGAAAACCCTTCTAGAACAAATAAGTTTATCAAGGTCAATAAGCAGTATCAATTGCTTTCCTTTACACCAGTAATGAATATTTGAAAGGTGAAATTAAAAATTAATACTATTTACAATAGCATCTCCTCTCCTCCGCAAAAAAGTACTTAGGTATAAATCTAATAGTTGTGAAGGATGTATATTTAGAATAATACAAACACTGATGAAAGAAATCAAAGAAGATGGTGAGATGTTCTATGATCATGGATGAAAGGAGCAATATTGTTAAGCTGCCCGGTGTTCCCAATTTGATCTCTAGATTCAATGCACTCCCAACCAAAATTCCATCAAGGATTTTATAGACATTAATTCTAAAATTTATATGAAAAGGCAACAGAATGGCAAAAATAATTCTGAAAAAAAAATAGGAACAAAGTTAAAAGACTAATTTTACCCAACTTTAGTTATTAAGGCATTGTTGTAATTGTAGAAGGATTGACACATAGATTATAAACCTTCAGTTATGAAGACATTATGTTAATGGCAAAAGTATAGGAAATAGACCAATGGAACAGAAGACACAGCACAGAAACAGACCCTATGAGCAAAAAAATAAACAAAAACCAAACACACAAAAAAAAGCTTCGTCAACTTATGTCTCACAAAGTATACACAAAAATGTTTCACAAAGTACACACAAAAATCAACCCAAAACAAATCTTTTACCTAAGTTTAAAACACAAAACTTCAAAACTTCTACAAGTAAACATCTATATAACCTTGACTTGATGCGATTTTAGATTCAACATTAAAAACACTATCAATGAGAGAAAAGAAAAATGATGAATTTTTATCATTATCAAAATTAAAGACTTCTTCCCTGTGAAAGAAAAAGAAGAAGCTACAACTTTGGACAGAGTATTTGCAAATCATATACCTAACAAATAACCTTTATCCAGGATGCCTATATATATACTCATATGACTCAAAAATAACAAATGACTTAACAAAAAAGATATACAGATGTCAAATAAACATATGAAAAGATGGCCATTGCATCATTTGTTATTAAGAAAATGCTAATTACAAGATCATTTCCTGTCATAACTCCACAATGTAAATTTTGCTCTAATGTTTTGTATCCTTTATCTTTCTGATATTTCCACTTCCTTTGGGTCTTCTGATTCCTAATTCTCAGAGCTCTGTTCCTTCAAACACACCTGTCCTCTAGCAACTTCACTTGTGGCTTCTTTCTGAAAAAAACGTGATTATATTTTCCTAGTTCATACTTCTATCAGCTCCCTGATAGAAAACATTTCTAATCCTTTTTGCATTCTTTTGCATTCTATCTATTTTTGCATCCTTATATCTTTTTTGATTGTTTATTTATTTTTGAGAGAGCGAGAGGGAAGGGACAGAGAGAGGGAGAGAGAATCCCAAGCAGGCTCCATGCTGTCAGTGCAAAGCCTGAGATGGGCGTTCAACTCACGAACTGTGATATCGTGACCTGAGCCAAAATCAAGAGTCAGGCACCTAAGAGACTGAGCCACCCAGGCGCCCCAGCATTATTACATCTTAATTTATCTGGAACAAGTTTCAATCTGAAACTGTACCTTATTTTAAGCATTTTAATTGTTATCACTCAGCAAGTAGTGCAATTTTATTAAACTTGAATTATTTAAAGTTCATTTGGATATTATGCAGAATTTTAGACATATGCTAGTTAAATAATGTAAGATACATAGAAATATATATTTTGTACACTACTTAGTTATCAAAAAACCTATAAATACATTTTCATTCTTTCTGTCTCATTAACTTAATATACATTTCATACATTTTCTTTTAAAATGCATAATAAAAGGCATACTTAGGCAATAAAAATTAAGAATACAGGTTTATTTTCCCCTCAGAAAGTACTTTTTAGTCAAATTTGAGTTCACAAAGTGTTAGAAAATAAGTCTATCTAAGCCTCAGCAGATCAAATTCACTTCCCAATTTCCTTCCCTACAAGTGAATAAAATCAGTATAAATTCTGGATCTTGTCAGGGCTTGAGACAAATTCAGAATTTACTAATAAAAAGTGAAGTGGAAAGATGCCTGGTAACAAATTTCAGAAGTCATTCTCTTACCTCAAACTAAATAAATAAAAATGAAGTCACACTACTTACAGGATATTGGGAGTTGCTAGATCAGAAAAAAAAAGTGAATTCTCCGTAATAACACTCCTTAAGATGATTAAAAAAAGCTTCCTGATTTATTATTTACAATGAAAGTGGCATACATGGTAACTCTGTTTCTCATACCCATAACACTAAATATTCCCATTTATTTAAATTTAAGCATTGTATTTTTCACTGTCACACAACAATGTATCTGTTACTATAACTAAAAAAAATGGATCACTCTAAAGTATAAGGAAAATAACCAAATATACATATGCAATTTTGTATGAATATAAAAAGCTTTATTCATTTTTTAAAGTTTATTTATTTATGTTGAGAGAGAGAGAGAGAGAGAGAGAGAGAGAGAGCAGGCACTTGAGCAAGGGTGGCGCAGAGAGAGAGGGAGACAGAGAATCCCAAGCAGGCTCCTGGCTGTCAGCACAGAGTCCCATGAGGGGCTCAAACTCACAAAAGTGTGAGATCATGACCTGAGTGGAAATCAAGAGTCAGACACTAAACTGACTGAGCCATCCAGGTGCCCAGAAATAAAAAGTTTTAAATGTGCTAAGACTTACTTAGGAAATCTCTGAAATATATCTGAATGAGTATTAACAATAATTTTTATGCTATGGTTGCATGTGTTTGGGAAGGGAGGAGGTTGTATGGATACCACATAACTAGATATTGATATTTTTAGGGTCTGTATTTTCCATTATAATTGATAGTTATACTATCAAGAGTCAATTATGCACTGACTCTTTATAATTATAATTACCCAAAATATAAGCCCTAAAATAAAAAAGACAATTTCTGATTGCACATTTGCACACACATTTTAGGCCTATAAAGGTGCACATAATTCTGTGGGTTTTAAAAGAAGCCTACAGATAACCTCTCCAATGGCCACCATGAGTGACTTCATTGTCTGTGTCACCACTAGGAAGTGCCTACGGAACCACAAACTGTAAGACTAAACATAAGATTTAGTTATCTTTCTTCAAAGAACAAGAGAACTAATTTTATCATGCATTTTGTCACTGTTTATCTCAATCAACACTGGAATCTTACATTTCTGACTTTATCTCAAAACATCATTCCCCTTTCTATGTCTAAGCCTTTTTTGTCTTTTTTTTTTTTTTTTTAAGTATTTTATCCTTCTCCCTGCTGAGGACCTTTATATTTGTAATGTGTGCCTCTAGGGCTCTTCTCCATCTTTGTTTGATTCTTTCTCATGACTTTGGTCTCTCATCACATGCCAACACTCCAAAGAGACTTCCCCAGATCATCAAATCTAAAATATAGCCCACTCATACCTTCTCTCCATACTGCTTCCTTTCTGATCTCTTTGTAGAGTATTCCTCACTGTCTGGAATTATATTAATTTTATTAGTTAACATTTTTATTGCCATCTTCTTTCACTAGTTTGTGAACTCCTTAAGGCAGAAACTTTGTCATTTTAACAGAAGGAATAAAATCTCTGATATAAAATGTAAGTAAAGTAGCAGACATCATAAAACAATTTTTATCTCTTTACACATTTTGAATATAGCAAATAGGAAATAAGGTTGTATTACAAATAATTATAAAGAAATTATTATATAACATGAAGCTATGATGGCAAATAAGATATTATTTGGAACATGCTTAAAAATGAAAACCAATATAATCACATTGGATTTGCATTTGCTTTACACAGATATAAAATATATACTTTATTGGGATGCTAAAATTTACACCTTGGGGAAAATGTGAAAATATAAATTTTAGTCATTTAAATGAAGATGGTAAGTGTTCAATGTGATAAAATCATGTACTGAGTTGAGTTTAATGTGAAATCATTTACTAGAAGAAAGTAGCACACAGATCAATAGTTGCTCGGGGAAACAAACACATTCTGCTCAAAAGCATATAAATATTTAGCAGCATTTTTAGTGCAGAAAAGTTTTAGTCACCTGGATTATATTTGATTTTATCTTTTTGTTCTGCAGATCTAAAGTATGCATTGAGAATTTGTCATTTACATTAATCTTGTGAATGATTGATAACAATTGGAAACACAAATGTTCACATACATAATTTAAACTGATGTATATTATATATTCTGTAAGCTAAATGAGAAGAACAAAAATCAATTTATCAATATTAACATTTGTGCAAAAGACCTCTTAAATTAATATTGACATAACTCTTTAAGACTAGTTGATGTTTCCTTTGAGGAAGCCAGACATTTTGCCTTGCAGCCTGTAAGTATTGACAAGGAATTGTGTAGGAAATAGACATATTATTTAACTGCATGTAGTCTAAAAAATATTATTTTATATAGAATATGGAAGAATAAAGATGATGATTTAGTGTGTTTCTTCTTTTGGTGATATTAATTCCTTTTTGGACATATTAGTTTTCTGTTGCTGCTGTAACAAATCACCACAAATTGAGCAACTAAAAACAATACCAATTTATTAGCTTACAGTCAATAGGTGAGAAATTGAACACTGAGCATAGTGTACTGAGGTTTTCTGCCCAGGGTCTTACAAGGTAGAAATCAAGGTGCTGTAGACACTGTCTCACCTGGAGTTAGGGTCTTCCAAGCCTATTCAGATCGTTGGCAGAATTCAGCTCCTGGATGCTATTTCTCCATGGGCTGACAGATTGCCTCTTTCATCTTCAAATAAGATGAAATTTCTTTATATTGTTGAATCCCCGTCATGCTTTGAATCTTTGACTTCCGCTGTCTCTGACCTTTAGATCCATATTTGAAGGGCTCATATAATTAGGTCAGGCTTGCCTAAATAATTCCCCTTTCTTAAAGTACACTGTTACATATAACATATCTCTATCATCCAGTAAAATCCATCAAATTCAGTGTTTCTGGAATTATTCAGGGCATGCACACCAGGGGACACGATCCTGAGAGGCTATCTTAACATTCTGCCTGGTATCTGAGTACTGCAACCTGTCTAAAACACTTGCTCTTTTTTCTACATAAAAAAAATCAATTACATTCAAGCTAAATGTTTATTAAGAACATTTACTCTATTAAGAACTTTACTAGGATCTTTAGGGTGTGATATAGATAGATAGATATCACATATATATATAATTATATATAACATATTTATTATATAATTATATATATTTATATTTATATATTATATATAACATATTTTATCTCTAATAAATATATATTTATACACAAGCATTTTATATATAAATATACATTTTTAAACATATATAAATATAAAATAATTCTGCCCTAGAGAAACTTTTTGGGATTTTTTTTAATAAGTGAAGAGAGGAGGTAGAACGGAAGTTATAAGATAAATGTGCCTAATAAAAGTATGTAAGAAATATCATTTCTTTTTCATGAAAATGTTCACATTAATTCCCTGTGCACTCTTGCTGTCACACATGACGTTCTCTCTGTATTGTTTAATAATTCCAAATACAGTTAAAATATACACTTGCATCAAGATAACTTCTCAACCACCAAAAAACTGCTAGAATTGATTCATGAATTCAGCAAAGTTTCAGGATATAAAATCAACACACAGAAATCGGTTGCATTCTTATACACCAACAATGAGCTACAGAAAGAGAAGCCAAGGAATCGATCCCATTTACAGTTGCACCAAAACCCATAAAATACCTAGGAATAAATCTAACCAAATAGGTGAAAAATCTATACACTGAAAACTATAGAAAGCTTATGAGAGAAATTGAAGAAGATACAAAAAAATGGTAAAAGATTCCATGCTCCTGGATAAAAAGAACAAATATTGTTAAAATGTTGATACTACCCAAAGCAATCTACATATTCAATGCAATCCCTATCAAAATAACACCAGCATTCTTCACAGAGCTGGAACAAATCATCCTAAAATTTGTATGGAACCAGAAAAGACCCCGAATAGCCAAAGCAATCTTGAAAAAGAAAACCAAAGCAGGAGGCATCACAATCCCAGACTTCAAGCTATATTACAAAGCTGTAATCATCAAGACAGCATGGTACTGGCATAAGAACAGACACTCAGATCAATGGAACAGAATAGAGAACCCAGAAATGGACCCACAAACGTATGGCCAACTAATCTTTGACAAAGCAGGAAAGAATATCCAATGGAATAAAGACAGTCTCTTCAGCAATGGTGCTGGGAAAACTGGACAGCAACATGCAGAAGAATGAACCTGGATCACTTTCTTACACCATACACAAAAATAAACTCAAAATGGATGAAAGACCTCAATGTAAAACAGGAAGCCATCAAAATCCTCGAGGAGAAAGCAGGCAAACCTCTCTGATCTTGCCCGCAGCAGTTTCTTACTCAACATGTCTCTGGAGGCAAGGGAAACAAAAGCAAAAATGAACTACTGGGACCTCATCAAAATAAAAAGCTTCTGCACAGTGAAGGAAACAATCAGCAAAACTAAAAGGCAACTGACAGAATGGGAGAAGATATTTGTAAATGACATATCAGATAAAGGGTTAGTATCCAAAATCTACAAAGAACTTATCAAACTTGGGGCGCCTGGGTGGCTCAGTCGGTTGAGCATCCAACTTCGGCTCAGGTCATGATCTCACGATTCATGGGTTTGAGCCCGACGTCAGGCTCTGTGCTGACTGCTTGCTTAGAGCCTGGAGACTGCTTCGGATTCTGTATCTCCTTCTCTCTCTGCCTCTCCCCCGCTCATTTTGTCTCACTCTGTTTCTCAAAAATAAATAAATGTAAAAAAAAATAAAATAAAAAAGAATTTATCAAACTCAACAGCCAAAAAACAAATAATCCAGTGAAGAAATGGGCAAAAGATATGAATAGACACTTCTCCAAAGACATCCAGATGGCCAACGGACACATGAAAAAATGCTCCACATCACTCATCATCAGGGAAATCCAAATCAAAAGATACCACAAAGAGATACTACCTTACACCTGTCAGAATGGCTACCATTAACAACTCAGGCAACAACAGATGTTGGCAAGGATGTGGAGAAAGAGGATCTCTTTTGCATTGTTGGTGGGAATGCAAGCTGGTGCAGCCACTCTGGATAACAGTATGGAGGTTCTTCAAAAAACTAAAAATAGAACTACCCTACAACCCGGCAATTGCACTACTAGTAATTTACCCATGGGATACAGGTGTACTGTTTCGAAGGGACACATGCACCGCCATGTTTATAGCAGCACTATCAACAATAGCCAACGTATGGAAAGAGCCCAAATGTCCATCCATGGATGAATGTATAAAGAAGATGTGGTATATATATACAATGGAGTATTACTCGGCAGTCAAAAAGAATGAAATCTTGCCATTTGCAACTACGTGGATGGAACTGGAGGGTATTATGCTAAGTGAGTAAGTCAGAGAAAGATAAAAATCAAATGACTTCACTCATATGAGGACTTCAAGAGGTAAAACAGATGAACATAAGGGAAGGGAAACAAAAATAATATAAAAACAGAGAGGGGGACAAAATAGAAGAGACTCATAAATATGGAGAACAAACTGAGGGTTACAGGAGGGGTTATGGGAGGGGGGATGGGCTAAATGGGTAAGGGGCACTAAGGAATCTATTCCTGAAATCATTGTTGCACTATATGCTAATTTGGATGTATATTAAAAAAAAAATAAAAAGTAAAATAAAAAAAAGAAAAAAAGAAAAAAAAAGATAACTTCTCCAAAAAAGCATACACCATGTTGTGAACATGATGTATTATATTTTTTTCTAAACATTCTAAAATTAGGCAGCTTGTATTTCTATGTATATACCATATACTTCCTATATTCTGAAAAGAACAACCTTCCTCTAACCATTTCTTTTTATTTCAGTTATGTGCTCAGAAGTCATCCTCAAAATTCTTCGGGGGTAAGATTAAAATGACCATTTTTTTTGTAGCTTCTCCTATTAGAAGGTGGATACCATTTCTCTCTTCACTGACTTTGGGATTTGCTTTGACCAATAGAATTCACAGAACTGAATTTTGTGTGAATTCTGAAAAAGGGCTCAAGAAGACTTCCATCTGCTGTTTTCATTTTCCTGATGCTCTGTAACTACTATGTAAAATCAGATTGGCATGTACATTCTAGGAGAGAAGACCACATGGAAAGAAAGGTCTCCTGAGAACTACCTAAGACCACCCAGTATTTTCAGTTGCCAGCTAACCAAATAATTAACTGAAGCTAACTTGCAACCATGTGTTGAATTTTATTAAATAATTTGAATTAATTATGTTCACATTAAATTATATTTTGTTGGCTTCCTGGTAAAATGAACTTTGTATTTTGTGTTATATTAGTCAAAACCATGGTGGGTGTGTGTACATATATATATATATATACACACACACACACACACACACAAGTGTACATATACACACATATATAAATAATAATAATTTGTAAGAATAATTTACTGAATATATAAAGAAGTATTTGTATTCCTTATCAGTAAGTCAGTCAAATTTCCATGAACAATGTTTTAACAATGGAACACAGCACGGTATTAACAGCATGAGATATCAAGATCACAGCCCTTGTTTGGAATTTTGGCTTGGACATGTACTACCTCTAGGAACTTGAGTAAGTTATTTAGGCTATATTTCTTTTTATTTTTTTAAAAAAATTATTTATTTATTTTGAAAGAGACAGAGAAAGAATGAGGGGGGGAGGGGCGGAGAGAGAGGGAGAGAGAAAATCCTAAGAAGTCTCCATGCTGTTGGAGCCAGCTGTTGGAGCCCAATGTGGGGCATCGTCAAACAAACGAACTATGATACCATGACCTGAGCTGAAACCAAGAGTCCATTGCTTAACCGACTGAGCCACCCAGGCACCCCAGTTATTTAGGCTATCTTATCCTTAGTTTTCTCATCGGTAAAATATAGGTGACTGACGCATTGGAAATTTGGTGAAGTAAATGTGTATGAACTATGTAACAGGTTTATACTGCCGTGTAACAAATTATTACATGCCTCACTTAAAGCAACACACCTTATCATCTCACACTTTCCGTGGGTCAGTCTGTTCATGGCTTAGCTGAGTTCTCTGCTTCAGCTTCTCATCAGGCAGCAATCTAGGTGTCAGCTAGTGCTGTGGTCTTATCAGGGGCTTGATTAGAGAAAAAGCCTTTTCTAAACTCTGTCAAATCATTAGTTGCATTCATTTCTTTTTTGGCTGCAGGACTGAGGGTTTTAGTTTTGGTGATGTCCATGCTCAGCAACTAGAAACCTCCTCCAGTTCCTTGGCATGTAGACTTTTCCAACATGGTCACTTCATTCATGACAATTTGCTTCTTCAAAGTCAGAAACAGAGAGCAAGCAAACTTAATAACAAGATGGACTCTTACGTAATATTCCATAATTACAGTAGTGAAATGTCATCATCTTTGCCACATTCTACTGGTTACAAGTAAGTGACAGGTCTCATCCACACTAAAAGGGAGAGGATTACCCAAGGGTATAGATAAAATAAAGCAGGAATCATCATGGGTTATTAGGATCTTTCCACCAAAAGCCCAGGGTGTGGAACAGAATAAGTACATAAACGTTAGCTGTCTAACAACTGTTCTAAAATGCAGAGTGTAAAACAACAAAAATCTGACCAAAATAGTCATGAGTTATACATTTTTATCTTGTGATTCTTAAGCTCATCTACAAACAGAAATATTAATTGGTAATCGATTTAAAATATTCAAGTGGGGGGTGTTTCTGGCTCAGTCAGTTAAGTGTCCAACTCTTGATTTTTGGCTCAGGTCATGATCTCATGGGTTCGCTATCAGCGCACAGCCTGCTAGGAATTCTGTCTTTTCTCTCTCTTTGCCCTTCCCACCCCCATCTCAATAAATAAATAAATAAATAAATAAATAAATAAATAAATAAGCATTAAAAAATATTCAAATGGAAAGACGACTGGAGCAGACACACTTAAAGATACGTGATTGGAACTACTTGTCACTGATAAATCAGCAGCTAACATACTTCAGATTGTGGGGTTTACTCATTTTGGCAAAGTCTTGAGTACAGTACAGAATTTGCAAAAATTGAGCCCAAGGCAATATATTTGTTTGGAACTGAAATCCATTGGTAGTTCTGGTAAGGTTTAAGATAATCTATTATTCCACTTGTTATTGCCAAAATAAGTAATTACAGGGGGTTATCTTTTTTTTTTTTTTTTTTTTTTTTTAATTTCTTTTTCCAGAATGGCTCCTGAGAGCTTTACCAACTTTAGGTTTTGGTAGACCTTGTATGAGAATGATTTGCATTTAGTTACTTTTTTGGGCAAGATTGAAAAACAATGCTCAGTTTATTTCCGTGTAAAAGACATCATTTTTCCTCATTTGCATGTGTTTTTGTATTTAAATAATCAGACTTTTTGTTATTGCTGCTTTCTTATTAACCTCTTAATTCATGATTAATATCTTTCTTATTAAGTAAGTTTTAAAAGGGGAAAAATCTCCAGGCAATTTAATATGAAACACAAAGGACAAAATTATCTGCACCATCCACAGCAGTGAAATCGGCACCACTGGAAGTGCTGAGTAAAAATCTGTTAAATAAGATCATTTTTCTTCCCAGTTATATTTCCCAGGGCTGAGAACATTAGAAATTTATATATATTTCTGCACACTGGTTATTTCTTATAGCATCAAATGAAGCCGCAGTAGTATATCTATATTTTCCATGGAATACCTGATTCACTTTGATGATACAGAACTTCCACAGTGAGAGATGTGTGGCGACAAGGGTGTCACCATTTTTCTCAAATGGAGAACAAAAAAAACTGTCTTAAAGCACCATTTTCTGTATAATATGAATGCTGTGCTTAGTACAGAAACATAGGTCGCCAACATTTTAACAAATCAGTGATGTGAATTTTTAAATTTTATTTTTAAACCCGATAAAACATTATGTCAACAAATCATTAGGGACTGTCTATAAGAATTTTATTTCAGAGGATTGTACGTATAACTTCAAGAGGTACTGAGAAAATGATGCTATGAAATCACAACCCCCATGCTCTCAACAAATATTTATAATAAGGGAAATTAATAAAACATAATTTTATGTTTTAATAAAACATAAATGCAAGGATTTAATAAAACATAAATGCACGAGGTTACTGAAAACTTCTAATTTACATGTTAAGAATATTAGAAACATGTAAAAAGCTGTAATTTTGCATAATATCTGCTTTATGCACACAGTTTGGTTTAGCACCTATGAAGTAATTTTGACTTCAATAAAACTGGATTTCTGAGACTATAGTAATTTGACATAAAGTGGGTATCTGAATATAGTTTAGTATCTGAATTAGGTAAGTAGAAGAAAAATATTAAAAAAAAACTTTTATAAAAAATGAAAAAAATCTAAAATATAATCATGAAAATGTCTTTTAAATCCACGCATTTCTTAACTTTTATAGTTTTGTGATAACAGACATTTAACACGATATTTCAGTGTAATAATTTTGGAGAGCGATGACTTTGATCATGTAATATCATTCCCACATTCAAATTAGCTGGAAAGTGGTAGGTACATATGCCAGCTCACAGTAAAATTCACAAAGCTTCTCTCTTTTTATTAAATAAGATCATGTCAACTCTCTCAAAGGAAAGGTTTGAGGAAGTAAGTTAATTAGCACATATGGTCAAAATCCTTAATTCCTTATTAAGTACAAATTAGCTCTGCTATAGGAAAAACACTCATAACTTGCTTTGGAATACATGAATTTATACATACATGCACAGCACACATTTCTACAGGGACAGTCTCACTGAGAATTTCCACATTGTCCTTCGGTGAGGGAGACACAATAAAGATCCCTACAGCGTGACCTTCACTGTTAATTCTAGACATATGGATAGGGTAGGTACATTGTAAAGTTTTCCAAAACACTCATAATCAGAAATAGACACTACAGGATGATGAATAGGGTATTTTGAAAGGTAAGAATTCACTTATGTAATGAGGAGGGGTTAACTGTAACAGATGGAAGATAATAAAGAGTAATGATAGCATAGATGAAACTAGACCTCAAACATTGAACAAGGTAATTTACAAAGGAGAGAAACTCAAGAAAACCAATGGCTCATTTGAACTGGAACTTACAGACAATTCAGAAAATAACTGGATCATCATATTAAATGGCTAATCATTCTTAGTCCTCTGACGATTCTGACCAAAATAACTGTAATATTAATATGAATTATCTCTTCTCTGTATGTTTTCTGCTTTTCCTTCCATTATCAATTATCTCCTAATATCCCATATTTAAATTCTCAAATATTTGAGGAAAGTTCTTAGACAACACAATCTCATATTTGCAGAGCTCCCTATAGGTCAGGTTCCTGCCTCAGTCTATTTTGCACATCTGTTTTCTTCATCATTGGTAATCCTCCCTCCCTCACTTTCTCTAACAGTATCACTTATCATTAGTTGTGACCATTTAAGAGCTTCTGTATGATGCAAGTGTGCCACTCACTGATTGTTTCAATAAAAGGTGATCTTGTGAAATTTTCCAAGGAACATAGTCATCTGATAGGTCTTTGGATCTTTTAAAATAGAATGTGCATTTCATTCCTTCCTCAAAATCTGCCAAGGTAGTTCTAACATTTCCACCTTATACATTGTGGGCCATCGTTTTTTGCAAGTGTTTCAAGTTCCATTGCAGCATTGCATTAAGACAGGCTCCAGGGGCATTTAAACACCGATATAGGAGTTGTCTCCCTCTCAACAAACTTTCCCTTATTCATATTTATACTCTATTTTTCTTGGTCCAGGATTTCAAGATGATTCCCAGTCATACTTTACATGATCTTACTGGTTACTGGTATATCTTATCTAGGTTTTGCTGTTTCTTTCATGAAAGATCCATTTCCTTTCCTGGCAGAACCTGCACTCCCCCTTTTGAACCATGCTCAGACCCTTTGTTATTTTTGGTTAGTGGCCAAGGTGGAAGTGGGAAAAAAATCTTGAAAAGGACAAGTACTATGCTACAAGGTATAGAGACCGCATCAAAGAGGAGCCTACCATCTTTTCACATTAGGGATGGGAACGGGGAATTCAGTATTTTCAAGCTTATCTACCCATATGCTATGCCCCCATTACAAATTTCAGAATCAAACTTTTTTTTTTTTTTTTTATGTGAGAGGCCAGTTTTGGTTAGAAATTTACTGAAGCTGTGAATACAGGCTTTTCTGAAATTCTGATATCCCTTAATCAAGTTGTTTCCCTAATCTTCAGCTGTCCTTCAACTATAGAAGTTGAAGGTGTCTACAGAGATTACTGTAGATTATTTTTCCGTCCATTAAAGTGATAAATTGCTGACCTATGCCTCTATATATCTGTATTCAATATATAGTGAAAAAACACATTTTTTCATTTTTTATATTTTTTTTTCATTTTTTTATTCGAGAGAGAGAGTATGTGCATGAGTAGGGGAGTAGGAGAGGACAGAGGAAGAGGGAAAAAGTCTTAAACAGAGCTCATGCTCAGTGCAGAGCCGGGTGCTGGGCTTGATCCTATGATCCTGGGATCATGACCTGAGCTGAAATCAGGAGTTAGACATTCAACCAACTGAGCCACCCACGTGCCCTATTTTTTGTTCTTATAATTTTTATTTTCTGTGTATCTCTCAAATATTATAGATATTACATAATCCAGTGCTATTAAAAAGTTGTTTTTGGGTCGCCTGGGTGGCTCAGTAGGTTGAGCCTCTGACTTCGGCTCAGGTCATGATCTCACAGTCCATGAGTTCGAGCCCTGCATTGGGCTCTATGCTGGCAGCTCAGGGCCCAGAGCCTGCTTCAGATTCTGTGTCTCCCTCTCTCTCTGCCCCTCCCCTGCTTATGCTCTGTCTCTCTCTTTAAATGTTTAAATAAAAACATTTAAAAATTTTTTTTTTAAGTTTTTTAATGTTTGTTTATTTTTGAGCAGGGGGGTGCGGGGAGGGGCAGAGAGAGAGGGAGACAGAACCCTAAACAGGTTCCAAGCTCTGAGCTGTCAGCACAGAGCCCGACTTGGGGCTCGAACTCACAAACCTAGAGATCATGAGCTGAGCCAACGTTGGACGCTCAAGCGACTGAGCCACCCAGGCACCCCTATACTTGTTCATTTTGTATCTATTGTAGTTAGACAGCCTGAAACTATGAAAGAAATGATTTGAAACATTATCCTACTTGCATAATATGCATTACCATGTTACACACATACACACAGAGAATTGGTTCCTTGTGTCAGAAACAGACTTTCGATTTACAAATTACTTTGTGCCAGTTCCCATTCTCCAAATCACCACAGGGTGAGGGGTGAAAGCATATGATGTCAACTCTATGTATTGCAGGGTATGCATCACAGGAGGGTAACCCCAAAACTATGAAACTGGGAGCTTATATAAGGTGGTTGGCACATCTATCTCTCCAGAGATGGAAAGAAATTGATGTTTGCTCTAGAATATAAATACATACTCTCTGGAAGGAGAAGGTCTCTAGGTTTACAACCCCTGGAATGTAAACAAATGGCTCCAGGGAAGACTGTCTATAAATTTCTCAGAAACGTCCAAGGCTTGCTTTTTTCCCTTCAATCATCCTTTACACAGATTGTCAGTAATCTTTGCTCAGTAAGCCCTGAATGTGAGAAAACATGAAAATATTTATGGAGCATTGTTTCCTGACATCTGCAACAAATACATTCATATATTTTTTCCTTGTGCATTGACTTTTTTTTCCCCTAAGTTTCATACATATAAGCAAGCAAAAATAGGTTACTTTCAACAAAATAAAATCAAACTAGGAACATATTTATTCCTTCAAAATGTCAATTACAAAGAAGATAATTGAGAGTTTTTATAATAATTCTTGGGAGAATTGCCATGACTCTAGACTCCTTTATGCATCCAAACTCTCAGTCACATGTTAAAAGCATAAGAAAAATCAGAAATAGTTAAAAATATGTTTCGATCTGAAACTGTCTCCTCAGAAATACTAAATGGAGTAACTCTTTATGAATAGGTAACTTTTGTTTTTCCAGCTTATATATACATTTTTTAAAATAAATTATTCTCCATAATTGGTAGAGAGGTGAAAATAGCATATATTCCTTACATTTTATATGTATAGTTTATCTAGCTTAAAAAGTTATATAGCATTTTAAAAATACTTTTATATTAAGTAAATGGAAAATAGGGACCTACTGTTTTTGGTATTACAATATATAGAAAGGACATGAGAATTTCATTTTTTAAATGAGACCATGAATTAAAGTAGGACAATAAACAATAAAACAATAAAAATTATTTTTTTATTTAGCACATACAACGTGATGGTGTGTTATTTAATATATGTTTATATTGTGAAATGATGACCACAATCAAGCTAATTAACACATCCATCACCTCACACCATTTTTTTTCCTTGCTGTTCTGAGAACACTTGAGATCTATTCTCTTAGCAAGTTTCAAGTATACAATATAGTATTATTAATTATAGTCACCGTGTTGTACATTATATTCTCAGAACTCATTCATCTTATAAGTGAAAGCCTATACCCCTTGGCCAACATTTCCTCAATTTTCCACACCCCTAACCACCATTTACTCTCTGGTTCTGAGTTTGACAATTTATGAGTCTACATATAAGTGATATCATACAGTATTTGTCTTTCTCTATCTGGTTTATTTCATTTGGCATCATAAGCTCCAGTTTTGGGGCACCTGGGTGGCTCAGTCAGTTAAGTGTCCAACTTAGGCTTTGGTCGTGATCTCGCAGTTCGTGGGTTCAAGCCCCATGTCGGGCTCTCTGCTTTGGATTCTGTGTCTACCTCTCTCCCTCATGCTGTCTCTCTCTCGCTCTCTCAAAAATAAATAAACATTAAAAAATTTTTAAAAAGTAAGCTCAGTTTCACCAACGTTGTTGCAAATATCAAAATTTCTTCCTTTCTTTTTTTTAATGGCTGAAAAATATGCACAATAAGGAAGCAATCATAAAATAAAAGGCAACATATAGAATGGGAGAAAATATTTGCAAACCACATCTCTGATGAGGGGTTAATATCCAAAATATATTAGGAACTCATACAACTCAAAAGAAAACATAATTACTGGATTACAAAAAAAAAAGGGCAGAGGGCCTGAAGAGACATTTTCCCAAAGAAAACATACAAAGGCATGTACAAAGGTATTGAGCATCACTAATGATCAGGGAAGTGAAAATTAAACAATGAGACATTACCTCACACCTGTTAGGATAGTTATTATCTTAATAAACTCTTTACTCTTCAAACCACATAGAGTTTGTTTAAATGTGTTTACATCATAATAAAGAACTAGGATAATTTGTGTAGCAATAAGTTATATTTCCAAAAGTTGCTGTTGTTTATTATACAATAAGTGCTAGAAAATATAGAGAGGAGATTTTTCAACAGTCAGAAGTATCAAATATAGCTTTTATCTAATATGTGGAAATCATATATTCTTTATTGCTTATATTTTTATTAACACCTTTCTTCTTAATAGCACTTGCACAGATATATGTGGTTAAGTGTAGCTTCCTCATTAAAAGACACATATGAGCACCCTTTCGCTTTGGTGTATAAAAAGGACACATTAGGGAGAAACCAGCATTTTTGTTACAGATTAGATTAGATTGCAAAGAATTACATGATCTATATTAGTGAGGGGACACTGTAGTGAATAAACTATTAAGGGTAATTCACCACAGGACAAAATACAGATGTATTAACTAAAAAAGTTTTTGCCCTTGTGGACTATTATGAGTGGAATTGTGTGCCTTACCCCTCATATGTTGAAATCCTAGCTCTTAGTACCTCAAAATGTCTCCCTATTTGGAAGGAGGGTCATTGCAGATATTATTAAGGTGAGATCAGACTGGAGTAGGACAGGTCCCTAATCCAACATGACTGGTGTACATATACAAAGGGGAGATTTGGACACGGCCACAGACATAATGAGAATGGCAAGTGAACATGAAGATAGAGATTGAGGTGATGCAAAAAGTAATGCCAAAGATGGCCAGCAAACTACCAGTAGCTAGGAGAGAGTCATGGAATGGATTCTCCCCACGGCCCTTAGAAAAAACCAACACTGCTAACACCCTGATCTCGGACTTCTAGCCTACAAAACTGTGAGACAATACGTTTTTGCGTTTTAAACCACCTAAATTGTGGTACTTTCTTATGGCAGCCCCAGCAAACTAATACATGGCCTTTGTATCCTTCCTTTCTACAAAGAATCAATGGCAGTCATATTCATTCACATATTCATTCACCTTAGGAAAGAAAAGGGCACATATTCATTCACCTTAGGAAAGAGAAGATTAAAGGGCCCAGAAAGTATAAAGAAGTCAACTGATCTAATCAGATGTTTGGAATCTTAATATAGGATAGAACTTTGAAATCAAAGGTGTTGATTTATAGAGATCTGGGGGACTGAGATTAATGTCATTCTTCTTCTTCTTTTTTTTTTTTTTCAATTCCAAAGCCTGAGTATGATAAAACAAAACCTGATACTTGAACAGAGAGAATTTAAAAGTTTCATCTTCACCCTCAGGACTTGGGAAAAGTCATATATTTGAGAGAGGGTTTCCCAGGTTTGAAAGCAAGACTTAGTCTGCTTGTAGGATAGCTGAAAATTAGGACAGTAGTTTAGTGGACGTCCCCTTCTGTGCATGGTTATTTTGAAAGGGCTCTGCTTTCTACCTTACTAGAAAATTTAGGAAATTCGCCAAACCAAGGAATAAAATGGGGTGACCTAAGGAAGTGCAACACTCCATATAGCATCATACCAGTATCAGAGACTGGCAATCACTAAATAAGCTGTCTAGCTAAGTGCCTGAGAGCAGCCTCACAGAATTCTGAGCTGCCCACATGATTACAGCCAAATGTCACTTCTCTAGAGTATAGTGCGGAAGTAACTGAGAGAAAACAAATAGAATATACATATGCCTTAGGTTTGCATCAAAATACGGATAATGAGGAATTACTAGGAGGCAAGGTTATCACAGAATATGCTAGAAGATAAGAATGCTAAAGGCTATTCAAAGATTGTTCATTTCAGCAGAAGCCTGAGTGGACAGATGCTAATGTATGAGAACCAGATTCCTCCCTTGTATCTAGGGAGATGATGAAAACAGAAATGTGAAAACTAAAATTGCTTTGCATGCAAAAAGACAGTGGGAAAACAGATAAACAAACAGAAATTAATGGGCACAGGTGAAGGGAATAAGGTAAATATATTAAAGATACGTACCATATGCATGTATTGTATATACATTATCATATTATGCATAATGTATATAATTTATACATATGTATAATATAGGTATCTATGTTATATATTATACATATAAAATGTGCCTAAATATATGTATATGTTATACATATATAATATGTATAGAATATATATTATACATCATAGTACACATATGTGTGCAATATATATATATATATATAATGTATGTATATATTATATACCTAAAATTTGTATATATGTATATAATGTATACACTTCAGAGTATATATATATATATATATATATATATTTCTATTAAAACCCTGAGTTATTAGACTGTTAAGATCATAACATACATGATATAATTAGATCATATAGCACATTTTATATATATATATCTTTATTATATATTGTGCATTATATACCTCTACTTGCTGATCTCATTTGATTTTTGACAACTTATCATCTGATTCTAGTGATCAAGGAAGGTCAGATATGGCTACCTTCATCATATAGCTAAAAACACTAAAAGCTCTGAGAGATTAAGAATATTATTCAATATATATGTAATAAATCACAGGGATGGAACTAGTTACTTTACTTTCCATACAGTGCCATAAAATGATTAGGGTGCATTAAGCATTCTACTCTCTAGGTTTACTTAGCCCCTGTTTTATCTTCCAAAAGAGAAACCTGATCTTCCTCTAAATATAGTGGCTCTGTTTTCTTTTTTCAAATATTGTTGCATCAGATTCAGAGCTAATATTATATGCTTCACCCTCTCTATAAAAAAGAAATTACAGTTTTCCCAGTTAAATTGAAATCCTATGGGAAATAATGAGCATTCTGCATATTCTTTGCCCTGTTATTCAGGTTATGCAAGTTCTTACACTGATCTCTAAAGTTTCTTATAAATGCAATTGTTATCTGATGGCATTAGGCCCAGTACACATGAAGCCATTATGTCAGTCAGCCCTAAACAGCAGTCTCTCAATATGCTAAGTAGCATATAGGGAGAGGAATAATTTGATCCTAAAGTAATACAAAATAGAATCAATGTTTATATTTAACTCCACTTGATTAGAAGATATGAAGAAACTTTTCTGGGCAAGTTACTCTGTGTGATTATACAGTGGAGTAAAAAATGAACAAGTCAGTCAGTAATAACGATGGTGCAAAAGGCATGATGAATAATGGCAGCTAAATTTTTAGAGGATAAAAATGCACCATGTAGTATGCTAAAGCTTCACATGCATTGTGTAACTTAAATGTCATGACACTCCTATGAGATTTTTATCTTTATTATCATACATAGATAGATACATGAGTCAACACAGTTAAGTAACATCTTCAAGTGCTACAGACCTATTCATTCTTGGAGCCAGATTTAAACTTTTGTCTGTCTGACCTCAGGTTCCAAGCTCTTAACTGGCAAAAATCAGTAATTGCATAATCAGTATCACAAATTACTATTTGAAGACATCCCTTTTATTCTTTCCCCCCAACCATCCAAACATGACTCTCAAGTAATATATTGTCACAAAATTGTATGTTTGATTTGGCCCTTTGTCAAAAGGTAGCTGCTCCACATTAAAAAAAAAAAAAAGAAAAAGAAAAAAAAAGAGAGGAAAAATTAGCAGTGTCTCTCAAGCCTATTAGTACTGCAAACTTCTTCCTATTAGCTAACATATGAGCCAGCCCTTAAGTTAATGTTTATTTTTACTTTATATCTCAACTTATGAAAATATTTCTGAGCTCTATCCTGTAGTAGAAAAATGCAACAGGGGCGCCTGGCTGGCTCAGTGAGTAGAGCACACAGCTCTTGATCTTGGAGTTCTGAGTTCGAGCCCCATGTTGGGTGTAGAGATTATTTAAAAATAAAAAAAATCTTTACAGGAAAAAAAAGGAAAAAAAGAGGAAACGTTACAAAAACTAAGTACTCTAAGTATTCTATTGTAATGAGAAACTCCATCTTACAGACCTTAAGTATTAAAGTTCTGAATAGGATAGAAGACAGTACTGAACACTTTATCCTTAACAAACTCTACATTACAAACTCCCTACAGCATCACCCTTACTCATGTGAGGGACCCCTACAAACCAAAGAACTCTGTATCTGTTCCTGGAGGATTGGAAAAAGGCCATTATAAATTTGACAACACCTAAAAGAAGACAACAGACCCTAGACCTGAAAAGGGCAAATCAAAAGCCTGTCAGCACAAATTATTCAGAACTTCTCAAATCCTAGCAGAGTGAGTTGGTCTCTGGAGAATCTAAATCCTGAAATTATTTTTAGCTCAAAACCACCACTCAGAATTCTACTCCAATCCCAACAGAAAGGTGTCCTAGCAGATAAAGCATAGGTAGTAGTCTCTCCTTCTAGCGATTGGAGCAAACAGAGAAGTGTGCGATCTCTGTGTTTCTAGCCACTGATCCATAACCTTGGAGCATTAGGTTTTAATGCACAAAGACATGTGTCTATTTTCAGTGACATAGGGCTATCTTCCCTAATATTGATTTAAATACCTTTTTCAATGAAAAGAATAATTTATTCCCAAGCCCCTCCCAAGAACATTTCTCATCTGAAGTGACCCATATTTTAAAAGGACTTAAACATCTATTCTTTTAGAAACATCATTTTTCTTTCTTCTTTCCCTTTCTTTTCTTCTTCCTTCCTTTCTTCTCACTTCCTTCCCTCACTTCCTTCCTTCTTTTCTTCCTTTCTTCCTCCATTCCTCCCTCCCCCTTTCTTTCCTTCTCTCCCTCTCTCCCTACCTTTTTTTTTTTATTTATTTTCTGGAGAATAGTTTATCTCATTTATGTTACATGAGGAAGATGGCTACTAAATATATACTTTCTGTCATGAAAATGAGAATAGCTAATTGTATGGTTTTAAATAAATATGAGTTCATTGAGAAGATACACTCATTTCCTGCTAATTTCAGTGAGACTAGTAGGAGGTCAGCCTAATTCTCGTGGCCATCTGTGGACTCCTGTGATGTGCTGTGAACAGTCCATTCCATTCATACTGACATTGATATACTTTCCATTCTATGGCTGGCAGTGAAATGAATTTCAAAACGTAAGTGTCTGTTTTCTAAAATATATCATCTTAAAATGCACAACTGCTATGACTTCTGCTTTCATATTTTAAGAAAATCTAATTTAAACTTTTAAAGAATGACCATTAACTCCAAACTAATGAAAAAAAAAAAGAAAGAATGAAAAGAAAACTATAAGAATTGTTTTATCCCTTAGTATATAATGGTAATTGATGTTAACAATAGTTATTAAAACATTGCAAGAGAAATATTTATGAATAGTTTGTGAAAATAAAAATTATTTTTAGTATGATTTCATATTAGACTTGCTTATATTTCCTATTTTTTTAAATTGGTTATTTCTAAATTAATCAGAACATATTGATTCCCAGTCACTTTGTACAAACGAATGTTTACTATAACCATGTGTTCTGTGAAGTATGCATTTCCACAAAGACTGTATTTTTATGGTTATATAGATAATATAATATAAATAAGTAAGCTCTCAATAAATGCATAATGACTTACAAATAGCCTCAGAAGATTTTGCTCAAAATTTTGCTCAATTTTGAAGGAAATTTTAATTACAGGAGTGTACTAAAAGCATTCAGATAATTACTGTTGGAAAATATTCCTTTTCCAAAACTAAATAATTCTTACTGGTATTGCCTGAAATTTTACTTTTTTTCTAAATATTTTGTTATATGGTTGTTTTTCCTATAGTTTTACCTAACCCCTTAGGTAATACATGTGATTAAAAAATAATAGTAAGTAAAGCACTGTATAAATGCTTATCTGTTTTTTGTACTATTTTGGAAGGACATTTCTTTTTCTTTTTTTAAAGTTCTTTTACTTTTTTTTTAAAGTAATCTCTACACCCAACGTGGGGCCTGAACTTATAACCTAAAGATCAAGAGTCGCATGCTCTCCCAATTGAGCCAGCCAGGTGCCCCCGGAAGAATATTTCTGAGGAGTTTGTACTTATAAAGCCACAGCATTATTTACTTTGTATATTATTCTAAAGAAAATTGACAAAGAAAATCTATCTTTGATCTCAGTGGGAAGCCACCTGACCATTCATAGTGATTAGGGTGTCCTCTTCAGACTTCCATAGGCAGCAGAAAATGCCCAGAGAGAAGGTCATGGGCAGAGATTCTGGCAAATGAACTGACCTCACCTGCCACAACGAACACACAATTGCGTAATCCTAGTATTTACACAAACCCTTCTTGTTCTTTGCATAAACTAGTGTTATATGTTTGTGTTCAGTAGCTGTGAATTTGGGCAACTGGTTCTACTAATCTTTCCACAATAGCTTCAGCACTCCCTCTTGTTTCTAATATTATTATGTTTTTAATTTTTTGTGACCATATTGTTATTGTTAAGTGATCTGGTTTCAGTCCAATTGAAAAGGGAAAGACAAATACAACTATCTGGTACTTTTGAAGCCAGTAGATGTATACCCCTGCTTGATTTAACGATGCTATAAACTTGGAAGAGTATAGGCACTAGAGATAGGCTCAAATTTTTCCCTACTGTCAAGGAAAGTAGTTATAAGCACACAGAATTTTTGTGCAAAAATAGTCAATAAAATTCCCACCTGTATTATTTTCTTTTCAGAAATTAATAACCATAAGTGAACTCAAAATTATAGAAGGGTATTTTTCATACATGCAGATTAACAGACACAGAATTGCATCATATTAATTACTTTGTTATGCGCAATTATAGTAACCACACCATATATTTAATCTCTGAGTGACATTTTAGCACTGCTTATAGTACAATATCTATAAAGATTATTAAAATGTCTTCTTGGTGGTTAAGCTGTTTAAGAGTCCTCTGATCAATGATACTCTAATAAGACTGGAAGTGGAAGTTTAAAAAAGGGTGTGTTTTATTGAAGAAAACATTCTTTTAATTTTGGTATATATGTATACATATACACGGATGTATACATATATATTCAAAAGTAAAAAATTAATATATTACCAAATATATATTATATATTAGTGTAAAATATATATTTAGTAAAAATAGTAGTATTATATATATATATATATATAGAGAGAGAGAGAGAGAGAGTGTATATGTGTATACATGTATGTGTGCGTGTGTGTTTATATACATACACATATATAGGGAGAGAGAGAGAATTTGTGAGGGCTTTGTTTGTTTACCTGTGCATGATTAAGAGAGGAAAGGGACAGGGGTAGGAATGATAAATGATAATGGAGGCTTAATATAATTATTGGTAGTCTTAAAGTTTGTTTTATTAATTGTTAAATCTCAGATGAAAATTCAGAAATACTCAGAGCAGCTCATCAAGTTGATGATCTAACCTACCCCCACTCCAGCAATACATGAAAGGCTACATTTTTACCTACTGTAGTTCTTTGACATATTCAGCGAGAAGAGTAATGTATTGATCCTTTTTATTGTGTCATGTTTTGTTATAAATTATAAATAATTTGTCAATTTACTCCTATTTAGACTTTTTTTTTCTTTAGGATTTCACTCCATTGAATTTTCAAGACAAAGAAAAACCTGTACCAGTCCCCTTTCCTTTTAACCAAATCTAATATGTCTGAATGCATTAGTACTCTCTATTTCCCCCAAAGATAATTGGCAGACATTGATGTCTTTCCTTTTAAGTAACTGCCAAAGAGTACACTAAAAAGCTCTAGGGAATCTAGTAAGCCATTTGTAATGATGTCAATAGGTTCAAATATCACACTAACAATGAATCACTCTTCCATTAACAAAATTATTTCTAAAATTGCCATCATCATTATTTCAATAAATGAACATGTTATATCATTACTGAGGTAGGCTTTTTGATTTCTTTGCAAACATTAATATAAAATGTGATTTTCCCTATAAACCATGTCCATATAAACTGAGAAAACATTACTAACAATAAATGTAATTGATGCTAAATAATCTACCAAAGCATTTGAAAACAATTTATAAATTTTTTTCTTCTTCTTCTCAGACTAGGGAGGGGAAAGCAAGTAACATTAAGTTGTAGTTATTTTAAAGGACTTTTCTATATCTTTTTCACTTTTAATGAATAATCATATTTAGAGTTCATATATCATAATTTAATCATGCTGGTATTTAAAATAAGTATATAATTATATAAATATATTTGAAAGCTTTAATTCACACAAATGTATCTAATACATTAAATTGCCTACATAATTAAAATAACTTTTCTTAAGATAGAATGTTTATTCCCTATATCGAGATGATAAACTCCATAATTATACAAAATTATTATTTAGGTCTTCACAAAGTAAGATTATTAGAGTTCTTGCTAAACAAAAGTTTGATAGTGTGGGCACTGATTAGACACAAGAATAGATTCATTTGTGAAAACAGAGTTGTTTGTATTGGATGCTAGAAAACAGAATACATAGGTCTCAGAAAGTAGAAAATAGAACAAATCCCTTCTCCTTTCCCCTGTCTTTGTTCTTAAGAGTATGTTGAAGCTCACCTTCTAAGTTTTTAAAGTTTATTTATTTTGAAAGAGAGAGAGAGAGCAAGCAGGGAAGGGGCAGAGAGAGAGAGGGAGCATCCCAAACAGACTCCACACCACCAGTGCAGAGCCCGATGTGGGGCTTGAACTCACAAACTGCAAACCCTGAGATCATGCCCTGAGCTGAAATCAAGAGTCGGATGCTTAACCGACTGAGTCACCCAGGCGCCCCAAGTCACATTCTAATTCTTAGGAAGAAATGACTGTAAACTGAGATAATAGTCAAAAAGCATTAAAAGAGACAGGAAATCATTCAAGTAGAGAAAATGCTCAGACTACATATTAAACAAACTTGTACCAGATCAACTGTAATTTCCACTGGACTTCATCCTTACATTCAAGACATTTCAGTTTTCACATACGTTTTTATGAGCACATTACACATGAATTGTTTAGATTAAAGAACCATAAGGCACCCCAAGGACACAGTCTGAGGCAAACTTAGTAGGGACACAACAGGTACTTGATGACTAAATACTGAATACATGACTTATTATCTAAAATGTTCTGTGATAAACAAAGGATTGATGTTTTAAATGGCAAAACAAAACAAAAACACAAAAAGCAAAACCAAATAAAAAAAAATGTAAAAATATAAAGAATTTTAAAAATAAAATTAAAAAATGGGTCCATGCTATTTAAAATGTGTATTTTTGAAAACAGTTGTGAGAGTATCTCTGTCCTGTTAGTTTCTTCACTTATAAAATTAAAAAAAAATGGCAATTGTTATTTCATCATAGGGATGTTGTGAAGATTAAATTAGCTTATATGTATGAAGTATTTAGTCCAATGATGGAATATGGTAGGATATCTACTTTGTATTGTTGTTGTTGTTATTATTATTATTCTCTGATACCCATTCTGGGTCCTGAGTCAGCATTTCAAGACTAATAGAACCCGAGTGTATGAAGGCAGAACCTTTATTTCACGTGACAACACTTCAATTCTCCCTTATGAAACAAGCCTGCTAATTAGTTTCCGCTTGTGTGACCTTGCCAGCATCTAAACCTCCAAAACATAAGAAAGCAGCCCATCACTTATGAAGGGTCATAAAATAGAGAGGACAGAAGAATGTTTTTCCAAATGGCTAAGACACAAAAATGTGCATTACTACTTCAATTGTTATAAGCAATGACATGAATCCCACAGATTTTCACTTTTAGCATGAGTAACTCACTATTAATCTATTAAGATAATTATTAGCATTATAGACATTTGATATTCATTTCCTAAAAAAAAAAAAAAAGAAAAGAAAAGAAAGTAACAGAAAGTTACATTAAAGATTTTATTCAGCATTCTGCTAAGGCCAGCTGTCACACAATGCTTGGCAATGTTACAAAGCTCCTATCTGCATGCGCATTCACACAAATATTAAGAGTCCCTCTGCATTTTATGACGCATGTTGCATTTTTTAGTGCAGCATCTGTGTTGTCTTTAGTGTGTTATGACTTTTAATCCTTGAGTTAATATATTTATAAATATGTTGTTCTGATTTGGATTTATTGATTATGTTGTTTCCAGATAAATGTTGCATCTTTAAATATTTTATTAAATTGTTGCCAATGTGATTTCCACAGGAAAATGCATGGACTTAATTTTTACTATGATCTGTTTAAATTTATTTTAAAAAATCAGTAAAAAAGAATACTAGTACATTTCCAGTTGTGATTGTCATAATTAAAGATCAACTGATACTTTTTTAATAATAGAAATATTTGACACAATATGCAATGATTATTCATAATTCTATGAAATTCCAAAACAATGCTAAGAAAATAATCCTTTTGAAGTTCACATATTCAATCAATATTTCTTTAAAAATTAATTTTTAATTTTTATTTTTGAGAGAGAGAGGGAGAGAGAGAGCACAAACAGGGGAGCGGTAGAGAGAGGGCGAGACACAGAATCCGAAGCAGGCTCCAGACTCTGAGCTGTCAGCACAGAACCCTATGCGGAGCTTGAACTCATGAACCATGCGATTATGACCTGAGCCAAAGTCGGATGCTCAACCGGCTGAGCCACCCAGGCATCCCATTTTTTTCTTAATTTAAAATGAAGTTAGTTAACACATAGTTTAATAATGGTTTCGGGATCTAGTAAGTCTTATTTAATTATTCAACTGCTGAAAACCTCTGAAATATCTGAAATATCTTTGAAAGAGCACTGCAATTACAATCCCAGCTGTGTAGGGGGGCCTGGGTGGCTCAGTTGGTTAAGAGTCCAGCTTAGGCTCAGGTCATGATCTCGCGGCTGGTGAGTTCGAGCCCCGCGTCGGGCTCTGTGCTGGCAGCTCAGAGCCTGGAGCCTGCTTCGGTTTCTGTGTCTCCCTCTCGTTCTGCCCCACCCATTTGAGCTGTCTCCCTCTTGCTCTCTCTCAAATATAAATAAACATTAAAAAATATAAAAATAAAAAAGCAATTCCAGCTGTGTAAGATTTTGCAGGTTAATTTGGTTTTCTTTCTGTATTAACTTTTTTATTTGCCTTTTAACTTTAATTTTGGAAATAATCAATACCCAAAGAAGTTGTAAATATAATACAGAGAAGACTCTTACTCTTCACCCAGTTTCCCCCACTGGTTACATCTTACATAGTTATAATACAATATCAAAAATAGAAATTTTGACATTGGAACGATGTATGTGTATAATTCCGTGTCATTTTGTCACAAATGTAGATTTGTGTAATCAATAGCACAGTGTAGATACAGGACTATTCCATGCCCCAGTAATTTCCCTCATGGTTCTTTTTTTTTTAATTTTTTTTAACATTTATTTATTATTGAGAGAGAGACACAGAGCATGAGCAGGGGAGGGGCCGAGAGACAGACACAGAATCCGAAGCAGGCTCCAGGCTCTGAGCTGTCAGCACAGAGCCCGACGCGGGGCTCAAACTCACAAACCGCGAGATCATGACTTGAGCCGAAGTTGGACGCTTAACCGACTGAGCCAACCCAGGCACCCCCCCTCATGGTTCTTTTTTAATAATCAAACCTGCGCCCAGTTGACCACTTCTAACAGCCGGCAAGACCTAATGTATTTTTCATCTCTATAATTTTGTCATTTCCAGAATGCTATATAAATGGAAACATACGTCGTACAACTAAGTTTTTCCACTCAACATGTCTTTGAGATCCATACAATTTGTTGCACGTTACTGACAAATAAACACTTATTATTTATCAGTAGTATTTCATGGTATGGATGTACAACAGAGAGACATTTTTATGTTTCCACTTTTTGGCTATTGCAAATAAAATTGTTATAAACAATTATGTACAAGTACATATGTACAAGTACACAGAGTGTAGACGTAGGTTTTCATTTTTCTGAGATAAACTGTAGGAGACCATTTGATAAACACATATGGGTCATATGGTAAATGCATGTTTAGCTTTAAACAAATTGTGAAAATATTTTCTTTTTTTTTTTTAAATTTTTTTTTCAACGTTTATTTATTTTTGGGACAGAGAGAGACAGAGCATGAATGGGGGAGGGGCAGAGAGAGAGGGAGACACAGAATCGGAAACAGGCTCCAGGCTCTGAGCCATCAGCCCAGAGCCCGACGCGGGGCTCGAACCCACGGACCGCGAGATCGTGACCTGGCTGAAGTCGGACGCTTAACCGACTGCGCCACCCAGGCGCCCCTGAAAATATTTTCTAGAGTAGCTGTACCACTGAACATGCATCCCACCTGCAATGCATAAGATCTAGTTTATCTGCATCTCATTGCCATTTAATACTGCCACTGTTTCATTTTATTCTGTTAGCTGTTCTAATAGGTTTGTAGTGATGTCTCAACACTGACTTAATTTGCATTTTTTGATGGCTAATGATGTTGAAAAGTTTATCATGTGTTTATTAGCCATGCACATGTACTTATCAATGAAATATTCCTTCGTGTTGCTCTTTGCTACATCTACTGTGAGAATGAAGACCATTCTCAGCAATCAGACTGCTGACATTTCAGAAAATGTTGACATCATTCTAAAGGGATGCGCTGTTATTGTGAAGGGCCCCAGAGGAACCCTGCGAAGGGACTTCCATCACATCAATGTAGAACTCAATCTCCTTGGAAAGAAACAGAAGAGGCTCCAAGGTGACAAATGGTGGAAGATGGAAAACAACTGGCTAGTATTGATGCTTTCTGTGGTCACGTACAGAACACGGTCAAGGGCGTTACACTGTGCTTCTGTTACAAGATGAGGCCTGTGTATGCTCACTTCCCCATCAATGTTGTTATTCAGGAGAAGGGTTCTCTTATTGAAATCCAGAATTTCTCGGGTGAAAAATACATCTGCAGGGTTCAGTTGAGGCCAGGTGTTGCTTGTTCAGTATTTCAAGCCCAGAAAGAGGAATTAATTCTTGAAGGAAATGACACTGAACTTGTATCAAACTCAGCTGCTTTGATTCAGCAAGCCACAACAGCTAAAAACAAGGATGTAGAAAATTTTTGGAAAATCTATGTTTCTTCAAAGGGAACAGTTCAGCAGGCTGATGAATAGATGTAAGTTGTCCAGCTACAGAAACAGCAAGATGCCGGATAACTTTCCAGACTTATTTGTGGTATTTTAAAGATATAATAATCTCTGCTGATTGGGGCTTTTCTTAAACCAATAATCCTTTCCAACTATTTGGCAAGTAAACCATTCAAAAGTAAATTGTAGAGTGTTAAGAACAATAACAGAAGGAATAGGAGTTTTTCTAGCAAAACTTCATAGGAGGAAAAAAAAAATATTCCTTCATGTCTCTTGCACATTTTCTATTTGGACTTGTTTGACTTTCATACTGTTGGGATACGTAGTGTTGGATACGTTTGACTTTCGTACTGAGTATATACGTATATATATACACAAATATGTAAATATATATCAGTCATATATATATGATATATAGTTATATATATCATATATATGTTTCCTTTGTTGCTTATGTGGTTTGCAATTGTTTTGTCCCAGTCTATATCTTGTCTTTTAATCTCTTTCACTGGGTTTTCTGCACAGTAGAATTTTTATTTTGATGAAGCCCTGTTTATCAGTTATTATTTTTTATTGATTGTGATTTTAATGTTATGTATAAAAACTCTTCATCAAGTCTAGATCATCAATTTTTACTATTTTATCTTCTAGAATTTTTTACTGACTTTGCCCGGTTTTGAAGTCAGATAATACTGGATTTACAGATTTAGTAAGCAAAGAGGTTTTCTTTTTTTTTCTTTTCTATTTTCTGGAAGAAATGATATGGAATTGGTTTTTAATTCTTTTAAAATATTTTGTAGAATTCTCCAGGGAATCACCAGAGCCAGATTTCTTTTTAGGGAGTTCTAAAAATTATGGTTTCTATGTGTTAATAGTTATAAGGCCATGAAATTATCTATTTCATGTTGGATGAATTGTATTAGTTGCACTTTTCAAGGAATTGGCCCATTTCATCTACATTGTCGAATCTGGATATGTAGAGATACTATTATTCCCTTATTATCCTTTTGACACCTGTGTTGTCTGTAGTGTCTTTGTCATTGTTTCCTCTCTCTTTCTGTTTTTGTTTTGTTTTGTTTTTATTTGTTTTCTGATCAGACTTCCTAAAGGGTTATCACTCTTATTGATCTTTTCAAAGAGCTTTTCCTTTATGTTTATGTGTGTGTGTTTTAATAATCTTTATTTATTTATAGTGATTTTCATAGACCATACTGTAATGCCGTCCTAGCAACAACATTTTGTGGGACTGGATGAATACCTCTAATGCCATCAACAATTATTATCCTGTGTAATGCATCACAGCTAGATGTATTATACCACATTCTATATCATAATAATGAAGGTCTATATTTTTCTTAATTATTCTGTCACATTTTTAAGTCACAGTAAAAATAAAATATTATATCAATAAATGGAACTTTTTCACACAGCAGAAAACATGATAAAAAAATTTTATACAACTCTCTCAGTATATTTAACTAATGTTTTGATTTATAAAATTACAAGTTTCTTTCAGCTATTTGCTGCCCTTTTTTGTAAAGATCTCAAGTATTTCTGATGAATAGTAATTCTACCAGTGTCTACCTTATGTCCTTTTAAATATATGTTAAGGGTATAATATTGTGCAGAATATCATTTTTAAGATTACTATTAATAATCATAGTGATTATAATGATTTAAAACTTAGTTACATAGAATTGCAATTGAGACTGAATTTAAATGAGAGAAATATCGATGTTATAATATTAGCCAGTTTCATTTTCTGTGACAATAAAATATGGATCTTTGAAAAATATGTATTAATTTATATATCCTCTGTACTATTTGTTTCAAAAAATAACCCATTTAATTCCTTTTTAGAAAACAAATTAAATACAGGCTGGCAACTTTATGTGCTATTTTGTTCTTATGTGAATTCAAACCATTGAGTCATAAACTCTTGAGAAACTGTGCCTATAATAGAATGCTGCCAGCAAGATCTGCTATATTTAAGCTTTAAATAATAATGATAAAGTTAAATAATAGGTTGCGTGTGCATCTTGAGTTTAAAAGAACCCTTAACTTTCAGTGCTAGATGATGAACATTTCCATTATTCTCAATGAGTTGGAGAAATAAGAAATCTTGTAGCAATCACATTGTAAAACCTTTAGATTTTTGTCCATGTGTTGAAAGCTTTAAGTTTCACATAAATAATTACATATATAGCTACTAAGTCATAATCTTATTGGGTGGTAATAGTCATTGATGCTGTTTCTAAAAAAAAAAAATCAAAAGCTCAAAAGCTCGTTTGTTTTCTCTCTAGAGCAGACGTTTTCATTATCAAATTTCTGTGACAATTTAAAACACCAGTACATTTTAGGTTTCAAACCACAAAGTGGAATAGGAAGATAAATCAGCTAGCTAATTCAATCAAGACTTTTCCCATTGAGAGCTGTTTAAGATTCTATTTTTTTCCCCACTTTAACTGAGTGTGAGAAATTTTCCAGAGCTATTTGCATTATAATAGAAGTTTGGATAAATGCTTAATTCTCTGCTTAGTTTGTATTTGGAGAAAGAAGCTTGAGGATCATAAGGCCACTAACTAAAATCTAGGACCAGCTGTGACTTACAAGGACACCTGCTAGGAACCACAGGTATACTTAAACTGGGGAGATTGGATTTGTAGGTGGCTTTGCCCAAGTGGAGTGAGGGAGATATTCTGGTATTACAGATCCAGCAAATTATATTGATTCTATGACAAATCACTGGCATTAGGATTAACACAACAAAACACAAGAAAATACAATTTTAAAAAGATAAACAAGAACCTTGTTAAGTATCACTCTTCACAAAGTAAATTATTTAGCAAAATTGCTAAATACAGTATCTACCCATAACATCAGGCTTTTTATTTCTATATACTAGCAATGCACTAGAAATTAAAATAAAAGTTACCATTGATAATAGCATCAACATATAAAATCATTAGGGTTAAATCTGACAAAATACCTTCAAATTTTATAGGCTAAAATCAAAAGGTTGACGAAGATATCAAGAAATAGAGGGGTGTACTGGATCATGTGTTGAGTAGAATCCATTTTCTTAAGATGCTAGTTTTCCAAAAGTATTCCATCAAAAATGCAATCCCACTCATAGTATGGTTTTTTCATATCTAGCTTCACATCCATCTCCACTATGTACTTGTATTTTATCCACACTGACTTTCTTTTAGTCCTGCAAGATTGCCATGATTCTTACACTTGGGCTTTTTCCACCCCTGCATGTCATATCCTTGCCTGTTAACTTGTAATCCTTATTATCTCTACTAAAATATAATTTACTCATCATAGTTTTTGCTACTCCTTCATGCTAGTCATGCATTCTCTTACAGACTTTCATGAAATTCTGTATATTTTCTTCATTGCACTTCTAATTCTTGTTATTTTACACCTAAGTTAATATTCCTCTCTTCCTCTAGACTGTAAGTTCTATTAGTAGAAGACATTTTTTTTTTGGCCATTGTATTCTCATATAGTATATAGTCAAACTCAACATAAGGATTCAAAAATATAGCTGAAGTAAGAATTGAGTAGATCAAACTTGCCCTCTATTAGAGATATACGTATGCACATAAACACAAATAACGTGCACACATGTATACATACATAAATATACCCACATGGGATCTGATGTAAAATTTGCCTTATATCTGTAGCAATGTAACAAATTAAGGTATCTGGTAGACACCTGTATTCTACAGTTGCAGTGTTATAGGTGAAGGTTTTGTTTTATATCCTTTATTATAACATTTTTACTGACCTAGATAAAAGTAAATTAGAAAATAACTTGGAATAATAATAAATTATTTTCAAATACATGTTAACTATACAAAAGAAAACACTTCATACAAAATCTATCAGTGTATTCCTTTGGCAGAATTTGTATGTTTTTGCTGGCCTCGCTAAGGACACTTAAATGTGAATCCATTAGAATTTGGACTGGTGATAGTGCCCATCCCCCCTGATAAATTGTTTTATGTGACAAGAATAAGAATTCTTTGTGAATCCAAGGAAATTTAGAAGCCCTTATAATCTAAGTTAACTATCTGTTTGTTTTATTTTGTTCTCTGATTCAAAAGTCTTAGAATGGCAAACTCAATGAGGGGGTTAGTTTCAGTAGAAACAACTCCCAAGAGCTATTTTTTTTCTGCCTTCTTTTCTTCCTGTTCCCACTACTTGTCTTCTAACACTATTATTTTTCCCCTTTCTTAAACATTCCCTTATTATTTTTATCCTTTATTTCTGTTTCTTACACACTTTGATTTCAATATCCTTTTCAATATTAAGTTCTTGTGAACAAGATTACAACCATTTAACAAAATTTAGAGAATAAAATTCTTGTTGTGTTGGACTTACATCATCAGTAAGTTGTGAGGCTTGTTACAGAGTTCCAGGCCAATTTTTTTAAACTGTCTGTTGTAAATAAAAAACATTCTAAAAAATTATCTTAATATTTCAGTGACCAGCTTTTTAAGCTTCACTAACAAGTCTTTAAAACATTTATTAAATGTTGTTCTCAGTCTATTGATCAGTGCTGTTTCCCTTGTTGATTAATCTGGACAGGCTTTAAAAAGCTCTTTGAAGAAAAATAGACTTGGGGGACAAAATGAGCTTGATTCACAAGTTGATACTGTTGGGGGATATAAAAACAATCTTTAAGTCAGGATACTGTTTGTGAAGATTCAGTGATGATCTGAGATATGGTTCTAAACCAATTTTGTTTTAGAATAATGGTTATTTCAGTAATACCTATATGATACCTGGAACAAAATGAATATAATATCTTCACATTCTCAAATTTATTATATTGGAACTGTGACTTGATGCTTTTATTTGATTTAATTCTCAAATGTTCTAAAATACACAGCACAAAAAAATATGAGCAATCATTTCAATTGCTCTCACTTGTTGCATCTATCTGCAATAATGGAAGCAACTTAATCATTCATTTTCCCTATTTAGACAAACACGGATTTTATTTTATTTTATTTCATTTATTTTTTTGGCTTGTAGTATCTTGCAAAGATTTGTTTGTGAAACTAAAAAAATAAAATAAATATCAATCTTGTACTTTAAGTTAGGTTCTATTATACATTCTTTGCATATATCATTTCACTTACTCATCATAGCAAACTCAGTACATGTTCTCCAATATTTCTCCATCTGAAAGTTGACAAAATGAAGACAAACAATGTACTGGTTACTGTCAAAAGTCACACAACCTGAAAGTGGCAGATCAAGGAGTCATATCAATTTGAATCTAATACGATTGGATTCTCTTAAGTGCTATACTGTAATGCCTCTCCCCAAAATGTTACTATATCTTTGATGATAAACATCAGTTAGGAATAAATGGAAACCTTTCTAATTAATATTTTCAGTTACACTTTTAAGGGAAAAAGAATGGTGAATCTGTATTGCTACATAAATATTCCCCTGAATAATAAGGATAAACTAATCCTTCCTTCACTGAAGCTGAAAATATCTTTCTTCAATGTCTCATCAAACTTGAGATTTAAAAAAAAAAATTTTTAACCTTTATTTTTGAGAGAGAGAGAGAGAAAGAGAGAGAGAGAGACTATGAGCAGGGAAGGGGCAGAGAGAGAGAGGAAGACACAGAATCTGAAGCAGGCTCCAGGCTTTGAGCTGTCAGCACAGAACCCGACGCGGGGCCAAACCCACAGACCGTGAGATTATGACCTGAGCCGAAGTCAGACACCCAACTGACTGAGCCATCCAGGTGCCCCACAAACTTGAGATTTTTAACAATTTAAAAAGTAGATGATGTTTTTGCTGATCATTGTACCTGGTTTAGAAGAATATGGATTTACGTTATCTGATCATGGTCTCACAACATCACATTTTTCCATATTGTCTACCAACCCATCAACTTTTTCTTACTAGAATTCACTGAATGGAACAATTAATATTCATTTCCTCTCAACATTTTCCACTTCCTTTAATGATCTGCCTTGACATCTATTTATTTTTACTGCTTCAGTTCAATGTTAATGACTTTTATAGGTATATTTGTTAACTTGATATTCTATACATCAAACTTAATTTTACATACAGAGCAAAACTGTGAAAATTTTAAAACTAAAAACCAAACAAATGTGAAACACAGCTCAAAAAGAATAGCATTCTCTCATAATGGCTCTAGAATAAACTCAATGGAGATGCCCCCTAATGTACTTCCATATCCTTTAGTTTGATAAGACATCAGTTCTTATCTCTTCTGTCATAGTTACTAGGTTCTAATAGGAATTTTGTTTACTACAGAGTTAATATTTATACCAAAATGAGAACTGCCATCATAAATCATAGGTCATGTGTAAATTATTTACACTGAATTTAGATAATGATAAAAGAAAGCAATATATGAGAACTAGAGAGAAAGATATAGCCGCTCATTTAGTCATTCATTAAACATTTTTTAAAAATAAGCATACAAATTTAGAACTTTTGACCATTTCTAGTTTTTGATTTTTGTTTTCTTATTGTTGACTTTTACGCATTTTGTATATTTTATATACAAGTATTTTTATCAGCTAATGTGAGATTGGTCACAGTTCTAAATTCTGAACTTTGTAGAGATAAATATTAAGAGAGAAAAGGAGTGAGTGAGAAAGGGAGAGAGAAGAGTGAACACAAATAATTAAAATACATATCAAAAACACTAAAATTGGGGCACCTAACTGGCTCAGTTGGTGGAGCTTGTGAGTTTTGATCTTGGAGTCATGAGTTCAAGCCCCATGTGGGGCATAGAGATTACTTAGAAAAAATAAAATAAAATTAAATTAAATAAAAACCGACTTTGAGTTAAAATATATATTTTAACTCAATAATAAAAAATAAATATAAAATATATAAACTTATATGAACTAGATATATTAATAGAAATGTGTAAGTTCACAAAATGGCATAAAAAGAAATATAAAAAATAGATGAATATTAAGAAATTGAAGTGAAATTCAGGAGTTTTTCTCTCTAAAAAAACTAGCCCCAAAGGATTCTTTTGATTAAGTTCCATAAACCTTCAAGTAGTAAGTAGTTAATTTCTACCCCATATTTTTTTCCATAATTAAAAAAAAGAAAGTTATGCAGAAAATTTTATGAGGCAAGAGTAATATTAAATCTAAAACCAGGTATGAGCCACAAAAGAAGAGACTAGCATAATCCAATTTCATTTATAAATTATAAATAAACTTATCAAAAGTGAATGAAATATTAGTGAATCAGATCCTATTAACTTAAAAAAAGCACAGTCAAATAAATTTTAGTTATTGTTAGGGACTGCACAGTGTTCTTTCACAATTCATATGTTTGAAGTGATGGTATTTGGAGAATGGGCCTTTAGGAAGGTAGTTAAGATTAAATGACATCATAAGGGTGAAGCCCTAATCCCTTAAGATTGCTGTCCTTATAACAGGAGGACACATCAAGGAATTTTCTTTAAGCATATAGAGGCAAACGGCCACATGAGGACACAGTGAGAAAATGGTTCTTCAAGCCAGGAAGAGAAGTGTCATGAGAAGTCACATTTGCTGGCACCTTGATAATAGACTTTTAGTCCCAGAACTATAAGAAAAAAAAATGTCTGTTGTTTAAGACATTCAGTCTGTATTTTCTCACACAGCCTGAACTGACCAATGCAGCTTGGAATGCAAGAATGGTTCAGTGCTAGAAAATATATACAAATAAATCCCCACATCAACAGAAAAAAAGCAATCAATAAAGAATAAAAAGCTTCCGAAGATTCATAACTTATTTACAATAATAAATATTAGGCAACTAGGAATAAAGGATATTTCTTTAATGTGTGAGAATTTATATACCACAAACTTCTGACAAAGGTATCTTTAATGGAGAAGAAAATTAAACAATGTCTCTAAGTTTGGGAAACAGACAGGATACTCACTATCACTGCCGTGCGCTAACAGAGGAAGGGATGACTTAACCAATGCAATAAATCAAAAACAAAACAAACAATACACAAAACAAAACAAAATACAAGCCATAAGAATTAAAGGAATCTGAATGAAAGAGGTAAAACTCTCATTTTGGGCACGTGACACCATCATTTACTTTGAAAAGCCACCAGCATCAGTAAATTATTAAAATAAATAAGGTAAGTCAGGAAGGTTGAGAAATAACAGAATATAAAAGTCAATAGCATTTCTCTAAAAATAAGTAAATGCAATTCATGGAGTGATAAATACCAGGCAGTGGTATTTAAAATATTTAAAAATAAGAAACCATTCATAATAGTTTCTTACTTAACAATAAGAAACCATTCATAATAGTATAAAATTATGAAATATCTAGGAATTAATCTAGTAAAAAATGCACAAGATGTTTAAAGTAAGAAATTTAAAACTCAAGTAATATAAAAAATATTGATAAATATGTAGATATTCCAAGTTGGAATGATTTAATATTATATATATACCTGTTCTCTCCAAATTAATATATTAAGAATCAAATTAATAAACCAGGTTGGGTTTTTGTATGGAAATAAAAAAAATTTAAAAATTAATATGAAAGAAAAAGCTTTGTATATCACAATACAGCCTACTCCATTAATAAAACACTCATAATTCTTTGAGGATAAAGCTCCCCATGTTGAACATCTTTAGACTAAGACCTTTCAGACTCTTAGAAATCCTCTAGCATTTAAGAAGGGGTGCAAGGTACCACTTTAAATTTTTCAAAGGTCCCATCCTAGGGTCTTCTAGATACATGCCTAATATGATCTTTGGTGCCAGACCTGGTTTGTTTTGAGAATCATTTCCTGGCTGGTAAGACTGAAAGGGAAGCACTTTTGTTTTTATTTTTCAATCTAGTAACTGTAGGACCTTCGATATTCTCTCTCAATTCTGTTTACAAACTGAAAAGATTGTAAGTTGTAAGTAAAGAACTTAGCGTTTCTCAGCCAGGAGTGATTTCCCCTTTTGGAGACACTTGGCAATGTCTGGAGACATTGTTGGTGTCACAACTGGGGGTGGGGTGTGACTGACACCTAGTGGGTAGAAACCAGGGATCCTGCTAAATATGAACAGGACAATCCCCTACAACACACACTTATCTTCCCAAAATGTCAATGGTGCTGATGTCAAAAAAATCTGATTTCAACTCATCTTTCTCTTCCTGTACCTTAACATAGACAGCAGAAAGAATTCAACTGACATTTTCACATTTTGCATAGATATCCAATTTCTAAGTTCCATTAGTTCATTAGGTACCTTTTCTAATTTCCAAGTTATTGCATGCAGGTGTTAGATTTAATTACTCTGCTACTATATATCATGGATTGCCACATTTTCAAACTACTTTATCAGTTTCCTTATGACATTTTTTTCTGCCCATGTTTTAGGCTTTCCTTACAGCAATACTCTACTTTCAGGTACCCATTTCTATATCAGTTATCCTACATTGCATTAAAATCAAAACAATTGGGACATCTGGGTGGCTTAGTCGGTTAAGCATCTGACTCTTGGTTTCTGTGCAGGTTATGATCTCATGGTTCATCTCATGATCTCATGTTTCTCATTGAGGCCCCTACTGGGCTCTCTGCTGACAGTGTGGAGCCTGCTTGGGATTCTCTCTCTCTCTCCCTCTCTCTCTGCCCACCCCCTGCTCATGCTCACTCTCTCTCTCTCTCTCTTTCTCTCTGTCTCTCAAAATAAATAAATAAACATTGAAAAAAATAAAACAAAAGCAATAAAACACCCCAATAATGACTCAAAACAGCAACTTAATTTCATTCGTAATTGAACTTGATTAAGTTGGGCATCTCCTTGGGCAATCTCAGCTGGGTCCACTCATGTATCTGCAACCACTTGCATGTCATTTATTCTGGTTCTGCTTCTGTGAGTTGGCTTGCTGCCATCTGGGGTGATTCTGGTGACTAGACTATATATCCCTCATAATTCATAAGGCTAGTTTAGGCTTGCTCATATGGCAAAGTGTCCAAAACATCAATAGAACAAGCCATAATGCACAAATGCTTTAATAGCCTTAGCTTGCATCACATTTATTATTGTCCCGTTGACCAAAGCAAGTCACAAGGCTAGCACAAATACAAGGGTTAGAGAATACTAGCTATTTACAAAGCATGGGTAAAGCAAGGGGAAGCATCTGTAGCCATTTTTGAATTTACCACATTTTTTAATCCACAAATATTTGCAAGAACTATGTCACAGATATCCATGATGGGACCTATATGTTGGTATGTAATGAATTGTAATTATAGTAACGAGAGGTTAAAGGATTGTGGAGTTCCCACCTTTAATAGAGCACATATATAAAATATTTGAAATACATGTCATATGTGATGAGTACCATGAAGTAGCTGGAAGCAGTGATGAGATGTACATATAACAGTATTGATCATTTTTAATAACAGAGTGCTGAGTGAAAAACAAAAAGTGAGAAACAGAAATCTGTTATGATAGATCTACGTAAGTCAGTAATCAATACTTACTTTACAGGCATGCACACACACACAAAAGGTACATCTTAGACCCAATGGAATCTTTGACCATGGTCTGGACTACAGGGAACAGAATAAGAACATGGAGAAAGGGCAGGTTTAGGAGTTTGTACATAAGGTCCTGCATAGTGCACGGCCTGGCTTCTTTCTGCCCCTCCAGCTTCACTTCACATCTTTTTTGATTTCTTGAAATTTTACAAGTTTCTTCCTTGAACTTGCATTTTAACCACACTGGCTTTCAAAAGAGCCATGTTCCTTAAACCCCTTTGTTCTTTCACTTGATATACACCTCTTTTTCTAGTTGACTTCCACTTATTCTTCAGTCTTCTTCAGATCTCAACACAAATACCACTTCTTCCGGGAAGCCACTTCCTCTGGGAAAATGAGGCCAGGAATCCTCTTATAGACACAGATTCCCGAGTATGTATGACATCTGGTATAAAGCCAAAGTGACACTTATGCAAATGTTTCAATTTGAGCTTTCCTTAATAGAACTCTTTTGCCTAGTTAACTACTATCCATGTCTTCTTCTTTTTTAATGTTTAATGTTTGTTTGTTTATTTATTTTGAGGGAGAGAGAGCATGAGTGGGGGAGAGGGGCAGAGAGAGAGGGAGAGAGAATCTTAAGCAGGCTCCACGAGCATGGAGCCTGATGTGGGCCTTGATCCTTCGACCATGAGATCATGACCTGAGCCAAAATCAAGAGTGGATGCTTAACCAACTGAGCCACCCGGCACCCCACTATTCATGTCTTCTTTTGCTTTTCAGCTTAAATGATATTCCCTCAAGAAACTAAACTAGATCTTCAGATCTCTCTGTTACGTTTTCTTATATTTCTCCTTTTTACCACACATCACAAGTGTAATTAAATATGTCTAGATATATCTATGAGATCTTTTATTTACTACATATGACTAATATATGTTATATATAAAGTTGTACATACAAACACGCAAATTATACACACACACACACACACACACACACACACACACAAAGAATTGTTATTTGAAGGCTGTTGGCATTTGATTATTTGGCCATTCATTTATATGTTCCAGATCCCATGTTAGGAGATAATTTCTAGTGCTGCAATGGTTTAGAGAGATTCACAGTAATAAGCTCTCATTCTGCACAATTATAAGGCCTTACTCATTCATTGTTTTTGAAGAAAACATTAGGGTCACTTAAATTTGAATGTGTCCTCTTTATTTTTTTTTAATTTTTTTTTTCAATGTTTATTTATTTTTGGGACAGAGAGAGACAGAGCATGAACGGGGGAGGGGCAGAGAGAGAGGGAGACACAGAATCGGAAACAGGCTCCAGGCTCCGAGCCATCAGCCCAGAGCCTGACGCGGGGCTCGAACTCACAGACCGCGAGATCGTGACCTGGCTGAAGTCGGACGCTTAACTGACTGCGCCACCCAGGCGCCCCTGTCCTCTTTAATACTATTATTGATTTTGTGTCCTCCTTAATATTATTATAAGGCTGTGCTCTCACCCCCTCTGAGATCTGTAAGAACGAGAAATGACTTTCTCAGAAGGAGACTTGAGAAAAATTGCATGGGTTATTTGAGAAATGTACTGTGCTCTATTTATTATTTGATCTGGGGCATGGTGCTTATCCTAGCTGTGATTTGGGGCTATTAAAGTTAATTACACAGAGACCGGAAGTGAATGCGAGGCTAACCTTACTAGGAACATATTTAGAAAGGGCTTAAATGTTTCGCTGCCCATCACCCTGAGGAACTTCCATTGGTTTGGGACAAAGACTGGAACCCACATGTGCTGACTCAGTCTGGAGGTAACAGTTGTAGACAGTTTTATGCTTATGTAGATTCAGGGATTCAATGTAAATGGTTTGTATGTGTTACATGAGAACATGGGCAGACACTTCAAATCTATCTATACTTAGATGTGTATTAGAGATGGAAAATGATATCATAGAGCATTTTTATTATTCTCTATCTGGGTCATAAACTTCTTAAAATTTCTTTCTCAGTATAAGCTTTTTATGTTTCTATTCAATCCTGAGATAAATTTCTTCAAAGATTAAGGGAAATATATTCAGCTGTTTTAAAGCTAAGTAAATGTTAAAACTTTGCATGTATATATATATATACACATATATATGTATATATATATGCATGTATATATGTGTATATATACATGCATATATATATATATACACACAGACACACACAGACACACATATATATAAAATTATATGCATATAATATATGTGCCATCATAAGAAAAGCAATCTATTGTAATCACTTTCTCAGTAAATCTCAAAAATGCTTCTTCTGAAAAGTTTGATCTGAATACAAATGATACCTTAAAAATTATCTTGTTTGGATATGAGGAAGCAAATTTTCTCCATATTTCTTTACAAAAAAATATTCCATTGTTTGGAAAACTCCTGAGACTTAGGATAATTAATCAGTAAGTGACTTACTTAAATCCATATTTTGCATTACTATTTTTTTTTTTGCATTACTATTCCCACAAATAAATACACAGGAGCCTTTAGCCATCACATTAGGGGGACTAGTAGCATTGCCAGGTGATACAAGAAAATGTGAAAAATGGAAACAAATGGCATCACACTTAAATTAAAATTTCAGGTTGGAAAAAAATCCCGGTGATTTCAAGTTTTAGTTTGCCCTCAATGTTGATCATGAGGTGAAGTGCCTGGAGGTCACAGTGCCCTTTAGAGAACATTGTGAATTACTGAAGTAGTACATCTATGTGGTAATTATGGATATAATTTTTGCAAGTCGCATACTATTATATCTAACAATTTAAAAAAGAAGAGGGGTGCCTGGGTGGCCCAGCTGGTTAACCGGCTGACTCTTGATTTTGGTTCAGGTTATGATCTCACATTTCATGGGACTGAGTCTCCCACCAGCCCCTGTGCTGACAGTGCCTGAAGAGAATCCTCCCTTTCTCTCTGCCCCTCTCTCACTCGTGCTCTTTCTCTCTCGAAAAAATAAAAATAAAATAGAAGAACTCGGTGTTAAGTTCTAAAGACAAACATATTTTGAGAGAAAAAACAAATCGAGTGCATTTTATTAGCATAATTCATTTGTAAATAAAACAAAACAAACAAAAATCATTTGAATCAAGTGTCCTTTAGTTCAACTAAAGGAATAAAACTTCTATTAAAATGAGTTTTAAAACCACTGCTAATAATATTTTAGTTTCAGATTTTCTACATGAGAAAGCCAAAATCCAATCAGAATAAGAAAATTATAGGATCATATTCCAGGTTTCATGGCTCTTCTGTGGTATAATCCTCAAATAATTAAAATATGTAGAGGTCATGGTCCTCTTTATAGTCACATGTACTTCACCAGTCTTACTCTCACAAAAACCAGATAGATTATGACAGATATGAAGTTGAACTACGAAACATTTTGCTAAGGAACCTAAAGATGGGGAATAAAAACCACAATTTCCAGGGTGTCTGGGTGGCTCAGTAAGTTAAGCATCCAACTGTTGCTTTTAGCTCAGGTCATGATATCACCTGGAATATCAAGCCTCATATCAGGTTCTGTGCTGACAGCTCAGAGCTGGCCTGGGATTATCTCTCTCACTCTCTCTCTGCCCCTTCCCCACTCGTTCTCTCTGTCACTCTCTCAAAATAAATAAACTTAAAAAAAAAAAAAACACACACAAGTTCCCAGAATTAATCTAATTTAATGAGATGAGCACTATCATTCCTATTTCTACCCCTTGGTTATCAGGCCCATATATAATACCTATTGGGAACATGTATAGCACCACATATTTGGCATTAGTACAAGGACTAATTACAACCTGAAGAATTCACTAAGCTAGCATCAACTCTGCATCTTTGAAAGGCCAGTTGATCACTATTAACTGGTAGCTTCCAGATGATATATGGTAGGACAAATGTATCCCTGGTATGTGTCCACCTCTGCACCATGGCTGATATATTGACTAATGACATTTAGAGACATTTATTTGGAGTTACCCACTACTATAGACAAAACCTGACCTTAACACTGATACTGAGAACTAAAACAAAGATAGTAAAAAAAAGCAAAGAGGTAAAAACCAAGCTTTAAAATTATACTGTTAAATGTCTGCATTATTTTCATTTTTCATTTGGTTCACATACCTCAAACCTCTATTTAGCCTTGGATGCAGTTATTCATTAATACCCCTCTCAGGACAAATATTGCAAGATCACTGGGTTTTGATATTAATAGTGAATTGGAGATGGTGGAGGTGTTTTGGCATTATTTTTTGGAAGTATTATTTCGCGTTATTCTTTTAAATTATTTTTAAGACCACTGCTCTCTGATATTACAAGTAGGAATTTATAAACACGCATAATTTTCTACTTATAATTCTCACTTTGCAGACAACACTCAGTTGCACAGACCATGGAAAACATATCATACGTACTTCAGTTGCATAAAGCAGTGGTTTCTAGCCTATTAAAGTTTAGGGACGTGTTTTGGGTAAGCTTTTTATTGACTTGCATAAGGAATAATTTTGCTTTCAGCAACTGTATATTGAAAAAAGTATATTATAGAAAATATAGTTGTAACAAAGTAATGTTAAATTAATTGCATATTCTCAAAATAACATTTATATAGTTTGAAAACCCCACATGCATGTAAATTTTTATTCAAGCACTCTATAAAAGATGCCTGATGAATGTTTGGACTTATACATCATTTGTAGTGAGTTAATGGCTCTCTACATATCAGACGCCCACATGTTGGAAACCATTGATATAATGGATTTTTTTGTCCTCTTCATCTCTGCCTTTCACCATCCCCCAATTCTTCTTTTTCTACTTCTACTTAATTATAAATAAAGCTGTTTTGGCAGTATATCTAAAATCAAGGGTATGATTTTTGTCGAAGCTGGTTTAATAAAAACTTATAAAGCCATCGAGCCAAACACAAAATCTGAGCAGCCCACCCACAAAATCACACCTAGTGAAGTAGTTAACAAAGGTCAATAGACAACATCTGTTACCTAAAGAAGGCGTAGGAATTAAAGCACCATAAATGTTTACCAGTAATGTGTGAAAACAAAATCATCCATAAAAAAGCTTTTCTACTTAGATGAATATGTGCTACCCATAAATGAGCTCAGAACCTGACAGCTGGATAATTTTAATTTCTGAGTAGCTTATACCTTAGGGAAAACAGAATAAAACATTTTAAGAGTTTTAATCAGTTGAAGGTTTCCTGTGTTTGTGGTCTTCTTTTGAAAGTTAATTGTCTCATTTAAATGTGATGATTGAACTAAACTATACAAGACATATACATCATTGTGAACATTATACATATATATTGTGAACATTTCAGTGATTCAAAAGTTCTTTGCATATATACAGTGTATTTCATTCAAATGCTATTAATCTAGCAGAGGAGCTCAGAAACAGGTAGAAATAACCATAACAAAGGATATAGAACAGTGATTCCACAAAGTATGTACATATAAAATATTACATTCAAAGAAGGAAAAATTACCTCCAACTTTAGCAGTTATAAATACTTTTTAAAATTTTACTTCTTTTTAAAATTTTTAAAAAATTTTTATTTTGAGAGAGAGAGAGAGAGAGAGAGAGAGCATGAATGGGGGGAGGGGCAGAGAGAGAAGGAGACCCAGAATCCCAAGCAGGCTCCAGGCTCTGAGCTGTCAGCATGGAGCCCGACGCCGGACTAGAATCCACAAACTGTGAGATCATGACCTGAGCTGAAGTCGGATGCTTAACTGACTGAGCCACCCAGATGCCCCTAAAAAGTCTACTTCTAAAGAGATATAAAATTAGATGTCATGTGTCCAACAGTGTGCTTAATATTGGTGGAACAATTATAATTAAGAAACTGTCCAAAAAGAAGATATCAGTGTCAAGTCTGATACTGAATCAAACTGTATTGTCTTACTTGCAAATAGATACAATTAAAGCAGAAGCAAGTTACAAATGCAAACTATAAATGGAACTCAGACAATAGAGTAAATGATACCATCAGTGGTTGGGATGGTTAGAAGTTTTCATGGAAGCAGTATATAAATCGAGAACTTGAATGATGTATGGGAGTTCACCAAACAGAAAGAAGTAAGAAGAACATAATCAGAATTACATGTAGAGGGAAGAGTATGAACAGAACCATAAACATAGTTGTAATATGTCTGATTTTAGAAGAAGTAAAGAGAAGGTTAGGCCTAAGTTCATCTTTATCAGTTAAAGTTCAATTAGAGATGCAGAAACAGTATTACAGTAATAGACCTTTCTCAATTGCAGGAAAAAAAAAAACTGATGAAGTAAGAATCAAGAAGGGAGATTTGAAGAATCATTCTGAAGTCACTAACTAGCCCACCAGAAACACTGGCATTTGTGGATATGTCAGAGCTTACAGGCCAATCTGAGAAGACAACCACGTCTAGTAGGACCATGAAATGAGGCTGGTGGAGAGATATAGAAGGCTTTCACATCTGGATACCTACTGGCTACTATTGTTCAGCAGGAGTGGCAATCACAAAAGAGAGCTGTTCTTGGAATGGAGTAGAATAAGGACAGAAGAAGGACAGTACTTCTGTATTTGCAAGTCAGCTTATCTAACCTGATAATCTTCAGAGAGGTTTGCCTGCTTCTTCACTTCCTGCTTTCCTTCTGCCTTCCAAAGTCTGCTCAAAATTAACTTGTGGTCTACTCTAACATACAGAGAACCATACAGTGAAGGGGGATTCTGGGAAACAGGATTCAATATGAGCAACTGACAGAGCACAAATCAGCACACTGTTCTCAGGACTGTTGACTTTACAGTCAGTGGAGAGTCTCAGAGATACTGAGAAAGGGGAGTGACAAGATAATAGATTTTGTTTTCAGAAAAGCAATTTGAGTCAGAGAAATAGAATTGATTATAAGTAAGATAAACTGGAAGTAGGGAAAATTTTGCCAAGATTTTTCAGCCCTCCAGACAAGGAGTGGTTCTGTACTGAACTAGGACAATGAAAACAGGCATGAGTAGGAAAGAACCCATTTGAGATTTTAAGGGGCTAAATTGACTGGACCAGTGTTGCCTGGTTATTGGAGATAAGTAACAGATGAATCTGGCCCAGTATTTAGTTTGGATCCTTGCAAGTACGGGAAGAAGCGTCAAAGAAAAATTGCATCAGATGGATTAAAAACGCAAGGATAACTTTATTTAAAATATTGCAGTTAAGGAGACAGATTAAAATCAATTCCACAGTTACAAAAGGTGAGAGAATTTTGAAGAGCTGTGGTGAGCTAGTGGAAAGGTAGTCGAGGCCATTGGAAGGGGGAGTTGGTCCATATGCTTAGGCCATCTGCGTTTGCTAATGGGCACTTAATGTAGTTTGACTCCTAATTTTCTGCAGAGACTGGAAAACAGGGACAGTTCTTGATGGTTACATTTCAAAGGGATGGGCCTCAATTTTCTTGAGAGAAGATTTACATCTCAAAGGGGTAGAGAATATATTTACTATTGCAAACTCTCTAAAATAAATGCTCTGAGAAAAGAGAGGTCAGAGGTCTAGAGTTTGGAAGAAACCTATCTAAAGTTTAATCAAGTTGAGGGGAATGCTAAGGCCATGTTGGTCAAAAATTGAATGCAGTTGCCTATTTTGCAAAGATAATTTTGTTAGTCATAGTGCGTTTGAACTTTCTGAAGAGTTTGAATTTGCAACATAAAAGTAAGTGACCACTGTTAAACTGACTGATGAGGTTTTTTTTTTTTTTTTCAACGTTTTTATTTATTTTTGGGACAGAGAGAGACAGAGCATGAACGGGGGAGGGGCAGAGAGAGAGGGAGACACAGAATCGGAAACAGGCTCCAGGCTCTGAGCCATCAGCCCAGAGCCTGACGCGGGCTCGAACTCACGGACCGCAAGATCGTGACCTGGCTGAAGTCGGATGCTTAACCGACTGCGCCACCCAGGCACCCCGTGATGAGGTTTTTGGGTGATAATGGGGCTCATGGGGCCAAGAAAGAATTTTTGAAGATGTCTTTGTTGAAAAAAGGTCATTTTATTAAAGCATGGGGACAGGACCCATGGGTAGAAAGAGCTGCACTTGGGTTGTGAAGAGTGGCTCTCTCTCTCTCTCTCTCTCTCTCTCTCTCTCTCCACACACACACACACACACACACACACACTATGGGGCTGGGGGAGGTAAAGTCAAAAGGGAAGTTTCCAAAGAGATTTTCATATGCTGAAAACTCACAGATTACTGAAAGCCTAGCTATTGTCAAGCTAAGGTGGTTTTTCTCTCTAACAAAACATTAACATTAAGACACTAGGGAGTTCTTGGAGAAAGGTTACACTCTGTATTTGCCTCAAGTATTTGTCACTGGGCTTCAGGTTGTAAGGAAATTTAATTTTACCAGCCATTTCTTCTTGCCTTTGTTCCCCACATGACTATGGAGTGAAGGGTGATGTTGGGGCTCCAGAAAACTGAGTTTATAGGTTTCTGGAGATTAGGCTATTAATAAGATTGCCTTTTCTTATAATTTACTAAGACATTTGTAAACTGAAGGAGACCCTATCAGTTTAACCATTTGTTTTCTGTCATTTTCTTTGTCCTTGGGCATCCAGGAATGCCTGAGCAAAGTCACACATATCCCACCGGGGCGGCGGGGGGGGGGGGGGGGGGGAGGGGGGGGAGGAGGAATGGGTGCTGTTAGCTTGTACTTTGCCTTCAGCTTGTCCCATGCTCTCTCATCACTGACTATAGTGCCTTGAGTGGTGCACACCTCTCTCTCAAAAAAAAAAAAAAAAAAAGACATTCTGATACCCAAACTCCCAGAATCTATGAAAGTGATTGATCTTATTTAGAAAAGGAGTCTTTGCAGTAACTTAAGAATATTGAGATGAAATCACCCTAAGTTATCTGGGTGAATCCTAACTCAGTAACAATTATTCTTTGAAGAGACACACAAAGGCAAGGCCATGATAGGATGGAGGCAGAGATTACAGTGATATAGCTGGAAACCCAGATATGCCAAGGTCCACCACAATCTGGAAGAAACAAGGAATGAAATATCTTTTAGAGCCTCAAAGGAAGTAGAGCTCTGAGGACACCTTGCTTTGGGACTTCTGAACACTAAAACTGTAGAGAATAAACTGTTGTTTCAATACACTAAGTTTGTGAGTAATCTGTTATATCATCCTTAGAAAACTCATACATTGACAAAATCAATTCACTGATTTTTTTTCATGTGGTTTAAATGTAACTATATCAATAAAGTATATTCTCACATTCTATTGGAGGCATATATACAGACCGTTTAAATAAATTTACATTAAACTAGTATATTCAAGCTCTGACCAATTCATAGGCAGTAGTGTGGCCACGAATTGAGTCCAGTCCATGAGATCTCACCTTCACAATTAAAAGACAGGGAGACAGACAGAGAAAGAGACAGAATCATATGAACTACTTCTATCCTAATAAGGATACTTAAAAAAAATGTTATGAGTGGGGGAGAGGGACAAAGTGAAAGAATGTCTACACTGAGCTTTATCCCACTACATGGGGATCATGACCTGAGCTGAAACCAAGAGTTGGACGCTCAATTGACTGAGCCACCCAGACACCCCAATGAGTAAACTTTATTAGAGCTCTTATGACACTGAAGATTTGTTATCAATTAGTTTTCTTTTTCTTAAGTAACAATTTTGATAGAATTCTGATTTATAATGTTTATTTATTTTTGAGAGACAGAGAGACAGCATGAGCTGGGGAGGAGCAGAGAGAGAGGGAGACACAGAATCTAAAGCAGGATCCAGGCTCCCAGCTGTAAGCACAGAGCCTGAAGCGGAGCTCAATCACGAGCCACGAGATCATGACCTGAGTCAAAAGTTGGACGCTTAACCGACTGAGCCATGCATGTGCCCCTAGAATTTTGATTTATAGATGTAAGAAAATTTAGCATGATTTTGACTTACTAACCAAATAATTAGAGCTTTGGAGTTTCTTTTTTTTTTCCATTTCATAGAGAGATAACTTAATAGCTACTAACCAAAAAAGATCTTAGGGCTCAACTACTAATCACTACAGGATTACATTGTGCCCACCCAGATAATCCAGAATAATCTACCTTTCTCAAAATCCTTAATTTAATCATTCTTGCAAAATCCCTTTTCCCATGTAAAGTAACATATACACAGGGTTTGGGGATGAGGGCACAAACATTTTTGAGTGTCCATTATTCTCCCTACCACATTAACTATTTCAGATATCATATTGAAATCTTTTTTGGGTTTTCCAGTACAGCATATGCCCATGAAGTGTAGGGAGGAATTCAATGCAAAAGACATGTGTTCTAAACCTGTATATTTGAATGTAAGGAGATAGCTTAAACTTGACTCAAATCACAAAGGAGCACAAAGGTTCATTTTTAATGAAAATCCATGTTACATTTAAAATCATACACACAGACAAAGTTTAAGAAATGCCATAAAACTGGAGTAGCTATTATGCTTCTATAATAGACGTCAGCATAAATTTTATTTTAAATGTGGGGCAAGGCAGAATAAGCTACTTAGGCTGTGAGGGACTTAGAAAGAAGTAACAGCAGAAGAGGACAATTATGTTCCAATAATTATAGATCATCTACAGAGAGACCTAGTCTAGGGATTGAAAATAAAAAATATAAACATATTTGAATAATAACCAACTGTTTTGCTTTACAGCCCTACCTCTCTCTTATCCAAAACTCACTTACAATCTAACTAAAAATACACTGGACAAGATTTAGTGATCAATATAATGATTCCAATATTTTCCACCACATCTCAAGAATTAATAAATGATTCTAATCAAAGGGAGGAGTCTATTCTTAAAGTACTATGCTTAAAAATAAAATTTCACAGTCTCTTTTTACCCTTTTCTTCCTGATGTAGTAAAATTCTATCTGTGCTTCAACCCATCAATTTATGCTAAGAAGAAATGCACATGGGCAAATCTGAGATAGCAAATCCTTTCTCTGTGTTAATAGGTATATTTTTCTCTACAAAAGTAATATATGCTGTTACACTTGACACTCTTCTTCACTGTTTAGCAGTCAAGATAAAAAGAGCTCATAATTTTGCATACAACTTGTAATGGTTCATTTAATTTTGGTTTTCATTATAAGACAATTTCCTATTAAAAATATTCAGAGTAATGAGGGTTTCAAAGGATGTCTGTTACTACTGAAATTCAAATGACTTCATTTCAAAAATTTTAATTTAAATAAATATAACTGCTTTATACTCCTTGGCAAATATTTTCATGCATAATACTTTTGATAAAGATGAAAATATACACATAAGAACAGAAGGATAAAACTAAGTCCTAATTAAAACTTGCCAGTATGATTGACTCTTTTGGATAATACTCAGATTTTTACAATTAACCCCAGTAGTCTCATTGAAGAATGTTCTAACAGAATTGTTCCAACAGAAGTACAGGTGTTTGGGCTTTATGTAGGAGGTGGGAGATTAGTGAGTATAAACCGCCTAGAATGGCTTAAGTAAAAATATACTTAGGCATTATGGTACGTGCGTGTGTGTGTGTGAGTGTGTGTGTAGATTTTATGCCTGGAAATGGATTGTGGAGTGCTTCCCTAGATCACTTTAAACTATTACTTCCCTAGATTACTGTTCTGCTGTGCAAAGCAGCACCTGAGTTTTACCCTTATTTAAGCTCCAAGTAGATAGGGGCCATTTGTACTATATCTTATTGCTCAAATGGACTACATTTAGCAAAAGTGCAAGAACAACATATCTACAGAATTCTCTTAACTCGAATAAAGGTTAATTTCAATAGAACGTCATTGATGAGTACTATTGATTTTGAAATAATGTTTGTCAGAAAAGTAGAAAGTGGGAGCCAGTTTGCCTATCCTTGATGTCAACCAGTGAAGGGTGTGTGAATCAAAAGAATGTAAAAATTTTATCAAATTGTATCTTTGGCTCTAATACAGACATATGGGAGTATAGGATTGAGCCAAACTAATCCGTCTCAGTTTCCCTATGTATAAAATAATGATGTTGCAAAGGATGAGGATAAAAATCATAGCTGGAGTGATTTGACTATGAATAGAATAATTTTCATACTTCTTTGTCATCATCAAAAATAGCTGCAGGGGTTAATTATAAATACTTAAATAATTTTAATTCATAGAATAAACTATATTTAATATTTCTGTTGTTCTCATGAAAGCCAAAACACAAATTAATGTCCCTAACATTGCCATCACAACTGGCAGATGCAAGCATGCAGTGGTGACACTGTACTTTGCTTTAACATTTACATTGTTACAACATTTTAGTTGTAAAAACAAGTAATGACAAGAGCAGTTCATTAATATATTCCATCTTCATGTGATAATGCAACACTTAACATGCTGTTCTGAATGTCTACAGAATGTCAAAATAAATAAATTGCCCCTAGTTAGCATAGTCATGTTATATTTATCACTGAAACAAGAGGAAGGACATTGAATGCTATGACACTCTGCAAATGACAGTTATTTATTTATCTTGGAATGGCTCTACTGTCTAAGATATAATTGGAGGTTTATGACTGGACAACAGAATTGTCCAATCCATTGCCTGTGCTGACATAGAAAACCTTTTTTAAAGTCTCATTTTTATTTTTTACCTCATTTCAGTTCTCGAAAAGAAAGAGAAAGTCTCCTTCTAAATATCTCAGGGATTAATAAGGACGGGACACTGCTAAACTGTCTGCAATATGGCAAAACAGGCTGTGACAGAGGGATACGGAAAGTTGAATGAAATACATGAAGGAGTGGTCAGTCTTACATGGGGAAGAGTGATGTGTGATGGGTTTCCAAGGAAAGATGCTCAACCCAGATCTTGAATTCTGAGTGGAAGTCTCCAGATAGCCTGGATGAGCAAAACCACTTTGAATGAGTGTGGCACTTATACAAAGAAAGTTGCCAGATGATGTTTACCAAAAAAAAGTTGAGATGAAATAAAGAAAAAAAAATGAATGCAATTTAGTAGTGCCAAAAAAATAAATCATACTCTTACGTATACATACCTTATGTAAAATATATAATATGATATATATGTATATATATGTGTGTGCTTATACATATATATACATATTATATATGCATATATATATATATAACTGTTTTGAAAGACTAAATAGTTTCATGTGATTAGAGCTCAATATATATGTATACCTAGGGGAAGAAGGAGGTAGGAGATTAATCTGGAAGATGACAAAGTTAGATTCAAGTTTGAAATTTTTATTGCCTTGAAGAAGATAACACTGGCTGGTGGCATATTTATTTTATAATGTTTCTTTCATTTTTTCTATATTTGAATTTATAGTTTTATTACTGTCATTGATTTCTTATGCATTTTACTCATATTATTGTATTAAAGTTTATTTCTTTATATAATTCTATTATTCAGTGCATGCTATTTCAAGAGGATTTTACATATGAGTAAAATGAGGGCCAGAGAGGTTATATAACTTATCTATGTACAGGTGCTCTACCTACAACTAAAATTAGAACGAAAATGATTACCCACTTTTCTAGAAATCCGTACTACTTCGCACTGATGGTAGTTTATTTTTTTTATTTATTTTTATTTTTTTAACGTTTATTTATTTTTGAGACAGAGAGAGAGCATGAACGGGGGAGGGTCAGAGAGAGAGAGGGAGACACAGAATCCGAAACAAGCCCCAGGCTCTGAGCTGTCAGCACAGAGCCCGACGCGGGGCTCGAACTCACGGACCGTGAGATCATGACCTGAGCCGAAGTCGGATGCTTAACCGACCAAGCCACCCAGGCGCCCCCGCACTGATGGTAGTTTAAAACAAACAAACAAACAAACAAAAAGTAAGCCTATTCACCTTCTTGTACATATTTTTAATCAATTTTACCATTATTTACATAATTACCTAAGTCACAAATCTGGGAGGCATATTTCATCACTCACTTTCCTATATCACCTCCATCACCAATCCAAGCAACATATTATAAATTATCAAATTCTGGCTCATATATAGAGAAGATATCTCAATATTTCCTCTCCATTCCATTATGCTCACCTGCATTCAATACTTCTATTGACACCATAATATCCTTTTTAATCTCTGTACTTCTAGATTCACTTCCCCTCCTTGCAACATACTTTCATCAGAATGATCTTTTATAATGATAATCTAGTTGTGAAGTACCCATATGTTGGTCAGCATTACTATAAGCATCAATATTGGATTATATATATATGTGTTCCTCAATATAACCTTATTAAGCCTTTGTATCTTGGAATAAACAAACAATTCTGCTCAGAACACTGGGGCACCTTAAACCCTTTCATGACTATCTGGACATATCCTCGCTTGCATTTATTGATTTTCAGGAATAAAAACTAACTAGTGATGGCTTAATAAAATCATTTTCTTATTTCATATAGCAAGGAAACTAAAGGAATATCTTTACAGGTTTGGCGTTGCAACGGAACAATGTCAGCAGGGGCCCAGACACCTTAAATTTTACTACCTCACTATCTTCAACAGATTGCCTTTTCATTCTCAACTTTAGCCTCAAATTCACAAATTGGCTGCATTAAATCCAAGCATCACATTCTCTCACCAATATTCCTAGTGGAAGAAGGAAACAGGGGCAAAAAGCTTTTTTGCCACAAGAGGCATGGAGCAAAATACTGTCAAGTATCCCTGCAGTGTTGCTTTTCCAGTGGCCATACCTTCTTAGAGCCACGGACATGGATACTACAGAATTACTTGGACATAAAATCTGGAAGAGGGAATGGGGATGTCATAAGTAGCTGAAACAAATGATTAATCTCTTACTGTAGTATACATTGCTATTTGAATAAAAGGAAGATGTATGAACATTAAAGAAGGGAAACGGGAAGAGACTGTAAGATGCTTATGAGATTTGAAATTGCATTCTTGTAAGTGGATGTGAGAGAGAAAAGAGAACATTAACTATAAAGAAATAATATCCCAGATATTTCCAATACAGTAAAGTCTTGGTTTGTGAGCATAATTCATTCAGGAAACATGCTTATAATCCAAAGCACCTGTATGTCAAAGCAAATTTCAAGAACCATTGGTTCACTTGTGACCATTGTGACATTTGGCATCATGTACTACTCGTATTGCAAGACGTCACTCGTTTATCAAGTTAAAATTTATTAGAAATGTTTGCTTGTCTTGGAGAACCCTTGCAGAGCAAGTTACAACTGTGAGTAATTGATACACACCATCAAATCCATAGATTCAGCAATATAGCTGGCTATCAACTGAAGCTGAATAAATAAATACATACATCTAGGCACACAGTAAAACTGCCTAAAATCTAACACCAAAAATTTCAATTAAGAGCAGACCGAGAATAAAAACCACATTATATTAGAAGTAACAACAATACTGAAAACTGACTTACAAAGAGAGAAATCACAGAAAAATGTCATATCTTAAGATGTTGAAATAAAAAAAAACTACTCGTCTTCCATTATGTACCTTCAAAATAATCCTTTAAACTTAAGATAAATAAAAGTATTTCTACAAAATTAGTATAATTCATCATAACTCTCTTTTGAAGCAAAATAAATACAAAATAGAGTTCTTTAAACAAAAGGAAATGATTCCAGACAGAGGAAGAGAATGGAAGAGGGAAAAATGGGAAAAAATGTGGATCAAGATGAATAATTATTGACTTAAAAATGTAGTAAAAATATATTTTAGAACGTCAATTACATGTAGACCTAAAATACATGGCAAGAATAGCAAAAATGGAGAGAAGGTGAGAGACAGGAATAATTATTATTCTTTTAACTGGAAAGTGGTAAAAGTAACAATACATATTAGGTGGCCACAATATCAAGGATAAATGAATGTATTATTATTTAGGATAACAAGAGGAAAAAAACACATTAACAAGCCAATAGAGGATGAGGATTGAAATAATAAAAAATGTATACAATTAATCCAAATAGTATAAGAAATAAGGAAACAAAGAAACAAGACATTAAAACAGAACATAAATAATTGCATAGTTAATCTAAATATTAATATGTAAGTAATTACATTAAAAGTAAATAAAAAGGGGGCGCCTGGGTGGCGCAGTCGGTTGAGCGTCCGACTTCAGCCAGGTCACGATCTCGCGGTCCGTGAGTTCGAGCCCCGCGTCAGGCTCTGGGCTGATGGCTCGGAGCCTGGAGCCTGTTTCCGATTCTGTGTCTCCCTCTCTCTCTGCCCCTCCCCCGTTCATGCTCTGTCTCTCTCTGTCCCAAAAATAAATAAACGTTGAAAAAAAAAAAAGTAAATAAAAAATACTTCAATTTAAGGATTATGTCTCAGAGTCTTTACACATGTAGGTTTACTAAATTTTACTTCTCTTACAAATCTCAGCCTTTGCATTCCCTACATACATTATTACGGGCATGTGTTGAAGTCCTAACTCCCAATACCTCAGATATGACTGTAATTGGAGATGAGACCCGTAAGGAATTAAGGTTAAAAAAGATCACTTTGGTGGGCTTTAATCCAATCTAACTGGCGTCCTTAGAAGCAGAGGAAATTTGGACATAACAATGAGACACCAAGAAAGTGCATAGACAGAGGAAAGACCAAGTGGAAGGTACTGTGAGAAGACCTTAAGGGGAGAGGCCACAGGAGAAATCAAACCATGCTGTCACCTGATATTGGACTTCTAGACTCCAGAATTGTGAGAAATACATTTCTATTGTTAAGTCATCCAATTTATGGTATTTTGTTATGTCAGTCTTATAGCACTAATCTAAGTACCCAAGAAGAACTCTCTCTCTCTCTCTTTTTCCTTTAACCTCCAAAAATGGATTCTCTGCCATTCTTTTATGAATTGCATACTTTTTCCTTTACACAATATTTTTTTTTTCTTGTTGTTGTTGTTTTAAATTTAGGTCCCTTTTTCATGAATCACATAGTAAATATATATTTTAGAACAATGTATTTACATGATTATTACATATTTATTTATCAACAATATATTCTTTATCTGATTCTTGAATATCTCTTTATCAATGCTACATGTATGGTAAAAGCTCAATAATATTTGCTAAATGAATTAATGTATCCCCATGCTTCAGTATTAACAGCAGAATTTTAAAACCTGAATACAGTAAAAACAGTTAACATTACTACAATATTGAATATTAAACAGGGTTTGAGAAGCAACCTGTAATTTTTTTGGTAGTTACAGAAGTTTAAATGTTATTTATTAGAGATGTTAGTCAATAATGATTTTTAATTGTTACACAGTACCATAAATCACATTGTACGGTCCTGTATCTTCATTATCAATAATCTTGGCCAGTGTTGGTATCATCCTTTAAAAAACTCAAAGATCTTGCAGGTATGGTTCTCACAATAGTCTTATGAAAAACACAGAGACCTAACTCTCTCCATTTTGAGATTAGGAAAAAAAAAACTGCAAATAAGAAAGGTTTGGAGTTTTGATCAATGTCAAAGAGCTAATTGGTGACATAATTGTCCCAAGAATACTGATCATCTGATTACTAATGTCTTCCATCCTCACTTTTCTTTAATCAATTTCTCATGCTGGAAAATAAGAACTAAAGTTGAATTAATTGGAAGGGAATGCTAAATATTCCAAATGATATTTCCATTACAATATTGTGCTTTGCTAATAAATAACTGAAATGCTGGGGACTTGGATGCTTTGTCCTTCTTAGGATGCAATCCTAAATTCAAGCAATGTATTTCTCTGACTCAACCTGTTGGAATATCACTTAAGTTACCTATATTTGTATTTGATAAAGTCTGCATATACTATTTGCGGATACTATTTTTGATAATAAAATTTAACATAAATTCTGAATGCAGATATATGGCTTCTAGTTACCTGCCCCCCACATACCTTCTCTGAGCTGAGCCTCTGCATTTAGGCACTCACTACACAGAGAAATGAGTCCATTGTTTATGACAGTTATTTTAGTCATTTTTACTTTTTAAATAGTTTTAATCACAATTTGCTTATATATTTCTCACAGAAATAATCCCAAAGCTTTTTTTTAAAAATTTTTTTTTCAACGTTTTTTATTTATTTTTTTGGGGACAGAGAGAGGCAGAGCATGAACAGGGGAGGGGCAGAGAGAGAGGGAGACACAGAATCGGAAGCAGGCTCCAGGCTCCGAGCCATCAGCCCAGAGCCTGACGCGGGGCTCGAACTCACGGACCGCGAGATCGTGACCTGGCTGAAGTCGGACGCTTAACCGACTGCGCCACCCAGGCGCCCCAAAGCTTTTTTTTTAAATAACATTTTTGGGTTCTAAAGTTGTGAAAGAGTTAATTAATTTATAGGATATTACAGTGACTCTATGGATTCTTTTTTCCTGTGTATATTAATAGACCATGTCTGTTAAGATTCTAAAAGGGCCAATTTTTGGTGAGAGAAAACAATGTAAATGTAATTTAAATTTTACAGAAGTTTAAGAAATGGTATCTCCACCAACACTGCACTTATATCTTGTTTAGAGACAGGATGCTTATTTGCATTTTGGTTTGTCTTCATATTTGCTAAGTGATTATATTTTGTCTTAAGGAATGGAAATTTTAGAAACCGAGAAATACTATAATTTTAGTTATTGTAGCAGTCTTCAGTATACTTGTTTGAAAGGAAGAAGTATGCAGTATTGGCAATAGTTTAAATGGTTTTTTAAAAAATGTTTTATAGAGGGGCATATATGAGAAATCAGATTTCAGCTAGAAACCTAGGTTCGGCATATACAACTAACTAGAGCCTGTCACGCAAATATTGATTTAAATAATCGCTGACTCATTGCCACATCTTTAATATGAAGGGGAATGACACAAGAAGAGCTATGTAGTGGCATAATTGTCAATCTGTCATCAGAGCAGTCTAAACTCCTAGAATGTTGCTGCTTTGAGGTGCATTGATATCATGTAGATCCCCATCTATACTCACCCGTCATGCATATAGAAAAAAAGAAGTCGTTAGCTAAGTCGTTGATTTGTTCCAACAGCTAAAATAGCAGCAGTGTCTAATCTCAAAGCCACATCTCTATGCCTATTGATTTCCATTTCATCTCATTATACTCTAATGACTCCCAATAACTTGGCATCAGTTTGTTCTTAGTCTAACATCTCAGAAAACATTAAAATACTTGCATTTTATGTCTTAAGTTATCACCTCATTTAAAGTATTATAATCTAAATCAATCTTGGGATATAGTGTTCTTGATCATGGTTTCCTGGCAAAGGCAGAAAAAGCAGAGGTCACACAGTCAGAAGGTGGGAAAGTGGCACCTTTGGGCAATGCCAGATCACCTCTGCTTTGATCACATGGGTGGTCTACAGGGTTATAAGGAAGCTGAGGGAAAAAACAAAACAAAACAAAACAAAGCCAAAAAAAAAAAAAAAACAGGCATAGGGAACAATTTATCTTTTCACTCTGTTTGAATGAGTCCCTGCATGGAAAGGGTTTTTAATCACCACGTCTGAATGAATAGTGAAGGTAGCATCTGTGTTAAAGCTGAACAAAAAATATACTGGGAACATGAATGGCTCTTTTTTCTCATGCAGCTAGGTTTAGATTTATTTTTACTGGAATTTCCCCTCCCCCACTAGTTAATATCCTCAATCATTGCTTAGTTCATTGATCTATTTGGTAGAAAGTAGAGGCAGAAGACAATATTCAGTCTGATTCAAAGAACAGAGCCCATGTAGTGATATCTGAAAATCATATTACACTCAGTAGCTCCACATCTTTCAAAATAGCCTTTTAAAAGAAAGTTAAGAAAAGACAGGAACTAACACTTTTTCCGATGTTCACTAGATGTTAACATTTTCAATTTGCCACCTTTTTCACAGAATTCCTTTTCAGAGAACAACACCATTGCCCCAGCAGTAGAAGAGGACTTGCCATTTTAAAGACTAAACACTATTATGGGTCGTTTCAAATTTTTTGATATATAACCTCTTTGTGTGTAACAGGAAGACCACCAGGGTGGTGTTATATCTATTTCTCTGTTCTGTAAACAGTACTACAATTCAAATGCAATTATTTAGGCAACATAAAAATTCTTACACAAATGATTACTTTATTTTTCATATTAAGTCTGGGGGTAGGTGGGGAGGAAATCTAACCTCTACACAGAAATACAGAAAGACAGAAGAGTTTACTGATTTTCTCCAGGATAAGATATTGAGTCTAATGTCTCCAAGTACATTGTTTTTGGCTAAAATTACAAGTGTCATTATGGCCTGATAATTCTCTGAACTCCTCTCCCTTCTTTCTAAGCCTCTCCCTATATTGCTCCTGCTCTCACTATTAAGAGTTGACTTTCATGGGGCTCCTGGGTGGCTCAGTCAGTCAAGTGTCCAACTTGGCTCAAGTCATGATCTTGCAGTTCATGAGTTTGAGCCCCGCGTCGGGCTCTGTGCTGACAGCTCAGAGCCTGGAGCCTGCTTCTGGTTCTGTGTCTCCCTCTCTCTCTGCCCCTCCCCCTCTTGTGCGCTCGCTCTCTCTCTCTCTCTCTCAAAAAATAAAATAAAATAAATAAAATAAATAAAAAGATTAAAGTCAGCTTCCTTAGAGTAAAGAAATGCATTTTACAGAAGCTTTTATGGACCAACATTTGAATAAAAGAGGTATGTTACTTCTATGGGAAAGCAATCCCATATTTTTATAAACTTTTTGCCCCAAATTTCCTTTTAATCTATGATAAAAATGGCATTTTTCTTCTCAGGTAGGAGACCTATACTTCCTGACTCTATATATTCCCTTCTGTGTCTGGGGGGTAGGGGGACAGTCGGGATATGTGTTTTAATATCACAATGCCTTCAAGCTTGAATTTTCATGAGTTTCTTTATCTCCTTTTCTGATTAGCTATGAAACTCTAAATACTTACTCTGCACAATGCTAGCTTAGTTTGTGAAATAAACTGTTTTACACACAGTTAAAGCAACTTAATTTCAGCATTACTGACTTACAGAAGTACCGTTATTCCAAGTAAATATAATTTTTAATTTCTATTCTTCACAAGGTACTACCAGTTACAACAGTTTACAACTCAGTCTCATGGAATTTGTCAGTTTTCTTTCTAATAGGGCTGGCCGAAACAAGATCGGCCCATGTCCATATGTAATGTATTTCAACTGTTGCATTTTTCTCCAGCAAAGACATTTATACCTGCTTTATTGCTGAAAATAAAATTAAATGTCACTCAATTTCCAAAGACACAGTGGTAATTTGTAAATGAAAAACAGCAGCATTTTTGTGAATTTATTCTGAAATATTTGCTAAATATCTAAAAAAAAAATAGATCGAATATCCTATACATTGGAAATTTGATTTTAGCTATGTCATGAGATTTCTCACAATTGCTTTCAGCAGTTTTTATAGTCAGTGAATGTTTGAAGTTGTGTACCCCCAGTAGTTTAAGCTACGTTAGGTCATTGGTGGTCATGGGTAAGCGCTTGCTCCACAAATAAAATACATCATGTCTTCATGTCTTCATCCTCATATCTGCATTTTTTTGTTCCAAACATGAAAACCATCTTACTTAATAACCTTAATACAGATCGATTTAGACTTACAAATACCTGTTCCTACAAATACAGTACCATCATAATCATAACATAAAATTCTAACTATTAGTAGAGTCAAGCTGACAAAGACCTCAATGTTTTTCCGTTAACAGCAGGTTTGGAAGTACCAGTTATGTAAGTTTGGATGAGATACTTCCTCAAAACACTCAGTGAAACTAGTTTCTAGACTAGCAAGGAACATTTTGCCTGTACTATTACATAAATCCTGTGGAAGTTCACAAGATCCCAGAGATATCATTCTCAGATCTGTAATGAAGAAACTAGCTTAATCAACATTTACAAATATGTAAATATTTTGAAAATTGATACAAATTATCATTTTAATGAGTAACAATTTTCCCTCAAGCATTGATGGAAAATACTCTTTGTTATGAAATGAAATTGCTCCTAACCTACATAGTAATACCTAGTAACAGACCAGGGGTTTTCATTGTAATGTATGGATGACCTCCATACTTCCTACCGAATAATTAATTTACTGTAACAGATAAATTTCTAGCAACTGGATTCACTGAATTTTTACAGTTTCCTGTAACTGCAAAAAAAGCTTTGATAACACTTCATTAAAATTAGCAATATTAGAGCAAAATATGCTATTCTTAAATGCCCTGTACATGGGTGGCCAATGGAGGTAAAGAAGTAAGCCTCGGAAACCTGCTATACTATTTTATACATCTTTTTTCTTCTGTGGGCAATAGATTGCATGCATATGCAATACAGTCTATAACTCTATAGATCATATAAACCATTTTAATCTTGGTTCTATGCTAATTTTAGACAGTTAATATTTTTAAATCACATTTTATTTTTATACTATTTTTATTTTATTTTATTTTATTTTTCAACGTTTATTTATTTTTGGGACAGAGAGAGACAGAGCATGAACGGGGGAGGGGCAGAGAGAGAGGGAGACACAGAATCGGAAACAGGCTCCAGGCTCTGAGCCATCAGCCCAGAGCCTGATGCGGGGCTCGAACTCACAGACTGCGAGATCGTGACCTGGCTGAAGTCGGACGCCCAACCGACTGCGCCACCCAGGCGCCCCCATTTTATTTTATTTTTTAAGTAATCTCTATCCCTAATGTGGGGCTCAAACTCATGACCCCAAGATCAAGAGTTGCATGCTCTACCGACTGAGCCAATCTGGCACCCCTAAATCACATTTTAGAATTATAGTGTCCTAAATTATTATTGGTGCTTCTGAGAGTGAGCATATCAACTCTGTAAGGTTTACAGACTCTTCTATATTCTGACTAGCATAGAGTAGCCCATCAACTTTAATGGACAAAAGTATCCTAAGGCAGCAAAATTTGTATATGTATCCAAAAGATTTTTTAATTTAGTTAAAATTTCACTTTAATTTATTTTAATATCCTGAAAACAGTACAAATACAAAGATATATTCAAATGGATGGCATACACTCACTGGCTAAAATCAATTTTAAAATGTCCTCACCACAGCATTCTGCTTTTTCCCTCTTTTTCATTTTTTAAATTTAGGTCTAACAAAGAGAAAATAAAATGCAGTTCTTAAATGACCTATTTTATGAGGTTTGAAAACTGAATGTACCATTCTCCCCTCCTGTTATGTTATGAATTAGGCCCCCTCCCTCAAATCATAGTGTCAAGTCCTAATTCACAGTTTGAGTGTACTTGGAAATAGGGCCTTGCAGAAGGTAATTAAGATTGGATGAGGTCAGAAGGGTGGAGTTCTAATCCAATAGGATGGGGTCTTCATAAAAAGAAGAGACACCAGGGACACACAAGAGAAAAAGTAGATATGAGGACTCAGCAAGAGGGTGGCCATCTGCAAGCTAAGGAGAGAGGCCTCAGGACAAAGTGAAACTGTTGGCACCTTGATCTCAGACTTCCAACCTCCAGACACATGGAGAAATTTTAATTGTGGCGTTTAAGTCATCTCATGTGTGTTGTTTTGCTATGGCCCAAACAGACTACAAAGACACTTCATAGAACATTTCATACACCCAGAAAGTTAACTTCTTGCTCTTTCAGGGAGTATTTCCCTCTCCCTGCTTCCCCTCTTCCCCCTCAGCAAATGCCATATATTTCCATTGCCATAACTTCTTTTTAACTACATAGTATTTGTATTCCATAGGAATCCTCAGTTTGTACATTCTTGTGTCTGGATTTTTAATTTCTGTTTGTTTCCTTAAAATAATGCTTTGACATTCATCAATTTTGCTGTGTGCAGTAGTACTTTGTTCCTCTGTTACCATACTGCCTCTTTAAATCTAAATTGATATAATATATTTGATATCTAATGTTTTAGATCTATAAAATAAGGAGGTAGAACCAGATGTCTTTTGAACATTAAGATTCTGAATTTTTAGCATTGAAAATGTATTGCCATTATCCACTTTGCTTCCTTTTGCTTTTGATATCATCAATCATTGAAGAAGTTGACACACTTTGAAAAGATATAAGGATCTGGAGGGCTAGAAGAGTGCTTTCAGAAAAGGTATGGGACTTGGGGAGATACAATGTAAAATATATATATAAACCAGTTTAGGGTTTATAAGTGAAATAAGGAGCAGAACTTAAAATTAGACTTAAGGCAGAAATAAATGGGTAAATGTTAAATTATTTACTATGACTCGTTAATGAATTTACCCATGCTATCTATGACTTTGAGAAGAAAATAGTATGTTAACTATACAGTAGAACTGAAAAATATACTTCTATTAAAATAATGCTAAGGTAAAAATTAATGTTAAGGCAACAAAAAAAATTGATGTGACACAAATTCTACATTAAAAAAAAGAAATTCTACATTTATTCTTTGTAAACCATAGTCCATAGGAACATAAATTATCAATATAAGAATACATTAAATATAATTGCCATGATAATAGAAAGAAAATAATTCAATTCTATCTAGAGCCATCAGGATCACTGCTAGCATATAATTTCTTTAAAAATTGTTTTAATGTTTATGTTTTGAGAGAGAGAGACAGAGTGCAAGCGGGAGAGGGACAGAGAGGGCGACACAGAATTGGAAGCAGACTGCAGGCTCTGAGCTGTCAGCACACTTAACCAACTGAGCCACTCAGGCACCCCTAGCATACAATTTCCTATACGTGTTTTAACGTATAACAATTTGGATGATTCCTCAAAATATTTGCACTTATATACTAACAAGATTTATTAGTGATTACAAGTAGATAAATAGATGGAAAAGATATACAGGCAGAGAGAAAGATGAATAGAGAGTAATACTAACAAGTAAGGATTTTAATAAAATTATATACCTTACTATATTTATAATATAAATCTTGATTAATACCTAATATATGTGGAGATGAAAAGACTTATAATATTGAAGAAATAAAGATAAAGAGAATTTACTCTCATAAAATAAAATCATATTAGTTTTCATGGTATCTAAAATATTTTAATGGGTTTCAACATGTTTTTCACATGTATCTGTAGTTATTATTTATTTTTACCATTAAAACATTATTAAGTCCACACTTTATGTTATTGAATTGCATTTTCTTAATATAAAGCATTAGGAACAAAAATTTTAAAGAAAAAAATCTACAATAAATTTTTTTTCCTGTATAATTGTCTCACATTAACATTTTCCCATATGTTCATATCTTTGTTCTTTAATATAATCCAGAAATTCTGCATCTGGAAAATGATAATTCCCAGATCCACATTTCAAAGCAAAGGAAATTAAGGTGCTAATTGCAGAAATCTAATTTCAGGGAGTACAGTTATCACCATACATTTAGAAATGCAAACATCACATAAAGAGGAAATATCACTAGATTTCATTTAGGAATAAAACCATTCTGTATAGAAATCTTTTTTTGTTTCTTTTTCGTTTTCCTTCTATTTGCCCTGAGATTCCCTAAAAAAGATTATTGGGCAGTGTTTTTGTACTTTTAACTCACTAAGTGGGCATCAATGATGGACAAGTGAAATCAAGTATGGAAGGAGGGCATTACATGGATTCATTATTGATATGAACATATCTAAATTTATCTGATGGCTTGATCTGGAGGTATTGTACTTTAAGAAGCCACAGACATTCCTTACCAAGACAATCCTACAAAGCAAAGAAGGAGGAAATATTTATTCGCCTGCCTATTTCTTTCATTGTTCAAAACTTTTCCCTATAGGGATAACTCCCCTGGACTTGCGTACTGTGCATGTGTGAGTACGTGCTGAGACTTATTGTAGTAATGCCAGCAGGGAGGGTTAAGGGCATGATGTGAGGGAAGACACGTCACACATGTGTTAGGTTGGCACAGCACACACAGAATTGGCTGCTACAATGACCCAGAGACACTGCTGCTACCAAAGACAAAGGTGGCCCTGAGGATCTGAGACGGTGCCTACGAGGGGTCTGATAAACTAAGTGATTAAAAAAAAAAAAATTCTGGTTGTTTCCTCAAAGTATAATGGGTGTATTTTACAGGAACAATCTTGATTGCAAGAAATTTGAGTAAAGTTATAATTTTATTAACAAAGCAGGATAGCATAAAAATTTCATAATGTATTAAATCCAAATGTTAGAAACCTTTAGCTTTTGCTTTGACATATAAAGAGTTTGGAAGTTCTCACTCCCATCCCCATAACAAACAAACAAGCAAGCAAACAAAGCTGAACACACTGAAAATCAACAACTTTTTTTTAGATCTATCAGAGAATTGAGGTCACCGAGCAAACTACTATCTTGAAAACTGGGAGACAGATAAAACAATCACAGCTTACTGGGAGTAGAAACTCAGGAGCAAAAATCCACTCCTGTATCCAGTACTAGCAGGTACACTTAACCCATAATTGACAAATTTTGGATTCTCAGTGTTAGTTTGAGAATTAAAAATTCTAAGGGGCAGTCATAGAGGAAGCCCCACACTCTCATTAATGCCACCACTAAGAGCCCTATCAGGTTCTCATAATAAAGATTGGAGAACAATTCCCTCATGCTTGCCATAGGGAGTGGGAAAAGGTAACCATTTTTTGAAGTTTTATTTTTAAGTTATCTCTACACCCAATATGGGGCTCAAACTCACTACCCAAGATCAAGAGTCACATGTTCCACTGACTAAGCCAGCCAGACACCCCAGTAACCATTTTGAAATAATCATGGAGCTTTCTGTTTTACAGCTGCCTTCAAAGGAAACTACTTTGCCAAAGCCTGACTAAGGTGGAGAAAAGGAAATACATAAGTCTATCCCCCTCTAGTCTTCCTGTATCACCTACATTGAAGACGGGGACTTATGAAGGTCATAGCCCAGGAATACAGGCCCATTAAAAGATTGAGGCCAAATTACAGGAACACAGAACACTTCCCTTTCATCACCTCTCACCAAAATACCATCAAGCATCCTGGAAAGTAACAGAGGACTGAAGATGGAAGAACCGCAAGGCTCAGATTATACTCAAGAAGGAATTTCTAGTAAAAGCTAAAGACTATTGGGATAACAACAACAAAAGAACCCTAGAAGAAATTGAAGCCTCGAACATATACAGCTAGAGAAAACAGTAAACACAGTGTACCTCCTAGGCAAATTTCCATAAATTCTCATACTGAAGACCTATTTACTTTAGTTCCTCTGACCAAATACATACTTTCTGGCCTTCAAAATAATAATAACTGTGATGACAACAACAACAAGGCATTCTAAAATGCAAAAAATCTCTGAAGACACAAAGCAAGCAACAAAACTAGATTCAGATACAACATAGATTTTGGAATGACTACAGCAGTGTTTAAAATAACAATATATAATATACTAAAAGCATTTAACAGAAAATGTGGACAACATATGAGAACATATGGGCAATATAAACTGGCAGATTGAAACCCTAAGAAAGAATCAAAAGGAAATGCTAAAAATATAAATAAAAATAAACAAGGTAAAGGAAATGAAGAATGTCTTTGATAGGCTCACCAACAGAATAAGCATGTCAGAGAAAAGCATCAGTGACTTGAAAGATATGTCAATGGACAAATCCCAAACCGAAATGCAATGAGAAAAAATAAAACACAAAACAAACAAAATACCACCAAAGGAGAGGGGGAAAAAGCAGAAGAAATATTTCAAGTAATAATGGCTGAGAGTTTTCCAAAATTAATGACAGATACGAAACCACAAATCATAGAACCACAGATAAGCACAGATTAATCGAAACACAGTCATTTTTAAAAAGCTACATATAGACATATTAAATTTGCAGAAAATCAAAGAAAAAAAGTAAATCTTGAAAGAAGCCAGAGAGTAAAAAAGCAAAGCAAAACAGAACAAAACATAAGTACCTAACTTACAAAGAAACAAAAGAATTTCATCGATTTTTGTCAGAAATTCTGTAAGCAGGAAGAGAGTAGAATTAAGTATCTAAATTGTTGAAAGCAAAATCCAAAAACCTAGAATTCTAAATTCAGTGAAACAGTCTTCCAAAGTGAAGAAGACAAGAATACTCTGCTATGGAAGGAACTGTATTCCTCCAAATTTAGTATGTTGAAACCTTAATCTCTAATGTGATGATATTTGGGGATGGGGCCCTTGACATGCAATTTGGTTTAAATAAGGTCATGTGGAAAGGGCTTTAATGATGGGATTAGCCCTTGTAAAAAGAAACACAAGAGTGCTTGCTTCCCCTCTTTCTCTCACTCCACTCATATGCACCCAGGAAAGGGAATGTGAGGACAAAGCTGGACACAGACGTCTGCAACCTGAGGAGAAAGTCTTCACCAGATGCCAATCCTGCTGCTACCTTGATCTTGGACTGCTTACCTCCATATTATATTTATCGTAGTAAATTCTGCATCCAATGTGGGGCTCATACTCATGACCCTGAGATCAAGAGTCGTTTGCTCTACCAATTGAGCCAGGCAGGCGCCACCTGCCCTACATTGAGTATTTTTTAACAGTTCTATGCTCACATTTTGATAATTTCGATGAAATGAATTGACTTCTTGAAAAACAATGTATCAAAACTCAAGTGATCAGAAATGGATACTCTAAATAGTCCCATCTATATTTCAGAAAATTTTCAACCACATGATTAGATGGTTTCTAAGGCTAACTCTATCTAACATTTAATGAAGAATTTACAACAATATTTTCTGGAAAACAGAAAGACTACTCCCTTACTCATTCTATTAAGCCACCATTGCTCCTATATAAATACCAGATAAAGAAACTAGCAGAAAGGAAAACTACAGATCAACATATTTCATAAACATAGATTTGAAAATCTTCAATAAAATTTAGCAAATTTAATATATTTGAATATATTAAAACAATTACACACCAAGACCAAAATGAATTCATCCTACTTTGGTGTTTGACATTCAAAAGTTAACATTCAAAAATCAATGAAATACTGGTAAACCTAGCCAGAGCAATTGGGCAAGAAAAAGAAATCCAAGATATCCAAATTGGAAAGGAGAAGGGAAAATTATCTCTATTCAGAGATGGCATGTTCTTATATATAGAAAGCCCTAAAGACTCCACAAACGAAACAAAACAAAAATCCTGTGAGTATAACCCAGTTTAATAAAATTAGAGGATATAAAATGAACATTAAAAAATCAGTTTTACTTCTATATACCACCAACAAAATATCTGAGAAGGAATTTCAGAAAATAATTCTTTTCACAATATTATTTAGAAAAATAATAATATACTTGTGAATAAATGTAACCAAGGAGGTGAAAGAGTTATACAAGGAAAACAAACAAACTATAAGATGTTGAAAGAAAGAATTTTTTTTAATGTTTATTTATTCTTGAAGGACAGAGAGAGTATGAGTGGGGAGGGGCAGAGAGAGAGGAAGACACAGAATTCAAAGCAGGCTCCAGGCTCTGAGCCATCAGCACAGAGTCTGGTGCAGGGCTCAAACTCATGATCTGTGAGATCACGACCTGAGTGAAGTCAGATGCCCAACTGACTGAGCCACCCAGGTGCCCCTGAAAGAATAAAGATACAACTAAATGGAAAGGGATCCCATGTTCATGGATTAGGTGACTTAATACCATAAAAATGTCTATACTACCAAAAATGACTTACAGGTTCAATGCAATCCATATCATATCTCAATGGCATTTTTTTTAATAAATTTTTTTTTCAACGTTTATTTATTTTTGGGATAGAGAGAGACAGAGCATGAATGGGGGAGCGTCAGAGAGAGAGGGAGACACAGAATTGGAAACAGGCTCCAGGCTCTGAGCCATCAGCCCAGAGCCCGACGCGGGGCTCGAACTCACGGACCGCAAGATCGTGCCCTGGCTGAAGTCGGACGCTTAACCGACTGCGCCACCCAGGCGCCCCCTCAATGGCATTTTTTTACAGAAATATAAAGACATTCTAAAATCCATATGGAACTACAAAAGACCCCAAATAGCTGAAGCAATTTTGAACAAGAAGAACAAAGTTAGAGGCATCACATTTCTTGATTTTAAAATAAATCACAAAACTACAGTAATCAAAACCCTATGGCACTGATATATACATAGACATATAGACCAACACAACAGAACAGATAGCACAGAAATAAATCCATACACAATATGGTAAAATAATATTTGATAAGGGTGCCAAGAAAACACAATGGACAAAGAATAGTCACTTCAACACATAATGTTGGGAAAACCAGTTATCCACATCAAAAGTATGGAACTGTATTTCTGTCTTAGCATATACATGAAAAAATAGTTCAAAATTAATTAGTGACTTAAATGCAAGATTGTAAACTATAAAACTCCTCATTGAAGGTTCAGGAAAAACAAAACTTATTGACATTTATCTTAGCAATTATTTCTTGGACTCAACACCAAAAACACAGGAAACAAAAGCAAAAAAAAAAAAAATCAATAAAAGGATTTGTATCAAACTAAAAAGCTTCTCTATGGCAAAGGAAACAATCAACAAAATGAAAAGACAACTTATGGAATAGGAGAAAATATTTGCAAACCATATATGTTAAAATGAGTTGATACCCAATATAAATATATTTATGTATATATACGTATATATATGTGTGTGTGTATACATACACACACACACACAGAACTCCTATAATTCAATAGTAGAAGAAGAAGAAGAAGAAGAAGAAGAAGAAGAAGAAGAAGCAGAGGCAGGAGGAAGAGGAGGATGAGGAGAAAGGAAGGAAGGAAGGAAGGAAGGAAGGAAGGAAGGAAGGAAGGAAGGAAGGAAACAAACTGATTACAAAAATAAATAGACTTTTCTTCAGAAAATAAAATAGACTTTTCTGCAAAGAATACATACAAATGTCCAACAGGTATATGAAAATGTGCTCAACATCACTAAGCTTCAAGGAAATGCAAATCAAAACCATGGTGAGATGTCACATCACACCTATTAGGATGACTATTATGAAAACAAAACAAAACAAAACAACAAAAGGCAAGTATTTGGAGAAAATAGCAACCTCATGCATTGTTAGTGGAAACAAAATGGTGCAACCACTATGGAAAGCAGTGGTTAGTTCTATCAAAAAATTAAAAAATGAACTATCATAAAATCCAGCATTTCTACATCTAGGTGTATATCCAAAAGAACTAAAATTGGGATCTCAAGGAAAGATCTACACTACCATGTTCATTGCAGAATTTTCACAATAACCAAGGTATGGAAGTAACCTAAACGTCCATCGACAGGGAATGGATAAAGAATGGTATATACACAATGAAATATCACTCAGCCTTAAGAAAAAGAGAAATCCTTACATTTGCAACAACATGGGTCAGCCTGAAGGGTCTTATGTGAAATAAGCCAGACACAGAAAAGCAAAAACTACATACTATTATTTATATGATGAATCTGAAATAGACTAATATATGAAGAGAGTAGAATGTGGGTTCCCAAGAGTTAGGGAAAGGTGAAATATGGAAGTATTAATCATATAGTACAAAGTTTCAATTAGTCAAGATGATTAAAATCTAGAGATCCACTGTATAGCATAGCATACATAATTAATATTGTATTATATTCTTTTTTAAAATGTATTTATTTATTTATTTATTTATTTACTTATTTAGAGAGAAGGGGAGAGGCAGAGAGAGAGGGAGAGGAAGAAAATTCCAATTAGGCTCTGTACTACTAGTACAGAGCCCAATGTGGGACTCAAACTCATGAACCATGAGATAATTACCCGAACTGAAGCCAAGAGCCGGATGTTAAACTGACTGAGCCACCCAGGACCCCCTGTACTGTACTCTTAAAAATTGGCTAAGAAGGTTTATTGTACATTAAACATTACTGTTACTCAAACACACGAAATATAATGAATAAAGAGGGCAGAGGAAACTTTTGGAGGTGATGGATAGGTTTATGGCATAGGTGGCAATGAAGTCTTCGATGTATGCTTAAACATTTAATTTTATACATCAAGTATGTATAGCTCTTGCTATGACAGTCATACCTCAAAAAAGTGGTTTTAAAAGAAAAAGAAAATCAAGGGAGCCTGGGTGGCTCAGTCAGTTAAGCGTCCGACTTCAGCTCAGGTCATGATCTTGCGGTTTGTGGGTTCAGGCCCCGCGCTGGACTCTGTGCTGATATCTCAGAGCCTGGAGCCTGCTTCAGATTCTGTGTCTCCCCTTCTCTCTCTGCCCCTCCCATGCTCATGCTCTGTCTCTCTCTGTTTCTCAATGATAAATAAACGTTAAAAAAAAAGTTAAAAAAAAAGAAAAAGAAAATCAATTAGTCCATCTCACAACAGGTTAAAGAAGAAAAATCATCATCTTAATTGCTGCAGAAAAAAACATTTAACAAAACCCATGCAAAAACTCATGACAAAAACTCAGCAAAGTAGGAATAGAGAGGGAAACTTCCTCAGCTCGAGGATATTTACCAAATTCCCAAAAGACATTAAACTTAATAGTGAGAAACTGGTTGATTTCTTCTTAAGACTGGGGACAGACAAGAATTTCTTCCCAAAAAACAAAACAAAACAAAACAAAACAAATCAAAAAACCCATGAATTTCTTCTCCTGCTCCCCCTATTGAACATTATAGTGGAAATCCTAGCTAGTAAAATAAGGAAATAAAAGGAATACATATTGTAAGGAAGAAATAAAACTGCATTCAAAGTTGACACGATTGTCTATATGGGATTATAGAATTATAATCCAAAGTTAGAAATAAAACCAGAGTTCATATTAATATAAATAAATGATTGAAAAAATTAAAATGAAAAAGAAGAGACAAATCTCACATATTGGAGACACCCAATAAATTGTATAGACACTCTACCCTAAAAGAAAAGAACCATAAGTCCCCACTCATTGAGTATGTACTGTGCATAGGAACTTCTTTTCATAGAATTCAGTTTGGAAAGAGGAGGAAATAAAAAACCGTGTAACATCATTATGGAGAAACTTGGTAAAAACTACTTCAACCACATGATCTAGGTCAACATCAATCATCTTAAAACATGTAGATAGTATGTATCCTTATTACAACATGATGAAAAAAGCAGTTTACCTGTGTGATCTTTCTCCTAAAACCCTATAAGACCAATCTAATCATGAGAAAGAGCTCATACAATAGTAACATAATTTAGTTAACTTCATTAAAGATTTTAATATTTTATTATTTTTATTAAAGAGTATGATAAAGTATATTCAAAAGCCTAAAACTAAGGAGAACACGTTATGGTTAATGACTAGTTAAATATAGTATTTTATGATATTCAATTTAACTATTTTCACTTACATTCAGTAGCAGAACTCTAAATTGAATCTAATCCAGTGTGTGACATTTATTCCAATTCATTTATAAATAGAAAACATTAAATTGATTGAAATCAAGTAAAACAATTTTGACAGGTCTTGATGAAGTTTTTGTCAGCTTTCATTTCAATGCATTTAAACTTAGAATATCAAAAGAAACTGTAAATCTAAGTGAAATCATAATTGGTGTGAATACCAACAGGAAGAAAATGGTAAATTTAATTCATGCCCAAATGAAACCATTTCAGAGCACCCAACATGCACACATACAGTATGAGATTGAGTAAAAAGTCTTTGAAATTCAGACTATTACATAGTAAATTATTTAAAATATCTTCATTAAGAATTTCTGTTTTTAAATGCTCTATTTAAACACACTTCAGGTAGAGTTTTTGTTTTGTTTTGTTTCTTTTTAGAGTAAAGTTAATTTCTTACAATTTTTAACATTTATTTATTTTTGAGAGAGAGAGAGAGAGGAAAGAGAGAGATAGATAGATAGAGAGAACAAGCATGGGAGGGGCAGAGAGAGTGGGAGACAGAATCCAAAGCAGGCTCCAGGCTCTGAGCTGTCAGCACAGAGCCCTATGTAGGGCTCGAACTCTTGAGCTGTGAGATCATGACCTGAGCCAAAGTTGGATGCTTAACCAACTGACTGAGCCACCCAGGCATCACCACGTTTTAAAAAATTTTTTGAGCCAAGTTAATTTCTTTAGATTAAAAAGGAAAATAAATTGAAAAAAGGTGATAAGGAGATTCTTTACATTGCTTAAGGGAGCTATAATCAGCAATTATAAGAGCACCTGCTTAGTACAAGCCTTTCAACACAAATATTAGAGTAATAAAGAAATTTAATCAGGTATAATTATTCCTCTTTTTTAATCCTTCTTTAAAACCATGGTATTCTCGATGTGTAAATTAAGAAAGATAGGTTTTTGGGGAGCAAAAATGTGTGATTTCCTTTCTACTTATTTATTTTTTTAAATTGTTTTAGTGTTCTTATTTAGTTTTGAAGGAGAGAGAGAGAGACAGAGCATGAGCGGGGGAGAGGCAGAGAGAGAGGGAGACACAGAATCTGAAGCAGGCTCCAGGCTCTGAGCTGTCAGCACAGAGCCCAACATGGGGCTTGAATTCACAAACTGTGAGATCATGACCTGAGCCGAAGCCGGACGCTCAACCGACTGAGCCACCGAGGCACCCCATGTGATTTCCTTCTTAAACAGAGGCTATGGATAAACAAAATCCAAATTCCAAAATCTAGCTCAACTTGAGCAAGAAATTAGCGGAGGGAGGGAAAGGAGACAAAAATGATAAACTTCAGGACTAAAAGAGGGAGCACCTCTACATTTCCTGTAGATACTAATAGAATAATAAAATGACATTATGAATAATTTTATGCCAATAAATTCAACAGTTAAAATGCTGTTAGGCTGAAAAATTAATGTTAAAATACCAACCCCCTAGCACCTGAGATGTGACCTGATTTGAGAATAGGGCAACTGTAAACTCAATTAGTAAAGAGGAAGTTACATTGTAGTGATGCAGGCCCTTAGTCCAATATAACCGGTTTCCGATATAAAAAGAATGTCACGTGAGAAGAAAGAGACATGTACAAAAGAAAGATGATGTAAAAATACAGGGAGAAGTTCCACACTAGTAGTGATTATCTACAGGACAGGAAGAGCTTGGAATAGATCCTCTCCAAGAACCCTCAGAAGGAATGAAAACTGCCAGCACTTTTAACTGGGACCTGTAGTCCTCAGAACTGTAAAATAACAAATGTCTATTGTCTAAACCACCCAGATATGGTGCTTTGTTATAGCAGCCCTAGCAAATTAATACAGATGAAATGAACACAATCCTTCAAAGGTACAAGTTACCAAGACTGGCACAAGAAAATATGCAAAAAAAAAAAAAATAATAATGCAATAACAATTAAATTTTTAAATTCAGAATTAAGACATTTATACAAAGACTCAAAGACCAAGAGCAGATGATTCCTGGTGAAGCCTATTATTTAAGGAAAAAAGTATATCAAAGCTGTATATTCTTCTTCAGAAAACAGAGAAGGTTAATGCATTCCCCAACTCATGTTGAAAGAGTGCTACAGAAAGAAAGAAAGTTATACTGATGTCAAAATCAGAATAGAAGGTCATTGGAAAAAAAAATATGGGGAAATGTCTCATGCAAATGAAACAAAAATCCTTGACAAAATTTAAACAAATGAAGTCCAACAATACAACAAAAGATGTTGAATCATTATGGGAATTTAATGGTGGTTTAATGTCTGAAATGAACAACTTTAAAGAAAAAAATAATACACAAACAGGAATTTATAAAAGAAGAAAAAACTGCAATAAGGGAAATCAGGCAAAAGCAGGTTCTTTGAAAGGGATGACATCTTGGGGCACCTGGGTGGCTCAGTCGGTTGAGTGTCTGACTTCGGCTCAGGCCATGATCTCACAGCTTGTGGGTTCGAGCCCCGCCTTGGGCTCTGTGCTGACAGCTCAGAGCCTGGAGCCTGTTCCAAATTCTGTGTCTCCTTCTCTCTCTGCCCCTGTCCCACTCATGCCTTGTCTCTCTCTCTCTCTCTCTGTCAAAAGTGAATAAACATTAAAAAAAAAGGGATGACATCTTTAAAAGTTTACAAAATTGATAAAGTATTAGCAAAACTTACAAAGAAAAATTTTAAAAAAGAGACATTACCAATATTAAAAATAAAATATTGGACTTCACTACAAACATTACAAGAATATTAAATACATATTATAAATAATTTTGGAATAATATTTTTAAAAAGTTAGATGATTTGAACCACTTATTTGATATAATCTCAATTAAATCACAAGTAGAATATTACAAATATAATTCTATATCTTTTAAATAAATATGATAAATATGAATATTGGAAAGAAAGACAGAAAACTTCCTCTTTTTAAGGTGGCATGGTTGCATAACTAGAAAATACAAAAGAAGGTACAAACATCTAGAAAAATATTCACAAGATACTGAAAAATATGAAATATTGCTAAGATTTTCTTATACCAGAATACAGTATTTTTATTGAAATCTCCCAAGCAACTCCTATTTAAGTTTGTGTGTACATATATGTTCTTTCTTTGTGTGTGTGTATAAATCAATAAACTATGACTATATATGAAAATGCAAAGGCAAAGCACAGCCAAGATTATCTTAAGAAGAATAAATTTGGAGTATTTTACCACTAAATTTTAAACGCTATTCTATAGAACAGTCATTAGTAATGAGCTATTAGCCCAAGGACAGGCAAACATATTGATCACCAGAAGAGAGGTATAGAAAAGAATTCTCATATGACAAAGTACTTAATTTTTAACAGCTTATTGAGGCATACTTGATATATACAAAATATTGCACATATTTAATCTATACAATTTGATGTTTGCCTGTGAAACCATCATTTGCAATCAACTAATAAATATATCCAATACCTCCAAAAGTTTTCTTCTGCTCCTGTGTGTATGTGTGTGTTAAAGACAATTAACATGAGATGTATTTCAACAAAATTTTAAGTCTACAGTACTTAAACTGTATGCACTATGCTGTACAGAGATCTCTAGAACTTACTCATCTTGCATAACTGAAACTTTATACAATTGTGCAACAACTCCCCATTTTCCCTTCTCCCTGACTCTGGAATCTCCATTCTGTAGTCTGCTTCTATAAGGTTGACAATTTTAGAGCCCTCATGTAAGAGGAATCATGCAGTATTTGCCCTTTTGTGACTCATTTCACTTAGCATAATGTCTACCAGGTCCTTTGCAAATGGTATGATTTCCTTCCCTTTTAAGGCTTACTGGTATTCTATTCTATCTATATACAACATTTTATCTGTTCATCTGTAGATAGACATTTCATTTGTGTCTATATCTTGACTACTGTTAATGCTGCAATGAACGTGCAGTTGCAGCTATCATTTTAAGATTCTGATTTTGGCGATTTTCAATATATACCCAGATGTGGGGATGCCGATTATAAGGTAGTTGTAATTTTAATTTTTGAGGGACTTCCAAACTGTTTTCCATAATAGCTGCACCAGTTTACATCCCCAACAACAGTGGGAAAGAGTTCAATTTCTCCATCTTCTCACTGACACTTTTCTGTTGTTGTTTGTTGAGAGTAGTCATCTGAACAGGTGCGATGTGACATCTCATTGTGGTTTTGATTTGCATGTCCTTGATGATTAGTGACATTGAGCACTTCTTTTTACACCGTTGGACATTTGTATATCTTTGAAGAAATGTCTACCTGTGCCTTTGCCCATTTTGTAATGTGGTTATTTGCCTCTGTGTGTGTGTGTGTGTGTGTGTGTGTGTGTGTGTGTGTGATATTTGACATTAACTCTTTAACAGATATATGAATACCAAAAGCATAGGCAACAAAAACAAAAATAGACAAGAGGGACTTCCTTAAACTAAAAAACAAACAAATCAAAATAAAACAAAATAAGAAAATTTCTTCATAGCAAAGGAAACAATCAACAGAATGAAACAGCATCTTGCAGATTAGGAAAAAGAAATATTTGCAAACCATGTATTTGACGAAGGATTAACATCCAAAACAAATGAAGTTAACTACATGTATTACAAAGGCATACTGTAATTCATGAGGGATAAAGGAATGGTTTCAAAAAGTGATGATAATGACCCAATCTTCTCTGCTTGCAAGATTGTCCTGTGTCATAATTTTTCTATCTCTACAAAGTGCTTTCCAGCTTCTTCATGACTACATTAACAACTGAATGCTCATTTAAATTTTCTTCTTATTCTTTCTCTCCTTTTGTTCTTTCCCATTATCTTTCTTTTGCATCTTTATGTATACTTTTCTCTATTGTTTATATTTTAATTTTTATGTGCTTTTAATTTTTAGGAAAATATGCTCAATTGGTAGTCTACTCTCAGTTATAAGCATTTATTGGATCTACTGGTATTTTTTCTGGGAGCTAGAAATTACCCATCTTACTATAAAATCACTTCTAAAGCAGTAATTTTGACCATGATGATCCAAAATCATTGCATCTCATTAAACATCTACATAAAATTTATAGAACCACTGCCAAGTGCCTTAAAAATCTGAATTAAGGTGTATGTATGAATGCTGAAAACAATCACATGACTTTATCTGTTGATGTTAGTAATATAGATTTAAGTTGAAATAACAATACTATGTTGCATCATGTTTCTCAGTCAACAATTCTTTTGCAATCCACACTATGTTCTTCTATTTTTCCTGCATGGGAAAAATAGGCAATATATATGTAAGTGGCATTTGCTATCATTACCTGTTAATATAGTTTATAATGTATCCTTAGTCTTGAGAAGTCACTTTTAAAGTCTGAGACTTTAAGCTTTGATACAAGCAAAATTTTAAGTAACATACATAAAATTGTATAATTCATATAATTATATATTATAAAAATATTACTATTTTATTACATATTTATTATTATTTTCCCAGTAATCATTTTAATTAATAAAGGAAAACAGGTCTTATTTTTAAATTTGCATATTTTTAAGGTAAAAAAGGTAAAGAATATACATGGTAAAAGTTACACATGTGCATATATGACCTTTCTGTTCTATTAAACACTTTAAAGGGAATTTGAAATAGTTTTTGAACACTGCTACATTTTTGGAGGTGAATATTCTTGGATGGGTAAAAATTTAAGTCCCTTTACTATTCAACTCCAACTTCATGTTAGGACATCTTGCTTTTCAAAGAAAATAGGCACAATCCATCTTAATCACCACAATTTTTCATATTTGTCTGTATTCAAAGGCAAAAAGTGCTACACTATATTTTGTTTAAACTTAGAAGCAGCTGTTCTAACATATGTTTCATCATTTTGAAGATGCCCTGTATATTTTTATCAGAGAAAACAAACACCATGATGTTATTATCAGCCAGTAACATTTTGCCTATGAAATATATGCAGAATATATATATATATGTATAAATTTGTTCACTAGACTTAAAGTAGATATTGCAGAAGATGGTATCAAAATCCCTTTCCAGCTCCAATACGTTATATTTCCATTGAAATGTCATACTCAATTTATACTCTGGTTTCCCCTGTCACATATGTCTCATCTCACTGTTGCTTTTAAGCATTTACTCTCTCTTCTAACTTGTGCAAATATTCTGCTCATTTTCCTTTAATCCACTTAAACTCAATCTTTCTGAGTAAACTATTCTTTCTCATTAGTGACAACTCAGGGAACTGAGTTAGTCTCTCAAAATCTTTGATGATTTACCATTTAGACCATATTCAGCACATTATCATGGATATATTAAAAGTCCACATGGATGCCCTATTGGACACTATGGCCTTGCAGTTACTTTACATCTTCATCTTCAATGATCACTGTTCACATACCATTTTAGCCATCTACATCCGTGGCCAACTGTCAACCTTGAAATTCCCTGCAAATGTTTTCATTCTATCCTTCACAGTTTCTCACTGGAAATATCGTATATTTTCTCAGGTTACAGAGTTTCTATTCCAGACACAGCAACTAACCCTAGGCACATTGTTTTTCAACACTGAAACTCATCTATATTCTATTTTTCAGATTTATCATGAATTTTGGTTGAAAATGTTGTGTCTTTTATCACAAAAGCAACTCAAAAATGGGCTAATAGACAAAGTTCTGAAGAGAACTCCAAACTTTCTACCATCCATAGCATCTCCTGGTTTTGAGTGGTAGAATGGCTTCCCCAAAATTAATTGAAAATGATTTCTGAACCAACCTTCCTCTCCTCCTCTTCCTCTACACCTAAGGCAGTTTGGTCACTGACTGAGCTATCACCAGAAAGGGATTAACTTCTCACAGCCACTTCCCAAATAATAATTAGGAAAAGGGGTTGGGTATTACGTTGCCCCATTTAAAAAATCAAAATTCCACCTGACCCTTCCTGGCTATGGTGTTTATTTCCCTTAACAGCCTGGTTGTTATAACCAATGTGCTGTAGCTTAGCCAATGAAGGCATGGGAGTTTCATACTTAATTCTGGATTAGCTACCTATATTCTTTTGTTGGATTGTCACGTGAAAAGGATAATGAGCATTTGGTTAAGAATCCTGATCACAAAGCTCCACTATAGTGTTTTACATGGTCCAATGTGAAGTACATCATATGTCTTTGTAAGTTTTATAAAAATGTACTGGCCTTTTTGCAGTTGACCCTTTTACACAAAAACTATGAAAGTAGCAATAACTGAGAAAAAGGTAAAGTTATAGCCAGTTAACGAGACACATTGGTTTCGCAAAAGTGGAAAGAGGACAAGAATCCATTCACCTGGAAAGGAGATATCATAGCCCCCTGAAAATATAAGAGAGGGAAAAACATTGATCTGTTGTCATTCAAGGTCATTCCGGGAGCCTGCATTAGGAGGAAAGCACTGCAGTAGTATCTTCCAAATTATCGCAAATCCCCAAGTATAATTCTTGGGTCTGCTATTTCAGCAGGGTGGTTCTGACATGATTTCTTAGCCACTGTCCTTAACATTACTCAGAAGCCTATCAGAAAGAGCACAATACGACCCCACCCCTGGCACCTCTTACAAAAAACACCATTTTATACCTCCAATAAGTTTTCCTACTCTTTTTTTTGTCAGCATCGCTCACTCATTCTATAGAGCAATTGGATGCTGACAAATGTTAGTGTGGGTAAATAATTTAGATTTGACTGCCTGTGCTTAGGCCATCTCTGTAAGAGGAAACAATAGATTCAACAATTTCAACTGAACCAGGATGCTGAGAGCCTATCAGGCTGAGTAGAGGCCACATTGGAGGCACTGTCAACCTCTATTTCCGAGAAAATAATCCTTTTGCAATAATTGTAACCAATACATTACTTCCAAGGTTGCTATGTGTCCCCTGAGAATTGTGCTTCTTATGTAAAAATAAGACATTAACTTGTCTCCCTCCCCAAAACATAATGACTTACACATTATGAGTGCTTAAAAGAGACCTTTAGGTATTTACAAAAATACCACTTCCAAATGGAAGACATTTGGGTCAGCCTCTACCCATTGGTCAAGTTTATGGGTAGTAAAACTGCTCTACACTTCCTCCTTGAAGGATAAGGTAGAGTTTGTGATTTTCTTTTCATCTGGTTGGGTATAGGAACTTAGGGAACATGTTTGAGGTTCCCTGAGTTTGGCAGGCTAGCCTTATTTTATTCTTGGAGTCCTGCTAATAGTAGCCTGAATTAAATGCTGTCTGAGACAAGTGAAGTGATTTTGTCCCAAATTCTGGCATTCTGATTTAAAATAGGTGATAAAATAGCATATTCATGGGACAATTTTTACCAGAAACCAAAATACAGTAGAAAGGAGAGATGAATATTGTTGGAAACAATTCTCCCTGGATGTCTCATCTTCTTGCATATCTTTAAACAGAGGCATTGATGGCTTTTGTTCTGCACTACTTTTTTTTTCAGTAATATACCCAAAGAATTCTTAGATGATAGACTTTGCTTCCTTCCAGAGCTGAAGTCAGGGTTGTTTACTATTCAGTATATGAAAGATAATGTCTCTTTCTGGGGAAAAGGTCAGGCAGGTTTGCTCATGGCCCATTACAAAAGATGCTGCATAGGTTTAGGGCCATTCTGCATGACCCCTGTGGGAATTGAGAGACAAGGGAAACTGGTGTGGACATGAAGATTGTGCAGCCTCCTGTGTCAGGAGTAATAAAGTTCTTTGATTCTGACCCAGCAGTCAGAATCCTCCACCATCATTCATGAACCTATACAAGCTTGTGAGCAAGTAAAATTTCAGACTTTCCACAGTTCTTGACATTAACTTTATATATTCAATCTCAATATATATGGAGAAAATTCACTGTCTCTTCACAAACATTTGCGGTGAAATATATGCAGAGCCAAATGAAAGCTGATAATACAATCTGAAATTTGATTCCCTTTTCCTATGTCTTCAAATTTATTTTATAGCACATTTTCATGAAAGAAAAAGTCATGTTAATTTTGCTTTACTCTGCATATAAATTTGCATTTGTTTTTATATAAAAATGACACATCACATTACCCTTCACATTGTTTACCAACTGAACTACTTAACTTGCTCTCTGAGCCTCCCAAATTCATGAGATATTGATGAACTTGAATGTTCACTGGCATAAGCCTCTTTATCTAGTGAGCATAAGTCATTAATTCCCTGATGGTTGGTTTGGCTAAGATTTTAAATGGTTGCTACAGGGTGGTTGTGATATTCATCATCTCAATACCAGATTTTCTGATTCTCTGGAGTCATGTTAAAATCTAGTAATTTCATTTTGAGGAATGAATGCCTTGCACAGTATTTTTTTTTTCTCTTTGCCCGATTGCTAATTTTTCAAAGCTCCCAGTGGTACACTTAAAGATGGTCTGCCCCCATCACATGCCCTGGGAATCATGAAATAATGACTTCTTGGAGATTCTAACACCTTCTTTATTAGCCTGTTTGTAAACATATGAATTACAGGCAGCCTTCACATAAGGCAATCACCTGACTCTTCCCTTCTTTACATCTGGATTTTTCCATTTTTAATGGATTCTAAGTTGGAATTTAATTTTCATTAATATTAAGACTATTATCCTAGATACAAAATGTCAAGATATATAGAAATTAGAATTTTATAAATGTATGAATTTTAAACTTTCTTAATTGATGCATTTTTTTTGCAAACCTATTCACTATCATCAGCCATATGGGATAAGCGAGTAGCAAAAAAGATCACTTTCTTCATACTTAGAAGTGCTCCTGGGAATGGAGAAAATGTGAGGGCATTTAGAATATTTGATCATCCCCTTGGTATTTACTACCCAGAGTAAATGCATAGGTAATCACAGATTTATATTAAGAATTTGGAATCAAATACTATGAACCTCTCAAAATAGTTGACATAATTAAGTTCACCCCAGATATTAAAGTAAGCAAATCCAATGAATAACTGATAGAGCTTTAGAATGTGTTGAAAGTTCTATCCATGTAGAAATATATTTAATACTACGTGGTTATATTTTAAAGTGGAACAATGAAGAAACCATCATTTTTATTCATTATCAATCTAAACATAATTTCCAAAATGATTTATAACTTTATTGTTTTAAGTCAAGTCATCCCTTTTATGGTGTTTGTTTCTGAGGCAAAAATAAAACATGGGAAAAACTTTCTATAAATTGTTATTATGAAAAATATGTTGTTAATGTATTCTGGAGTATCCACAAGACTAAAATTCATTTTAATAGAAGCGAAATTTAATAGAAATGGCCAGTGAGTTATTTTAAGTTTCTCTGTTCAGTACAATTATTTAGAATATGCTCCTACTAAAATATCATCCTAGAGTATCTGGAATCAGTGTAAATACATATAAAATAAGATATTTGGCCTTCAATATGTTATGGATTAATACTTGATAAGTGGTCATTGGGACACAATAATATATACTGACATTAGAGAGAGAGAAACAAAGATACATAGGGAAGTTTAAAGAATAGAACCAAGGAGTGATTGATGAAGGAGAAGGCATTTAAGATAAACCCTCACATGTGTAAGATTTTGAAACCTAGAAATTAAGAAAGTATGTTTCTCTAGAAGAGAATAATTCTAAATATTAGAATATTTCAGCTCTTAACATATAATTCTTAATTGTTAAGAATATAAAAAGTAAAGTAAAACATAGACCCTCTCGATGACAATTGATCTTTAAGGAATTATTTTGGCAAGAATATAGAAGACTGAAAAATTCCTTACTGCTGATACAATTGAAGGCAACAGGCACAATATGGGGACGAGAAACAAGCATAAGGTAAGAAGCCAAGAATTAGGCACCAGCTTGAAGGTGATGTACTGGAAAGTAATTTTAGTCTATTGGTGTTTTGTGCTACTCAGGAGATTCCTTTAAGCCAACTGTTTCTGCTCAGGAGATGTTGCCTTGTGAGTTAGAACATAGGGCGAAGATTATTCTATTTTCCTTTCATTTGATCAGGTACTTCTTTTAAAGGCTGCCTATAAAAAGATGGGGTGCCATTTTCATGTCTAATTTTAGGTAAATAAAAATGTGAGTGTTTAGTAGAATGTCTATCATATTCAGTAAATTAATAACCCATATTTTCTTTATCTACTTGAGTAAACTTTGTGGGGAGTAATAGATATGCCCTGGATCTGAAAATGCTACCACCACAGGGCCATCTGGCTAATCAGATGTCAGTTTTCCCTTTTTGTCAGAAAATTAATTTTTCTGGTAGAAAGGGAGCATTGCTAGAAAACTTTCAGAGATAAGATAACCAAACTCTTATCAGAGTTCTTGTGTAATAATGCTGTAAAATGTAAAAATTCTGTCAGTTTCATAATTCCTTTTCATTTAGAGTACTTGAAGGTGAATCAAAAGTATGTCTGACTTAACAAAAAAGAAATCATGATTTAAAAAATATATGGTATAGGGAAATATTAAAATTACTCATGGATATAATTATAAGCTTTGCCACTTAAAACCCATGACATTGAACGGAACTGCCTCTTCTTTTTTTTTTTTTTTTTTAATTTCAGTTTCCACATACATAAATCATATCAACCTTACAAAAAGTCATAAGATAAGATAATATATTTCAATCTTCTAGTGCAGTATGAAGCATTCTTCAGAGACCTCCTTGCCAGCCAGGTGGGTTTTACAGAAGCACATCTTAGCCTGCAAATTTGATGAAGGTAGGAATCTTCATTCTTAATACTAGCTCTTGGTTACATAGTACACATAGCAGGGGCTCCATAAATATTCATACAAGGAATAAATGAATAATGCAATGACCCAAATTCAATTTTAAATTTAGAAAGCGTTTATATTAATTTCTCTGAGTTAAATTCTGAAATCCATTTATTAAAATTGATTGGGGATTTTCTATTTTGATATTTCAGAGATATGGAATCACAGTAGAAAATACATCTACATCCCTTACTTCTAGTTTCTGGGTGAGGAATGCACATAGGAAAGTCTCTATAAATAGATGCGAAATGATTAATGCTATCATTCAATTTAGTTCTAAATTAGGAAGGCTTATGTTTTAATTCTAGTGAGTTCAGTTTTGATATTCCAGAAACTTGGTTATTAAGTGTGATATGTAGTCTTCCAAGTATTTTCTCCTCCTCCTCCTCTTCTTCCTCCTCCTCCTTCTCTTTCGTCTTTTCCTTCTCCTTCTCCTCCTCTTCTTCTTCACCATATTTTGATTTTGTACCAATGTTATATTGTGTCATACCTTATATAATACCTATCATTGCTTTTCTAGTATAATCAAGAATTGGGTCTGGAAAATAGAAAGTGAAAAATTGTATTCAATAGAAACATGCTGAACTTGTATAAATCCTGCCAATGACATATTTCACAGTACACATGCAATGTGATGTGTATCAACATATATTTTGAAACCCTGTTGAGATAAAATGCATACAAATGTTCATGATAAAGATTAAGGAAATTCACTATGTTGTATCTAATAATTGATGTATTTTATGTGTAGTTTTAGAAACTGTCTCCTTTTATCCATTGCCATTGTTTCTATCTTAGCTAAGGCATGTCTTGTCTAGATTACATCAGCAACCTACTGATTGGATCATCACCTCCAGTACTGCCTGCCAATAATGCATTATTCATACTCTTCCCAAAGTAATCATTCCAAGACATACAATAAATCTAAGTCTCCTACTTGTATTATTCAAAAATATCCTTCAGGCAAAAAATCTAAATCTTCACTTTGTAATACAAAGACATTTATAATTTGGCTTCTGATTAACACTCCAATGTCATCTTATAACAGTCTTTCTGCACATAGAGACACATTGGCATGTCTGCTCATATGAATATATCACAGTGCCTTGAGCACTCCATGATTCTTCATCCCTCCGTGCCTTGGCATCCATCGTTCCTTCTGTTTATAAAACATTCTCTTTCCTCTACCTTTCACTCTCAGGCCTACAATCATTTACCTTCCAACATGCAACAGAAACATCATCATTAAGGTTTCACAGAAATTCAGAGACAGTCTTACTTGCTTCCATTTTGTTTTATTTTAAAAAATTTTTAATGTTTATTTATTTTTGAGAGAGAGAGAGAGAGAGAGCTCAAATGGGGGAGGGACACAGAGAGCGAGACACAGAATCCGAAGCAGGTTTGAGGTTCTGAGCTGTCAGCACAGAGCTCGACTCAGGGCTCGAACCATAAACCATGAGATCATGACCTAAGCTGAAGTCGGACACTTAACCGACTGAGTCACCCAGGTGCCCTCTATTTTATTTTCTGATAGCACTCTCTCTCTATATATATATGATTCTTGAGTACTTTTAATTTGGCTAATAAAACTGAAGAAGAAAACTTATAATTTTACTCAGTTTATATTAATTCAAATTTAAAAAGATGTATCTGGATAGTGATCATTCTATTAGACACCACAGAATTAGAAGAGAGGCTTAATTTCATGGTTATGCTACTAACTTACATATATTAGCTTAGGCAAGTCATTTAACATTTCTGAATATCATTTACTTTAATAATAAAGTGTACATTTTAACATTAATATTATTCACAAAGTTTAGAGATGTCAAAATTAGAAAATATATTATTAATAATAGCAATCCATTATTATTATTAAAGCACATTATTCATAGCAATGCATTATGAAGTGTTAGTTATGATGACTGAAAGACCATGAGAAATAACTTAAAAAAAATATACTCTTCTACTATCAATGCCTAAATCTACAGTTAGTTATTAGTTTTCTTTATTTAATGCTCAAGTAATTGACAAATTGGTGAACAACCTATTGATTTAGTAATAGCTAATTAATATTCCCTACATAAAGTCATTGTACTATGCTGCCAGTGCATAATTCAATATCACACATTGTTGGAGATATACTGAATATAAAGGCAATATATAAATAGGAAATCCAATTTCTCTCATTAACATGATCTTCCCCTCACTGAATAGTCCCATGTTTTTCACGCTGTATTGGGTTTTAAATAAAATCAAATTTGAAAAATATGTAAATAAAACAGAATTTTCAAGTCACTTAGTTTTATCATTTACATCATTTCATGTTTCTCAATTTTTAATGGCCACTTGAGAAAAACCATATGATATTAAATTTAAATCTATTCTTCAGCAGAAATTTTTTTTTTCAATTTTTTTTTCAACATTTTTATTTATTTTTGGGACAGAGAGAGACAGAGCATGAACGGGGGAGGGGCAGAGAGAGAGGGAGACACAGAATCGGAAACAGGCTCCAGGCTCCGAGCCATCAGCCCAGAGCCTGACGCGGGGCTCGAACTCACGGACCGCGAGATCGTGACCTGGCTGAAGCCGGACGCTTAACCGACTGCGCCACCCAGGCGCCCCAAGAAAATATTTAATTACAAATATTACACTGTTGAATAACTGTTGGCTATATCTATCTATATTGATGTCTATGTATCTATATATGTATCTGTCTATATCATAAGAGATATATATATATCTTAAAGAAGGTGATTTTTTTAAGTTTATTTATTTAATTTGAGACATAGACAGAGACACAGCAGGAGAGGGGCAAAGAGAGAGGGAAAGAGAGAATACCAAACAGGGTCCATGCTGTCAGCACACAGCCTGATGTGGGGTTCTCCCATGAACCATGAGATCATGACCTGAGCTGAAACCAAGAGTCAGTTGATTAACTGAGCCACCCAGGTGCCCTTTAAAGGAAATGAGTTTTAAAAGGTTTTTATTTTTAGCACACTAAATTTGGTAACTTGGAAATACCTTTCTAAAACCTTTCTGCAGATAATGTCTGCGGCATGATAAAGTAGGGTGTTTTTCACTCAATGTGAATTGCTATTGGACAGAAATATTAAAGTTGTTTCACAATTTTTATCTTACTATATTAGTGATGAAATTATGAATTCATAATATTTTGAAAGCTTATTATTATTAACAAAAGGGACAATATAGACAACTCTGTTAGACCAGATCATTGTCCATGCAGGTATGACTGTATTTGGTAATATTCAGAAGTGAGAACATCATGTTAGGATTTGAATTGTACAGTTTTTTGTTTTACCTTCATGCCACTGTTTTTAATCATGCAACACTCTAGAATTCTTTTTTATTTAGAATATTGAATGTACAAGCTAAGGTTCACCCCATTGAAGAAAGAAAGAAATTTCAGGTGGATATAAACATTCAGCTGCCAAATTTACAGTGATTATTTCATTACTTTAAAAATTGAATAAAAAAGCTGGGACATTTATTCAATTTACTTAGATATACAAATTACACTCTATGAAAATAAGATCAGTTATAATTTGCATTTTCTGGCCATGATGAAGTAACTGATACTAGAAAATTGGGACAAAATACATGGAAAAAACTATTTTTAGAAATTGGAAAACAGACAAAATGAGATTATTATTCCTAAGAGTTCTTATGCTAATCCAGGTGATCTACCTGGCAGCAGTCTCTAAACACAAAGCAAAGAAGGGGTAGGTGTAACAACACTTTTTTTGAGGGGAGTGGGGAGATGTGGGTCATGAATAAAGGTGCTTAGAGCTTGGTATTTTCAGTGAAGACAGACAGAAACAAGGGCTACTTAATCAATGAAAAAAATATATCTATATAATTTATATTTCTATCATCTATATATCTATCATCTAGGTCTATCTATCTTTAGGGATACCTTTGAGTCTTTGGCTGTACAAGGACATTGTACACAATTAGATTGAGGTTAAACAATGATAGGCAAAGAACAACTATTAAGGAACAGTTAGCTCGAGTACAACCAGAGTTTATAAAGTCCTGGGAGATGTTGGTTGGAGTCTCAATTAGCCAGAGTGAGGAGACATTGTTGAAAATCTGAATATAGCTAAAATAATCTTAAAGTAATAACTATCCTTACTGCTCACTAAAAAGTTTAAAAGGAAGGCTTACATGATTCAAGTTGATGCACAAAGTAAATCAACTGCTTGCAAAATACTTTTTAAAATAAAACTACATAAACTCACAAATGCATTCACATGTGCACACACGCCAAAACATGCAGTATACAATACAAGTTAATAGAAAATCAGAGAAGCACAAGGTGTAACACACAACTATGGTAAAAAAATAGAAAGAACTAAAACTAAGAAGTAACAGGATTATCAGTCAAGGAATTTAAAACATATATTATAAATGTGTTTAAGAATTTAAGATAAAAAGAACATGAGTATAGAAATGGATGATATGAAAACAATAACCATGAAACAAAACACAGCATTTACGGATCTCAAAAAGCAACAGCTGAAATAATAATATTAATAATAATAATAATAGTAAAAGAGAAAATTCTGGACAGGTTTAATATAAAACTGGATAACACAGAAGAAAAGATTTTTAAACTGAAAAAAAAAAAGGGGAGGGGTAATATACCTTTCCAAATTTAAGTATCAAGGTAGGTGGGGAAGGCTGAAAAAACAACAAAAAAACCTAAAGAGACATTCGTTACCTGTGGGAAAATATAAACTAATTTAATACATCTATACTAGGAATCTTGCCAGTAGAAGAGGAGGGGCAGAAAGAATATTTGAATAAATAATATTCAAAAAAATTTCCAGACTTAAGGAAGAAAATCAACCCATAGATCAAATAAACTTAGTGACTAATAGCAAGATAAACACAAGAAGTACACATGAAACACAGTGAAATAAAATTATGAAAAATCATGGATAAAAAAATCTCAATGTAGCTGGAAAGATAAATGATAACATTACATATAGAGAAAGAAAAGAATAAGCAATAGAACTTACCAAAAGTATGCAAACAAAAAAGTAATAAAATTATCATTTTAAAGTGCTAAAAAAATCCTCTCAACATACAATTATATGTTCTGGTATCAATTGCCTATTGCTGATGTCCATAACATAATTTGGATTTAATAGGATAATTTGTTGAGTTGCCTTAAATTCCAAAGCTTTTTTGCTACTTTAGCAAAAGAAGCAGTAATATAAAACACAATGGGATAAATTTACACATTCATCAACCATTTGAAAAGTCTCTTCTGCAGTGTTTGTTCAAATTTTTTCCATTATTCACTACATTGCATGTATACTTCTTACCGATTTTTATGGTATATTTTATTATATACTGGGTATAATGAATATACGAACTGAGAATAACTTCTATTCAGTGCATTGTCTTTCATTCTCTTAATTGTATACTGGATAAACACAAGTTCTCTGTTCTGTTCTTTTTGTTCATTTATTTATTTTTTGACAATATTACATTGTCTTATTCATTATAATATTGAAATGGATATTAATCTGGAAACATTCAAATTAGTTTTTCTTCAACATTGCCTGTCTATATTTTTTAATGAATTTTAGAAATATCTTTTCAATTTCCATAAAAATAACCTTAAGGAACTTTTACTGGAATTACATTGAATTTATATGTTACCTTGTGAAAACTGACATTTTGGGGCCAATCTATGAATGATTGTTTTTCTTCCTGTATCTTTTGTCAAATCATTTCTAAAAGTTAAACTACCTCTCTATTCCTGAAATAAACCCAAGTTGTGATATATTATGATTTTTACATACCCCTGATTTCAATCTGCTATTTTTTAAGATTTTAAATTATTGATCATGAAAATGTTTATTTTTCTTCAAAAACATTTTTATTAGATTTCAGTAATAGGTTGAGTGCCAACTTGTAGTGTTTCTTTACCTTTTCATACAGGTGTAAGTTCGGCACTCCACTGGACACTGTTAAAACCAGAGAAGATTAGAGAGAGAAGTGGAATGCCAAATAGTCCCACTTCTGACCACCTCGTTCTGACCTGCTGAGGCTCTATAGGCATGTAGACTCAGCTCTTACTGGACACTACTGACACCAAGGGACAAAGTAAGCCTAGCCCTATCTAAGGAATTGCCCTCTCATTGCTTCATCAGGTAACCCAACTGCTGAGTGGAGGTGGAAGGTGATGATGATGGAATACTGATTATCTCTGATTGATGGAAATTAATTACTCTCTGGTTAATACATAAGAAATAAAGAAATAAGGAAACAAGATATACATTTTCACTCTGATTTATGATGACTTCATTGATTTACTATTAATATTTATACATATATTTTATGTTTGTAAAATATATCTGAAAGTTCAACAGAGCAGAAGTATATGCCAGTCACTTTAAACATGTTCTAACAACAGTAGTTCCCTTTTTTTTAAAATATAATATACTGTAGAAATAGGGAAAAAAGCACAAGAAAATTAATATAAATGTTAGCAAAATAAAAAGTATGTTCATAAAACTCCAGTACTTTTGACAGCATTCAGCCTGAGTCTGGGGGAAAAAAATGTATTTTTCAGGCTTTTAAGTCACAAGGGAAAATTCAGCTCAGGTTCAGAAGGGAGATATCTGAAGTGACTTCAATGTTTTGCCACTAATTAGTCATTTTGAGCTCAATGAGTTTTCAAGATTGACTTAAAGAAAATGAATAGCTATTACTTAGTCACTGAAAATTAATGGGGGGAAAAAAGAAAGCAAAGACGATTCTACTTGTCTGAAAAGATTTGGGATTTCTGCAATATCTCCTTAGACCTAATGTCTACACAAAGCATCTGGATTGCTATTATTTTTCTTAAATCATGTTTGGTAACATACATAATGCCACGGACAAACATATTATTGGCTTCTATATTTAAAGAAAAACACTTTTTCTAAGACCTTTACCTCACACCTAAGCAAAAAGCAAAATATAAAGCTTCACAACACATGACACTTTAGTCTGAATGACCTTAAAACTGCACATGTCAATGTGTCAAATAGAAGATGCAGACATTTAGCTAGTATCATCAAATTCCTTTTCTATAAAAAAGGCAATTAAAATGAGAATGAATTTATTAGCAGCAAGACTTCTAATAAATGGTATATGATGTAACTTTATTAGCTAAGATTCTTTTTCAAGAATAATTCCTACAGAGTATTAGATGTTAACATATATGAAAGCCTTGTATTTTTCTGAAGCAAGTCATGCTGATAAGTCTTTGCCTACAGTTTTGAAAATAATGCAGGTGAAACTATAGCAAATTGTTTTATTGGCATTACAGTGTGTCATCCAATGAGATCAGACTTGAACACATCAAATGTTTATTATTAACAAAAGGATCAAATTAATACTATGTTTTATTGTTTACATTCAAAAGATAAGTAGACTAAGAAAAATATGATTTGGCTATATTTTCTTTATTTTTTTCCACATTTATTCACCTTTGAGAGACAGAGAGAGGGTGAGCTGGGGAGGGACAGAGAGAGAGGGAGATACAGAATCAGAAGCAGGCTCCAGGCTCTGAGCTGTCAGCACAGAGACAGTAGTGGGGCTTGAATCCATGAACCGTGAGACCGTGACCTGAGGTGAAGTCGGACACTTAACCAGCTGAGCCACCCAGGCGCCCCTGGCTATATTTTCTTTAATAAGAATGTTTATATAATTGTGGGAAGATAGTACAGTTTGAGTGGCACTTGTAGTAATGGTTTCAAATAAAAAAATAAGTAAAACCTATATTATGTCCAATACACAATGTGAGGCATTTAGTTAGGCATCAGCAAGGAGAGATAAGGTAGATTCTGGCCACACTCTGGGAGCCACCCTGAGGGTTAACAGCCACCTTCAGAGCCACCCGAAATGGCAACCAGAACGGGAAAGGCCTACTTAGAGCTGGCTCAAAAGCCACAAAGGGACTTCTCTGAGAAGCTAAGCATGCCTCAAAAGGTGCAACTTGCCCTAGGGTCACAGCAAAAGCTCATTAGAAATTCATAAATATACAATACATACATAAATACAATTATAACAGAATGCATCATTGGTAGATGCATGCACAATAGCCAAAATGCCATATAACCACTGTCTGTCAATCAAAGCCAAATTTACATATTCAGAAAGCAGGCTTAAAAGGATGCAGCTAGAGCTTCTTGGGCCATTGCCACTCTTGCTTTGGGAGTGGCCAGCTTTCTCACTTGAAAGCATACTATACTTACTTACTCCATAAACTCCCCATTTGGGTCTCAAAGTCTTCAATTCTTTGGTGCATCTGGGACAAGAACCAAGCGACTAGGTAACAGTAATACACATAAATGTTTTGAGAGAATGAATGTTGTATACTGAAATTTGGTATAGCCTTCACACTTTTTTATTTCTCCTACTTTTTCGACTATTCCTACTTAGGGGCATATATGGTTTCTTTTTTCAATGATTTTTTTTTCTATGATGACTTTACTCAGAAATGTATACTCATCTGCCTCTTACTCTATACATATCTACTATTTATGGTGTCAATGACAATTACATTGGTAGACAAATAAAGAGATAGGCAGAAACACAGATAAATTGATTCCATATACATGCATCAACTATGAACTGTATTTATGGTTGTCTCTTAGAAAGATCCTTTAAGCACCTCAAAATTGAAGGAAAAATGTGCTAATATTTTGTCATGTGGTAAAAGCTATAAAGGTATCATTTGATTATTGCCCATCTACATATTAATTATATATATCTTAAGATAATTCAATTAATTTGAATGTAAAAGCATTTGATTTTATTATAATTTTTAAAGGTTGTTTTTATATATTTTATTTATTTTGAGAGAGAGAGAGAAAGTGACTGAGCAGGGGAAGGGCAGAGAGAGAGGGAAAGAGAGAATCCCAAGCAGGCTCTGCACTGTCAGTGCAAAGCCCAATGTGGGGCTCGAAACTACAAACCTCAGATCATGACCTGAGCTGAAATTAAGAGTCAGACACTTAACTAGCTAAGCCATCCAGGTGCCACCGAATGCCAAAACATTTTAGGGATTAATAATTTTTTTAAATAATAAGACTAATATTTTCACATTTTCATTGAATTCACGGGCTTATCTTAAATTATTAGAGAAAAATATCGGAGAAAAACTGAGAATAAGTTCTGCACTTTTTTGGAAATACATGCTATTAATTCAGCTTACATCAAAAATAGAATAAATAAAAAGACAAACAATAATTTTGATCTTGAACTTATTTTCAGAGAGTTTACTGCTGCCACGGTAAACAAAATTATCTTCTTATTGAAAGAACTGAGTAAAAGACTAGATAAAGAAAGTCAGCCTACTATAGAAATAGCCATAAAGCCCACCGGCTTCTTTTTTAGTTAAAAGCTTAAATTCAGAAAAAAAATTTAAACATTCCAAGCACAAGATATAAAAAAAAAAAAATGCTGTGTAAGAATTTCTTCTTTTCTTAATTCTAGCATTAGCCTTTGCTCATCTTCTAAACAGGACAACCTTACAAATCATTTGTGAATCCTGTTGTCCTCTCAATGAGTTTTCAGTGCAAATACCACCTAATTTGCCTCTCATCTCTGATTCTAAAATATGGGTCTGATGTAATGATGTAGCAAATGAAGCCACCCAGAAGGTATCTGATGGAGAATTTGTTGTTGCAGCAGATATTTTTGCAGGGGGACTTATATGAAGCCCAGGAAATCATTGTGTGGTTTGTCTCAAGTAGTAAAACTTCATTAATATCCTCTGGAGAAAACTTATAAAAATAGACTGTATAAAGAAAATAAAGCAACTGTTTCATGAAGGACTTTGTGAAACACAAGTTTCATTTCTTTCTTTCTTTCTTTCTTTTTATTTCTTTCTTTCCTTTTTCTTTCTTTCTTTCCCCTTCCTTCTTTCCTTCCTTCCTTCCTTCCTTCCTTCCTTCCTTCCTTCCTTCCTTCCTTCCTTCCTTCCTTCCTTTCTTTCTTTCTTTCTTTCTTTCTTTCTTTCTTTCTTTCTTTCTTTCTTTCTTTCTTTTCTTCCGTGTGTGTGTGTGTGTGTCCAGGTAACAGTGTGAGAGAGAGGAGGAGGAAGAAGAGTTTCTATATGCAACAAGACATTGCTTGGCAACCTTGACATATCAGGGAACAGAAGGACTTTATCAGAGTCCTTTGTTGAAATGGAGGATTATGACAGAAGTATATAAATGCCATCTCAAGTGGCTTCTGAGACAGGAGAAGTCAATGAGGAAAACTGGAGCAGAAGCACACAGATTATTTGTGTGACATATTCTTGAGACACCAAAAAATACTTTGAAGTAAGGAAACTAAAGGAATCTGATATTCTACCTTATGCAGGTAGGGAAATGGTTGAGTGAAATTTGTCGGGTTACTCTTGATGTGATATTTATACTTATATATAGAAAACAAGAGATCACATAAGTAATTAAAATTATACTTATTAGAAGACATTTAAATCATTAAAGTACTTTCTTCCTTAGTTACTCTTAAACCAAGTAAGATACTAAATGCATTCACAGTAATGGGAATCACCCCATTTTTGCCACCTAATATCCTGAGTGTGGATACATAATTGTGTCTTTACTCTTTTTTCACATCAATAAAGTAACAATGACCACACTGGCTCCAATTCATGCCATGAAAGCACACTGGAGAAAGGTTATTTTGTGAATCTATTAATTTAAATCTTCTATGCTACTTTTGTTTTCACAATTTAATGTAAATTTACATCACTCATTCATTCATTACCTCATTCATTACTAATTGTGAGCTGTTTGATGACTGTACATCATTATAAACATCCTTTTTTACACTGACAAAACATTGCTACTTGTGTTGTATTCTCTGTAATGATAAATTAAGGGTAAATACACAATAACATTTTGTGTTAATGAGTACCAACAATTAACCATTATTATAATACCATCTGCCCTTGCCATTACACCATCACTGAAGTACTAGCAGTTATTAGGGATGATCCTTTCCATTATTTGAGATCCAGATCTATAGAGAAGATTTCACAGTCAATGTAGTTGAGTAAAATAAAAAAGATAGGTTATTTCTGCAATTGGGAAAATAGAACATAGAATTTTATAGTAATTAGATAATGTACAAAATGGATCAGATTCTGAAACCATTTTAAGTCTATTCTAGATGTTCTAATTATGTTTTGATTCATTCATTTATCCATTATAATATTTATTAAGTTATCATTAAGTACAAGCTTTGAGTCATAAAAAATACCACAAGATAAGAAGGTAGCAAAGTTGAAACAAAATACAGCAGTTAGCATTTTTGCAAAAACTATAAAGCAAAAAGACTTATAAAATAAAAATGCCTTTCCAAAATTCTCAAGGATGAACTATAAACGGGTGCAAAGTATTATAAATTTTATTAAATCAGGATCTATTGTTTGAGGATGTTTTCCTACTATATTTCATCTTTGAAAACCAACTATTCATATTAAGAGATATTAAAAAAAACCAACTACTTGCAGTTAAGGAAGAAAAATCTGCTCAATACTTTGCTTCCTCTTTGAAAGAACTCCAACAGACATCAACTACCTAAAAGAAAAAAAATAAACTGAGTTCATGGAAGCAGCATTACCAATTATGAAGGGGAAAATTATCAGTAAAGGACTATTTTGAGAACACTTCATTGTTCAAACATTCAGCTCTGAGAAACCTCTGAGAGAGCAGTAATAGTCTTTTAGTATAGCGACAGAAATGAGGAACAATTACAATCCAGCCACTATGCCAGATGGACCAGTGAGCAGGTCTCTCAATCCTATAAAGACCCTGAGCTCCTACATCTTGTCATATATAGTTCAGAGAATTAGGAGCACAAAGGCAGGAAGAGCCTCCCTCTGCTCCCCCACAAAATGACAGAAGGACATGTGATTTAATCAGCCAAACTTGGTTGGTGAGACTTTCAGAAATACTACTTGCCGATAAAAAAGAATGAAATCTTGCCATTAGAAACAATGTGAATGAACTAGAATGTATTATGCTAAGCAAAATAAGTCAGTCAGAGAAAGACCAATATAATATGATTTCTCTCATATGTGGAATTTGAGAAACACAACAGACAAACATAGGGGAAGGGAAGGAAAAATAAGATAAAAACAGACAGGGAGGCAAACCATAAGACTCTCTTAAAGACAGAGAACAGACTGAGGGTTGCTGGAGGGGAGTTGCATGCAGTGATGGGTTAAATGGATGATGGGCATTAAAAGGGTACTTGTTGGGATAAGCACAGGATATTACATGTAAGAGATGAATCACTGCTTCTGAAACCAATATTACACTGTATGTTAACTAGAGTTTAAATAAATAATTAAACAAAAAGAAATACTACCTAAATTATATCTCACAAGCACTATAAACTGAGAAGAAACTGGAGCTTATATTTATGGCTACTTCTAAAAATGTAAAACCAGAATAACAGTAACTGTATTTATTGAGTTTTTGGTACTATCCTAGGTGCATTATGACTGTTACTTCATTTAAATCACATATTAATCAGAAAAGTAAGCATTTTTACTTCCATTTTGACGAATGAGGAAACTGATGCTCTGAAATACTCCATATCTTGAATTATTCATAATTCTGGCTCCAATAGTCATCCTACTTCACAAACACAAACTTTCACCATATGAAAGATTCAGAAGATGGATGTTTAAAGGGAATTGAAATACATGAGGACAGAAGACAATAACCCTCCTAAATAGGGGAGACTTGAAGGCTGATGGTGGCCTCTTGATTCAATAATATCCCTCATTGTTTGGATACTTTGCAAAACATGATATCATCCCTTCCCTTCAATTATTTAATTGAAATACAGAAATACTTGGCTAAGGGCTGTATTCAAGATTAAATTCCAATTAAAGATATGGCAGTTCATGTGAATATTCCAAATTGTACCACTTTCAAATAGAGTATAAAATTCCTGAGGACAGGAAGAATACTTTTTTTTTCATATGTAGCTTCATAATCCCTATTCTGGCATTATGGGAATACAAGACTCTTCAGTTGATTTGTTTAAATCATTTTTTTCTGTATTGATTTCAGAATCCTAAAGAAAGGAGTTAGGCTTAATTCTCACAAGCACCTTTGAGGGAGCCACTGGAATGGATTATTAGCTCAGTGCTCTGCCTGCTATTAAAACATTTTATAGAGGAATACGGTATATTTTAGTGGCCCAGAGAACTGTCTTCTGCATCTGACTCCCTTTGTTAACATTCTAGTTCTAGCCACACTAAATCTGCCTTGGCAAATTATATAACTTCTCAAAGTCTCTGTTTTGACATCTATAAAATGGGGATGATAACCATATTTATATATAAATAATGTGATTATAAATTTATGCATACAATTTATTTGGCATACTGCTTAGCACATAGTAATAAGTTAGGAATTGTTCATATTATGTTGCCCTCAGTCATCAAGAGTATCCTAGAATTTTTCAATTCGGTGTGCCTATATCTTTCCTACTACTGTTGTACCAAATTACCACAAATAGTGGTCTAAGATAAAACAAATATATTATTCTATAGCTTCAGAGATCGGAAGTATGAAGTAGGTTTCATTGAGCTTACATCAACTTGTTGATAGAGGTGCATTATTTCTGGAGACTCTAGAGAGAATCTCTTTTCTTCCTTTTTTCTAGCTTCTGGAGGCCTCCACATGCATTGGCTCATTGCCCTTTGTTCCATCATCAAAGTCAAAAGCATAGGGTCTTCAACTCTCTCTGACCCTCCTGCTTCCTTCATTCATCCATAAGGACTCTTGTGATTATATCGGGCTCATTGTGGTAACCCAAGATAATCTCTTCATTTCAGGATTCATTCATTCATTCATTCATTCATTCATTCATTCATTCATTCATCTATTGGAGAGAAAGAGAGAGAGAGAGACAGAGAAAGAGAAAGAGAGAGAGAGAGAGAGAGAGAGAGAGCGCACACAAGCAGGGGAGGGGCAGAGAGACAGAGGGAGACACAGAATCCAAAGCAGACTCCAGGTTCCAAGCTGTCAGCACAGAGCCTGATGAGAGGCTCAAACTCATGAGCCATGAGATCATGACCTGAGCTGAGGTAGGACACTTAACCAACTGAGCCACCCAGGCACCCATCTATTTCAGGATTCTTAATTATATCTGCAAAGACCCTTTTTCCAGGTAAGGTAACATATTCAAATGTTTGGGGGATTTTAAAGCAAATATTTTTGGGGGCAAGGAGGTGATTAAACCACAGTGCCTTGGTGCATTCACTATGGACTTTATCCCTTCCATTAAACTCAATATGATACATATATGTCGGTAATGATGAGACGTACTAAGTTCATTACTTCAACACAGTAATCATGAGACCTAGTTTGGGTATATTTTAAATAATTACTAAATTCTATTCAGGATATTTTATTTAAATGTAGACTATTTGATATAACATATATACACCATTTTACATTTTAGAATTTATAGTTTCCTTAAAGAAACTCAACTGCTAAAGGTAAGCAAAAATTGATTAAGTGCACAAGCATAAACTCTTAATGACATCTCATTGATACCCACTTAATTGTTCCTGTATCCTGGGGATGTCTCTATGAGTGTTATTCCATTATTCAATAGGGGAAGGTACTTTGTGAATGCTATCAAAATCAATTACTGTTTGTCCATTTTGGGGGGCCAATGAGGCAGAGAATTAACCTCCAACTAATTTCCAAAGTCATTTACGATCTAATGGTTAAATCATTTACCGCCACAGGCACAAGACCTGTGGAACATTTGCAAAAATGCAAGTCGCAGGGTGCAAGAAATAGATCAGCTGTGTCACGACAACATTTAAAATATATTTGCCCATTTATTTTAAGCTCTTAGAATCTCCTGATAAACATTTTAATTTTTTAATTAAAAAATTTTTTTAACATTTATTTATTATTGAGAGACACAGAGCGTGAGCAGGGGAGGGGTAGAGAGAGGGGGAGACATAGAATCTGAAGTAGGTTCCAGGCTCTGAGCTATCAGCACAGAGCCCGATGTGGGGCTCGAACTCACAAACTGCGAGATCGTGACCTGAGTCAAAGTCGGTCGCTTAACCAACTGAGCCACCCAGGCACCCCTAAATATTTTAATTTTATTATAAAATGAGTTTCTAAAGCCAATAAGAGATTTCTGTGTTCTCTAAAGAAAACTAAAATCCTCTAGCCACCTGGTTAAATCATTCCAAAATTTATATTAATGCTAAAATTAAATGTTAATGTCAAAATCTGAATCTAGATTTAATATAACCTTAAATTCCCTTGATGATAAGCATGAAACACTCTTGTGAATTCTGGCTTCTATAGATGATGGATTACTAAGAAGAAATTATTTGCTTAACATGAAGAAAAATGCATTTCATAATGTGCTAATAGATTTAATGCTCCAACCTTTTAAGTTCTAAGATGCTGAAACAGATAATATAAATATATAAAAGTTCTACTTCAGTAAATCATTCTGTGGATTTTATAATTTGTTTTAAAATTTAGAATATTAAAAGAGAAAAACCTAGTGTTTTCTCATTTGCCATGTAATGAGCATGGAAGTCATCACTTACATCTTTACAATAACAAAAACAGTAACAACAACAACTGAACAAACCAAAAATCAACAACTCTTCTTCAATCCATCAGATAATTGAGGTCACAGGGCAAACTTCTACCCTCAAAACAGAAGAGAGAAAGCCAAATATCTGACCACAACTTACCAGGAGTAGAATCCCAGGAGCAGAATCCTGCAGCTGGAACCAATATTGGCAAGACGACTTTAAATTATAATTGACAAATGGCTGGAGTCTCAGTACAGACTACCTTGAAAAGTATTATAGGACTATAGAATGCCCCCTCACACATACACTTTATCCCCACATCAATGGCATTTATGATGACAAGGGATTACAGCTAAAAAACCCCACAAGGCCCAGACCCTATTTAACGAGTCTAGAAAAATTCAATGGCAACGTGAAATAAGCAAGTGCAATAGAGAAATTTTTAGCTTCTAACAGCATAAGTACAGCAAATAGTAAAAAGAATAACAAAAGTTTAACTTCTGGCCAGATAAACATAAAACCTTATTCTAAAGGTCAATATACCTCAGTTCTTCAGTTCCTTTTATGGGATACATCACTTCTAGTTTTCACGAAAAGTTGAATTCTAAGGAATGCTAAAATATAAAGAACAGAATCTGAAAAGACAAAGCAAACATCAGATCCAGAATCGACATAGCAGATTTTGGAATTACCAGAACATTTACAATAGTAAATTTATTGCAACAATAGTTGCAATTTATATGCTAAGGAATCTAATGCAAAAGTGGACAGCATGGATAATATAAGCAGAAAGATGAAAACTATATGACAGGATCAAAAGGAAATGCTGGAAATCAAAACACTGTAACAGAAATTAAATATACACTTGATGAGCTCATCAGTGGACTGGATGTGACCAAGGAAGGGATCAGTGAGCTAGAAGATGTAGCAATAGACACTTCCAAAACTGAAATGCAAACAGAAAAAAGAATGTACAAAACGGTGTTCTATCCCCAAGAACAGGGGAGGATTTCCAAAAGGTGTAATATATGTGTAATGGCAATACCAGACAGAGAAGAGAGAAAGAGATATAAATATGTGATGTAATAACGGCTGAACTTTTTGTAAAAATCAATGACAGACCTCAGACAACAGACCCAGGAAATTCTCAAAGTAGTTACAGTTAATTTTCTAGCTATTTAAGTTCTCATGTAGTTCTCTTAAATATCCCGTGAAGTAATTATTACTATAGCTATCTCAAAGAGGACTCGGAGAAGTAATGAACACCTACAAGGGAACTACAACATGGGGAGCTTGTTACTTTCAGCCTCACAGTTATATTTTACATTAATTTTACTTACTGCTGGTCAGTACTCTTCTGTCTGGTCCTTCCATTTTTCCAAAATGACCTAAAACTGGCTAGCCATTTAAGACTTTTAATGATTAAAATTTCAGAAAACTAAAGATAATCAATGTTTATTTTCTGCATGAATATCTAAGTGGAAATCATGTATTTATAATTTGTAAATTTATAATTAAAATATATTTCATGTAAAATTATCCAAATTGCTATTTAATTCCGTCAAGAAATCATTTTATAGAGACACAAATCAGAAACATATACAATGGAATATTAAAGAGAGCTACATTGCTGTTTATCACTGGAGAGTGAAAAGGTGCATAACCTTACTTTTGGGTGCCTAACCTGTGGGAGCAAAGAGAAGAAATATTTGAAAATAAATTTAACCTGACTGCATGTAGGTAATTTAAGAACAAAAGGTGCAGTCTGTTTGAATGTCTCTGTAAAATTTAGAAAATTCTGTTTCTTCTATAAAAGGACGTATTTCTACTTCAGTATAGGGTAATAAATATTTACTTACATAAAAATGCTCACTGAGTAAAAATAGGCTAGTGATAAAAATACTAAAAAGATGTCTGGCAGTTCAGGATTTTAAAAAATAAGAGAGTTTAACAGTGGGATCATTATCAATATTTCTATGAAATCTTCTTTATGCATTCTGGCAGACTGCTAAATTGATCAACATCAGCCAGAAAAAGAAGATAAACTAATGAGGATACAAGTGAAAGGAAAATGATTATCAGGTCAGAGAAAAAAAAAAAAAAAGAATAAATGAAGCATTTGTTGGAATGTATTTAGACTACTCTTGCCATAACTGGGTGATCAAATGAGACTTTAAATATCTACATTTTCAAAAGACTGAAGATAATAGGGTTTTTCTACATAAATTACCAGATACAACGTTTTCTAATACCACCTAGTGAATTTTTATGTAATTAATTTAGAAATTTAGTTACTTATTATCTGAGGCTTTTCTTGCTTAAAGTTATCATATTACGCATGGAGAAAGAACTCTTAGGATAGTTACTACATCAGGTAAATGTATTTAGAGGGATCACTAGTAAAATTGGAAATGCTAAATACAGACATAGAGGAGATGACCAGAATGGGTTCCTCAAATATGTTACAACACTTGAAATGCTCACTGTTAAAATCAATAGCATATTACTGAATAAAGTTTGAGACTGAACTCTGGGTGTCTATGACAAAGCTGCACTCATAATTCCCGAAAACTCTCAGCAATTGGGGGGGGGGCATAGGGAGCAGGGATGTTATGCTGGAACAGGGAAGTCAGAAGTTGGAATGCTAAGATGCTATAAAGCTCAGGTTTTCCTAAAATGGGAGAGAGTGAGGAGATAAATGTATGTCTCATAAGCACTGTGCCTAAAACAGCTTTTTCAATTTTTTTTTCCTGAACCAATCCATGGGGATTTTAATATAATAGCCACCAATACAAAAACTAACAACTAACATTCATCACAAAACTAACATTCACCAAAAACTTAGGGGTGCCTGGGTGGCTCGGTCGGTTGAGTGTCCGACTTCAGCTCAGGTCATGATCTCACAGCTGATGAGTTCGAGCTCTGCGTCAGGCTCGGTGCTGACAGTTCAGAGCCTGGAGCCTGCTTCAGTTTCTGTGTCTCCCTCTCTCTCTGCCCCTAACCCACTCGCATTCTGTCTCTGTCTCTCTCAAAAATAAATAAACAGTAAAAAAATTAAAAAAAAAAACAATGTAATAAGTTTAGTAATTATGGTATATCAAACAAACTAACGAGAAAATTTTAAAAACGGCTTAACTTTTCATAAAATCAAGGTACTTTTAGATTTTCGTGGGCTGCTTTGGCCTATGACACCCTCTCCCCCAACACACATACCTACACATCCCATCAATATAGTTTATTATTCTTCAACTAGAGAGTTACTTCATAAAAAAATAAAAATGTGCAAATCATTTACAAGTGAATCTGTAGAGTAGTAATTTAGTACATTTTAAGAGGAAATTTGTCTTGTGATATTTAAATTATGTATTCCAATATATACACTGAAACCATGCTCTCATTAAATGATGTACCTACTAAAAAGCATATATGCTTAAGATAACATGAACAATACTTCAAATATTAAAAAATAAGTAAATTAAGTAGCTATTGAACATATTCAAATCCATTCCATTTGATGGTAATATCATCTTGAATTTGATCCTGTAAAGTGAAACAGATGGCAAAAATAAATCGCTTACACCAACACATATCATGTGCAAAAGGTTAATTGAATTGCCCTATCATCAACTCAGAAAACAAATATGCAATGCTAGTCTCAAAACATTAGACATAAGCCAAGGTTCTTTTTCTTTCTACTTCAGCTCAACTAGTGTGGTGGCTACATTAATTATAATTATTTTAGCTCTATTAGAAATGAAGATTTAAAAGATTAATTTATTTTAAAAATTAAATGTTCTTGGACCTCTTAAAGGAGCATGTTATGCACATGACATTGCAAATGAGATTCAGATACGCTTACAATCCTTTAATATGATTGATGAGACACCCTTAGCTAATGATGGTGGCAATCTGTTGATCTGTTCCATGTGCAAAAGCCAATAAAAATTTTTTTAGGTCTGGGAAGCTGTCTTAGGCACAATTTAACCTGGAAAGGACACTGAAGCCATTAAAAATTATGTGAAGTAGATAATGATAATGTTGGCTCACAAAGATAAGAAAAAAAAAATAGTAAAGAAATCCAACCCTGGGTCACAAATTTCAACTCCATAGTCAGACATCTCACTTGTTAAATTATCACACTTTCTTTCCCTTTTAATAATTTTTCTCCACTTATTATTCCTTTATGTTTCACTTTTATAATTTTAATTAGTGCTACAAATAGAAATACTCTATTAAATTCTCACCTTTATGTGTAGGATATGAAATAGGTATATTATTTTAGTGTGTGCATATGTGTGGATATACATGTGCATGTATGAGTCTTTAAGCTTGAAGGCTGTCTTCAAGTTCTTTATTAAAAGGTTCCTTATCACACTCATATTTATATCTTCAGTACCTGTGATAGTGACTGACATCTAGTAGTTGGTTTAAATGATTTTCCAATGAATACATTAATATTTAAGTTTTTAATGTGCACCAATTTCTAGAATACTCAGCAGTACTGGAGGGTATAATATATGACCATCTTAATTAAATTGGCTTCACAATATCTTTTCCAAGGTCCATATTCATATTTTGGAATTGCTAATGGACATTACATGAATGACCCAGTTGAACTTCAAACTTAAATTATCTAAAACATACTACTCCCCCAGCCCCCCACATATGCTGTATTCATCAGTGTCCTACTGTTAAATCCAGTCACCGAACTCACCTTTGACTACAGCTCTGACTATGAGTTTCTCAACTACTGCCTAAATGTGACTACAAACTAAATTGGCTTGGTCCATTCTACTGCCTAAAGATGTTGATTTGGCTTCTACAACTTGTCTTAGCTTAACTGGAACCATACTTTCTTTTTCTCACGTATTTCTACTTCCAGTCTCCATCATTTTTTTGTAACATGTTCTGCAGTCTTCTACTCGCAAACTTTTCCTCAGTGTTCCTTCTCCTTACCTCTATACCTTCCATTTACATTCGTATCACTTTTTCAATCTCCATCTAAAATGCCATGGTCTCAGTTGGCCGTTCAGCCATTGATCTATTTTTCCTCTAAGATCCTACTGCCCAAGTGGTTAGCATGTGACAGGCGCTGCGTACTCCACTTTGAAAGTCATGCTCTTGCTCTGCAAAATCTTACAGCTCATAAATAGGATATGTATGGAAATAAAACTGAATGGACTTATGTACTGAGTCTAATTAGAAAGACTTATTAACTAGATCCCAAACTCTTCATTAACTTCAGTAATCCCTGACATATTATAAGGTTGTCTGCCAAAAATAGCAAACTTATAGATAACTGTATATACTTTGTTCTGAATTACACAGGTATTGTTTCAGGGGATACTTTTTTTAGGGAGGCCATCAGTATCAACAGCAAAATATAAAGCATACTTGAGAAATCTGTAATTAGAAGTATTATTTCTAACGCATTCCAGTACATATATACATATGTGTATATATACACACATAAATACAGGAAATGATGTTTCATAAAATTGAAAAAATTATTATTTTTAGGAAGCCTACATAGTCTTTTCAGTTGGAATGTATTTCTCTTTCCCTCATATTACCAATTTGCTGTCCTATAAAATTACCTTGCCTCTATTTCCTCTTTTAACAAAAAACTCCTAGAAAGAATAACTGGTCACCACTTTTTCATGGTAACAGCTCTTATCAAGTTATCCAATCACACATCTCTCTTCTCTGTCATCATTTTATTTCATCCTTTAAGGTGCAATTGCTATAGTAAAATAAATACTGCTTCTTTTGGCACTGTTGTTTCTTTACTGGAAATAGTTTTCCTGTTTTTTTTTTTTTTTTTCTTCTTCATTGCCTGGTTCATTATTTTTAACTGCACAATGTTTAATAGTTTTAATTGTGTAGAACTCCATCTTGTTCTTTGCTTTTTCTTGCTTTCTCTTTCTCCCTCCCTCCTTCCCTATATATTAGGTCATTTTCCTACGGATTTTTACGTATTCTTATGGCTGATGACTCACAAACTAATAACATTTTCTGATATTTACATTTAATACGCAATTATATTTGATGTCTAACAAAAATCTCATCATTTACCTGGCGAAAGAACTTTTCTCCCCCAAATATAGTCTCAAAACTTCATTCTGTACCATCTCATCAAATAGAATCATGATCCACCCACCCAGTTTTTCATGTATTCAATATAAAGTTTTTTTTCCTTGCTTTCCTCACATTTTCTATCCTTTTCCCACTCCCTGTGTCCAATTCATGAAAAATGGGTGTCAACTCTCACCAAAATTTAATTTCCAAAATATACCTTCTTTGTCATATATCTAACATTTTAGCTTTGTTATCATCATTTCTCATGTGTATGAATCAACTGCATCTTCACAATCATCTTGCCTCTATGTTGCTTCTCTCCAATGGAATTGAATTCTCTCAATTATTCTTTGAATAGCACAACTTACTTTGATAGCACAAGTTACTATCAGTATAAATTAAAATATATCTAGTCCTTTTTAACATAATTCCCTTCAGTGGCTTCTCAATGCAACCAGAACAACAACAAAAGAATCCAAGTCATTTCCATGAACTACAAATTATTGAATAATTTGTCCTCATCCAAGCATTTTCCTTCTCTTTTGTTCCAGTTCATTACTGTGCATCTTTAAGATATTAATAGCTAATTTACTCTGTACCCTCCTTTCAAGAATGTTTGCATAGCAGACAGCTTTGGGTAGCAAACATAGAGGTACCTCCCTCCCTAGAGCAAATCTGCATGATATTGCAGAGTAATATAGATAATGTTCCCTGCAGAGGATAGGGAGGGATGTGTTTGCCAGCTGTCCTTACATAATGTTGAAGTTTCTAATATCCAGATTCCTTTTCCGTAGCACACCCCACTCAGTGTACACATAACATCTGCCCCTCATCACGCTGCTCTGTGGAACTGACACTATGCCATTCTGGCTCCTGCTATTGCTATGAATAATAAAACTGACCCAGGAGTCTTACGTCTTTTATTGATACCTATACAACCTTGACAGACTAACTTGTTGGCTTACAAGTAAGCTAAAATTTCATGTTTTCACACTTCTTGACTTGATAATTACATCTTCATGACAATATCTAACTTTCAGTTTCCCAAATAGTAATCTTCTTTCCTATGCCAATTTCTGCACATAGTTTTCTTCCAGCTAGAATGCTATTTTTCCCTCTGTATGACATGTTTAATTCTATGAAAGTCTCCACTTCAATAACACATCTCTAACAATACTACTAAAAAAAATATGTATTCTCCTAGTCCCTCTATTTCAACCCATGTCCGTACACTATAATTTGCATTTGTCTTCCTGTTTTTCTCTTTCTGTATTGGCAACTAGCATGAGAAGCAAACAATATCAGTAGGCTACTTTGGCTTCTTCAACAACTATTCCCTAAACGTTGCCTTGACATCCACAAGGCAACCCAATCCTGTGTAGGATGACATAAATTACTGTAAATAGTCAATATATATTTATCTATTCTATGTCAATTCCAATTGAATCCAAAGTATATAGCACTCATAAATTTAACAAAAATACCTAGAGAAGAAAAATTGTAAAATAAGTCATCTGGTTGGATTTTACATAATATATGCAATAGTTGGTATATTTCTAAAATGTTAGTGATAAACTTATTTCCTTCAGCTAGATATTGAATGGCTTTGTTAGTTTTATATGGATTTTATAAAAAAAAATTACAATGTGAAGAGTCAAGTTTTTATGTGCTAATAAAATTTAATATTTCATTTGTCATCCATATTTTCTTTAAAGATAGTTAGAATAGCTTACTTACGGTGAAACACATTGTTCATGCAACAATTTTTGAAGTGGATTGAAAAAAATTGTGAGTGTGTGTATAATTACTTAATACATAGATACTAATACAGATAATATTGGGACAATAGAATCAAACTTAGATTCTTAGTAATAAAATAAAACTCATTGATAGATGATGCATGTACTTTTAAAATAAACATTAATATGGTAACTGAAAAACTTATTTTAATTTGACTCTTTCCTATTTAAGAGTGTAAGATAAATACTATAATTAGCTTCGTTCAAGAAAAGGCAGAAGAAATCCAGCAAAAAATTCCCAGGTGAATATTTATTCACTTATCTTGAGAGTGAAAATTGTGAGCTTACACCTGTCAATTATGGGCTCAGATCTGCAGTAGAACTAAAAGTGGATAGAAATTTTGTCTTTATGTTGTTTACTTAATCATTCTCTAGCATGAAATAATTTAATTTCTTCTCAGTTAAGTAAACCTTAGAGAACATTTAGATATTAATCTAGAGAAAGTTTTATTTTATGTATTTTTAACGGACTTAATCATCAAAACATTTATTTATTTATGTATTTACGTATTTATTTATTTATTTAATTTATTTTTAAGTAATCTCTACACCCAACCTGAGGTTTGAACTCAGGATCCTGACCCAGAGTCACATACTCTGCTGACTGAGCCAGCCAGGCACCCTTGAAATATTTGTTTATTAATATCTGGCATTTTAAGACCTCTTAATTTTGGGGGTAGCAGCTTTTTGTTTGTTTCAGACTCCTTCCTCTAACCAAAATGAGTTTCATATTTAAATAATTTAACATAACATTATTTATAATCTAAAATATAAATGTGTGTATTGTGTCATTGCAAGCACAGATACATAATGAACTAATAATTAAGATAACAATTCCTGTGTTATTATAAAAGTAAGTTCTTAGATAGTTCAGTAGAGCTTCTGATTTTCAAAAAGGCTAAAATTTATTAAAAAAATATTTTCTAGTAGTCTTTTTTTTAGATTAGACTAGTGACAATATAGTTAGTTTTTCTTCCACTCTTTCAGTATACATGAAATGTTTTTTCTCATTTTTAAAAGATCCTTTTGGCTGTTCTATCATCCTAAGAAAACATCAAAACAATCATTTATCAAAATTCCCTTGAAGTAAAGTTTTCTTGAGGATAAATATCTTCATCAGGTCTGCGATATTTTAATATCATATTCTTCCTGTTATAACACTGCACTCAGTTCTACACGGAGGACATAGAAAAGGCATATCTTAATAAGTGAAATTAAGATATCCTGATTTTCTATCCTGCCAACCCACCACTATGTTAACATAATAACTTAATTTAGTTTTAATACATGTGGCATATATTTAAATTATTAGTCATAGTTAATATTTATATAGGGCTTACTGTGTGTCAGGCATTGTTAAGTACCTTTTCATTTATATTTAACAAAATCCCTATATATGGTCTCTGTTGAACACATTGGGAAATTAAGATTTATAAAAGCTGTGTGTAAAATATCGATGGCCGTAAGTGTTTGGACTTGGTTATCACAGGTGACCTAATGATGGAGATACTGCCAAATGGAGGAGAAAAGGATTAGCGATACCAGACATCACCCACAAAAAAGTGTAGCTAGTAAGCCTTCAAAGTAAATACCTACCCCTACCGTCTTAGAGATGTAGAAAAGCTCTAACCCTACTGTTAAAGAGATGTAAATTCAAAATGACCTATTAGCAGCTGCTCATCATATCACTACTCAAGAATCTGCCTTTCCTAGTTTCTGCGCAGCTATTAAACACAGCCATGCCCTCAGCTAAATTATAGTTGTCAGACTAGCCCATTTTCATTTAAGGCAGGAGTTTTTTTGTTTTGTTTTTTAACCTCAATCCAGGAACCAATTATTTATTCCTCCTTTAAGTCTATCCAAGGATACGGTTCCTTGGTTTTGGTCACTGTACTCCTGCATTATTCCCCATATCAAAGACTAATACCCTTGTCCTTACAAGGTGTTGCCAGAAAAGATTTTCATCATGTGCCTCAGTATATAAAACCATAACTGGCTCTAATGCTGCTGGTGTTCCTTCTGGGGTCTAATAAGTGACCTATTTTAGTGACCCGTTTTGAATATTAAATCTGATAGCATCTAGGATCATAACATTACCTAGTTTTTGTGATTTATTTTATCCTGAAAGCAGAGACTTGCCTTAACCAGTTGACTACATTTTGTCTGTCAATTAACCCTGTTGCTATATTCCCATTCCAACAAAGCTCTTGATGATGAGTAAATGCCAGTTCCTTCCTAAATCTACTGTATCATTCTATCATCTTATAAGTAAATTACATACTCAGCCTGGCCAAACTGAAAAGTTTGAGCCCTAGCCACAAAATATATTGTAGGTACTTATGTTTTAAAAGTTTTTTTTTGGGGGGGTCATGATGTATTACTTGGGATTAAATACACCTACTCACATAAACAAATGAAAAACTGAAGAAAATGTATAAAACAATTGGTTTTAGACATTAGACAGTAAAGTTCAGTAAATCTTTTTTGTTTGTTTCATGTTTTTATCAAATTCCATTACTAAATTCTAGTTAGTTAACATACAGGGTAATATTGGTTTCAGGAGCACAATTTAGTGATTCATAAATTACATGTAACATGCTGTGCTCATCACAAGTGTCCTTCCTAATACTCATCACCTATTTAGCCCATTCCCCCCATTTACCTCCCCTCCAGCAATCCTCGTTAAGAGTCTCTTATGGTTTGCTTCCCTCTTTTTTTTCTCCCTTCCCCTATGTTCATCTGTTTTGTTTCCTAAATTCCACGAGTGAAATCATACAGTATTTGTCTTTCTCTGACTGACTTATTCTGCTTAGCATAATACACTCTAGTTCTATCCATATCATTGCAAATGGCAAGATTTCATTTTTAATGGCTGAATAATATTCCATTTTGTGTGTGTACACATCTTCTTTACCCATTCATCAGTCAATGGACATTTGGACTCTTTCAGTAATTTGCCTATTGTTGATAATACTGCTATAAACATTGGGGTACATGTGCCCTACAAATAAGTATTTTTGTATTCTTTGGGTAAACACAAGTAGTGCAATTGCTGGATCATAGTGTAATTCTATTTTTAACTTTTGAGGAACTTCCATATTGTTTTCCAGAGTCGCTGTATCAGTTTGCTTTCCCATCAACAGTGTAAGAGGGTTCCCCTTTCTCCACATCCTTGCCAACATCTGTTGTTTCCCCTGTTGTTAATTTTAGCCATTCTGATAGGTGTGAGATGGTGTATCTTGTCTTGGTTTTGATTTCCCTGATGATGAGTGATGTAGAGCATTTTTTTCATGTGTCTGTTAGCCATTAGTAGAGTTCAGTAAATCTTAAAAAAAGGGAAGTATACTAGGTGAACCTCATGTTCTGACTGGCTTTTGTCTAGGTAAACTACTTATAGTAGATGATATTAATAACAATTTATTCAGAGAATAGAAAGAGAGAGAACTTTCCCAAACCCGTGGCTGAAATAACAATGTACCTTTTCTTATTTTTATGTGTTTTACACATAAAACTCAGGTAACACCCAGATGTCAATTATCCATTAGATAATATGGACATATATACAAAGCCAAGACTTTCATCTTGTAATGAAAAGCTGAATTTGTCACTGTATATTCACTACTAGATATTGCTTAATGTCTGAAAAATCATTATAAATATAAACCATAATAAATCCCAGATTGGTTAAAGCATTCATTTATATAAGGAAGTGGAAATTGGCAATGAAAAATAAAAATAAAAATGTGGTTATAACATTGATTTGTTGAAAGCCTACAAACATTCTCCTTTACTTCACCATTGTACCCACTCCATCAAACTGTTTTGAATATTAAATCTGATTGCATATGTAAATAATTGGGGAAAAGGTCTATTATATTAGAAAACACTCATTAAAATGTATGCTTTTCTTGCTCTTGTTGACCTTTGTGTACACCCTTCATCCTCTGTCTCTCCCTCTCTCTAATAATATTAACAGGAGCCACAACAAATTCATTTTTCACCATGAATTTTGTTCTTTAGGGTCAACTTTGCCCAATATTCTTTGAGTTATATTTTCCAGAAATGATGATGGGGCCCTATACTCCACATAAAATCTTCCCTATTTCAGCTTAAATAATAGGCATGCAGTTTTTAATGACTGACTATGGTAATATTAACAGACTTGTTAGATTTGAACGTATTACAGTATGTTTGAATAATATAAGGGAGGAGTCTTCAGTTGATTAGTGTTTGTATAAATCAACAATTAGAGTCAAGAAAGTGAAAGAGAATTATCCCTTGTGTAACTACTGGGAATCACTAGTGAGTTATCAGGCTGGAGTCTGAAACAGAGATCAGAGCATATAAATTGTACACAGAAATTGCAAAAGAATCAGAGACAATCATTATGGATGGCTGGCCAGCTACGGAACACTGAAGATCAGGGTGAGGGAACACTGGAATAAGTATTTGGATCTAGACTGATGGCAAACACCCAAAAACAAACAAAAAACAAAATAAAACAAAGCAAAACAGAAAGACAAAAAACAAACAAACAAAAAACAAAAAATAAACAAAAAACAAAAAAATGACAAAAAAACCCAGGACAAATCTGAAAAACATTCTAGCAGGTAGGAAATTACCTAGGGTCTCTGTGTAGGTGGGTCTGTGTGTAGGTGGGTCTGTGTGCGTGCGTGTGTGTGTGTGTGTGTGTGTGTGTGTGTGTAGAGAGAGGGATTGTTTTTATGTTGAACAGGTTTTATAGTTAACCCAAGTCTGCTCAGCTCACATGCTTTGTCTTGCAAACTCAAACAACTCAACCAGATTTAAAGAGAATGATAAAAGAGGATGGAGCAGAGGTAGAGGAGGAGCAGTTAATAGTGGAAGAATGTTGGGAAAGTAAGATTTCTTGTTATATGAAACTGCTCTTTTCAGAAAGAAAATAATGGGCCTAATCAATGCTTAAACTGTGTAGATGATTGGTCATTAGGAGAACCTGTAGGCCAATAAGGCCTACGATAGGGGTTTACTAGATCGTATTCAGCCAGTCACAAATAAAAAACGATCTAAATTATGAACAAATGAGCAGGTCTCTATCAGTCCATGGTTCCTTGTGTGTATGTGTGTGTGTAAAATACATGTATTTAACCATGCTTATATACTATTATGCTTCTTACAATAAAATTGCAATGGTGGACATTTTGCTTTTGCTAATATTGTTCAGTATTGATGCAATGGACAATGACACCAATATTAATCATACAATGTATGTGGAACAGCTTTAAAAAGAAAGGAATCTTTAGACAAAACTGAGTGTCCTTGACTTTTGATTACTACTAACAATCTCACATTCAAAAAGCCAAAGTCTATGCCATTTTTTTTCTTTTTACCCTCATAGGCATTTTAGTACTTGAATTACCAGAATGTAAATTATGTATCTACTCATTGGTAGACTGCATGATTAAATCTATAAGACCTGCATCTAAAATTCACTTGGCAAAAGTATGTGAAAGTCCTCTAGTCTCATCCTATGTATTGGAATGGGACAGACATTTCAAAGTGAATGTTCTCTTGACAATCACATAGTGTGAGAGTATATTGCTTACTAGTGATACTATATCTTATTTCTGAGGTCTAACAAGAACTTTTCAGGGCAGCAAAAGATTAGAAAGGTAGGGTGGCTTTTGGGAATGTCTGTTTACTGAAACTCTAAAAAAATAGAAGTGTTAGCAGTGAATAATGATCAGATTCATATTAAGACTGTGTTGCTTGAAACCAAACTGCAGACTTTTAATATGAAATATATTCAAAATCTTAAATTCCTCCCAGTCAGAGTAAAGAATAACAGCCTTGATAAAGCAAGTATTTTGGCATTATTAGTGTTAGCTTACCCTAAATTCATGTCAAAAGGGAAAAATTAATCCCTGAGTATGTTTTTAGTTGTTATTATTTATATATCTTACACATAGTATTAATAGTTGTGCCTCTACTCTTGCATTTCATCAAAATAATATTATGAACATAAGCTAATATATTCAATTTCTTAAATTAAAAATTTGAAAATTTACCTGCCTCACGGTGAGAACACAACTTGGTATTGTTAAAAATACCTTAACACATATTTTTATAAGCCAAGAAAACCACATAGAGTTCACGTAAATATGGACTAAATCACCAAAAATATTTCAATATTACTGTAAGTATAACTGTGAAAAATAATTATGATGATAATAATATGCTATTTATTCAGATGTGCATCATCAGTCCCTTTCCCAGGACACATGCTTCTATCCAGCAATCTGAAACAGATTTTATGGTCTGTATGGATAATCTAAACCCGTAATAGATGTTTCTGAGTTTCTTATCCCACCAGATTTCCTGCTAAGCAGTTGTAATTTTCTCCTCTCATTGAGGGTAACAATGAAATATCAACCATCTTTTCTACCCAATCCCCCGATAAAAATATGATTCAAGCTGATTAATTCCCAAGGTAACATGCTCCGAATATTTTAAAGGAAGTAGCGAGGCTTAGCTTCAGTCCCACAATGGGACTGCTGCTACTATTTCCATCAGGCAGTCCCTTGCAGTTGCTCTTGGTAACAACCCAGCAGAGCCCTTTGTCACTCCTGCTGGTGACAGTGGCCGCCAAGTTAGCTTGGATTTGCTGTTTACATCAGCACTGGTTCTTGATGGAGGCATTTTTATCCAGAGCAGCAGTAACTCCTGGAGCTAAATGTACAGCTTTCACTATACCTTCCTGAAAAGTCCCTAAATTATTTGTGCTAGAGATTAAGAGCACCTTTCTCAGCAATTCACTGTGAAGAGAGCACTCACTCGAGTCCCCAATTCCATGGCAGCTACTTCAAGATACATATTTATATAGTATACATATTATTTATATGTCAAATTACATTTATACAATACACATATGTTAATATTCAAAATTCCCAAGTGTTACATTAGAAAATAATCCCTTCATTCTCCCTCTACATTTCTTCCAATAGTCCTCATCCATATCCAATTCCTTTCCAATTTCAGGCATACTTTCCTCCCGACCCTGTTTATAGATGAGAAAACCATGTGTCAGCTTACCAGTGGGAGATCCATTAAGAACCAGAATATAGACTACATGTTTCAGTTTCCACTCTCTTCCTGTATTTCTCTCTTCCACTTTCTTGCCTTTTATATTTTATGAGATTAGCATCACTAGTTTATAATGCTATTATATATCAGTTGCTATATATCCCTACAAAAATGTTTTAGAATCAAGCTTCTCTGTTTGCTTGAATATAAAGGAGTCAGTGGCAGGCACTATCTACCAACTCATATCCACTTCCTCCTTACATTCTAGTAGTGTCTTAGTTTTATAATTTGAATAAACAGTGTGTCAGACACTGTCTGACAAGGAAATAAATAAATAAATAAATAAACAAATAAATAAATAAATAAATATAAATAGGTCATATGAGCTGTGAAACTTCTCGGAAAACTTTATGTCCCTAATTAAATAAAATGATTATTAACAAGAAGAAGAAGAAAATGAAAGAACAGAAAAAAATAGAGAAAAATCTCAATCTCTCTTTCTCTACCTGTCTTTAGATGTACTTTTGCATGAACACCACATTTGGAGCTGCAGCAGACATTTTATAATCATTAAGTGTTAGCCTCAGCAAGAAAGTTATACCAAGAATGGGAAAAACCCACAAAAAGGTTGGGCCTTATATGACATCACTGATAACCTGAAATGATTGATCAACCAGCAATACTTCTAGTATGATGGGAGAAAAGAGTCTGGATAGTAAACTACCTTTACATATTTATTCTCTGCTTTGAAACTAATGCTTATGATAAAGAGATTAAAAATAACAGTAAAATACCCTCAAGGGAAATAACTTTTCTTTTCTTTTTTTTTTTTTTTTTTTCAACGTTTATTTATTTTTGGGACAGAGAGAGACAGAGCATGAACGGGGGAGGGGCACAGAGAGAGGGAGACACAGAATCGGAAACAGGCTCCAGGCTCTGGGCCATCAGCCCAGAGCCCGACGCGGGGCTCGAACTCACAGACCGCGAGATCGTGACCTGGCTGAAGTCGGACGCTTAACCGACTGCGCCACCCAGGCGCCCCCGGAAATAACTTTTCTAAAAGAAGAGTCTGGCCATACATTTTCTAGCAAGAACTTCTAGGAGGTCATTAGTAACTGTAACACTGAGTCCTTACTTAGCCCCTGAATTATAGGCTTATACATACTTGAGGACTTTGCTACAATTTAATTTTAGCTTCTATACTATAATGACTATTTCTTAAACTATTCTTTGGGATTGAAATTAAAAACTTTTGAAAATTTACAAGTCATATAAAGCAATCCTACAGATAGTTATCATATAATTTAGAACTTATTTTTATTGTTTTCATTTATCAGTTGCTAATAGCTAAGTTTAAAGTCTTTTTGTAAGGGTAAGTTCAATCATTCAGTTTTGGCCACAATATTTTTGTTTATACACTATTACACATATAATAACTACCAATGACATCTCCATTAAAAGTATCTCCCCATTGAGGATTTATCTATACTTATAATAATTGTATTCTAAGAGTGAAGGAGATAGGAAGAGAAAAAAGCAAGAAAGAAGAAGAAAGAAATGTAGAGTATGAGGGAGGGAGGAAGAGAAGAAGAGATGAAGGAAAAGTGCAGTGACTTGGCACATGTTTTTGTCTGTTTTATATTTTCTGTAAAGTGAAACATGGGGCTAGATACAGAATATCTTTTTAATAGACACTTTCTGCATTATCTTTAAAAGTGCAAAAATATCCAATTGCCATTTTGATAAGTAAAGTCTAAGAGCAAGATTTTTACCAAATGTAAATAAAATCTCATGGTTGAAGGTATTTTTGAATTATTGGGGAAAGAATAAACACAGATGCATGTTATTGAAGGTGACTAGCATGTGTGTGTTTGTGTGTGTGTGAATGGTTTCTACACACAGCTCTCACGAAATGGTCTTTGGAGAAAATATCTGAAAAAAAAACCTAAGAATTGTCTAGCAGGTATAATTCAGGACAAACATGGGTTAAAGGTTAACATACGATTCATTTGATCTCTTTCATTTCTTTCGAACAAGCTATTTTTGGTTAATTGATTTTCACAACTCATTGAGTCATGTTCACCTGCTAAATGTCACCTTGTTTTTTTCAGTGATTGTTTGCACTTGAATGGTCTGTATCATCACTTGAAGCCTAGTTTGTATCATAGTGTTAATTGTAATTTCTATTTGAGGTGTAAATATTGTAATCTTACTATGTCTGCTTTTCTTTGAAATGTTAACACATTTCCAATTTTACTGGGTCAAGTCAGCTTTCCTGATAATGATTACTTGGAATCAACTAGAGCACAGAAAACCCTCTAGAGGTACATGGTTGCTTGAAATCCAAAATGAACACAAACTTTGAAGAGAAAATTAGATTAAAAAATTTTAATGGTTTGCATTACCTAATAATATGCTTATAGTAAAATGTTTCTCACCATCTTTGGTAACCGATGACAGCAAAATTACATCTATCTAGAAGGTGTGACAGACTATTTTAAAGAGTGTAGGGGCGCCTGGGTGGCGCAGTCGGTTAAGCGTCCGACTTCAGCCAGGTCACGATCTCGCGCTCCGTGAGTTCGAGCCCCGCGTCGGGCTCTGGGCTGATGGCTCAGAGCCTGGAGCCTGTTTCTGATTCTGTGTCTCCCTCTCTCTCTGCCCCTCCCCCGTTCATGCTCTGTCTCTCTCTGTCCCAAAAAAATAAATAAACGTAAAAAAAAAAAAAAAAAAAAAAAGAGTGTAATTAAAATGTATAGAAAACAATGCTAAATTGAGTGGAATATAGATTTCACAGTTTGAAATAGTATTGTCTTTTAGGAAGATGACGTCCAACATTGCATATAATATATCAGAATAATATAAATATCTTTGATAGTTTTCAAATGGCTTCCACTGCTGTAAAACATCTTTGAAATTTATTGATATTTGGCTTATAAATTGAACATCTCATTTTTGAATCCTTGATTGAATATTAAGCTAATCAGTGTAAGAGATAGAGATATGTGGAATTACACATTAGAAGCTTAACTAAAGAATCAAATTAGAGGAAAAAATAAAGTTCTTTTATTTGCAGAACTAAAATGTGAATAGGCAGAATTGAATGATAAAAGAAAATGAGTACAAAAATAGTTTATGCGTCCTCCATTGATAGATATTGCTAAAGGAATAAAGTACAGTATTTCATCAAAAATTAATAGCATATCTGGTACCTAAATTACTTTCAAAAATTGGAAATTCTAAACAATGGAAAGATTATGTGTAGGTATTCAGGAAACTACAAGTAACTGAGACATAAATGCATATATATAATTTTATATATAACTATATTCATATTGAAATATATTAAATATGCAATGTGTACGGGTGTACACATTGTGAATGATGTCAAGAATGGCCATGTTGTCTATGACTTGGCCACGTGAATAAAATCTTACTCCCATGATCCATATGAGCACAAGAAATCCTCTAATAGTACATGATTTTGTGAGTCCTTGCTGACCATCTTTACCTGCCCTATGTATAAGTTAGTCACTCTTCTTTTATTACTTACTAGGACTCTGAAAGATTTCTATTATAGTTTTAGTCACACACACACACACACACACACACACACACACACACGAAAACACAATTACAATAACAGATTTACATGCTCCTTTATTTTCTGTGAAATCTATGAAGAGTGAGATCATTTCCTATTCTTTTTTAGATCTTTAACACTTGTAAAATGCCTAGTAAATTAGGGAGGGACAAGTAAATAATTGTTAGATAAATACATGAATTAAATATATCTTCCCAGAAAATATATGTATATAAAGATGAGCTGCATAAGTCAACTAATATCTATTCAGGTTCAAACTGGTCTTGTTACTACCCTTATGAGAACAAACCAGTGATCATGCCAGCCTAAATGGGTCAAATGGAGTGGTGTTTTTTTTTCATCTACCATCCAGTATCATATTAGCCATTCAATAAGTAAGCAAGTGTCAGAAACTAACAACCAAGTACATAACAAAGTTAAATGTCACTTAGCATTTCTAGTCATTTGTACTGACATAGGAAGGGTAGAATGACTGAGAGAATTGTAGAGATGTACGTTACAAAATTTGGAGTATTTTCAAAACCTGATTCATCCTTTCCAAGCCACTGTAAACAAAAAAGTTGACTTTACATCATTGAGCTGTCTTGTATATTCTGTCTTTGGAAAAGCTTTATCTGTCCTTTACCTTTTACCATAATACAAATATTTACCTCAGTCACTCTGAATTACCAAAGGTCTTAGAAGTTATGATCTGACAGTGCTGGTGAGGAATTTTCCACTATGTTTAAGTGAGGAGGTCAGCAAACCCCTTCTACAAAAACAAGCATAAAAATGGACAAAATTTACCAAAAAAAAAAAAAAAGTCAGCACTCTGGACATCAACCCAAGGCTTATAAATAATATGAGAAACATTTATTCTTGAGAAATAAGTTTCTGTTGTTTGTAAGCCACCTAATCTGTGTGGTACTTTGTCACAGCAGCCTGAACTAGACTGACACAGGAATACAGATGAGCAAACATCATTCTCAGCCTGAATCTACAGGTTGCAATGACCTATTGATCAGAATTAATTTGTCACTCTTGTTTTGGATGGGATTATCACTTCTTCTCAAAATCACAAAGCTGGTATCTTATCTTTCTTGACTTCAATTCTCTTTCCTCATGTACACTAACAGCACAAAAATTCAATATCCAATATGTCTTTTTACAACTATTACTTCTTCTGTCTTTGTTATTCATAGCTTACTTGCCAGGCACACATTTGTATTTTACAGTAACAACCTTGTAGTCTTCTGGCCTCTAGTTATTTTTCCATTCAATACATTCTCCATTCTATAGCTGGAGTGATCTTTGTAACATGCTAATCTACTTACACTTTTCACAAGTAAATGCTCTTCTGTGGTTTCCCATTTCACTCACTACATAGTCTCATTTTCTTTTACATGGCTGAAATGCTATATATGTCTATGTGCATAAAGTTCCACCTCATAATCTATATGCCAACTAGCTTAAACCAGATTGTGCCATATTCTTGCTTGCTTCAGAGCTTTATATATGTTATTTTCTCTGCCTAAAATATCTACTTCCCTATCTCATACATATTTTCCCCTATTCCAGCTGACTTTACCTGGTTAATCTATAATCATCCATTTAGATTTAGCATAGATACAATTTTCTCTGGGAAGCCTCCTTCCTTATAGTCCTTTAAAATAACAGCTCCTGCTATTTACCAATCAGATCTCCAAAGCATTGTACATAGCAAATGTTTAATAATTATTTAAAGGATGGATGAATGAATAAATGAATGAACAGAACTTTGAATATAGTATTAAAATTTTAGTTGAGCAAAGTTTAATGTTAAGTTCTGTGAAACTTGGCATATTGGTTAAAGTATGTGCACATTTCCCAGCTCTAGCCAACTTCATGTGATTAAAACCATAAATTAAAGAAGCAACTTGCTGACACTTTGTCAGCATTCAATCAACTCCCCCCAGTGATTATCTAATTTTCTTCTCAAATAAATTTTCTCCTTCCACACTCCCTCAGGCAATAGACTAAGTAAACAGATGAACCTTGAAGTGAATTCTGTAGGACATTTAAGCTATTTTAGTATATAAAAAAAACAATTACAAAGTTTAGAAATTCATATTCTTACTTCATTTGTATTTACATCTCTGTACCTGTGAATGAAAATCACCACCATAGTGTAATTTTGTTATTGATTGATTAAAATTTGTCTTTTCTATTAATAATTTACTTTGGTATTATAGATAACTAGGAGTTGGTATTTGGTATATTCTTCATTGCTAATAAATATGTTCTGAAGGTCAAGTCATCAAATGACTTTATGAGCCCAGGAATAAATTATTAGCTTAATATGTTCTAATTCTCATAACTAAGATATTTAAGAGCTCCATAGTGAATATATCTGGAAAGACAGTAGGTTGAGTGCTGATTAATGAGCTCTTCTATATGTGAAATGATAGATTTTATTATAATTACATAGCAAATAAATCTTAGATATTAATATAAAAACTACAAACACCATATTGAAATCTTTGAATTACATACATATCTATTAATAGTGACTAATATTAGTAGTGCCTATTAGTAGTGACTAAATAGTGTACTGCATGAGGTAGATATTTACATTTGTAAATTATTTATTTTTTATTGTTTAGTTATATGATGGTAGCTATGTCCTCTAGTAAATAGAATAATGCAGAAAGGGGACACTAGCAGTTTTATTAAGGTCAGATGAGAAACATTCAAATAATACTTTTATATATTCTACTATACTTACATTATAATTCTATCATACTTGCTCTGTCTCTTCAAATTATGTTTTTTTCCTTTTTTTCCTTTTTAGTATGCTTTGTAATTTTTCTTGATAACAGGATGTAACACGCAAGGTAAAAGAAAATGTTTCACTAGGCCTTTAGTAATGTGGTGGTAAAATGTGGGGATAAGGGAAGCAGCCTATAGTCCTGTGATAGGGTCTCGAGTCTGTCAGTGAAACTGTGCTTTTGGACTGTTGACTTCACAAATGTTTTCCAGTATTTTTCTCTTTCTTTTAGTTGGGACAGGATGGCAAAAGTGGACTGGGGATGGATATTTCCCTTGTCCCAGGTCTGCTATGCTGTGATACAAACACCCCACAGCAGCAGATGAGGCAGGCTTCGGTTAACTAGTTTCTCCTGAAGGCAGGCCTTGTTTAGAACAGAATGCTCTGGCATCAGGAGATTTTTCTGTAATATTTACTCTGAGAACCTGGCTAAGCTCTCAGAAATAAATCTCATAAAACTGGGAGCCCTTCTATGGCTGGGTCCCCCTGGAGTTTTTAACTCTCACTGGCTTCCATGCTGAGTTTTCAGCAGTTTGTCAGTTAAAGTTCAGGTTTTCCTACCAACACACTGGTTCCTGAAGTTTATCGTCATCTCTAGTAAGCAGGAATCCTGTATTCACCTGTTTCTCTCCAATCACAGTCGTTTGCCCTGTTACCTCCCCCTTCCTTTTTATTATTTTGTTGTTATTCTTGCCTTTTTCTTTAAGAGTAAGCTCTACATCCAAGGTGGGGCTTGAACTCACTATGTTGAGATCAAAAGTTGCATGCTTAATTGACTGAACAAGCTAGGCGTCCCCTCCCCTTTCTTATAAATCTAATAATTGTTGATTTTTCATGCCGTTTAGGTTTTTGTTGTTGTTTTTGTTTATTTGTTTGCTGTTATGATGGGGTGGCAACCTTCAACTCCTTACATGTGGAATCAGAAACCGAAGTCCATTTATTTGGTTTTCAAACACTTCTCAGCCTCTATAAAATGAGAGGCCTGTTTTCTTTTTAAAAATTGTGGATGGCATAGGAAGATCATAGTTTTAAATATTTGAAGTTATAACTCTGATCTTATTTTTTAAGTAATCTCTACACCCATTGTGGGGCTCGATCCCACAACCCTGATATCAAGAGTCACATACTCCACTAATGGAGCCAGCCAGGCTCCCCATAACTCTGATTTTAGAATATGCTACAGCTGCATACAAATAAATCATAAGTCTTATTTAAAAAAATTTTAGTTGTAAATCATCATTCATTAGGTTAGAATTATCACCGTTCCATAATTATTTCTATTTTATTACATTTTGCCTAATTTTTATGCAATATCCTAAGTATTTAAACATTTTTCTCCACTTTAAAATTATTAAATTAAGAATATGTGATCAGGGGCACCTGGGTGGCTCAGTCGGTTGAGCAGCCGACTTCGGCTCAGGTCATGATCTCGCGGTCCGTGAGTTCGCGCCCTGCATCGGGCTCTGTGCTGACAGCTCAGAGCCTGGAGCCTCTTTCAGATTCTGTGTCTCCCTCTCTCTGACCCTCCCCCGTTCATGCTCTGTCTCTCTCTGTCTCAAAAATAAATAAACGTTAAAAAAATAATTAAAAAAAAAAGAATATGTGATCAAAGCACAATCAAAATTGTAAGTCAAAATACAATCAAAATCAACATGACACTATGTGGAACATTGTATGTCATTAGAATTTGTAAAAAAAATTGCAATAATCATGGATATTCTATGCTTTTCTTCCTTTCTATTAGCTAGAACTAGAATACAAGACTATAGTTATTTAAAAAAGAAATATGAATAATGAAATTAGATGTTGAATAAATACATTAAGACAGCCTATAAAACAGTGTGTTTATAATCTCATTTATTTACAAATACCTTTGCTTAATATCATCCTTTCATGTGTTTTCTTGAAATTCCATAACTTCTTATAGTTTAGGAAGTATGAGTATTCTAAATGTTTCCCAATAATAATATCACTAGCTCATGACCATATCAAATTGTATCTTGTTTTCTTTCATTTATTTTTTTTAATGTTTATTTATTTTTGAAAGAGAGAGATACAGAATGCAAGTGGGAGAGGGGCAGAGAAAGAGAGGGAGACCCAGAATCTGAAGTAGGCTCCAGGCTCTGAACTGTCAGCACAGAGCCTGATGTGAGAATCTGTGATCTCAGAGCTAAACTGAGATCGTGACCTGAGCTGAAGTTGGACGCTTAACCAACTGAGCCACCCAGGTGTCCCTTGCTTTCTCTGATTTAATGATCACAACTTTGGTGAAGGAGAGAAATTACATGACTTACCCAATTTCCAAACTGAGAAAACAGAGGTTAGGCTGAAACTGAGATTTTCTGATTCCAACTATAGCCTCTGTCTATTCCACATTTCATTATCATATACAGAGGTGTCCAGGTGTCAGGATCAGATGACAGAACAAAGGAAAGTATATCGAATGGTTACATCATGGTGTGTGTGTGTGTGTGTGTGTGTGTGTGTGTGTGTGTGTGCATACTGCCAAATTAGTTCTGTGTAGCTGTTAGGGCTCTACATAGCAGTACACACAACTATTCTTTTTTTTTTTTTTTTTTTTTTAACGTTTATTTATTTTTTTGGGACAGAGAGAGACCGAGCATGAACGGGGGAGGGGCAGAGAGAGAGGGAGACACAGAATCGGAAACAGGCTCCAGGCTCTGAGCCATCAGCCCAGAGCCCGACGCGGGGCTCGAACTCACAGACCGCGAGATCGTGACCTGGCTGAAGTCGGACGCTTAACCGACTGCGCCACCCAGGCGCCCCCACACAACTATTCTTAACCAATAATGGGGAGGTTGTAATTAAAATGCAAGTAAATTTTATTTTATTTTATTTTATTTATTTTTTTTTTATTCGACATTTATTTATTTTTGGGACAGAGAGAGACAGAGCATGAACGGGGGAGGGGCAGAGAGAGAGGGAGACACAGAATCGGAAACAGGCTCCAGGCTCTGAGCCATCAGCCCAGAGCCCGACGCGGGGCTCGAACTCACGGACTGCGAGATCGTGACCTGGCTGAAGTCGGACGCTTAACCGACTGCGCCACCCAGGCGCCCCTTATTTTTATTTTTTTTTAAAAGAAGCTGTGGCCTCCCTTAAAGGAAGGCAGTCATCTTTTTTTTTTTTTTTTTTTTTTCAACGTTTATTTATTTTTGGGACAGAGAGAGACAGAGCATGAACAGGGGAGGGGCAGAGAGAGAGGGAGACACAGAATCGAAACAGGCTCCAGGCTCTGAGCCATCAGCCCAGAGCCTGATGCGGGGCTCGAACTCCCGGACCGCGAGATCGTGACCTGGCTGAAGTCGGACGCTTAACCAACTGCGCCACCCAGGCGCCCCGTAAGTAAATTTTAAAAATGATGAAAGGCACATTGCAGCTGTACAACACCATTTACTGCTTTCCTGATCAAATTGCTGTAGCTTTTATTATTTAGTAAACCTGTTTTTGACATTAGTGTATCTTAAAGTAATGTAAAAGTTATAATAAACTACAGTACAAGTAAACTACTAGATTCAGAAAGATGTTTCTAGTTAGCAGAATCTGATGGCCTGATGATTAGAGCTGCTCCAGGTTATCTTTGAAAATATTAGGGATGCCTATTGTGAATTATCACTTGTTGCTAAAGCCTTTCTTGATCCCCCTACATGAAGTCAATTCATAATCCCCTTTTCCTTTCCAAATGACCACAGCACATTGCCAATACCTCTGTTATAACTTGTGGGCTTTTAGGCGAGTCATCTCTTTCCTTTCCCCCATTCCTACCTCGTTCCGCTCCAAAGTAGGTAGAAATAAAGCTCTGAATTATGCAAGTCATTCAGTAATGGTTAGCCTTTCAAGTGGTCTCTTGATTGGGTTCCCGCGTCCTCCAGAATAGCAGAGAAATGAGAAGGTTTCAGGCTGTTCTCAGTTAAGAAGCCTCTCTCTCTCACTCATTACCCACCCTGCCTCTTTTGCTCTCTAGTCTCTCTAGCTTATATCCCTCCCCCTTCCCTGACACAAAAAGCACAAAAGGCTGGGGCTGGGCCTCTATCCTTCTGTCCTAATGGTTCAGGGCAGCAATCGAAGATCAGCGCTGTGCAAGGCAAGAGGCAAAGCTTCCTGGCTCTCTTGTGTGTTTGCATTTTCTTTCTGCATGCTGTGTTTTTTCAGGGAAGATTTTTTTTCACAGTTATTATGCTGAAATATAAAGGACTGAAGGGCAATTAGATGTTTACAAAAATAAGCAAAAAGAGACTATCTGGACTGCTTGCTTTCTTAGCCCCATTGTGGCCATTATCCTCACAAAGAGACATTCTCTATATGTTCCAATGTCAATCACCACAAGTGTATCTTGAGATTAACAAGATGATAGTCAAAAGTCAAATAGAATCTATTTTTTTCTTGACCTTGTCATTCATATATATAAAATATAATAAATACATGAACATTTATAGGGGCACCTGGGTGGCTCAGTTGGTTAAGTGTCCAACTCTTGATTTCAGCTCAGGTCATGATCTCATGGTCCTGAGACTGAGCCCCATGTTGGGATCTGTGCCGAGCATGGAGCCCACTTGAGATTCTCTCTCTCTCTCTCTCTCTCTCTCTCTCTCTCTCTGCCCTTCCCCCATGCTCACATGCTCTCCCTTTCTCTCTCTCAATAAACAAATAAAAACAAAATATTTATATAATAAGTGGCCTATGAAGGATAGAATTTAAGGACTTAAAAATCTGTGTTTCAGGATCTATTTTTTTCACACTCCAAATATTCTACTTGTGAGTTTTATTATGATCATTTTTAAAACTTTTTTAATGTTTATTTTATTTTTGAGAGAGAGGGAGAGAGAGACAGAACATGAGCAGGGGAGGGGCAGAGAGAGAGGGAGACACAGAATCTGAAGCAGGCTCCAGGCCCTGAGCTGTCAGCACAGAGCTGGTTGGGGGGCTCGAACTCACAAACCATGAGATCATGACCTGAGCCGAAGTCAGATGTTTAACCAACTGAGCCACCCAGATGTCCCTTATTATGATCATTTTTTCACGTTTAACTTTCCTCTAAGACACAGAACATATTATTATCTATGTGCTTTTTTCAGATACCTACATATGCTACAGATAGTTGATTCTTGCTGAATGAAAATTCTAAAGGCTGACTAAACTACTGAATAGGCTACTAAATGCACAAATAAGTGGGTATGATAGTAACCTGACTAGTTCAATATCAACATGTATGTTATTCTCCGTAGGGGCTGAGGACGCTTTGAAAGCAGCTACAAAGTCACTGTAATTGTGTACACATGCCATATTTTAGAGATTACTGCTAAATAAAGATCAAGTTAGTGTTTGTATTTCCCCAGAGAAAATAGAGAATTGAATCTCCAAGACAAGTTGTTGCCTTACAGGTAGTAGAGGAGTTTTAATCTGCAAAGAGAAGAAAGAGAGTAAGAAATTTAATCTTACACTGTTTCCAAGCTAAATCGACTCATCCTTTTAGACATATTCCTCATACTGCTCACAGAAGGAAAAGGGGGAAAGTAATTCCCAGCCCTGCTTCCCTCTCCCTAGCAGTCTCTGTATCAATGACACAGGCCTGCAGACCCTCGCTGTGAATGGAAAATATTAACCTCATTCTCTCCAAACACAGCAGAGGCCTCACAAATGTCCTTCCTCACTTTGGTACCTCAGGCTATGTTCAGAACAGCTCTGCAATGATAGTGTTTAGACTATAGGAAGTGTCACCAGAATGATGTAAGCCTTCGTAAAGTGGCTGTGGTGATGATTTTTAAAAGAATCACTGCCTGTGAGTTTGGAAGTGCAGCATCTTGTCAGGAAAGGTCTAATGTGCTTTTTGATTTGTGAAATTTTGATGTCACATTTGGCAATAGTGGGATGCATAGTTAAAAAAAAAGTTGACAATCATCCCTAGTCATTTCATTTTCATTCACATTTAGGTGTGTGAAATCATTCTAGGTGGTATTGAGACTTTTATCCCAAAGTATTATAAAATCAGGCAATCATTTTTACATACTAAAATATGCCGACAACTTTGCATATTTCATTATTTAATTATCATGCCAAAAGACGCTGATTTGAATGTTAAATAATACATAGCTTACATAATATTTAAAAAAATACACCTAAAATGTTTTAGTATTATAAAAAGTATTGGCATCAATTTGTAATCCTTAAAATCAGCCTGGAGTTGGTATTCAGAATTCCTTTTTATTTTCTTTTTCCGTTTTTCTTTGGTACTGAATATAAAAGGACTAATGTTAGTGAATCAAACCCATACTTTATACCCCAGGAAAACAAGATACTGGAACAATAAACTCCATCACACTTTTGCAGATCAGTGTCTCATTCTCAGACCCCAACCCCTCTGGCTATAGTAGAGTGGCAAAGGTGACATGATTCCTCTTCTTAATGTCCCTAAACATCCCATCTCACCGTGTACTGTTTTTACTTTTCGTTTGTTTCCTTACTAATGGTCTTTGGAAAACTGAAAGCTTCATATTCACTATTTCATTGGTGCCTAGGTTGAGACAGATCTCTCTATCTATAAACTCTTGTCACTTGCTTTTCTTTTGCTAACATCTTGAGCAAGACAGGGTAGAGAGAAAGGAAGCAGTGAACCTGATGAGTATTTGACAGGAGGCCTTAGAAAACTATTACTTGAATGGTCACCTTATAGAAAAACACACTATAAATACAATGCTTGGCAGATCATAGTTTAAGTCAGGAGATTCGTGAAGTATGATGCAATAAACTCAGTACTAAATTCTTCTTTCTACTTTTCTATATCAGGAAAGTAATTCCTACGTAATAATTGACTGAAAATTCTGTCAAAATGTATGAAAATAAAACAAAGTCCTTTACCAAAGAGATTATGAAAGTCTACCATAAAGTTACTTTTCTCAAGGTCAAGGTGAATATACAATTCACAATACTTTCCAACAAAACTTTAAAGGATCAGAATAGATATAGTAATTATTCTCATTTTTTTCAAGATATAAATAGCGGGTATCCCAGAAATTGATGTTTCTTTTGTCATTTTGTAATTCAATATTGGATAGTATGTTCAAGCTCTACTCTAGAAAAAAATAAATTTAGAGGAGCAAAGGGATATTAAGAAGGGTGAATCTAATTTAGAACGGCTTTATCTAGCAGCTTGCTAATAGGGGGATATTGATAAACTTTTTACCATTTTGAAATACAATGATTTCTCTGCCTTATTTTTTCTTTTAACAATAATGTCCATTTATAGCTATGTTTTGCATGGCATTTTCTCCAGAGATATGATATTTATTTGTACTTTTAAAAGGTACCTTCTACTAAGCATCATAAAGTGAATATATGAACTTGGTATAAATAGAAATGGGGGCTCTAGGTCAGCTACCAAACAAAGGCAAGTCTTTGATAATTAAAAAAAAAGTCATTGCCAGCTATAGGAAAAAAGGCAGTTAGTTGACAGCTATAATATTCATCTAGTGCAAGTCATAATTTGCACGCAAATATATAATTTTGATGTTATAATCTTCAATAAAGAAATGTTAGCGTTCGAGCTATAATAGACTCATCAACCAATGAGGGGTAATATCAACATTTTTTATTGTTTTTAAAAGGATTATTGAGTTGGACAGGTGGAGATTTCACAATAATTGAGTTGGGATATCTCCCACCTGATAAGTTATTTTCCCTTTGCCTGATTCTGCTGCAAAATGTTTTCTTCAAGCTAGCTCTTCTGCCCTGAAAGCTACTGAGTTGGCTCATGTTTCTAAACACTGATTCATTTAGATATTGCTCTGTGGAATACAATGGTGCTGAAGTGACTTGCTCCAATTTGAGAGAGTGAGTGAGTGAGTTGAAGTGAGTCAATTCGTGGTTATATAACTGTAATCTTAAAGTTTAGGAAAGAACTCTAAATAGCTTCAGCCAGCCCCTTTTCTGGGGCCAGATCATCAATAGTTTAATTATTTCAAAGAAAGGTCCTTTTGACACAATTGTATTGTAATTGAACTGTAACTGCTCACCCTAATTGTCTACTTTGCACTTTTATTCACAGATGCACTCTGTAATGGCAATCATCAAGAAATTTCTCCCACATTTTTTGGTCTCTCATTCAGATTATCAGGCTAGTTGTAGAAGATACCTCATTAACTACTCCATGTAAGAAAATGTAGAAGCAAATTTTGAAATTATTTCCAATATTTCCAATCCAGGTCTTCCAAAAATATACAACAAATGACTTGCTATTTTATTATGCAATAATTATTTTTTAATATTTAATAAGGATACTGTGCATACATGAAATATATACCTGCTCAACTATAGATATCATAAAATCTAACAAGTTCATATTAATGAATTTTTTAATAAGAAATCTGTAAATATTACTCACTGCAAACTTCCTTTTATAGGAAAACAGATATATTAATTTCAGGAGGAAGAATGTTTTCCTTAGCTACAGACGCTAATGATCCAGTTCTTTATATATGTAATACCTGCTAAAGACACACATAGAATTGTTTTTGTTTCTGTTTCCTTCATTTTAACAGCCCTAAATGTCCTTATCTTTTTTCAAGTTTTTATTTATTTAAATTCCAGTTAGTTAACTTACAATGTAATGTTAGTTTCAAGTGTACAATATAGTATTTCAACACTTCCATACATAACAATGCACAAAACAAAGGTCACATGGCCATAGTGCCTGAAAGCCCAACTTCCATCACTTCCAAATAGTGTGTGTGTATGTGTGTGTGTGTGTGCATGGAAAGGTAAATACATGTTCCTGTGTGAACTTGTTTGTGCAAGGGGTGGAAATATGGGGCTGTATGGAGATAACAAATATTATGATAAATAACCGACTTTTCATATCAAATATCAGGCTGTGATAGTACTCTTTCAGGCTTAGTGTATGATCCCAACAAGCATTTGAGAGATTTAGTAGGGGCCATTCAGTATAATAAGAAATATATTTGGTCTGTATCTCTGATTCCTAGCACAGAGCTCCTGTAACCCTTGGAATTTTCTGAGTCACAGGAGTGTCTTTTGTTATTTATGAATAACAAGCCCTTCTAACCATTATGAACTTATGTTAATAGGGTGACTTAGGATGAGGTTCCTAGATAGCTTCTAGATGGGGCTGGTCACAAGAAGACCAAGTGATGAGAAAGTGGGATCTTTGAACCTTATCTACCAAACTCTATTGGAAAAGGGAGAGGGTGGCTGGAGATTGAGCTGTATAAAATCTTTTCAACAATAAGTTTTGGAGAGCTTTTGGGTTGGTTACTTAGTCCAAAACTCTTGGGTATAATTGCATTTTGTATAATTTGTAAACACATACAGATATGCTTTATGAGGCTTCAATTTGGGGGCTCTAGCTTGTTATTTTGTAGGTTTGCCACTAACTTAAATTTAATCAGTCTTGTAGAAGTTCTGTGTAACTCATTCTCTTCTGAGCTACAAAAAATTGAAAACCTTGATAAAAATATACATGGGTGTTCCTTATATAATTGTTCTAACATGATTACTGTACTATACAAATGCATGTTTCAATAAAAAAAATGCATTCAACCCCAAACTCTTATAAAATTCCCGGTGCTTAAATATTTTTTTTTAATACTTAAGCATTTGTAGCTTTTCTCAGGAATGTTTTTATTGGCACCCATGTATGCTCGTATTTTGTCTACCTGTGCAGCTCCTTAACAAGATCTAGAGAGCTCCAAATGAACTAAAATTACAGTGAGTTCTGAAGTTGTTTTTATAAAGTAAACATGATTTCTAAAGATGAATCAAATCAATAATTTGGGAACTTGCATACACCATAATATCAGCATAAAATTATAGTTAAAAATTGCACTTTTAATAGGTTTAGCCCTTGAAAGCTTATTTAAGTACTGCTAATCTTACAAATTCTTAAGTGTATTTTATATTTTAACATTAAAATATAGTTTTAAGGCTGTTAGTGTTTATATTTAGAAAGTTGATTGAATTTTAATGTCTAAAGTACAATTATACATGTATAAACATGGCAATATATTTTGATTAAAGTTCTGAAAGGTTAAAAAGTGTGGATGGGTGCCTGGATGGCTCAGGTGGGCTAAGTGTCTGATTTCGGCTCAGGTCATGATCTCACGGTTTGTGGGTTCCAGCCCCACATCTGGCTCAGTGCTGACAACTCAGAGCTTGGAGCCAGCTTCAGATTCTGTGTCTCCCTCTCTCTCTCTTTTCCTCCCCCACTAGTGCTCTGTTTCTGTCTTTCAAAAAAATAAATAAATGTTAAAAAAATTTAAAAAAAGTGTGGAGACACAGTGGGAGGAAATAACTGAGTAACATTAGTAAGATATATTTATAAAATACATGTTGAGAAGGGATTGGGAATAATGAGCTAGGTTACTGTGAGCATTGGTGAGAAGCATAATGGGGACTATGGCTCTGTGGAAGTGAGATTAGAGAGAAGTCTATGCTTACGCCAGACACCTTGCTAGAGACGAGGATCAACATGAAGGCTGGCTGCGAAGAATGAAGACAAGTGTGATGACAGAGCCTGGCCAGGTGCAGTGTAACATTTCCAGATCTGCAGGACTGTCCTCCCACCCACCAAATTTGCTTCATCTGCACTTTCAGATGTAATCATTGATCATCCATTTACATGAAAGATGTTCCTTTCCTGTAATACACTCCATATGTGTGCAAGAAAAAAAAGTGCACACATATGTTTATAACAAATTTTCTTAATCCAGAATCAGTTCCAAATGTTCTTGAAATAAAATCACAATGGAAGAAAAGAAAGAAAAAAAAAAAGAATGATGTGTGGCTTTTAACTATTATGGGATTAGCTTAATTCTTTCACTTCTTATCCAGTTCGTGTGCTGGATGTGATAGACTGAGCTTTAATTCATGATTTACATTCTAATTCCATCTTCTAAAGTTACTCTCTTGAGGGGCGCCTGGGTGGCGCAGACGGTTAAGCGTCCGACTTCAGCCAGGTCACGATCTCGCGCTCCGTGAGTTCGAGCCCCGCGTCGGGCTCTGGGCTGATGGCTCGGAGCCTGGAGCCTGTTTCCGATTCTGTGTCTCCCTCTCTCTCTGCCCCTCCCCCGTTCATGCTGTGTCTCTCTCTGTCCCAAAAATAAATAAACGTTGAAAAAAAAAATTAAAAAAAAAAAATAAAGTTACTCTCTTGAAAGTAAATGGATTTCATCAAGCCTAAGTGCCCTAATACAGATAACAGAGAGATTAATATTTCCTTTACAATATATTGTGAAAATCAAATATGATTTTGTACAACATTTGACACATTTTTTAAACTTCTACTTTCCATTTTTTTCCTGATTAATTTGTATGTTTTCATGGCTGATATTTAGCTGGAATATACCAATGTAGAAGTATGTTCAGTATATTTATGCCTGGCATCATTTGGTTATTTAGTGCCTTTGACAAGATTGTATGTGTACCATTATTGCTATTAAATATTCTCAATATCACTCTTCTATATTTATTTGATTTATTCATAGGAAGTGAAAAGCTATCTATATATGACTTATGGCTTATACATGGAGAATAGAAGTGAAGAGGGACAAGTTGGAAAAATAGAGAATACTGATTTTTTTTTTTAGTAGACATATAATTGAGCTCAAATAATCATCTACCAATGTAAAAGTAGTTTATGTTGATGGCAGACATATGAACAACATTGTCTCCAAAGACTTTTTTTTAAGTTTATTATTTATTTTGAGGGGGTGGGGGAGTGTGCTTATATGGGTGAAAAAGTAAGGGGCAGAAAGAGAGGGAGAGAAGAGAATCCCAAACAGGCTCCACACAGTCAGTGCAGAGCCCCACATGAGGCTTGATTCCATGAACTATGAGATCATGACCTGAACTGAAATTGAGTTGGAGCTTAACTGAATGAGCTACCCAGGTGCAATACCAAAGTCTTTTTTGAGACTCAAATTTTGCAAACTCCTGTCTCAGCATAGACTGTTCTTTATGTACTAAATTTAAGACTGATATAGCATTCTAGGTAAGAAGAAAGAGAAACACAAATGAGACACTTCATGTTATTTGATCTCATTAAGAACTTTAAGGTCTAAAGAAAAAAGATGTATTTTATACGTTTGAAAATGAAATTCCAATCGTTATTAAATTATAAATATCTTCAATGAGGTAGGGTCAGGAATGAACATACACATCCAATATTCATTGTGGACATAGAAACATCGCTTGTTTAGGAACATAGCCACGGGAATGTCTGCTGGCTCAGTTGGTTGAGTGTTGACTCTGGATTTCAACTCAGGTCATGATCTCACAGTTTCTAGGTTAAAGCCCCACATCGGGCTCTGTGCTGACAATATGGTGCCTGCTTGACTTCTCTCTCTCCCTCTGTCTCTGCCCCTTCCCTGCTTGCACTCTCTCTTTCTCTCTCAAAAAAAAAGGAGATAAAACTTTAAAAAAAATGTAGCCATGGATATATCTATGCACATACTCCTTGCCTTTGCTATACAATACACACACACATACTCACACACACAGCTCTGATAAAATACACAAAATGTATTGGTAGTGAAAACTGAAACAGTACTAGATAATTAAAAAAGAAAAAAAATAATGTTCCTTGCTTTTAGAAAAACAAGATTTTCCCTAATGTCTTTGTATATGCTAATATAATTCTTTGGTAAAACCATTCTCCTTTTGTTCTAGTCAATAAAATATATATAATTAAAAATTTTAAAAAATTGTCTAGATGAAATTGACATGATATCCTACCAAAAAATCATTTCCTATAAGAAGAGTTTCCTGTTTCATTTTGCATTTTTACTAACTACTATTTATGTAAATTTTATTCAAAAAGTAAAGGAAACATAAGTTTTGTTTTTCAATATAAAGTATTTAGCTATCACTTGCTTTGGTAGAAGAAGGAAGGAAGGAAGGAAGGAAGGAAGGAAGGAAGGAAGGAAGGAAGGAAAAAGGGATGAAACAGCAGAGAAGTAAAACTGATGAAATCTTCAGAATGTAAAGCAGATATATTGCTGTGGCAGTGATCTATGTTGTGTTTATTCCATGGGGGGGAAATGGTAAAACAGTCATGTTTTTCAGCAAATTGTGTTTCTATTGATTTTAAAGAACTAGTGAATATTCCAAATGTTCTACAATCTATTCTGCAAACTCCTATTTAAATTCATGTGGAATAGAAAAATTATTGCACAGTAAAAAGTAAAAACAATACATACATCTTGGAGCCTACAGTGATAAAGGTGAATTTTCAGTTTTTCCTTTAACTTCTGAGAACAATATAATTGGACACAATTCATTCCTATAGGTCCTTTACCTAGGCAATGTTTAATGGAAGGAGCTGTGATTTTTCAAAAGAAAACGGTATCTTGGCTTGTCCAATATAGTGGCTATTAGACATATGTGGCTATTTGAATTACAAAAATTTGAATTTCAATTACTCAATAGCACTAGCCATATTCAAAGTTTTCAATAAGCCACAATGCCTAGTGGCCACCATATGGGACATGGAAGATTTATAGAATATTTTCATCATCACACCATTAGTACAGACCTTTTGTTCCATTCAATCCACTCCACTGGATTTTGGATGCAGATGCGTCCATGTGTATCATCTAAGAGCGTTTAACATGTTAAGCTTAGTTAGTCTTAATTTCTTGTGTGATTGATTTTTTTCCTTTTGGTTGGCCTTCCATGTGAGGGGTTGAGCCAATCTAGTCAGTACTTGAGCTTGTTTTCAATTTTGTGGGTGTTATGTGTCATCCTATCTTTCAAGTTCTTCTAATGTTACCTTGTGTTTTGGATGAAGGCTGGGTTGCCCTGACCCATTTTCTCAATGTTTCTCTTCCACAGCAGCTTTAAGTGCTCCCTGTAATCTTGCACCTCAAAGATGTTTTCTCTTCATGCTCCTGCCCCTTCCCTAACTGTTGACTGCAGTTTTTTGTTATTTGGAATTTTATTTTGCTGGCTCAGACTTAGTGTTGGTCATGTGGTACATCCTTTGGTGTTGGTGATGAGGGGGAATCAGGGATCTCATCTCTGCCAGGGGCAGCATTATATGACAGTAGGGGGCCCAAAAGGTGAAGTTTTTTTCTTTTCTGTTCTTTTCCTCTTGTTGCGATGGGCTTCACTTAGTCCCTGAGTATGGCAGGGTTTACCATGCTGGATCCAGTCATTTAAGGCTTCTGTTCTATAGAAACAATAGGGAGTTGGAACTTTGAGTCATCCACAGCAACTGTTCCTTGATGCTCCTAAGTCTGCATTGTGTGGGAGGCTTTCTCTAGTCTTTTGTCCTGTAACCAATATTAAGATCCTATAGTTAATTGTGTGTAGATTCCCCTTGTTCATTATGGTCCAAGATTTCTATTCTCTCAGGTTATTCCATGCTCAGCTCTGAGCAATTCATTAAATATTTTAGCTGAATTATTCTTACCAGTTTGTATGACACTCACTCTCACTGTGTGCCTTAGGTAACAAGAGTTCACATTTGCATCTCTCTTTGGTAGTGTCTCTCTTTCCTTAAATTTCAGGTTAATTGGTTGTGCTGTGTCTTAGTTGGAATTGCCATTATGAAATGCCATAGACTAGGTGGCTTAAACAACAAAAATTTATTTTCTCACAGTTCTAGAGGATAGAAGTCCAAGATTAAAGTGCTAGCATGGTGGGTTTCTGATAAGAACTCTCTTCCTGGCTCGTAACTGGTTGCCTTCTTGGTGTGTCCTCACATGACAGGACAGAGGGAAAACTCTCTGATGTCTCTTTTTATAAAGGCACAAATCTCATCACAAGGTCCCCACTCCCACAACCTCCACTAAATTTAATTATCTTTCAAAGGCTCCATCTCCAAATACCATCTTATTGGAGGTTGCAGCTTCAGTTTATGAATTTAATGGTGGGGGAGGTCATGATTCAGTCCATAGCATGCTGTGACTTTCCAACTTGCTGCATCCTAAGTAGAAGTTGAAAGGAAAATGTACACTAATATTTAAAAGCACATATTTTTAATTTCAGCTTCTCTCTAGAACCTTAGGGTAAAATATGATGGTGATCATCAACGTGTGTTATGTATATTTTCATTACAGAGAAAAAATCTGCTGTTGTTGTTTTGTTGTTCAAATATGACAAATATTTTGTTTTCTTCTCATTTCCCCAATATATAAACACCTACCTAGAAACACACGTTTACCCAGATACATACACAACTTATCATTGCCTACATCTGCTTTTTCAGAGCCTTGCAGTGAGAGCCCCACATTGCATTTATGTTTTGATTTTCCAGTTCAGTATTTAGTAGAGAAAATATATGTAATTTGGATATTTGCCTAAAGTGGTCTGTATCCACGTACAGTCATATTTCTTCTGTTGGACTGACTTCTACAAGTTGTTTTTTATTGTTTTTGTTTGGTTGGTTTTGTAACTGTTGTTTTTCAAGCAGCTCTGTCTTGTCTCCCAGTGTGAATATAATGATATGGTAAAGTAAGAAAGTTATAAAGAGCTAGAAAGAGAGCTCTTATAGAGTTCATTTGATTACTCCTCAAGCCAGGTCTTAGAGAGCTTCTGCTGGACTCACTTCATCCACCAGAAAGTGCCCACTTTTGGGTTTTGGGTTGTATTCAGTTCAGGCCAGAGGATGCCAGAGGGATACAAATGGTAAACTGAAAACTGTTTTGGTGGTACTTCAAATTCTCATTCTTTCCCTTGATCTGACTTCTCATATTTGTATTTTTCAGCTGTCCCTGTGTTCTTCCAGGTTTTTTCAATCAAGTTTAGTGGGAGATAAAAGGAGGTATGTGTTTATCTTAACTGGATCTGGAACCCTGATATTTATATTTTAAATACTTTAATTATTTTTATTTTAAATATTTATAGAATTAAATATTGTTTTATAATTCTGATGAAGTGTGTCAAGCTTTGTGTACAGGTTTATTGTTAAACCTGCAATAAAAACCACATATTATTATAATGTTATATCTGATAGATGCTATTCTCTAATACTGGATACATAAAGTTGGTATCCTATGCAATTAATTCTTTTTTTCTAGTCAAAGAATAATCTTTTAATTCTTAATATGTTTTCTTTTATGTTCTAGGAAGGGGGAGTTCTACCAGAGGAATGTGACCAGAGAAATAAAATAAGAAAGCACAGCACCTGGTCTAATCTTTCTGTCAATTGGACTTCCAAATAAATAGCATAAACATATTTGCTGACAGAAAAATACTCTATCTGTAAAATGCTGTTAATTAAATATCACTGGCTTAAGAATGATATCAAGTAAATAAGACCCATGACCTATGACTCAATGAGGCATGGCTCCCTGGCAAATCTCACTTGAGATATGTAGTTCTACCCAGTGTAAAATTGAGATGCTTTATAATGTAAATGTTCCCCAATATGTGATGAACTCTACAAACCTCAATTAGAGGCCCCATCTATTCTGGGCCAGAGATTCATATCTAATGGGTGAAGGAAGAACCTGGGGAGCGCCTGGATGTTCCAGACTTCCCTTTGCTTTGTCAGAGAATATTGATCATCCTATTCTTAAAATTATTTAGTAAATTTTGATACTGATTAGTATCTATAATCGGTGTGTGAATTGATAACCAAATCAGCATGTAGATGACAGCATGTATTCCAATTTTTAAAAACGTGTTTTATTTTGTTTTTTTTTATAAATTTTTTTTTCAACGTTTATTTATTTTTGGGACAGAGAGAGACAGAGCATGAATGGGGGAGGGGCAGAGAGAGAGGGAGACACAGAATCGGAAACAGGCCCCAGGCTCTGAGCCATCCGCCCAGAGCCTGACGCGGGGCTCGAACTCACGGACCGCGAGATCGTGACCTGGCTGAAGTCGGACGCTTAACCGACTGCGCCACCCAGGCGCCCCTTATTTTGTTTTTGAGAGACAGAGCATAAGTAAGGGAGGGGCAGAGAGAGAGGGGACAGAGGATCTGAAACAGGTCCCGTGCTGACAGCAGTGAGCCTCATGTAGGGCTCGAACACACACTGAGAGATCACGGCCTGAGACAAAGTCAGATGCTCAACTGACTGAACCACCCAGGCAAGCTGCACATATTCTAATTTCTAAAAATGGTTTCTTATTATTTCCCTTGTCATTCTTTATTATATGGATCTTCATTGTCTTTTATAGAGTCTTTTTTTTTTTTTAATTTTTCTTTGGTAGTTTCTTGAGAGAGAATCCTTCTTCTCATGAAAGGGATATTATAGGTGCTTCCTTCTTCCTGGTTGATGTTCTCCTAAAATCTGGGGCAAAAGTTACATAATCTTTAGAAATGTGTTTCTTACCCCAATTGCTCCCATTATTGTAAGATAATGAAGAAAATGCAGAATTTTCTTTTTCCTACTAGAAAAGTGCACATCTTTAGTTCCTGATTAGACACAATCACTTGGGCACAATACTTATGAGATGGTTTTAATGATAGGGTTCCTTTTCTAAATTTTATTACAAATATATTTTATTAATTAATTTTATTTATTTTTGAGAGAGAGAGAGCAAGTGCACACATGAGCGAGGGAGGGGCAGAGAGAGAGAATCTCAAGCAAGCTCCATGCTATCAGCGTGGAACCTGATGGGGGGCTTAATCTCATATATCAGGAGATCATGACCTGAGCTGAAAACAAGAATCTGAAGGTTAACCAACTGAACCACAAAGGCACCCCTAGGTTTTAGTAAAAATATCTTACAGTTAGTTTTATAAATATAAGACCTCAGGTGATTTCCTTTTTTTTTTATGATTACAATATATTTATGGTAAAATGAGAAGTAATGCTTAACCTCCTAATAGGTGTATACTTGAAAATTGTTTTTTTTTCTTTTTAAACTCATAACTTAAAAAATATCTTACATAATTAGAGAAAAATATAAATGAAAGACAATTTATAAAAATAAAATCCTTTAATGTTTTGACTAAAATTCTCAATTACTCCTTTATTTCCCTCGGCATCCATGTGAGTGTATTTTATGACAGGCTATTTAGTGTTCAAGTTTAAGTTTAAAAGTTCTTTGCAAGAGCAAAGAGAGGGCATGGTTACAAGACATAATTGTAGACTGAATGGTAGACTCTTAGAAAGGAGAGCGGCCTGAGGTAAAGGCCCCAAACCACTACCTGCCTGAGGCCCTGGGGAGGACAGTATGGAAATAAATACCCCTACTTCTTCACCTTTTCATTCTGATCTCTTGCTAGCATAGACTTTACTCAAGTAGCAGTCAGAGGGCAAAACAGCTGAGTTGAAACAAACCAAGAAGATCAGACTCCTGATACTTACAGTGGAGTGGAGAAAGGTGGAGAGGTGATATGGAATACCCAGCACTTTTCCTAATTAATACATAAGTCTTTCTACTCTCAACTTCAAAGAGTGTCTGTTTTTCACAGGTGAGGATCCCAGATCATATTGGCTTAACCCTAGAAGCGCTTTGTGGTAGGATTTAGGGACTCTGCAGATGATGGCTTTCATTTGGAACAATTTCTCATCTGAGTCAGCTTCTTCTTTCCTTCATGTTTGAGAGCTGCTAAACATAATTTCAGTGTCGTCAGATTTTCTCCATATTCTATTTCGACAGGAGACTCTATTACCTTGTCTAGACTAGGCTGTACACAGCAATGAGAGACAGACAGCTTAGTTGGGGTCCCAGACACTAGACTGTTTGCTGCACCAGCATCAAGAACCAAACTTCAGCCACCTGCTCGTTTTCCATGTTCTCAATACAGAACTGGTTTATTTAAGTGATTTTTCCTTTATTTATCAGATAGATTTAATATTCTTTCCACTCAGCTCCATACTCAGACACCACCTGTACGTTTTCCGTATGGTTGCATTATGCTCAGGAATTCAACTCCCTAACTGATACAAAATACAAGCTAGAGTTACAAAATTGCTAGAAAAGGCATACTCATAGACATGTGTGTGTCTTCCCACACTTCTCAGACACTTAAGCCTTGGTGAGTCTCCAAGAATGCAGCGATGTTTCCCCATTTTCACTTTATGAAGATTTTTCTTAAATTTTTTATTACATTTATTTATTTTTGAGAAACAGAGTGAGACAAAGCATGAGTGGGGGAGAGAAGCAGAGAGAGGAGACAGAATCTGAAGCAGGCTCCAGGCTCTGAGAAGCGGCCAGCACAGAGGCCGATGCGGGGCTCAAACCCACGAACTGTGAGATCATGACGTGAGCTGAAGTCGGACGCTCAACGGACTGAGCCACCCAGGCGCCCCATGAAGATTTTTTTTTACTAAACATTTTTTTTTGTAATAGAAAAGCAGATACTTAAGATTTGAGTATTGACACTACTACTTTAATTTAGCAGATTTAGAAAACATGGTTTAATATAGAATTAAGTAAAATTGTAAACACAAATTTCTTATATTAGCTGGGATCCCAAGAAGAAAAGGAAATGCACTAGAAGGATTAAATATAAATATTTTTAAAATTAAAAATACATATTTAATTTATTTTCAAACACACATTAATATTATTTTAAATGTTATCAACTATTTGTATAAAATAATAAAAAAATTAAAAATAAATACTTAAACTACCATGAATTTATGGGATTTATAACATACACAGATGTAAAAGACAGGAAAACAAAAACATAAATTTCATGCAAGGAATAAATGGAAATTTACTCTTTGCTAGAAGGTTCTTACAGTGTAATATAATATGTGAAAAGACTATGATAAACTAAAGATGCATATTTTATTCTCTAGAGCAAATGCTAATAATGACCAGAAAAGGTATATCTAGAATGCCAATAAAGAAGAAAATTAAATAATTACAATTCAAGAGGAATAAAAAGTTAAAAAGGTGAGAAACTAAAAAGCAAATGCTTTGATGTTAGACTTGAATCTTACCATAATATTATTTATATGGAATATAAGTTGCTAGATTCTACAATTCAAATACAGAAATGGTTTTTCTGCATAGTAAAGCACACACAATGTGTCTGCAAGCAATACTTTTTAAATTAAAACATAAATGTAAAACATACATAATATGCAAACACTAAGCATAATATAGTAAGTATAAATATTTTCATATCAGACAAGGTAGATTCCAGCATAAGGCATCTTTGCAAGGGACATTATATTACAATACATCAAGAAGATATACCAATCATAAATGAATATGCACTTAATAAATAGTTTCAAGTTATATAAAACAAAACTAATAGAACTGAAAAGAGTAACAGGAAAATCCATGCTAATAGTTGCAGATTTTAACAATCACTTAACAATAACTAATAGAAAAACAAGAAAAAAGTATATGAATAAATAAGATTTTAATAGCACTGTCAACAACACCTAACTGATATTTAAAGAATATTATAGTCCGCAATAGTAGTTTTCAAACCCATTAGATGTACTCATGAAATATTTGCCAAACAGATGTTATATTGAGTCATAGAATGAGTCTCAATAAATTTCAAAGGATCAAAACCATGCAAAGCATGGTCTTTGAGCACAATGGCATTAAACTGGGAAATAAAACCAATTTCAATATATGTGGAAATTATGGAACTGACTTATGAATATAGTATGATTTATATTTACAGTGACAAGAAAAATAGAAAATATTGTAATATAAATTAAATAAAGGAAGTATGTAAATTTGGGAATTTATTTAATGATGTCCTAGCCTCAAATGCCCATCTTAGAAAAAAAATAAAAATTAAAAGTGTAAAATCAATTATATTAACTTCCATGTTAAAGAACTATAAAAGGAAGAGCGAATTAAACCAAAAGTAAATAAAAAAAAGGAAAAAAAATTAAGGTCAGAATGACAAACATGATATAAATGAAAGCAACAAAACTATAAAGAAAACTAATGAAGCTAAAACAAGTTATTTGAAAATAGAAGTAAAATTGATGAACTCTTCTCAGTACAGATCAAGAAAAATGGATTGAAAAATACAAATTACCAGTACTAAAAATGGAAGGAGACCTATCACAAGAGATTCTACAGATATTAAATGAATAAAAGGAAAATTAGAACTAATTTATGACAGCAAATTTGGAAGCTGAGTTAAAATGGGCAAAAACCTTGAAAAACAAAATTTATCAAAACAGACATAGGGAGACTAGAGAATTTATTTATTTATTTATTTATTTATTTATTTATTTTTTTTTTCAACGTTTATTTATTTTTGGGACAGAGAGAGACAGAGCATGAACGGGGGAGGGGCTGAGAGAGAGGGAGACACAGAATCGGAAACAGGCTCCAGGCTCTGAGCCATCAGCCCAGAGCCCGACGCGGGGCTCGAACCCACGGACCGTGAGATCGTGACCTGGCTGAAGTCGGACGCTCAACCGACTGCGCCACCCAGGCGCCCCGGGAGACTAGAGAATTTAAATAACTTCATATCAATACAATTAAATTTAAACCAAAAAAAAAAAGCTTCCATAAAATACAACTCTAGACCTTACTGACTTTATGAGCCCAATCAAATATTTAAGAAGGAAACAATAATACTGTCTAAACTCTTTCAGAAAATACTAGAAGAGAAAACAAACCCAGACCTATTTTCAGATGCGACCAGAACCATGGCTGCAAACTCCCCAAATTTACGAGAAAGACAATTGCCAAACAACATATTTGATAAACACAGACATATATTCTCAATATAGTTTTAGAAGTGAAGCCACACCAATTTATTTTTATTCAAGCTCAAAATCTGCTTTTATCTAATATATACACGTATGTGTGTGTGTGTGTATACATATATATTTTGTATGCCAATTAATGAAAAGGGAAATAACTCATGCTAGTGAGTTTCACACTAAGAATGCAAGATTGGATAGAATATGAAAAGCAATCAATGTAAATAAGCATATTGTAGAAAATAGGGAAGAAGTATCATATATTTTTTCTCAATAGCTACTGAAAATGTACTTCCAAAATTAACACTACCCATGATAAAAAACAGAACAACAACAACAGCAACAAACAAAAACAAAAGCAAAAACAAAAGCACCTCTATGCAAACTGGGATCAGAAGGAAATGTTCTCAAACTAATAAAGGATATCAATGCACCAGTCACTTTTGACGTTCCTAGTAGTTTAAGTACGTAGAATGTTCTTCTTTAGAAACATCTTTTCCTTCTAGCTGAACGTTTAAATCCAAATTTATTCAATTCTTGTGTTTTAGTTTAGACTTCAAGACACTGACCACAATTTTCTTGATGCTAATTATATTTAATATCAACATGAAAATGAGTATGAAAAGACCTCTGCACCCACATTTTGCTAGGCAACATTGCAGATAATACCTCTGAAAGAAATTAAAATCTACTATCAATAAATGTTGCCCCTCTGGGAATCCTGTTCTGGGGAAAATCTAGTTATAATTATCTATTTTATCTTTATAAACATTAATTCAAAAATCCTATAAAATTAAGTTCTATATTCAGTAAACTAAAATGTCTCTTTGGTACATTTTAAAACCCATTTCCCAATGTGTTTATCTTCTCTAAAAGCCACTCAATTGAAGTCATTAAACACACCATCACTATTACCACCAGGGTCACTTTCTTCTGCTTCAGTGCTCTGTAGGTTCATTATCAAGCAATTGCTACATCTCTAAGATGGATATATTTTTGGTAGTGTTCCATCTCCTCTAAATACTCATAAGGGAATCATGCAGTTACCACATTATTGTAAGATTCTCATTCAATTATGTGGTTTGCTACTGGTTTATTAAATTAATATCTGTAGGTAGTCTGAATCAAGTTTCAGTGAATCAGAAAAATGTATGAAAAAGAGTTTTAGCTCCTAATATTTTTTTAGCCAAAAAACTCAATGCCTTGGTATTACAAACACTTGCTATAATAACTAAAGGTAAACATTTCAAATTAGCTTACTGTGGAGGCACCTAACTCCTATGAATTAATTCCCCAAAGATTTTTAGAATACTTGGCCTGAGATCTTTACATTTCTGCATTTTGATTTTGGTGCCAAGTCTGAAAGAAAGAAAAGCATATGTCATTTTCAGGCTCATGAGTTATTTCGCTTTTCCTCTTTGCTTTATTTGCCCTTTTTTAATATCAAAACCATTCATCTTAAAAGTAAGGTTTTACAAGTATTAAGTTTTTTGTTTTGTTTTACAAATATTGGTTTTTTAATAGACTTTGAGACACGAATTTTGAGAAATAAACAATATTATTGCAATTCTATATAATTCAATTTCAGTCATCATTGTCATGATAAATAATTTTATATTCATCTGTTCTAATCTGGGCCGAACAAAACAAAACAGTTCAATGCAACTCATAGATTGAAAAGTGAGACCACGATTGCATTTATTTGTTAATGGACGCTTTCATTTCCCTCAGTAGCAGTTTTCATCAAGGAAAGAAAAATAGATTAGTTGTTCCAAAGATGGAGTGAAACACTCTTTAAGCAGGTATAAAGTTCAAAGAAGACTTGAACAAAAGTGTTAGGAAGGAAAATAAAATCCTCAAAGAATCACAATACATAAGTGGAATGGCTCTTGACTACTTCCTAATGGCTATCCTCCATCCATGTTGCCTAAACTCCATCTTGCATTGCTGCATTCTATCTGATGAATTACAGGTCTATGAAAATATTTATAAAATAAAAACTTTTGCCTATCAACAGAGAATATACTGAACCATTGCTAGGCTTTAAGTTTATATTATACTTTTGTTATTATTCATCTCACATAGTAAATGAATAGGGGCAAAAACCTTTCATCTCTGCACCCAATTATTAGAGCAGAAACAAACACTGCATAATGAAAACCAAACTCTTCTTCTTTTTTCCCCTGTTTTCAGCTATCAATGAAGTCATTTCAAGAGCAGCAAATGTCTTATTTGAATTACAAGAAGGTGAGACAAAATTTTTGGAAACTGAATTTTTATTTTCCTTTGATTTCTGGTTCACACATAACTTTGATCATCTCTTTACATCATTAGTATTTTTTAATATGTGGAAATGAGAGCCTGAGATATCTTTGGGTGCTTAGATTTTCTCAAGCCTCCAACAATATTGACAAAACTGAAGTTAAACATTATTAGAAAAGTCACAACAAGTGGCATACATACATACATACACACGTGGACATACATACATATGAAAAAGTTGGATTAGTTTTCTGAAAGAGAATTTCCTTTTCTTCCTTCCTTCCTTCCTTCCTTCCTTCCTTCCTTCCTTCCTTCTTTATGAATTACTGCCTTCTAAGTATTTTAATAAATATAGACTTAATGATGTATTCAGGTTTAATGAAAGAGCAAGAAGTAACTGAACTGAACCATTCTGAAACAGTTAATCAACTATAAAAATAATTAAAAATAAACTAAGAGTTATTCTTTTTACCTCACTATTATTGTGTCTTAAACACTATGGTTATTAAAATAAAAATGCATGACACTCTTGTGAGTCACCTTTATCAGACTGATAGACCTTCAGTAAGGAAAATGGGCCAGCAAGAGTCAGCTCTTCTCGAATGAAGCAACTATGCTGCCCATGTCAACCAGTTATTACAAAGTGAGGTAAAGAACCACTTAGTAAAACAGATTATTCCAGGTTGATTGTATCTTCAGATGGTTAGACATGAAAATAATTATTTCCAAACAAAATCTGAGAGGTAGAAAATTATTTTTAAATGTCTTTTTTATACCTCATATGAGGTATAAATCTAACAAAGTCCATACAGAATATAGATAAGAAAAAGCCATAAAATACTGCAAAAAATAAAGGAACTAAATAATTAAGAGATGTCATGTTTATAAATTATATGAGTCAATATTAGTAAGATGTCAATTCTTCTGAACTTGATCTATAGATCCAATGCAGTATCAATCAAAATTTCAGCACCTGATTTTATAGATATTGATAAACTGTTTCTAAAATTTATATGGAAAGGAAACAAAGATTTAGAATAGCCAGAATAGTATGGAGGAAAAAAGAACAAAGTTTCAAGATTCCTGGCTTTATAAGATTTAATAGAGCTACAATAATCAACATACCATTTTATTGTGGAAATAATAGAAATAGATAAATGGAACAAAATGGAGACCGCCCCCCAAAAAACACACAAAAATATAGTCAATTGATTTTTGACAGAGGCAAAAAGGAAATTCAATAGAGAAAAAAAAAGTCATAAATGATAATGAAATACTTGGACATCCACATGCAAAAATAAAAAAATATTAACATAGGTTATATCTTACATAAAAATTCTCAATATGGAACAGTTAAAAATAAGATGAACACTTTAAAACTTTTAAAAGAAAACTTAGGTAACAGTTAGGACCTTGAGCATGGTGATGAGTATTTAAATTTTTTTTTTTCAACGTTTATTTATTTTTGCGACAGAGAGAGACAGAGCATGAACGGGGGAGGGGCAGAGAGAGAGGGAGACACAGAATCGGAAACAGGCTCCAGGCTCTGAGCCATCAGCCCAGAGCCTGACGCGGGGCTCGAACTCACGGACCGCGAGATCGTGACCTGGCTGAAGTCGGACGCTTAACCGACTGCGCCACCCAGGCGCCCCTCATGGTGATGAGTATTTAGATACAATAACAAAAGCACAATTCATGAACAAAAAAACTGAAAATTGGACTTTATTAAAATTCAAATCCTTTGCTCTGTGAAAACCCCTTTATAAGAGAATGAAAAGATAAGCCATTACTGGGAGAAATATTTGGGAATTACTCACTGAACTCATATCCAAAATATATGAAATCTTGAAACTGAAACCATAAGTAAATAACACAATAACATAACATCATAACATAACATAACATAACATAACATAACATAACATAACATAACATACATAATGTTAACATACCTGCACAGACACCACAGGAAAGATATATGGGTAACAAATAAGCATATGAAAATGTATGTAACATAATTTGGCTTTAGAGAAATGCAAATTCAAATAATTAGTTATTAATAGACACCTATTAGAATGGCTAAAATATAAAAATAAACTTTACAATATCAATTGATAGTGTGAAGCAACATGAAAACACAGCTATTATAAGATACAAAAATCATGGTCTTCCATATTTACCCAACTGACTTTAAAACATATGCCCACACTTGGGGCACCTAGGAGGCTCAGTGGGCTAAGCATCAGACTTAGGCTCAGGTCATGATCTCATGATTCATGAGTTCATGTTGGGCTCTGTGCTGACAGCTGGGAGCCTGGAGCCTACTTCGAATTCTGTGTCTCCCTCTCTTCTGCCCCTCCTTCACTTGCTCTCTGTCCCTCTCTCTCTCTCTCAAAAATAAATAAGAATATTAAAAAAAAAAAAACATATGCCCACACAAAGGACCTATGCATGTATGTTCATAGTAGACATATCTGTAATCACCAGCAACTGCAAGAAACTGAAATGGCTTTTTAGTGTCCATGTAAACTGTGTAACATAACAAGATGATAATATTCAGCAATAAAAATTAGCACTAAACTTGTAATCATTTATCAATATATAGAAATACTGAATTATTATATTGCCCACTTGAAACTAATATAACATTATATGTCAATTATACCTCAGTAAAAATGAATATTGATAAAATCAACTATTAGAGCATTTTAACAGTTATCAGTAAGAAATTACTTAAAAAATAGCTGTCAAGCTACACAAAATTATTACGGTGGAATCTTAGTTGTGATTGATAAGCAGTCAGTCTGAAAAGGCTACATGTTATATAATTCCATTTACATGTGTTTATAGAAAAGGCAAAACTAAAGACTGTTAACAGATTAGTGATTTCCAGAGGTATGGAATGTTGTAAAAGTTGAATAGAGGAAGCACAAACTGTTTATTCTTTTTGGATGGTAAAACTCTTTTGCATGATACTGTAATAATGGATACTCGACACTACACATTTGTCAAAATCCATAGAACTGTATGGCACACAGACTTGAATTATAGTGTGTGCAAATTTTTAAAAGTCATCTAGAAGATAGGGGGATCCCAGCATAGAATGCAGACTATGACAAATGAATCCAGTTGTACTACAAAAAATTTACATAATTTCATTTGAGTGTATAGGCTGAAATGGTGAATGACCTAAGTAACTTTGGAAATGAGTAGAGAGCATAAAAGATGGTCCTGGAGAATCCTGTAGTGCCCAAAAGTAAGTAAGTACTGAGAAACAAAAGAACAATTATGAAGTTATGTCAAGAAACATGGGAGCCCACCGAAAGAGTCCCCAGTAACCAAAGCTAGAAAAAAAAATGAGTAAAAAAATAAATACTGCAGTACTGGATTATAACCCAAAGTATAAAATAAATATCAGTGAGCCCATATTGATAGAGATAAATGACTGAATAAGTAAGTAAATGGGGGAGAGAAACAAGTATTTTTTTTCAGAAAAACCAAATACTTTATATAAATACTCTTCCTTCAATGAGATGTAGCAGAATTCCTATTCTTCATGTGTTATCTGCCCATAGTGACTTCCTTCCAAAGAGTACAATACAGAAGAATCTTCTTACCTGTGAAAAAACCTGATGAATACTACCTTAGTCTGGTGATCAAGTTTAACATCAACAGTGCTAAATCATTTTGATAGCATGTGTACTTGATATGATGTGATGAGAATGTAACCTTCTCTCTGTGGTCTTTCCTTCCAAAATCCATAACCCCAGGATAACCATGAAATAAACATCAAAAAACTCCAACTGAGGAACAGTCTAAAAAAAATCTGACCTGTACTCCTCAAACCTATCAAGGTCATCAAAATCAAAGAAAGTCTGAGAAACACAATCTGGAGGAATCTATAGAGACATAATTACTAAATGTAATGGGCTGTTCTGAATAGGATCTTGGAACAGAAATAACACATTAGGGAAAAACTAAGGGAATATGGATAAAATATGGACTTTAATAATCTACTGATACCAGATGATTTGTTGTGGCAAACATAGACTATTAATGTAGGAAGTGTTAAATTAATTAAATAAGAAGATCATTAGATTGAGGTGGCTCTAATGCAATGGTGGTTTATGTAAACAGACCACCATCTAAGCCCATAAATGCCTCAAAGCACAAAACTGAAATCTAAGGACAACCAATCACAAATAGTCAACTTGGCTTTAAGTTACAGCCAGTCAGTAATTTCCTTACTTTGCTTTTGTCTTTCCTATATAAAAGTCTCTCCACAGGTCCTGTTGGTAGAATTCTAACCACTTCAGGCTTAGTGCTCCCTGAGACTAACAGATTTTTACTGAAATGAACACTTAAAATGTTTAACATGTCTCAGTTTATTTTTTAACAGATACTAACAAAGAGGAAACTGAGTGAGGGGTTTATGGGAACTCTCTGGAAAATCTTCCCAATTTTTCTGTAAATCGAAAACTTTCATATTATCTTGCTTTTTTAAAAAAAATGAGTTTCTTAAGACTCTAGTAATTTACACAACATTGCATTTTAAGAGATAGATTCAAATTTGATCCAAGATCTTCTCTATTCCAAATTTATATTGTACAAAACCTGTTATTAATAAAAATATTGAGTAATTTATTAAATACTGACTGGTCCATGTAAGCATGCTTGTTGGGATATTAGTTTAAGTGAGCTAACTTAATTCACAGAAGGTATGTTTTATTTCTATATCACCTTCATGGTTCAACCTATATATATAATATATATAATATATATATATTATATATATAGTTCAACCTAATTTATATATATATGTGTACATATATATATGTATACATATGTGTGTGTGTGTGTGTGTGTGTGTGTTTCCCATGCTATAACATGGGCAGGGGGCTTTTTATTGAGTATAGTGAAAGTAAAGGCAGAGATGTCACCAGTTTCTCTTTCTCCTAACTTTCATCTATGCCCTTGTGAAAGATGTTCAGAATGTAATTGTTCTATATCAGTATGATTGTGCAGCAGATATAATTTATATTAATGCCTTCTTTTGTGGAATGTGTTTACCTGATTTGGGCTCTAAGTTTTAATTGGTTGACTTTATCTTAATGGATAAATCTCAGGAAGAACTTGGGTCTGAGTATGTTAGCTGAGTAAATAAGATATGCACTATAGGGACCCTAATCCCTTCCTGGAGCTCTCTACCTTTATATCTCTTAAAGCCATAATACAGTCTCCCAGTCTCTCACCATCTCCAAAATTATAATGCTATCATGAGTGGGGCTAGGAGGTTTCCCACAGGGGGAAACTGTGAGATAATAAATGGATATGGTTTTATATTATTATCATTATCATTATTTTTATTTATTTATTTATTTGTTTGTTTGTTTATTTATTTATTTATTTATTTATTTATTTATTTATTTATTTTGAAAGAGTGAGAATGTGCAAGTTGGAGAGAGTCAGAGAGAGAGAGGGAGAGAGAGAATCCCAAGCAGGCTCTACACTTTCAGTGCAGAGCCTGATGTGGTGCTCGAACTCATGAACCAGGAGATCATGACCTGATCCAAGATCAAGGGCCAGACGCCTAACCAACTGAGCCACCCAGGCACTCCTTGGATATGGTTTTAAACTGCTATACTTGAATTTGTTACATTACAATAAAAACTATGCTATTCAAGTTATGTCTTAGTATTATTCAAATTAAGTATTTGTCTTTCAGTAGAATTTATAAGCATTGTGACTTTCTTATTAAATATATTCTTAGTCACTTTGGGCATTTTTGAATATAATATTTTATTATCTCAGTTTCTAGATGGCTAAATATTAAATGTTGAACTACACTGGTAGTGGGTTGCTGGGAGAATATGTCTTCCACATTCGTAGGATGAATTTTCCCTAAGCACCCTTCACTCACTGCCTCATCCATTATCCTTTCATTATTTAGGTAAAGTGAATTCCTTATCACAGAATAATGGAAATAACTAGTATGTGTAACTCAACTCTCTCCATCCTCCTTCCTTTTGGGAGTTTGGTACATACAGAAAGGATAAATCAAGTCAACCCCTAGTTGAAGAGACAGACTCTCATGAAGAGAAACTTGACATTGACCAGATTCAGCATGAGCATGCCTACTTTTGCTGTCCAGCTAAACTTCATTCTTTATTATCAATCAGCATTTTTAGTAAAATAAGTGATACTCTTGTCCCTGTTGGTACTTCTTGTCAATCTCCATTGATTTAAACCTCAGATGGAATACAGTTGTGATATTAATTGTGACTACCTCAAGCCCCAGCAGCAGACTAGGCAGAACAAAAAAAAAAAAAAAAAAAAAAAAAAAAGGAAAGGATTTATGTTTATTCATTTAAAAAATGTATTTTAGGGGCGCCTGGGTGGCGCAGTCGGTTAAGCGTCCGACTTCAGCCAGGTCACGATCTCGCGGTCCGTGAGTTCGAGCCCCGCGTCGGGCTCTGGGCTGATGGCTCGGAGCCTGGAGCCTGTTTCCGATTCTGTGTCTTCCTCTCTCTCTGCCCCTCCCCCGTTCATGCTCTGTCTCTGTCTGTCCCAAAAATAAATAAACGTTGAAAAAAAAAATTAAAAAAAAAATGTATTTTATTTTAGTTAGCTTGCTACTTAGAAATTAGATCTTGATGTCAAGTGACTTCTATTGTGTTTTGTTGTAGCTGGAAAGTGCACTGGACAATGATCTATGGCTGGCTTTGTTCAACAAGCAGGGGGCCAGTGCCTGTCCAGACACAAGAAGGAGGGTTCTCTCCTGCTGGTCTCCATGCCATCTCCCAGCTCTAGAGGCAGGGAGGAGAATACATTAATTCGTTGAGCTTCTTCTCTATTCCAGTATGCCAGGAGACCAAGGACATTAAGAAAAATTTATTTCTGTGGGCATGGTTTAAATAATGATTTGTTCCTTTCTGATATGCTGCAGCTTTAACTGACACCCAATTTTTTTTTTCATACAGGAGCGGGGGACGGGAGGGGAATGTCTGCACTTTTTCTCCCTGTTAGATTTCAGTAAGTTCTGAGGTCTCACTCATACATTCTAGGTCTAACACACTGCTGTGCGGAGTTAAAAATAAAGAGAAGAAATACTTGAGTTGCCACATTCACAGAATCCTCTTCTTACTCCCTATGCATTCAATTTACTTAAAAAACAAAATAATTTTCTGTGAAACCTGACTATAATCCCAGCCTATGATTTTTCAATGAAGGTGGAAGGCGCTTGAGAATGGGGGTAGTACTGAAACAATCTGAAGAAGAAGAAAGCTCCAAGTCAGACCAGTCCCATTTTACTTTTTCTCATCTTTATCAAGCAATTATAAACTGTCAAGATTCTGTAGATAGGATGCTCATTTAACCAAATATTCCAACTTTTTACTATTTATTTATTTATATTGAGAGAGACAGATGGGGGAGGAACAGAGAGAGGGGGAGAGGGAAAGAGAAAATCCCAAGCAGGCGCTGGGCTGTCCGTGCAGAGCCCAACATGGAGCTCGATTCCATGAACCATGAGATCATGACCTGAGCTGAAATCAAGAGTTGAATGCTTAACCGACAGCCACCCCAGTGCCCCTGGATGATAAATTTATAGTCACCTTAAATACAGATAATTTTTCCTAATTATTTCCACAGTTAAAGTGTAGGAAAAAGTTATTAAGATAGTAGGCACTGATTTTCTTTGCAATTAACCTTTAACTAAAACATTGTGAATATTTTTATATTTAATGAATTGTAGAGCAGCAAATTTATATTTTGATGAAAATTTTAATATATGACTCATTATTTGGATCTATCAGTCTTCTTTTTGCATTTATTGTTAAGTAATAGCTAAAATGTATGTATTGTATTCATGATCCTCTTTATATACTTCATATTAACACTCCTTTTTTTGTGAGCATCACAAAGTTAAAGTATTTTCACATATGTATTATAATAATCAATTCTTAGCTTGTCTTTGTGTGAGAGTCTGTACATCTTTGTTCTTCTCACAACAAACCTCAGGAAAGTATTTAATCATTTTTTTGCCATTTTACAAGTTCCAAAGTTGTAGTAAAAAGGGTTAAAGAGCTTTACCAAAGACACACAGTTAGTGAGTGACAGAACCTACATTCTGTAGTCTGTTTTACCCAGGGGCCTGGGCTCTGAATCACCATTCTGTATATGCCACCCTCCCCTCAGAATTCCCCAGTAGTAACTTACGTCCTACATTCACCACCTGGCAAAACTGTAACCTCTCTGTTCATTTGTCTAATACAGCACCTAAACCCAATGCTTCTCTGAGACTTCTATCCCTGATGAATTTCCACTGTTTTCCTCTTTTTGAGCTCTCCTAACTGTATTCTCTAGAACCCCTTATATGCTCAAGCTCTTGACCTAAGTCCTTTCCTATTTGTGCGCATAACTGAAATTTGACTCATCTGTACACCTCTACTTCCCTTCAGTGTTACTGAACAGTCTCTATGGAATTTCTCCACATACAAAAGTGCACTGTCCCATTAATCACATCAGAATACAGAATGCTTATATATTCTACGTCAGGCTTTAGAAATGTACTTGAGGGGTGCCTGAATGGCTCAGTCAGTAGAGCATGTGAATCTTACTGGGGTTATAAATTGGAGTCCCACATTGGGTGTGGAGATTACCTAAAAATAAAATATCTTTAAAAGTTCATTTATTCATTTTGAGAGGGAGAGAGACAGCAGAGAGGGAGAGAGACAGAGTAAGAATCCCAGCAGCATCTGCACTGTCAGTGCAGAGCCTGACACAGTGCAAAGTGTAGGGCTTGACCTCATGAACCGTGAGATCATGACCTGAGCTGTAAACAAGTGTTGGACACTCAACTTACTGAGCCACTCAGGCACCCCAAACATAAAATCTTTAAAAAAAGAAGTGTATTTGAACATAAGTTAAAAAAACCATAGGAATTACAAGCAATGTTCTCTCCTGCTTACCAATCCACCCAAGGTCAAGTAGGATTTGTCTCAGTTCTTGAGATTTTACATTTCCATCATTCCAAATCTGGAATGAATGATAATTTGCCAATTTTCCTAATGGCACTTTGGTTCAAGCTGAGTGAATGCTCTCCCCAGTTCTAACTACTGTGGCCAGGGTAATAGATTATCATATAATTGTACAAATACAATCATCTTGAGCTACTTGGGCTCACGCACAGGGATAAAATAATCTTGTTATAGGGATGGGCACATACTTCACTAGCTGGTTGGTATTTAATGAGTACAGAGATGTTATTGACTTTTATCTCGGTCGACAACATTTCCTTCTTAATTCTCAAGCAAAGATCCCATTTCCTCATGACATCTATACCATTAGGTGAGTTGTCACAAAGCTCTCTGCATGAGAATTAAAAATCCATTTCCAATTGTTGTCATTTCAATTGGTTTTCTATTGGTCCATAACAATTACCACAGATTTAGCATCTTCATGAGACTTATTTATTATTATCTCAGTTCCTGTGAAATAAAAGTCCAGCACAGCATGGTTTTGTTACTTGCTCAAGATCTGATAAGGCTGAAATCAAGCTATCAGCTGGGTCGTCATCTGAGGCTCTGCTCCTATTCCACCATCACTGCTTATCAGCAGAATTCATTCCTTTCTCACATATTCTATGTGTCCCTCTCCATCTTCAAGTAAGCAACAGTGGATCCTTTTCATGTTTAGAATCTCGCCGACTCCCCCTTCTGTCACATCTCCCCCATTTCTTTTTCTGACTTTCTCCTTTTCCTTTAAGGACTGAGCTAAGTAATAATCCAGGATAATCTGTTTTAAGGCCAGTTGGTTAGTAACTTTAGTTATAGACTCAGTTTCTTTTGTCATGTAACCTAACATAACCACAGTAGTGACACTGGGGGTGCACAGCAGGGACAAAAGTTCTATCACACTAAAACATAAAAAGGTGTCCTCAAATGCAAGACAAAACAAAACAAAACAAACAAAACAAAACAATGGTAGAGAGGTTTTAAATAGATTTTATGAATGGAGCATATTCCTGAAATCAATCTGATAAAAATAGCACAAAATAGTTGTCCTGGAGCTAATAAGGGGAGTTGGTGGTTGTCATTTGACCTTACTACACTAACCCTTCAGGGGTTAGAAAATTATCACACATATAAACTCTAAATGAACTTTTCTTTCTCTGTCTGTCTCTGTCTCTGTTTCTGTTTTTGTCTCTGTCTCTATTTCTTTTTTTTAGTGTTTGAAGTTATTTTAGAGGTAAATGGGGAGAGCAAGCTAAGGGTTATGAATGCATTTATTCATTTATTCTACAAATAAATCTTTTATTTTTTAATTTATTTATTTTTTTATTGATTTATTTTTTTTGAAAGAGTGATAACATGAGTGGGGGAGGGGCACAGGGAGTGGGAGCAAGAGAATTTTAGGCAGGCTCCACACCCGGTGTGGAGCCCAACACAGGGCTCAGTCTCACAACTGTGAGGTCATGATCTGAGCTGAAATCAAGAGTTGGATGCTTAAGTGACTGAGCCACATAACATCCCTCTTTTACTTTTAATTTAGACTTTTTCATGTGTTTCAAAAGCATTAGTACTAGATTTTCAGAAGCTATCCAAGAAAATCGTCACCATTCGGCATTCCTATCTCTCTAGCCCTCAGGTTTTATTTCTCTTAAGAAACACTTAAACCATCTACCAGCTATCGCCAAACTACGTAAAATATGCATTCCTTTTTGATTCCAGTCCCTTTATGTCACCAACTTCCCAGGGACAGTCCTAAAAATTTCTAAGTCTATATAAGCATCACCTCAAGGCTTCGGCCTGCTGTTTTGTAAGAATATTAAAAAAAAAAAAAATTAATGTTTATTTATTTTTGAGAGAGAGAGACATAATGCAAGTGAGTTGGGGGAAAGAGAGAGGGAGACACAGAATCTGAAGCAGGCTCCAGGCTCTGAGCTGTCAGCACAGAGCCCGATGCGGGGCTCGAACTCAGGAGCTATGAGATCATGACCTGAGCCGAAGTCGGATGCTCGACTGAGCCACCCAGGCGCCCCTTGTAAGAATATTTTTGAAGATTATGTTTGTAGAGGAGGTGAGAGCATAAATGAACTCCTGGTTTGATTTCATTTTAAAATATTTATACTAGTAGAAGCCAAAGATAGTAGATATATTAAATTAGTATACCTATTAAAATGAATACATGCAAGTCTCCTAAATACAGAGATTAGTCATAAGTGACTAAGGAAAAAGTAGTTAAATTGGACTTTGTTAAAATTAAAAGCTTTGTGCTTCAAAGAACATGACTAGCAAAGTGAAAAGACAACACATAGAAGGGGAGAAGATATTTACAAACTGCATATCCAATGAGGGACTTGTATCACATTGTTTCCATATCTACTGGTTCTAGCAGTAGTTGTTCTGTGGAGTAGAGGAAACTACATGTGTGTGTAATGCTATCAAATGCCACATTAGCTAAATCGTCCTCAATACATTTTCATTTATTAACTTGGTGATTATTTATCTTCATTAAACAAATAGGTATTTGAAATCTCTTACTATATTACTTTCTAATAATGATTGTGTTATCCCCAATATCATACAGTGTGTCCTATATTAATTCAAGTGATTTTTTTCCTTTAGTTACAGCAAGGTTTGTTGCCCACAGAAGCTATGTTTTCTAGTTTCCAAAACACATTTTCCATAATTGAGGAAATGGTTTCCAAGTACTATTTATAGAAATCATGTTGACTTTTGTGGTGGGTATTAAACAGGGGTTTTTTAAAATCCAAAGGTCAGAACCAAATTCAAAGCAGCTTACTCTAGCCATGGGAAGGGAAGAATCAATCATCCTTTGGATGTTAAGCACTAGAGTTCGAATGGCATGAATCCCCCATATGCTAATTTCTGGATCCAGTGCATCAACCTTATTTTCCAGGCTATCTTCTCTATATTGTGAACGCTTGGCCACTGTTAGTTCCAGGCTTATATCCCTAAATACTTAAAAGGGAGAATTTTCTTTCCTATACAAAAAATTTAGGAGAGAGAGAAAGAGAGCAAGAGAATGGAAGAGGGAGAGAGGGAACCATTCCAGGGAAGGCCTTTTGCCCAACTTGGATGTCACATTGCCTTGTACTAGCAGCCACTGCCAGGCTGTGAAAGAGGAAGGTGCTTCTCACCTGGTGGCCATGATCGGAGCTTGGATAATAGAAGAAGGACTCTGAAGGAAGAGTGCAGGTACAACCAGAAAAGTCACTGAAAGACTTCATGCCAGCTGCACAGCATTGAACTGACGTCTATCAGAACACACTTTCATTCTCTTTTCTCTTTGGTTTTTAACTTTTCAAAAAATAATTATTTTCTATTTCACAATGTTCGTGGGTAAGGTGTCTCAAAAGTGTTACAAAAGGAATGAATAGGTCTGGGTAAAAGATCCTGTTGGACTGGGGATTGAGGAGCCTTCACTGAAAAGAAGGACCTCAATGTGGGATTTAATAAATATATAGCATATTTGGAAAACATAATAAAACTAGCAAACCACCTCAGGGATACAGAAGGTGATTAACGCTCATTAGGACTGTTTGTACAACAGTGGAGATATTGACCGGACCCTGTGATCGAGTTGGTAGAATAAACTGAGGAATGTAATAAAGTAAGGTAATTTCTATGAATTAGAACCACAGGGCCAGAGGACTGCCATGATCAGGTGAAAAACCAGGTCTGACCGCATGCAATCAGATCCAATGGACTCCTATGAACTTGTCCAGAGATTCTGGATATTCTGGGACACACAGATAGCTTATGTCTTTATGGCTATCTGTGTGTCCCAGAATATCCAAAGACATAAGTGAAGTTTTGAAGGGCAAATAACACTATTGCAACATGTATCATTAAGTATTCATCACTTACTATGGGAGCACTATCATGGGTACTTTATTATTACAATGCAAGTAAATCTCAGGTTGCTCCAAAAAGATCTTTTCATTAAACTATGAAATGACACTTCAAGAAAAATAGTGGGGTATAGTAGCATAAAGACAAACACGTTTTAGTAAACTAACTAATGATCTCTACAGATGAGTATATATTATTAGACAATATACATTTCCAAATACAAGTACTGATTTGTCCTCATACCTAAATGAAAGAGCCTGGGGCTAGAAAGCCACCTCTAGGATGTTTTAATCTCACAGGTACTTTTGCTTTATTTTATTCTTCTGCCAACCCTAAGTTAAAGTGGCACAGAACAAATGCTTGGCAGTTTGGAGTGCACAGTCTATTGTTCCTGAAGTACCATCTGGCACAGCAATCTCGACTGCAGAAAGTACTTAATGACCATCCGGACTGACGGTTATAATGGATGCATCTCTGCTACTCTTGCAAGATCTATGAGTAATTCTAACCAGACGGATGACAGTCACAAATCTCAACAGAGTGTTCACTTGTTTCCAACTCCCGAGACCTTTTAAGATTGTGAAATTTAGCAAAGGAAGCAGACTGGTAAACAAAGTTAGAACATGTCCTCATACATAATGAAATATTCAATAAACAATGAAGGCACATTACCGAGAGTCGAATTCTTGTTCAGAGCAGCACTGTGACATGACTTCTTTGCAGGAAGCCAAAGGAAACAATTCACATGCTCACATTTCATGTACAGAAGCCAGTATTGCCTTGAACTCCCTCAAATAATGGCATTTCTAGCATAAATTCCATGTGTGAACCAAAACATTAATAACGGCAAACACAGAAAGGAAACAAAGGAAATCAACTGGAGATAATAGTACAGTGTATAGTGAGACTCTTGGAACTACAGAAATTATACTTGGATACTAGTTATACTTGGATATGTAAATACTTATTCCTGACTTCTGCATTCTCAGTCCAGATGCCTTGGAGGACTTGCAGAAATTGGAATCTTACAGTTTCAACATGGAGTCAGAAATCTCAGAAGGGAAAGAAATACCTTATATTTTGCAAACTTCACTTGGCATAGATAAATCTGTATTATATCTTAAGAAGCTAATCCAAGTTAAGCCCAACTAAAAAACAAATCACCTTTACTTATAGAACACTGCCCTGAAATAATTGCTGATAATAATGGAAGAGTATCTAGTTATTTCCTAAGTATAGATTGTGCAACAAAATTGCATTTAAATATTTATAGTAAAAATATTAAATTAATACACAGAAACTAGTCAGGCTGTATGAAATAAATGTCATGTTCATATTTGTAGATATTATTAGAGGTCTTTTTTTCTTTTTTAATTTTTTTTCTTTTTTCTTTTATTTTCTTTCAAGAAGCGTCTTCTATAAGCATGTGTTAGGTCATGCAAAGATTAAAAGACATGAATCTTACCTCAAGAACATACAATTTAGGATTTACATGGTCTGAATATTTCCCAGTAACGTGGACTAGATCAATATACCAAATCATCCATCTTTTCTGGAGTTTATCATCGTGACTAATGCTGAAGGTTTGAACCAATCAAAATAGGAATTTGGCTAAAGAAAGTCCACCATCATTAGAGAGAACTATTTTTAAATGTACAAGGTACATCTGCACTTTATTTTGACCTAATTAGCTTCATGCTATATTCTTAAAAGAGCCACACAACAGAGCTCTCAAATACAAAAAAAAAAAAAGCCTGAAATTGGCTTAACTTGCAGGAGGAAAGATTTCAAAACCATAGAGATGTTCTTGCTGCCACTATTCCAATTGGAAACAACCTCAGTCAGTGAAAGTTCTGATTAATGAAATAGTCTTGCGCCACCCTGGCCATCTATTGAACATTCAAATGGCTTTCAGGTTGGTTTGTGAGTTTGGACATGGGGCTTGCTCTGTATCCCATACCACCCCCCCTCCCCCGCCCGGGCCTCGTGCACTCTTTGGTAAGATCCTAAAGAATTCACACCATATCTTTTTCATTAATTCAGTATTTGAAGCATTGAATACAGCACCTAAACTGGAAGGTGGCACATCATAATGAAGTCCAGGCTGAGGATACACCATAAGATGAATGGGACAGAACATACTATTAAAAATCTGCTCACATTGGATTACATAAATAGCTCTTTATAGATTTTGGATACTAGCCCTTTGTCCGATATGTCATTTGCAAATATCTTTTCCCATTCCGTTGGTTGCCTTTTAGTTTTGTTGGTTGTTTCCTTTGCTGTGCAGAAGCTTTTTATCTTCATAAGGTCCCAGTAGTTCATTTTTGCTTGTAATTCCCTTGCCTTTGGGGATGTGTCAAGTAAGAAATTGCTACGGCTGAGGTCAGAGAGGTCTTTTCCTGCTTTCTCCTCTAGGGTTTTGATGGTTTCCTGTCTCACAACAAACTGAGGGTTGGTGGGGGGTGAGGGGGGGTGGGTGATGGGTATTGAGGAGGGCACCTTTTGGGATGAGCACTGGGTGTTGTATGGAAACCAATTTGACAATAAACTTCATATATTGAAAAAAATTAAAAACAAAAAAAAATAAATAAAAATAAAAAAATAATAAAAATCATAGTATGCCTATCTCTTTTTAGATTTTGTACAGGAATCCTAAGGTAAATCATTTTATCAGTAGTAGACTTGGAGATACATTAGTTCACATGATGTCAGAATATAATAATTACTACATGCTAATTATAAACATGTTCCATGCATATACCTTTTACATTTTGCAAACATGACCCACTTAAATATGATTCCATATTCATATTTAACTAATTTTTAGTTTTAGTTTTATTTCTGTATTTTCTTACATTTCAACTTTTGTATGAGTGTGTATGAAAATGTGTTTGTGTGTAAGGATTCATGTACACTTCTGTATTTTCAATGTCACAAAACTGTAATTGGTTCTCCAAAAAATTATTAGAAATGTAATATATTCATACCTCATTAATCTCACAGTTTGGGCAATAAGTATAAGATTTCCTTGTAACAAAAAAGCCTTCCTTTAATGTAAAAATATTATCAAACTATATAAATCTCTCAAAAATTTTGTCTAGACTTTTGTTTACTTGAATAATACATTCTGAGTACTGTGTGTGTATGTCTATTTTCCTTTTATTTTCTTCTACTACCTCTTTGATTAAGGCCTTAATAATCTAGATTACAGCTATCACCCTTTAATTCCCCAATGTGTCATAGCATGTCTCCACACCACTATAGATCCTAAAGCAATATTTCTATACACAAAACAGAATTAAAAAATTAAAATATGAAAATAAAACTACATTAATGTGTAAATAATGTATTTCAGGTTCAACTGAGTGTTCACTATTGGAGAAAAAAAGATTTAGGGGACTGACTTTGTGTGTGTGTGTGTGTGTGTGTGTGTGTGTGTGTGTGTGTGTGTGGCTTCATTCAAATATAGAGAATGCTTAACAATATCAATACCAGCAGAGGTACACACATTTTTGCTCTTAAATTTCAGTATTTTTGCTCTTGAAATTACCTGGTTAAAGGTTGCACATTTCACACTCTAGCTCATTTCTGTACAGTTTCAGTAACAAGAAAAGTATTTCCAAAATACTGTGGTCAGCTGCTGGCCTGTGCCAACCTAATCTAATTACTTGGCCAGGATCCCTTGTGTTTGCACTATTGGTCTTTCTTTCGTGCAAAAGTTAGAGTTTCACTGTTTTGCAATGATGGGTGGCAAAATAAGATGGCGGACTTTGATCTTCCCTATTAAAATAACATTTGGAGATGATCTGCTGAGGACAGTAAAAGCCATTGCTCAGGCCAATATCAACTTTATTTAAGCTCCTAATTCTCTAGAACAGATTTCTTGAAAGCTATGAGTTTACTGATGTTAAATATGACCTTTAAGGAATTACTGACAATATTTTAAGTCCCATGCTTTTATTTCAGGTTTTCTAAATCTTCCAACAGACCCTTATTTATTGGCTTCTTCCATCTGATTTTTATAGTCTTTTATTTTGTTACTCCTAGGAAAATACATGAATCTATTCTTTTATCTTTTTAATTGGTACTGGCACATAAACATGTTTATGTTAATGCAACTGACTTACCAATTCAACAATTGCTTTGGTAGAGGATTTAAAAATTTATGCTAAAATCAGTCTGTGTAGTCATATTCATAGCTTACTATCCTTACAGAACATGTAAAAGAGAGAAGAAACCATAAAACCTATGTCAATACTGTCCAACTCTGTGTAAAGTGTTTTTTTTTTTTTTGAATAGTAAAACTATAGCAACGTAGTTTCTGGAAATAAATTTGGTTTTAATACCACAGGGCTCCAGGGATCCTTTGATTGTCTGATTCAGAATGCTAGCCTAAGCAGTGTGAAAATTAAAGGTTGAAATAGCTCGGTTATCCATGACATTTTACTGCAGTGTTACTGCTGTGGATATATAATAGATTATTAAAATATTTGTTTCCCCAGTGGGATTTTCATTCCTGGTGTTTTGATTGTGATAAGAGCAGTAATCCTTTAACTCTCCCTTTGGGTATAATAAAATTCTTCCAAGTAAATGATAATCAATCATAGATTTCAAATAAGCTGGACAAACTTTAACCACTGCAGAGAGAGCTGACAGCTGACATTGACATTTCTTGATTCCCCTTGTCTATTAATTTTATTTTTTACTTATATTTATGTTAGTACAGACCATTTTTGTTTTACTGTGATAGGGCCAACTCCCATGATAGTTTGCATTCTATGTACCCTGTGAGAAAAACTACTGAGTATTGGTAATAGACTTTAACTGATTTATTTCTGTTAAAACACAGTAAGCCAGCTCTCCATTGCAGAAGTAATTAATGGCAAAATGAAGCTTAACTGTAGTTATTGAAATATCAGAATAAATGTATACACATTTGTTCACATACACAGTTACTTCTATTGAACTTCAAAAACTGTTTTAAAATCATCTCTCCTATCAAGAAGGGTTTCTTGAATTTGCAGAGTTTGTTTCTGTCTTTTGCAGTAAGTAAACTGTCATGACTTCTTCTTCATTCTTGGTAGTAATTTACTAATTACCAACTTTGAGTGTTATTTTCAGTAGAGTGTGTAACATGGATGCATACTGTCTTGCCCCAAAGAGATGGACCTAAACATACAGCTGCCCTGAGCAGGCTGATAGTTTGATGTCTTTCAAATTGATAGCCTTTAAATATTTAGTCAATACTTACTTCAGTGTAAGTACTACTTTGGAATAGGAATAAGAAAAGATTATATGAACGATGTTACACCGATGAGAAAGACACACACACACACACACACACACACACACACATACACACACACAGGGGGAGAGAAAGATTAGTTATTGTTGACTTCCTTCCTAACCACACACATATTAGGCAGAGATATAAGTTAGAAAAAGTAATAAAAATACAAGAACACTCTTATATTAGGGATAACAAGCACATCTCTAATATATATAATAACCCCTCTCTATCTCTACAAAGAGGTATTATTTACATATATATTTACCTCTGTTTTCATATATATCCCTAATAAATATAATAAATATATTTGACTTGGTAACCTCAGGAGAATTTTTTATTTTAGCTAATATTTAGGTCACAGATATTCAATGTCAGCATTTTAAAAGATCAGGAAATATGACAACCATTGTAGGAGTGAATACAGATTTTTATGTAATGGTAAGTAGTAATTAAATAGACCAAAGGATATATTACTGGGAAGGTATTATTATGTAGTGACTTATTTCATAATAATTAAGTCACAGTGGGGCCTGCCTTTTTTATTTTTTCACCTACCAACATTATACTTTCATTATAAAATATCCTTAAAAGTATAATTGAAAATAAGTAGTCACAAGGATTGTTTTATCTTAAAACTCTCCTTGATTTATCTGGAATTATTGCAGTAAGTAGGTTCTAATCAGAAATGGGTGATTATGAAATGTAAGGAGGAACCATGTTTCCAATAATTGGGGAAACAAACTGCACTAATGAAATCCTAATATATTCTTTAAGGTTCAGTTCAAATATTATCTTCAGCTTTAAATGTTATTTCTTTTAAGAATTTTCTAGTTCACCTCTACTTCCATAACACACTGTGCATGTCCCTTTCACAGAACTTATAACTCCTCATACATCTATTTTCCTGATGTCAAGGACAGAAATTAGTCATGTTTTAATAGGGTTTGTAGCTCTATCCTTTGCAACTTCTGAAACTTTTTCTAACTACCTTCATTTAAGAATTTGCTATTTCTTCCTCTCTACTTCCATAATGCATTGCCCATCTCTCTTTTATAGCATGTATAGCTCTTTTTCATAGACCTATCTTTCAGACTCCAAGGACAGAAATTACTCATGTTTTAATGGGCTTTGTAGTTCCAGATTCTAATTCATGAATGCAGTATAGATGTTTTTCCACAAAGGATTTGGGAATATAAAACACAGCAATATAAAATATTGTTTGAATGCCACAATTCATACCTTATACACAAAATATCCATGTGAACGTGTGAAAGGCACACCTCTAATATACATACAAAATTGACAAATGATTCATATAAATTGTTCCTTGCCTTTGGAATCTTTCAGAGATGTTGAGCATTTATAGAAAAACTGGAGAAATGAGAAAAGACTGTTTTAGAAATCTATTTGTAGAACTGTTGTCCTGCATCACATACCCACAGTGGAGGACATATGACTGGGACAATGGTGTCTTCTAAAATCCAATGTTCTGAGACAAGTTTCAAGAGAACCACTTGGAGATTTATGAAATATCTTCCCTCCACTGTGGAGAGAACATATTGGTGCCTGACTCATGACTGAAATTTAAAGCACATCTCTGAGATCTACCTTCCATGGAAAGCTAGATGGTAAAAGAAGGGTTGAGTTGGTTAAATGCCTGAGGGCAGGGAAACTGAAAGAGTACTGCCATTTTGGTAGTAACCTGGGATCCAAGAGATTCTTGAGGCATGGGGTAAGTTTACCATGGGCAAGAAATGGCAATGAAGGAGAGATGAGTGTGGTCATATCTTGTCCTGCCTGACAGAAATGCCTGGAAGAAATGGGATACACAAGAGAAAGAAGACAGTTTTGCATACATTGAAAAGAGTCATACAAGTCCTCTACCAAGATCATTAGAGCTGAGGAGACAGGAGAACAATAGAGAATTTTGGGATAAACATTTATAGTGCCATAAGCCAAATTAGAATTGCCCTATCCCTCCCTACTTCTCCTGTAGGAAAGTAGAACTAAAATCAAACCTGCAATTTGGTTAGTGTTGTGCCAGGGGAGAGTAGAGAGCAGATCATCTCTGCACTGAAACCTGAGTCCTCTATCCTTAAAGTGACTAAAGCTGAAAGAAGAAAGAAGATTTAACCCAGAGCTAAGTTGTAGATTATGATTAGTACAGAGGACTAGACATTTGCATGCATTAGCAACTTTGAGACAGGACTATTGTAGTACTTGAGAATAAGCAGAGAAAGCAAAGGCAAGGATTTTAATGTAGGGATAAGGAAGATGACTAACATTAAATGGAACTTAAAAAGTCTATAGAATAAGAAAGTAGTATTGGGTTTTGATTCATCATAAGTCACACTGGTTCAACACAGGTTGCAGGTAGAATACATAGGTTAAGTAGATAGTAAGAGAAACAGGCCAAAGACCAAATAATCTTGTGTAAGTACTAAGAATGCATTCCACACCATGTTGAATAATGATTAGAAGTAGGTCACCAGTTTGCATCTCTGCTAGATCATCCTGTTTTTGAAAAAATCTCATTGATGATTTAACAAAACCAAAACTGATCTGATAGTCATCTTCTCCAAACTGTGGTATTTTTATACTAATGAAAGGAATTTATTTTTTGAAACCTGTGATTTTTAGCTGCTTTTCTATTCTCATCTCAAATTCCAACTAACCACCAAATTCTACCGATTATACTTTCTGCTCATTCCTTGAACCATTTCATTCTCCCCATCCCCATCCCCATACCTAATTCCTTAATTTAGCCTTCTAACATCTTTTGCATATACCACTTCCTAACTGGTCTCCCTGTTTTCAATTATACCACAACCCCACATGATCGAAGTTGAGTGAATTAATCACATGATATCCCACTTAACACATGATCATGTGGTAAGTGTGTTTAAAACTGTATAGAAGCGTACTTTTGCCCTAAACATGGATTTTAACCACATGAATTACAAGTTTCTTTAAAGACCTAGCCCGTTTCCCTATCCATAGTCTTTTCTCACCAATGAATTCCTCACTCACCTTCTGTTTTCTCGCCACATTCTCATTCATATCTAGTGGTATTTTCTAAACTGGAAACAATATCCGTGGTCCTTCTGTTAACCTGGATAACACTATTCATTCTTCAAGACTCAGCTTCTACCTCACATCCTCTGTGAAGCTCTTCCTCATCTCTTATAATGAAACATGCCCATCCATGTCTTCTTGTATCACTTAGATTCCCTTACATAAAAAAGTAACATTTCACTGCACTAAGAAACCTATTGCATATGCTCCCATCCCTCCAGCATAAGCCCTAAGGAGGCACAGAATAGTCTGACACATACACCTCATATTATTCCTGATATATATTTTACACACAACAGAATTGTTAGTCATTTTGGGGTATTAAAACTAAGAAGGCCAATAAAAAGTGTATCCTCCAAATGGCCACTAGTCATGATCTGAGGCTTGCCTTAGCACTATGAGTAAGATTTTATATTTATTGAATGTTTACTGAATGTCAGACACTATGCTATAAAAATAGTTCGTAATGATCACTTTAAGACTTTTTAAGAACCTAACAGGTAAGTACTATTGCTGTGTATAATTTGCAAATGAGAAATGATGTTATCCAGGTTAAAGCTAAAAAATCGTCTTTCCGGGATTAAAGCCCACATACAATATGATCTATATTACTTGTTCCCATGCAAACAACTCATATTTCTTCCCTTCCATGTTGTAAGTATATTTTGAATGTTTTCCAATGCTTGAGACTTTAGTGCAATGCCACTAGGTCCAATCTGGGTTTGTTTCTGCAAAGAAAATGCTTGAGACTGCTTATTATATCCAACACTACTCTCTTTTTAATTCCCTGTATGTCAGGAAGTTGTAATTCCCCTGCCCCCCAGAAATTCTCTGATTGATTAGATACTTCTGCACCCCCTTCTGAGACTTAAATGAAAGCTCATCACACAATGTTTACCTCTCTCAGTCTATCTCCCAGGAAACTCAACCCAGCCCATGTTTCTATAACTCTGGATTGTAAAACACAGGAGCCTAGTAACTCATATAATTTATTGATTACATGAATCATTAATAGTTTCTAATAAAGAGGGGCACCTGGGTGGCTCAGTCAGTTAAGCCTCTGACTTCAGTTCAAGTCATGATCTCACGGTTCATGGGTTCGAGTCCCACAGCAGGCTCTGTGCTCACAGTTCACAGCATGGAGCCTGCTTTGGATTCTGTGTCTCCCTCTCTCTCTGTCTCTCTCCTGCTCGCACTCTGTGTGTGTCTCTCTCTCAAAAATAAATAAATGTTAAAAAAAAGTTTCTGATAAAGATTTTGTTTTTTCTTACATAAAATCTCTGGATTCACTTCTGAAGTCCAGCCTTCTTCACAAGTGAAGAAAAATTTCAACCCATGCTGTTGCCATCTAGCCACTGAGGTTTAGCAGCTATCCTAAATGGCAGGGCTGTGTAATTCATAAATTAGGAAGGAGTCAGAAACAAGCTATATTAACGTTTTAAGATAACTGAGGTTTATTTATTCTCAAAATAAGAGACACCCAACGTCTAATTCCCTTATTTCATGTGTTCCAAGAGAAAGACCATCAAAACTAAGAGTGACTAAACAACATTAACAAATGTCTAGCAATGCCAAGAAATTGAACAGGAATTCCCTGACTATAATTAACATGCATCATACTTTTTATAAATATAGCAGTATTTCTACTAAATTTCCTCATTTTGGTGACAAATATAATTTTATTTTAGGCAAACGTATAACTACTAAGTTCAGTGCAATTGTATAAAGTGTTTTGAATAATTATATTTTATATATAAAAAGGGCAAGAAAACACCTTGTTTTCATGAAGAAGTGAGCTCAGCAGTTGTAGACCAGAAAACCTAGAATTTTTATCAAAAATTATTTATGATTCCTAAAATAAGTTATCAAGATTTTTGTATTTTAGGACCAAAACATAAAACAGCATGTTTGTAAAACCAAAATACTGCAGATGTTGTATTAGGCAGTTATTCAGTCTTTTGGGGGTAAGGATCCTAAATCAGTTCATTTTTATTTTTATTTTTATTTTTTACCATATCACACTATACACTACATATATTTATAGAATTCACATTTTCCTTAGAGATTCTAAGGAACAGGAAAAAGGATATCTCTCTACATAAAAAAGTAGAACCTTCCACACTTTTTAAATATATTTATTTGAGATGTATGTCTAAGAACATCTATGAAGTAAGAATATATAACTTGTAGAGAAGTTCTTATATTGGGTTTCTTGGGAACTTGATTCTGAAAGAGATTTGCAGAAATTGAGTTTAAGTGTATTTCTCAGCAATATTATTACCTATAAAGAGGAGAAAGAAACAGGAGTGGGTAGATGGAGACAGTGAAGTGTAACTCATTCATAAGAAAGACTTAAGCTTATCTCAGCAAGAGTGATGGAGCTGGGATGGCCCATCAGAGTTGTCAAAATTGAGGCAAGGGAGGAAGGCTAGTGTCCTTAGAATTTAGAATCCTTGTTAGGGAGCTACTTGGGAGGTAGGGTAGGAACATCTTCCATTTCTCTGATAGTGTGCACATTAGCGGCAAGTTGTACCAGGAGGAAGATGCTGAGGAGTTTGTGACAACCAGCTTGTCTGTGTTGCTTGGGTCCTCACTCAGAGGGGGTGTCATCTGGGAACACATGCTCTTGGATCCTTACCAGTCCCCTGCAACTGAGGCCTCTCCTGTCTGCCTCCACACCCTAATTCCACCCACCTGGCCAGCGACAGAATCCATTTCTAACCCTACCAATCAATCATTTAAAAAAACTTCCATTTACTGCATAGCACCTAGGCAAAAAACTGTCCCCAAATTCAGCTTGTATATTTGGCATATTAAACTTGACATTATGATAAAGAATAGTTACACATGCAATTACAGACATGATTACTTATGTGTCTTACTCTTAGAAATTATTAATTCTTCACACCAGTGTCTTATGGTACAATTCTGATGTCATCCAAAAAATGCAAACTAAACCTATTCATGAAAGTGGAAAAAAAGTTTTTCTTTCATTTTTAAAATGCTTTAATGGTTGGTGTCTGTACAACATGTGATGTGAAGACAGGAAGAAAAGCAAGCGTACACAGTGAAACATGGCTTTCAGAGAACAGGTTGTGAATGAATAAAGTTCAGACAGCTTCCATGATTTACTGGGTACCAGACATGTGTAGGTCACCTCCATTTCAAACCTGCCCTCCTCCTCAGCTGTGGCATCCATGTGCTGCTAATACTCAGACACCAGGTTGTTCATGTTGCTCTCAGTCTTGGTGAACTCCATCTTGTCCATGCCCAAGGCCAGTGCAGGAAGGCCTTGTGCCAGAACATGGTCAGTAACTGCTCTGATGTGTGCCTCAGAAGGTCTCAAGTGACAACTAAACTGCAATTGTAACTCTAAGGAACTTAATTATCTGGCATGCTATATAAAGTGTTTGGAATTGGGTTAATTAGGTTTGGAAGACATACCCAAGTGAATGCATACAGTTTCAGAATAGTTTATGTTAAGCAAGTCTTTCTAGAAATAATTAAGTGTAGTGTTGATTATCTGGTTTGACCATCTCCAGCATTTCATAATAAAATTATAGCATTAGCAGTAAGAACAAATTCCTTACATTTCTAGTCTCAATAGTTTTGATACATGTATTTAGTCTATCCCTTATCAAATTATTTAATGACGTGGTTCAAACAGTATAATTTTAAAAACCTGCAAGATTAAGGAACAAAGCATATTTATATTATACACTCTTCAGTCTACTATTTTCACTTATATTTAATTAGCACCAATACTGGACTTTGTAGTAAAAATATGAGCTGTTATTCATATTTCTAACTTGATTGCAGTATGGATTCATACAATTCAATGCTAAATACTCACATAATTCATAACAAGTTCTGATTCATAGAATAAAATAAAATTAGAGGTTAATGTCATTCCTTAATGATGCTCCTACCAGGCTGAGAAAATAACAATCATTATTTGTGGAACCCTGAAAGGCACCTGGTCTTTATGATGAATATTGGCCTAAGAAGTCTAAATTTGCAATTTGTGATGGTGGAACATGATGGGCAAAAAATGGCAGCACAATTGAGATGACTGCTCTTTGAAAACCTACAATTGTAAAGATTTACCCATCCAGGCAATAATATATTCCTTGGATTAATTAGGATACACCAGCTGGAAAGTGTTCAAGATTACACATAGAGTGAATATTAGAGTGTTCTAGTTGTAGAAAAGCCTTAAGGTTTCAAATCATTACATATTAAAAATAACTTCCACCATCCAATCAGAAGGATATCTGGAAACTGCCATATTTAGGGAATTTTTTCTCAGAGTATAAAATATAAGAAAAGTGGGAGCTGCAAATACTAACTGGGATGTGGATTTGACAGTGTTACTGGGCACATATCACATCTTAAAATTTTCCCTTGTTCACTGACATGATATCTGGGGCAAACTTATCCCACAAGGATTGGTTATTCTTGACATTTTGGAAAGGAAAAATGTTTAAAGTATAATTTAAATTTAATATGATTTTAAGTAAGTTTTAAAACATCCATTGGACATGTTGCCTCGCTAAAGTGGAAGATAATTGGTAATAATCTTTTCTGTTAGTTTTTAAATTATTTTTTCATAACTATGTGTATCAATACTTGAGGAGTAGAATATAGCCTTATTTTTATCCAATACAAACCTACTTCATTTTATCTAATGATAGAGCAGTATGAATGGAAACTTTTTTTTTCCTCAAAAAAGCTACATACAATTTCAGTGGATCTGAAATAACACTCAACTAGGACCCTGCCTGGGATTCTTCTGTTAATAAGGTGACAGTAATAGAGAGGCTGTTTGACCAGCTGCTCAGACCAGGTCTCATCTGGTGTTTCAATCTTATTAAAGTATTCTAAGCATAATACTGGTCTTCAGGTTTGTTAAATTCAGAATATCACCATTATTCATCTAAAGGTACTGAGTTCATGCTTAAATTAACTAATTTAAAATTAGAAAATCAATGTATTAATAAGTAACTTATATATAGAAAGATATATTCTATTTATAATTTCTCCCAGTGAATACGTTCAAGGAGGTATCTAAATTGCAAGACCTGTGAGCATCATTTTTAGCCAAAAAAAAAAAAAAAAAAAAGATTATTCATGACAGCACTGTGAACTGTCTTTTCAAAACTAGGAATAATTCTGTCTAGAAAACTGACATCTCCTTACACTTCCAGGGCCACTTATTATCCTAATTCACCAGCACTCTGAGCCAGGATATCAGAGTGCTGCAAGTTAATTAATTTCATTTATTTTTAAACATTTAAGAGTGTCATCTTTGGTGGAATTTTGGAGAAGCCCCAGTCCTTTGAGGAATTATGAGGATACCCTGGTCATGTGCTCCTTTTCATAGGTTTCTTCTACACTTACCTAATGTCTTTCTGTTTATGTTTAATCTCACTGAATTCAGTTTCATCAGGCATCATTTAGTAGTGAATTAAATTTTAGAAGTGTGCTGTATTTACATCATTGTTCATTCTGTACATTATAACCCCAAAATACCTCCACTCTACCAATCTTTCATTGGCGTCATTAAGAAGTTCCCAGAATATTTGATGCAATCTTCATTTCATAGCAGAAGAACACAGCCCTTTACTTCTTGGTTTCACTCTGTATTCTAATTTCCAAAAATGGATCTTCATTATTTTAATTACATGATACAATTTGACAACTAAATCCAAGGGTATCTTGCTCATCTCCAAATTTAGGAAGAGGAGAATAATTAACAACCATAAAAACAAAATGATGTTAACAAAAAAAAACCCTTTTACCAATTACGTTTATTATATGCTATGAGATATTTATTTAGACAATAAGTTGATACTGGACTTTATAAAAGTTTATGAAGCGACACATAAAGGTCTAGATCTCATATAAAACACTTCAAATACCTTATGCTTGAGGTAATGGCATTAAATCTTTCTTGTGTATCTTTACAAATTTTGTATATATATCAAACAAATCTACAATGCCAAATTTTTCAAGTAGGTATTAAATGATTATTCTATACAACTAATAAATGACCTTTTTTCCATTTAATTGTGTATAAATTGACATTCTCACATTAATATGCATCATTCTACCTTATTTTTTAAACAGTTTTTTAGTGTTCCATTCTACAGAAGTTAACATAATTAGATCTTTATGAATGAACTTATTCCCGGTTTTTTTAAATGTATTAAATAATGCTATAATAAGCAGTCTTGTTCACATGTCTTGATGGACTTGTGCAAATTTATCTTTAGGGCATATTTTTACAAGATAAATTGATGAGACAAGGAATATATATATATGTATCTTGAAAAGGATGATTATTTGTCCAATCACCCTCTAAATAAACTATTCTTATCTACATTCCACAACAAAATACCAGAGGCCTGTTGCCTCATATGTTCTTAAACATTTATGTTTCAACTCAGGTAAACAGCGGCACATAATGAATTTTAATCATATCTCACTAAAAGATAAGCCAATAGTACACAGGGCCAATACATCTCAGACCCTCCTTTCATTTTTCTTTCTTCCTTCCTCTTCTCCTTTTCCTTCGTCATCATATTCTCTTCTTAAGCTCATATATATCCAGGATATTACTTAAAGATTACAATTCATTATATTTGGTTTTGATTTTATAATTTTAATAATAAAAACTATTTATTTAAAATCAGATAAATGAGCAGTCACAGAGAATGTATTTGTAAGATTTTCCTCTGGACTGACCATGCACAGCACAAAACTGGGTTTGTAAACACATACACAAAAGACAAAACAACAGCTTTGTAAAACCAAAATACGGCAGATGTGGTATTAGGTAGTTATTCAGTCTTTTGGGGTAAGGATCCTAAATCAGTTTGTTTATTTTTATTTTTATTTTTACCACATCACACTATACACTACATATATTTACAGAATTTGCATTTTCCTCAGAGATTCTATGGAACAGGAAAAAAGATCTCTCTCTACATAAAAAAGTAGAACCTTCCACGCCTTTTTTTTTTTTTTTTTTGTATATTTATTTGAGATGTATGTCTAAGAACATCTATGGAGTAATATAAAAAAGTCCTATTTTGTGATTATGATGATTCCTGTGTGTATGTGTAAGATTTGATGTATAAAAGGAATAAAAAAGTTATCTTAAAAATCACAGTACATTAATTCAAGGTTTGCACTTATTAAAATTGTATTCTGAAGTCTAATGGGGTGTAATCAGATCTTAATGTTTTAATTTTTTTTTTCAACGTTTATTTATTTTTGGGACAGAGAGAGACAGAGCATGAACGGGGGAGGGGCAGAGAGAGAGGGAGACACAGAATCAGAAACAGGCCCCAGGCTCCGAGCCATCAGCCCAGAGCCCGACGCGGGGCTCGAACTCACGGACCGCGAGATCGTGACCTGGCTGAAGTCGGACGCTTAACCGACTGCGCCACCCAGGCGCCCCCAGATCTCAATGTTTTAAATCATCTCTGGTCAGATTAAGGAACAAGTTGAGCCACGTACTTTTGTGTCCTCATGGGTTGAAATTATCCAAGTGTTTTAATTTAAGAGTGAATGCTTGTAAATATACCATTTGAGTGCCTAATCAGATATAATTATTTACATGATAGATAAATACACTCTTGCTACTTGGCAGATGCAATAGTAAGAAGTACAATAAATATGTATACTGGGATCGCAAGGATATTTTTGTTCTCCAGGGCTGATATAGTAGACAAGCACATAAGCACAAACATATATTGCTTGGAGGAGTGGTAGAATTAATACATAGTGCTTTTTCCAACTGAGAATGTAAGCCAGAAATTGAGCTGTGCACCTAAGCAATCATTCTTGGTTTAAATTTGCACTTACCTCAACAAGTGACTAGTCATTAGTGAGACTGCTAATCCCATAAATGGAAAGGATGTCTGATTCCAGTTTCACTCAGTAAATAGATTTGCATTGCCAAGCCAATTCCAGGAAGCTTTACAAAGGGTTTAATGTTGCATGAGCTTGCTCAGGTAAGGATACATTAAAATAAACCTTCACTTTTTCTTCAATAGAAATAGTTTGATTCACATTGTATTTACTTTTTCAATGTTAGCAAACCTTAGAGAAAAGCAGATCATCTGGAAACTTCTTTTGTTCAGGCTGTCAGAGATAGAAAATCTACATTACACAAAGAGCAAGATCTTGAGGAAAATGATCCTTAATATGAACAACTATTTCATATACCAATTAATTCAGTTTTCCCTTTAATAGACGTTGCAGGTGTTGCATAAATTCTTCATTATCTACATTATGGTGATGCTTTCATGGTGTAAGCATATGTCATAATTTATCAAGATGGTACATTTTAAATATGTGTACTTTATGTTTAAATAAACATGTAAAAATATGTACACTGTATTTTTGGTTTGTTTTTAAACAGCAAAACTCAATTTCTTCAAAAATCCTATAGAAAGTTTGATGTATACATAGATATACACATAAATTTTATGGATTTAAGTAGGGATACCCATGCAACTTCTTCCTTTCCCTTTGCTTATGATCTCTGAGACAACCCTAATGAAGCCAACATCCTTCAGACTCAGGGTAGAAAGCTGATATATTATGTTGCTCTGTTCATGGAAGGCATAAAATACAATTTTTTCATAAAAATATTTTCAATAATATATTGAATAAGAAATTAAGGTTTTGAGACATAAAGGCCTAAACATTAACTCTGCCCAAATAGTTACTTATAAACAACACCTTTTTATAGTACCTAATGTATTACTACTATGGTCCTCAGAATTTCTTCCTGAAAATCCATAAATTTCTTAAGTCCTCTGTAAAATGTGACTTTTATTTACAGAAGAGAAGCCAAAGCTTTTGAGAAATCATGTGACTTTTCCCAGTCATTTGGGTAGTAAAGGATAAAGCAAAGATTCAACCCTTATCTATCTCCTCCAAGTTCCCTTATGACTTGTGTGTATATGAAGATATCCTAGACGTTCAAAGACTTCAAAATACTGACTCAAAAAACATCAGAGTTGAAAGAAATATTAGAAATACTTATATTAAATCTCTTTAATAAATAAATTGGAGGCAGACAAAATGTCTACTCTGAGGTCTTACTTGTTATAATGGAACTCTTTGGATTCTCTCCACTCAACCTACCTTTCATTATCAAAAAGACCTATCTGCTTAGACCTTGCAAATGGGTATAAAAAATAATGAAAGTGTGTGAGTTAGAAGCTACTTGATTATTTTGTTTTATTTTTGTTGTTTGTTTAGTCTTTATTAGAGTTGATTTCCTGAAACAGGAATATGAGACTGGAAAGGTTCGCTATTCTTTTCGATTCTCAGGTTTCCTCTTATTCTCTAGATCATCATTTCTCCCTTCACTGCTACTGAAAAATTAAGTTTAATTGGAGACATTTTTTTTAGTTGATGACAACAGAGCAATGGCTACAAAGAGTTTTGGAAAAATTAAGTCAAGCCTATAATTCTATGCTAAATGATAGAGTAGGTTAACAAGATAAAAATATTTTCAGATTTTCAAGGGATCAGCATGCCTGAAAGACTATATTGAGTTTCCATATTGGTCCTTGTTCCAATCTAAATTCACTTATTGCAAAAATGTACATCAGATAGACATTCTCAAATGCCAATATTTGTGATATTCTTACTCATGTTTTAATCTATATTTTCTCTATCACAATAAATAGAGTTAAATAACACAAAGAAATGCATTCACACATAAATACATACACACAGTATCACACATACAGCTTGTGTACGCATGAACAAATATTCTCTGTAACAAATATAATTGTCAGTTCTACCTATTTATAGTGTTTTAAGTTGTTATTTCATACTAGATCTCTACTATTGATTAATTCACTGGGACAGATGTATTTTTGACGTAGAAAAAAACTGAATTATTCAGGACAGGTTCAGATCCATTTTACCGAAAGTTAAAGATCATTTTAGGGGCTCCTGGGTGGCTCAGTGGGTGGAGCGTTCAACTGCGGCTCAGGTCATGATGTCACGGTTCATGAGTTTGAGCCCCACATTGAGTTCTGCTCTGAAAGTATGAAGCCTGCTTGGGATACTCTCTCCTTCTCCTCTCTCTCTGCCCCTCCCCCAATCATTCTCTCTCTCTCTCTCTCTCTCTCTCTCTCTCTCTCTGTCTGTCTCTAAATAGATAAATAAACTTAAAATGAAATGAAATACTCTGTCTCCTTTAAAATTATATCATTCGTTACTCCTTTTTCTACTTTGACCAAGTCAATATAGAAATGCAGCCTTTAAACAAAGATATGGTGCAATATAATCAAGTGGAGTTTTTACAGGGCACATGCTGGCTTCTCAAAATATTGATCTCCAAAAGTAAATGGAACAACACATTGATCTAGGAAGAACAAAAAGCAGGGGGGAGCCAGATAATGGGCGAGGTACTCTTCTTCACAAAGAATAGAGCACATCTTGCAGAGACAATTGAAGGAAGACTAGAAAGGTGAAAGTGTGGAGAGATTTTAAAGTGAAATGAAGGGAATTTTTAGAAAATAAATCTTACTTTAAAAGTACAAGGTGAAGCCAACAGCAGAGAATAGAGTTTTGAGGAGAGTCCCAGAGAAAGGAAAAGCACATTAGGGTGGCGTTTAGTTCTGGCTTATGTCTAAACAGAGGGGATTTGAGGAAGTCACCCAATCTTACTAGGTCAGTTTTCTCATATGTTCATTAAAAAGCTGGTCTGTTCCAGTGACAATCATGTTCTACTCATAAAACTGGCCCCAAATTCAACTCCTGGAGTTTATCTTGGGCAGAATCTATGGGATCAAACAACTTATAAAGTTCTTTGCAATTGTAAATTACCAGTATATTTACTAAGATAAGTTGTATTATGATTACTAAATCAAGGAGTATCTCAGGTCACTTTGATGACAAGAAAATATAATAAATTGATTTTATAAAAAGGAATGAAAGTGTACAGTGGTGCTTAACCTGGATACGCTATTTTGACAGATGGTACCACCATCCACAAATTCACAAAGTCCATAAACCTGGGAATCATTCCAATCTTTTTCCTTTGACTCTTTCCTCTTTCCCTATTACCACTAAACACTCACAGGTAATCAGTGTCCAACTCCTGACAATTCTACCATTACCACTAAAATCTGCCCCCAAACCAAACAACTAATGTTCAGTTCCTCCTGCCTCCAATCTTACAATCTACTTCATTCTCTCTACTATTAAGACAGACAGAGATAAATCTAAAAGTCAAATTGGACCTCACAAACACTAGCATAAAACTTCCAGGATTCCTCATTTTGTAGAGTCACACTGTCCAATATGGTAATGCCAAATCACATATGACTACAGAATACTCAAAACTGGGCTAGCCCAAATTAAGAATATCTGTGACTATAAAATCTATCCCACATTTCTAACACTTTGTAGAAATAAAAAAGTAAAAATGCCTTTTATTTTGTATTTTGATTATTGATTTGCTAATATTCTGTATATATCGGTTTAAATAAGCATATTATTACAATAATTTCACCTACTTTTTAATGTTTCTACTAGAAAATTTAAAATTGCATATGTGTCTTATGTAATATTTCTATTGGACAGTATTTTTTTGCACAAATGATAACAGGATTTGGGGACCAAGTAAAAGTCACAAATGTAGTACATCTTGCTCAAAAAGGACAAAAAAAGTGCTCTTAAAGGTACTAAAACTTCTTTTCTTCCATGGCCTCTCTCTCAACTTGTTATGGATTTCCTTAGTTGCTATTTAATATTGCATTTCCTTCAGCATATACAAGTGTTGTGCAAGGGCACTGCTGGGCAAAGAGAAATGCAGACCCTCATGACTCAGCTCAGCTGCTACCCACCAGCTACTGGGTTACCTCTTCTTACTGCACTGGTTAGACATCCCTGAAATTGGTTGGGTCTTCTAGAGAATGGTTGTCAATATGTGAATTATGGTTGATTGGTATGACAAGAAATAATTTCACCGGTTTTAATGACAGCATTTCAGTAAAATAAAATAGAATATATCAGGAAGAAAGAGTAAATAAAATGTTAGGGTACATAGAAATTAGTGAAATGTAAGTATTATTTTGAATATGTGTGTGTATGTGTGTGTAAGAGGTCATATAATAAAATCTGTATTTTCCACAAGTGGTGGTCAAAAAAGTTTGAAAACACTCAAGTTACCACATAAATGGCTTTATAATTCTGACCCTGCCTGTACTTCTATTCTAAAATCTTAAATTTCAGCCATAGTTTCCTGCACATTCTATAAACCATTCTTTCCAAGAATAATGCTACATGCTGATTTTGTCTCCTCATATACCCCAGTCGGTCTGGCAAAATCTTACTCACTTTCTTTTTTTATTCTTAGTTAAAATACCATCTTCTCTGTGAACCCTTCCCACAACTCCTTTATACTTCCCTCCCCTTACTGTTTTGAACTAGAGTTTGGGTAGATCTCTAATAACTGGAAAGAGGTGATAGCAAGACAATCTCTAAAAACTTGAAAGGTGGCAGGCAAATAGCATCTTTGACCAAATATTGTCACACATACATTTATTAGCAAGTAGGAACAAAACCTAATACAAACTATTGTGTGGGCTTAGGGTATCTTGGCATTGGGGTTTTTCAAAACACTGTTAATGAAAAATTACATAAGACAAATGTGACTACATTTTGGAGGCAGGTTTTGGAAACCAAAACTCTGTGGACTAAGTCCTTTAACAATCTAACTGGAGATTGATGCCTAAATATATTACATATAAGGCCAACTAGATTCTTAGGCCCATTTCCCCATGCTAGGGAATAGTGAGGGTATCTCTCAAATATCTTAGGTGGGACACACACACACAATGTACTAAATTCTTAAGAAAGCCAATTGCTCATTTTCATTAGCTAACTAGTCATTAATTTCACCAACACAAATCTAACTGTAGTAAAGTCACTGGTGTAGATTAAATAAGGATAACTGAAGCATGTAGCAGCTGTGTGTGGAGATCATTCCAATTAAAATTAATCTGGATTGTGAATTATTGATTAGGTAGAACCATACTTAAGCAGTAAACCACCGTGTACATAATAATCTATGGATAAATTATTTTTGAGTTAATGGAATATAATACAAAACTAGAAAGTATGGCTATGGTCAACGTGGCTTGACTGTTGGAGGTCAATTATAATGTGTTTTAAAATTAGTTCAGGTCACAGGTATACTAGTACCAATAGATATGAAAGTCCAAAACATGGAAGAATTTTGATGATTAGTATACCAATAATCTCTCTCTCACCCCCCACATGTATATCTATATATCATATATCTATATCTATATCATATATCTATATCTATATCTATATCTATATCTATATCTATATCTATATCATCTATATCTATCTATCTATCTATCTATCTATCTATCTATCTATCTATAACTTAAAGATCACAGATTTTTTTTTTCTGAAAGTTCTTCAGACTATTAAAACCTGTGCTCTACCTTTAGGAAAATTAAATTTTCTCTCTTCTATGCACTCAAAATGTTACGATTATTCCATGATTGAAACTTATTGTTTCAATAGTGAAAGAGAGGAACACAGTGTTTTTTCCTCATTTTTGATTAAGCCCACAACAGTAAACACGTTATCATAACAAGATGAGTGTGAGTTGAAATCCCATCCTTAAATGAAAAAATTACTAAGTTTCCTAGAGACTTTTTCTATGCTTCATGGACCCCAGGGCATTATCATAGATTTATGAAGTCAGATAAAGTGAAAGTAGAGTGATTGGTAAATAATTTTATTTGGAGAGAATCCCTACCCTAATTAGAATCCCTACCCCACCCCACTTTTTATGAGCAAAGAGAAGGTACTTCCCTATAATTCTAAAGCTACTGAAATTTATGGAAGGAGCAGGGAGACCTTCAACATACCTGAAGTGTTCCCTGTCTTTCAGACACACCTAAGTTAGAATCTCATAACTGTGAAAATCAAAGTAGACAGAAAACTAGGAACTTCTAGAAGACAAAAGAAGGGCTCTTTGAAGTAAAGCCAGAGAGTGAGGGTTGTTGCTTTTCTGGAATTGGCCTGGTCACCCAGAGTTTGTCAGGGAAAGGGCAACGGAGAAGTGAACGTTTCCTATGCACCAGATGTGGATGCAATGAGATAGGGTCATGGAATTGGTGGAGGTGGACAAAAAGAATTCAGAGTAAGAGCCTGGAAATGTGATCCTTAATGTGCAGGGGCCACAGAAAGAGCCTGAAAAGGCCACCCAAAGTAGTTACTCTTCAGCCAAGGTTAAAGGAATTTCTAGTGGAAAAAAAAAAGTCAGAAATTTTGAAGAACTTAGGGATAGTGAAGGTTGACTTCCCCAAGAGTCAGGAGCATTCAAGGAAGCTGTTTAATTTTTTTAACATTTATTTATTTTTGAGAGACACAGAGAGACAGAGAACAAGTGGGGGAACAGCAGAGAGAGGGAGACACAGAATCCAAGCAGGCTCCAGTCTTTGACATGTCAACACAGAGTCTGACACAGGATTTGAACTCACAAACTGCAAGATCACGACCTGAGCTGAAGTTGAAGGTTTAACTGACTGAGCCACCCAGGCACCCCTAAAGAGGCTGTTTTAAATGTCTCCATGTTCTAAATGAAACTTTGGTTCATCATTACTTATCATCAGAGAAACATAAATCTAAGCCACAATGAGATACCACCTCATACCTGTCAGAATGGCTAAAATTAACAACTCAGGAAATTATAGATATTGGCAAGGATGTGGAGAAAGGGGAACACTTTTGCACTGTTGGTGGGAGTGCAAACTGGTATAGCCACTCTGAGAAACAGCATGGAGATTCCTCAAAAAGTTAAAAATAGAACTACCCTACAACCCAGCAACTGCCCTACTAAATATTTATCCAAAGGACACTAAAATGCTGATTTGAAGGGGGCATATGCATCCCAAAGTTTACAGCAGCACTATCAACAAAAGCCAAATTATGGAAAGAGCCCAAATGTCCAACAACTGATGAATGGATAAAGAAGATGTGACACACACACACACACACACACACACACACACACACACACACACTGGAATATTACGTGGCAATCCACAAGAATGAAATCATGCCATTTGAACAACAACATTGGAATTAGAGTGATTATGCTATGTGAAATAAGTCAGTGAGAGAAAGATAAATATCATATGATTTCCCTCATATGTGGGATTTAAGAAACAAAACATAAACATAGGGGAAGGGAAGGAAAATAAAATAAAAACAGAGAGGGATGGGCACTGAGGAGGGCAATGGTTGGAATGAACACTGGTGTTACATGTAACTGATTAAACACTGGGTTGTACTCCGGAAACCAGTACTACACTGAATGCTAACTAACTTGAATTTAAACAAACAAACAAACAAACAAACAAACAAACAAACTTTGGTCCATGTATCACTTTAATGAAGTAGCATTAATGTAGTATGACTAACCAATTTTTTTTCTGGCTCACAACAAGAATTCAACAATGGCACAGGATTTTCTAAGATCATTCTATTAATTTTCTAGTGTTTCTCTATTATTTCCAATGGCCAAAATGAGGGTGTACCCCTCAAGTCTTCCATCAAAAGAACCTGTTATGAGGAGTTAGTTAGCAGACATCCTGCAGCCTTGGTATCTGTCATAGCACTCATATTCAGATGTGCCCTCCCCAGACTCTTTCCAGAATAAGGACTAAGAAGAGTCCGGTACTACATCTGGAATATTCGTATCCATGTAGAACTTATTTTTTTATCTTTATTTTTAACTTTATTCATTTTTGATAGACACAGCATGAGCGGTGAATGGGCAGAGAGAGAGGGAGACACAGAATCTGAAGTACGCTCCAGGCTCTGAGCTGTCAGCACAGAGCCTGAAGCGGGGCTCAAACTCACAAACTGCGAGATCATGACCTGAGCTGAAGTCAGACGCTCAGCCGACTGAGCCACCCAGGTGCCCCTCCATGTGGAACTTCTTTAGAGGGTATTCCTTGCTCTCGGGTTCCTAGAGCTGGATTGAAATGTTCTCAAAGCAGCACCGCGAATTAGTTCTCTTTCTACTCAATTCTGCTTTCTTCCAACTCTCCACTCACAAACGCCATACCTCTCTGTTCACAAATGTTGCTCTCGTAGCTTGCTAGAAAATGTTTACTTCTAAATGTGAAGAAAGAAAAAAGCTCTAGACATTTTAAGCCTAAGTCTTAGTACTGATGAACCAAAATTCGAATTCTACTTGTATGATACTTGTAGCTCTATTTATGTTCCTCAAATTATTTGAAATGGTTTTAATGTCAGTGTGATTGACCTCTCATGTTAATTGTAATGTGAGCAGAGACTGAAATATTTGGTCATTGTGATGATGATTACAAATCACACTTATGCTCACTAAAGGATACCATCTACTATCTATCTAGCCTCGATATATGTATACATGCACGTGTGTGGGGTACATAGAGTGTGTGTAAGTATGACCTGTATATACACAGATGAAAGTGCTCAATACAAAATCTTAATATCTGCTTTGCAAGTATTACTCAAGTTAAATAAGTGACATGTGGAAATGGTTACCTTTATTCTGCCTGTGCCATCTGTGTAACCTTTGCTAGGCTGTTGTAAAATAAGTGACGCTTTAAATTCATGGTAATGGGAACAGTTGCTTCCTGGTTTCATTGAAAGAAATGTCTTTATATCAATACGGCATTCCCTATATGTTCATTATTACTATTTAAAATCAACAATTTTACTGTTAACCATCCTGTATCTTACATATTTAATGTAACACCATTTAAATTGGGAAGGTCAGAACCTAGCACGGGGGACAGCGGAACAGTAAGCATGGAGATAAATCTTCTAGCATTGCAGCTTCTAAAATAAGCACAATGTTATGCTAAAAATATTTAAAGGTGGCTGTGCACTGGAAATAACACAGTATAATGAAACAAAAGCCCCTGACTAGTCTGATTCAATAACACATACCGACACATACATACAAACTAGCAGAAGATAAGAATTAAAACCAATGAAATAAGAAAACAAAACATAAATGCCACAGATAAAATTAATGAAACCAAACCTAGTGCTCTGAGATCAGAAAGATAAGACTGATCAAGGAAAACAGAGAAAAGAGAAAAATGACAATATTAGGAATTAAGGGGGAAGGTGGACTTGTATAGTTTCGATTGCCATTAAAAGAAAAACAAAGAAACACAGCACCAGAAAACATGAAATGCTTAGGTACAAATATAACAGAATATATTCAAGATCTATATGCAAAAAAATATTTAATACACTGACAAGAAGAATCAAAGAATGCCTACATAAACTAAGATGTACCCTCTTTTCATGGAATAAATTATCAATTAAAAGGCCATTTTCTTCCTAAATCAATCCATCAGTTTTATTCAATCCCAGTAAAAATCCAAGAGGCTCTGAATCCAAGAGACTCTGCCCACCTCCCCCCCCCCCCCCACGCAGCCAACAAAGAAAACTGAACTGATCTCAAAATTAAAACAGAGGAACTAAATTAGTCAACACAATTTTGAAACAGAAGAAATTATTTGGAGGATTCTCATGATTTAATTTCAAGAGTTGCCAGAAGCTACCATAAACAAGATAATGGGATATTGACAAAAGGAAGGGCACAACAATCAATGGAAAAAATTATAGTCCAAAACTATATGACTACATATATTGTCAATTGATTTTCAAAGAAGTTGTGAAGTAAACTGAATGGAGAAAGTATAGACTTTTCAACAAATTGCCCTGGAACATCTTCACACACACACACACACACACACACACACACACACACACACACACACACACAGTGAACATTGCAAATGCCTCACATCATATAAAAAAATAACAAAATGACTATAAACCTAAATATGAACTTAAAATCATACATCTTTCATAAGAAAAGATAGGAAAATATGTGATCTTGGCTTAGACAAAGAGTTCTTAGGTATAATTCAAAAAGCACAATGAAAAATAAAAAGAAAAGCTGGACTATATCAAAATTAAAAACTTCAGCTCTTCAAAAGAAAATAAAAGAAAATAAAAAGAAAATAAATAAAGAAAATAACAAGAAAATAAAAAGACAAGCCACAGACTAGAAGAAAATATATTTTCAAAACACACAATTGATGAAGGACTTACATATGGAATATATAAAGAGTTAGCAAAATGCAATGTACAGATTTAAACAGACAACTTCATGAAAGAAGATATATGGATTGCAAATAAGCAAATGAAAGATACTGCTTTCCATGGCCAAAGTCCAGGTTCTAAAATGATCTGGCCATTGGCAAACTATTCCATCTGCTTGCACCAGGTTCCTGTTGCCACATTGCTTCCAAAAAACACTGGAGTAAGAATAATTTTCCCCCTCTGCTCCATTGATCCTTTCTCATTTTAAAAGATAAAACTGAATAAATAGTGACGTTATTAATCATAGGTTTAACGGATTTTCAGTATTCCTGAGTAGTAAAATATAAGGTGAAGTGTTTATTATTAGTAGTATAATTTCTTGGGCGTATACCAAACAAGTGTTCAAAATTCAAATTAAATACAATATATCAGAATTTTCTTTCAAAAAATGCATGTTTGTCTTATTCAAGGAAAAAAAATCAATCTCAATTCATTTTGGTTTAAACAAAGTTGATGGCACCTAAAGAATAGTATGATCTGGAAACATTCTGACTCTGCCAGGACTTCATCAGTGACATGAGAGATAAAGATTCATGAATGTTAATGGTAGATGCTAAAACAAATTCTTCTTCTCCCTGATTCAAAGAGGGATAATAGGGATGGTGGTCAAACAACTTAGGAAATGAGGAACCATATTAAAATCATGTTAATAAAGAATCACTAACGCTGAGGAAGCAAAACATTTCAAAACTCAATAAAATTGAGTATTTGAAAACAGCTGTAAAATATTTCCTGAAAAAACTAAACCCAGGTCAATGACTTTGGACTTAGGAAAAAAACGTGGAAAAAGCTACATTAGTATCAAGTAACATGTTCAAGCAAAGTAAGATGATAATGTCTTAAATTAACTATTCAGTCACATGAATTTTATAACAGATCTTACTCCCCAAGAGTGTATTGATTATATAGGAATAGCCATAAATAAAACACTAATAATTGTTACTATGATTTAATATGTACTATTTCAAAATAAATTATTACATACAACTGTAGTAACTAAGTAACAAAATATCAGAAAATAGAAAAACTCAATCTTGTATGCCATAAAAATGTAAGATGAAGTATTATTCATTCAAAATTTATAATACATAAATTTCTAAAATACAGAAACTGATCATAACAGTGTTTGATTTCAACATAAATTTTAAATTATTTACTGTATTTTTATCTCCAAAGTTTTTATTTGAAAATTTAAAAGAAATAAAAAATCATCCTAATGTTCTGGTTGTTTTATTTGCTAATAAAGTTGTTATGAATAAGATTTTCAACATCTAGGTTACACATTCAATGGGTACTCAGCATAATTTTACTTTTAAAACATAGTGAAGAGAAATGAGATTATTTTTCCTAACCAAAGCATTTATGTGTATAGCATAGAGTCTCTTACATTTGTGTGCATATTTTAAACTTGTGATTTTTCTGCATATACATGCTAAACTTTTGTAATTACCTGTTTTGTTTTCTGGAAAAATCTACCTAGTATCAGTTTACTTCTTTATTTTATCAGCCTTTTTTCATTTCACAAATTTCTGACAGAACTGTGTTTAATTCTAGGTCAAGTCCTTTGTAAACTAAGACAAAATAGTCTTTACTATTTAATAGTTTGCTATCTAGAGAGGGGAGAAAGAAACATTTGAAAGAGAAAAAATATATATATACTGTGAAAAGTTGTTTTATGAAGTGACAGATGTTTGACATCCACATATTTGAATAATTTGTCATACTTAAGCCATTCATTAAAAAAGAAATAGGGGCTCCTGGATGGTTCAGTTGGTTGAGTGTCCCACTTTTGATTTTGTCTCAGGTCATGATCCCAGGGTTGTGGGACTGAACCTTGCCTCAGGGCTTAAGATTCTCTCTCTCTGTCTCACTCTCTCTCACTCTCTCTTTCTCTCAAATAAAAATTAAAAAAGAAAACATAAAAAATGAAATAGAATACTACTCAAAGAATAAATTCACCCAACCAAGTCTAAACGATAACTCCAATGGTAGTAAGAATTAAGCTCTATATTTAAAACTAAGGCTAAATGAAATTATAGTAAGCAGTATAAATATTTTAAAAGTAACTTGAAATACTATACAGCTTCCAAATTACTAGAATGGGACACAAAAGGAAAAGAGCAGTCTAGATTCTCCATGAGAGAAAAACAATGGAGAAGATGCAGAATCAATAATATTATAAATAAAATACTATTTAACTGAGTAAAAATGAAAATGAGTTAAAATCCTATAAAAAATAAAACTCCTCTATTAATCCTTGAAGAACTAAAAATTGACATGAAAATACACAGAGAACAATGATAATAAAACAACTATGTAGTAGGACCTATGAAATCACACTAAATCATTTAATAGAAAATTCACTGCTTTAAATTGTCACTTCACTAGGTAAGAAATTAACATGAAAGGATTAAGAAGGATATCTATCAGCATCCTTCACCATATTAACAAATGAAAGGAAAAATCAGTTATACAACCACATCCATGAAATTTTACTGCAAATTTAAAGGACCATTTTGTTTCTAAGTTTTGGGAGGGGGGTGGAGAAACAGGCAGAAAGAGAATCCCAAGCAGGCTCCACACTACTGGTGCAGGGCTCAACACAGGGCTGGATCTCACCACCCATGAGGTTGTAAACTGAGCTGAAATCAAGAGTTGGATGCTTTATCCGACTGAGCCACCCAGGTGCCCGTAATTTTTTAACAAGAATTACTAGCAACTACTTGGAATGAATTATAAGTTTTGATTTCTTCTCCTCTGTTTACTTCTTTTATAATTTTCTATTTTCATTTTCTTAAATTCATTTTGTTGCATTGAAGTACCTCTGTATATTTTTTTCAGGAATATTCACAGTTAAAAAGCTTTCTTAGTCTTTGAAAACCTGAATATTTCCATCTTCTTAGTTCATTGAATTATTTAGTATAGAATTATAAAATCAACTTACATCTCCCAAAAGAAAGAGTTGTACCTATTGCTCTGTTGTTATAAGCAATACATTGATTATTTAAAAAGACTAAGATAGGGGCTCCTGGGTGGCTCAGTCAGTTAAGAGTCTGACTTCTGATTGGGTCATGATCTCACTGTTCTTGGGTTCCAGCCCCATTTGCCCTCTGGCTCTGTGCTGACAGCTCAGAGCCTGGAGCCTGCTTCAGATTCTGTGTCTCCTTCTGTCTCTGTCCCTCCCCCACTCATGCTCTGTCTCTGTCTCTCAAAAATAAATAAATGTAAAAAAATTAAAATAAATAAGAAGACTGAGATATATACACATATACATATATATTAATGTGTGTGTATATATATATATATATATATACACACACACATACACACACACACTCATTAATCATTGTGATTTGCTATAGTAATTTTAGATGGTATTGTAAGAATAAAAAAGTTTTCTTCTGTTATTAGTTTGCTAAGAGTTTTTTGGTCATGTTATATTTTTATTATTTCTTGATTTATTGGTATTTAAAGAATATTGAGGTATAACATAAAGTGTTATGTTAGCTTCAGGTACATGATATAATGATTCAGCAATCTTCTACATTATTCAGTGCTCACCATGATAAATGTATTCCTAATTCCATTTATTTATTTCATTCATCTCTCACTCTCCTCTCCCCTGGCAACCACAAGTTTTTTCTCTGTATTTAAATTCTGTTGTTTTCTTCGTCTTTTTTTTGTATGTGTGCTTATTTTGTTTCTTAAATCCCACATAAAAGTGAAGTCATATGGTATTTGTCTGTCTCCATCTGACTTATTTCACTTAGCATTTCACTTATCATTATACCCTCCAGATCCATCCATGTTGTTTCAAATGGCAAGGTCTCATTCGCTTTTTGTGGCTGAAAAATATTTCACTATGCACACACACACACACACACCCTATCCTTTCATTTGTTGATGAAACTCCATACTGTTTTACACAGTGGCTGCACCAATCTGCATTCCCACCAACAGTGCACAAGTGTTCCTTTATCTAAACATCTTTGCCAACAGTTGTTATTTCTTGTCTTTTTTATCTTAGTCATTACGACACATGTGGGGTGATATCTCATTGTGGGTTTGGTTTGCATTTCCCTGATGATAAGTGATGGTAAGGATCTTTTCATGTGTCTGTTGGCCACTTGTATGTCTTCTTTGAAAAATGTCTATTCAGATCCTTTGCCCCATTTTTAACCAGATTATTTGTGCTTGGTGTTGAGTTATATAAATTACTTATATATTTTAGATATTAACCCATTATTGGATATATTCTTTGCAAATATCTTCTCCCATTCAACAGGTTCCTTTGTCTTTTTGTTGATGGTTTTTCTCACTGTGAAAAATATTTTTATTTTGGTATAGTCCCAATAGTTTATTTCTGCTTGAGAAGATACATCTAGAAAAATGTTTCTATGGCTGATGTCAAAGAAATCACTGCCTATGTTTTCTTCTAGGAGTTTTTTTTTAATTTTTTTAAACATTTATTCATTTTGGAGAGTGAGAGAGACAGAGCATGAGCAGGGGAGGGGCAGAGAGAGAGGGAGACACAGAATCTGTAAGTTATTTCAACTGTAGTTCAAAGAATTACTATTAATTTTATATAATCTGCTTACCTAAGTAAAATTATTATTTCTATTACTCAGAAGTCTCTATTAATAGTCCACAGACTTATAAGGAGGTGAATTAGAACACAAATTATTTTGTGTAAGGGTGATACCTTGTATGCAAAGGGAGACTGAAATTGAGAGATGCCTTATTTTGCTTCTGATCTGCTTGGTCAGACAAAACATCTGTTTCAGTTAAATTTTAAGAGAACTCTACCCGGTAAATGTTTGATTCTAGAGTTTTATTTATTCTATATTGGTCAATTATTTGTCTGATCCATTGTCCACAGAACGTAAAAACATCCCTAGACCACTTCTGCTTTTTCCTTGAAAAAATAAGAGGCCCGCTGGAATTATAAATGCTGGGGCAGAAAAGATGACCACAAATAAGTAGTCTTAGGTGCAAACAGGTGTTAGAACTGCATGGGGTAAAACACTAGTTTTGACATAAGGAAGAGTGTTAAAAAGATCTTTTTTCAACTATTTTCGGATTGCTGTCTAGGATACCCTGACTGGTTTCAATCTCCCTGAAGGAGCCTGAATTTGACACTAGAATTTAAGTAACAGTAGAGGCTTGGCCCATTTATAGTCAATTGTAAGAACTGTGAAGTACCGTGAAGTTCAAATATGCCTAGAAGGGGAGATTCAATTGTTCAAAAATGAAGTCTGGTGGTCAATAATCATCTAAGAATGGTAAGCTGGTATACTGTGTTAAATGAACAAATCAGTAGAAAAAAGTGTTAAATCTAAGAGGTAATTCCAGATGTCATACATATCAAGTAGTTTTTGTTTGTTTTGTTTGTTTTTATGAATTAGGATCTCAAAGGTCTAAATTGTCTTCAAGGCTTCCTATTATAGGTTAATGTTTCCTGAGATTGTTGCCAGCTTCCATGCATAAGAGAAGGCTTGGAATATGTGTTTACTATTATATACCTTCCGAAGATGCTTGTGACTTCTTCCATTCTCTCAAGCTGCAAAATACCTCTCTGTCTTAATAAATGAGTTTCTGCGTATCCTTCCTATACCCAAGCTGATGATAGGGCCCTGTTCCCATTCTTCATCAACTTTATTTTAGGCAATAATCCTAGAATGACACAGGTGCCTCTCATTCACATTAACTTCCCTTTCACTTCAGAGCCTATATACCTCCTTGTCTACTAGCATCGAAAATATTTCCCATAACTGTTCTGTTCTCAATGCTAGCTTAGCACTGAATCAGACTTGACAAATAATCTTTGTCCTTGAACATGACCTCACCTTTTTTTGGCTTTTTCCCAGGATCTAATTAATATTTATGTTCTGTCATTGTTTCAGATACCACTCCACTTGTGGATTTTTTTTTCATTCTCCACTGCTTTAATTTTGTGAAAAAAATAATTTCAAATATATATTAAACTTAAGCTGAATGAAAATTCTTAATGAAGGTGGTCTGGTGATTTTGTTTACAAAAACATGGCCACTGTTCCTTGGCCTTAAAATGTCAAAAAGGATACCTTAAATGGCTTTGTGTTTGCATGTGTCAGCACCAGAACATAGGGATTGACTCTGGCATCCACTGTCAGAAGTTCTTCAGCTACCAGAGTGTCAAGTCTCTTAAGCAGATCATTTCAAAGACATCACTTACACAAATTCTTCATCTCTGGATTTGCTTTGAGTCTTACATTTTCAGCATCATCTCCATTAAGTCACTGTGATGAAGTGCGTGTACAATTTGACATACCTGGATCCATACAGAGAGCTGGAGAATATTTAAAAACATCAGCTTCATAGCCAGTTTCATCCTCAAACTCCAGAAGAGTACCTGATTCTGGGTTTTCATGATCATCCAAGAGAACTGGGGGGTAATTCTAGGCATTAGCCTCCTATGGGCAGTCAGAACTGTTTCCCCAGAATGAGGCACTCATCACAAGTTCTTTTCAGGGGTGAGATAACTGCCATACCATCATTCAACTGCCCTTTTTCTGGTTGTACTTTTTACAGTTCCCAAGTTCTACATTTACCAGTAGGATCCATGTACGTTGCCTTTTCAAGCTTGACCCATTTTCCCTCTGAAATGAACTCCTTTGAAATAAAAGCCTGTTTGGTATATTGAGAATTGGTTCTTGGTTTTCCATTTTCAAATCAGTTAGTTTTCAATGTCCTCAAGCAAGAAGTTCATGGCCAGGGTTTGGGGTAAAGGGAAGGTTATACCTTTGGAAAAGAGAATGAAAGAAGAAAAGACAAGTCCAAGGTAACAGTCTCAGAAGGTGCCAGTGTTTCACAGCCCCACCAAACCATTTCAGCCTTCTCTGCAATTTTAAGACAATAATTTGTGTTGTTTTCAGCCATTAAATTTATGGTGGTAGTTTGTTAAAGCAGCAATTGGAAACTAATGCAGATGGGAAAGGCCATCTTAAGAAGAAGAATCTGCAAAATCAAAGACTTGAGTCATGACCTTTTCAGAAAATGAGGGGGGTGTGGAGTGTTTTGAGTCCATATTCTGGTATAAGAAGGGCTGAGGAAGAGATTCATACCAATTGAGGTAGGAAAGGTTACTTAAAAACAAGACAAAGGTCTTCTGCATTTTTAAAGTAGATTTCTATCTTGCAAAATAATTCTGGCAGTAATGAGAAGAAATACTGGAGGTATAAAGACCAAGAAGATTCTTATATTCACTCTGATTTTACCATATTCTAGCCATATTAGCCTTTCACAATTGCTTAAAAGAACACAAAAGGAGGTAGATTTAGTTGAATCTAAAAATGTCCTCTACCATGCTTTTTTCTTTGTTCATAATGATTCCTTATTCTGTCTTCTTTTCTTGTAACAGTGAGCATAAAAAAAAATCATTACAATATGAATAGCAGTATACTGTAATTTCTCCCAGGTAGCTTACCATACGGTACCTGTCTCTGTTATTTAATTTAACTTGATCTGTTGAAATTCAGGCTTGTAAGGGCTCATATGTCATACTCATTAAAATGTCATATTGTTTAAAGAATCTAATTCCAAAGAGATCTGCATACTTTAATAAAATAGGAAACATTTTTATGCTCTACAGCTAAGAGGTAAAAATTCAAAAAGTGCCCAATGAACAAAATAAAATATATTTTACATAATATTGATCATTAGGTAGAACAATAGGCAAGTCATTTTGCCTATTCAAATCTTTGGTTTCATAATTCATTTGTCCAGGAAAGTACAACTGATTTTGGATGAATACACTTAAATAACTAGAGCAATGTAATTTGGCATTTAATTTGTCTACCTATAACAATAAACAACTTAAAAAATAATTCGCAATCCCAAAGGATACGAAAGTAAAGAACATTGCTGCTTATTCACCATTAATAATAAAACGTGCAAATTAGCACAAACTTGACCTATTATTTTATGCTATCTAAAGCATAAATTTTTTAAGTTATCTAATTTAAGAAATATTGCAGTGAAAATAGTATACATATTTTATTTATAACGGAAGAGTTCATTATTTTTACAATGTGAAATCTACATTTATTTTAAAAATCTTCTTTGAAAAATTCAGAAAACTGAGACAAAAGTTGCATTTTTAATTACCTAATATTTAAATTTTTTTTTTAAGATTTAGCTTTAAATGCAGTTGTAGCTATACTGAAACAATATTTTGGAATTATTATTAGTTTGTTTTGTGAAACAAATGACCACTCTTGATTTTAGGCATAGCGTTATCACCTGTTTCACGTGTTCAGAGATTTCTCCTTATTTCCATCAATCTTGTGTATTTAATTAATACTGCTGAAGGTTATAAGAAATCCCTTGAAGATATTTTGGTATCCTCAGAATAGCAGACAGGGTAGTTGGAGGCACAGAGAAATTTGTGTGATCTGAGGTCTGATTTGTATCCAGTTGCTTAGGTTCTTTAAGTATCTGCTATTCAAAATAATAACTTATCTTTTTATATGGTATCTATATTACTAATTCAATCTTCTATTCTTACTAAACTGGCTAGAATATTTAGAATACGCTAAAAATATTGTGTTAAGTAGAGGTACCAATATCTTACTCCTGGTTTTGATATTCATGACTAGTGCTTCGCTTTTATATGATGTGTACAATTAAATTTTGGTAAAGTTTATCATATTTAAGTGCTTTTCTTATAGTCCAATTTCATTTAAATTTTTATTTGAAATATTTGCTCAAATTCATAAAATAGTTTTTATGTTTATTTTTTTAATTAGTCTCTGATGAAGGAAAATGAAGTATGCTTATTTTTTTTAATTGTGCACTATAATAAAGATACAACTTTATAAAGTTGTATCTCCTATTTAAATTTGTGGACGTGAGATTACTGGGTTCAAAGGAAATACATTGATTAGTTGGATATTACCAAATTCCCTTCCTTAGGCATGTGGCATGCCTCAGTAATTCATAGGAGTGCTTTTTTTCTCACACAGCCTTACCACAGAGTGAGCTGTAATATCTCTATGTATGTATGTATGTATGTATCTATCATCTGTCTACCTACCTATCTATTGATCTACCTATATATCTCATAGTTTATCTAAATTTTGCCAGTCTTGTAAGTGAAAACTATCTCAGTGTAAATTTTACATTTCCCTTATATATGAAAATTAAATAACTTTTCATGTATGCAAGGCCCTCTCTGCATTTTTTATAAATTTTGTTTATGTTTTTGCCTACTTTTTGGAGATTTTTTTAAGACTTTATTTTTTAAATAGTTTTTGTTCACAAAATTGAAAGGAAAAATACCTTTGATCCACTGTATTGTCTTTGCTTCTTTGTGAAACAGTAGTTAACTATATTTATGGTGCTCTTTTTCTAAGCTCTAAAGTCTGTTCTAATTTTATTTATCTGTTCTTCCACAAATACCACACTCTCTTGATTACTGTAGCTTTTAAAAAAAATTTTTTTTTACATTTATTTATTTTTGAGAGACAGAGAGAGACAGAGAATGGGTGGGGAAGGGGCAGAGACAGAGGGAAAGAGAGATTCTGAAGCAGACTCCAGGCTCTGAGCTGTCAGCACAGAGCCCGACACAGGGCTTGAACTCATGAACAGCGAGATCATGACCTGAGCCGAAGTTGGATGCTTAACCAACTGAGCCGCCCAGGAGCCCCTTACCGTAGTCCTCTATCTGTTCTCCTTCAATATCATGTTGGCTATTTTGGTTCCTTTGCTTCTCCATACAATCTTTAGAATCATTTTTTTTTATATCCGCAAAACAATTTTCTGATATTCTGACTGGGATTGCATTAAATTTATAGATCAAGTTTGGAAAAACCAGCATCTTGACATTATTGTGTATGCTTATCCATGAACATGCACTATATCTCTATAGTTCTTTGATTTCCTTCATCAGAGCTTTTTGGGTTTTCCTTATATTGATTTTATATATATTTTGTTAGACTTATTCATAAGTATATCATTTTTGGTGCAAATGGTGTTGCTTTTAATTTCAAATTGAACTTGTTCATTGATGGCATATAGAAAAATATATTTTTTAAATATTTCTTTATTTTTGAGATAGAGAGAGAAAAAATCATGAGTGGAGGAGGGGCAGAGAGACAGGGAGAGAAAGAACCTGAAGCAGGTCCCACACTCAGTGTGGAACCTGATGCAGGACTCAATTTTATGACTGTGAGATCATGACCTGAGCTGAAATTGAGTCAATTGCTTAACTGACTGAGCCGCCCAGGCACCCACTATAGAAAAATATTTTGCATATTAACTTTGTGTACTGAAACCTTACTGTAATAGACTACTAACTTGAGGTTTTTTTGTCATTTTTTTCATATTTCTACATAGACAATCATGTCACTACAAAGACAGTTTTATGTCTTCCTGTTAAATCAGTATACCACTTGTTTCCTTTTCTTGTCTTATTGCACTAGCAGGAACACTGAATTTCTCAGCATTAATTATGATGTTAGCTATAGGTTTTTTGTAGATAAACTTTATCAGGTTGAGGAAGGTATGCCTCTCTTCCTTGTTTACTGAGAGTAATGTTCATGAACAGCTGTTAGTTCTGTCAAATAATTCTTCTCCATATATTGATATGATCATGTGATTTTTCTTTTCATTTAGTTGATGTTAAGGATCGCAGTTATGGATTTTCAGATATCAAACCAGCCTTACATATCTAGGATAAATTCCATTTGGTCATGGTGTAAAATTCTTTTTACATATTGTTGGAATCCATTTGTTAATATTTTGTTGAGAATTTTTACATCCTTGTTCATGACAGATATTGACCTAGAGTTTTATTATAATGTGTTTTTGTCTGCTTTTGGTATCAGAGTAATGTTAGCCTCAAACAATGAGATCCATGTAGTCCCTCTGCTTCTATTTCCTGAAAGAGATTGTAGAGAATTGGTATAATTCCTTAATTTTTTGGTAGAATTCACTAGTGAAACAATCTGGATCCAGTGCTTTCTGTTTTGGACTTTTGAATTGGCTAACAGTCAACAATGTGTTGAATATTAATGTGAAGAGTAGGATACCCTTTACTTTTCCTTTTTTTTTTTAATGTTATTGGAAATATCACTCATGTTACTGCATTTAGCAAGATTCTGGTTTTAGGGTTAAGATTATATGAATTACATAATTACATGGGTTATGTTAAAATTAAATATCAAATATTGTTTTCTTGAGGTTTTTTTCCTCCACCAGGAACAGTTATAAATTGAGCAAATGTCTTTCCATCATCTCTGGAAACAACTAGATAATTCTCTCCTTAGATCTGTTAATATAGTGTGTAAAAAGAGTTAACGTAGCAGACCAAATTGCTATTCTTTGAAAAACCTGCCTATAAATGTGACCCTTGCTGGCATCTAGGAACTTGGATTTTGGGAGGATCACCATTGATTTAATGGATGAGTGGTTCACCGCCTAAATTCTCTGCATAAGCAATGGGGTTTACATTAACTCCTTTATTTTCATCTAGGAGTCTAGAATTTTGATAAATGCTGGACAGAATGCACATGTGTAACCAGCCTGTCTAGGAAACCCTGGATACTAAGTCCCTGATTAGCTTTCCTGATCGACAAGATTTCACAAACATTGTGAAAACTTGTTGCTGAGGGAATTAAGTATGGCCTGTGAGAGTCCACTGCAAGAGAACTCTTGGAAACTTGTACCTGTTTTCATCTAGAGTTTTTTTCATATGCCTTTCTCCTTTGCTGATTTTCTTTCTATCCTCTTACTGTAATAAATCATTGATAGTGCTGCTATAAACATTGGAGTACATGTGCCCCTATGAATCAGGGAATTACAGTTTTCCACAGTTTTCCATACAGTAGGGTTAATTTTGAAATCATAGTTTCCTAGAAAGTTCCCATTTCATCTTTCAAATATTTTGCAGAAAAATGTTAAGATTTTTAAAAATATGTATTCAATTTTCATTATTTCTCCCCTCTTATCCTTTTGATAACTTATGTTTTCTTTATCTAGTTATTGGTATTTTTTGTGAAAATTTTCTTAAAAATATAATTTTTATCTAGTAATTTTATATCAGCTGTCTTATCTCTACATTGTTAATTTTTTCTTTTCTACATTTTTAAATTTTTGCTTCATTCTTGACTCTTTTGCTCTTTTTGTTTCTCTAGTTTTTCTATCATCATACTATTTTTGATCTAGGAATATCATTCACTTACACTTTTAATATTTATTAATGAAAGGGTTTCAGATTTTCATATATTATGTTATAGAATGCTTCCATCCTCATTTATTTTTGGAAAAAATAATTAATTTTAGATATTTTACTTTTCATTAAAGAGTTCAAAAAATAGAAAAGTTACAGAAATAATGGAGATATAGTTTACATACAATTATAATACATTACAAACATTAAAAAGCTCACTTGTTTTAAATCTCTAGATTAACCATGAACAGCTGCAACAATTGTGCAGTTTAATAGCTATAAATAGTCTTCACCTTTCACTAGAAAACTTCCTAAAACAGAATATGAAACAGCTTGAAACTAATGGGAAAATCATGTTTTTGAAATAGAGCATCTTGACTTTCCTATTTCTACCTGATTGAGGCCAAAGAACTTCAATAGTTCACAGGCTATGCTGAGACAAATTAGAAAGAAACATAAAATAGAGATATTTGTGTAGAGTACATTGCCCAGAGATGCAACAAATTGGTCTTTCTAAAAGTGATATGGTGCAATGGAGACAGCTAAGAGCTTGTTAGCAATTCCTACAGGTCTCAAGGGGTTTAAACTGTTCAGAAACAGAACAGAACATGGTTCAGTATATTTTCACAGACATTCGAAAGTTTTTGCAAAAGTCACTCTGGAAATCTTCAGGGAAAAACATACTTTGCTACTGTTTCCTGATAACTTTCTCTATCCTCAGAATAATCCTCAAAACCATCTTGGATTGGCCCCCATAGCCCATGAATCTGGCAATATTGATGGGAGCCATGCCATTTGGACAGCTTGACCTGACTGAAGCCATGTTAGTGGGTAAGAGTGTCTGTCACTTTTTAATTATGGTAGGCAAGTTTCCTGAAGTGACACTCATTGTGAAATATGTTGTGCATATTTTTGTCTTATTTTTTCTTTTTGTTACTTACCTGCATAGAAGCATCTAGTATTTAATGATGATTCCTATATTTATATGTCTTATATTTCTCTAGCCTCTTGATTCCCCCTATGAATGTATTCTCCCACATCATCTACTTCCTTATATGATCATTAAAAAAAACCTTTCATTAGTTATTCCATGTAGTTTCCCCTCAGTAATTGATTAATCTTGTAAATCTTCCTGGTCAAGGCACCACCCTCTCTCACCTAAATTATTTTAATAGCTTCCTAACGGGCCTTTCTGATTTGTTCCCCTAGAGTCTATTCTTAACATGACAGCCGCCATGATGATAAACAGTGTCCCTCCTTTGTTGAAATGCTTCCAATATAATGGCTTCTTGTATCTCTAAGAGATAAAGCCAAATTATTTAAAATGACCAACAAAATCCAACATGTTCTCTCTCTATATAGCCTTTCTCTCTAATATCTCCCTGACTTTACCTCCTACCACTTTTCTTCTTTAGCATTTCACATTCCCTGGATGCAGTCCTAGAGGTATTACATTGAGTTTGCTGCCTGTTTCTTCAAAGCTTTTCCTCAAGGCAACGGAAATGGAGAAAGAGTTTGTGAGATTCTTGTAGAAAGTATATTATAGTTCCACTTAAAACATTGTGAATATTTAGTCATTTTTAGGGACTCTTTTTTCTCTTAAAAAGTAACAGAAAATTTAAAATGTAGTTTCAGAAAAAAAATATCGAGATCAGAAATCTCTTTTCACTTACAATTGTGGATAGTTATTTAAAGCATATATTTAAATTTCCATTACTAAACTTAGACTTTACAGTTACCACCTTGCAGTCAAAAGCTGCTAAATTATATTAGCCTACCAAGATAAACCAGTTAGCTAAAATAAATTTTGTCAAGGTTAATATTTTATTTGAAAAAACTATGCTACAAATGACTCTTTCATAGTAAATATTATTACGTTTGTCCATAATTCCAGGCCTTTTTAAAAGATATACAGAAGCATTTCCAACAACTTATAAACTCATAGAATTTTAAAATCTCTTCAGAAAACAATTTTAAAGAAAAGGGGGCAAGTGGTTTTGGGGAAACATTTGTATTGAGTCTTAGATTATATTATCTTGCCTAATTATTATAAAAATCAATGTATTTTAACTCCTTTTAAGGGAAACTGAGTCTCAGAAAGGCAAAATGGTTCTTTCAATGCTATACAGCAAATATGTCTCAGAATTGGGACTTAAATCATTTGTCTCTAACTATAAACATTCTGCTCTTCTCACTGTGCCACCCCATGGTCTCTTAGACAATAGTAACTACTTTTTATATAATGACCACAAACATGTATTCATTGGTTTTAAAATCTTTACATATCAGAAAAAATGTATAATATCTGATAACATATTAAATTGAATTTGTTAAAATAATAAGGCATTTAAATATACACTATGATATATTATGTAGATATTTTAAGTGTAGCATTTTTTTCTTAAAGGAAAATTTTGGCAATTAGGATAATTTTAGAAAAAGACAATGTTCTTTTCCTGGCGTATAATTTATATAAGTAAAACTCATTACTTTTGAGGTAGCTCTGTAAGTCTTGGTAAAAGTACTCAGAAGTGTAGTTATCACTTCAATGAAGATACAGAACCCTTCCATCACTCCAAAATATTGCAGCCTGCCTCTCTGTGTTTCAATCCCTACACCCACCTCTAACTACTAATAATCACTGATCTGTTTTTATGTGTTTTTGTTGTTGTTCATACTGTTTTTCCTTTTCCAGAATATCATATAGTTGAAATCATGTTAAAGGTAGCCTGTTGAATATGGCTTTTTCACTAGCATAATGCATTCGAAATTTATCTATGCTGTTGCATCAAGGTGTTGTTCTTTATCATTGCTGAATAAATACTTCATTATATGGATATATCACATTTGCTTATTCATTTACTTTTTCCTTCCATAATTTGGCAATAATGAGTCTAACTACTATAAATTTTCTGGGAAATTTTGCTTGAACATTGTTTCATTTATGTTGGATAAATACCTAAAAAAGGGATTGCTGGGTTGTATATAAATGTTGCTTAAATTTATATGAATCTGCCAAACCACTTCTAGAGTGGTTGCACTGTAAAAGTAAATTTAATATTGTATTATGACTGTACCTGTCCAACAACTGAATTTCCTAATACTGGTACCATATTTTAATCTACTATGAAAATCTATGTTCTAGAAAAATTCAGCAATTTATCCTAAATATTTTCCACTTAGTCAAGTTGACTTCACAGTATTTGGACTTGTATCTTAATAGTGGAGACTTCAGATAATAATAAATAACAAACTAGTAGTAAGTTGAAATATTTTTTAAAAGAATGTGTTCAGTAATTTTCTCATTTAAATGATTAATATGTACTTCAAAAATTCTAATTAATTACAATATTAAAGTATTATAAATTAAACCTAAATCTTTTGAATAATTAGAGTAACTATATTAAAGCTGGAATTCAGAAAACTTTCTTTTAGAATAATGTTCAACTTGAAATAAAGTAACAGTCAGATCTTCTTATGCAAAACAAATTTAGCAACGTTGATGTGACAGCCAGTCTTTCAAAACTACATTTTATTTTCATATGCCTATTCAAAGGGCATATTAATATTTGTGACAACTGGTCTTTTTCTAGAAAACTCCCAACATGTGGGACATTAATTAATGGGCCAAAATGGAAATACGGCAACTTCTGCACTTGGAGTACCATTTCCCAAATGGATCTAATGTTGGTTGTATCACTGAAGAAAAGTCTCATTAGGATCACATGTGTGTCAGCCCTTTGCTGTTTGACTATTCTATGATTTGATCATGAAAATCTTGCTGAATGCAAAATATACCATAAATGTGATGGCTAGATCAAATGACCTTCTTCTCCCATAACCTCCTAACAATACTTGTGGTTGACCAACAACTTCATCTTAAAATATAAGAACTGTTTAAATTACTTACCTCTGTGATTATTCCTTCTACCACAATTAATTCTTTTTACTCCCTAAACCTTATGGGCTGTTAAGTTTCAGTATTGATAACATAGTCTTCTCTCTATACTCCTAAAAATTTGAAATCTCACATTTTCCAAGTTTATAATTTATATTACCATTATCTCCTTTTGAATGAGTGTCTATGCCTATTTCTAATGATTCTTCTGAGCTTATATTTCACTCATCCTTCAGCATATCTACCATTTGCTCATAAGCAGCAGAAAATTGCAACCAAAACCAAATACTTCATTTTATCTCATGAAATATGATTCTTCTCCAAAAGCTTAGTAAAATTCACCAAGTTACCCAGGATGGAAACATTGATCATTAATACCCTCCCCTCTCTTTTATCTACCTAACTATGATCCTATCAGGTTTTCTCTCATCAAGGCTAATCTTTTCCAATTCTTTCTCTCTTCTTTCAATTATAGCATTCTACTTCAAGTCCTCATGCCTATTTCCTTGATCATGTAATGTTCTCCTAATTGGCCTCATTTTTTAAGCCTTTATCCCTTCTTACTTTATATCTCTCCAAAGTGAATGTTCGTTTACTCTGTATATTTCAACAACTGCTGTGGTTTCATATTTATAACAAAGTGGGGAAAAAATTCCATCACCTGTCATCATGATGTCAGTTTTTCTTTCCAGGTTAACTTCCCTCAGTTTTTAGAATCTCTGTGTACAAGGGAAATTAGATGCTTAAATGTGCTTTAGATTTATTTTTAGTTCCTCTGTGCCTTTCTTATGCTTATTTCTGATTCCACTGTATTCTCGTGTGTGTGTGTGTGTGTGTGCACTCACACGTGTGCATATGTACATGTATCTCTAGAGCATACCAGTACTTTCTATTTCCTTCTGTATATTTTTACATACTTTCCAAGCTTTATACAATGGATATAATTTGCATAAGAAATTATACATGATTCCTGTTGATAAGGAAAATAGGTTCAACAATAATCTTTAATGCAAATATACCCTTATCCATCTTGAAAGTAAATTTCATTGCAATGAATCTTTCCCTAACCCCTTCAATCTGATACCATATATCTTTCTCTTTGGACTCCTACAACTCATCTTTAAAGCATTATAAACTTGATTCACACATGCAATTCTTCAGTAAGGTTAAGAATCATTAATGATTCCTTCCTGCACTCACACCATAAAAAACTGGTCAAACTCTGTGTATTTTTAAACATTTTTCAAACCTTCCAGTTTCAAACACCACTACCCAGGTGTGTATACCTAATATTACTTTGCCTGAGTTACATCCTAGCATTCACATTGGTTCTTTTTCCCTCTGGTTTCTTTTCTCGACAAAAGCATCCTCCATCTAAAATAAGATTTTGCATGTATTACTGACATATACCACAAATGTGGTTGAAAAATAATGAATCAAAACAAATGGAAGAAAATAGAGATAACATTGAATTTTGCTTACTCACTGGCTAGATAACTAAATCCAAATTCATTAGAACTACATACGGATTTTTCATATAAGCCATTCCTATAAATATCATCACATATCTAGTTGAAGTTTTACAGATAGATTTTTGTTGAAAACAAAATATCTTGGGGGCACTTGAGTGGCTTAGTCGGTTAAGCGTCTGATATCGGCTCAGGTCATGATCTCGCAGTTTGTGGGTTTGAGCCTCACGTTGGGCTCTGTGCTGATAGCTCAGAGCCTGGAGCCTGCTTTGGAATCTGTGTCTCCCTCTCTCTCTGCCCCTCCTCCACCCATGCTCTCTCTGTCTCTCTCTCTCTTTCTCTCAAAAATAAGCATTAAAAAAATCTTTTTAAAAAAGAACAAAAATCTTGGATAATGCTGACGATTATCAATCATCTATAGCAGTTTTCTTCAAAATATGATTCAGGCATCTGATGATGTGCAAAGACTTTCCAAGAGATATGTATGCAGACATAGTCAGTTTTAATGGCACAATGTCTACATCCTCAACTGTTATGTGTACTATTTTTTTAATGTTTATTTATTTTTGAGAGAGAGAGAGAGAGAGAGAAGAGAGAGTGCAGGGGAGGGACAGAGAGAGAGGGAGACAGAGAATGTGAAGCAGGCTCCAGGCTCTGAGCTGTCAGCACAGAGCTCAATGTGGGGCTAGAACTCACAAACCGCGAGATCATGACCTGAGCCGAAGTTGGATGCTTAACCGACTGAGCCACCCAGGCACCCTGTATGTAGTCTTCTCTTACTATTCTGAAAATGTATCTGATGTCCTACAGGGTCTCTGTTCCCACCTCTTTTTATTTATCTTTTCATATTTATCCTTAACTTACCCATTCTAAGTCATATGAGGCATTTTTCCAGGGTGCAGAAAACTCCCAAAACACTGAGAAACATTGGTGTCTATGTTAAGAAACAGATAAAATAGAGCTATTTGTATGAATATGCATAAATCTCTAAATCATAATGTTGACTGAAAAGCAGGTTGAAGAAAATGGTTGCAAAATATTATCACATATAAGTGTTTAAAACTTAAAAAAGCATCATGAGTGGTTCACAGGTATATACATATATACTATGTGTCAGACTATGTAAGACAGTGTTTAAAATACATGATTTTTGGAGGCAAAATGCCTAGGATCAAATTCTATTCCAGTCCTTACTGTCTATGTGACTTCAGATAGCTGCTTGCTCTCTGAAGGATGTTGTTCACTCCTATTGTAAGATGGGGATACTATATTTGCCAGTTTATTGAATTTACATGATAATGTAAGATATTTAAAACATTTCTGGCATGTGGATAATACAAGATAATTACCACAATTTCTGGCATGTGGTACAACTCAATAGATACTGATTTGATGGTTGTTATATTAAAAAAATATGAACATAAACAATATATGCCAACTTTAAGATTGTGGCTACTTTTCCAGAATAAAAGACAAAAAATTAATAGCGACAAAGTTGTATTTGTATCTGCTATTACACTGGACTGAGTGTGGAGCCTGCTTGGGGTTCTCCCTCTCTCTCTGCACCTCCCCCACTCACTCTCTTGCTCTTTATTTGTTTTCCTCTTTTTTTCATAAATTGTTTCTACATTTTTTTTTGTCTTCACAAAGAACTGAGTTATGTGACCACAATTTATAAAGAGCATTAATAACATAGAAAAGAGTTGGGCCTTTGTATTTTAATTAAAGAAGACAACCACAGGGGCACCTGGGTGGCTCAGTCGGTTGAGCGGCCGACTTCGGCTCAGGTCATGATCTCACAGTCCGTGAGTTGGAGCCCCGCGTCGGGCTCTGTGCTGACAGCTCGGAGCCTGGAGCCTGCTTCAGATTCTGTGTCTCCCTTGCTCTCTGCCCCTCCCCCACTCGTGCTCGCTCTCTCTCTCTCTCTCTCTCTCTCTCTGTCTCTGTCTCTGAAAAATAAACATTAAAAAAAATAGGGCTCCTTTCACTCTCTAAAGTGTCCCATCACTTGGTAAGATATATTATGGGGCCTCTAAACAGCAGAATCTGGGGCATGCTGCCAAGATCATCAGCCTGAAAATTTGCACTGTTTTACTTGAGTTCTGGGAATTCTTCGATTTACTGTATCCTCTGAACGGTTCGCAGAAAGCGGGGGTCGGGGGGTGGGGGAGTGGTATTTTCATGGCCTTATTACGAATCCTAATTGGTTCTCTTTAAAATCCAAGCAAATACTTTTAAAATTCTGTCCAATCCTGGGGCGCCTGGGTGGCTCAGTCGGTTGGGCGGCCGACTTCGGCTCATGTCATGATCTCACAGTCCGTGAGTTCGAGCCCCATGTCGGGCTCTGTGCTGACAGCTCGGAGCCTGGAGCCTGTTTCAGATTCTGTGCCTCCTTCTCTCTGACCCTCCCCTGTTCATGCTCTGTCTGTCTCTGTCTCAAAAATAAATAAGCATTAAAAAAAATTAAAAAAAAATAAAACAAAATAAAGAAGACAACCACAATGTGCTACCAGGGTTGGAGGGCACAGTTGGGAGACCAACTGGTATTATTGGTATTTGTAATATTTCCTTTCTTTAAAAAAAAACAATAAGATCTGAAGCAAATATCTTACTTCTGTATGAACTAATCTTAACTAGCTAACTGCATCTTCAACTACCCTATTTCCAAATAAAGTCATCTCCTGAGGTACTGGGCATTAGGTTTCAACCTATGAGTTTTGGAATGACACATAATACCCAAATCATAATAGGAACACACCTAAAGAAGTATTAGGACTTCAAACCCATCCAGGCCATGCTTCTTAGTGGAAGACTTCCTTTAAGAGTTGGGAAATTTCTCAAATCAGCACCTCTGGCTTTAGATCTAGAAGAAAGTTTTATACATAATGGTGGGAGCAACAAGACTGAGTACAGTCCCCACGTGCTTTACCTCATCACCACTATCCTGGGGCCAGAAGAGGAAGGAGGAAAGATGGAAAAGATCAGATCCTCATGGAATGTTTCATATGAGAAAAATGTGGAAAAGGGAAAGTTTACATTATATTTTCTGAAGGTTTCTCAGGGAAGGGGTTATGTTGTACCTGAAGATTGTCAAGGGAGAAGGAAGAAAAATGTTTCAAGAAGAGCAGAGAGAGAGGTGCTTGGGTGGCTCAGTTGGTTAAGGTCAGACTCTTGATTTCAGCTTAGTCATGAACTCATGGTTCATGAGTTTGAGCCGCCCTGTCAGGCTCTGCACTGAGTGTGGGATCTGCTTGGGATTCTCTCTCCCTTTATCTCTGCACTTCCCTCACTCAGTCTCTCGCTCTTTCTCAAAAACAAACAAACAAACAAAACAAACAAACAAACAAAAAAAAAACAGAAACAAAAAAAGGAGAGAAAAATGAGCTTTCATTTGTTTGCTTTCCTCTTTTTTTCATAAATGGCTTCTACATGTTTTTTTGTCTTCACAAAGAAAACTGAGAGTTATGTGACCACAATTTATAAAGAGCATTATTGACATAGTGAAGAGAGTTGGGCCTTTGTATTTTAATGAAAGAAGACAATCACAATGTGCCACCAGGGTTGGAGGGCACAGTTGGGAGACCAGGAACTACACCGGCCATAAGGTTAACATAAATTCAGAAATGAATAATTCTTGATGTTTTTGGACATTATTTGGATTGAAGAAAGAAAGGATGATTTGCCACTAGGAACCAAATCAGCTAGTACTGTACTAAGACACCCAAGAAACTGTCACTCACAGGAATGCTGCATCATAGCTCCTTCCCTGACAGAGCCTTGCAGTTAAAGAGGTCAAGTAAGTGGAGGGAAAAAGAGGCATGAATTTGGTCAGGAGACCCCGGATCCAGGGAAAGTTGGAGATGGGAGTCCTTAACATACCTTCAGTGTAACAGCATGGTCCATAAAAGAGGGCATTTTGGTTCTTAAGACATTATTCTCTTAAATGTTCATATATTATAATGGGGAGGGGGATGGCTCCATTTACAGTAGGAAGAGGGGATTAAATGTCACTGTGAACTGTCTTTTCCTCCAAGAATTTCCCATGTCCTAGACCCAAGATTTCCAGAAAGGCCCCCTCCACCAAGGAAATGCCTTCAGGGAAAAAAAAAATGAATTACTTACATGTTCAATGAAATTGACAGAGAAAGTTTAGAACTAAAAGTGAAGTTAAAGAAATGAAAGAGAAGAAGAGAATTGGGAACAACAGGTATCAGTTATCTCATACAGGTATACCAAGACTGATCAGGAGGCTATATAGAAAAAAAAAAAAAAAAAAAGGAAAGAAACCATGGGTTTGTGAACTCCTACGTTAAGTCCAAATCCTGATATTTCCATATTTGGGTAGTGAGAATCTCTGGGAGAAGAGGGAATTTGGGGAGCTAGACAGTTACGAAAGAGCAAAATAAATGTTATTAAGATTTTGTATACACTATGTATTTTTGTCCTATCAAGAAATGCAAATAAAATTTCTGGATTCTATCTAAATTCTTTTTTCTCACTATGCTTTCTTAATTATAGTGCTCCCCAAATAAATACCATGAGTTTCTTCGTTCATGTATTTTACACAATGTCAGTTCAGTTTTTCTACTAGATTATTTGTTCTCATGATTTTTGCACAATAATTACCTAAAGTATACTGTGTCGTTCCATCAATAAACTCAATTCTGTATGTCAGTAATTTCCAAAAATTTAGAACAAGGACACGGTGAAAGTTAGTGATGTTACTCCTAAATAACTTCTGCCCCTCAAATGGTTCTTCCTAAAAATTTGGGAGTGCATGATAATATATCCATTCAAAAATCTCCGTGCAGTTCTCAAAGATTTTATTAGAAGGGCAAGCTCTTTGCTTCCATCCACAGGGAAAAATTCTTTCCAGTATTGTTATGGCAAGTAATTACCTTATTAGAAATCTAGAATTATCTGGGTGCCTGGCTCAGTTGGTTAAGTGCATGACTCTTGATTCAGCTCAGGTCATGATCTCACAGTTTGTGAGATCAAGCCCTGCATAAGGCTCTGTGCTGACAGTGCGGAGCCTGCTTGGGATTCTCATTCTCTCCCTCTCTGTCTTCCTCTCCCCAACTCGTGCTCTCTCTTTCTCTTTCACTTTCTGTTTCTCTCAAAAAAAAAAAAAAACAAAAAACAAAAAAATACTTAAAAAAAATAGAAAACCATAACTCTTAAAAATTTAAATTATTTATATATTTTCAAACTTTCCTATTCCACTTATATTTTATTTTACTTTTTTCTACTTATTTGCTTGTTTTGAGTTCAGAATAGTTAACATACAGTGACACATTAGTTTTAGGTGTAAAACAGAGTGGTTCCACAAGTCTGTACATTACCCACTGCTCATCATAATAAGTGTATTCTTAATGTCTTCATCTACTTCACCCATCCCACACTCATATCCCCTCTGGTAAGCATCAATGTGTTATCCACAGTTAAGAGCTTTTTTTCTTGGTTTGTCTTTTTACTCTGTTCATTGGTTCAGTTTCTTAAATTCCACATATGTGTGAAATCATATGGTATTTGTCTTTCTATGACTGAACTTATTTTACTTAACAATACACCCTTTATATGTATCCATGTTGTTGCAAATGGCAAGATTTCATTCTTTTTTATGGCTGAGTAATAGTCCAATGTGTGTGTGTGTGTGTGTGTGTGTGTGTGTGTGTGTGTGTGTGTACCACATCTTCTTTGTCCATTCCTCTATCAGTGGACACTTGCGTTGCTTTCAGAATTTGGCTATTTTAAATAATGCTGCAGTAAACACAGGGGTGCAAATATCTTTTGAATCAGTGTTTTGTATCCTTTGGGTAAATACCTAGCAGTGGAATTACTAGACTGTATGGTAATTCTATTTTTAATTTATTGAGAAACCTCCATACTGGTTTCTGCAGTGGCTGCACCAGTCTGTATTCACACCAACAGAGCACAAAGTTTCCTTTTTCTCCACATGCTCACCAACACTTGTTTTCTGTGTTTTTGATTTAGCCATTCTGACATGTGTGAGGCGACATCTCATTGTGGTTTTGGTTTGCATCCTCCTGATGATTAATGATGTTGGCCATCTTTCCATATTTCTGTTGGTCATCTGTATGTTGTCTTTGGAGATATGTCTGTTCATGTGTCTGCCCATTTTTAGTTGGATTATTTGTTTTTTTGGGTGTTGAATTGTGTAACTTATTTTATATAGTTTGAATACTAACCCTTTATCAGATGTGTCATTTGCAATTCACCAGGTTATTTTTCAATTTTGTTGGTTGTTTGCTGTGCAGAAGCTTTTTTATTTTGATTTATTCTACAATAGTTTACTTTTACTTGCCTCAAGAGACCTCTAGGAAAATGTTGCTAGAGCTGATGTCAGATTACTGCTTGTACTCTCTTCTAGGATTTTTATGGTTTCAGGTCTCACATTTAGGTTTTTAATCCATTTTAAGTTTGTTTTTGTGTATGGTGTGAGAAAGTGGTCTGGTTTCATTCTTTTACCTATGGCTCTCCAGTTTTCCCAGCACCATTTGTTGAAGAGAAATACATAAAGCAGCTAATAACAAGCATAGTGGAATTGACAGTAATAATAGTCACAGTAGGAAATTTTAACACTCCACTTACATAAACAGAAACAACATCCAAACAGAAAATCCACAAGGAAACAGTGGCGTTGGATGACACATTGGATCAGATGGATCTAACAGATATAGTGAGAATGTTCCATCCTAAAACAGTAGAATACACATTCTTTTCAAATTCACAGGAAAAAAGTCTCCAAATAGATTATACATTAGGCCACAAAAAATTTTTAAAAAGATTGAACTCATAACATGTATCTTTTCCAACCACAACACTATGAAACCAGAAATCAACCACAAGAAAACATAAAGAAAAAAACACAAATATATGGACGTTAAGTAACAGGCTACTAAATAATGAATGGGTCAACTAAAAAATCATTTTCTTTTTGTCTTTGTTGAAGATTAATTGTGACCATATAATTGTGGACTTATTCCTGAACTTTATTCTAAATTTTTTTTAATGTTTATTTTTTCTTGAGACAGCGACAGAGCGTGAACAAGGGAGGGGCAGAGAGAGAGGGAGACACAGAACCTGAAACAGGGTCCAGGCCTGAGCTGTCAGCACAGAGCCTGACACGGGGCTCGAACCCATAAATTGTGAGATCATGACCTGAGCTGAAGTCAGACACTTAACCAACTGAGCCACCAGGCACCCCAGTGAACTTTATTCTACTCCATTGAACTACGTGCCTATTTTCTGCCACTATCATACTCTTTTGATCATTATAGCTTTGTAGTATATCTTGGTATCTGGGATTGTGATACCTTCAGCCTTGTTTTTCTTTTTCAAGGTTGCTTTGGCTATTTGGGGTCTTGTGGTTCCATACAAATTTTAAGATTATTTGTTCTAGTTCTGTGGTAAATGCAGTTGTTATTTTGGTAGGGATTATACTAAATCTGTAGATTGCTTTGGATAGTATAGACATTTCAACAATATTCGTACTTCCAACCCACATCGGATATCTTTCCATTTGTTTGTATCCTCTTCAATTTCTTTCATCATCAATGTTTTAGTTTTCAGAGTATTGGTATTTCACCTCCTTGGTTCAGTTTATTCTTAGATATTTTATTGGTTTTGGTGTAATTATAATGGGATTGTTTTCTTAATTTCTCTTTCTGCTACTTAATTATTAGTATATAGAAATGCAGTGGATTTATGTATATTGATTTTGTATCATGTGACCTTACTAAATTCATTTATCAGATCTAGAAGTGTGTTTTTTTTTTTTTTCTTTTTCTTTTCCTTTTTCTTTTGTTTTTGTTTTTGGTGTAGTCTTTAGGGTTTTCTATACATGGTGTCATGTCTACTGCAAAAAGTTTTATTTTTTCTTTACCAGTTTGGGTGCTAGATATTTATTTATTTATTTATTTATTTATTTATTTATTTATTTAATCTGATTCCTGTGGTTAGGACTTTCAATACCAGGTTTAATTAAAGTAGTGACAATGGAAAGCTTTGTCTTGCTCCTGAAAAAGTTCCGTTTTTCACCATTGATTATAATGTTAGCTGTGTTTTTCATTTTTTGTTTTTTATCTATGATTTTATTATGTTGAGGTATATTTCCTCTAAACTTGCTTTGTTGAAAATTTTTATCATGAATACTGTAGTTTGTCAAACGCTTTTTCTGCATCTATTGAAATGATCATATGGTGTTTATCCTTTCTCTTGTTGATGTGACATCATGTTGATTGATTTGCAAATACGTAGCTACCCTTTTATCTCAGAATAAATCCCACTTGATCATGGTGAATAATTTTCTTTAAAATATATTGTTGGATTCAGTTTGCTAATATTTTCTTGAATATTTTTACATCTCTGTTCATCAGAGACATTGTCTTACAATTATCTTTTTTTGTAGTGCCTTTATCTTGTTTTGGGGTGATACTGGCTTCATAGAATAAATTTGGAAGCTCTCCTCCCTCCTCCCTCCTCCTCCTCCACTTCTTCCTCCTCCTTCATTCACCTATGAAGCTATCTGGTCCTGACTTTTGTTTGTTGGGAGTTTTTTATCATTGATTCAAATTTACTGCTAGTAATCAGTTTGTTCAAATTTTATATTTCTCCTTGAGTCAGTTTTGGGAAGTTGTATGTTTCTAGGAATTTACCTATTTCCTCCAGGTTGTCTAATTTGTTAGCCTATAGCTTTTCATAATATTCTCTTATAATCCTTTGTTATTTCTGTGCTTTCAGTTGTATTTCCCCTCTTTCATTTTTGATTTTGTTTATTTGAGTCCTCTCTCTTCTTTTACTATGAGTCTGGCCAAAAGTTCTACTAATTTTGCTGATCTTTTCAAAGTACCAGCTCCTGGCTTCATTGATCTGCTCTACTTTTTTTTTTTTTTTTTTTTTTTTGGTTTCTATTTTGTTTATTTCTGCTCTAATTTTTATTATTTCCTTCCTTCTGTTGGTTTGGTGTTTTGTTTGATCATTTTCTAGCTCCTTTAGGTGTAAGGTTAGGGTGTTTATTTGAAATTTTTCTTGCTTCTTGAGGTAGACCTGTCTTCACTGTAAACTTCCCTCTTAGAACAGCTTTTGCTGCATCCCAAAGATTTTGGACTGTGGTGGTTTCATTTTCATTTGCCTCCTGGTATTTTTTTATTCCATCTTTTATTTCTCAGTTGACCTCTTCATTGTTTAGTAGCATGCTATTTAACTTCCATAAATTTGTGTTCTTTCCAGATGTTTTCTTGTGGTTGATTTCTATTTTCATAGTATTGTGGTTAGAAAAGATGTATGGTAGGACTTCAATCTTTTTGAATTTGTTGTGACTTGTTTTGTGGCCTAATATATGATCTATTCTGGAGATTGTTCAATGTGCACTTGGAAAAAAATGTGCATTCTTTTAGGATGGAGTGTTCTGAATATATCATTTAGATCCATCTGGTCCAATGAATCATTCAAAGCCACTGTTTCCTTGTTAGAATGATGTGTCTGTCCACTTATGTAAGTGGGGGGAGGTTAAGTCCCCTACTATTACTATATTACTATCATTTCTTTTATGTTTGTTATGAGCTGCTTTATCTATTTGGGTGCTTTCATGTTGGGTGCATAAGTATTTACAACTGCTATATCTTCTTATTAGATTGTTCCCTTTATGATTATATAGTGTCCTTCTTTGTCTCTTGTTACAGTCTTTATTTTAAAATCTTTTGTCCAATGTAAGTATTGTTAACCCAGCTTTCTTTTCACTTCCAGGGCATGATAAATGTTTCTCCATCCCTTCATTTTAAATCTGCATGAGTCTTTAGGTTTGAAGTGTGTGTTTTATAGGCATCATATAGATAGGTATTGCTTTTTTTTTTAATCCATTCCATCATCCTATATCTTTTTTCAGAGTGTTTATCTCATAAAGTAATTATTGACAGGTGTGTACTAATTGCCATTTTGTTACTTATGGTTGATTGTCTTTTTAGTTCTTTGTTCTTTTCTTCATTGCTCTCTTCTCTCATGGTTTGTTGACTTTCTGTAGTGATATACTTGGATTCCTTTCTCTTTATTTTTTTGCATATTTATTACCAGTTTTTGATTTGTGGTTACCATTAGGTTTATATATAACATCTTATGCATATAGCAGTCTACATTAAGTCAGTAGTCACTAAAGTTTGAATCCACTCTTTACTCCTCTCCCTGACACATTTATGTATATCATGTCATATGATACATACTTTTATTTTGTGAATCACTTAACAGACTTTTATAGACATAGTTAATTTTACCGCCCTGCCTTTGTGCTTCCTACTTTTCTTACTCCTATTTATTCCCCCTTAACATTTCTTGTAGCGCTGGTTTAGTAGTCATGGATTCCTCTAACTTCTGTTTAACTGGAAAATTCTTTATTTCTCCTTCTATTCTGAATCACAGCTTTGCTGAGTACAGTATTCTTGGTTGGATGTCCTTTTTTTTATTTACTTTTTTTATTTCCTTTCCTTTTGGCACTTTGAATATACCATGCCATTCTATTCTGGCCTGCAAAGTTTCTGCTGAAAAATCAGCTAATAGGCTTATGAGGTTTCTGTAGAAGGTAATTATTTTCTTTTTTCTTGCCACTTTCAAAGTTCTTTATTTATTAGTACTTTTTTTGTGTGTGTCATTTTAATACTATATGTCTTGGTGTGGACCTCTTTGGGTTGATTTTCTTGGGGGCTGTATATCCTGGATCTGGATTTCTGTTTCCTTCCCCAGACCTGGGACTTTTTCAGCTATTAGTCTCCAAATAAATATCCTGCTCACTCTTCTCCTTCCGGGCTCCCCATAATGTGGATGTTTTTACACTTGATGCTGTCACTGCACTCCCTAAGTCTATTTTCATTTTATTATTATTATTTTTCTCTCTCCTGTTAGCTTGAGTGCTTTCCATTACTTTGTCTTCCAGGTCACTTATCCATTCTTCTGCTTCCTCTTGTCTACTTTTTATCAAGATTAGTGTATTTTAATTTCAGTTGAGTTCTTCATCTCTGATTGGTTATTTCTTATATTTTGTATGTTATTATTGAGGCTTTCACTGAAGTCCCCCACTCTTTTTTGAAGTTCAGTGAGTATCTTTATGACCATTACATTAAATTCTCTATCAGGCAGTATATTACTTATCTTCATTTTGATTAGCTCTTTTACTGTGATTTTGCTCTACTCTTTCATCTGGGACACATTCCTCTGTCTCCTCATTTTTTGTGGCTCTGTGTCTGTTTCTATGTGTTTGTAAAGTCAGCTAAATATTCTGATTTTTAAAGTAATGGTCTTATCAAATATCATATGACTTCACTCATATGTGGAATTTAAGAAACCAAACAGATGAATATAGGGTAAGGGAAGAAAAAAGTAAAAGATAGAAACAGAGATGGAGGCAAACCATAAGAGACTCTTAAATACAGAGAACAAACAGGGTTGCTGGAGGGGAGGTGGGTAGGGGATGGGCTAAATGGGGGATGGGCATTAAGGAGGGCACTTGTTGGGATGAGCACTGGGTATTATATTTAACCGATGTATCACTAAATTCTACTCCTGAAAACAATACTATGCTATATGCTAAGTAACTTGAATTAAAAAATAAATAAATAAAGGGGCTGCCTGGGTGACTCAGTTGGTTAAGCATCTGGCTTCAGCTCAGGTCATGATCTCACGGTTCACAAGTTTGAGCCCCTGCGTCAGGCTCTATGCTGACAGCTCAGAGCCTGGAGCCTGCTTCAGATTCTGTGTCTCCCTCTCTCTCTGCCCCTCCCCTACTCATACTCTGTCTCTTTCTCTCAAAAATAAATAAAACGTTAACATTTTTTTTTAAATTAGAGAAATAGTCTTATGAAGAAGAAGTCTTGTAGCATCCTGCAGTGTAATGTCCCATATTCACCAGAATGTGGGGCTTCAGGGTGTCTCCTATGTGTATTGTGTGCTCTACTTTTATGGCTGAGTTGTGACTGCCTTCAATCCAATCATCTACAGTGACTCCCTTTGCTTGTTATGGGCAGGTTTGGTGTCTGTGTTGTTAGTGGACCAGTCTGAAGCTGTCTTGGTTGGACTTCAGTTGGGTTAGATAAGTCATTTGCCAGAAATGTGGTATCACTGAATTTCAGAGTGCTTTCTCTACATTGTCTCTTGAGAGGCTTTCATTGGTGGGCAGGCCTTGTAGCCATACCCAATGTCTGTCCCCAGCCCCCTCCTAGGGCTGCAGGTAGACTGTTGTGACTGTGTGTTTATCTCCCCCTCTCTCTGGGACAAGAGTCATTTTGGAGTGGTTATGGCCCCTGTTGGGGCTACTTGCATACTGCCTGGCTTGGGGACCATTTTGTATGGGGTCTGGCCAAGGGCATATTAGAGGGGATAGGTCCACAGAATGTTGGGTGAGGCTCATGGTACCAGTAAGTTCTGCACTGGTCCATGGCAGTAATGGACTTGTAGCCTCCTGGAAGAATAGTGAAGTCCTGAGGGGGCTGGAAAGGACAGGTCCATAGGAGAACACAAGGATGAGATACACTGTTAGCAAACTAGGTGGAGTGTTTTGGCAATACGTTGCTTCCTTGTAAATGTCTGTGTATTTACGCTAAAGAGCATGGGAGGGAAATCAAGACTGCCAGCTCTTCTTTTCTTGGTGAAGCTTCCCAAAGATACTTGCCCCTCAAGCAATCACTCTGAGGTTAGTAAATAAATTTTCCCATATACCCCAGGTGTTTTTCAAACTGCTTCCTCCATGCTGTATCTCTTTGGGGCTGTTTCTTGTGCTGTATCTTTAAGGGCAAGGACTCAGTTTCCTATTGCCCTCTTGGCTCTCCCAGAGCTGAGCCCACTGACTTTTAAAGTTCTAGGTGTTAAGCCCTACTGATTGTTATGCCCCTCTGGTTTTCAAAGCCAAATGTTATGGAGATTCATGTTCCCCATGTGGATCCTTGTGCCTGGGGTACCTGATATGGAGGTCCAGTACTCTTCCTTCTCATCACCTGTGGTGTCCCTCCCTCCCAGAGACAGTCCCACAGTTCCTTTTGGCTCCCAACTGTGTCTCCATCATTCCTACCCACTTCAATGTGGCCTGTTCTCTACATTAAGCTGTAAAGAGTCTGTTATGCCAGTTTCCAGGTTGTGTTCTGTATTATTTATACTGATGTGGATTTTCTAGTTGTATCCATTGGACATGGTGAACACAGGATGTGAATCTACCATCTTCTAAATTCTAATCCTCCACTGCTCAATGGATGGTGAAGATCTAATTAAAAATAATTTCAACAAAATAAATTAAAATATCAATTACATATTGAATGGCATTATTTTAGATACATTGGATTACACTTTTAAATCATCTTTTTCTTGTTACCTTTTTAAATATAGCTACTATAAAATTTAGAACTATACATGTGGCCTACATTATATTCCTATTTCTGTTGTAACCCAATGAAAGTCTTATTTGAAATGTCTCTTCATGGTCTACTTGTGATATTGTAATTAAACTCACTTGAATAGAATCTAAAAACAAAACAAAAAAAAAAACAAAAAACAAAACTGGGGCATCTGGGTGGCTCAGTTGGTTGAGCATCTGACTTCGGCTCAGGTCATGATCTCGTAGTTCGTGAGTTCTAACCCTAGGGCTCTGTGCTGATACTTGGAGCATGGAACGTGCTTCAGATTCTGTGTCTCTCTCTCTCTCTGCCCCTCTCCTGCTCACACACTCTCTCTCTCAAAAATAAATAAACATTGAAATATCTTAAAAAACAGAAACAAAAACAAAACAACAAACAAAAAACCCCACAACTTTCCACTTTACTTAATTTTGGTAAATGATAGAGCTAAAATGAGTTTGTAGTTCCACTGCTCCTTGAATGTATAAACATAGTTTCTCCATTTTTATATGGTTGGACTTTATATTTGTTTCTTCACTTTTAAAAGTCTACTATCTTTTCTTTTCCCTAAGGTATTACAAAGTAAGAAGAACCACTAAAAAAATAAAAGTGGCTTCCCAAATATTGTACTGAATAAAGTCACTTATTGAGGGCAGAACAAATAATGCATAATGCATTTTTTCTCCGAGGAATTACTGTTTCAGTGGTTTCTTGTGCCACTTAAAACCTCCTGAGTAAGCTAAATACAAATCATGCGAGAAATTGACTAGATGAAATTTTCCTCTCAGAAGTTTGGATTCCATTCTTTGATGAAAACCATATTTGGGTTTTGTAGCTGCAGGAATACCCTCAGAGATTTACTCATGGGGATTAAAAAATACTAATATCTCAAAGAACAACTGCTCTGAAAAGCAGTACAAAACAGAGCAATAGACAGGTATGTTCTCCAAAATTTGTTTGTATTTTTACAAGATAGGCCTACTTAAGAAATATGTAGTATTTTCAAGTTGCATTTAAACAACTTTATATGTATTGCTTTTTTAAATTTCTCTCAGTTTATTTATTTTGAGAGATAGAACAGGGGAGGGGCAGAGAGAGGGAGAGAGAATCCCAAGCAGGCTCAGCACTGACAGCATGGAGCCTGATGTGGGGATCAAACTCATGAACTGTGAGATCATGACCTGAGGTGAAATCAAGAGTCAAACGCTTAACTGACTGAGCCACCCATGCACCCCATTTTATATGTATTTATAAATTAAAGATTTTTCCAAATGCATAAATCACACCACAGTTGCTAATAATAATGTACACAAATAAGAAGTATAAATGTTTGAAAAGATGTTCCCAATCAAATATGATAAAAGTAAGAAATGACTTGAAAGAAAATAAGATTAGACCCATTATAGTATTCCCTACCACTATGTTAACAATCTCAATTAACAACTAAAATTGTTATATATATTGGTATCTTACATAGACCTGGGAATAAATTTAAGAGTAAACCGCAATCTAAAGAAAATACTAAAAATTACTGTCATCTGATGGAGGTTGTCAAACTCCCCCTGGTAAGATTAGATCAATCCACAGTGTACAGTATACTTTTTGGTGTTCATCATATTTAATTGTCTCTTTGATGACATAGTTACCATCTCTTTAAAAAGATTATTAACTCTCTATTTGTTCTCTGTCTTGTGAACTTTGCCATTAAAAAAAATGAGCCAATGTCAGAGTTTGGCAAAAAAAAAACAAAAACACAAAAACAAAACAACAATAGCAATAACAAAGAAAAAACAAAAGTCTTTGCCATTTCTTAATGCTAGATTTTTATTTTTCTCAGTTATAACTGGTCATTAATGCTAATAATAAAATAAGCAAACATGTGTTAAGGAAAAGCAAGCTTATTTCTTATTAGTAGCATGACTATGGAAAGCTGAGATGATTTTTTTGTCACATAAATTTTAATCCTAGATGAATTACTCCTTCTTGAACATCAGGGACCCATACTCATCCTCATTCATGCTGACTTCAACTGCTATAAATTATACTGATATTAATATGAATAAAGTTCATATAATCAAAGCATTGTCTCAGGAACTACTTAAACTGTCACTATATTTTCTTGGCTTTAAAATACGTATAAAGTTTAACCTGATAAATTTCACTTGCCCTCTTACTTTGTACTTTGCCACATAATCCCATTTATTGGATCAATTTGTCCATTTTCCCCCGACTTTTCATCATTGGTCTTATTTTTTTTTTTTTTTTCAGGAGAAGACTGTAACAGGGACCCATGCATTTACTGACAGAAAAGAGGAAATACAAACCAAACTAAATCAAACAAGAATGCCTATGCCTATACATAGAAACCATGTGGTCCACAAAGGAAAAGAGACAGAGAAGACAAAAAAGATTGTAGCAGAATTTCTCTGAATTTAAAATAGTGCCTTTTCCAAAGAAACCTATTCCAGGTGAAAACAAATGGTTTATTTAATTCATAAATTTCTCATCTACTCCATCAGAAATTCAACACTGAGAGTGCCTGAGGCTTATATTGTTAAGCTTCATGGTCTTCTAAATGCAAGGTATTTTGCAAAAAGGTTCCCTAAGTGTCCCATCCTTACCTTCTAAGTTTCTCAAATTTAGATTTGATTTTCCTAAAATGTTTATATAAATGGTTATATAATTTAATTTCATAATTATACCATTTTAAAAATATTTAGTTTATTTTGGCCCTTGGTATTATGTTTTTTTCTATGTTAATGGATATATTTAATTTACTGATTATCACCTTTATATTTAGTTCCTGGGATACTTGTCTTCTAGATCACTGGGGAAAATGCCAAATAAATGACACTCTTTATGGTTATTCCCTAAGCACTATTTCCTATTATATTAACTGGGACTTAATGTAGTAAAAATCTATACATATTAAGCTAGTGTTTAGTGTTTGTAATTTGCAATTCAAATTAGTTTTCTACAATCTATAAATTATTTATTTTTATTACTATCATTGGAATTATTTTTTAAAAGAAAATCAAAATGTTTTCGTCCGAAAAATAAACTCTCAAAAAAAAACACCTTAAAATATTTGGTTCTGTTATTTATTAAATGATTTTTATGGATAAGGGACTTGGAGGAATTAAAGAATACAGCATTAAGGTGTCTGTCTGCCTATCGGTTTGAATGGGTCCCCTGCCCCCCTGTCCCCTTCACTTGGTCCTTCCTATTGTTCCCTAATAAACTTTTCACAGTTCTAAAAAATAAAAAGAAAAGAAAAAATAGAGGGAAAGAGAATGAGAGAAAATAGCTTTAATTTCCCGTTCCCATGGAGGAATGGTAGCAGCAAGAATAGGAGTAAAAGATGTGACCAGGAAATGATGTGATGGCAGATTAAATGTAGACTACCAGGGGTGTCCAAAAAGTAACTTTTCACAAGTGCACAAAACTTGCTTCCAACAAGGAAAAAAAATTAGGTGCTATTTGGATATTACCTACCAGCTATAAAATTTTTTGATAGACCTTATGTATTATCTACTTTAAAAAAAAGTTTTATTGACATATAATTCATATGCCATATAATCCACCCATATAAAATGTGGAGTTAAATAAATTTACCATGTTCAAGAATTGTGAAACCATGACCACATTTTAGAACATTTTCATCATCCCCAAAGGAAGTCCTGTGGTCCATTAGCAGTCATTCCCCCATTAGCCTTTGTCAGCCCAGCTGCATATAACACTAATCTACTTTCAATTTCTATGGATTTGCCTATACTGAACCCTTCATATAAATGGAATCCTTAATATTCAGTCATATGTGACTGACTTCTTTATGTAGCATAATGTTTTCAAGGTGCATCCATGTTTCTAGCAGGTTATCCATAATTCATTCCTTTCTATCCTGAATACCTTTTTTTGTTGTCTGGATATAACATACTTTATTTATCTCATCATAAGTATTCATACACAAAGAGATGGATATTGGGGTTGTTTCCACCTTTTGGCTCTTAGGAAAAATGATTCCTAACAGGAACTCTGAACATTTATACGGAAGCTTTTCATAAGTTTTCATTTCTCATAGGTACATACCTAGGAGCTGAATACATACATATATAAACTCTATGTTTAACTTGTAAGAACTGCCAGACTGCACCATTTTATAATTCCACCATTTAATAATCCCAATCATCAATGTCATAATTTCTGTACATCCTCACCAACACTTTTTGATCACCTATGGTTTTAAACATAGCCATTTTAGTGGATGTGAAGTGATATTTCATTGTGTTTTTACTTTTAAGAGTATTTTTAGAGCAGTTTTTGTTTCACAGCAAAACTGTGAAGAAACCATAGAAATTTCTTCCTCATATATCGCCTGCTGACACATAGGCATAGCCTCATCCATTATCAACATCTCACACCAGAGTACTGTATTTGTCACAACCAAAGAACCCATACTGACATTCCATAATCACTCTACTTCCATAGTTTACCTTACAGTTCACTCTTGGTTTTTGGACAAATTTATAATGACAAGCACTCATAATTACAGTACCACATAGAGTATTTTCACCACACTAAAATTTTTCTATGCTCTGCCTGTTTAAGTCTCCTCTAACTCAAACCCATCGCGACCACTGATCTCTTTTTACTGACTCTATAGTTTTGTCTTTTTCAGAATGTCGTATCATTGTAATCATGCAGTAGGTGGGCTTTTCAGATGGCTTCCTTCACTTAGTAACATGTATTTAAATCTCCTCAATGTTTCTTCATAGTTTGATAGCTCATCTTGTTTAGCATTGAATAATATTCTGTTGTCTGGATGTACCACAGTTTATTCTGAAAGAAAGAAAGACTGAAAGATATCCTAATTCCTTCCAACTTCTAGCAATTGTAAATAAAGTTGTTGTATACATCTGTGTGCAAGTTTTAATGTGAACATAAACTTTTAACTTCTTTGGGTAAATACCAAGGACTGCAATTGCTGGATCGTATGGCAAGTGTATGTTCAATTTGGCAAAAAACCACCAAACTTGTCTTCCAAAATAGCTGTACTATTTTGCACTCCCACTAACAGTGAAAGTCCTTATTCTCATTTTTTTTAACATTCAAAACTCCTCAAAATAAAGACGCCATTACCTCATTAGTTTAAAAAAAAATGAGCTTACCAAGTCATGTAAACAATTAAATGAAATCATCAGCTTGTTATAGAACAGCTCTCCTTTGGGTTGAGACCATCTTGGGCTTTATAAGGTGTTAGGATCCCCAGGCCCTGCACACAAATGTAGTACCTTTGCCCTGATCGTGACAACTAGTGTTGACTAATGGAGATAACATTTACTTATGCTGGATGAGTTAACTGGTGCTCTGGGAAAGCAATATGAAACACTAAGTAAAGAGAAGGCAATGGGGGTGGGGGGGGAGAAAGAAAAATAAAAAGAAAAAAAGAAAAAAAAAACATGCCCAAAACCCCAGAGTAACAAAATACTAAATTCTGGAGTAAGTACCATTGCTAGAGGTAAAAAAAAAAAAAAAAAAGAGGTAAAAAAATACTTAAGGAAAAATAGTAAAACTTTAAAAATAATGGACATATTTTTAAGGAAACAGTTTGCACAATGGGCACAAAGAGGAAAGTCTCTTACATTTCCAAAGAAGAAGGCCTCTGGACCTACAAGGAATGAAAGCCAATCAATGGCAATAAATAAAATATGGACAACACAAAATTTGATGGTATCTAATATATACTGATATTTTAACTTATTTTTTTTAATGTTTTTTCTGCAAAACCAAATGTTCTGGAGAATTTCAATAGTGTTTTAAAGGGATGTTCAGAAAAGAGAAAACTATGATTAAAAAAAGTTATCTTAAGTTTGCAAAGATTGAGTCTTCTAGGAAAAGTTATCTTCTCTACTTATGCTTTCCACTTAAGGAAGGCTTAACAGAACAATATTCGTTATATCCAGAATTAGGGGATTCCATACCAAATTGTATTATAAAGATATGCACATTCAAAATTATAAAAGATATGGCAGAAGTAATTTCAGCCAGACTTCTTTTTTTTTTAATTTTTTTTTTTTTTCAATGTTTATTTATTTTTGGGACAGAGAGAGACAGAGCATGAACGGGGGAGGGGCAGAGAGAGAGGGAGACACAGAATCGGAAACAGGCTCCAGGCTCTGAGCCATCAGCCCAGAGCCCGACGCGGGGCTCGAACTCACGGACCGCGAGATCGTGACCTGGCTGAAGTCGGACGCTTAACCGACTGCGCCACCCAGGCGCCCCTCAGCCAGACTTCTTAAAAAGGGTATCAATATCTCATCTTCAGTAATCTTTTTTTTAATTTTTAACATTTATTTATTAATTGAGAAACAGAACATGAGCAGGGGAGGAGCAGAGAAAGGGGGAGACACAGAATCTGAAGCAGGCTCCAGGCTCTGAGCTGTGACCACAGAGTCTGTCGCGGGGCTTAAACTCACAAACCACGAGATCATGACCTGAGCCCAAGTCGGACACTCAACCGACTGAGCCACCCAGGTGCCCCAGTAATCTTAACATGATAATAAATAGGTAAATATGTAACCATACTTATATATGTAACCATAATCTTACTATGTAAAGATAACACAGTTCAATATTTTTAGTTCAACTCATCGTGCAGAGAATAAGATAAAATATTCATTAACAAGGACTTCCTAATCACAAGGAAATATAAATAAATAAACATCTACAAAATAACATCATTACTGCTTTGAAAAAGGACTCCATGAGTTTCACTAGAAAAACATTTAAAATATTACATTTAATTTTGAGAACTACATTTTAAGAAACTATTGAGGAATCAAACAGTTTAGAAGATAACCAGACTGATTGGGGACTGAAACTAAAACTAAATCAAGGAAGTTTAAGATATACGTTTTATTGTTCCTGGAGCAGAGAATGCCAAAGGGAAACATTACAGCAGAGTTTGAATATGTAACAAGCTATTATTTCAATATCGGGAGCAAATTATACTCTTCCAGAGGGCAAACATATGACTAAATACAATTAGGTTTAGAAAGACATATTTAAATTCACTATTTAATATTTACAGGCTCCCAACAAAACAAAAAATGTTTTCTCAAGTATTCATATCTATTAAGTAAATTAATTACATCAGTGGAGGTTTTTAAGCAAACTAGCCATGTGACACTATGGAAGGGATTTGTTTTCTCACTGGCCAATTAAACTAAATAATATCCTTGTTCTCCACCAAATAAAAGATATTTACACAATTTTTAACATTTATTCATTTTTGAGAGAGGGAGACAGAGAGAGAGGGAGAGAGAGAGAGAGTGAGTGGGAGAGGGGTAGAAAGAAAGGAGACACAGAATCCGAAACAGGCTCCAGGCTCTGAGCTGTCAACACGAAGAGTGCAATCATGACCTGAGCCAAAGTTGGATGCTTAACCCAACAGAGCCACCCAGGCACCCCATAAAAGATATTTTAAGTCAAACTGTAAAATAAAGTCAACAGGCCCTTTATGTGCAAATAGGGTCTTTTGTGGTTGTCATAATGACTGGCGAAAGGATGCTATTAAAATTTGGTTTGTCAGAACAGTGACACCCGATATCCTACAAGGCCCAGCCATGGAATGCTATGTAACCTATAGAGCTTTGAATAACACAGCTAACATTTATAGACATCAAAAACCTATCAGAATTATCTAAACCTAAACCATACATTTTATTGCAAAAAGGGTGTGTGTGTGCATGTGCGTGTGTGTGTGTGTGTATACATATATATTATCGCGACTGATAGCTCAGTGCACTTTCCAATACAGAACCATCTTCATCTAGTAGAACATTTTAAATAGATAACAACAGGGTCAGAATATATTTTAAAAACTACATTTCTACATAGCAATGCAAATTGGAAAATAAAATACTTTTCATTCATGATATCATAAAAAATAAAATACTTAAGATTAAATTTAATAAAAGGAGTGCAAAACTTGTACACTGAGAAGAACTACAAAATATTGCTGAGAAAAAATGTAAATCTAAATAAATATATATGCATATATATTCATGGATTGGAAGACTTAATACATTCTGGCACATAGATGAATCCCCAAAACATTACACTATGCGGAAGAAACCTGACACCAAAGACTCATATTGTGTGGTTCTATTAATATGAAATATCCAGAAGAAAACAAATCTATTCAGACAGTAGGATGGGAATTACAACTGACTGCAAAGAACTCAAGGCATCTTTTACTGGTGCTAAATATGATCTTTTATTGGATTGTGGTATTGAATTGTACACATTGAAATGAGTGATTTTTATAGCATGTGAACAATACTTCAATATACTGCAGTAAAGCTGCTAAATATTCGGATAGTCACACACATGCATGCAACGTTTGTTAAATTTACTTTATGAAATCTTGGAGTGAGAAAAATTTCTCTAAGCCTGACCAAAAGTCCAGAAAGTAGAATCAAAATGACTAATAATTTTAACAGCCAAAGATAATAACCAAAATAAAACCAAATTCTTCTAAATGAAAACTATTCCACATATAAAGTTAAATTGAAATAAAAAATTGGGGAGGAGCATCTGGGTGACTTAGTTGGTTAAGGGTCCTACTCTTGATTTTGGCTCAGGTCATGATCTCATGGTTGGTGATTTAGAGCCCCATATCAGGCTCTGCACTGACAGTGAGCAGCCTGCTTGGGATTCTCTCTCTCTCTCTCTCTGTCTCTCTCTTGCTCTATCCCTCAAAATAAATAGATAAGCTTTAAAAAAATTGAGGAGAGATTTGGAGCACTTATGAGATAATGGGCTGATATCTTCAATTTAACAATCAATAAGAAATAGAGTATCAAAACTTGGTAGAGAGAAACAAATCACAAACATAGTTTTTATGACAAGGAATGCAAATTGTCAGTAAGCTCTGACTAGACGTTCCACCTCATAATCAAAATAATGTAAATCAAAACAAAATCATGGTCCTTTTTTCAACAACCTAATTGGCAAATATAATTTTTTGAAGATTATTAGTACACATTGTTGGAAAGACTGTGGGAGACAGGTACTTCCAAATGTCTTTGGTCATAGTATAATTTCCCTGGAATCACTTTTGAAGGACAATTAGCTGGAAGCTATTAAAATTAAATGTACTTACCATTTTCCCAACTGTTTCTATACTAGGAATTCACTTCACAGATTTTCCAAAATCCCTTGCCTAATCTGTCATCATAAAATTTATGGCTTTGACAAAAATTAAAATAACAAAAAATTGGCTATCAATTTTCCCCTTCTAAAATAAATCATAGTGTGACCATAAATGGAATACTCAGCTGTCAGCAGAATGGATAAGGCATAACTGACAGCAAAAAATATCACCTTGATATCCTTGTCATATGTAAAATGTAAACAAAACAATACAAACGAAAACTAACTCATAGATATAGAGAAGATATCAGTGGTTACCAGAGGGGAAGATTTGGGGGGATGAGAGAAAAGGATGAAGGGGGTCAATTTTATAATGATTGGTGGTAAATTTTGGGGGTAATCACTTTGTAGTATACGAAGATGCTGAGTTACATGTAATCATGTACACCTGATAAAAAAAACAAAAAAGAACATAAAACAAAAAATTTAGCCATTGAATCCTGTAACAGAAAAAGGAAATTAGTGGGTAAAATTGTCAAATTCAAGTAAAATGTGCAGTTTAGTTACTGGTATAATACTAATTTTTTAGTTATGGTAATTGTACTATCGATGTGTGAGATATCAATCTGAAGGAAAACAGATGAAGGGTAAAATTAGATTTTTTAATTATCTTTCAACTCTTCAGAAACTAAAATTGTTTCAAATAAGAAAAATAAGAACTGTTATTGAATAATGGATTTGATATTTTCAGGTTAAGTTAAAAAAAATAAAACAGGAAGAAACAAAACAAAACAAAACCAGAACATAAAAAGGAGGCGATCCATATTTAATACTCATGGCACCTTCCCCCTTTATATTCAGTATTCCATATCCCTGAAAAAAAAAAAAAAACAGCTGTAATTGTTTATACATGTTGCTGAGGACAAGGTTTCTGGATGCTGCCTGAGGCTCAAGGGTTTTATTACATGAATAATGAAAAATAAAATTTGAGACTCTCTGTGCCCAAACCAATGGTAGTAACAGCAGTCCTGTGAACCTCATGTGTTTGAAGCAAATCCCAGAGTAAGCTAGCTCCATAGTCACAAGTGACAGCTGAGCTGCAAATGGCAAACAGCAGCCACCACAGTCCATAGCCTAACCACACCGCAGAGCTCAGAGAAGTTCCCTGTGCAGCTCTGTTTGCTCTTTGCAATCAGCATTCTGGCACCAATCCAGGTGATGGCTCTTTCCCAGACAGTCTCCGGGTCAGGCCAAGGTGTAACATCCCTCCTTCCATTTATTCATTCTGTTTTTGTCTTGTTGCTTTTAATCAGTTATTTCAGAAAGGGCTTTATCATTTAAGGGCAAAGGCAAAACGCAGTAAGTGAACAACTCTAATAAGGCATAATTAAATTAGGTGGAGAAAGATTCACTGTACAACAATTATATATATAGTGTGTCTGTGTGTGTTTCATAGAAAAATTGACAGCATTCAAAAATGCTTTTATTCACGTGTAAGGAAAAAATGTCTTATTACAATGCTTGATTTATAAAATCACAGATTTGTTTTTACCCCAAAGGCTAAAAAATATCTTGAGTAATCATAATCCCATTATGCTTAACATTTTAAGTCATTCAAAAATAAAAATGATAGTTAACATTTCTTAGATGTTTACCATGTGCCAGGCTCTCTTTGAAGAACTTAATATATATTATTTCTTATAATCTACATGCGGTCGTTATAAGCTGGGCACTGCTGTCTCCCCCATTTCTAGGATAAGATGAAACACTGATGGTGACTTGTCAAAGAGCACACAGCTGGGGTGTGATGGAACAAGAATTAAGCTCACTCAGTCCAACTCCTAAATTGTTCCACATATCATCCACTCTTCTTCATGTCAATGAGACTTCAGTATTCTCAAAGAAAATTTTGCCATAAAACAACACCCTTATGACTTTCGTTACCACAAAAAGACGTAAATTTGTGTCTTCTTTGTCTTACATGAAAATAAATGTTTTGGCTTTAACCTATGGATGAGTCCAGCTGTTTTATTACAGACAGATGCTAAACAAAAATAAGGACACCTTATCTTATTCTAAGATAAAGAATCAAGGTTTCTAAATTTGATTAGTTGGAAGGAAAAATGAAGACATCTTCTAGAGCTGCTTCATAATTATCTATTTGGTGACGGACGATGTGTCAAAATCTGCTCCCATGGTCCTCACTTTTCTGCAATTATTTTAGGGTGACTTTCATTACTGAAGAGAAATTGCAAGGATGACCAAATCAGAAAGGAATTTGGGGAAAGAAAGGAGTTCCAAAGACAGTTTCTTCTTCTATCTTTCTGCCAGCCTCTTGGTCTTTCTATCAATCTATTTACATTCTGATGATGTCATGCAAATTGGACCCAAATACACATCCACCAACACCAGGCAATATTAATGGCTATGAGGGAACTTACATACAAGGAAGCAGCAAACACACAGTGATATTTGGATGCAGGCAGGTGCAACGTGCACAGGGGCAGCCACCAACCCTGTGGCCAGGAGAGGATCTAGCCTCAGCTTATTTCTCTTCATTTGCAAAATCAACCTAACAGTGAATTCAATCTAACATGCAGATTTTTTTTTAATTCTCAAAACAAACCAAAAAAAATCAGAATACATGCAAAATGATTAGACCTTGCCTGATAGGCCACACATTGCCACAAATAGAAGAATTATTATTTTTATTGCTACTTTACATTTTCTTTTGTATTTTTGTTCCAAAGGAATGACTCTGATGAAAATCCAAAGGCAAAATTGGAGAGCAGAGCTATATCACCAAAACTGCTGAGAAAAAAAAAAAAAAAAAAAAAAAACACAAAAAACTAACTATAGGGTGAAAAGGGTTTTATAAGTCTTCACATCATAGTGACTTTTTGCTCTGCCCAGTCTTCTAAGAATAATGTGTTCCATTTAATATTCTATATAATAAATAGAAGATGTACTAAAAGGAAATGTCATATCATGTGTCTAGTATCGTGTACTCGGCTGATCCTCAATAACCAGAACATATCTCATCCTGACCATTCATTTATGGAGTATAGGTGCTTTTGTCAAAAAGAAAGGGAATGCATTTGGGATTAGTTATAGCAGAAATATCCCTGACTTAAAAGCTGAAATATGCGTAGGGCAGAAAATAATCATTGAAAAATGGCACAAAAGAAAAATATGATCACATCAAAAGCTACAGAATATGAGATTTTGCTTAATTCCACCTTCGGATGAGTATTTAAGATAGCTTTTAGGTCTTACAAGTAAAGATTCTGAAACAACATCTGAACTCTGACAGAGAAAGCATGAAACAATGATGATCAAAAATCATTCCTGAGGACTCAATTGATGAGTCCAGTGAATTTCCCCAGTCAATGCAAATCTCTGGGTCTCTCTGTTCATTTAATGAAGCTGCTGCTGTCTGAGCAATGAAGGAGCTAACCAATGAGTCAATCAGAGTTCACATGAACAGGACCTTTTCTTTGCTTCTGTGTTATAAAGGAATCAGAGTTAGAGGTTAGTTCACATTCCCTATAGAACAAAAAATGACAGGTGGCTCCTGTATCTTTGAGAGGAAACTAGATGAAGATGTCAATTAAAGAGGACATCTGTAAGTTTGTTCCAAAGACCAATTCACCAAAGCCAATACAGGTATTATTATCATTAAAAAAGAGTCTGGCAAAAAGCATTAGAAATTCTAGGACTCCTTGGGTCATTGGATAGCATTCAGCATGCTAACATTAGCCTAGTAGTTTGTAAGTTTATAATTTGTAAACGCACATGCACACACACACACACACACACACACACACACGCCCTAGGTAATGGCTTAGGTCAAAGAAGTTCATTAAACTTTCATGTATAAAACATATCACAGAATCTTACATTTTAGGTAGGGAAGGGACAGTGAAGTATTATTTTAACAAATAAATTATTTTCACTATCTTATAGATGAGACAACTGAAGTCCCAAGAGGTAAGGGACTTTAGGCAAAATCTCCAAAGATCCAGTGAAGGCAATGACTTCAGATATTATTTACTGACGTATTTTGTCTCTATCAGATACAAAATCCTGGTATAGGTATAAATTTTTGGTCTTCATATGAGCAATGTTATCTATATTACTTCCATTCTGTAACAGAATTAAAAATGAGTTCTATCTCATTTTTTATCTCTGTTCATTTTGACTAAGGATATTAAAAAAGAGGCAAAATATGTCATTACTGAATCTCTTCAGATCATTTTCTGTTTTTTTTTTCATTCTTATAAATAGTTAACCCAGAGTATTTAAATGAGCTATTTAAACCATTTGTGTTTTGACTAACAGAAATCCAAGATACAGTTTTAGAGACCTGTATCACCCACTTTTCAAATATTCGTGTTACACCACTTTGCCTTTAAGAAAGACATACATTAGTACCTGTTTTTGATCGCCAGAAGAAATCTAAAGAGGATTTTTTTTTTACACAAAAAGGTTAAAGCAAAAACAGCATTCTCTGTTTTGCAGTGAGCTGTCACAGAAACAGCAGGTCTCCCCAAGCAGTGAAAGTGGAACAGCCAGGGTCTTTCCCCAGGAACTACACTCAAGCATCTAAACTGCCATAGCTCTGAATTACGTCTGTCAGCATTTTATCTCCATTTATTTTGTGCAGTTAGATATGCCCTAAGACCAGAAAAGCCTAAGAGAGGTTATTTCCTGGGGTCTGGGAATGCTAATTTTTTTTCTATATGAATTCATGGTAATTGCTTCTTCACTTCACCCCATTTTGGCTTATTAGGGTTTTCACGTAAACGTGCTACTTTCAGATAGTGGGAGAAATCTGTATTACATTCCATTCAATTTAGGGAATATCACACTGGTGGAACGTTTCTGCTTTTCAATAGCAACACGATGACTTAACTGTCCTCAGCCAGTAGTCCTTCAACAGCTGTAGAGTACAATGTTGTGAATTACCCCTCCCAAGCATCAAAGAAAAACCTAAGTATCTTGATGCCAAATAGCATTTCTCCTCATATGTTCAATGAATCTACATCTGCCTCATTACAGTCATTTCATCTCCACGTCTTTGTAAAAGTTTATCAATGCTGATAACAACTATGTTTTGGGCACGCAGAGCTCAAAAGACATTTGACTGTTAAGCAAAGAGTATATGAAAAAGTTAATTATTCACATTATGAGGCTTTCTGCAGAGAGACAGGCAGGCTCCCAAGCAGATCCGGAATCACTGGAGAGACTAAGGAAAGAGACTAACTTAGCTTTTATTGTGGTTAGAGGCTCATATGTATGGGAGCCAGAATGTGTGTGGTTTGAACTTCCCACTGGCACAAAAGAGGGAGCACACACACCTGATATCAACTCGTCCAGATGCTGTGTGGAGGGAAGAGTGAGTGGTGGGGCTTGAAATCCATTAGCAGTCAAACACCCAAACAGAGAGTACTCTTTTTATTAAACGTCCCTACCCCAAACAGAACAAGACATATTTCCCTAAGGTGTAAACACCTACAGGGAATTAAATAAAAGATACTACTTTTAATGAATATTAACATACATCTATTTTTTTCCATCAGTTTACCAATGTCTGTTAAGGGCAAAGCCTGAAGACAGAAATAATCTTGCTCTGAGCTCAGACATGAGGCAGCAGAGGAATGTGCAAGCAAGGGCAATTTTCTTTTAACAACTTTACACCTTCCATTTGGGGATACAAAAACAAACCTCTTAAGAGGGAAGCCTGTGAGACAAAGCAGAGAGAACATCAATAAAACATGCTTAATGTACAGACACACACATACACACATGCACACACAGATGCACACATGCGTGTTCACAGTTTGAAAAGCAAGCAATACTTTTCTGCAATTTGCAATACTCATTTCTAGACCGTGCCATTAGCTGGAAAAAAAAAAAAAAAAAGATTTGAAAGGCAAGGAGATATAGTTTAGTGATGTTGATTTAAGTTAATATAAATAATCTGAATAATTTCCCTGGGTCTTTTGACTTTCCCTGGTAAAATATTTTCACTTTTTCAGTATTTGTCAAGAAGGCATTTAAGACTATATTGAGTTAGAAGAGTTGCATCAATGAGAGTAACAACATTACTATTCCACACTCAACTTTTACAAAAACATTTTGTATAATACTAATAAGAAATTAAGACAGTGAATGACTGTAGGAACAATGTAATATTTTGTAGGTTGAATAATTTTCAATTATTTGATGTTAATAAAATTGAAGGGATGCAATAAAGCAACCAGATGATAGCTCATTAAAATAACTTTTGGTAATAGCAATAGGTGTGTTTTGTTCTATAACTCAAAAGAAGTTTTAATAATTGAATGGCATTGTTACAACAGATTCTCCTCTATACAGATCATAGATTTACATCTATGAAATTGAAAAGTAAGAATAAGAATAATGTTGAAACATGGTTCTTTTTGGCAAGAATGCCATATTTATCCATGGTTTATAATTTATTGAAAAAGAATTACATTTATTTGATTAAGAGATGCATTTGTTAAATCTGAGCGTGTGGCCATGGGTGTCGATTTAGACTAAACCCCGAAGGTTAGCCATGGATTTCCTTTTGTATGTACCCTTTTGGCTTCACTATCAAATAAAGTTACTTTTAACAGAAAAGAGAGAGAGGAGAAAGACAGACAGAGAGGGAGATGCGTTTGCAATAAAATTTCTTACCTTTCCTATAATTAATAATGATTTTAAAGTTTTTGTTATTTCTATACTGATAAAATATGGTTTTAGTTGAATTCTAAAATTTTACTATAAAATTTAGATTTTTTTAATCAGAGAAAATAACTTATTTAATCAAAATTTAGTGGGAATTAGCTGCTAACACTATCAGTGTCTGGCCTTTGGCCCGTGGCCCACCTCAAGGTCTTTTGCATTTTGGGGGACATGACTCCCATACAGTGACAGCTTGTTGCCTTAGGACGTCCTGCTCTCTGCCTTAGAACTTCCTGTGGTTATAAAGCCTTTCTTGACCCAAATCTGGGAAGGCAAGGAAGTCCCTTGGACTAAGGTCTCCAGGAGAAAACCTACACCAATAAGGCAAGGAGGTAGATAAGTAAGCAATATTTCTTGCCTTTCAATGAGATAATTATAGTACATGTATTAGTTTCTCCAAATGTTTCAGTAGAATCTGAAAGTTACTGCTACTGTTGCCCACAACAGTAACACACTCAGGAGTAAACTCTATTGTTTCCCTCCCTCCCCTGCCTCACTTTCCCTGTCCTTTACCATGCTTCCCTAAAGCTTTCCAAAATAAAATACTTAACACCATATAATTGTCCCCAGGTCTACTAATACCATTATGTAATTTTATTATTTACTTTTTAATTTTCAAAAATATTTATTTTGAGAGAGAGAGAGAGAGCGAGCGAGCACACGAGCAGGGGAGGGGCAGAGAGAGAGGGAGAGAGAGAATCCCAAGCTGGCTCTTCATTGTCAGCACAGAGCCTGATGCAGGGTTCAATCCCATGAAACGTGAGATAATGACCTGAGCCGGAATCAAGAGTCGGATGCCTAACTGACTGAGTCCCCCATTATGTAATTTTAAAAAGAAATGTGGTGATTTTATATTTAACGTATCATTAATTACAATATGCCCAATTTATAACCTTTTAACTTTAAATTAGTAATGGGAAATTATAGAAGTCAGCTGCAATGTAAAAGGGAAATTACACTGTCAAAGTTATTTTAAAGGGTACATGAGTGGAACACTGTCACATAGAGAAACGTTTTGTTTATTTTGGGGGCAGGAGCGCAAACAGGATTATAAACCCGTAAAGTGGACATAGTCAAAGACATAGAAAAGCAGCTTGTGTAATGCACAAAAAGTTACATATTATTTAGGCTGGGTTTTCCACTCTCTATTTCTACCTTCTGTTTTGGGGAAATTGACCTTGTAGTGAAGAAGTGAAAGAAGAAGAGGAAATAAATGAGAAGGATGTGAAGAAAATTTCAATTGCTCACATAGTGTTAGTTACTACGTAAGCACCAGCAGGTTACTTAACTTCCATAAAATCTAATCAGAACTTTTAATAAGGAAAGACTTTTAGCATATTAGAATTATTTTCAAGCAAATAATTTTAAAATGTCACTTATTTTATTTAATAGTAAGAAGAAAAATCACTTGTAGGTAACCATTCAGTTTAACATAGGAAAATGTGGATAGCTTCATAGGCCTGTCATGAGGAATAGATGAGTTAATTCATTTAAAGTGCTTGGCCCAGTGCCTCGAATAGGGAAAGTGCTAAAAATGTTATATAAAAAATAAACAAGAAATACTTGGGAGAGTATGTTTAAACTTTGTTTAACTTCTTGAGGGAAATTACCTTGTTTTCCACATAACAGTGATGCTATCAGAAACCCAGTATTAAAACGGGTAAACTTAAATTTCAAAAGTCGTTTCTTGGGTTCTTATGAAGTTTTAAAGTTAAATATTAAATTCCATTCAATTCTAATTTTCAGAAATTTGGGAAGGGATATACACTATGAAGTTAAAGTTTGTCCTCTGTTGCATTAGATACCATACACTGACATGTAGGTGTGACTTTGATTTTCTTTTAGCATGCAAAAAATAGAATTTAATAATGCTGTTTAGTTCAAAATCCTTATCTCTCTGTCATAATTTTGGATTCTCACTTCTGTTCCTGCCATAGAGGTGTGTTATAGTACAAAGAGTATATAATATCTTCTTACTCAAGAACATTTACTATTTTATGGGCACCTGGGTGGCTCAGTCTACTAAACTTCTGACTCCTGATTTCAGCTCAGGTCATGATCTCACAGTTTGTAGATCAAACTCCACATTGGGCTCTGTGCTGAGAGTGTGCAGCCTGCTTGGGATTCTCTCTCTCTCCCTCTCTCTGCCTGTCCCTGGCTCAAGCGCGCTCTCTCTCTCTCTCAAAATAAACATTAAGAAAAAAGAACATTTACTATTTTATAAATGGTGTAGTGATATTACTATGTCAAAATATGAGGTATTATGTAATCCATCAAAATATCTACAGATAAAAAATAATGATTCTTCCCAACTTCAAAATAGTTGTTTCTAATGATACCAGATAGCTATATTTATTTACATGCAATTTCACCTCTAGAGCTAGTTTTAGAGCTGGATGATATAAATAGCCTATCAGTTTAAGGATAAATATTAATCTCAAAGGCCACAATTTTATAATCATATTTATCACCACAAATAAATGAGTTTTGGAAATAATAGATTCTTTTCTGAATTGAAATGTCCCATTTACCAACAAGTGAATTTAAATGTCTCTATTGTTGGCAGAATTCTAAGATGGGCCCTAAGATTCTTACCATATATATATATATATATATATATATATATATATATATATATTCCTTACATATATTATATTATATATAGAAAAATATATAATACATATTAATGTGACACATGTTTTATATGTATGTATTATATATGTATTATAATATATATACTACATTCATAAAAAAGGTAGGAAATCCTACCATGTATAACAACATAGATTGAGGACATTATGTTAAGTAAATTAGTCAGATAGAGTAAAATAAATACTGTATAATCTCACTTATATGTGGAATCTAAAACCATTAAACTCACAGAAACAGAGAGTATAATGGTGGTTTCCAGGGGCTGGGCGTGGAGGAAATAACAGCTACTGATCAAAGTATATACACTTTCAGTTATAAGATGAATAAGTTCCAAGATCTAATGCACATAATGGTGGCTATAGTTAACAATATTGTATTGTCTATTTGAAAGACTCTATGAGCATAGAGCTTTAATGTTTTCACCATAACAAAACAAAGTGGTAATTACATGAGGTGAAGGCTGTGTAATCTGTATGGATATCATTTTATAACATACATGTGTATCAAACCATCACATTGTACACCTTAAACTTACACAATATTATATGTTAATATATCTCAGTAAAGTTGAAGAAAAAATAGATATAAACAGATTTGCACCCAGATTAACAATTATTTAGCTCCAGATGGGTTAATGTACTTTGTAGCTTTATTATTATTATTATTATTATCATCATCATCATCATCATCATCATCATCAAAACAACTTTAGTTATATCAACTCAAAGTCACTGGTGAGGAGACTGAGCCTTTAATGCATGAGGTGTGGTAATGAAGGTCATACATTAGGAGGAGACAAGATTTGAACTGAGATCTATGTACTTCAATGTCCATGTGACTGACTAACAATGGCGCCTCTACCAGTACCTTACACACACTTTCCCCAAGATAAATGGAATCAAGCAAAAAGAATTCAAGAAAAAAAAAAAAAAATATATATATATATATATATATATATATATAGCTACTATTCCTATTTTTTCTAGATTTATTTTTTTTTTTATTTTTTGAGAGAGAGAGAGCACGAGAGAACCTGTAAGTAGGGGTGGAGCAGAAGGAGAGGAGAGAAAGAGTTCTTATGCTAAGAATCTTAGCATGTAGGCCGATGTGAGGCTCCATCTCACAACGCCAGGATCATGGCTCAGGCTGAAATTAAGAGTCTGATGGTTAACTGACTAAGCCACCCAGGGGCCCCTAGATTTATTTTTTAAAGTTTTATGTAATATAATACTATATGTTAATTTTAGTAGTAAAAGGAAAACATTTATTTAAAAAACTAATATTAAAAAATGTCACCAAGTTCAGTTACATCTTTCAAAAACCTTTAGTTAGTTATCTCTAAACCATTCACAGTAAAATACTATCTTTTTAAAATATCTCTAGACAGTTAATAACTGTTTTTAGAAAATTATTCTGATACTGTTTCAGTTAAAATGCAATTTAACTGCTTTTCCTTCTTATTGTGAGAAACAATAGGTCAGTATTCTCCAGAACAAGAACTTCAAATAGCATATTTCTGTAATTGCCCCTTGTAAGCCAGTACTTTATAGAAAAGCAAGATTGTTGATTGATATGCCTCTTTTAGTTTCCAACCACTCCTTAACTTTCTTAAAACCTCAATACTGTGTAGGATAACTTCTGAAATACTTAATAAAATACCTATAAAAATCAAATACCTCTTAAAAACCAAATTTTATCCTGCCTCTGGCTTACTACTAGAGAACAGATGGAATACTAGGTTTTTACTGGAGTAAAATGAAAAGAAGAAAACCTAAATATCCTCATTGTACAGCAAGTTTCTAGGGATAGTGCTGCCTAGCATACTCTATAAACTAAGCGTCCATTTAGAATATAGATGGCATGGTTTTTCCTACTTTATCAATATTGCGACATTCACATTCACAACTGCATGAGGAAGAGACAATATACTGTGACCTGAGAGACATTTGGAACTAATCCCCTTTCTATATCTGTATCTATATATCTATGTATCTATGTATCTATATATCTGTATATCTGTATATCTATATATCTACATAACTATATCTATCTATATATGATATGATCCTTTATTGTAAACAATCAGTCCCTATGAAAATGTTTGCCTGACAAATTAAAATACCTATTCAAGTTAAAATCTTCAAATTCTTCCCAACATTACACCTCATTAGAAAGCTGCCAATTGACAGCAAAAAATTCCACTTCACCAAACTGTGGAAGACACTTCAAAGAAAGTCACTGAGCCATCTGCATGCCAATGAATGATATCTGTGGCTGGAAGAGTGCTAAATAAATTCAAGTGCCATCCTATTTGATTCATGTTAAAATTAATTAAGATTATTGAAATTCTCTCTATATTTACAGATAAGCCAACTTCCTCGGAAATTTTTAGTCAGAGAACAAGGAGTTGGATATATAAATCTACATCTATCCAACCCTGGAGAGTTTACATATTCCCTCTCTCTCATTCAGAAATAATGCTTCATCACTAAGCTATTTACCCTTTATTTACATCATTTTAACAACAAGGTGATTTAATACCTAGCTGATTAAATGTGTTATACTAAGAAAACTACAATATAATGATATCCTATGGGCTAAAAGTGTTTATATTTGAATAAACATTAGATATAGTAATATTATTAGCTTCAAGGACCTGACTTATTTTCTTTTATGAAAAATCAGTGTTAATCTTAAGTAGGCTCCAATTTGTACATTTGATTTATAATAATAGGACACAGAAAAACATTTATAGTATTTTAGTTTCTTATAAATGTATCTGTCAACTTCTGTAAGTCAACTTTAATATGCTGTTGTGTTTTAGGTAGGGTTGGACAGGGTCCACAATGGAGAGGCACATTTGAAAAATGCCAGATCTAGACAAAACCAGCCACTCCTCCTCTTGCCTTATAAAAATTCACTCTATCGAAAGAAAAGGGAGTCAGGTCAGGGGAATGAGCATGGGCTTTCAAGTCTGAAAGATTTTGAATTCAATGTCAGTCTGGGTCATTTACAGCTCTAAGTGTAACGGCTTTGAACTTCATTGGGTTAAAATGTTCTTGTTTTTATCTATACAACAAAATGCCTGCCAACCCCCTTCCCCAGTGCACACAGACACCAGGAGGGTTTTGTTTTGTTTTGTTTGTTTGTTTTGTTTTTGGCAGACCTGAGGTAGATCAAGTAAGCTGATATGCTAATATGATACCTTCCAGATACCATACCCTTAGTATTACTGGTACTATCAATTAGATTGTGAGGACGTTTAGGGTTTCCTTTATCTTGCTTCACTACCTTATAAAATCCAGTATCCTCACACATGTTCTCTTTACTGTATTAACTAGTGACACAATGATTTTGTGTGCTTATGAATGTGTGACTGTGTACATATATGTGTGAGTAGGTGTGCATACTTGCATGCCTGAGACAGGGAGGAGAAGGAGGAGGAGGAAGGAGAGGAGGGGGAGGAAGAGGAGAAGGAGAAATGAGAGAAGAAGGAAGAGCGGAGAAAGGAGACTGGAAATACAGAAGGGAAAGAACAAAGAAGGTCAAAGAAAGTCCAAGGAAGGAAAATCCTAAAAGTCTCATTTATAAATGCGGGTTAGATAACAGACAAGTGTTTATCAAAGAAAAAATTATACAATGATGTCATTGGTTTATGATGGACAATCTGGAGAAAATAAGACTAAAATTAATTTGATTGTCTGTATTTTTTCCCCTCCAGAAGCTTGTTCCTACAGGTGAGAGACTGACAATCTGAAACAGAAAATTATTCATTATATTTTTATTCTCTAATCCCTAGGTTTTGATAACTATAGCTAACTGAATTTTTTTAAACTTGAGAATGTATATATTACTCATATTAAGTACTTGAACATTGAGGGTTAATTTAGACATAGTGCATATGGATGTATTTACAGAAACTACTGATATCTAAATATGTTTAAAGAAAGGCATAGTAAACATAGAATGTTTGATTAAAGGGCATCATGTAAATTAATTTTTATTCAAAAATGTCCAAGCGTTGTTAGTTTTAAACTGTAAGATGCAGTCCAATTATCACTCCACACATTTGCAGAAGCACTGTGGTTAAATTAGGGAACTCAATCTGACTGAGCTATTGACAGAGGTGAGGGGTAGCCCTGGCACAGTTGCATTGGCCTCTTTCCTGGTGTCTTTTTTGGAAAGAGATGCCTTTTGCCTCCCACAGGCTTGTTGTCCAATCAACCACCAGGCATCTGGTACAGCAGATGGGCCCCATGTATACCTGGAACAGTGGTGCCAGGACAATCAGTGCTTTTGCCACTTCTGCCTGAATTTACTTGTGCTTTACTAGTTAGACAGCATTTGTCCATCCTGGAAATATGTATTGAGCAGTAAATACGTGGAAGACTGCTGGTTAAAAATTAACTACAGACATGAATCCTGACCTCAAGAAGTTTCACTAAGATACATCCTTTGCCCACCTTTAGATTTAAATCTAGTTCCATGTTTTTCTCACCAGTTTTACTTCTGGTCAATCCAGTCACTTTTGGATTGCATATTACTTTCATTTTCATGTTGTGATTCTTCTTTTATTTTTTACATTCTTCTATTTTTTTTAAATTATTTTGTTTGAGAGAGAGAAAGTGTGAGTGGGGAGGCGCAGAAAGAGAGGCAAGGAGAGAGAGAGAGACAGAGTCCCAAGCAGGCTCCACACCATCAGCACGGAGCCCAACATGGGGCTCATAGCATTGAACTGTGAGATCATGACCTGAGCTAAGTCGGACACTTAACTGACTGAGCCACCCAGGCAGCCTGATATTTTTCTACTTTTATATATTCTATAACATATATTCTTTTTTATGTACTTGCTTTGTTTAATTAACTATCCCCACTTCTATGTATTATTGCACCTTCCGGTCCTATTTCTTTTCCTGGGAATATTACCAGCTTTAGGGGTTTCTTTTTTTTTTTTTTTTCAACGTTTATTTATTTTTTTGGGACAGAGAGAGACAGAGCATGAACGGGGAAGGGGCAGAGGGAGAGGGAGACACAGAACCGGAAACAGGCTCCAGGCTCTGAGCCATCAGCCCAGAGCCTGACGCGGGGCTCGAACTCACGGACCGCGAGATCGTGACCTGGCTGAAGTCGGACGCTTAACCGACTGCGCCACCCAGGCACCCCACTGCGCCACCCAGGTGCCCCGACTTCTTAATCATTTCAAATTATCTGAAGAACTTCTTTTCAATATGCACACGCTATAACTTTGCTCCAAGAGATTTTAACTGGGTAGGTCTAGGGTGTGCCTTAGTCATGTGTATCCTATCCAATGCTGTCTATATTGCTGACACTGATTCAGTCAAAATGGTAAAAAATGACTGTGGCTATGGCAGTATACCTTACCCTTGAATTTTAGGAACCAAGTTTCCTGTGGTAGAAGCATAAATAAAAATATCTCAGGATTCCAGTTGTAACCTTGTTGACAGAAAGAGGTTGGAGACGATGCTATACCAAAGGTTGTAGTACAATATAGGTAAGACTGAATGGAGAAGAAGAAACCTGCTTATAGGACAATAGTTTATCATCCCTTGATATGTTCTTGCTTTGCTCCCCCAAATTATCTGCATACTCTCTAGAAGCTTTGGGCTGAGAATATTCAATAAGTTGCAATGTATTGAAATATATCAAGATACACACAGACAAAAATGACTGATACATTAGTTTTGCTTTTGTGAAGTAAGTAGTGAAATAAACCACAGAGTTAATAATACCTGAGATCTTTGATATGTAAGAATCATTAAATACTTTAACTGAGTATGTAACTAAAACATAAATAAACAGAGCCAATATTAACCAATACTTTAAATCTCTTTCGTCAACAAAAGATGTCTGCTAAAACTATCATCTCCCATCCCAGTCATCGCTACCTCATTCCAGAGCTTTTCGTTTGCTTAAATTAAAGAACACATAGATTTGTCATAAAATTGTACACACTGTCCTCCTCCCACCATCTAGATTCCTATAAAAATGTAGCTAAATAAATGTGAAGATAAAATACCACATTTTATTAACCTTGTCACATAATTTCTATTTGTTCTTCTTTAATTATCTTTAGGCCCTGCATTTAGACAAGAACATGTGACTCTATCTTGATTTGTCTAGAAGTTATTACATAAATGTCCTAAGTCAGCGGCAAAAGCCAAACAGGAAACAGTAGATAAGCATCAGAATTATCATTGTAACTACTTTTAAAAATAAAAACTGTTAATAATCTACACACTACTGAAGTTAATATTTACTATTGATATTTCAGTCCATGCTTCAGAGAAAACTGAAATGTTTAACTGATGTTTTCATTTATTCACATAATTTTGCCTTATAGGTGATGATACAGCATCCTAAAAACATGCTTCTTTACTGAGAATTTGAAGTGGTAACAGTCTGCATATTTGGGTTTTCAGGCACAATGGCAAATGTCATTGCTAAAACCAAGCAAAACATAAAACAACCAAAATTGCACACAAAAGTGAATAATGGTTTGTCATCTCAAAATCAGCAACATGTAATGACTAATCCATTTTTAAAAATTGATACATCTTACCAAGTTTTTACACTCGCCAAGTTTTGATTACCAAAGTAGAGCATGTTTTACAAATGGAAGCCTTTATGCCTCTCCTTCATCTCCCTCCTCACTGGACTGTATTGGTAGTGTAGACAATAACCGGCTGTTCTCAGTTGAAAGCAGATGACCTGATCTAGGTGTAGTCCAGTTCTATGCCTGCTCACTCCTTTCTCTTTCTCATCAGAGTATCCTCGCAAAGATATGCTCTGTTTGTTAAAGCTACTTTACCTTGTTCTGTATCTATTCCTCCTACTTCTTTTAATGGTTTGTGTCTCTATCCTACATTAAAATTTCCTATAAAAAGCTACTACAACTTTGCTACTGAATTATTTTAAAGCATATTATTTGAGAATATGACCCACCACATTATTTAGAGCCCCCTTTATAATAATTCATATAATAAAAAGGCTTATAGACTGAGATATCAGGAAAGTCTTGTCTTTTCTTTCTTTTCTTTGTTTTTGTTTTTTTTTTTTTTTTTTTTTTGTCTAAATATCTTTCCTGCTTTTTTTTTTTTTTTTTTTTTTTTTCAAGTAACGGAACTGAGATTTTCCCCATTTCCCTTTGGATACCAGAAAAGTACAGAACCAGATTGGCAACCATATTTTAGAATACTTGTAATGTCCATATCAACATCCTGCTCTTATTTCTGATATTTTCTATCTTATGTATTTTCCCCTGCACCAATCACATATTTGCATTTTTCAAATTAATTGACCATATTTATATAATTTTGTAAGTGACCTCTATTCTTAGGTATAATAAGGGAGTTAGAAACTACACAAAGAAACTACACAAAGATGCCTCTTGAACGACTGCTATTCAAAGTTGTATAGGAACTTCCAGCCAGAACATTAGAAGAAGAAAAAAAAAAGTAGAAAGCATCAAAACTGGAAAGGAAGAAGTAAAGTCACCTTTATTCACAGAAGACATTTCCATATATATATATACACACACACACATATATATATGTGTATATATATACATATATATGTGTGTGTGTGTATATGTGTATATATATACATATATATGTGTGTGTGTGTATGTATGTGTATATATATTTCCATGTGTGTGTATACACACACACACACACACACACACATAGTTCCAAAGAATGCAAAAGAAAGCCACTAGAATTAATAAACAAATACAGCATAATAGATGGGCATGAGATCAACACACAAAAAGAAATTATGTTTCTATGAAAATGCAGTGAATAATTCAAAAACAATTAAGAAAGCAATTCCATCAATAATAGCATCCAAAAGAACAAAATACCTAAGAATAAATTCAACCAAGAAGGTGAATGAGTTGTATGCTAAAAACTTTATACTGTTTTCAATACTTTCAGTATGATATTCAATATAGAAGTAATTTTGTCTTCCACAGTAATACCATATTGAGGAATGTTTGAATAATATTGTTGTTTTGATTTTGTTTCATATTTGAAGGTGAAGACGGTACATCACTCTGGGTTTTGTTTTCCAAGTGAGAGTAATGAGTGTGCATTTGTATTCTTCAGTCTTTTATACATCAGAATCATGACCCAATGTTGGTGGTGCAGCCTTATACCGTAAAAGTTTCTTTTTGGGGGGATATGATTACAGTTTACCTTCTGTATTAAATCTGCTTCAATCACCTATTAATGAACTGATCTCTAAAGCAAACCTGCTTAGCAAAATGAGACCCAGTCATTTATATATTTTGTGACCATAAAGATTTTGGGCCTAGACAAGTCATAAAAATAAAAAGTAAAAAAAAAAAAAAAATCTAAGCTAAATATACTCCATTAGCACTCCCAAGGGCATTTTTTTCTCATTTCAATGACCAAACATGCAGCCAAGAATAGAGCTCTGGGGCTATTTCAGCCCAGAACCTAGTTTGCAGTGTTTACTCAACCACAGATAAGGCTTAACTGAGTTTGAAAAGAGAAATAAAACACAATAGTTTTTCTCCCATAAATATCCTGAATTGAACCTTACAAAGATCAAAAGTGAAAAGAATTAACTGAAAGTGCTACTGTAAAACCAAAGAGAAAATGCTATTTTTATTGGCTTCTTATTCTTTATTATGCTAACTTCAAAAGTTACTGAAATATTTTCAAATGTAACTTTAAAAGATCAACTATAGCAGTTAGGTAGAATAAAGATTGATCATTATAAGAGCTAGATATTAAAATCCAGATTTGAGTAAAATATAAATACTATTATATTTTACCTGACAGGGAGATTAAAGAAGTAAAAGTTCAATGCAGAATTGATAAATAACATATTGATTCTCAAGATTTTAGAAACTTATTTTACAAAATTCTGTATATGCTATTTCTGGAAATGCTATTTCTGTGTATTTCTAATTCTGGAAATGCTATTTGCATGTTTATTATCTTTATTGTTACCACATGCAATTTAAAAAGAACCTATTAAGAAATATCACTAATATATTACGCTTTTTAACTGTGTACTCTCCCTTCACTTAAACAGAAACCATTTTAGCAAAATTCCTCAGTGCATGCAAGGTGATCAACAAGGATGCAAGAATAATATATTTGTAACAGGGTCTAGCACCAACTTCCAGTGTGTGATAGCAGGGATTTCCCCAACAACTAGCAAATCTGACACTAGCTGAGTGTCCTGCAATTCAACTAAACTCTGACACTGTCTATGCGGAGATAATACCAGATAGCACAGGGTAAGGGCTGAGCCCCACAAGACCGCTCTCCACTTCAGACTCCAGCCACTAGCATAGGTCGTTACATGTATTTCTGATCAACTGAAGTTGGTTCCCACCACTCCCTGCTTGGATTCCCAAATCAGAAGTTCCCACCACTCCCTGCTTGGATTCAATTAATTTGCTAAAGTGGCTCACAGAACTCAGTGAAGCATTTTACTTACTAGATTACCAATTTATTATAAGGGAATATGACTCAGAAATAGCCAGATGGAAGAGACTTCAATAGGTCAAGGAAAATAATGAAAGGTTCCATACCCAGTTCTAGTGTACCACTCTTTCTGAATCTCTATGTGTTCACCAACCTGGAAGAAATCTGTACCCTGTCGTTTTATGGAGGCTTCATTTCATAGGCATGGTTGATCAAATCATTGACTAGTGCTGATTGATTCCACTTCTATCCCCCCCTCTCACCCCAAGAAATTAGGGATTTGACCAAATGTTCCAACCCTTTGTTCACATTTGGTTCCCCTAGCAACCAGCTCACATCCTTACATGCTTTTCAAAAGTCACCCAGCTGTGGTGGAAAGGGGTTTGTTATGAATAACAACATACCCATTTCACTTTGTGGCTCTGAAGAGATTTCAGAACTGAGGGCAGGAGACCAAACATGAAGCCAAAAGATTTTCCCAATGCTCTTATCTCTTCAGGGTTTTGGGAAATGTGAGCCAGGAATCATGGATAAAGACCAAACATAGATGAAAATTATATTTGGTCATCTTAATCAAACATAATTTTCTCATAAATCACAATATTGCAATTTTCATTGCATTTAGAGAATAATTTTCTAACAATAAAAATAAATATTTGAAAATCTGAATTACCACTAATAGGAAAGCTAACTCTACTCTGTATACTGACTGTTAAAAAACAATTGAAGAAATTAATTTAGGTGATACAAACAGACTTTATCACTTCATGAAATGGACAGTCTCCTTTCAGAAAACTGTAAAATGGGGTGGAAAGCACGATGCTTTAATAGGATAAAGACTAAAGAACAAGGAAGAGGAAAGTAGAAAATTTCTGATTGGCTAATGGCAGACAGTCATCTTTGTTTTGGGTAAGAATGGACAAAGAAATAAGTATAGAGTCCAGAGTTGGCTTGGTATTTGGGGACTAGCTGACGTGATATATGTCTTTTTGGTTAAGTAGAAAATTTACAGGGGCATAAAAGTTATTTAAGTTTCTGTTTGCTAATGTGGCATCCTAGAAAAGAGTGGCTCCATCTTGGACTATAGAGTTATTTATACAGCACTCCTTTTGATCATCCTCTTGACCATTCAAGACAATGATAAAAAATATCAGTCTTAGCATGACTCTTAGTTACCATTGTTTCTTTCAGGTCCCAGTGTAGCATTCACAAAAGATGATCTCAGGTGCCTACTCTTAGAGCTGGTTACAGTCTTCTAGTTTTGTTGTTATTGTTGTTGTTTGTTTGTTTGTTTTTGTCATTCTAGTTAAAGACAGACCACCCCTTGGCTGATCCATGGCTGCCCATATGCATTTAACACTTTTGAGAGAACACAGAGTATTAGGGAGACAATAGTTACTAGCAACAAAATAATGCTCATGGTTTGGAGAGGACTCTCAAATCAGGGTCCCCATGACACAAACCATCTAGAATCAAATAAATCAAGAAAAAAAAAACCCAAAGAAGAGAATATTTCTTTAACCCATTTGGCCTTTTTATGTACTTCATGTAACTGTGTCTCCACTTCTCAATAAGAATTCATTTAGAAAATTTGTTCCAGAGAAACTGAGGAGTACAAATCAAGGAGAAGTTTGTGATGGGAGAAAGAACTACAGGATCATCAGCATCGTATCAAATCCAATAGTCATTTGGAAGCAGATTACCCTCTTTGCAATGCCCTGAGATATGCAAACAATGCATTATCTTTCCAGGGTAGGGAAAGGCAAAAGGTGAAACAAAAGAATGATAAGGATCTTCATAATGTAAGAATTAGGAAAATAATCGTCAAAGAGGGAAGGGGCAGTAGAAAGGAAGAAACATTCTTGATCTGCCATCTTGGGAAGAAGCAGTCTATCCCAATGTTGGCTACACCTCTCTTCCTATTCCATTTGATTTTGAGGTCTCCTGCATTTATAAGGTGGAGATACAACAGGTGGAGTCTTCTTCAGTTGTGAAATGTGTACTCAATGTTCAGCACCTTGTAATTTGGCAGTGGTGTCAGTGGTCAAAAGTTCGGCAGATTCTTTCCATGAATCTCACTTTTAAAAACCATCCGAGTGAAACAATAACTGCTTATGACTGACAAAAGACTTAAAAATGTCCATGGATGAGAGTTCATTTAATAAGGAAATATAGCTATTTCTGTGGCAGGCAATAATTTAGGATAATATTTAAACAATGAGAGTATTGACAAATTCCTAAAACCTTTAAACAATTTCTGGAATACCTGTATTAGAAACACATATCCATATGCATATAACTTAAGAATGTTTATCATCATTTCTGATTTGACAATGCTTCCCACATAACGTAACATAACAGATAAACACCAACAAAATGAGAGACAAATCCTTTGAGATATTCCAGGGACCTCCAGAACATATCACAAAGTTAGTTCGAGGTTCAAAAGATGTCATTTAGAAGTTGTTTAAAGTTTGTCAAAAATATCCATATAACCAAAGTGACAAAAATTTTGAAGGCAAACACAGAAAGTTACATAGTTGTGAACAAAACTTAGCTCTTTTATTTTACCTTTTAAATTTATCATCATCATCATCACCATTATTATTATTATTATTATTATTATTATTATATTATTTTATTTTTGAGAGAAAGACTGAGCACGAGCTGGAGAGGGGCAGAGAGGGAGACACAGAATGTGAAGCAGGCTCTAGTCTCTGAGCTGTCAGCACAGAGCCCGACTTAGGCTTGAACTCACAGACTGTGAGATCATAACCTGAGCTGAAGTCGGTTGCTTAACTGACTGAGCCACCCAAGTGCCCCAAAACTTAGCTATTTTAATACTGAGAAGACTGACACTTTGTTTCTTTCTTACTTCCTTTTTTTTAAGTTATCAAAGACCTGAGAAAGACATGAAACATAGTAAATTATTTTGATTATTTTGGTAAAACATAAAATCTTTGCTTCCCAGGCAGATTACTAAAAAGGTAAAGAAAAACCTTTGATTAAAATTTCTTATTTAGAGAAGACCAATAACCTAAGAAAACTGTCCTTTTTTACAGAGAAAAAAACAAATTCTAATTTTGCACCACTGTACTTTTGATATTAAAACTTATTTTTAAAAAACTCCTTAACTCCATTCCAATCTCAGCCAGGTTGATGACACATAAAATTTGCTTCCTAAGATTCTTTTTCTACAAGCCAATTACAAATGTTTTGTATCCATTCAAATTTTGTCTTGTTTTTCTCATTTTTGAACAAGCACTCATTTTATTTTCATACACAGTTCTTCTTTTCACCATTAGTATTTCAAAATAGTTTTAATCACATATTGATTAGAATTCTTAATGTTTAGATCCATTATTCCTAGTGAAACTGAGCAGTAAGCAATTGTAGATTGATGGTTACACTAGCATTCTGTGAATTGGCAAAATTATAAATAAATTTCATAATTTCTAGAAGTATATTTTTCCTCACAGTAATTTTTATCAATGTGGCACAATACATATTTAGTAACAGACCCACATATCTTTAATCCTTCTGTAAAAGGAAGTCAACAGTGGCTAAATCTATGTTCAGTAATTGATATTTCAGTATTTTATCTTATTTGGAAATAATCTGGATATTCAATGACTATCCATCATTCAATTTACCTTAATCTTGTAATTTTGAAATTAAAGTTTCAAGTTACCAAAATGATACTGGAGACTATTTTTAATATGGTTATTTTGTTTTCTTTATTTTATTTTATTTTATTTTATTTTATTTTATTTTATTTTATTTTATTTTATTTTATTTTATTTTATTTTTATTTAGAGAGAGACAAAGAGAGAGAGCCCACATGAGTGGGGTGGGGAGAGGGGCAGAGGGAGAAAGAATGAGAATCTCAAGCAGGCTCCACCCTCAGCATGGAGCTGGATGCAGGGTTCCAACCCACAACCCTAGCTAGGATCATGACCTGAGCCAGAATCAAGAGGTGGACGTTTAACCCACTGTGCCACCCAGGCATCCCTGGAAACTATTTTTAACTAGACATACCATGGAGTATAATTCTTATTAATAAGTTCATTTATAAACTTTTCTCTTACTAATATCTATTTACTTGTTAACACTTACGCTGCTCTTGTAAAGTTTCATGAGAAATCAAATAGCTAATTATATTCTTAAGTTATCCTTCTTGCTGACAAATTATGTAACAGAAATCACAAAAGATACAAAGATAGCTATCTTACCAATATCCAGTGCCACTGCTAAAAATAGCCCAAAAGGGGGAGAAAAAAAGACCTCGACAATTCCCCTGAGAGCTGGCTAGTCCATAGAGCCCGAGACACAAATGAAGTGCAACATACATTTTTGTCCAGCCATACTTTCAGACCTCCAACCTGACAGTTGAGCTGTCTGCATATATGACAAACAGAAAACCTGAAAGCCTCATGCAGGCAGAAAGCCAAAGTTCTCAAAACACAAAGTGAGACAAACCACAGGCTTCCAAGTGAGTAGGGTTTAGTAGAGTGTAGTCCCAGCGTATCTACCAGAATTTGGAAAGGTTTTCCATTAATTTAAATTTTTGTTTTCTCTTGGCTATTTAAGGGAATAATTGTTGGGAGTTTACTGGAGAATCCCTTGGGGTTCCATCTACCCTGGGAAGGGGGGCGCCATATGAAGGTCCTCCTTTGAGAATAGATATGGGGGCATCTGAGTCAGTGTCAAAGGATTTGTACAAAACCTTGGGAGACAATCTCTTTTCCAGTGTCTTAACTGACTGGGAATAAGACCACAAGTTTTGGGCCAGTGTTTTGATGATGAACTCCCCAGGAGGGTGTAACAGGGAAGACTCTGGTTTTGCTTTAGGTTTCTGGCCTAGGAGCTGTTGCATTTGTTAGGCCACTAACTTGGGAGCATATTAATTTACAGTCTTGTGGTCTCTTCAATATCTCTTTGAGATTAGTAGACTCTTTGAGATCAGTAGACTGAGTACTCAAGTAAAGGAGTATAGAGGGGAATAGTAAGAATCACATCAGTCATAGAGTTTGTTTGAAGTACCTCTTGTGTCTTTAATTTTCAAACAATTTTCAAATAAATCTTTCAATGAAAGTATTTTGGAATACTGAAGTCTTTTGGAGCTTTCTGCATGCCAAATAAAATCAGTATGCTATTCTGTTTGTTTAATTTGGGGGACCCTGTTTTCAAGAGGACTTCACAAGGGAACAATCTTATCTAATACAAATGATCTCCACAATGACCACTGTTAATTCTAGGTAGTCTTAGTAAGATTTTACCATTTTTGTAAGTGTCCACTGCTTCTAGGATGACAGTTCTTGGACACAAAATAAACAGGTATTCCACAAGGTGACACTGTCATTTCTTTGAAATTGAGGATCCCATGTTTTCAGCTGAACTGGGGTATTTCAGAGCCATATTAGTACCTAAGATGGATGTGTCACTGGGCTGGGAAATTTGTGGTATTTACGGTATTACCTCATTGCATAGAAATTTTCTTGAGTTTGGTAGTTAAGCTAGTGTCAATATATCCCATTCTGTGGCCAACTTATGACAGAATCGGAGTCTTACAGTAGGTGGCAAGCATTCTAATAGCATTTATGTGCTCAACCCATGCACAGAAATTTTGCAACTCTGGCTTCTGAGATTCCCATTAGTCATACATATAGTATACCTAATCACTAGAGATTTTTATATAGTGGCTGATGCCTCAATGGCTTTAACTAGTCCAATTTGCACTTACTTTGATTTTGAATATGATGATCAAAACACTTCAGATTTCTTGTCTTTATTTTCTCAAGTTCCCCAGGTGTTTATGCTGTGGACTTACCTTGAGATTCTGTATGTACCCTAATGTTTGGTACCATTTCAGACTCCCCATGTAACTACCTCAGAACCTTTCTGGGAACATACCACCCTGAATGCACCCGATCTTATCTGATCTCAGAAGCTAAGCAGGGACGGGCCTGATTAGTACTTGGATGGGAACAACAACTTTTCAATGAAGTTTGTTTGGATCGGAGAGCTGCACACAAGGGAGCTCAAATCCGAGACTAACTTACCCATGACCATTGGTGATGATGAGAGGAACAGTGAACTCAGAAAGGTCAGTGGATGCTTTCTGCATGCACCTCCATCCTGCAGACCCTGAGCAGCCATCTTCAGATTCCATACTCATCACCAAACGCTGTTAAAAATGGTTAAAGAAAACAATTATTGTGATACAAACTTGAACACTTCATGAAGTGGGTAGGCTCCTTTTGGAGAACTGTAAGGCAAGAAGGTTTTGTAGGATAAAGAATAAAAACCAAGGAAGAGAAAAATAGAAAATATCTGATTCGCTGGGCCCACATAGCCAACTGTGTTTGGGGTGAGGAGGAACAAGGAAATAATCACAGAACCCAGAGGTGGCTGACTGGATATGCTATGTTTCTGGTCACGTGGAGCATTTACAGAGACACAAAAGTTGCTCTTTGCTGACGTGGCAGCCCAGGAAGGAGAAGCTTCACTTTGGGTGTAAAAACTTATTTCCATATGATCTGTGTGGTAGATAGGCTAAAACAGGGTCCTCCTAAAAACATCTACATCCTAATACTTGGAAACAGTGAATATTACTTTACATAATAAAGTCTTTGTAGAAATGATTAAATTAAATAGTTTATGGTTGAGAGATAATCTTTGATTATCAGAGTGGCCTCTAATTGCCATCACATGCTTCCTTGTAGGGATAAGGAGATTTGACAACACACAGAGTAGAAGACAATGTGAAAATGGAGCAGAGAGATTTGAAGGTGCTGACTTTGAAGACTGGAGTGAAGCCAAGGAATGCTGGCAACCACCTGCAACTGAAAAAGGCATGAAATGAATCCTCCCTTTAGTCTCTCAAAAGATGGGAGGCATGCTAACCCTTTGATTTCAACCCTATGATACCAATTTTGGACTCTGGTTTCAAAAACTGTGGGAGAATTAACTTCTTGTTTCAAGTCACCAAATTTGGGGTAATTTGCTGCAGTACCAATAAGAAACTAATATGAACCAATATCCAGGCAAATTTGGATCTAATTACATCTGGCAAAGAGACAATGAACTTGCAATGTTTTCAAGATAATTAGAAATATGGTTTCATATCCACTATTATTTATGAGGAAACTAATCTTACATTTATATAATATTAAGCAATTAAAAACTGAAAGCCTTTTACATATAAACATTCAGAAAATATGTAGAATCCCCCAGCATTTTTTTTCAGGATTTTAAGACTCATGATTTACAATTTCATATGCTACAAAATTTTGTTAAGCCTACTCCTTTTCAGATATTCAATGTAATCATGAAGAGGTGAAATATTTCTTGAGAAGCAGTTGTATTTCTGTCAGAGTAAAAAACAACCACAATCACATACACGCACATGTGCACATGCGTGTGCACACATACAGAGTATGGAGACAGATAAAAATAAATTCCTTTGTTACCAAATATTTCTGGAGTTTCAACAAAATGGTGCTATAGATTTGAAGATATACGAAATTAAAACAAAATATGCAATATGGAAAGTTTCTGTGTAGATTGCTCAAAAGTGCAGATCCTTACATTGTTACAGGATTTTATTTCCAAAATGGAATACTAAAAGTTTCTCAGGAAGATTTGCAAATGAACAATGTAAAACACAAGCATACACATACACATACCACAACATATATATGTATGTGTATAGATGTGTTTGATGTGTGTACGTGTATATACATATGACAGGTTAGATATAACTGAGGAGAAAATAAGTAAAATCACAAATCAAATAAGATTCAAAAATGGAGCACAAAGAGAGGAATTCATAAAACAGATCGTGAGTCATGGAAGACTGAGTGAGAAGACATTATACATACCTAATTTTTTGAAGTGATGAGAGATAACTGGTTAGAAAAAATATTGGTGAGATAAGAGTTTGGTTTTATTTTAGAAATAAAAGATATTTGCTTTCAGTTTTAAAAAGCCATATTACTCCCAATTCTTAATAATGAAAAGATCTCCACACTCACATTAATTGTAATAAAACCAATGTATTAAAATAAAAATGTAAGTAAAATTTTCTAGAAAAAAGTTATTAATCAAGGATAGTATTCTTAAATTTGATTTACTTCTTAAACCACTTTATTGAGCTACAACTGATCTGCAAAAACCTGAATTTACTTAATGTATACAACTTGGTAAGTTTGGAGATAAGTACACTTCTGCGAAACCATCATCACAATCTATGCCACAAATAAATACATCCATCACCTCCTTAAGTTTCTTCCCATCCTCTTTATTAGTTTTTTATATAAGTGAAATTGTTTTTATAAATGAGTGTAAAACTAGGATATTTTCAGACAGCATAAAGAATGTAGTATAATTTGGAAAACAATTTTCTTTTTTGGTAGGTTTATATGTCAAAATCAAGAAGTACAATAAAAATAAATCCTAAACAATAGCATATAAATCTGTAACAGCAACTCAATCAAATGAAAATGAAAATAAAACAATTAAAAACACATTTAAGATATAAATCCATAAATACCATAAATAATAACTTGTGTAGAAAAATTGAAGATAAATATTGAAAATCAGATGCATTATTTTAAAATATGCCAGTGCACCTAAAACATAAAGTTCAGAAAGTCAAAGTAAATTAATAGGAAGAAGATCAATGAGGCAAAATCAAGAATATGAAGTCAATATATTACTATTGGACAAAACAGAGTTGACATAAGAACTCAGGATTGAAAGTAAAGGATAATGATTGCATATATTTGAGAAGTGATTAAATTGGGAAGACAAAAGATTTTTAAACATGCTATGTATCTAAAAGCAAAACATCAGTAATTAATAGTATGAGAACATAAAGAACACAAAATATGTGAAAGGAATTAGGAGGTACAATCTTATAACTATAAAATAAATGAGACATGGAAGGGGATGCAATGTACAGTAAGGGAATATAGTCAATAATAGTGTAAAAACTTTGTATGACTATAGATGATAACTAGATTTAGCATGGTAATCATTTTGCAATGTATATAAATGTTGGATCACTATGTTGTACACCTGACCTAATACAATATTGTACATCAATTATACTTCAACAACAAAAAAGTATAGTTCATCCTTGAACAACATGAGTTTGAACTGCACAGGTCCACACTAACGAGGGTTTTTTTCAATAAATACAGTAAACTACTGTTAAATGTATGTTCTTTCCTTATTATTTTCTTAATAATTTTCTTTTTTCTAGCTTACTTTATTGTAAGAATACAGTATATAATACATATAACATACACAATATGTATAATTGACTGCTTATGCTAACAGTGAGGCTTTAGGTCAACAGTAGTCTATTAGTAGTTAACTTTTTGGGTAGTCAAAAGTTACATGTAGATTTTTTAACAGCACAAATGCTGGTGCCCCTAATTCCTGCATTGTTCAAGAGTCAACCTTAGGGGCCCCTGCGCGGCTCAGTCAGTTAAGTGTCTGACTTCAGCTCAGGTCATGATCTTGAGCCCCGCTTTGGGCTCTGTGTTGACAGCTCAGAGCCTGGAGCCTGCTTCGGATTCTGTGTCTCCCTCTCTCTCTGTCCCTGTCCCACTCTCTCTCTGTCTCTCTCTCAGAAATAATTAATGTTAAAAAAAAAAAAAAAGAGTTAACCTTACATGGAATGCTTTAATGACAAAAATATGAACTTGATCAAAATGTCAAGTACATTATCCAGTTTTGAGTACAGTGCCCATTAGATTTAATTCAAATACCTGAATTATAAAATATTTATGAACATGACCAAGTTATTGATAATAAAATTTCAAAAAATATGGAAAATAATGTATTAGAGAACTCTAATCTAATCTCTAATTACATTGACAAAATGTTAATATCCACAACAAAGAGATAACAAAAATATGTAACTAAGATGAAATCTCTAATTTTGGGGTCAATGAAGAAATTATAATGGCAATTACAATATACTCACAACTAAAATAATTAAAATTAATACAACATTTTGCAATTAAGTTTAATATTTAGAGGAAAGGTAATACACTTAAGAATATATTTATATCAAGAAAGAACAAACAAAAAACAAATGATCTAAGTGCCCAATTTATTATTAGATAACCTCAAAATTCTCATGGAAATGATGAGGCCATTCCACCTTTGACTCTCTGTCTTTTGCCTCAGCACCCAACATTTAATTTCCTTGTGTAATCCCAATGTTTGACAAATTATATATTCTTTTCAAGATTTTTATCTACTTTCTTAATTTATTTCACTGTCATTATCTTTCTCAGTCCCTCACAAATACCATCCCAACCTAAATACAAATATAATGCAAAGTATATTTAAATACAAACAGGGATTGTATTGCAGTAACTTTTTATGAAATTCTTTTGTACCTTAAAATAGCAAGTTTTAAAAATCTAATGGGTAAAAACATTCCTTTATATTACGTGTCTTTTAATAAAAGCACCGATTTTTGACTAGATTCCTTTATGGCTTCTAATTTATCTATTTTTAATAGCAGTTTTTTCAACCAAATTTATACTTCTTTTAAAGTAAAGCTTTATGGTTTTGTATCACTGAAAATCTACTGGAATTTCACAATGTTTTGCAAATCAATGCCACATAAACATTCTACTATTTTCTCTCTTTATAGTTTTTTGAGTAGATTTTCAGTCTTTCCTGAAAGCACTTCATCATTTGCTGTGTCACATCATTGTCATTTCCATTTCTGCTTATTTGCTACTATCACCTTTTCCCTCAGGAAGTGGGTTATGTACAAAGGCATGATCTTCAGAGAGCAAAGTTGGTCTCAAAATAGCTCCTCTGCTACTATTCAATATCACTTGTGAGTCTTGTTGAAGACTAATGTTGACTGAACTAAATAATGAATAATTAAACATAATTGGACTTATTTCAAACACCGTTCATAGTTTTAAATCTTTTTATAGGATAAATATACATATTTTGTAATCAAGGATTTATACAACTATTATCATGATTTCCAATTTTTAGTTATAACATAGGCCAGGAAAAATTACTGGGAGTTCTGTGACAGCATTTTTTTGTTAGGTGTTTATACTGAATATATACATATATGTATATATATATTTTCAGTATATACATATATTTTTTTCAGTGTATATATATATATATTCAGTGTATATATATATATATATATATTCAGTGTGTATATATATATATATAATTTTATTACATGATAGTCTTCTATTTTAAATTGTTGCATGCCATTACTATGTTTAGTCATGGAAATGTTCCTACCTATGAATATCAGCTATAACAATATTTCTTGGACTTTTAAATGAAATTTCCTTTCATGCTTAGAAATACAACTTACTGTGGTAGTAATTTCTTTGGCATTGAAAAAAAAGGCATTTTAGAAACCTTTACTGGTGGCTTTGAGAAGGGATATAATTCTAAAGATACAATCTAACAACATTTAATATTGTGAGGATTAAGTAGAAGCTCATTTTAGTGAGCCACTGACCTAGTAATGATATACTGTGTGTGTGGGTGTGCAGGTCCAACAGACAGACAGAGACAGAGAGAGAGAGAGAGAGAATGTGAGAAAGAAAAAGAATAAGAATATGAATTATTGATTGTGGTTCTGAATTTGAAATGTTTTCTGCGTCAGTCTTTCATATCTGATACACCTTATGATACATTTTGAAGAGTCTCCAAGGCCACACTTTCATCAAAGTCAAACACAAGATTAATAACGCAATTTGTCCTGGTAAAGAGAATCAGGAGGCAGAGGATGTTTTGTTTTGGTTTCTGAATTATCAAATTAAATATCTTTAAAAACTTGTTTAAAAATATGAGATCCTTTAATAGTGCATGCTCTTAAATTTTCCTATATGAAAATCTACTCTGAAAAGTTTCAGGTAAGGAGTATGATGTATGTGTGTATAATATTAACTTATAAAATAAGTGTTAAAAATAAGCTGAAGCATATTAACAATTTGAAGAGCTGATTTCAGCAAAAATCAACTTGAATTCGGCAATGCCAAACCAGAAGTGGATAGAAGCACTTTACCCACAGAAGATAGGGGAATGGCTTATATAATTATAGAAGGTGTGGATTCAAAGAAAGGAAAGTATTTTATCGGGTATTAAGCTTAAATCCTAGTTGGCTATTTGAGATTGGTTGTTCCTCAGCTTTAACTTTGTAACCTTGAAGCATTTACATCCTTAGATTTTGGTTTACTTAGGTAGGTCACCATGGTATTAGAGCCACCTCAGTCTAATGACCTCCCTGATTAACTTATTTAACAGATGTTAGTATTTGAAACACACTAATCAAGAATGTAAATTTTAGAGATGGCTACTGACAAATTATTAAAGGATTAAAATATGTTCACATAAAAGAATTATTTAGCATATAGAGTTTTAGGATAATTTAATTAAGGCAATGACAGATATTTAAGATAATATGGTTGTTCTGAAAGATTTTCTGGGTTCCAGTGACCATACATGGATGAAGTTAATGAATCTGACAAGACCAAAAACCTAACACTATATAACAGAGCTATAATTCAACAGCATTGCCTGGTCCTGGGTCTCATACTTAATGAAAATCTCAGTTCCTATTCTGATTCTGGATATATACACATCTTATTATGGAAATGCATTTTCATTTAACTTAGGTAGAATCCCAGGAGTGGAAATTAATAGGTTGTGCAGTGATTTTAATTTTTAACTTAGAACTTCATTAACTTAGAATCAATTTCTGCCATCATTGTTTTGTAGTTTTCAGTGTACATTCCTTTTGTTAAGTTTATTCCAGAGCCTTTTATTCCTTTTGATGTTATTGAATTGAATCTTTTCTTCTATCCCATGAAAGTATTCATATAAAACTATAGATCATGTTATTTGTGAGGTGTGACAGTTTTCTTTTCTTTTTTTTTTTTTTCCTTTCCTATATGGGTGGGTTTTTTTGTGCTGCCTTTTTGCATTGTCAAGAACCAGCAACATAAAATAGAGACAGTGAGACAGTAGAGCATCACGTTCTTTTCTGGAAAATATTCCGTTTTTTAAGTATGATATTAGCTCTAGCTGATTGCTGTTGTTTTTTTAATTTCTAGTTTTGTTTTGTTTTTCCCCTAAATGGTTTTTATCTTGACTAAAAAGTTCCTTTTTTTGTTTCTTTCCCAGTTTGTTGAAAAACCTGTTTTGAATAAGTTTGGGATTTATCAAATGCTACTTCATCTTTTGAGATGACCATGTATGTGGCTTTTGTCGTTCTTTTGAGCAATATGGTATACGACGTGAAATTACCTTTTATGTTAAACCATATTTGACTTCTTGGAATAAATATCACTTGGTAGTGGTTCAAAAAATGTTATATACATTGCTATATTCAATTTACTATCATTTTATAGAATTGTCTGTGTGTGTGTGTGTGTATGTCTTTTATCTTTAAAAATATTTTTGAGAGAGAGAGAGTGAGTGAGTGGGGGAGAAGGGTAGGGGAAGGAGAGAAAGAATCTCAAGCAAGCTCCACACTCATTGTGGAGCCTGATGCGCAGCTCCATCCCATGATCTTGGGACCATGACCTGAGCTGAAATCAAGAGTCTGATGCCCAACCTACTGAGCCACCCAGGTGCTCCTGTTTGTCTATATTTACCAGGGATATTTGTCTGTATTATTTTTATTTTTCTTGTGATGTCTTGGTTTTGTAAGTATCAGGTATCAGGGTATCAAGGTAATATTGATTTAATAGAACAGTACAGAAGTATTTGCTCCTCTTCTGTTTTCTTTAAGATCTTTTTTTTGAAAGACTGACATTATTTTTTTTTTTTTCATTAAATGTTTTGTATATTTCAGCAATGTAATCTTCTGGGCCTAGGATATTTTGTGGAGAGATTTTTAATTACTAATTAAATTTATTTACTTGTTATGACTGTATTACAATATTCTTTCTTGAAAAAAAGTTTCAGTAATTTGTATCTTTTTTTAGAAATATGTTAAATTCATCTAAGTTGTCTTATTTGTTGACAGACTGGTTCACAGTATTCTGTTATAATGTTTTTAATTCCTTTATCATTCATTGTAATACCTACTTTTTAAATTTTGATTTTAGTATTTTTTTCTTCTCTCCTTTTCACTTTGTCAGTCTAAGGTTTTTCAACTTTGCTGATCTTATAAAAAGTAGTAACTCTTCTTAATTGGTTTTCACTCTTTGATTTTATTGATTTTCATATTTATCTGCAATATTTGGTTTCCTGCTTATACTAGATTTAGCTCTTCTTTTACTAATTTCTCAAGATTGCAATTGAGATTATTTTATTTGAGTTAGTTCTTTGCTTTTACTATAGGTATTTAAAACTTGTTATGAACTGAATTATATCTCGCCCAAAATTCATATGTTGAAGACCTAATACTTAGTGTGTCTGTATTTGGAGATATCTTTAAAGAGGTCATTAAAAGTAAATGAGATTACACTTGATCTTAGCCAAAAGGCCGAGAAGCGATAAAAGTAAATGAGATTATAAAGAGGGAGATCTAATCCAACAGGACTGTGTCCCTTTAGGAAAAGGCTGTGCACCAAAGATGTGCACACACAGAGGAAAGGCCCTATGAAAATAGCAAATAAACAAGCATATGCAAGCCAATGAGGGCACAGGAGAAACCAAATCTGCCAACATTTGGTGATCCTGGATCTCCAGCCTCCAGAATTGTGAGGAAATAAGCTTCTGGCCTTTAAACCACCATCCTGTGGTATTTTGTGTAGCAGCCTTACACACTGATACTGAGCTACACATTTTTCCTATAGCATCCCTTTAGCTGCACCCCATTTGTTGTGATATGTTGTGGCTTTGTTTTCATTTAGCTCACAACATTTTCTAAATTCCCTGTGGTTTCCTCCTTAACCCCAAATTACTTTTATGTGTGTTGGTTAATTTCCATTTTTTACATGTGGATTCCCTAACTTCCTTATTGTGTGGCTTTCTAATTTAACTCTGATTTGCTCAGAGAGCATACTTCATATGATTTCAATGATTTTACACTTATTGAGGCTTGTTTTACAGCTTACCATATGTTCTATATTGGGACTGTTCTTTATCAGCTTTAGAAGAGTATGCTTTCTCCTACTGTTGGGTAGAGTGCTCTATATAGATATTACTTAGGTCTGTTTAGTTCATAATGTTTTCAAGTCTTCTATATAATACCGTTTTTTTCTACTTGTTTTACTCTTTAGTAGAGAGTCATTTATGTTTTTGTATTATTGTTAAATTGCCTATATATCTAATCTATTCTATCAGGTTTTGCTTCATGTATTTGGGGTCTCTTTTGTTAGGTGCACACATATATTTATAACTTTTATATCTGCTTGATATAAACTGACATTATAAACATTATAAAATGTTTAAACATTTGGTATAAACTTGATATATATATAAACAAGTATATATATAAACTTGATATATATATATGTTTAAACTTGATATAGACATTATAAAATGTCTTTGATTTTCAGTAATTGTTTTTTGTCTAAAGTATAGTTATTTTTTTCAGATATTAATGCAGTCACTGAAGGTATTTTATGGTTACTTTTGTATATTTTTCCTATATTTTCACTGTCAATTTATTTGTCATCAAATATGTGAACTGTGTGCTTCTTTTAAACAGTATGCAGTTATATCTTGCCTTCTATTCAGTCAGGCAACTATGCATTTAATTTGGAGTGTTACTCCATTCACATTTATTTATTTTTATAATGTTTATTTATTTTTGAAAGGCAGAGACAGAGCGCAAGGAGGGGAGGGACAGAGAGAGAGGGAGACACAGAATCTGAAGCAGGCTCCAGGGTCTGAACTGTCAGCACAGAGTTCCACGTGGGGCTCAAACTCACAAACTGTGAGATCATGACCTGAGCTGAATGAAGTCAGATGCTTAACCTACTGTGTCACCCAGGTGCCCCATATTATTCTATTTACATTTAATGTTGTGACTGATCTGGTTGGATAATGCCTGCTATTTTATTAATAAAAAATATATACATTACATATTAAGAAATATATATACATTATGCATATGTTACATTACGTATATATCATACATAACATAATTTCATGTCTTCTGTCTCCTTTATGCCAGATTCCCAGTTTTTTTACACTAAGTGGGTATTTTTAGTGTATCATTAATGTTTTTTATGTTTCAGGTTTTTTTTTTTTACTCTAGTTTTGAATTGCTTTCTTTGGTGTTTGCTTTATGGCTCTATAAAATATGTTCTACAAATATAAACTATGCATGCACATGACTATAATGTCTATAATACGTATGGAAGTAATGTATTTGAAAATGATAGTCCTAGGAGGGTGGTCACTACATATGTTTGTGTGTGTGTGTGTGTGTGTGTGTATGTGTGTGTGTGTGTGTATATGTATACACATGTATATATATATACACACACATATGTTTTTATGTCTTTATTAGTTCAGATATGAAATGATTTCAGAAAGGAGAAAATACACTTATCATTTATAGAACTGTACATAATTATTATTTCTAGTAGTCTTCTTTTCTTCTTGTGGTTATGAGTTACTGCTGTCGGGCAGTATTTTCTTTATGAGCCCAAAATATAATTTTATAATTATTTTTATGCAATTTTCCTTTATGCAATTTTCTTTTAAATTTGTTAAAAGAAAATAATATATTGCCTCATAATTGTCTACATAATTACATTTATAAGTGATCTTTCTTTGAGAGGATTTGATTTGCCATCCAGTGTCATTTTCTCTGGAAAAATTTCTGATAGCATTTCTTCCAGAATAGTCCATCATGAAAGAATTCTCTCACTCTGCTTATCTAGGGATGCCTTTATTTCACGTTTGAAGGATAGTTACACTAGATATGGAAATATTGGTTGGTATGTTTTCCCTTTTTTCATCACTTGGAATATTCCATGTCACTGTCTCCTGGTTTCCATAGTTATTTCTGAGCAGCTATTAATCTTGTGTTCTTCTTGCTTGTAAGGATTTTAATTTTCTTTTGCTCCTATTTTTTGCCTTACCACATGACTGTGATGAGTCTACTTGGAAATCTTTTTACACTACCTGAAGTTTGTTGGGCTTATTGGAAGTACAGATAAATTATTTTCATCAAATTTGGGAATTTTCTGCTTCCACTTCTTCTTTCATCTTTCTCTTCATTAGGTGTATGCTGATGTATTCATTGATATCTTTTAGGTCTATGATTTCCCACTCACTATCCTCCATTCTTTTTTCCTTTCTTTTCTTCATATAGGATAGTCTCTATACTCAAGCTCATTGAGTCATTCTTCTGCCATCTCAAGTCTTCTCTAGTAAATTTATATTTTCAGTCACTGTAATTGTTTAACCCAGAGTATCCATTTGGCTTTGTTTTTAAAATGTTTATCTGTATTGATTATTTTCTATTTGATTGAGTAATCATTGTTGTACATGCTTCTAGTTATTTAATCATGGTTTATTTTAGTTCTTTGAAGATATTTATAACTCCCTCCTAAGTTCAACATATGAGACCCCCTCAGACAATTTTTCATTGATTTCTTTTTTTTTTCCTGTCCATGGGTTAAAATTTCCTTTTTCTCCTTTTGTACATCTAATCTTTGTTATTGTTATTATTGAAAACTGGGCATTTGAGAGAACATATCAAAACAAATATTGACTCTGATTTTCCATTCCAGGGTGGTGCTTGTTGTTGGTCTTTTTATAGTTGTTTGTTTCCTTAGTGACTTGCCTTGCCCAATTGTGTATAGTCTACTACCCTCACAGTTTGCCTCTGTTAATTTTTTGTCCTTTCAATCATATTATATTCTAACCAGTCTTCCTTAGGGTTGTTGCTTGATCAGTGTTGCTTAGCTGTCAGCCAATGATTCAACAGAAATCTTGTTTTAACATCTTGAGCCAGTGTTTCACCATTGGCCAGCAGAGCTGTGTATAAGTTAGGGAATGTGTGAAAAACTAAAAGGGACTTTAGAAATGTTTTGCAGGCACTACTTTGTTCACCAAGGATATACAATTACCCACAGATGTATTGCTTAATGGTCCCTCTTGGGCATGAGTTTAACTTTGTGCATGCACTAGCTTTCCATACAAACAGGGATAGGTTGAATCTTCAGACAGTATTTGGCTCTCTTTATCCTGATTTCCCTTCCAGATTCATGATTTGTGATTCTATTTTTTGCCCCAAATGGTAAAGAAATATTGGTATAGTTATTATGTTAATGTACCCTGATTATTTGCCATTGGAGTTGTTATCGTTTTTGATAATACTTCTGGAAATAAAATTTTTCACACTTTGATCCCATTAAAGCCATTTCCTTATGCTACCAGTCCTCTCTGACTGCCCCACCCTACTAAAACGTCTGTATTGAAGATCCAGGGATAGAAGTATTGGGAGTAGGCCAGATAAAAACACCATACACTTCCACTTTTCTTCCTGTTGATCAGTACATTGTCTTAAGTAAGTCATCTGTCTTATGACTTTTTTCAATTTCCCAAGTCTTTAAATGGTTGTTTGAATGATTCTGTCCAGTTGCCATTGTTCTTTTGGGACAGGATTTGCTAAATCAATCATTCTGGAAGTCACTTACGCTCTTTTGATTTCAGTAATCCCAGCGTCTCTCATGGTGGTGGTGGTAATTTACCATTACTCCTCAGGTTTGGAACTTGTAAGTGTCTTAGCCAAATAAATTTATTTTTCCTGGTTTTCACTTATTCTTTTTGAAGATGTTGTAAGAAACCATGTTGTGATGATCTATTTTCATATCTAGACTTATAATACCACTTTCAAGGAATTCTTAATTTCCATGTCTACAGAATACTCTGTAATTTAAAAAAAAAATTTAACATGTATTCATTTTTGAGAGACACAGAGACAGAGACAGAGCATGAGTGGGGGAGGGGTAGAGAGAGGGAGAGACAGAATCGGAAGCAGGCTCCAGGCTCTGAGCCATCAGCACAGAGCCCGACACGGGGCTCGAACCCACGAACTGTGAGATCATGACCTGACGGGAAGTCAAGTCTGACGTTTAACTGACTGAGCCACCCGGCACCCCTGTAATTCTTTTTTTATCTATATATTGCTATTCCAATTTGCACAGATCTATGAAATGCTAAATTTGAAGAATCTTGTTTTCAAAAAAAAAAGTTTTTGGCAAAATGGCAAGAGCTACATCGACTTAATAAGAACTGCTGCTATAATACAATATGCTCACTCTGCGCCCCCCCCCCCTTTTTTAAATCTCTTACTTTTCATATTATCTTTCTGATTTGTTTTGGGGTGGGTCGGTGATATTATCAGGAAACAAGCTGCTTCTAGATTATCTGAAACCTGAAAAAGCCTTGCCTGTTTAAAAGAATGTAAATTTCTTCATTTCACTGATATAAAGAATCTAAATTTCTTCATCACATTGATGTAAATTTTTTCATTACATTTCACAGGATGCAATGTTCCTATTGGTTACTAAACTTCTGAATATTTCTATTTAACCACTTCATGAACACTTTCATATGAACTCAGTTCCAGATGTTGGTTGCCTCTCATTTGGATGGTTACAGTCTTATTTTGAAACATTTCTCCTTTTATTCCTCCTGATTGTGTGTGCAGAAAACACTAAAATGCCTGTTAACTGGCAAATCATTTCTTTCTTGTATTCACATGTTTATTTCATCCAGCAGTATTATTAGATATATACTGTGTACCAACACAGTGCTATGCTCAGGGGGCATACTCACAAATAACCACTTCCCCTGGATGTATGTCTATAGTCAAAACAAAATGTGGTGCACAAACACCTAACTTCCAGAAAACTGTAATAGTTTGCATTAAATATACATATCACATTGTATGTTATGAAGTTCTAATGTATATCCATTTTCTACCTAAAGTTCTTACATATGATTGGAGATCAGTTTCAATTTTAATGCAAACTGTGAAAGGAAAGAGTCTAAATTTTAATTCAGCCCAAGAAGCCATTTGTGTGCAGACATATAACTATAAATATTTAACTTTAATGCCATATTGAGTAAATCCATATGAGAAGATGATGATGTCTATTAGAATGAATAAGATCTATAAGAACAGTCTAGTTGTGTGGTCTTTGTCCAGAATTTTTTTTTCTGAAATCATTTAAATTCTTAGTGTTAGGCTTTACATTGGCAAAATGGAATAGTATGCATTATACTCTTCCAAAAGGAATTTGGAGGTGGGGAATAAAATAAAAAAAAATAAAGTATTTAAACAAGATGATAGTATATCAATTTGGGTTGTTACAAAAAGATCAAAGTCATTTTATTTATTATTTTTCATATCATCTGGATGTTTCATATATTGTATTTTTTAAATTTTAATACATGAATAATAAAATTTTGTAAGTATAGCAATGACATAAATCAAACCTAGATTTTGTTTTTAAAATGTGTCTTTTAATTCTTTTAACAAATCACTCTAGTTTCACTGTAATTGGTAAGTCTAAGTTGGATATATATTTTTTTAAATGCTTTCTATGGAAAGCAGGAGAAAGATTGTAGACACTGTTATTCAGAAAAAAATACACAAAAACCTCTAGAGTACTCAAATGTTCACTATGGCCCTCTAATTTTGAGCTCTTCGCTGTGATGACAGTCTATTCTTTCCAAAAGCTTATGCCTTCCACCTGCTGCCACTTCTGCCCATAGTCCTTGTTCCTCTGTCAGTATCTCCTTTGCTAAATTTAAAACTGAATAATGAGGTCACCCACACGGCCTTCTTCTCCTAGGACTTTTGAAAGCTAAGACTTTTTTTTTAATGTTCAAACTGTGTCTCAAATTCAATTCCTATGATGACATTATGACACCCTGAATAAAAATAAGAATGGCTTGTCTGGAATTTTATATTAAATTTTAATAAGAAGTGTATTTCATGGTATTTTGATTTTTGTTTGGAGAGAATTTTTATAAAACAGTGTAAGAAGTCTGACTTTTACTTGGGTACACTGCTCAATTTTTTTTTTCTTAGAAATGCTGTTTATTTTTAAATTCTCATATGGCAAAATTAGCTCTTTTTTGCATACAGGTCCGTGAATTTTAAAATATGTATAGATTCAAGTGACCACCAGCAGTCATGATACAGTGTAAGTTCCAACATCCCCCAAATTACCTCATGTTATCCCTTTATACTGGCACCTACCCACCTAACCCTGGCAACCATCAATCTGTTCTCCCTCAGATAAGTTTTGGTTTTTTATTGGAGAACATTACATACATGGAATTATAAAGTATGTAACCTTGTAAGGCTGGCACTTTGTACTTAGTATAATACCTTTGAGACTTATCTGAGTTATTGTATATACCATAGTTTGTTATTCTGTGTTTGTTGGAATACCGTTGTGTGGCTGTACCACAGTTTATTACTTTTTAACAATAATTTTTTTAAATTTTTTACTTTTATTTTTAAAATATTATTAAGTTGTTTATGTTAATTCCAGTGTCATTAATGAACAGTGTTATATTAGTTTCAGGTGTACCGTACAGTAATTTCACAATTCTATACATTACGCAGTGCTCATCATGATAAATATACTTTATTTTAACATATTTTAACGTTTATTCACTTTTTGAGAGACAGAGACAGAGTGTGAGCAGGGCAGGGCAGAGAGAGAGAGGGAGACACAGAATCCAAAGCAGGCTCCAGGCTCTGAGTCTTCAACACTGAGCTTTAATGCATGGTTCAAACTCACAAACCATGAAATCATGACCTGAGCTGAAGTTGAACACTTAACTGACCAAGCCATCCAGGCTCCCCTGGTAAGCATACTCTTAATTCCCTTCACATATTCTCTTCACAAACCATCAGTTTGTTCTCTATAGTTAAGAGTCTGTTTCTTGGTTTCCCTCTCTCTCTCTCTTTCTCCTTTTGAACAGATCACTGAAATGGACAAGTTGTTTTTTGTTTTAATAGAATGTGGATCTTTACATTTCTTACACAGATGCATTCTTTCTTTTTTTTTTTCTTTTAAGGGGCCAACTTTTTTTTTTTTTTTTTTTTAAGTTTATTTAAGAGAGAGAGAGAGCGAGCAGGGGAGTGGTACAGAGAGAAGGAGAGAGACAATCCCAAGTAGGCTCCAAACTGTCATTGAGGAGTCCAATGTCAGGCTCAAACCCACAAACCATGAAATCATGACCTGAGCCAAAATCTAGAGTCAGATGCTTAACTGACTGAGCCACCCAGGCACCCCCAGATGCATTTCTTAAAATCTATTTTAGTCACTATCCTACTTTTGGAAAGTATTCCATATTAATTAATGAAAATCTGATCATATTTCCTGATAATGCTCTAAATTTATATGCACAATAAGAGGACAAATGAGGGGCACCTGGGTGGCTCAGTGGGTTGAGCATCCAACTTTGGCTCAGGTCATGATCTCACGGCTTGTGGGTTCAAGCCCCACGTTGGGCTCTGTGCTGACAGCATGGAAACTGGAGCCTGCTTTGGATTCTGTGTCTCCCTCTCTCCCTGTCCCTCCTCTGCTCTTTCTCTCTCTCTCTCTCTCTCATTCCCACTCTCTCTCTCAAAAATAAATAAACATTAAAAAAAATAGGAAGACTGACGACTTTTTCAGAAGTGATACTGAGTCATGTGAAGAAGATATGGACATTTCCCTTCAGGTTATATTAAAAGTCAATATCTATAAACATAGTATCTGACCTGTTCAGGTCTGTCTGACAGATTCAACAATGGTTCCATTTGATCAGCCACCCTAGGAAAATTCTAATTGTGTCAATTTTCGGAAATGCAATAGGCTTAACTTAATGGATTTCTGCTTTCAGCTTTACCTCTGACTTCAAAGGCTACAGAAGCACAACTATTGTCAAGGTTTATTGAATATGAAATATTGCTAGAAGATATATGAAATCCCTTTAAATGAGACAAAAATGGAAATGTGGCTTATCTCATGTATTTATTTATTTTTCTTGGTCTCAATTCCTTTTTAAAACTTTTTTTTTCAACGTTTATTTATTTTTGGGACAGAGAGAGACAGAGCATGAGCGGGCGAGGGGCAGAGAGAGAGGGAGACACAGAATCGGAAACAGGCTCCAGGCTCTGAGCCATCAGCCCAGAGCCCGACGCGGGGCTCGAACTCACGGACCGCGAGATCGTGACCTGGCTGAAGTCGGACGCTTAACCGACTGCGCCACCCAGGCGCCCCATCTTGGTCTCAATTCCTAACATGGCATTCTAACTGTGGTACCTCAAATATCAATACCCAGCTGTAGAATAAAACATTTAAGGCTTGATATGTAATCAGGGTTAAGTAAATTGTTCTTTGGTATGTATCTAAGTGGGTTTTCTATGCCCAACAAAATCAGACCTAAAGAAGATGAATGAATATGCTTGAAATTCCCTTGAGAGTATATTACTGTCTTCATGAGATTTAAATCTGCATTCATCTGTGGTGATTATATCCCCATTTTTGACGAAAGTCAAAATAAAGCTATTTTTACATTTCTGTTTGAGCATATAGTTAATTAAATTCAAAAGTTATTTTATATTGACTAAATAGTATGTAGAATTATAGGTAATTATAAGTGGAAGGACAGAGTTAATATATGATATGTATATATTTATATCTATCAAATGAGACAAGAAGTTTGTTGACTTGACCAAGATCAAGAATCTAGATCCATAAGCAGAAATCAGTAATTCTAATTTAAATTATGTCTTCTTTCCAATACACATATTTACTTTTGTAGTTCCAACTGCTAATAATATGATCATTGCATCTATATTTTTTTTTTAATTTTTTTTTTCAACGTTTATTTATTTTTGGGACAGAGAGAGACAGAGCATGAACAGGGGAGGGGCAGAGAGAGAGGGAGACACAGAATCGGAAACAGGCTCCAGGCTCTGAGCCATCAGCCCAGAGCCCGACGCGGGGCTCGAACTCACGGACCGCGAGATCGTGACCTGGCTGAAGTCGGACGCTTAACCGACTGCGCCACCCAGGCGCCCCTCATTGCATCTATATTTATTGAACATTTAATGCGAGCTAGCAATTTCACTAAAAAATACTAAGTGGAAATTTTTGTAGTTTAACCAACAGGAATTTGCAATTCACACTTATCCAAGATTTATTAAAAGGTATGTAAATTGGCTAAGCAATCATCACCCACATGTAGCCCAGAGAAAGCTAAAGATCTAACAAGAGTTCTATCCATTGATTTATATGAATTGAGAATGCTAAGCATTTTTCTTTCTCTCTCCATTCCTGCACTCAACTCTACCTCCAATCCAACTCAGCCCCGAAAGAACTCTTTGAGACAGCAGGAGTAGTAATCTCCAAGACAGAAGATCTGAATACTGACCCTAGGTCAATGATTGATAAGCTTCAGAAACTCTTATATTAACTCCAGGGTGCTTCTTGAGTGGGGCACAAGAGAATTATTAATATAAAGTAGCACACGTCCTTGGAATTTAGGAAGCTTAAATGTCTAATTGTCTGCTAGAAAATTCAGAAGAGGTGGGTTGGCTTAATCAGCTTTCAGTGGCATGGAAGAAAATGAATATATGGGTGAATATAGCTTGTTCTTCCAGGTTTTGATTTTTTGGGTGAGCCACATGTAAAATAAAGAAGGTAGTCAGGCTCAAGTTGGTTGGCTGATGGAGGAAGGGCACCTAAGGTTATAGAATATGGTCAAGAACAGTGAGTGTTGCAAGAGTTCAAAAATCACTGTTGCTTTCATTTTCACAGGGAATGAAAATAACGTTAAGTCCATTCTATGAAATATAAATTTGAAGATATGGTAAAAATCTCTTCATGATTTCCTTGCCTAAAGAAGAGACTTAAGTAGAATTTAGTTAAAGTATGGGGCAAAAAAATCATTAATTGCATGTTATTATCAATAAATGTTCTACTCACCTATTTTATTCTAAGAAGTTAAAAGAAAAATAAAAAAATGGATCTTTCTAACAGATGCTAAATTGGATACAAAAGTTTATTCCCCTTAGCTTGTACAAAAATTTATAGACATCTAGAATTTTCTGTCAGTTTTCTCCCTTTTGTTTTTTTTGTTTTTTTTTTTTTTTTTTTTGGGGAAAAATGAGTTGTTTTTATTTTTTTATTTTTTTTTTTTTAGAGTTTCTGAGTCACTATTTTATTTTATTTTTTTTTTTTTTTTTATGAAATTTATTGTCAAATTGGTTTCCATACAACACCCAGTGCTCATCCCAAAAGGTGCCCTCCTCAGTACCCATCACCCACCCTCTCCTCCCTCCCACCCCCCATCAACCCTTAGTTTGTTCTCAGTTCTCAACAGTCTCTTATGCTTTGGCTCTCTCCCACTCTAACCTCTTTTTTTTTTTTTTTTGTTCCCCTCCCCCATGGGTTTCTCTTAAGTTTCTCAGGATCCACATAAGAGTGAAACCATATGGTATCTGTCTTTCTCTGTATGGCTTATTTCACTTAGCATCACACTCTCCAGTTCCATCCACGTTGCTACAAAAGGCCATATTTCATTTTTTCTCATTGCCACGTAGTACTCCATTGTGTATATAAACCACAATTTCTTTATCCATTCATCAGTTGATGGACATTTAGGCTCTTTCCATAATTTGGCTATTGTTGAGAGTGCTGCTATGAACATTGGGGTACAAGTGCCCCTATGCATCAGTACTCCTGTGTCCCTTGGATAAATTCCTAGGAGTGCTATTGCTGGGTCATAGGGTAGGTCTATTTTTAATTTTCTGAGGAACCTCCACACTGCTTTCCAGAGCGGCTGCACCAATTTGCATTCCCACCAACAGTGCAAGAGGGTTCCCGTTTCTCCACATCCTCTCCAGCATCTATAGTCTCCTGATTTGTTCATTTTGGCCACTCTGACTGGTGTGAGGTGATATCTGAGTGTGGTTTTGATTTGTATTTCCCTGATAAGGAGTGACGCTGAACATCTTTTCATGTGCCTGTTGGCCATCCGGATGTCTTCTTTAGAGAAGTGTCTATTCATGTTTTCTGCCCATTTCTTCACTGGGTTATTTGCTTTTCGGGTGTGGAGTTTGGTGAGCTCTTTATAGATTTTGGATACTAGCCCTTTGTCCGATATGTCATTTGCAAATATCTTTTCCCATTCCGTTGGTTGCCTTTTAGTTTTGTTGGTTGTTTCCTTTGCTGTGCAGAAGCTTTTTATCTTCATAAGGTCCCAGCAATTCACTTTTGCTTTTAATTCCCTTGCCTTTGGGGATGTGTCGAGTAAGAGATTGCTACGGCTGAGGTCAGAGAGGTCTTTTCCTGCTTTCTCCTCTAAGGTTTTGATGGTTTCCTGTCTCACATTCAGGTCCTTTATCCATTTGGAGTTTATTTTTGTGAATGGTGTGAGAAAGTGGTCTAGTTTCAACCTTCTGCATGTTGCTGTCCAGTTCTCCCAGCACCATTTGTTAAAGAGACTGTCTTTTTTCCATTGGATGTTCTTTCCTGCTTTGTCAAAGATGAGTTGGCCATACGTTTGTGGGTCTAGTTCTGGGGTTTCTATTCTATTCCATTGGTCTATGTGTCTGTTTTTCTGCCAATACCATGCTGTCTTGATGATGACAGCTTTGTAGTAGAGGCTAAAGTCTGGGATTGTTATGCCTCCTGCTTTGGTCTTCTTCTTCAAAATTACTTTGGCTATTCGGGGCCTTTTGTGGTTCCATATGAATTTTAGGATTGCTTGTTCTAGTTTCGAGAAGAATGCTGGTGCAATTTTGATTGGGATTGCATTGAATGTGTAGATAGCTTTGGGTAGTATTGACATTTTGATAATATTTATTCTTCCAATCCATGAGCAGGGAATGTCTTTCCATTTCTTTAAATCTTCTTCAATTACCTTCATAAGCTTTCTATAGTTTTCAGCATACAGATCCTTTACATCTTTGGTTAGATTTATTCCTAGGTATTTTATGCTTCTTGGTGCAATTGTGAATGGGATCAGTTTCTTTATTTGTCTTTCTGTTGCTTCATTGTTAGTGTATAAGAATGCAACTGATTTCTGTACATTGATTTTGTATCCTGCAACTTTGCTGAATTCATGTATCAGTTCTAGCAGACTTTTGGTGGAGTCTATCGGATTTTCCATGTATAATATCATGTCATCTGCAAAGAGCGAAAGCTTGACTTCATCTTTGCCAATTTTGACGCCTTTGATTTCCTTTTGTTGTCTGATTGCTGTTGCTAGAACTTCCAGCACTATGTTAAATAACAGCGGTGAGAGTGGGCATCCCTGTCGTGTTCCTGATCTCAGGGAAAAAGCTCTCAGTTTTTCCCCGTTGAGGATGATGTTAGCTGTGGGCTTTTCATAAATGGCTTTTATGATCTTTAAGTATGTTCCTTCTATCCCGACTTTCTCAAGAGTTTTTATTAAGAAAAGGTGCTGGATTTTGTCGAAGGCCTTTTCTGCATCGATTGACAGGATCATATGGTTTTTCTCCTTTTTTTTGTTAATGTGATGTATCACGTTGATTGATTTGCGAATGTTGAACCAGCCCTGCATCCCAGGAATGAATCCCACTTGATCATGGTGAATAATTCTTTTTATATGCCGTTGAATTCGATTTGCTAGTATCTTATTGAGAATTTTTGCATCCATATTCATCAGGGATATTGGCCTGTAGTTCTCTTTTTTTACTGGGTCTCTGTCTGGTTTAGGAATCAAAGTAATACTGGCTTCATAGAATGAGTCTGGAAGTTTTCCTTCCCTTTCTATTTCTTGGAATAGCTTGAGAAGGATAGGTATTATCTCTGCTTTAAACGTCTGGTAGAACTCCCCTGGGAAGCCATCTGGTCCTGGACTCTTATTTGTTGGGAGATTTTTGATAACCGATTCAATTTCTTCGCTGGTGATGGGTCTGTTCAAGCTTTCTATTTCCTCCTGGTTGAGTTTTGGAAGAGTGTGGGTGTTCAGGAATTTGTCCATTTCTTCCAGGTTGTCCAATTTGTTGGCATATAATTTTTCATAGTATTCCCTGATAATTGTTTGTATCTCTGAGGGATTGGTTGTAATAATTCCATTTTCATTCATGATTTTATTTATTTGGGTCATCTCCCTTTTCTTTTTGAGAAGCCTGGCTAGAGGTTTGTCAATTTTGTTTATTTTTTCAAAAAACCAACTCTTGGTTTCATTGATCTGCTCTACAGTTTTTTTAGATTCTATATTGTTTATTTCTGCTCTGATCTTTATTATTTCTCTTCTTCTGCTGGGTTTAGGCTGCCTTTGCTGTTCTGCTTCTATTTCCTTTAGGTGTGCTGTTAGATTTTGTATTTGGGATTTTTCTTGTTTCTTGAGATAGGCCTGGATTGCAATGTATTTTCCTCTCAGGACTGCCTTCGCTGCGTCCCAAAGCGTTTGGATTGTTGTATTTTCATTTTCGTTTGTTTCCATATATTTTTTAATTTCTTCTCTAATTGCCTGGTTGACCCACTCATTCGTTAGTAGGGTGTTCTTTAACCTCCATGCTTTTGGAGGTTTTCCAGACTTTTTTCTGTGGTTGATTTCAAGCTTCATAGCATTGTGGTCTGAAAGTATGCATGGTATGATTTCAATTCTTGTAAACTTATGAAGGGCTGTTTTGTGACCCAGTATATGATCTATCTTGGAGAATGTTCCATGTGCACTCGAGAAGAAAGTATATTCTGTTGCTTTGGGATGCAGAGTTCTAAATATATCTGTCAAGTCCATCTGATCCAATGTCTCATTCAGGGCCCTTGTTTCTTTATTGACCGTGTGTCTAGTTGATCTATCCATTTCTGTAAGTGGGGTGTTAAAGTCCCCTGCAATTACCACATTCTTATCAATAAGGTTGCTTATGTTTATGAGTAATTGTTTTATATATTTGGGCGCTCCGGTATTCGGCGCATAGACATTTATAATTGTTAGCTCTTCCTGATGGATAGACCCTGTCACTATTATATAATGTCCATCTTCATCTCTTGTTACAGCCTTTAATTTAAAGTCTAGTTTGTCTGATATAAGGATGGCTACTCCAGCTTTCTTTTGGCTTCCAGTAGCATGATAAATAGATCTCCATCCCCTCACTCTCAATCTAAAGGTGTCCTCAGGTCTAAAATGAGTCTCTTGTAGACAGCAAATAGATGGGTCTTGTTTTTTTATCCATTCTGATACCCTAAGTCTTTTGGTTGGCGCATTTAATCCATTTACATTCAGTGTTATTATAGAAAGGTATGGGTTTAGAGTCATTGTGATGTCTGTATGTTTTATGCTTGTAGTGATGTCTCTGGTACTTTGTCTCACAGGGTCCCCCTTAGGATCTCTTGGAGGGCTGGTTTAGTGGTGACAAATTCCTTCAGCTTTTGTTTGTTTGGGAAGACCTTTATCTCTCCTTCGATTCTAAATGACAGACTTGCTGGATAAAGGACTCTCGGCTGCATATTTTTTCTGTCTAGCACACTGAAAATCTCGTGCCAATTCTTTCTGGCCTGCCAAGTTTCAAAAGAGAGATCAGTCACGAGTCTTATAGGTCTCCCTTTATATGTGAGGGCACGTTTACCCCTTGCTGCTTTCAGAATTTTCTCTTTATCCTTGTATTTTGCCAGTTTCACTATGATATGTCGTGCAGAAGATCGATTCAAGTTACGTCTGAAGGGAGTTCTCTGTGCCTCTTGGATTTCAATGCCTTTTTCCTTCCCCAGTTCAGGGAAGTTCTCAGCTATTATTTCTTCAAGTACCCCTTCAGCACCTTTCCCTCTCTCTTCCTCCTCTGGGATACCAATAATGCGTATATTATTTCTTTTTAGTGTATCACTTAGTTCTCTAATTTTCCCCTCGTACTCCTGGATTTTTTTATCTCTCTTTTTCTCAGCTTCCTCTTTTTCCATAACTTTATCTTCTAGTTCACCTATTCTCTCCTCTGCCTCTTCAATCCGAGCTGTGGTGGTTTCCATTTTGTTATGCATTTCGTTTAAAGCGTTTTTCAGCTCCTCGTGACTGTTCCTTAGTCCCTTGATCTCTGTAGCAAGAGATTCTCTGCTGTCCGCTATACTGTTTTCAAGCCCAGCGATTAATTTTATGACTATTATTCTAAATTCACTTTCTGTTATATTATTTAAATCCTTTTTGATCAGCTCATTAGCTGTTGTTATTTCCTGGAGATTCTTCTGAGGGGAATTCTTCCGCTTGGTCATTTTGGATAGTCCCTGGCGTGGTGAGGACCTGCAGGGCACTTCCCCTGTGCTGTGGTGTATAACTGGAGTTCGTGGGCGGAGCCGCAGTCAGACCTGATGTCTGCCCCCAGCCCACCGCTGTGTCCACAGTCAGACTGGTGCGTGCCTTCTCTTCCCCTCTCCTATGAGCGGGATTCACTGTGGGGTGGGGTGGCCTGTCTGGGCTACTTGCAGACTGCCAGGCTTGTGATGCTGGGGATCTGGCGTCTTAGCTGGGGTGGGTAGGCAAGGTGCACAGGGGCAAGAGGGGCAGGCTTAGCTTGCTTCTCCTTAGGTGATCCTCTTCAGGAGGGGCCCTGTGGCAGCGGGAGGGAGTCAGATCCGCTGCCGGAGGTTTGGCTCCGCAGAAGCGCAGAGTTGGGTGTTTGCGCACGGAGCGAGCAAGTTCCCTGGCAGGAACTGGTTCTCTTTGGGATTTTGGCTGGGGGATGGGCGGGGGAGATGGCGCTGGCGAGCGCCTTTGTTCCCCACCAAACTGAGCTCTGTCGTCCGGGGGCTCAGCAGCTCTCCTTCCCTTTGTCCTCCAGCCTTCCCGCTTTCTGAGCAGAGCTGTTAACTTATGACCTCCCAGACACTAAGTCGCGCTTGCTGTCGGAACACAGTCCGTCAGGCCCCTCCGCTTTTTGCAAGCCAGACTCGGGGGCTCTGCTTGGCCGGCGAGCCGCCCCTCCGCCCCGGCTCCCTCCCGCCAGTCCGTGGAGCGCGCACCGCCTCGCCGCCCTTCCTACCCTCTTCCGTGGGCCTCTGGTCTGCGCTTGGCTCCGGCGACTCTGTTCTGCTAATCCTCTGGTGGTTTTCTGGGTTATTTAGGCAGGTGTAGGTGGAATCTAAGTGATCGGCAGGACGCGCGGTGAGCCCAGCGTCCTCCTACGCCGCCATCTTCCCTCTCTCCCTCAGTTTTCTCCCTTTTGTGAGGCAAAAAGTATAAGGTCATCCAAGAAACAATGATACAACATTGTGAAGGAAACATTATGTTAAATAAAATTATTTTAACAAGTCAATTACAATTTAATAATTCTTGTAATTTTTGTTGTTTTGTTTCTAAGTCATAATTACTAGTATAAGGTTAGAAATAAGGTGATTTCTTTAAAAAACGATGAAATAAAGAAAATGCAGATGAGAAAAGATACGGTATATTGTATATAATTTACTGTATAAAGTAGAGCCACTCTGAGGTATATTTAAAATGTGAATGTTCAGGGGCGTCTGTGTGGCTCAGTCGGTTAAGGGTCCGACTTCAGCTCAGGTCATGATCTCACTGCTGGTGAGTTCGGACACCGTGTCGGTCGGGGGCAGCAGCCTGCTTCGAATTCTGTGTCTCCCTCTCTCTCTGCCCCTCCCCCACTCGCTCTGTGTCCTCTCTCTCTCTCTCTCTCTCTCTCTGAAATAAAAACCTTAATTTTTTAAAAAAAATGTGAATATTCTCACAACACACACAAAGGTAATTACATGATGTGATGAAACTGTTAGGTAACATATGGTAGTATTCATATTGCAATATATATATGTACCAAAAAATGCACTGTACGCCTAAAGTTTATACAATGTTTTATATCAATTATAATGCAATAAAGCTGGAAAAAATGTAAGCATTTAGTAAACACAAATATTCTAAAATGTTTTTATTTTGTAATAGATTGCAGTGATTCTTAGCATCATCCCTCATGATTTCAACAGTGGCAAAAAAACTGAATTTGCTAGTTAGCTTGATTTAAGTTAAATTTCTTGGTTACATAATATAATGAAGTTATTTTGGACAAGACATTAAACTTGCTATTTTTGTTTAAACTTTCTATGGGGCACCTGGGTGGCTCAGTTGGTTAAGTATTTGATTTAGGCTAAGGTGATGTCATGAGATCATGAGATCATGATGATCTCATGGTTTGTGAGTCTGAGCCCCATGTTGGGCTCTGTGCTGACATCTCTCTCAGAGCCTGGAGCCTGCTTTGGATCTGTGTCTCCCTCTCTCTCTTTCCCTCCCCTGCTTGTTCTCTGTCTCTGTCTCTCTCAAAAATAAATGAACATTAAAAAAAAAAAAAAAACTTTCTATAGCACTAAGTAGATTTTTTTTTCCCTGATATAGAAACATTCTAGATTTTTTAACCCATGGGCAGAAGTGCCCCCTTGCAAATTATGTATTTCATAGTTGTAGATTATTTGGCTCGTCTTCTTTAAAAATCATTTTTTTTCACCTAACTTACATTAGTGAATGTATCACTCACTTTTTATTGTGCAATAAAATGTAATTTTAAGCAATATAACCTTTTTAAACCAGTCCATAAGTCTATAGGTGGGTTTCGTCTTGCAAGATGAGCTAATGTAGGATTCTCCCTTGTGTTTGCTGCCAACTGAAAGATGGGCAAGTGACTATGTGATATAGGATGGCCTAACTAACAGGTAGTTACATAGTCCCTAGCAGGAATTCCTTGGTTCTCCTCTATTTGACTCCAAGTCTTCCAGAGGTCTTGTTTAGGTTAGTCACAGCACAGTCTTAGGGCTCCAAGCACAGCAAGAGAATTCAAGTCCCAAGGAGCAAACTCTGTTCAAGTCTTCTCCTGTGTCATGTCTGATATTTCCATTGTTCAAAGCAACTTGTGTGTCCAACCCAATGGAAGAGTGAAGATTTCATAAGTTATATTTATTTTCCATCCCCAATTCACTGTGGCATTTCAGATAATACAGAGAAGTAGTATAACATCTCATTCATGTTATTACATGTAAGGCAAATTAACCATTAGCCTATTTACTCAGAATAGAGTAAATTCCTTTCTGCAAAGAAAACTATAGAAACTTCCTTTATAGTTTTATTTAAAGTCCTTTGTTAACAAAAAACTTAACAAAAGCAAAAGTAATTTGTTAAGCTCATCTGTTTTCTCCTACTTGTCAGTTCTCATTCAGAGAAAGGAAAATGTTTGGATGAGGGATCAAGTAAAATTCTACAGAAAAAAAATCATGTTGTAAAAATCCAAAAAAAAATTGCTACCGCCAGAGAATATATATTTACATCATTAAATAAAATGAATTGAAGGAGTTGAATTTTCTATGCTTGTATATAAATGATTAGGAGAAAATCTGAGATTGAATATTTATAGAACATACTCTCCTCAAGCACAAATCACAGTATAACTCTAAAAGGATAAGTAAAACCTTTCTCCCAAGTGAACAGTTCTATTGAGAAAGTTACTATTTGATGAAAGTTTTGCAGCCATGAATTTAAGCTGATATGGAAAACTTATGTAGTAACAGTTTTATTTGAGAACTTAATTGGCTAATTATATTTATACTACTTAAAGGAAACAGGTTATCAAAAAGTAGAGACTTCTCTTTCTGCAGCTTCTTTATTGGTGTATGGAAATACAACCAATTTCCATGCATTGATTTTATATCCTGCAACTTTGAATTCATGGATCAGCTCTAGCATTTTTTGGTGGAATATTTTGGGTTTTCCATAGATACTATCATGTTGTCTGTGAAGAATGAAAGTTTTACTTCCTTCTTGTTGATTTGGATGCCTTTTAGTTCTTTGTGTCGTCTGATTGCTGAGGTTAGGTCCCCCAATATCAGGCTGAATAACAGTGGTGATAGTGGACATCCTTGTTGTGTTCTTGACCTTAGGGGGAAAGCTCTCAGTTTTTCTCCATTGAGGATAATATTAGTGGTGGGTCTTTCATAAATAGCTTTATGATCCTGAGGTATGATCCTTCTGTCCCTACTTTCTCAAGGGGTTTTAATCAAGAAAGGATGCTGTATTTTGTTAAATGCCTTTGATCTCATTTACAACTGCACCAAAAAAAAAAATAAATAAATGAAATGTCTAGGAATAAGCCTAACCAAAGAGGTGAAAAATCTATACACTGAAAGACTATAGAAAACTTATAAAATAAATTGGAGAAGACACAAAAAAAATGGAAAAATATTCCATACTTATGGATTGGAAGAACAAATATTGTTAAAATGTTGATACTACCCAAAGCGATCTACATGTTCAATGCAATCCCTATTAAGTAACACCAACATTCATCACCGAGCTAAAACAAACAATCCTAAAATTTGTATGGAATCAGAAAAGATGCCGAATAGCCAAAGCAATCCTGAAAAAGCCAAAGCAATCCTGAAAAAGAACACCAAAGCTGGAAGCATCACAATTCCAGACTTCAAGATGCATTACAAAGCTATAATCATCAAGACAGTATGGTACTGGCACAAAAACAGACACTTAGGTCAACAAAACAGAATAGAGAACCCAGAAATGGGCCCATAAATGTATGGCCAACTAATCTTTGATAAAGCAGAAAATAATACCAATGGAACAAAGAGAATCTCTTCAGCAAATGATGATGGAAAAATTGGACAGCAACGTTCAGAAGAAAGAACCTGGACCACTTTCTTACACCATATATAAAAATAAACTCAAAATGGATGAAAGACCTAAATGTAAGACAGCAAGCCTGTGGGTAATAAGCTTAGGAATCCCCTGGGCTAACACCAATGGGTTAACAAGGCATAAAGAAGTACAAAGCCATAGGATGCTTATACCCAAGTTTGGGTATACAAGATCAGGACCCTAAGATAGAGCAGGGAGGTGCAAAGACACCCAGGATGGGGTGGGGGAGTAAAGGCACCCAGAATAGGGAGGGGGCAAAATCTCCCAATACAAAGGTATATGAGGTAAGCAAGATGAGACATTCAGAGTGAAAATGCATGTCAATTTGTATTATAGCAGAAAGTTGCTTTCTTAGGAGGGAAGGACCAAGGTAGGTAAACAGGTAAATAGGGCTATAGACCACTGCACTGCGGGTGATGCTGCCCAGAGTGGAGCTGACTTACAAAAGAAAAGGTGCCTTATTAACCCTGAGGTCACATGTCCTATCTGTCTCATCCCCTAGGCTACCTAAGATAAACAGAGGTGGTGCCTCATGTCTGCTGTAAACAACCTTCCACCCAACTGCCCAGCACCAGGATTGTGTTTTGTATTAACCCAAACCCCTAACTCTGAATATCTTCAAGACCCGCTTCCCTCACGTCCCCAAATTAATGTTCACAGTTTCATGGTCTCTTTGTGCTCACCCGTCACCATGTTTGTAAGTCTTCTGATCCTAATAAAGATGGGGCAAGGACCCTTATTTGGGGCTCTTGTCTTTTTGTGGACATTAGCTTTTGACATTAGCTTGTGGACATCTCTTGCTTTTGATCCTGCATCCTGCTCTCTTGCTGGCCAAGAGAAAACTTTAGACTCAGAGTCTATGACAGAGGCCATCAAAATCCAGAGGAGAAAGCAGGTAAAAACCTATTTGACCTCTGCCACAGCAACTTCTTATTCAACATGTCTCTGGAGGCAAAGGAAACAGAAGGAAAAAAGGAACTATTGGGACCTCATCAAGATAAAAAGCTTCTGCACTGCAAAAGAAACAATTGGTAAAACTAAAAGGCAACAGACAGAATGGGAGAAGATATTTGCAAATGACATATTAGATAAAGGGTTAGTATACAAAATCTATAGAGAACTTATCAAACTCAACACCCAAAAAACAAATAATCCAATGGAGAAATGGGCAAAAGCCATGAATAAACACTTTTCCAAAGAAGACATCCTGATGGCTAACAGACACATGAAAAAATGCTCAACATCATTCATCATCAGGGACATACAAATCAAAACCACAATGAGATATCACCTCACCCCAGTCAGAATGGCTAAAATTAACAACTCAGGCAATAACAGATGTTGGCAAGGATGCGGAGAAAGAGAAACCCTTTTGTACTGCTGGTGGTAATGCAAACTAGTGCAGCCACTCTGGAAAACAGTATGAAGGTTCCTCAAAAAGTTAAAAATAGAACTACCCTATGACCCAGCAATTGCCCTACTAGGTTTTTAATCCAAAGGATACAGGTGTGCTGTTTTGAAGTGGCACATGTACCCCAATGTTTATAGCAGTGGTATCAACAATAGCCAAAGTATGGAAAGAGCCCAATATCCATCAACAGCTGACAAATACCATTGACAGATGAATAAGGAAGATGCAGTGTGTATGTGTGTATGTGCATACACACACACACACACATATACATACACACACACATATATACATACACACACACATACACACACACACACACACAATGGAGCATTACTTGGTAATAAAAAAGAATGAGAACCTGCCATTTGCAACAATGTGGATGGAACTAGAGTATATTATGATAAATGAAATTAGGCAGAGAAGGACAAATATCATATGACTTCACTCATATATGGAATTTAACATACAAAACAGATGAACATAAGAGAAGGGAAGCAAAAACAATATAAAAACAGGGAGTAGACAAAACATAAGACACTCAAATATAGGAACAAACTGAGGGTTAAGTAAGACACTTGTTGCTATGAGCACTGGGTGTTATATGTAGGTGATAAATCCCTGAATTCTACTCCTGAAATAATTATTGCACTATATGCTAACTTGGATATAAATTTGAAAATGAATTAATTAAAAAGTAAAGACTTTATCATTTCTCTTGTAAGAGTCTATACTCTATTGCATTCTTTTCCAGCTTTATTCAGGAATAATTAAAAGATAAAAAAGTACATATTTAAAATGACATCTTGGGGCGCCTGGGTGGCGCAGTCGGTTAAGCGTCCGACTTCAGCCAGGTCACGATCTCGCGGTCCGTGAGTTCGAGCCCCGCGTCGGGCTCTGGGCTGATGGCTCAGAGCCTGGAGCCTGTTTCTGATTCTGTGTCTCCCTCTCTCTCTCTGCCCCTCCCCCGTTCATGCTCTGTCTCTCTCTGTCCCAAAAAAATAAATAAACGTTAAAAAAAAAAATTTAAATGACATCTTGATATATATATATATATATATATATATATATATACACACACGTATATATATATACACATGTATATATATACACGTGTATACACACACACACACACACACACACACACATTGGAGATGATTGCCACAATCAAGTGAATTAACATATCTACAACCTCACATAGTTACCATTTTCTTTCTTACTTCCTTCCTTTTTCTTTTACTCTCCTTGTCCCTCCCTATCCAACTTCCTTTTCTCCCTCTTTTTCTTTCTGTTGAAAACACTTAATAAGACCTACCCTCTTAGGAAAGTTCAAGTATACAATATAGTATTGTTAGCTACTGCTACCATACTGTACATTAATCTCTAAAATTCATACATCTGTATAACTGAAACTTTGTACACTTTGACCAATATCTCTCCACTTCTCTCGACCCTAGCTCATGGCAACTACCATTCTCCTCCCTGCTTTTATAAATTTGACTATTTTAGATTCAACATATAAGGGAAATTATACAGTATTTCTCATTTTGTGTTGAGCTTACTTCATTTAGCATGTTCTCCAAATACATCCATTTTGTTGCAAATGGAAGGATTTCCTTTCTAAGGCTGAACAATATTCCTGTGTCTGTGTGTGTGTGCGTGCGGGCATGTGCACGTGTGTGTGCGTGTGTGTGTGTGTGTGTGTGTGTGTGTCTGTATCTCACATTTTCTTTTCATTCATCAACAAACATTTAAGTTGTCTCCATATCTTGGCTATTATGAACAATGTTGCAGTGAACAAGGGAATGCAGACATCTCTTTAAGATGATGATTTCATTTCTTTGAAATACTTATCCAGAAGTGAGATGGCTAGATCATACTGTAGTTCTATTTTTAATTTTGGGGGAAGCTCCAAACTCTTTTCCATAATTACTATAAAAATCTACATTCCCACCAATACGGAACAAGTTTTCCCTTTATTCTACATTCTTGCCAACACTTATTTTTGTCTTTTTGGTAATAGCCATTCCAGTAAGTCTGAAGTGATATATCATTTTGATTTTAATTTCCATTTTTATAATTAGTGAAGTTGAGAATATTTTCATATACCTGTTGGTATATAATATACTTGTTTATCTTCTTTTAAGAAATGTCTCTTCAAGTCCAATACTCATTTTTTAAATCACTGTATTCTAGTTCCTTGTATATTTTGTTGGTTATTAACTCCTTATCACATATGTAGTTTGCAAATATTTTCTCCCATTTTATAGGTTGCCTTTCACTCTATTGATTGCTTCCCTTGTTATACAGATTCCTTTTAATTTGATATATCACTTATCTAATTTTGCTTTTGTTCCCTGTGCTTTTGATGTCATATCCAAAAACACATTGTCAAGATCAACATGATAAAAATTTTTCCTTTGTTTTCTTTTAGTTTTATGTTTTCAGGTCTTAGCTTTAAGTCTTTAATCCATTTTGAGTAGTTTTTTTTTTTAATTTTTTTTTTTAACATTTGTTTATTTTTGAGACAGAGAGAGACAGAGCATGAACGGGGTAGGGTCAGAGAGAGGGAGACACAGAATCTGAAACAGGCTCCAGGCTCTGAGCTGTCAGCACAGAGCCCAACGCGGGGCTCAAACTCACGAGCGGTGAGATCATGACCTGAGCCGAAGTCGGCCGCTTAACCGACTGAGCCACCCAGGCGCCCCTTGAGTAGATTTTTGTATATGAAGTGAGATAAAGGTCCAATCTCGTTCTTTTGTATGTGGATTTCTAGTTTTTCCAACATCGTTTGTTGACCCTTTCCCAATTCTGTGTTCCTGTGCTCTTGGCACACTTGTCAGACCATAAATGTGTGGATTTCTCAGCTCTCTAGGCTGTTCCACCTGTCTCTATGTTTGTACTTCTGCCAGTACTATATTGTTTGGACTACTTCAGCTCTGTAATATATTTTGAAATCAGGATGTAGATATTTCCAGTTTTGTTCTTTTCACTCAAGATTGTTTTGACTATTCAGGGTCTTTTATATTTCTATATGAGCTTTAGGACTGATTTTCTATCTTTGTAAAGAACACTTCGAGATTTCAAGAGGAATTGCATTGAATCTGTAGATCACTTTGGGCATTATGGGCATTTTAACAATATTAACTCTTCCAAATCATGAGCACAGAATGTCTTTCCCTATATCTGTGTCATTTTAAATTTTCTTTTTTCAGAATGCTTTGTTTTATAATTTCAGTATACAAGTCTTTCATTTCTTTGGCTAAGTTAATTCCTAATATTTCATTCTTTTTTGACATTATTATAAAGGGGATTGCTTTTTAAAAAATATTTTATATATATATTATTCTTTTTTATTGAAGTATAGTTGACATACAATGTTACATTAGTTTCAGGTGTACAATATAGTGATTTGGTGAGTTTATATTTTCACCTATGCTCACCACAAGTGTAGTTACCATCTGTCACCATATAACACTATTATATTACCATTGTTATATTCCATATGTTGTACCTTTTATCCATGTCACTTATTCATTCTGGGGTTTCTTTCTTAATCTCCTTTTTGTATAGTTTGTTTTTAGTGTATAGAAATGCAATTGTTGGGCACCTGGCTGTCTCAGTCAGTTAAATGTCTGACTTTGGAGCCGGCTTTGGCTCCTCTGTCCCCATCTCTCTCTGCCCTCCCCCACTCATGTACTCTCTCCTTCTCTCTCTCTCTCTCAAAAGTAAGTAAAAACATTAAAAAACAAATGAAATTGATTTTTGTTATGGTGATTTTGTATTCTGCAACTTTACTGAGTTCATTGATTATTTCTAACAGCTTTTTGGGGGGTTATCTTGACAGTTTTCTGCATATGTGGTTATGTCATATGCAAAAGAGATAATTTTACTTTTTCCTTTCTGATTTGGAATACTTTATTTATATTTATTTATTTATTTATTTATTTATTTATTTATTTATTTATGTTTAATTGTTCTGGCTAGGCCTTCTACAACTATTTTGGATAGAAGCTCACTATAACAATATTATTTAATGAAAGTAATACTTATTACTTTTCCTGAATTCCTTTTCACTTTTTTTCTATATTCTTTTTAAAATATATTTTTCATCTCTAATCAATTGTCACAGTTTAAAGATTGTCTATCACATACAGACATAATTTTAGAAATGAATCTTGAAAATTGCTTTTCAAAATATCCTTCATCTAAAATGAGCAAATTGAAAACTACAGTTTTGGGGAGAATAGTGCTTTGTGAGACCACAGAATATACGCCATCTCTATTTGCAATGATAACATGTAGACAGCTAAGCAATTTTTTAAAAAGGATTAAACCCATATTAAAGTGAGTTGTTTTTTTTTTTTATATACAACTTCACTGACATTTGGTTTCTACTTTAATTTTTTTTTTTTTTTTTCAACGTTTATTTATTTTATTTTTGGGACAGAGAGAGACAGAGCATGAACGGGGGAGGGGCAGAGAGAGAGGGAGACACAGAATCGGAAACAGGCTCCAGGCTCTGAGCCATCAGCCCAGGGCCCGACGCGGGGCTCGAACTCACGGACCGCGAGATCGTGACCTGGCTGAAGTCGGCCGCTTAACCGACTGCGCCACCCAGGCGCCCCTGGTTTCTACTTTAAAATGCCAAAACAGCTAGTAGAAAATAAAACTAAAATAGAAACATAAAACAATGCAGCACAAAAATACGCTAGCAAAACAAGTCTGTAAGCACACTGTTTCTATTTGTTACTCCTTAATTTACTGAATCCATTTTTGAGCAGAGCGATCTTAATTCTCCATGTCATGCAATGGTATATGGAAATTAAGGGTCTTCATAGTAATAATGACTAATACTTCTACATTTACTACTAGTACTACAAAGACTATATTTTTTCTTTTGAAACCACCTTAAATACCAGTTACTTCACAAGGCACTTTTTATGAACATAAAAATTCAGCCAGTGACCCTGTGCACTGGTTTTATTATTTTTCCTCCACTTACCAGATGAAAGAAGTGGGACGCAAACAAAAGATATCACAAAAACGAAGCAGAAACAGAATTTAAGCTTAAAAAAGATTTCTGCTTCAGACTTTTTTGAGCTTTTATATTTTATTCATTTAACTTTTAAAACATTACTGTAATTGAATATCAATACAAAAATTTCAGGAGGTAGTGAGGATATTATTATAGCCCTTCACTCATTCCCTACGACACATAAAATGCAAGCAATGAGCATTATACATTGGCCCCTATTAAGTATGCTGGTCTGCCTCTCAGAAGATGTCCAGGTATCACGTATAGAACAGAAGAATCATCTGTAGTGTAAGCAGCTTGTTTATTTGTTGCTGTTTGTTTTTTTTTTCTAATGCTCCTGGTAAGATTCATTATCAGAAAATTTCCGTGTTCTCATCTATGCACCTAATAACCTATCTTCACAAAAGTTCACAACAGAAAAATGCTATTTGAGTGAGGTCCTTTATAGTTACACAAGCAAGGTAAATAGCAGTAAGAGCAAATGTTTCCTTAGGAAGAAGCCAACTCTAGGTATTTATTAGGCATTTAAATTTAAGTGATGTGAAGTCACACTCTATGTTGGCAAAGGTAGATGGATGCTCCTGACAGATCCTTACCAAAGTGTGTGTGCTAGTATTCTAACAATCTGGTGTGTATATGTAGAAAGCTACTTTGTATATTGCCTTCTGCCCAATAAACTTTCTATATTAACAGTAATATTTTATATTATTAGTAGTAATATTATACTATATTATTAGTACTAATAATTCATTTTCTAGATTATTGTGATTTTATAAATTCATGATAATGTGGTCTGAAAATAATAAATATCTGTATTTCTTCATTTCCAATAATTACCATTTTCATTTATTATGTATGCACTAGGATAGCTGAAATATTGATGAATAGCAGAGGTGATGATTTTGCAATTTACATTATGCCCAATCATAAGAACAAATACTGCAATATTTCAAATCAACTGTTGTATTTGCTGAAATTTTTAAATATTGCAGATATTTTTCATCAGCTTAAGGAAGCTCTATTCTATTATTATTTTGTGGAATTATTATTATTACTCGACACTAAATTATACAAAAGGCTTCTTCTGTACCAAATTAGGCACACATTTAATTTTTCAACTTTTTTAACATGGAATTTTAAGTATCATTTATATAGGATGAATCAGCTTAATGAACAAACTTGTGCTTTTATTTTTCTGATACACAATTACTATTATTTTATTTCTTACTTTCTGGTACTATCTTGTTTCTTTCTTACTTTCCTTCTACTTTCTTTGGATTTATTTTCAGTGAGGATGTTAGTTTTACTCCAAATAACTGTTTCACTATTGTAAGTGGAAAGCCTCTTGAACTTTGTATTTCAAATTTGAGGCAATCAATAAACCTTAAATTAACAGGATGACTTAAATTTTAAGGCCAAATTGTCCTAATGAGAATATCTTAACAAAAATGTTTTAGTTGTTCCAATTTTATTATTGGTCATTCCAGAAATGTGAATTGCCACTGCACACAATTCGGTGTTACTGTTGTTTTTTTTTTTTTTTTTTTTTTCAGATTTTATACATATCCATGGGACTATATTTAAAAAGGATATCGGAAACTGAAATTTTATAATCTGAGTTTCTCTGTCATCATTTTTTCATCCTTTATATAAAAAAACAACAACAACAACAAAAGAAATTTTGTTTGTTTAGCAATTACCTTGAGTTTGCAGATGGATGAAGATACTCTGATAATGCACAGATTGCCATTTTTCCAAGATTTTGTCATCTAAGATTTTATATGACCTTGTGGTGAAAGTAATGTTTACAGTCAAGACAATCTGATTCTCATGATTTCTGTGACCTAATTAATTAATCCCTTATTGTGTGTTTTTTATTTTGTTTTTGACATGTAGCTATTATCTAATATCTGTCCATGCATGTTACATCTTTAATTGAAAACTTTTGTATGTGTCTCATACCTAGTATCTACACTTCCCCCTCCACCACCGTCCAAGGCAATTTCAAGAGCCATGCTAATTATAAATTAAAGTATAAAAATTGTGATTGTTTGGTACTTACACCAATTTTATCTCCCACTGTTTTTCACTTCTATTCCATTTCTGCTATTCAATTCCAATATTAAATGTTGAAACTTGGCCCATAGTTGAAAGTATACCAACCTCAAAATTATAAATCCCAACACTCTACTATTTGCCTCTAACATGCTTCTTGTTCTCATTTATCTTATTTTCATTTTAATAATACCCCAATTTCTAAGTTTTTGTCTCCTCCTAGTATATCACCACATTTCCCTGACTTTTTTCTTATTTATCCAGAGTACATCACATAACACATCTTCTCAGTTATCCATTTAAAGGTATTGATAACATTCTCATTTCATTATTTTCTCCCCTTTCCTACTCAAAAAGCAGTGATCATATGCTGTCCCCACTCTAGCACTAATGTCTGCTGATAATTGTAGGAGAAAATGACACAAATACAAGAATAGTTGCTTCTAAAAAATTGAGATCTGTATACACAGAGAGATCTTCAGATTCATATAGGAAATATTTACCATGTTTTGTTCAAAACGCTTTCCAATTTTTCACAGTAGCTCTTTTAAACTATGACTACTACTCTCAAGTATTTTATTTTACCCCATTATCCTTTCTGTAAGTGGAACAGGTAGTAAAATTTGCCAGTGAATTTAGGAGGGAGTTGGTGATGAATTCCTTCATCATCTTCCTCCGCCTTCCCTACAATATCACTATCCATCCTATTTCTTTACCACAATCTCAGAGAAAGGCATTTTTCTTCATCATTTAAGGCAAACCAAGTAATGCCTAATACTGCACTGTTGCCCCTGTCATTGATATTTTCATCAAAAATTCAATTTGCCCATTACCTATTTTCCCTCTAATGAAATATCTGTCTTTAAAAAGACTCTTTTCTACATCCATAAAATATATTCACATATTTTTTGTGGTAAAAATATTCTTTCATTTCCTTACATTATATTTCCACTTAGCTATGACTTTTGTCTCCATTCACAAACAAGTAAATTGATAGAACAGTCTACACTTGTATTTTCAATTACTCCCCACAATTATTTATATAACTGTACCAAAGGTTGCTTCTCAGAACACTGGGATCACAAGCACAAAATATATTAGCAGTCTCCTGTTAAAAATAATTAACAAGTTCAGTGGTCACATTAACTACCTTTTCTGCAAATTTTCAAATAAATGATTACAGCTTTCTTTAAATAACTACCATGATATTTTTCTCCTAGTTTGTGATTCTACTTTTATTTTCCCGAGCATTTTTTCCTAATTTCTTTGAGATATTTTATCCTTTGATCATAACTTAAGTTCTGGTGTCTCTCATAGATTCTTCTCATTTTATATTATCTTAAATAATACATACATGCATACATACATATATGTACATATGCATATGTGTGTATATATGTGTGTGTCTTATATATATATATATATATATAAATTTCTGTTGTATATGATATATATATGTATACATCCATGTATGTATGTATACATATATATATTCCATGTATATGATATATATATCAACTTCCGTAAATTTAAATGTGACTTTATCATTATGATGCCTAATTCTTTATCTCTAGCCCTGTATTCTTCCCTAAATTCAACATTAACACATCATAATTATGTATTGGCTATATGGGGGTATTTCACATTTACCTCAAATTCATTACTTTTCTTGCATACTTATTCATCTCAAAGTTTCATTATCTCAGTAAAAATCACTACTCACCCAGATGCCCAAACCAAAAAACTAGATGTCATCATTACTGTTATATTCTGGACTCTAGCAATGGTCTTCCCTGTCTTTAGTGCAGAAGTTGACAGACACATTGATTTTTACCTGCCATTATGTACATCTTCAAAAAATTAAGATTTGATAATGACACTGTTTACTTAGAATTTTTCAATGGTTCGCTTCATTATAGGCACTTTTTCAAACTTCTTACCATAGTATATAAGTCCCTATAATCTGAATCTTGCTCATCTCACCATGTACATCTCAGAAACAAATCTGACAAGAATGCCTAACATTTTCTCTTCTAAATGGCCATTCATGATGAATGCACCTTTCATTATTCATCAATATACAATTAAAGATCAACCCCTCAATTGAGTTTTACAGACCTCCCCTTCCTGTAGCCAGTTTGGTTAGTATATACATTCCGCCATTCAAGTCCAAGGATGTCACATTCACATTTATATAACAATGACAGTTTTGTGCCACTGAACTTTCACATCTACTACTATTTCATCAGCTCCTTGAGAGTGGTGAGGAGATTGTGATTGTTTTTATTCACTGTCAGTGACTGACACTTAGTAAAATTAATATACATACATGTGTATACATATATATATATATACACACACACACATAATCAGTAATTTTTTGGTGCAGTACAGAGAAGACTTTTGGAACATTCTTAGTCTCATAGGGGATATGATCAGAAACCATGTACCCAGACGGACAGATTCTATTTCATCATAATTTCTTGTTTTGTGTAGGTAAAATCAGAATCTCACTTCTTGTTGTGTTTCCTACCCAGAAAAATGGAGCATAGATTCCCCCTTTTGAAAAATGTCTATATATCCAAATAGTAGCTATCATTGGTTTTAAAAATTATGAATATATGATAGTATGCTTTGTCAACTAAAAAGACAAAAACATTTCAAAAAGCATCTCCTTTTAAAGTAATTACAATCTAGGGGCGCCTGGGTGGCGCAGTCAGTTGAGCGTCCGACTTCAGCCAGGTCACGATCTCGCGGTCCGTGAGTTTGAGCCCCGCGTCAGGCTCTGGGCTGATGGCTCGGAGCCTGGAGCCTGTTTCTGATTCTGTGTCTCCCTCTCTCTCTGCCCCTCCCCCGTTCATGCTCTGTCTCTCTCTGTCCCAAAAATGAGTAAACGTTGAAAAAAAAATTAAAAAATAAATAAATAAAGTAATTACAATCTAATCTGTGAAGATAAAGTTCTAGCTCATCAGTGGAGAGAAGATGAACTTCTAGTGCCTAGAATAGAAATACCTTAAGTGATACAATCAGTATGATTACCCAACAAATTTCTAGTCAAAAGAATTATAGATAGAATAGCTAAAAAAAAGACACAGTTGGCAAAAAGAAACAGTAGGCATAAGTGACTGGAATACACAGATTGACCATGTTCTGGCTTTGGTCACTGGGAGAAAGTAGTGAACATGGAGAACGGTTTCATTTCATGAACTTTTGTGTCACTGTGGTGGTGACACTTTTTCACCTAATCCAGTTTAATTTACCTGAAATTATGATATTGGCAACATTATAAGATTTCCTTTTCTGTATCAATCTAATTGTCAGAACTGAATTATTGACCAGTAAAACAGAATATAGGAGAAATACATGAACTAAAAAGTTGAGTAAAAATAGCCAGTTATGAGCACCAAATTCTTCCATATATTTTAAAATGTTTTATACAAACATTTTTATTCTTAATAATGATTATTAACAACTGCATGATTTAAGGATTATTTTGCCTCACATTTGACTTTCTTTAAAGTTTCAAATCGTGTATTTTAGCTTTATTTTTCACTTAAGTTCATAATCTTATGAGGTCTGAATCAAAAGACTACAGGTTCCATGATACAAAATGCTTTTGATATTTCTTTCAATTTCTACAAAACAAAAAACAAAAAACAAAAAAAAAAGGAGATGGTGATAAATCTGTGTGTCAAATGGAAAAGAATTAGAAGTGAATTCTTAAATGCTGACATCTGAGCATTTGGCATCAGATTTCCATTTACAATTTTTCATGTTTAACTAAAATCAGCAGGTTAGATAAAAGTAAAGTTTCAAACACAGTGAAATAAATTCTTTGGCGATGTAACTCAGCCGTCAACAACAAACAGGGTCACAAGTTGGTTGGCTGAGCTGCAGTGTAGAAAATGAGAAATGAGTGGCTGAACGGAAATACTATTCTTTCTTAGAGGCAGAAAGCAAATATGACATGGTGATAAGCTCTGAAAGTGAGATCTGAGGAAGTACTGATTTTTACATTGTGTACGTGTGCTTCCTTCCATTCTTGACATGAAGTTATTATTCAATCTGAATGCCTTAAGCCACAAAATAAGCCACAAATTTAAAGCCTCCTTGAAAAGTATCACAAGGTGAGAACAGTGACTAAAGATCACCGCCAACAACAAAAAGGTATATTTCAAAGAGAAACATTCTAGTGAATTGAAAATATCCAAAAAGTCATCTGTAATTACTACTAATCAACTGCAGAGACCATGAGAAAAATAAATGAAAAATTAGATACATACCAAAATATTACTAATGTGTTGTTGTTTTTCATATTTATGCTTTATTGCATAACGCTTAACATTGTGTTTAGCCAAGATCATGTTATAATCTTTGGGTTGTTATTTTTAATATATCTATATTATGCACAAACTGCTTGCTGAAAATCTCAAATTCACTTAAAATATTTTTCTCATCATGCATATGAAAAAAAGTTATTTTACTCAATTCAACTATTCAAATGGTTCAGAAGCTTTTATGTGAATTCTTAGTTGTAAAGCACCTAACATACCATGAATTATATTGGTAGATAACAATTTCCAAGAAGTTTAACAGGAGCTTTTTAAAAATTAGTTAAAGGGTCCAGGTAAAATTAATTTTGAATAATAATACTCTTATAACATTAACATTCATAATCAATGCAAACATTCACTCTCATTCCCTATTTTTGGGTGCTTCATAAAACTACCATATATTAAATTATGATGCATTACTATTAAAATTAGATTAAATTGCCATATTCACATAACAATGGCATCTTAGCTGAAGATCATAAAAATGAATATCTGAATAGAAATTGAATGTAAATGATAACTGAGCAAAATGAATTTTATTAGGAACATTTTTACATCCAAATCAAATATTTCTGAAATTGCACTGGAGAAGGGCAGTTGAATGGGACCTAACAAATGATGCTCTGAAACCCTACTGAACTTGTTTGGATTCATAGACTAGTAGGCACTAAAGAGTCAGTTCTCACAACCTCTCCAGCAACACGTTTTTGAAATCAAAATCTCAAACTATATGTCAAGGTATTGGAGATTTAACACATTTATATAATCATACAAATTAAATATGAAGAATTTAAAAATAAATAGAAGAAAGGATTTCACTTATTCATATAAGTAAAAGTTTATTCCTAGTATCATGTAACATTTAAAATCGTAAGAGATGTTTATCCAAAAATTTTACCAAGTGAAATTATATTTGCCAGATTTGTATACTATATTTTAAAAACATATACATACTTTAAAACGGTCATTCCATTTTCTTAAATATTGCCTATTTTTTTTTAATGTTTATTTTTTGAAAGAGTGAGAGAGAGAGAGAGAGCACATGCAAGTGGGGGAGGGGCAGAGAAAGAGGGAAACAGAGGATCTGAAGTAGGCTCCTCACTGAGTGTGGACAGCCCTAAGCGGGTCTCAAACCCACAAACTTTGAGATCATGACCTGGTCCACAGTCAGACACTCAACCGCTCAACCGACTGAGCCACTCAGGCACCCTAATGTAGCCTATGTTCTTATAATGAAAAAAAAAAAAAAAAGTCACTTCAAAGCCTAAAACCTTTGGCTGTTTAGAAATTAGATTTTCATTGCAAGTGTTTGAATTTCTGTGGTGATATTTGCAGATCCACTTCTTACAGTATAGTTTCTACTAACTAAACTGAAACGTATTTCATGCAATAGAATTCTATTTATAGTCTTGTTTTCACAATTTGTAATAAATTTTTCTAGATACAGTACTTTTTTTCATGTTAACTTACATGCTGTGGTGTATTCCATTAGGCCCATTATCTTGTAACATATCATTTTCATTTATATTTCAGATGAGTGGTTTCAGCACATGACATTATTTCTTAAGATTTTAAATATTAGTGTTTTGTTGAAGAACAGTCTACCTTACTGGACAGAAAATTTAAGTCATATATCCATAAAAACTGAAATAACATGGTAGAACAATGCATATAATCTGTTTCTAAGTTTTAAATGGGAGAAATGGAACTTTTCAAAGAAGAAATCATAGGACATGAAAATATCAGCAAAGTAGTATATCTTCCATGGACTTTAGGTAATTCATATAGCAGTTGAGGTCTAAGACAGTACACTTCATTAAAAATATTATTAGATCAATTCCATTCTGGAAGTATTAGGTATTCTCCATTGTGTACAATGAAAAACAAAATCTAGACAAAATTATGTTTTATCTTTCTCAGTTCTTTGCTAAGTACTAACATTTGTATAAATATGATCCTGATCAAGTAATATATACCCATTTTAAAATAGACACTTATTATGATACAAACAAGTAATTTCCATCTCTCTCTAAAGTTTAACTGCAGATACTGTGCTTTTCCCTTTGCTCTTCGTCTTTTGTTCTGTTAGCTGTATGTGGCATACAATAATACATCTTCACTATGTGTTCATGATAATGTCACCCACAAGATTTGAGTTCAGCGTGAGTTTAAACAGTCAATATCTGGAGAGATGATCTTGGCAGATGACAGTAGATACTTGGTCTGTAGGTCATTGGCTAGCTCATTGCAGAGCTCAACCATCACCCTGAGGTTTTCATTTTACATGGCAAGTACTTATGGAGTAGGCTCATTTGTGTTTGAGTGAACCTACCTACTACGTGCCAAATGTCTGAAAAAAATGCCTGTTAAAAGCTGTGAAAGTCTTTCCCAACATGGTAGAAATTTCATTATTTGTCTGCAAAGACAGCAATTTCAGTTAGGGACATCTGAGAATGTAGAGTTTGTCACATGTTTTTAAAAAGTCATCATACTAAACACAAGCTCTTAAGTACGTTATGAGAAGCTCAGAGTGAAGGTTGAGACAGGTCATTTGCAGCACTGCAGTATATAATGCCCTATGGAATCTGTAATAATATATTCATCCCACAATGGGATCCCTCTTTAAATTAACTCATATTAATTCGATTATTGAATTAAAAACTAATGTTAATTATTTCATAAATTTAAACAGATTTTGCTCATTTGGTTAGATTGTGTGTGTGTAAAGGATACATCAGCATATACTGAAGTTGGCAAATTTTATACACAGTATAAAGGTTTTACACAGCGATAATGCCTAAAGAAAGATCATTTCATTTGGAAGACTGCCATTGAAATAACTATAACACAAATTTCTTTATGAATTACGACTTATAAACACTATCAATCTTAATTCCAAACACCATACATTAGATAGCATTTGTTATATAAATAATGAATAAATTGCTTTGCAATGACTATTTGTTCCTGGCTAATTGCTTAGCGTATAGAGTTTGATGGGTCTAAAATTTTATGTGGGGTTATATTTCATTTTTTAGATACTATTATTTATAATCTTATGTGTTTCTATATTTATTATTTAACATAAGTTTATCTAATATCAATTCATTTAAACACTGATATCCAACTTGTGCATACTGAGCTCCCTCTATATACTCACTAAGGTAGGCATTCAAATGCATACAAATGAGGACCCTGTCATTAAGAAGGAATCCAGGAATACAGACTGGAGCCACAGTAGTATGTAAAAGGACATAAAGAAACAAAGAATAGTCCAATCCAGATACTTATTAGATGCTAGGGAGTGTACATTGGAGTAAGTGGACCCTAAAAATTTATACCGAAAAAGAAAAAAAAGCTAGAATGACTTTGAGCCTATATGGGCCTTTGGAAGCCTTTGAATCTATTTATTTTTTATTGTTTCTACATCTGAAAGTATTTAAGAATTGAAATGTGCTATATGTTGTACTTTCCATTTCATAAGTGCCATAGGGAATGACCATCCTGACTGGGGGAAGACCACAAATACAGAAGTATATCACTAAGAAAAATCCCCCTGCTGCTTTTTCCCAGTGAATGAGTCATGACTTAGCATGAGTGCTTCTCACTATACTGAATTTTTGGTAACCGGAGACAGAGCAAGACTCTGAAGATAGTATTACTTTCCTTTTAAAGTCTTTAGGAAAAGAAGGCAGCAAAGTAAGGCATTTTCCACCTGGATGCACCACTTGGGAGTTTAGGACTTGGGGTTTGGGCATGGCCACTAGATATATCACTTTTGATTTATCCAGCTCAGCTTCATACTGATTTATTTTAATTTTTTAATGGTTATTTATTTTTGAGACAGAGAGAGACAGAGTATGAGTAGATGATGGGTAAAGAGAGAAGGGGAGACACAGAATCTGAAGCAGGATCCAGGCTTTGAGCTGTCAGCACAGAGCCTGACACAGGGGTCAAACTCACGAGCTGTGAGATCATGCCCTGAGCCGAGTTGGGCACTTAACAGACTGAGCCACCCAGGTGCCCCTGAATTTTTATTGAAACTGAATGCCTGATTCATAGAAGTCTAGGGATTTTTCAGCCTGATAAGCCCATTTTTGAGGTTGGCCAACTTGCACTGTTTGACACAGTGAGATGAGCCTTAAATGTCTTCCTCATAAAATGAATATATTATATTGAAGAATGCAGCCAGCCTGGCTCCAGCAGCATGCTGACTTTAAATGAAAAGGTGACAGCTGTCCCTAAAGAGGAAAATATAATCTCCTATTGTGCTGCCTAAATCAAATTAGAGCCACTGATTTTTTAGGGTCCCAGGTTCAGAGTCTCCCCTAAATCCCTAGGCTTTTTTACAGACAGTTCAGCTATGCTGAAAACTGATGATGTCTGCTGTGACTGTTCAGCCTGAACATAAGCAGCTGTGCAAAAACAAAATTTGATAGGCTGCTATACTCAGTGGAGAAAACCCAAAATTTTAGACTTCCATATTAAAGAGGAAATACAGTTTAGGACCAAGAACTGTGTTAACAGATTGCAGTTACTGGTCAAACTATTTGGATTATTTGTTCAGATGCTCATAGTAAGGCCTCCTCTCTGATGAGACTGAAAGGAATCAAGCTTGCAGTATCCAAACTGCCACAATGGTTGTATGGACCCATCTCTGTACTGGACATGGCAATGCACTTTCACCATTATTGACTGGGAACAAGGGAAAGGACTCTGTATTTCTGATACAAAGGATACTACTAGATGCTGAACTTGTGACTCTTGAGGAAAAAAACCTGTTTAACCCTTGGTGAGAGAGTCTATATCATACTGAGTGTGGTCCCTTGCTTACTCTGACATATTGACTACATCAGACCTTTACCCCCATTTTGAGGCTATCTATGATGCATCATCAGTATTTACTTTTGACTTCTTCAGATTACTGATCAGCTCACACTGGCCATACCATTGAGGCTCCTGAGACAATTCCTTGTTATATGTTCAGCTTTTGAAACCATCTGTTTTATATGGCAAAAGCTCCTCAATAATAGACTAATAATCTGACTCTACTTCACTTACCTTTTCCAGGGACACACACCTAAATAAGGGAGTTCTGTTATTAAATGCAGATGTTCCCTGAAAGGGATTACCTCATCTAAGCTTCTTACAGAATAATGACCAAAATGAAAAGTTAGGAGATTACAGGAATCATATTGACCAGTATTAAAATCTTCTCTGACCAAGTCTTAGTGCAGCTTTCTCAAACTATCATAAATGCCTTTGAGTGTAACTGACTGCTGAGTCAGCTATGACCCTGAGACCACCGTGGATGACCCCAGCTCCTGAAAGTCTTCAGTAGAACACTTCTAGATGCTTCCCCATATTGATTTCATAAAGATGAAGAATGTCACCTCAGTGATAATGTAGACAAACGGAACCAAATGGACTGACTTCAATCAGGAAGTTCCTCAAAACAAGCACTGGACTCATGACTCACACTGAACTAGGAACTAGGAACCCTAAGTCTTATTAACTGGATGGGAGGCCCCATGAGAAACCCCAAGAGATGATATAATGGAGGCACTGTCAAACTATATCCCTTATTGATATATGTCCCAAATAGGGGTCTAAACATTATAAACAACACTTGTTTTTAGAGACAACATATATGACCCTTAAGATTACACCTCATTTCAATGCCAGGCATTATCTTTCCTTCCTCTTAAAAACATGAGGACTTGCACCTTAGTGATGGTTATGAATACTTAAAGAAACACCACTGGTAATTCATATGTCACTTAGATGACTGCAGAGCTCTCTCCAAAATGAGGTTTCCTTCAGCTACTCAGATGACCTTCCCAGACAGGTGACTAACTCACTATTTAGGCATACTATATGGGCATCTCTACTACCATTTTAGTTATTTAATTTAAAAAAAAAAGTGGTATAAAGTATATCTGTAACTTTACCTGAAGTGATTAATAATATTATATAGGCACCAGAAGGCATTCAAGAATTTCCATAGACTTCCACAGACAGAATTCCAACAAACTTCCTTCTTGCAGGCTAAGACAGAATCTGTACTATAACATGATGTTGTATCTGGAATAATGCATGAAAAAAAAATGGAAGAGTTAACATAGAAAATTAAGTAAAAAGACACCTGACTTTTTAATGTTTTATAGAATTTTTTCAGCTGGCTACCTCCAGGACCCTGTGGGTCATGGCCTAGGTCATCACTGGAACTTGGCTTCATTCAGATACCAGGACTCCTGATGACTGTAGCTTTAATTACTATACAAACAAACAAATGAATTTTATACTAACCAATATTAGATATTTCTGAGAATCTGATTGAATAGTATTTGCATGGAAAATTTACCAAAGATTTGAACGGTGTGGAAAACATGAATGAATCTTTTGAGAGACAATTTACTTTGAATATTTGCAGTTTTCTGCCTGGTTCAGATCTTTGAAGAAAAGCATATGTGAATAGTAAACATGCCTTAGAAGACTGAAAGAGTGTTTCTGTAAAGTTAGACACCTCTGAAAAGATTTGAAAACAAAAAAATTCTCTTCTTCCCCTTCCTGGAGACTTGTGTGTGCATGCCAAGGTAGTAAACCAAGAGATGCATTTCTGCTCTCTTCCAGAGGAAATGTGCTTAGTGAGTCATCTGTCTTAGTCACTAGTAGGGAGAATAAGCATATGTGTCAGCAGTCTATAAAAGCTCGGATTCTCCTAACATTTGGAATCACATGGTGAGGCAACCTATTGTATTTATTTGAGTTGCCTTGTAGGGACGAAGTATGGAGGGAAACAGCACTAACATACTACTTAGACTGCTGTCTGTGCCATGAGTAAGAAATGGTCTGTGTCTCTGACCCAGAGAATGGTGTCTTCTGTCAGTATGATTATATAAAATGATAGCAGGCTAGCTCATTAGCTTGCAAGTAGCTTAAATTCAGTCACTTGACAGTTTCTGATCTAATTCTTAGAAATTTAGATTCAGTGTCATTTTGAGACTTTATCTAAGTCTAGTGATTTTGTGCATGATTATGGAAAGGATTACTGAGTGATGACATCCACAGTGCTGTCATTGAAGAATATAAACAAACTGTACAGAAAATGTGTATATATCCTCCTAAATCATTAGTGAAAGCCAACATGGAGACACAATGAACAATTAATATAGAGAAAATATTTCCAATAAAAGTGCTATGAAGAGGAGAGGTGAGTAGGAGGATGAGTGAAACACGTGAAGAGGATGAAAAGTATACTATGAGGAACACTGAGTAATATATACAATTGCTGGATCACTATATTGTATACCTGAAATGAATATAACACCATATGTTACCCACACTTGAATTTAATATCTATCTATCTCTATATATACATATATATATTAATATATAAATTAAAGTAATTATATATATTAAAGTAATTATATATAATATATTATATAATATATTAACATATATTATATATAATAGATTATATATTATTGTTATATTTATATTATTAATATATATTATATATTATTATTATATATTATATTGTTATTAATATATTATATTAATATATTGATTATATATATATATTCAAGTGCTATGAAGAAGCAAGACATTAGTTTAAAGGAGGAATTGATGGAGAATGCTTGCTTACAAGGACTGACGGGCCTGGGAGGAAGGATAAAAAGTTAGGACTGTGAGTTTTTACAGACACATAAAAAAGAATCTCTTAGGGGAATGGTCAACTATGTAACATGTTTCATACACCAGGTAAACATGTAATTGGCTATAGGACTTGAAAAGGGGGAGACCGTTAGTGACTTTGGGAAATAATTTTTGAATGAAGGGAATAAGAGCCCAAGTAGAGTGGGTAAGTGGAAAGCATGAGGCTAGAAAGTAGAGATAACATTCTTAGCTAACTCTTCACAGATATGTTACTCTGATGAGAAGCAGAGAAATAAAACAGTATTGAGCAGAACATGGGATTAAAAGAATGTCATTTTGAAGATAAACAATATTAACGCTCTTTGAATGTTGGTGGGGTGCTCAGCAGAAATGAAGAAACTTATGAAGAAACTGAGGGATTAAAGAGTGAAACTGTGTATGCAGGGCATGAGTCTGAAATCCAGAGTATTTACTATGAAGGCCAAGATCCAAATTCTGTTTGAATATTTAATAGAGCAACTCACAAAAATATTATTATAAAAAGAGAACACTCTATACTATAATGAAATAGTGATGATAAAGGGAACTAACGGTCATAGAGATCCTAATAGGTATAATGCACTGTTCTGAAGTGTTCTATAATCATTCCTTGATCTAGAACTAAATGTGGAAAGCAACATGGCTTTAGGTACATGAAGCCTAGCATCAGAGAGAAAAAGCTCCCATTTGGAGAGAGACTGTGAACAAATCATACATTATTTTAAAAGATTTTTGCTTCCTTACAGCAGCGAGCTCTAAAGAATTTTGCTGTCCTGTTCTTAGGGTTAAAAAAATTCCCTGATGACCCAATAGATTGATTAATTTAAGAGAATTTTATAAGCTCTCCAGGACATTTTCTCACATGAAGTCTTACAGTCAATGGTAGACTATGAGGAAGATTATAAACAATACTCAGTGTGTATCTTATTCCTATAATCATTCATCCTATTATACTTTATCAATTAGTACCAAGAGGTCTAAAATTTTTTTAATAAAATATTAAAATTTAACTCAAAAACAAAATTGTAAACAACTCAGTTCAAATAATGGCAAAGGTTTATTAGCTAATAGACAAAAAGTCAATAAACACATGGAAAGAACCTCAATATCATTAGTCATTAAGGAAATGCAAATCAAAACCACAATCAGATACTACTTTATATCCACTAGGAGAGTTATAATGAAAAGCAAAATGGAAACAGTGTTGGTAAAAATTTGTAGAAGTTGGAATCCTCAAACATTACTGGTGGGAAGGCAAACTGGTGAAATTTTGGAAAATAGTTTGTTCCTCAAAGACGTAAATGTTGAATTACCTTGTGACACAGATTTCTACCCCTAGTAAATGCATAAGCTAATTGAAACTACACATTCACACAAAAGAGCTTGTACACAAATATTCATAGCAGTATTATTCATATTTGCCAAAAGTTGAAAAATCCAAATGTCTATCATTTGATGAATGGATCAACAATGTGGAATAGTCATATAACTGATTAATTATTCAGCCACAAAAAAATGAATGAGTACTGATACAAGCTACAACACAGATGAATCTTGAAAGCATTATGATAAATGAAAGAAGCCAGACTCGGGGCGCCTGGGTGGCTCAGTCGGTTAAGCGGCCGACTTCAGCTCAGGTCATGATCTCGCGGTCCGTGAGTTCGGGCCCCGTGTCGGGCTCTGTGCTGACCGCTCAGAGCCTGGAGCCTCTTTCGGATTCTGTGTTTCCCTCTCTCTGACCCTCCCCCGTTCATGCTCTGTCTCTCTCTGTCTCAAAAATAAATAAACGTTAAAAAAAAGAAAGAAGCCAGACTCAAAAGGCCATATACCATATAATGACATTTATATGAAACGTCAAGAATAGGTAATACACTGAGACAGAATGTAGACTAGTTGTCATTCAAGGTTGGGGCAGGAGGAAATAAGGGTATGGGGTTTCTTTTTGGGGTAATGGAAGTATTCTGATATAGATAGTGGTAATCACTGTAAAGCATTATCAGTATACTAAAACACACTGAGTTCAATCCATTGTCAAATAATCAAAACAGTGAACTTTATGTTATAAAAAATTTGTGCCAATAAAATGATAAAATATTAAAATGTACCATTTTATTTAACCCTTCATCAAGAAATGTTTAGGAAATGCTCTAGATCACAGTTAATGCACAGAAAAAGTAAGTTCATGATTTGAAAATCTTGGCATGGATAGTTCTGTTTATTATTCTTACCTATTATTTCCTCTAACTGTAACTTATTTCTTTTTTTGATGTTTATTTATGTTTGAGAGAGAGAGAGAGAGAGAGCAAGACAGAAGGTAAACATGGGAGGAGCAGAGAGGGGGACACAGAATCCAAAGCAGGCTCCAGGCTCCGAGCTGTCAGCACAGAGCCCAATGTGGGGATTGAATTCATGGACCGCGAGATCATGACCTGAGCCGAAGTCAGACGCTTAACCGACTGAGCCACCCAGGTGCCCTAACTGTAACTTATTATTATCTCTTGAAATTCAGTTTAATTAAAAAATAAATTAAAAAAAAATTTTTTTAATGTTTTTATTTATTTTTGTGACAGAGAGAGACAGAACATGAGCAGGGGAGGGCCAGAGAGAGAGGGAGACACAGAATCGGAAGCAGGCTCCAGGCTCTGAGCTGTCAGCACAGAGCCTGACATGCAGGGCTCGAACCCACAGACTGTGAGATCATGACCTGAGCCGAAGTCGGACGCTCAACCGACGAGCCACCCAGGCGCCCCTAAAAAATAAATTTTAATATACCTACCTAGGCCAATCACTGTACTTGACTTTAGAAATCAAAGATAAATGGCTTGTGCATTTGAGAAACTCACAGCCCAGTGACTAAGGCAAAAGATATAAACGTGGGTGAGGGCAGGTCCATACAGAAAAACACAGTTCCTTTGATAGATATTCATGTGTTTATTTTCATCAGATGTGGGATCTGCCTAAAGGTGCAATTCTGACCCAAACTATGTCCATTTACCCATTTAATGGTGTTTCTCCTATGTTAAAGGGCAGATCGTGTATGAATTTTATATATATGCCACATATTTATGTATACAGTAATATATATTATACACACAGATATGAAAAAACATATATATGTGTGTATATATATATATATATATATATATACATATATATATGTGTGTATACACACACACACATACACACACACTCAATAACTCTGTTGTGTTTCTGTGAAGCTGAATTTCCATCATATTTATCAGTTTCCAAAAATGTGTTCATAAGTATGTTACCATCCTCACTTTTAATCAGGTCTGGCAGAGACTCAAGAAACAAGTATTTTGTTTTGTTTTTGTTTTTGTTTTCTCTAGAAGGAGAGGCTAACTAAAGGTTTGACTGAGATTGCTCAAAAAGGCTACCCACTGGGCAGTCTTTAATTCTGACATAATTCACAAAATAAATTAGAACACAAAATTAATATATTAATTGGGAATTGGTGTCATTTAAAAGACAAATTCATTATTATAACTATTAAAATATATTTAACCAGTGGCTTGATTCAAAAGGACCACTTACATTCAAAACAACTGCTGGCTTCACAAAATCCAGTATTTTATTATCAAATCTCCTTTGATCATCACCATCCTCTCCCAAATCAATCGTCATACATTTGTGTATGTACAAAACCTAGCCTTTGCTCTTCCCCCCAATCCATGTTCATAATCCCTAGTTTTTCTTCCTTTCACTAGTTTATGAATTACTTGTCCCTCTAATTATTTTGAGCATTTCTGTTTAACTGCCTTCTTTGTCTTTATCCTTAATCCATGAAAAATATCACAATGTAAATGGTTTCATGTTGGTATTAATTATATTATTGTATCTTTTTGTGGCTAAGTTGTAAAGATCTATATTATAGACATAAGTCACTAATGGCAAGTCTCAAGTGACCAGACAGGCTGATCTCTAATTTAAACGGCAATTCAAAATGTCTTCACTTGACTGACACTAGAAATATGATTGGTGTAATTTGATTTTTCATGGCTGGAAATAAGGCATAAGCACTTAAAACTGGCATATAGTAAGAATCAGAGTTAGTTATTTCATTACCAATACCAAGTTATTGTTTATTGAATGCACATATTAACACTAGTAGAAATCAAACTGTAAGGACAGTATTATATATTAGAAATATCTCTTAGAGAATGTGTTTCTGTCAATAAAATATAGTAGAGACATGAATCCTCCATATAGCAGAGAAATGATTCTAGATTTAGAACACCATTTTCATTTTTCATGTTCTTTCTGCCTGGCAAAAGCAAATTCTCTGATTATCCAGATGGTTCTCCACATTTCACATGAGATGAATATTAAATGAAAAGGCAAAAATCATGTCTGTCAGACTGTAGTCCTGGATATTTAGACTCATGAGATTATTCTGAAGCATCCCAACGGAGTAAGCAAAAATTAAACAGTGTTTGGATTGCTAGAGTGAGATTTCTCATTATACTTATGCTTTACCCTCCATGTCAATACTGTGCTTTTCATATGATAACAGATTTTCATAACTGACATTATTATAATGTCAGATGGTTACAGGAGACAAGTGGGAGAAGAAAAGACAAACACAACAGTTACACTGAAACTACCCAGGGCTATAGAAAACTATGTTGCTCGAAGGTGATTATCTGTTATAACTGTGACAAGTTTCAGAGATTAAAACACAATGATGAAAAACAATGAACAAACTTTATTCAACATTATCAGGCAGGAAAATTTTCATATTCTAAATAAAGCTGTTATAATAAAAAATAGCATAATGCTTCTCAATTCTTAATTTAAATATTATCTAATTATATTAAAATAAAATTCTCTTTCTTGGAAAAAATAAATGTTAATTTGTATTTACTCAGTGGAATTTCTATTAAGTTTCATTTTCCAAGCTAATATGAAATGTTGCAGTTATCCCTGAAACTTAAGCCCAACTAAGACTGAGTAGAAATGATAGCTTGCTGTGTTCATTAGAGTACTTAATGCTCTTGTTGTATTTCCTGAGGCACATACTTGCATGCATATGTATAGGAACAGCATGTGGGGAGAGATATTGACAGTATGGTTAGTTTAAGGTTAGGATTTCTCATCATGCTTTCCGTGTTTCTGCATGCAGTGGAGTTTGGAAATGATTTATGAGTCATGTGCATGATCGCTTAGTGTTGAAATTACCACTGCAAGAATTCACAGTCTGGCTTGTTTGCTGTTACTGACAGGATATGTGGGTTCAGGTCTGTCATACAAAGCAAATTAAATACCAGTCACTTATGTTTCTGTGATGCTTTCAATATTTAAAAAGGGTCTTATCATTGTTGTTTAATTTTATCGTCAGAGTTCTCTGTAGGTACTAAAAACATCCTAAAGCAATCTGTGGTACTTGGAGGTTGTTGATTTTTCTGAACATCATTTTTACTAGGAAATAATTTTGAGGTTTCAGGTTAATTGAGGAATCATAGGAAGAGACCCAATATTTCTGGAAGAAGAATAGTTCCTGACTTTCTATCTGCATAAGAAAGGTATCTTCCATTCACTTCCAATGATTTTCTCAATGACTTCATTTTGCTATATGTTATTTAACTACATGAATGCTATAATTTTTATACTGTATTAAAATAATATTTTACTAATGAATATGCAAGAAGTAAGCTAACAAATAAACATAAAATACTGGTTCTTGTATTTGCAATTCATCTCAAGAGAAGTCATGTTCTTCAGACTAGAAAGGTATCTGGATGAGAAGGTCTAGATGTGATGCTCAGAGAAAATCATTCTCCTTTCTTCTTGACTGAAAATGTCAACGCAGTGTAGAAGGTATGTAATACAGTCTAGATGCTAGAATGGTAATTTACATTAGAAGAAAAGCCAAGAGGGGCACCTGGGTGTCTCACTCCGTTAAGCATCTGACTATGGCTCAGTTCATGATCTCACTGCTCATGAGTTCGAGCCCTGCGTCAGGCTCTTTTGACAGCTCAGAGCCTACTGCCTGCTCCAGATTCTGTCTCCCTCTCTCTCTGCCCCTCCCAGCTCATGCTCACTCTCTTTCTCTCTCTCTCTCAAATATAAATAAAGATTTAAAAAAAGAAGAAAAGCCAAGCTATAGGGAAAATATGCATATGAAATGTATTTGCATGGTTGTGCTAACATGCTGAAAAACTGGCTGAAGATATCTTGGGCAAGACATGGGAGAGACAGACATTACAAACCTAGGAAACAATTAGATGTGATATAATATCTGCATTTTTAACATTCTTTATATTAGAGTTCTATTTTCTTCTGCATTTAGTGATTCAATTATGAAGCAAATATTCAGTTCTCTTATATGCAAGATTCTATTGTAGAAAATGTAAATACATCAATAAACAAAATAGACATAATTCTTTGCTTTAGTGGATTGTTTCCAGCTATCACTATATTCTAAATTTTTCCAAACTCTTCTAATTGGGCTAGTTGGATTAAAAGGGTAGGTTTGTTGTTGTTGTTGTATTTAACTTACTTACTTATTTATTTATTGTTCTCTCCACATTTGGAAGGGAGAGTACAGTGATAATCATTGAAATAGACAAAGTAAGAGAATGGATATATGGGAGCAATTTTTCAGCTACCATTTTCTTTTAAATAGCGGATATTTTCCCTGGATAAAAAACCTTAGAAATTCTGAATATTGCTTAATAATGCAGATTTCTTTCGTTCCCCTGGAAATGGTGTTTGGTTTCTAATTATGCATCATCCCTTTAGAGATCATCTGAATTTCCTCCAAGCATTAGCTAACTATGGCCTTTATACATATCAACATACAAAAAAAATGTGTAAATAAAATATCTATTGTTTCTCATATATACACACACATATATATTTATATCTATCTATATCTATATAGTTTGAATATTTAATTTGGCATGATTTCATGATAATAGTTTTTTGTGAAAATTATATCATTTGTTGGCTAATACAAGTGTTATATAGCACAGGGTCCATAACACAGCTCCAGGTGTGGAGCTCCATCCCTAAATATTTATATAGTTTTATTATTCATATACACTTTCAAAGATTATTCTAGATAATATGAATAGTCTATGTCTGTATTTGATTTCTGCTGTGTAACAAATTGCCACAAAATTAACTGTTTAAACAGCTTACATATATTAGAGTTCACAGTTGTGTAAGTCAAAACAAGTCTGGGCACAACATCACTAGATTCTCTCTTTTCAGGGTCTCAAAAGGCTAACATCAAGGCATCAACCAGGCTACACACTCAATAAGAGTTCAAGGTCTTCCACGTTTATTGATTTGGGCCAAATTCACTTTCTTATGGTTATTAGACTAAGGTCCCCATTTTCTTGTTGGCAGTAGGGAGGGGATCCTCTTAACTCTGAAAGACCACCCACATTCCTTGCCACAAGACTTTTTCATTTTTAAAGACAACAATGGAAAATCTTTATGCTGAATTCCTCTTGCAATTTAGAATATCTTTCATTGTGAATATCTTCACCATTTTTAAGGATTAACCTGGTCAGGTAAGATCCACAAAGGGTAATCTGTTTTTTAAAAGTCACCTGTGCCATATAATGTAATATAGTTACTGAGTGACTAGGCTATCACAATTATCAAGGATTATACAGGGTGTATATATACAGGAGCAGGAATCTTGGGTTTAGCTTAGAATTCTTCCCACTCTCAGTATCTTTAATTATGTTATAAAGTAGCAGCATTATCAACAAAACCAAATTATGGAAAGAGACCAAATGTCCATCGACTGGTGAATGGACTAAGAAGATGTGGTATATATACATAATGGAATATTACTCAGCCATCAAAAAGAATGAAACTTTCCATTGGCAATGACATGAATGGAGCTAGAGTGTATTACGCTAAGCAGAATGAGTCAATCATAGAAAGAAAATTACCATATGATTTCACTCATATGCGTAATTTAAGAAACAAAACAGATGAACATAAGGGAAGGCAGAAAAAAAAAGAGAAGGAAGCATACCATTAAGATACTATTAACTGTAGAAAACAAACTGAGGGTTGTTGGAGGGGAGGTGGGCAGGAGGATGGGATAAATGGCTGATGGGCATTAAGGAGGGCACTTGTGATGAGCACTGGGTGTTCTATATAAGTGATGAATCACTGAACTCTACTCCTGAAACCAATATTACACTACATGTTAACTATAACTTAAATTTAAAAAATTGAAACAAACAAACAAAAACAGAAAAACAACAACAAAAAAGTAGTGTAAGTATCACAAATATTGTATGGGGAATTTTCATAATAAAAAAAAGTTTTATGTACCTTAATTCAAAAAAAATAAAGTGAAACTCATCTGTGCTACCACAGTGTGGTTATGGATCAAGATAGTAATGAATTTGTTTCTTGTGTTTTATTCATAATCTTTTTATTACCTAATATATAGAAAGGGATACATTCTTGCTTTTGAAAAGCTATCATTTTTATGTAATTTTATTTCATTCAGGTGTAATTTGGAATTCAAAGTCCAAGTTATAATCAAGTATCATTATGTGTATCTTTTACATTAAAGTTACAAAGAAATACTTAACAATCGGAAATGAAGAGTTGTTAAAAAAAACAAACTTACTTGATGCCACTAATTAGATTAGTGGACACAGAAGGAGTTGAATCTAAGAATCATAAATCAGTTTCATGTTTTATTTAACTCTAAATGTTAAGTAAAAGGTCTAAATTACCTTCTCTTGTTATAAATAATGTAAAGCTTAAAATACCATAACTAGAAATGCTTGACATTAGTGCTAAACTTACTCAAAACCAATATAATAATGTTCATATTCTATTTAGAGTTAAAAAATACAAGTAAGTTCATAAATATAAGTATAATTGAGAGTTTCATGCCTGCTAATATTTTGATATCATCTTTTTTTAAATTTATTTTTGATAGAGAGAGAGAGTGAGAGAGCATGAGTGGGGGAGGGGCAGACAGAGAGGGAGACACAGAATCTGAAACAGGCTCCAGGCTCTGAGCTGTCAGCTCAGAGCCCGACGTGGAGCTCGAACTCACAGACCACGAGATCATGACCTGAGCCAAAGTCAGAAGCTCAACTGACTGAGCCACCCAGGTGCCCCAAATATTTGGATATCATCTTGAAAGTTATTTAGTAGTACACATTGAGATACTTTGATCAATAATTGATCAATAATTAAAATACTTGATCAATAAAAGGAGTTGTATATAAAATAAAGCATAAATCTTGCATACATATGTTTGAATTATAACCCATGTTCTGGAGGTTTATATTCAATTTGGGGCTTTGGACTTAATCTAGAATCCTAAATAAATTCATTCATTTTTTTTCAATAAATGTATTTTTAGAGCTTGGTATCTGCCTAATGTACTAGGTTATGTGGAGGAGAATGGGAAGAGGAGAAGAGAAGAAGAAGAAAGGATAGGGTACTGGTTAGGTGAAGAGAAGAAGAGATTACGGGGGGTAGAGAGAAAAGGTCACACAGGAAATAATTAATAGAGGAATTAAGATGACCAATGAAAACAGAATGAATGAAGAAATGGGAAGAGAAACAGAAAAATGGATTGGCTGAAAAACCTGTAGAGTTAAATAACTAAACATCTAGTTTTTGACTCCACCATCCTTTGGCTTGAGCATATTGTCTTGAGATGACAAGATATCTGGGCCTTCAACACCACATCTGTATACCAGACTGATGAAAGAAGACCAATAAAGCATATGAGTAGATACTGACATTTGAATAACCATACAATAAGTCACTCTTACATCCATTTGGAAAAAATCTTGACACATTATCACTCCTGACTGTAAGGTACACTGACAACTGTTAGCTGGCACACTGTTATATCTTCCTCCACATCTTCTTTTTTTCTTTTCTTAATTTTTTTTAACGTTTATTTATTTTTGAGACAGAGAGAGACAGAGCATGAATGGGGGAGGGGCAGAGAGAAAGGGAGACACAGAATCGGAAGCAGGCTCCAGGCTCTGAGCCATCAGCCCAGAGCCCGACGCGGGGCTTGAACTCACAGACCGCGAGATCGTGACCTGAGCTGAAGTCGGATGCTTAACCGACTGAGCCACCCAGGCGTCCCTTCCTCCACATCTTCAAAATCAAGGACCTATCAGTAAAGCATACATAGTAGGAAAAAAAGATAGTAAGTAATAACACACTTGATCTCTGACGCAGAAAGGTATAGATGCAGGTATTTTGAAAGTCCTAGTGTAAAGAAGGAAATTTCCTATGTGAAGGCCTCCATTTTAAAACAAGATCCAATGCTAAGCCTCAAAGGAGCACTGGTAAAGTAGAAGTTGAAGACACTGGAAAAAAGTTGTAAATGAGGACAGTGAAGAAGACTTGCTTAATAGTCACAAGAAAAAGCTAGGTATGTATGGAGATCATGAATCTTTAGTGACACTAATAAAAATTGTTAAGTGTTTTTCTAATGCTTAGCAACCTGGGTATTAACAAAGTAAGGAAGACATGTGGATTAACCTAGGGTTGAGATTAGGGAGTTAAAGTTTTTGAGGAAATAATGGTTTAAATGATGTATCACGTAAAGTAAGCAGAGTAGTAGAAAGCAGAAGCACCCAATGGGACTACCAAAGTTGTGTTAAGGTTTATATTGTGAATAAGTGAGTTGTAAGAACTCTAAAAAATAGGTATGGTTATATTTTGAAATAAATTTATAATTTCACTGGAGTAATAATTTCAGTGTTAATATGAATTAGACATAATAGCAATAAACAACTCAATATCTGAGGTCTTGGACACCAAAGAGGTCAACAATCTAAGAGCCTGGGTTACTGGATAAATCACAGGTATGGACTCCGAATGTATGTAGGATAATTAAATTAAAATATTTGAATGAAAAGAGGAAGACTATAAGCCAGTGCCCAAACCATCAATAAATGAAAGAGAAGAGATAGAAGTGGCCCAAATACTAAAAGCTATTATCGTAACAGACTGGGACATTGATATCAATGAAAAAGGCAATAATTACAAACTTCCATTTGAGATAGAAAGCAAGATTCTAGGCAAGACCAACCTGGTGAAAAGATTGGGAAATGTAAAAATGTCTGTTTACCTCAGAAAGTCTTATAAAGAAGACACAAAAATAATGGAAAAGGAGTGGAATAATATGCTAAAAAATGCAGATAGCAATGAAACAATAGTCCTAGTAAGAAGCAGAGGTACCAGGATTGCAAGATCTTGACATCGGTACAGGCTGGAAGAACATTTCTGACATGATTTTCTGCATACAAAAGAATCTGGACAAAGATACTAGAAATACAAATGCAGAATCAAGTGTACACTTGTTAGTATGGAAGTGACCAAATCGGTTGATAACTTCCGAAGCTGGGCTATGGATACATGGTTCATTACACTCTTCTGCTAACTATCATCAAGGAGAGAATAAGGCTTGTATAGAACATTGTAATCCAGGTTCTTTCCATGTCTACATGAAGTCTACATATCCAATGTTTGTTATAAAAATTTGAAGATAATACATATCAAAATGTTATAGAATCTGGCTGCCAGTAATAATGAAGTCACTTGCTTGCACTAGCCTACTCACATAAAACCAGTACATAATATGAAAGATATTAAAATTTAATCATTCAAAGGCATTAGAGAGTAACTAAAAGCAGATAGAAAGGAGAGGGGAATCTACTCTTAAAGTACAAGTGTAACACTTTATGTATTTGGCACCTCTCAATTTGCATAAGACTCTGACAGCAAAAAGCCTCAGCCTTCCAAAAGGAAATCCAAAATTAATCGGAGGCATAAAAGTAAATCTAAAATTATAAATTAAAAAAAATATATTAAAGAATATCATCATGGCCCAGAGACAGGTGAGGATTTCTTTAGTAGAATGCATTAAAAAATTCACAAAAGAGGGGTGCCTAGGTGGCTCAGTCTGTTAAGCGTCTGTTTCTTGGTTTTGGCTCAGGTCATGATTTCATGGTTTGTTGAGTTCAAACCCCATGTCAGGCCCTATGCTGGCAGCCTGGAGCCTGTTTGAAATACTCTCCCTCCCTCTCTCTCTGCCCCTCCCCTGCTCATGCTCTCTCTCTCTCTCTCTCTCTCTCTTTCTCACAATAAATAAATTTAAAACATATTCACAAAAGAAAAAAAAAAGGGAAATTAGATTTCATTAAAATTTGAAAGGTCTGTCCATCAAAAGACACCTTTAACAAAGTTAATAGTATAGTCACACACTGGGAGAAAGTACTCTCCAAACAATATCTTTAAAGAGGGAATTATATGGTATAAAACTCAATAATATAAAGATGCAAACTAATTAAAAACGGGAGAAATCACTTGAAAATATACATTAGAAGGGAAGATATGCCAATGGTCAATATGCTCATAAACAGTGCTACAAATCATTAGTCATCAGGGAGTATAAAGTATATTGACAATGAGATACCATTACATAACCTCTGGAATGGCTAAAATAAAAATGTAAAAATGCTAACAATAACACTGTAAAGATGTGGAATAAATACAACTTTCATGTAATCCTGATTCAGTCTTTTTGATAAAAAATACATGTCAGTTTCTTACACAGTTAAGCAGGGAACTACTCTTTGATCCAGTGATTTCCTTATTTATTCTTTATCCAAGAGAAAGTTTTTTGAAAGTATGTTCAAAAGAGGAGGTCTGTAAGAATTTTCATGGCAGCTTTATTCAATATCCCCAAACAGACAAAAAATCGATTGTCTACTATCAGGATAATAGATACATAAGTTGTGATATATTCATATAATAGAATATGATGGCAATGAAATAGAAAAAGCCACTTATACACACAACATGGATAAATCTCACGGACATTTTGTTGAAAAAAAAGCACAATAGAATACATACATTTGATTCAATTTGTATTCAATTTATGGAATAGCAACATCAATGTAACATTAAAAAGAAAACCAGAATAGTGGATTTGAAGGATATGTTGGGTTGAATAAGAAGTGACAAATGAGGGGCGCCTGGGTGGCGCAGTCGGTTAAGCGTCCGACTTCAGCCAGGTCACGATCTCGCGGTCCGTGAGTTTGAGCCCCGCGTCAGGCTCTGGGCTGATGGCTCAGAGCCTGGAGCCTGTTTCCGATTCTGTGTCTCCCTCTCTCTCTGCCCCTCCCCCGTTCATGCTCTGTCTCTCTCTGTCCCAAAAATAAATAAAAACGTTGAAAAAAAAAATTAAAAAAAAAAAAAAAGAAGTGACAAATGAGAAACTTTGGAGAGATGTAAATATTCTAGGTCATGATAGGGGTAGTTTTCTAGAATCATACATTTGTCAAATATATATACAATTCATGTATTTCAGGTATGTAGATTAATAATTATATTATTAATAATAAGAGTGGAGGTGTGAAGGTACAGATTGTAAATAATGAAAGAATGTTGATAAATGCTGAAACTGTAATAATAGATATAGAGAAGATTATTATACTATCTTCGTAACTGTGAATTTAAATTTTTCATAAAAAAGTAAAACAATATCTATTGATATAGTTAGCAGATTTGTACTACATTTCATATTCTTAGAAAAGGAGAGCAAAGGGGCACCTGGGTCGCTCAGTGGGTTGAGCATCCAACTTCAGCTCAGGTGGTGATCTCACATTTCCTGAGTTCAAGCCCCACATCAGGCTCTCTGCTGTCAGTGCAAAGCTCATTTCAGATCCTCTGTCCACCTCTCTCTCTGCCCCTCCCCCACCCATTCTCCTCTCTCTCTCTCTTTCTCTCTCTCAAAAATAAATAAACATAAAAAAAAGGAGAGCAAAAAATGTAGAACTATAACTGAAATTAATTGCATTAAAGAGTTTGAAACATTATGTATCATTTGGTGTGAATCCTTATTCTAATTTTGGGTATGGAAGGATCAAGTATAAATATCCAGGAATTCATTTTAGGTGAAGACCTGGATTTGAGAAAATTAGTGTCACAGGCTTGAAAATGTCTTCATAAAAGTGCATATTAGCAATAAGAACTGCAGAGAAAAGACAACACAAAAATAAGGATTGATTGCATAGGAATAGAAGGCTAGAGAACTGCCCACACACTGTTGAAGAAGGTTTGTATTCTGAGATCTGCAATAACTGGAACCAAAGAAAATTCACACACAAAGAAATAAGAAAGAAGAGCATGGTAACCAAAATTAAGGAAGAACAAGTCTTTAAAAGACAGATAAACAACAGGCTAAAAACAGGTACAAAGATTAAGTAAACACTCATGAGAAAACCAGAATTTCCTACTGTTAGATGATAAGCATTTTAAATACAAGTTCAGTAAAATGTAGGTGGCAAAAGCCAGATTCCAAATGTTTTAAGCAAGGAGATCTAGCCCTGTAAGAGTGTTGGTGGCAACAGAAAGGAGTAAAATATAATTATGTTATATGATATATAATAGATTGTGAAATTTGTTATGTGAAAATGAGTAGTATTAAGTAAAATGTTTACTGATTTTGTTTTCATTCTTGACAAAAACAGTGAAAAAATTACTAATATGTTTTTAATACTTATATGATCAACTGACTTTTGACAGAAGCTGTGCTTAAAGTACGAGGTATATTATGGAAACAAAATGAACCGCAATGCTTTCCTCACCATCACATTTTACATAAAACTGATTTGAAGTATATTGTAGACTTAAGTGTAAAACATAACACTGTCATAATTCTAGAATAAAATATAGGAGAGAATTGTATCAACTGCGAATAGGCAAGATTTTCTTAAGCTAAAAAAATAATAAAAACAAACAAAAAAGTTTAATAATATGGACTACATAAAATTAGAACTTTCAGCAAAAGACACTGTTCAGAAAATGAACACATAAGCCATATGCTTGGAGACATTATTCACAGCACACATATCTGCAAAAAAAGTGCATACAGATTATGTAAAAACACAACTGAAAATGAGAAAGATAAAAACTACTAGAATATGCAAAATACTTGCACACTGACAAAAGTAAACATATGAATGTTCAATAAGTCCATGCAAGTGTGTTCAGTAAGGAGTTCCAGATTCAGCTTTGAAATATAAAGAATTGGAGACTGTCACTTTCATGATTACAACAAAATTGGAAAGACAGATGAGTACAGAAAGAAAGTCCCACCTAAGATCTTACCTGGAGCCAACCACTAGAGCCATACAGTAAATGGTAACTTTCATGAATTACTGGAGGCAGTGTTGACTGTTGAAGACTGAGAAACTCTTAGGGTCCTATTCTTAGGAAAGCACAACTTCAAGAACAACACCAGGTTCTCCTGTGAAAAAGCAAAGGGAAAAACTCTTATTTCTGTCAGAGGGAGAGGGAAATTAACCATTTTTAAATATGCCTAGGGTGCACTCTATAGTGATTGCTTCCTTAGGGGTGGAAAAGACAGGCTTAGGCAGAGTCTCATCCAACCTCATAGAATGAAAACTACTAAGCTCTACCACCTCTAGTCTTCCTGCCTCGTCTAAAGGGGTGAGGAGGAAGCCGAGAAACACTTATTAAATGTCATAGATCAGGGACACAGTTCATTAAAAGATTTGAGGGGCGCCTGGGTGGCGCAGTCGGTTAAGCGTCTGACTTCAGCCAGGTCACGATCTCGCGGTCCGTGAGTTCGAGACCCGCGTCAGGCTCTGGGCTGATGGCTCGGAGCCTGGAGCCTGTTTCCGATTCTGTGTCTCCCTCTCTCTCTGCCCCTCCCCCATTCATGCTATGTCTCTCTCTGTCCCAAAAAATAAATAAACGTTGAAAAAAAAATTAAAAAAAAAAAAAAAGATTTGAGACTTAATCAGAGGATCATGGAACATTGTGCCTCCACCTACACATTACCACCACATTAATAGAGCTCCAGAATACGAGCAGTGGCTCACTGTGAAAAGATATCCAAAGCCCAAATTATATATAAGGAGGATTTTTCCTAGCCAGGTTAACAAAAAGCTTCATATTAAAATACCTTATTTACTTTGATAAGCTCCCATTTCTTCATACATCATATCTGACTTTCAAAAAAGAATTGTGCCATGCTAAAAGACAATACTAAACACAATTTAAAGATGGGACAGAGAAAGATATATCATGCTAAGACTATGGAAAGAAAGCTGGAGTAGGTATAGTAATTTCAGACAAAGCAGCCTTTAGAACAAGGAAGACTATCAGTGTTAAAGAGTGATATACATATCAATAAAGGGGTCATTTCTCAAATACGTAAAGATCCATAAGGTGTTTCCACTCAATGACAGTACATCAAAATGTGAGGCAAAACTTACAGACTTGCAAAGAGACATAATTAAATCCATTATTATAGTTCATCAGCAGATGAATGAGTAAAGAAAATATGGTATATGCAAACAAGGAGATATCATTCAGCTGGGAAAAAGAAGGAAATCCTGCCACCTGCAATAACATGGATGAACATGGAGGACATTATGCTAAATGAAATAAGTCAGTTCTAGAAAGACAAATACCGCATGATTCCATTTACATAGGTATCTAAAGTAGACCAGCTCATTGAAGCACAGAATAGAATGGTGGTTCTCAGGCACTATGGGGAGAGGAGGAGAAGAAAAAGAAGGAGAAAGGGAAGGGGCAGAAGGAGAAGAGGAGGAAGAAGAGGAAGGGGGAAGGAAAAGAAGAGAAACAACAACAACAAAGCTGGAGGACAGATTTTACCCTACTGTAAGACTTACTAGGAAAATGTAAAATATCAAGACAGAATAGTATTGGCAAAAATAGAGACATGTAGCTTAATTTGCTCAAAAGAATACTGAGGCCAGAAATAGACCCACACAACTAATCTTTGGGAAAGGAGCAAGAACCATTTAATGAACAAAGGATATATTTTTTTAAATAAGCAGAAGTAGAATAATTAGTTATCTAAATACAAATATATATATATATATATTTCATAAAAAGTAGCTCAAAGGAATCATTAAATTAAATATAAATTTAGTGTATAAAATGTCCAGTGAAAAAAAGGAAGGGGAATCTATGTAAATTTGGGTTAAGGGATAAGTGTTTAGATAAAATAACAAAAATACGATCCATGAAAGAAATAACTGATAAATTAGACTTCAGTAAAAGTTTAATAATCTACCTAATGTATGAAAGACATTTAACAGAATGAAAACCAAGGCACAGAGTGGGAGAAAATATATGTAAAACACTCATCTGACAATGGAAGCATATCCAAACTATCAAGAGAATTCTTAAAACTCAATAGCCCAATTAAAAAATGGGGAAAATATGTGAACAAACAACTCATGAAGGAAGATATAAAGATAGCAAATAACCACATGAAATGATGACCAACATCATGTCATCAGGTAACTGGAAATCAAAATAATGAGATAATACTACATTCCTATTAGCATGGCTAAAATTAAAAAAAAATGAAAACCCGGAAATTCAAAATACTGGCAAAAAGGCTGAGTACCAGGACTCTCATTCACTGCTGATGAAAATGCAAATATACACAGCAGCCAAATTAGAACCTAATTTGGCAGCTTCTTATGAAGCCACAGTTTTAGCATACAATCCAAACAATTACACTTCTAGGTATATTCCAATTTACTTGAAAATTTATGTTTATGCAAAATACCTGAACATGAATATTTATAAAAGATATATTCACAATTGCCAAAACTGAAAATAACAAATATGTTTTTCCAATAGGTGAATTAAAAAACTGTGTTCTACCTATACAAAGGAATATTACTCAATGATAAAAAGATATGAGCTATCAAGCCATATTCTTTTTATTTTTAATTACAAAAGGAAATTTATTTCAAAAGCATAAGGGAACATTTACATTTGAACAAGGTGAAAACAGGTGTCTTGCAAAAGAAAAAAATCATGATATGAGGTTTTTCATTCAAATGTTTGAAGCAAAAATAACAAGTTGTGCACTATTGCTTTAGGAAAGGTAAGGGGAATGATGAGGAGGTAAAGGCAAAATGGGCAAAGGGGAGTGGGAGACACAGGCTTCCAGTTATAAATGAATCAGTCATGGGAATAAAAGGTGTTGTATTGTATACAATACAAAGGTGTGTTTGTATACCTGAAAATAATGTAACATTATGTGTCAACTATACTAAAAAAAAAAAACAAATCCATCAAAGATACCGTAAGTACATAAGAGCCAACTGAAAGAATTCCCAGTAGCCAAAGCTGAAACAATTAGGGCAAAAAAAAAATTAGTATAAGATTGTAACCTAAAGTCTAAAATAAATGTCCATGAGTTTATACTGACATGAATAATTAACTGAATAAATTAATAAATGGGATGAAAATGCAAATCTCCCAGGCTGAGATTTTAAATAATTTAGGAACACATTACCTCCTGAAGGACTGACAGCTTAACTCCCCATTCCTTCTGGGTTGGCTCAATTTATCAATTTGTATCCAAAGAGGAGAGCAAAGGAGAGGGAGAAGGAAGAATATCTTTACAGTGGAGAAATCTGAGAAGTACTATCTAAACCAGGTGCTCGACGTCAAAATCAAGTCATAAATTATGTTGATAGATCTTGCCTTTCATATGATGTAATGAAAATGGCACTGCCTCTGTGATCTTTATTCCAATAACTCATATTCCCAGTCTCACCATAATATCAGATAAATTCCAGTAATGGGCATCCTACAGCATGCCAGACCACTGCTCCTCAAAATGGATAAGGTCATCGAAAACAAAGTAAGTCTGAGAAACTGTCACAGTCAAGAGGAGTCTAATGAGACATGACAACTAAATAAAATGTGATATCCTAATAGGGATCCTGGAAAAGAAAAAGAATGTTAGGAAAAAACTAAGAAAATATGAATGACGTATGGACTTTAGTGATGTGTCAATATCCATTTGTGTACTATACCAACTATCACATTAATGCTGGATAATGGGAGAAACAGTGTGCAGTATATGAGACAACCCTACACGAATCTTCACAATTTTTTATAAATGTAAAATTGTTCTAAAATTAAGTGTTTACTAAAAAATGTATTCAACATCATTAGAATACTAAGAAATGAAAATTAAAGCCTTTAGAATTGCTACAATTTAAGAGCCTCACAATACCAAGTGCTAGGCGAGTATGTGGAACACACTGTTGGTCAAACTTGGAAGCCAAGTTTGGCAATCTTATAAAACTAAAAATTCACCTACATGATTTATTCCTAAGTGTTTATCGAAGGAGAAAGTACTATCATGAAAATCCTTGCAAATTGTTTTGGGCTTCTTTAAAGTTCATAATGGCCCTAACTTGGGAATGATGGGCATTTCTATGAATAAGAAGAATAAACAAATCTAATTGTATTATATTCATTAAAAAAAAACACTACTGAAAAATAAAAAGAAACAAACTACTGATACAGGTCATAGCACAAATGAATGCTACAAACTTTTGCAGAGAGAAATAACAAAATGGTCCCAGAATGATATATTCTGTATGCTTCTATTTATTTGAAATTTTAGAAACGGCAGAAGTCTTTTACAATGATAAAAATAAGTTTATCTGTTGCCTGGGGTTGGTTGTGGGTATGTAAAGGCTATTGACTTAACAGGGCCCTAAGGGGACTAAGGAGCTAAAAATATTCTTAATATTGATCGGGGTGACAGTTATATGGGTGTGTACATTCATGAGAGTCATTGACTTATTCACTTAAAATGTGTGAATTTTAAGAAAATCATTTCACAATCAAGTTCAGTTAAAAAAAATGGAAGGTGTGGTATAAAAACAATACAATTTCCTGACTCTCTTAGATTTTGGTATCTTTTAGTATTACTTTCATTCTACAATTTTTATAGAATATTTGTTTCTTTCGATTACAATGATATATTGATATTCCTTCAAATTTATTCAAGTGACCATTTGTTTCTTTTGCATACCAAATTTTCATAGCAGATCTATCTACCTACACCTAAAACATCATGTAGAAGAATAAAAACATACTAAAACCTCTGATGTATTATGAACATGGCAGTACACAGGATGAGAGACTGTATAAATGATCATTAAATGACACAGTTTTCAGTCAAAACAATATTATATTTCGTTTTACGAACAGCCACAAAATGGATTAAAATTAAATTTCCTTCTAATCTTCCCTTTGTAATCCTGACTTGAGTTCATGTTTGTCATGTTTGGCCATCATAGGGAATGTACTTGGAGATTTAGGTAATTTCTATCCCTTAATCAAATAAATGTATACCTATTGAAAATCTCTAATTGATCACCTAAGTCTGTTTCTCCTTATACCCTGAGAGTTTCTTTCTTTTAATTGTTTTAAATGTTTATTTGTTTTTGAGAGAGAGAGCACACCGTAGGAGGGACAGAGAGAGAGGGAGACACAGAATCTGAAGCAGGCTCCAGGCTCCGAGCTGTCAGCACAAAGCCCGACTCAGGGTTCTAACTCACAGACAGTGAGATCATGACCTGAGCCCAAGTCAGACACAACCGACTGAGCCACCCAGGCTCCCCTGTAAGGGTTTTCTGAGCCTAGAAATTTGGTCTTCTGAGGTTAAGTCAATAAGCATCAATTTCCAGGATTATTTGTTGTTATCGTTGTTGTTGTTGCTGTTGTTTTTAGTAGGCAATTTAAAATTGCACAATATTGGTGTACCTGGGTGGCTCAGTCAGTTAAGCACCTGACTTTAGCTCATGTCATGATCTCACAGTTCATGGGTTTGAGCCCCACATCAGGCTCTGTGCTGACAGCTCTGAGCTTGGAGCCTGCTTCAGATTCTGTGTCTCCCTCTCTCTCTGCCCCTTCCCTGCTAGTACTCTGTCTCTCTCTCTGTGTGTCAAAAATGAATAAAAATGTTAGAGAAACTTTTTTTAATTGCACAATATTGACATTTTAATACCACATCTCCTTATATCTCATAGTATGTATTATATAACACAAATATGTGCAACAAAAATGTGAGAAGGAAGAATTAAAGATGACATCTAAGGTTTTGATTTTGTATTTTTCTTAAATACCTGGGAAATGATACAATTCAGTAAGATAGGTTTTAAAGATGCAGGGAAGGTTGAGGAAGAAGGCTAAAGATCTTTCCCTGTCACAAATTGCTCTCCTTATTGCACAGTTGTGGGAATTGTGGTCCTGTGTGATTGGGAATATTCCTGTGGTCACATAATTATTCACTGTGAATTTTGAGATTTTTAAATCATTCATCTGTTACTCTTTCTGCTCTATTCTCAATGGCTGCATGCAATATCACTACTGTATCAAATCCCCGAAGAGTCTAAGTCAGTACTTTCGGGATCAAATTCAAATACGTGCTTTTCATACAGAATAGAAAAAAAAAAATTGGCAATTTTGGCATGCTCACCAGGTTTAGAATGGCTGCACTGTACTATTTAAAATTATCTAACATGTGTGTCTCTAAGTAGCTCTTAAAATAAATGCATTTAATATTCAATCTTATTTTTATTCTGTATGAAAACTTGGATCTTTCACCATATTTGCCTCTTTTTTCCCATTTAAATAACATCTTCACGTGATTTAAAGGTTACTATAAAATCAGAAATAGTATTCTGCTATGTTATCAGACCATATCCAATTTTTTCAATCCCACCATTTTCATTTACAAATAGAAAAATATTCCTGTCTTAAAGGAGAATTATATACAAGACCTGGTCTCTAATATCCCCTCTATATTGTCCTGAAAATGAAGAGTAAAGAATATTAGCAAAAATCTTACAAAAATAATGGAAAAATTGGAAATACATTTGACTTTAAAAATTAAGAATTCTGGTGATAAAAATAAATCCATTTGATTTTTTTTTAAGTGAGAGATCTTTTGGTTGCAAGAAAAGAACTTCAACTAAATTGACATATAAAAAGAGGAAGATGAAGTAAAATAGGTCTCAACAATAAAACAAATTAAATGTCAATAAATGAATGTGGCCAAGTCCTATGTTGTGCAAAGAGGAGTAGGAATTGATATGTTACACTTCCTTTCTCACTGAGGCTATGTAATCAACGAATCTCTCGCTCCTGTTTCTTGCCACATAAGCCAGCTATCCACTTCTCTCTTGACTATCTATACCAGTTTCCTCACTTCCCTTCTCTTGTCAATGGTTCACTGGAAACTTCCAGCACCTATTCAGCATTACAAATGTTCACTGCCACTGGTGCACTGCCACCTGTAGGTCTGAGTCTTAATGGAAATTTTTGAGCAAAACAGTGAAAGGCTGAGTTTGTGTGTGAGAGACAGAATGAAATGGAAAAGATGGAATTATTTGAAAGAAATATGGTGATATCAATCTCGTGTTTTCATTTTTCAATGATCTATCTTCTAGTCCCAAGTATGGCCTATCGGAACACGCAGGATGTGGCACCTGCCTCTTCAACTCGCTTCATTTCATGCTGCTCTACCCTTTCTTCTTTGTGTGCCTTCCCTTCCTCCTCCTCTCTCACCCTTCTTTTTTTCCATTTCTCAACAATATCATACTCCTTTTTCAGCTCAAGGCCTTTAAACACGTAGTTTTTTTCTTCCTGGAATGCTTTTTATACCTCTCTTACTTAGTTGCTAGTTAATTCCTACTTATTCAGATAGACTGGATAATGAGAAAAAATTGTTAATGGTTGTTTCCATTTTTAAGACAAAAATCACCTTCTTCAATAGTCAACTGAAAGTAGTATGTTTTCTCCTGTAGTATAAAATGAAGAGAAAAGGGGTCACATCTCTCTTTTTAAGTATTTCTAAAATAAAAGTGCTCATTAAGTATCTACTGAGTTGATGGAGTAGGGCACAAAGGAACAGATAAATGGATGAATGAGCACATTTTCAGAGCCACGTGCCAAGAATGTGATTCTTTGTTCTATTCAGTCTTTTGCTCTATCTTCTAACAGAGGTATTCATATAGTATACCTATGAAGTCCAACTCTGAACCAATTAATGTATACCAATTAATATATAACATAAATTGGCACATCTCTTTCATTCTAGTTGTATGTGCAGTTCTGGGAAAATAATAAAAGAATAATGATATTTTATTGAATGCCACTGTGCCAAATTCTAAGTGCTTTATATTGTTCAAGAAAAATTTCACCATACTTCCAGATACACATGTCCTTAAGAGTTGGGATTATTCACAATTTCTGAAGGGAAAATCACCATTATTCTCTTTAGATGTTTTCTTTTTTGGGGGGGGGAGTTCTAGGTGAAGGTTACAGTCTCTGTGCAGGTGTATCTTTCCCATTGCTAGGTCAATTCTTCCTGTCAGACACAGGGTCATGCAATCACTATGCCAGCTCAGTCTTGAAGACTGCAAAATATCATGTGGGGTTACCTGAAGGGGAAACAGAAATTGTTTTCTTTAAAAATGAGTACAACCTAGCTGGCTTTTCTCAACCGAGAACTTTACAAGTCATACTGATTGCCACAATAGTGGCATAAACTTTAAGATGTGGGGAATGAGACATTGTCATGTGGGGTCTGAAACAGCGCTTAGAGATACTGTGCCAGTAGGAATTAAGTTGGCTGAAATCAGGCACATGAAATAAGAAAATTCAGATCTGAGAATGCAGGTTGAATATTGCATTAAAGCCAAGCAGTGAGTAGAAGTAAAGCCAAAAAATAGAGTGAGATGTAAATTAGACAACCAGCAACAAAATCTGATGAGTCTAGTTGTAAGTGGAAACTAATTCTGACACTGCAGCCTATCCATCTTCTCTGCCATCACTCTTCAGTATTGATCACTATCAGTCAAAGAGCAAGGGAGAAACATCCATTAGGGGCCAACATGTCTATAAATGACACAAAATGCATCTCCCAATTGAGAGAAATCGAGAATTTGTTTCCAGGTTTATCACTGAACTAGAAATAGTTTCTACATTTTTTGAATTATTTGGAATTTTTTATTTTTAAGTTCATTTATTTTTGAGAGAGAGAGAGAGAGAGAGAGAATGAGCAAGGGAGGATCAGAGAGAGAGGGGGACCAGGATCTAAGCAGGATCTAAATTCAGAGTGCAGAGCCTGATGTGGGGCTCGAACTCACAAACTGTGAGATCATGACCTGAGCCGAGGTCAGATGCTTAACTGACTGATCCACCCAGAAGCCTGAAACACTTTGAAATTTTTAAAATCACTTAAATTTTTATTATTAAAAAGTAATGATGATTTCATTATATATTATGTATCTCAAGTATTTCTTAGAGATTGCACCATAGCAGCTCAAGAGAACTCTAATTAGACAAAAATCTCAATATGAAGAAAAACTAAATTGGGGTTAGAAATTATATGCAAGTACACGGCAGTGATTTACACCAGAATCAAACAGCACTGATAATTAATCATCTTAACAGATTACTTTGGATACATAGAACTAGTCAGATTAGTAATGATGAAGTGGTTGTACACACACACCATCTCTTCAGTTCCTCTCTAGACATTTTGTTCTTTCCTCTTGTTCACATTTATAGCTAGCTGAAATAAGTTGGTCATCTGCTCTTGCATGTAGCAGTGTTACTTAAGAGTGAAGCAGAATTGGGGCCCCTGGGTGGCTCAGTCGGTTGAGCGTCCGACTTCGGCTCAGGCCACGATCTCATGGTCCGTGAGTTCGAGCCCCACGTCGGGCTCTGTGCTGACAGCTCAGAGCCTGGAGCCTGCTTTGGATTCTGTGTTTCCCTCTCTCTCTCTGCTCCTCCCCTGTTCATGCTCTGTCTCTCTCTGTCTCAAAAATAAATAAACATTCAAAAAAAAAGAGTGAAGTAGAATTAAATCAAATAATTTAAATAATTCAAGATTCAAAAAGAGTCAAAATGGAAGATTATGATTACCTGACTTCTGATTTTTTTCTTATTTAAATATTAAGACAATAGAAAACAAGCATCTCCAAGGAAAATATTGATTTGCATTTATCTTTAATGAGAGTGTTTGTTAGTGCCTTTTAAACTTGATGAAATAGAAATGTGGTTCTTTCAAAAAATACTACATACCCCCTACCTTGAGAAGGATATTTTCCTGTAAAATATGTAACAATTCTCAATTTCTATGACCCACGTGTCACTATGCATGTGTACCTCTAGAACATAGTATTTGTCTCACATTTACAACTTGGCAGTTACTCTTCTATAGATTATTTCTTTCTGATATTCCCTAGTATGGCTAACTTTATGTGTTAACTTGACTGAGTCATGAGATGCCCAAACATTTGGTCAAACGTTATTCTGGATATATCTGTAAGGACGTTTTTGGATGAGATTAACATTTAAATCAGAAGACTGAATACAGCCCATTACTCTTCCTAATGTGGATGGGCCTGATTCAATCAGTGGAAGGCCTAAGTAGAAAAAAAGGCTGACCGTCCCATGAGTACTAGGCAACTCCTACCTGACTTTCTAGAGCTAGGATATCAGTTTTTTCTTGTCTTCTGACTTGAACAGAAATACCTCCTCTTCCTGGGTCTCAAGCCTGCCAGCCTCCACACTGGAACTACACCATTAGTTCTCCTGAAGCTACAGTTTGTATAAGGATCTATGAATTGGTCAGCCTCCATAATCATTTCAGCCAATTCCTTATAATAAAATTCTCTCTTTTTCTCTTTATATATCTATAGATAAATATAGATACATGTCTTATTCTGCTTTTCTGAAGAACTCTGATGAACACACTCTTACTTTTCTCAATTTTTTCTCATCACAGCTACAAACTTTCTTCCCTTGATAGGATGCCATTTACATGACAAGAACACTGTCAGTGAAAATAAAGTGGTACAGGACAGACTTCTTTTATGATTCCTTTGTTTACAACATTGCCATTCTGTGTTTGAAAGGTAATATTACACTCTTAATAAAGGAATAGGAGTTACCAAAAGAAATTCTTTTTTTTTTCTCTTTTAGAGAAGGAAGAACAGTTGAAAACTACTTTATTTTTGAGGGTCCTTTTAATCCAATGTAAAAATAACAAGAGATGTTAAGCTTTCAACAGAGGCAAATCTCAAAGATAATAAAGTACCTGCTCTTACTTGTATCTGCTCAGGACCATTTGCCAAAGAGAAGTAGTTTCTTGCTTTAAAACCACAAAGTGCAAATCTCTTTAGCTCTTTAAGGAAACTATTTCCCTCCCCCTGGATTTGGTCTTAACCTTCGGTTCATCTCTCAGCCTAACAAATGATCCATATGATGCATTACTCCTTAGAGTCTTGAGTCATTAAGCTGAGACTGACACAATAGGAAAACTTAAATGAAAAAACAATGACAGTCCCTTCTGAAATCTCCCCACTAGTGTGAGAACCAGAATGAAGCATTCCTCTGGTAACCCAGTACATAAATACTAAATGAGATCACTTCCCTAAGAGGAGAGGGTATTCATTTTGAGAGAAAATTGAACCTAGATATTTTAGTGTTGAATATAGAAAAATGACCCTTGAAATGAACAGAACTGGATAGCCTGCTGTCTATAACAGATCTAGGTTTACAATATTATGTTGAGCAGGGTCAATTCAAAATATGCTTCCCGCCCACACTGCATACAGCTTTAACTGCACCAGTGGTTCTTGATATTGCCTGCTCATTAGAATGAACAAAATGCAAAACTGGAAAAAGGATTGAGAATAGAGAGACTCTCCACGACATATGGGGTAGGCTTACTACATGAAAAGAATATCTGAGGGGGGACCTAAGCATCAGAAATCTCTTTCAGCTCCCCATGTATATTCTCGTGTATCAACAGGATTGAGAACTACTGGTCTAAATTTAGCTTCCAGAAAATTACAGAAAAAAGTTTTAAATAAAAAATACACAAAACCAACAAGGAACATTTATGTAACATTGGAAAATATCATAAGTATAATTGATTAATATGCCAGAGGGAGAAGAGAGAGAACATTTTTATATACCAAATGCTACCCTTCCTATTATTTCAATAAATGAGCATATGCTCCAGAGTGCGTGTGAGATGGAAGAAATGAATGTACTGTTCCTTCAGCAGGTTTCAGTTCCCACAACCTTCTCCTAAGTGGGGGCTTGTCAGAACATGGAGAGCAAATATTTAGATTAATATTTAAATAAGTTGTTCTTAGGACATGGGTTCTAAAATGAAGCCAACTGCCTTTCTGGTGCTCAGCCACAGAGTAACAATCTGTCCCAATAATGAAGAAAAAAATGTGATATTCGATGTATTGAAAGACATTATGTTCTTCAACAGTATACCTTTCTGAAGGACACAGACTGCCTGCAGTTAGATGTTTTTAGTACCTAAATTAGCCCAATGCATGCATATATTTTTCTCTAGGTTAGGCCAGGTCATATTCCCAGGCAGGGTTTTTTTTGTTTTGTTTTTTTGTTTGTTTGTTTTTTAATATCTTCTCACTTAGGCAGAAGAGAGGCAACATATCCTCAATATACTGTATATGCAAAACTCACAGGGTAAGTGAGGTTACACTCATAATTCATTACCCATAATATAACTTCTCATTTAATTTATAAGACAGATACCAGCTGATTTAAAGTAAAAAAAAAATTAAGAGTTATTACTGTATTTGTCAGTAAGGTGTTACAATGTTTTAGCATAAACTCAAATCTTTGGGAAAGATTTTAAGTCATGTTACAAAACATAAATGCGTTTGATCACACTAATAATCTCCGGTGGGTGAAGTTTACAATTGTTACCTGAGGGATGATTGTCTTTTGTATTGACCTTGAAATTTTTCCTTATTTCTAACATTATGCAAGGGTAATATTCCTAAATTGACCAAAGAACCTTTTTTTTAATGTCTCACCACAACTGAATTTAAATGTTAAGAAGAAAAGTTCTCTCAGACTTATTGCAAATAAAATACCAATCTGTCATGTTTTAGTATTGCCATTGATTGTTTTGACCAAGTGCCATCCACTGTACTTGATGTCAGTGTTAATCATAGGCTTTAAGTGATACTTGTACAAGTATAGCCTGGGTCACTGCAGTAGCAATTTTATTTCTAATATACAAAGTAAGATATGTAGGATATTCAAAATCAAGTTTTCTTAATTTGTACCTTCACAATCACTAGTATGACATGGGGAAGACAACTAAGATGCAGAAACTCTCAAAGATTTCTGGTTACTCCACCACCTAAGCAACTTGTAACAGCTGAAATAGAGGTAAAGGTGAGGAAGATCTGAAATAACTAATGGAGGAGGAGGAGTCAAATATCAGATATTGATTTAATGTCACCTGTAATAGCTACAAGTAGGATTCTACAGAACACTTTGTTTTACATCTTTGCAGAGTGTATGGATGGTCATGACTTTGCTTGGGAGTTTATAATGTATTGGACTTAATGGAAGCTGCATGGAAAGTGTAAAGTGTAAAGTGTGTAACCCCTTTGTGTAATTTCTTTCTCAGTCTCAGCACTATTCTTTGCTAGATAATTCTTTGCTGTGAAGACCTGTCCTGTATGTTGTAGATTTAGCAGCAGTCCTGGACTCTACTCACTAGATACCCGTATCTCTCTTCCAGCTGTGACACACCCATTCCCACCCCCCAACACACACACATACAAACAGTCAATAATATTTATGTCTCCAAATTTTGCCTTGCCTTAAACCAGTCCCTTCCCAGTATTTCCAGTTTTGTTAGCCAATTAGTCTCTATTTTGGCTCATCTACTTTGATTTGTGTTTTTGTCACTTGACATGAAAGAGTCCTACTTTTTTTTTCATTTTTAAAATTCATGTCTGAGAGACAGAGAGAGAGCACAAGTGGGGAAGGGGCAGGGAGAAAGGGAGACACAGAATCTGAAAGCAGGTTCCAGGCTCTGAGCTGTCTGTACAGAGCTGACGCAGGGTTCAAAGCCATGAACCGTGGGATAATGACCTGAGCCAAAGTCAGACACTTAACCGACTTAGCCACTGAAGCACCCCATAGTCCTACTTTTACAGTGGTTGTACATATGATATCAGAATTTTATAAGCTAAGAGTGGTATTTAAGAGAAGACTTCCAGAAATAAATTCTATGAAGAACACAGAAATAAAGTACTGTATACAACAGGGCAACTCTAAATATCAAGGGGAAAAATCTGAACTATAAGGGGAAGAGCTCCAAGTTGTCAGGTCAAAGAACCAATAAGATGAGATGAATAAAGATAATGGTCACTATTTTATAAAGAATGACAGAGTAAGGAAGTGGATCTTTTTCCAGGTGAGCCTCAGTTAAGACCACAACCATACTCAACATCTTGCTTATAGCCTTGCCAAAGACCAAGCTCCTGACCTGCAAAAATTATAAGATAACAAATATGTGTTGTTTTGATCTACTAAAATCGTGGTAATGTTATTATACAGCAATAGATAGCTTCTATGTTTATAATAGCATATATGTAGTATTTTAAGGCTTAGGGAAACTGAAATATTAGAAAGAAATTATCCTGTAAGACTTGCTCACCTACCAGACAGGTGCCAGAGGACACACCTTTCATCACAGCTGTGATGGGAGCCCCAGGACTCTTGAAGGACTATATTGTACTTCTTCAATTTAGGTCAGAAATTATAGAGGGAAATACTACTAGTGAACTGGAGTGGCTCAGTTGGTTAAGCATCCAACTTTGGCACAGGTCATGATTCCATGGTTCATGGGTTTGAGCGCTGCATAGGGCTCTCTGCTGTCAGTGCAGAGCACACTTTGGATCCTCTGTCCCCTCTCTCTCTGCCCCTCTCTGGTTGTGCTCTGTCTCTCTCTCTCTCTCAAAAATAAATAAAGAAACATTAAAAAAATTAAAGAAACAAACATAAAGGGGGTTATGGGACCAGGGAGTGGCAGGAACTACGTAAAGGAACCTAAGTCACCAAGGCAAGACAAGTTTACTACAAGAGCCAGAATATTCTGACCTACGGTACTGGGTGTTTGGTCATAGTGTTCCTAGCTATAAAGTAGATAAGCAGATTACTAACTTCTTATTGAATCTGCACAAATAGAGAAGCTCTAGGTCCAGTGAACAAAAGTCTGACTTGAGCCCCTACAACGGGAAGTCCTAGTCCCTCAACCAATTTCCAGGCTTGAGTCAGTTTACATATCTAGATCCCGCTGAATAAAATGTAAGCTCGGTCCCCTTGAGTAAGGTCTCTGCTATAATATCAAAAATTATAGTTTCAATCTTTCTCATAACCTTCTGGAGAAAGTTTTCCAGGATCACTGTGCATTAGGTTTTATTATATTACTAAACTCCCAATTGACACAAATTTTTGGACAACCAAAATGCCACTTTGGTGCAACATACAGAGCAAAGAGGTCAGGAAATCAAGTCCATTTTTAGTTCAAGTCTACTTCATAGAGGGCTCAGCTAGTCCCCAAACCTACCTTGTACTTACTTTTCCCATTCTAGAATACACAATTAGAGTAGACATACTTAGTATCTAGCAGAATCAGCAAATATCTACATTAGTTATGCATTGCTGTGTAGCAGTATTACCATAAATTTAGTGGCTTAAAACTATTTCATAGCTTCTAACTCATAGCTCCTTAGAATCTGGAGTCTTTGCATGGCTTAACTGCATTATCTAAACTACTGTGATCAAGGTGTCATCCAGAACTGGGTTTTTCTCAGCTCTACTGGACAAAGATCCCAGGCTCACACCATTGCTAACAACATTCAGTTCCAGCAGGTATTCAGACTGAAGGTCGCAGTTTCTTGCTGGAAATCAACTGTAGGTTGCCCTCAGTTCCTTAATATGTGACCCTCCCTATACACCAGCACACAACATGGTGACTTGCTTCTACAAAGGCAACAAGGGATTAGGAGGTGAGAAGAATAAAATATTAAGAGTTTAAGTCCTGGCATCAAGACTTTGAATCTTATCATGCTGATTCTCAAAGGGTTAAGAATCTTTTCCATTAACTCCAAAGATGATCCTGACATATTGATGAATGATTGATAGGATTCACACTGAAGAAGAGAAAGAGAACATTCTAAGCAGCCTGGAGTGGGTGGCTGTTTAGAAAAGTGTAAAGAGTATGAGAATTAATATTACTGGCTTGTTCAGGAACAAATCATTGTGGGACACAGGTCTCTTATACTAACTATACAAAGACAAAATTGGTTATACATGCTTGACTCTGGAAAGCAAAAGATGCCTGTATACACAGGGTGTGGATTTTATCCCACAGTTATTGCGGAGTCAGTGCCTTTGATCAGAGAAAAATATGAAATAATTAAACAATATGACTATTATAAATATTCAATAAATCATAGGTAGATACAGTAATAGTCACTATTATCATATATATGCTCAAATTTCTTCCTGAACAATTCTGAATAAGCTATAGGCTCAAATCACTGTGGTAAATTGTTTTGCACTGTTTTCAATACACTAATACATCCCCCAAAGTGCAACTTCAATGCAAATACAAGTGTACAGGGCTCTATTGTGACTAGGTTTGTAATTCCTCCTTTTAATGGACATTTTATATTGTTGAAATTGAGATAATTGATTCCATTAACCTCAATATCTATCAGTATGCAATGTAATGGAAAATAGCTCTTACCAATTCATTGTGCAAAGCATACTGAGAAGATGTTCAACAGTCACCAATTAAAGAGAATGAGAGTACATTTTTAGGGATGACTTCAAACAATTATACCTGACATGTCTGTCAACTAATGTCAACATGGTTGCATTAAAAATTAAGAATAGATTTCTGTGCATGAAACATATTATTTTAGATACTTAGCATATGAAGAAAATAAACCAAGCATCCCTCTTCAATGTTGAACACTTGTCAGCATGGGGATGCCTTGAAGTTTGGTCACATTCACCTATATTTAAGATTTATCACTGATGCAATTTTCTTATATTTCAGTATGAAAGCATCTAGTAAGGGAATCATTATTTGTCAGCACTGAGGTACCACCAATGTGGAAACATTAACTAAGAGATAACATATGGATCTTATCATGACTAACATAAGCAAGAAAGCTGAATCAAACTTTGGAAATACTTCTATGATGCTGTAAGTGATTATGGCACATGATGTCTTCCTCGGGATGACAGTTTTTCCTGTGGGGAAAAAAAACTATTTCTCAGTTAATAATAATAGAAGACAAAATTTAACCAACTAACCCAAATAATGAAAATCAGGAAAATTAAAATAGACAAATTAATTTATTTTGAAGGTGATCCTTCCCCAGTCTACCAATTTGAATGATAATCTCTCTTAGAAACACCTTCCTAGACACACCTAGAAATAATATTTTACCAGTTATTTGGGCATCCCTTAGCCCAGTCAAGTTGGCACATAAAGTAGCCATCATGGATATTGTGATTTTTTAGGCTTTGACATTCAAGTGACAGTCATTTGTTCCAAATAAGTTAATTTTCCTATTTCAATTAGATCCAGGCATTATGCTGCTGTGGCACTTAACTCTGGTTCCCTACATTGTAGCCCCAGAAAATGTAATCATTATTATCTTCACATTCAGTACAGCATCACTAACATTTATTGATCTTGTATAATGTGCAACAGAGTAGTTGTCTTCCCTACTTTGTTTTTAAGTCATATGCTCTATCTGCCAGTTCAGAGCTGGAGGTATGTGTTTCTCATCTTTATATCACCAGTGTAATTATGTAACTCAATAATTGTTTGCTAAATATCTACAGAATTTGAATAAATTGTCATAAAAATTATTTTCAGGGTTCTCCATCATAAAATTGGGATACTAACTGCCACCCCCTACTACCTCAAAAAGAGAATAAAAAAAGGAAGAGGTTTCATTTTACAAAGTATAATAGGCTTCTACTATAATATTATATAAACATGTCATTTAGTTTTTTAAAATGACAGCATTTTATAGAACATTCAGCTTTATATTTGAATAGAGTGTGTGTGTATGTGTGTGTGTGTGTTAGCAAATGAGAAGAAAGATGGATGTTTCAAGTTACGATTGACAAGAAGCCAGGTAGTTCTTGATCAGCAGGCGATTGCTAGATCTGCTCCCTCTCCACACTGATAGATTTGGCCAGGTAACAGTAAACCCAAATGAAAACAGACAGATTAGTATACATGTAGCAGCAGTTTTGCAACAGCTCCCCCTTGCCCTCACGGCCCATGAAGGCAATGCAGAATGAGCCCATGTGAATGCTGTGCACATTGAAGTCTATGCCACACCTAAGGAAACCTGAGCTTAAGAAACCCCCAACTGTATAAGGATAGTAGCAAATCTACCCAAACTTTATCTCAGAAGGATCCATTATTGTTATGATACCACTCAGGAAACAAATGATCCCTCTCAAGGGATATGCCTCAAGACAAGAGAAAATATGTCTCAACTTGAAAAGACAGTCTGAGATAAAATTTATCATAAGTCATGTAGAAACACTAGGAGGAAGTGTCTCACAACAATGGTAAGTATAGGCTCAAAGTAGCAGGCCTAATACACTCTAGTTATCAGTTATTAATGAGTATATTTTATCTAATCTAAGATAATATAAAACTGGGTATGACTGCAATTGTCGGTTACATCCAACATGTTTGTACAAAATCTGAACATTCTCTTTTAATCTGACCCTATTAAAAGAAGAACCACTGACCAAGAACTAGCGCTATGCTCTAGCATGGATTATATATATTTTTTATTTAATAAACTTCATATTAAAGAAATTTTAGGTTCACAGCAAAATTAAGCAGAATGTATAAAGCTGCCGTATACTGCCTACATTGACACATCATTATCACCTAAAGTCCATAGGTTTACATTAAGGTTCACTCTTGGTGTTGTACATTCTATGGGTTTTGACAAATGTATAAAACTATGGATCTGCCATGTAGTGTGATACAGAGTAGTTACACTATCCTAAAAATCCACTGTTTCTCTTTCTCTCCCCTCCTACCCGTGGCAACCCCTTATCTCTTTCCTGTCTCCATAGTTGTGATTTTTCCAGAATGTCATATAGTTGGAACCAAACATATGCAGCTTTTTCAGATTGGCTTTTTTCACTTAGCAATATGGATGTAAGTGTCTTCCATGTCTTCTCATGGCTTAATAGCTCATTTCTTCTTATATCTGATTAATACTCATTCTCAAGATTTACCACAGTTTGTCCATTCACCTACTGAAGAGCATTTTGATTGCTTCCAAATTGGTAAATTATGAATAAAGCTGCTATAAACATCTATGTGCAGGTTGTGTGTGTGTGTGTGTGTGTGTGTGTGTGTGTGTGTGTGTATTAAGTTTTTAATTTGGGTGAATATCAAGGAGGGGAATTGCTGGATCATTTGGTAAGAGTCTGTGTGATTTCATGAGAAAGTATGAAACTATTTTCTAAAGTGGCTGTACCATTTTGCATTCCTGCCAGCAATGAACAAGAGTACCTGTTGCTGTACATTCTCTTTGCCAGTATTTGGTGTTGCCAGTATTTTGGAATATTGCACTCCAGTCAGAAGCTGTGTCTGGAAAGTAGTATGCCAATGGAAAAAGAGAGGAGGGGAGTGGGGAGAGAGAGAGAGAGAGAGAGTGTGTGTGTTCCTGCTAACAGTTAAGCATTGCTTTAAAAACCCTTTTATGTTTGAATAAATTTTACAATTCATTTACAAATATCTTTCCAGTTATAAGAACTAGGAATACTAATGTTCACTTAACAACAAATGGCTGTTTCATTGAAGCTTGTCTGGTTGTATGTTTACTGTCCACTTCCTGTCATAGGAGAAGGCTAAACTGCAGAAAAGGTTTGTGCTGCTTGTACTATAGAATCTCATTTATTCGTTCTCTCTCTCTCACTCTCTCTTTTATTTCTGCTGCAAACCAAAACAAATGCCAAAAAGAGTAAGTTCCTGTAATGGACACTTCTGTATCCTGTATCTTTGTTTCATGGAACACCGTGTGCTGTAGGAGACCTCTGTCTGCCATGGGGAGCACAAAACTGATGGAACTTTGAATTCATACTCACGATTCAAGCAGAAAATTCTCATGTTCTATGTAAAACTTTCAAATAAGGTTTTGTTTGAATAATAAGATTTAGCTGATAAAAACAAATTCCTTAAAAAATTCTATAGTGAATAGGGGCAATGAATGTGTTTGTTACTAAAACTGAATCTTGGTGGGAAAAACAAAAATTCTATGCCTTAAATTTATAAAGGATACTAGTGTTTTTTTCTTTATGTTAAGGTGAGCAAAACTCATTTTTCTAGAATTTAAAAAAAAATCAAGAAAGAGATTCCAATTTGAAATGACCTGAATTTGCATGACTCTTACACAATAAATGAACAACAGCAAAAGTAAAAACACAAAAGGAAAAGAAAGAAAGAAGGGAAAATGTTAAATGTAGTCTGCAGTGACTCTGCTGCTTAGCAACAGTGAACCAAATCCTTGATATTGTTTACTATTGCAGTGTATTTTTCTGATAAAGTCCTTCAGAAGGACCTTCACCATTTTATCTATCACACTTTCACCAGCTTAATGTGACAAAGCGAGAAAATACAATTGTGGGATATACACATGATTACCAAACCTAAGGTAAAGGTATTCCCTCTCTCAAGGTGAAAGTTCAAACCTAAAGGTATTCCCTCTCTCAAGGTGAAAGTTCAAAAAGCAGAAAAAAAAAACAAAACATTTTTAGCGTAATCACTGATATATCATTTACTTTTAGTACAGGGACTAATATTATTTCTAGGTTTATTTTTATCAACACAAATAGTAATTATTTTTTGCCTATATGCAGAGAAACAGCCCAAACTCTGAGATATACTAGAAATGAAGCCACAGAGAAAGAAGGGACAGGGAAAACTTACTGGACAGGAAAACAAGGTAGAAGATTCTGCCTGGAGTAAAAATGATTCACTTCTGTTGTAAAATAATGGATCAGAAACTTCAATGGATAGCAAAGGTTAATGTAGTAATTTATGAGACAAGTAAACGCTAAAAACCGAATAAATAAAACCACATACTATTGTATTAAAAAGTGAAATTTCTAGAAGGAGAAATGTGAACAAGTCAGTAGCTAGGGAAAGGTTATCTTCATTTCCTATCAGAGTTAACAAATGAAATGGATGTCAGAAGACACACAACAAACTTACTCTCCAGGTATATACTGAATGACAAGTGAGGAGGTTCATTCCCAAAGGAAATTAGTGGGCAAAATGTATTTGAAAAAGTAATTATCTAAAGTAGGGAAACCTTTGAAGCTCTTTGAACTCTGAAATGGGCAGTTCCTCTGATAAAGATCTGATAAAGCAAGGAAAAATGAAGTATTCTGCATCTGTCCTTTTAAAGGAAAAAGTAGTAACGTCCATCAAACTAAACCTGAAATATTTTTTTAAATGTTTATTTATTTTTGAGAGACAGAGAGAGATAGCATGAGCAGGAGAGGGCAGAGAGAGAGAGAGGGAGACCCAGAATATGAAGCAGGCTCCAGGCTCTGAGCTGTCAGCACAGAGCCCTGGAGCTTAAACTCATGAGCCATGAGATCATGACGTGAGCCGAAGTAGGATGCTCAACACTCAACGGACTGAGCTGCCAAGGCGCCCCTAAACCTGAAATAAGTTAATTGTCCTTGCCAGCACAGTCTTCACTGAAACCCAGAAAACAGGACAGTATCTGATTCACAACATAAAAAGCCCTATACCTCTAAACAAAGTTTCTTTCCTTCTATGGCAAAATTCAAAATAAGAAACAAATTTAATGACAATTGAAGCTATAGATCTCTAAATGACTGATTTCAAAAAGCCCCAATGTAACCTAGGAAAAGGAATGGAAAAGAATGCTATTATTACTCATCTAGAATTCAACATTTATTTTTAGTTCTTAAAAGCAAAACAAAATTAAAAGCAAGCAAATATACTATCAAATAAAATGTGCAGATCTTGGGCAAGTTGGAGATTGTAGGGTAACGGCAAGATTTATTTTTCATGTTTTTTTCTATAGATTCTATGGATTTATTTTCTATGCTGAATTTAGTGTAACTTTGATGATACTGCTGTAAGCAATGTCAGACTGAAATTTTTAATTAATTATTGCTTTTTAAATGAATTTTATTAAATCTAATGCTTAGCTGATGCATTAACTCTGACCCAGATAAATAAAATTGACTAATATATTTGCTCAATAAAATATTTAAAATGGGTATTCTTGGGGCGCCTGGGTGGCGCAGTCGGTTAAGCGTCCGACTTCAGCCAGGTCACGATCTCGCGGTCCGTGAGTTCGAGCCCCGCGTCAGGCTCTGGGCTGATGGCTCAGAGCCTGGAGCCTGTTTCCGATTCTGTGTCTCCCTCTCTCTCTGCCCCTCCCCCGTTCATGCTCTGTCTCTCTCTGTCCCAAAAATAAATAAACGTTTGAAAAAAAAAAATTTAAAAAAAAATGGGTATTCTTCTAATCTGTGCTATATTTTTGAGTATTTGCGTATTATTTTCATAATGAAATAATTAATTTATATCCTTTAAATTCATACCTATTACATCATTTTGGATATAAGTTGAAAATCTTAATGTTGTGTGTTATTGTTCAAACCCCGCTCACTAACTGTCCCTCTTGCCAGAAGTGTGGGAAGAGGTGGCAAGGAGTGCTATCTCCAAAATCAGTTTTGTCTTTTTTGTGGCTCCAGTTAACATCCCCTTCTGATCTGGCCATTACCTTTTCTTTTTTTTTTTTTAATTTTTTAAAAAAGCTTTATTTATTTTTGAGAGAGAGACAGAGTGCAAATTGGGGAGGGGCAGAGAGAGAGGGAGACACAGAATCCGAAGCAGGGTCCAGGCTCCAAGCTGTCAGCATAGATATGTCCGATGCGAGGCTTGAACTCAGGAACCATGAGATCATGACCTGAGCTGAAGTCGGCCACTTAACCAACTGAGCCACCCAGGTGCCCCACTGCCACCACCTTTTCTATAATCCCTCTAGTCCAAGGGAGAGAATGGCATTTCACAGTAGCTAATCTGTGAGTTGCCTCGTATTTCTTACTTTTTCCTATCTCTTTCAAAAATTAGCCCCCAGATTTAAATTCTTTACACTTTACAATATAACAGAGGCATTGTTTCCCAGATTATAACCCACAGTCATATTTCCTGAGGACCATATACTGCAGAGCACATTAACTCATGTTTATAACAGTGACTCTCTTTGAGAAGGTACATTAATAAGGTGGTGTTTTTGTATTAACATTATAGTAAAGCTACTAGTTTAACCTCAGATATGAGTAATAAAAAATGTTCTACCTCAATGATTCTCTAACCCATCTTTTGAGTCGGTAGTATTGCAGGCATCTCTCTGACCTTGAACCTTCGTCTTTAATAAATGATCTCTAAGTATCTGTCCCTAGATATCTAATTTCCTAGGTTTTATTTTCTTATAAGAATGTTGTCATAATTCTAGATGTTGGTAACAGGTCTGTGGCTTGCTATTTAAATTCTGAAGACTCACAAGTTTCCTTCCCATCAAGTTTGATAAATTGTATATTATCATACACCTACTTTATTGTAATTGCATTTTAGTTATCATTTCTTTCTGATTTAAACTCTAGAAATTATGTGTCTGCATTTTCCTCTTCCTAGGTCACCGTTGCCCTGGTTGTACATCACTGCTTCTGCACTTTCTGTAGCCAAATCTGCACCCAAACCCACACACCTGCCTAGGTGCCTCCTCCTGGCCTCAATTAAGGATTTGTGGCTGCATCCCAGTTTTCGTTATGGCAAAAAGTTGTGACTGTTTTATATTTCTATGCAAATATGCAAAAGAAATTCAACACAAAAAATGATTTTGCTAGGAACAGTATATTAATTTTGCTGATAGAAAAATAACTCAGATTCTGCCTGAAAGGTTTTTCCAAGCTATCTTCAGAAAGTCCTAGGAGTTAAGGACTTACTGAAGTGAGTTTAACATTTATGAAAAATTTATTTTAATATTATTTCTTTCATTCAGGATAAGTGATAAAAAGCATTTTGACATTCTAAACACTAAATACTTGAGGTGGCGTTGAGAATTTGTTCTTAATTTTAGTTTTCTTATATGACTCAAAATTTGTATTAGATTATTTATACATTGCAGAATGGCATATTCATTTATTAATTAAACATATAGTAAGTATTTACAGATACTACTCTGAATATAACAAGATAGTTATTTTCATTTTATATAAAACATATGACATAAGAAAATGTGACTAGAGAATGTTATAGGAAAATTGTCTCTTTCTCAGGTAACTGTAGCTTATCTCCTGCACTGCTCCTTGTGGCACACAATAGCTTTAATCTCTTTAATCTGGTATTAAAGCAACCACCATTTAATATTCTCATATCACTTCCTATATTTCATTCATACCTTTGTAATCAACAAATTCATTTTCCTCTATTCTCTGAAATATGGTTTAATACTTACTATTTTTTAGATTATATTCCTTTCTGTTGAAAAATATTCACTTCCTATTCAAATTCTATATACCATGTGAAGTCTAACCCCTACTTGTGCTCCATAAAAATTTACCACATTACTCTTGCCTGTGAATGAACTCAGAGTATTTAATCTTTCTCTCATTTCCCCCCTTATTTGTGTTCCCATAACACTTTCTCTATCCCTCTATTATAATATATATATAATATCATGCTATGATTTTCTGTAGTAAAACCTGAGCCTCTTATGTACAGCTTCTGTAATAACCTACAAACTACAATATCCGTGAGGTTCTCCAGGACAAGACATATGTTAAGGCATATTATAGTTCTCAGCACATGACAGAAAATAAGTGTATGTTTTTTTTAATAGAACTGCATTGCTCACCAGATACCATGTTGTATTGTAAATCCCTTCACATTCGTGTCTTACCCCTTCCATTTCAAGCAGAATATAAACTCAAGGAAGAAGGAATTACATCAAATGGAGGCTTATTTAAACTAAGCAGCTTTCAATGGTGCACAGAAGTAACTGTCTATACAGGAGAGATTTCTTAAAGATTGTTGTTATGATTTGTTCAATACAAGTTTGGGGAAAGGGTTGTTATGGATCATGAGAATATTATAAGTATTTACGTATGGCATATGTAATTTTGAACCAAATAAATATACTTTGAAATAGTTAAGGATCAATTTCTTCATTCTGGAATTACTAAGATTACACTTCATTAAGAAAAATCCATTAATCAAACATTAATGAGTACCTATTATGTGTCAGACACAGATATTAATCAAATTATCACCAAAAAAGGTGAGCACCAAAAAAACTAGAGTTATTTAATGTAGGGAACACCACTGTGTGAGAGACCATAATACAGAGTTGAAGAGGAGTGGGTCATAGATTGATTCCTTTGAGCTAGAGACACCGAGATACATTGTAGGGTAGTGACTGCCCATGCAAATGGGAGTTGAGCAAGAAGAATAGACAGATGAATTACCATCTATGTGACTATGTAAGGTATCTAGACTCTGAAGCCTGAGATAGACCTTGCAAATTATGGCACTTATGGAATATGGAACAATAAAATAGTTTTATGTTGTTATAAAGAATAAATATATATTTAAAGAAAATGTGATCAAGCAAAGAGAAAACAGTAGTATTAGTTAAGACCGAATAGCAGAATAAAGAGTTTAATAGGGAATTCCCGGGGTTGGTACCATTCCCTGACACTTTGTGAACCACAGAGATCGTGGAATGGGAACATGAAATGATTCTGGTCTTATTTATTACAGGTGGAGTTAAAATAGAGGCTAATGGAGAAACCAAGATCACATATGTGGAACAAAAATTTCAGGAAGTTTTTAATTTTAATTGATTTTATTAATTTAATTTTTTTAAGTTTATTTATTTATTTTGAGAGAGACACAGACAGAGCACATGATCCTGGGAGGGGCAGAGAGAGAGAGAGAGAGAGAGAGAGAGAGAGAGAGAATCCTAAGCAGGCTCTGCATTGTCAGCATGGAGCAAGATGTGGAGCTCACACTCACTAACTGTGAGATCATGACCTGAGTCAAAACCAAGAGTCAGTGGTTAACCAACTGAGCCATCCAGGTGTCCCTTTTTTATTTTTTTATTTCATTTTTACACTCACTGAAAAGGGCTGTCAGTGTACATCCTCACCCCTACTTAAGACAGCTGCAGTTTGACTCTTCCTTAGACAACGTTTTCCAACTGGTTCATTCAGCTCCTTGTTTTCCACCCTATATTGCTACTGTAGTTTCAAAGCCCAATATCGAAAGAGCTGTGATCTGAGGAGACATACTGCTTTATCTGTTATTTACCGTGTAAGCAACGTGATTCTATAAACAAGATCAGAGCTGGAAGGTTGGCTAGGCATAAAGGTAAGGGGATGTGTGTGGTAGGGTGTGTGGGTGTGTGGGTGTGTGGGTGTATGGGTGTGGATGTGGGGTAAGTGTCATTTAAGACACTAATTTACATAAGATAGACTAGAATAAACCATTCTCTCTGCATTCCCCCACAACCTTGGATAACCAGGACCCAAATGGAATAGTGCCAAAAAACATAAGTTAAATGAATAATCCTTCATAGTAGTTCCATGTTACTTATCCATCAATATGTGCATGTTGATTGAAAGCACAAACAATGTCGTGTTTCCGGATGTTTTATATATATATGACACACGGACATATAGAAACAGAACAAAAGTGCCTAATTTTTAACTTGTATCCACTTTCTTAGCTTTGCAATGTTTGATAATTTTGTCTACCCTTTAAGCATATTTTTTATGTATAAAATAAGGATACCAATTTCACCTCCTCAGATTTTCTAAGTATTGAATAAAATATTTCTGTGAGACATCACCTGCCAGAGTGTGTGATATATGACATCCGTTCAATAAATGCTAAAATGTTCTATTGTCAAATCAGTGCACATCTGGAGGGGGTGTTCCTGCCTCTGAATGGAGAACCTATTCCAAGTGTCTTCTTTAGTCCAGTATTTCCAAATCTTCACACATAATATGAATGATGTTCATGTGTATGCATATGACCTATAAGGATACCCTATCACTAAAGATATTATATTGGAATATAACTGACATTGTTACAGACATAATACTGAAACTCATACAAGTTTTTAAGTGATTCATTCTTATATTTATGTCACCACATAGTACAAGTAACATATATCTGCAATACACTTATAATTAACTTTTAAAGACATGTTTTCCTGTAGACCACCTCAAAGATAGCAGGTAGGTTTCATCCCAAAAGACAGTTTCAACTGGTAGGACTAATGATTTCAGTATACATGAGGAATAAGAGCTGGCACATTAGTTCATTCAGGGAGTACGCTAATTGATTAACAATATTCACTACCAGGACAAGAAGGAGAAGTAGTGACTCACATGACAGATTATTTGCCATCCCTAGATTATTTTGTTTAACTTTGTAACATCTTACTGTAGTAAGACAATATCATATCGATAGGCATTTAGAAACTATGCAAATACTATGTGGTTGGAGTAGAAAGCCAGATATAACAAAATGTAATTCCGAAATGCAATAACCTTTGTAAGAAATTTTATTTTGTTTAAACCAAGTAGTCTAAAACTTACTCCACTAAACCATATTTAAAGCAAAAGGAACCTACAACAGAGAAGGAAGGAGGCAAACCATAAGAGACTCTTATACGGAGAACAAACTGAGGGTTGAAGGGTAGTGGGGGAGAGGGAAAAATGGGCGATGGGCATTAAAGGAGGAAACTTCTTGGGATAGCACTGGGTGTTGTATGTAAGCGATGAAACACGGGAATCTACCCCCAAAACCAAGAGCAGTGTACACACTGTATGTTAGCCAATTTGACAGTAAATTATTTTAAAAAAATAATAGAAAAGGAAAGAAAAGTAAAGTAAAATAAAATAAAATAAAATAAAATAAAATAAAATAAAATAAAATAATAAAATAAAAGGAACCTAAGCAGTAAGCAGGCTTTTCATTCAAAGGTGCATTAGCAAAACTTTACCTTGATAAGAAATACATCAGACTTATTACTTTGCAGTGCCCTGTAGCACATAAAGATTTTGATTAATGCATTTGCAAATGACAATGAAAGAATTTATATTTATATATGTACATGAATAAAATGATTTTAATTTGAAAAACACAATATTTATGATTGAGGCTATTTATCTTCTTAAGGGACAGAATCAAGAAATTAATTATGTTCTCACAGTGATTACAAATAGAATTTCACCTAAACGACCTCCCTTGTTTACCTTTCAGAGAAGGATGAATCTATATTTGAATACTTTAAGGCATCCACTCTTTAATAGCTTGGACACAGTGAATTGTATTATTTTCTAACAAACATATAATACGTGAAGAACAACCTATAAATATCTTTGCTGTTCAATGAAGCATGAAAAGAAAATTAATTCTTCACAGTTATTTAAAACATTAAAGGAAACATTATATTAGAGCATGAATATAAATTAAAAATAATTCTTTTCTTTTTTTTTAATTTTTTTTAACATTTATTTATTTTTGAGACAGAGAGCGACAGACCATGAGCGGGGGAGGGTCAGAGAGAGAGGGAGACACAGAATCTGAAACAGGCTCCCAGCTCTGAGCTGTCAGCACAGAGCCCGACGTGGGGCTCGAACTCACGGACCACGAGATCATGACCCGAGCCGAAGTCAGACGCCTAACCAACTGAGCCACCCAGGCGCCCCTAAAAATAATTCTTAAAATAATTGGCAATAAGAGATGCTACTAGTGAGTATTAAACAGTAACTTTGCAAAAAGTATTTTATTGATAAGAAGCCTTTTTTTTTTTTTTAAATGGCCAATACCAGATTAAATCATAATTCAAAAATCCCAATATGGTTTCTTTTCTTTCTTCACAACAATTAAGATATGAATGGTCCTGCATGGTTTCAAACTTTGCCACATGTTTCTCTTTGCTGCCCACAAAGTTTAATGCAATCTGAATCATTACTTTCAGTATTCTGTCACATGTAAATATCCAATTTTCCCAGCACCACTTCTCAAGACTACCTTTTCTTCATTGAGTATTCTCGGCTCCCTTATCAAATAGTAGTTGACTGTATATACATGAGTTTATTTCTGGGCTCTCAACCCTGTTTCTTCGTTTTATGCTCCTATTTTTATGCCAAAACCATACTGCTTGATAACTACAGCTTGTAGTATGGTTTCAGATTAGGAAGTGTGATTCCTCTGGTTTTGTCCTTTTTCAGAGTTGCTTTGACTACTATTCAGCATTTTTTGTTTTCATACAAATTTTTTTGTTTTTTATTTCTTTGAAAAAATGCCATTGCAATTTTGATAGTGATTGAATTGAATATGTAAATGGATTTGGATAGTATGGGAATCCATGCTAACAATATTAATTCTTCCAATCTGTGAATGTAGGTGTCCTTTCACTTGTGTCTTCTTCAATTTCTTTTATAAAAACCTTGTACCTGGGGCGCCTGGGTGGCGCAGTCGGTTAAGCGTCCGACTTCAGCCAGGTCACGATCTCGCGGTCCGTGAGTTCAAGCCCCGCGTCAGGCCCTGGGCTGATGGCTCAGAGCCTGGAGCCTGTTTCCGATTCTGTGTCTTCCTCTCTCTCTGCCCCTCCCCCGTTCATGCTCTGTCTCTCTCTGTCCCAAAAATAAATAAACGTGGAAAAAAAAAATTAAAAAAAAAATAAAAAAATAAAAACCTTGTACCTTTCATTGAACAGATCTTTCACTTCCTTGGATAAATGTATTGATATTTGTGTTCTGATGTTATTGTGAAATTAGATAGTTTTATTTCTTTTTCAGATGATTTATTTTTAGTATGTAGAAATACAACTGATTTCTGTATGTTGATTTTCTATCCCACAACTTTACTTAATCTCTTCACTAGTTCCAATAAATTTTTTGGTTTAGTCTTTAGTATTCTCTGTACATAAGATCATATCACCTGCAAAAACTGACAATTTTACTCCTTCCTTTCTGATTTAGATTCCTATTTCATCATCTTGTTTGGCTGCTTTAGCTAAGATTTACAGTACTATTTTTTTTCTTTTTAAAGTTTATTTATTTATTTTGAGAGACAGTGGGGGAGGGGCAGAGAGAGGGAGAGAGAATACCAAGCAGGCCCCCACTGTCAGTGCAGAGCCCCATGTGGGGCTCGAACCCATGAACATTGGGATCATGACTTGAGCTGAAACTAACAGTTGGATGCTTAACCAACTGAGCCACCCAGGCACCCCATCCAGTACCTTTTGAATAAGTGTGGTGAGTGGGTACACTGCCTTATACCAGATCCTAGAAAAAAAGCTTTCAACCTTTTACCAATGAGTATGATGTTAGCTTTGCTTGTGTTATTATAGTATAGCTTTTATTATGTTATTATAAGTTCCTTCCATACCCAATATATTGAGGACTTTTTAATCATGAAAGTCCGTTATATATGTCAAATGATTTTTCTGTACCTATTAAAATTATCATATGATTTTTACCTTTCATTCTACTAATGTGGTATTATCACATTTATTGATTTGCATATGTTGAATCATCCTTGCTTCCCAGCAATAAAAATAGTAATATTTAAACTGAAAAAAAGGAGAGGAGCAAGATTCCATGATGGGTTATTATGAGATTTACTTAGAAGATCAAAATAATTAAGCAGCATACAGAGAAATCAAGAAATCGATACCATTTACAATTGCACCAAAAACCATGAGATACCTAGGAATAAACACAACTAAAGGGGTAATAGATCTGTGTGCTGAAAACTATAGAAAGCTTATGAAAGCAATTGAAAAAGACATGAAGAAATGGAAAAACATTCCATGCACATGGACTGGAAGAACAAATACTGCTAAAATGTCTATACTACCCAAAGCAATCTACACATTCAATGCAATCCCTATCAAAATAACACCAGCAAATTCACAGAGCTAGAGCAAACAATCCTAAAATTTGTATGGAATGAGAAAAGACCCCAAATAGCCAAGTAATTCTGAAAAAAGAAAACCAAAACTGCAGGCATCACAATTCCTGGCTTTAAGCTGTATTAAAAAGCTATAATCATCAAGACAGTGTGGTACTGTCACAAAAACAGACACATACAGCAATGGAACAGAATAGAAACCCACAAATGGACACATAAATGTATGGGTAACTCATCTTCAACAAAGCAGGAAAGAGTATCCAATGGAAAAAATACAGTCTCTTCAGCAAATGGTGCTGGGAGAACTGGAAAACAACATACAGAATAATGAAACTGGACTGCCTTTCTTATACCATACACAAAAATAAATTCAAATGGATGAAAGATCTAAATGTGACAGGAAATCATCAAAATCCTAGAGAAGAAGACAGGCAGCAACCTCTTTGACCTCGGCCACAGCAACTTTTTACTAGGCATGTCTCAGGAGGCAAGAGAAACAAAATCAAAATTGAACTCTTGGGACCTCATCAAGATAAAAATCTTTTGCAGAACAAAAGAAACAATCAACAAAACTAAAAGGCAACCTATGGAATGGAAGAAGATATTCGCAAATGACATATTTAATAAATGGTTAGTAACCAAAATCTATAACGAACTTATCAAACTCAACACCCAGAAAAGAAATAATCCAGTGAAGAAATGGGCAGAAGACATGAGTAGACATTTTTCCAAACAAGACATCCAGATGGGCCGACATGTGAAAAAATGCTCAATATCAATCCTCATCAGGGAAATATAAATCAAAACCACAATGAGATTACTACCTCACGTGTGTCAGAATGGCTAAAATTAACAACTCAGGAAACAACAGATGTTGGCAAGGTTGAAGAGAAAGGGAAACTTCTGCTCTGTTGGTGGGAATGCAAACTAGTGCAGCCACTCTGGAAAATAGTATGGAGGTTCCTCAAAAATTAAAAATAGAACTACTCTACGATCCAGCAATTGCACTACTAGCAATTTTTCCAAAGGATACAAAAATGCTGATTTGAAGAAGTACATGATTATAGAACTGCTATCAACAATAGCCAAAAATAGAAAGACCCCAAATGTCCATCGATTGACAAATGGATAAAAACGATGTGGTGTGTGTATGTATATGTGTGTGTGTGTGTGTGTGCATGTGTGTATATGTATATGTATATGTATATGTATATGTATGTATGTGCATGGGTGTGTGTGTGTATGTGTGTGTGTGTGTGTGTGTGTGTGTGTGTGCACACACATCCACAATGGAATACTACTTGGGGATCAAAAAGAATGAAATCTAGCCATTTGCAATAATGTGGATAGAACTAGAGTGTATTGTGCTAAGTGAAATAAGTCAGGAAGAAAAAGACAAGTATCATATGATTTCACTCATGTGGAATTTAAGAAACACAACAGATGGAAATAGGGGAAGAGAAGGAAAAATAAGATAAAATAAGAAAAATAAGATAAAAATACAGGGAGCAAAACATGAGACTATTAAATATAGAGAACAAATTGAAGGCTGCTGGAGGGAAGATGGGTGAAGGGATGGGCTAAAATGGGTGATAGACATCAAGGAGGGCACTTGTTGGGATGAACACTGGGTGTTATATGTAAGTGATGAATTACTGGGTTCTACTCCTGAAACCAATACTACACTGTATGTTAACTAACTTTAATTTAAATAAATACATTTTAAAATAATAATACTAACACCTAAAAAAAGATCAACATAATTCATTTTTGAAGTCCGTTAAGACTCTCAAGAGCCAGTGCATATATCTCTTCTCATGTCCTTGTTCAAGGATATCATTTTGTAGTCTGAAATTGAAAATGGCAGGGATATTCATTTACACTACAGAAATTCTCAAACATTACAAATCACTGTCTCCCTCTCCACCAACCAAAATTAAGAACTAGTTTTCCTGCATACTACTGAGACAGCTTGATGCAAATTCTATCTTCTTCCTAACAACAGTGTGATCTTGCATGTTTCTTAGCCTCCATAACTATGATTTTTGTCTTCTATAAAATGGGCATAATAGTACAGAGACAATTATCTTTTAATTTTTTATGAGTATTTTATCAGATAATCAACCTCAAGCATTTAGAACAATGCCTGTTACCTAGGGCATACTTGATAAATGTGTGCTAAAATAATATTTATTATTATTTTCTTTAAAGATTTTCAGAAGCTGCCATCCTATAGTGGGCAATAAGGCAGTTGGAGAGCAACATGCTTTAGGAAGGTTAACTTGGCCCAGGTGTGGAAAGTTCATTCGAGTTTGCAGAGATCCAGGGTCATAAAGTTCAGGATTCTGTGCACAGCATAGCCAACAACCTTTCTTACGGTTATTCTGAGCAGTATGTAAAGGCAGTCATGTGTTACACAAATTCCAACATTCATACCCCAAAAGACAAATGGTTGACTTTGATGGATGTGTATTTAATGGCACATAGATTTAGTCATGGTCACAAAGGTAAAGACCCAAGAATAAAACCTGTTTTCTGGAATGTTGGGTAGCTCCGACTAGTCTGTCAATTCCGCTATAAGCTGAGTTTTTTCTGAAACAGAACTTGAGTAGAAAAATGATATTTCCAAGCATCATTAAAAATTAAAATTCAAATGAATTAGATTTGCATAAGAGTCTAAATAATTAAGTTGGGTTATAAATATATTCAGGTATTAGTCAAAGATTTAGGTGACTTAAAGATGCATATAACATAGTCTCTAATCTGAATGGCCATTGTATTTATATGATGTGCATACACACACATAAATTTTAAATTAAAAATGTCTCTTTAAGCCACAACAAAAAATTCTGAAGATTCAAAATCAGAAATTCAACTTGAGTAGTTAAGAGTTCTTCTAAAAATAGATAAAATTTAAGAAAAAAAATTGGCAGGTAGAGAAGAGAAACAAAGAGATAATGCACTGTGTCTTATCTCTAAATCATGAAAAGCCTGAGGTTTAATGGGGAAAAGGTTATCAAAATATAGAAGAAAAATAAGAATGGAAGGCTATGTAAGCAGGGCTCAAAATATTAGGAATTCATATTCAACTTTATAGATTACCTTTCCACATGATTAAGTAAAATTTTATAAGGAAAATTGTTACTTAAAAAGATTTCTTATAAATATTTTCTGCTCAGCAACGTGGGAACATGTAAGTTTTGTTATTACCGTCATCATTATTACCAAATTAATTACATAGCAAGGGAAAAATACAGCTTTTAGGTAAATATAACAGTTATGTGAGTTATAATATGACCTTTTGGTTTTCCCGCCTCTGAGTAAATCTCAGAGTCAAAAGCACATTTTATCTGTATGTTGTCCTTGTGAGAAGTTGACATTTTATAGAGCTTGTTGTTTTATATCTAATGTGTCTATCTTGTGAGTTTATTATGAATTTTTTTCCTTGAGCAGATTCTTTTCAAAGAATATGGAGTCTTCAAAGGTCAACAGATGTAAGTCTTGAAGAGAGAAACAAATGCTAAAACAGATTGTCTCACAATCTACAGCAAAGCTAATAAGGGAATCTGGTAAAACTGGAAAAAGCGGAATTATCTTTATAAGAAAAAAAAATGAAAGTAGCAGGTTCATTACCCTTGCTCCTTTTGATTTAAACTACAAAATTAAATAAATTACAATGCAAAATCCATTATATAAGCTCCATTTAGTTCAGTAAAATTTGGTACAGCTGGGTAAAAGAGCAGATGGTGACATTGTGATTGTGGACAGCACTCTCCAAAATCTAATTGAGAATGCTTGAGGGGGGACAAAAAAGACTGGTGTAATATATAGATACCCATAGTTACATTTCACCCTAGATAACCATCATGCACATCTGTTCTTGGATATCAAGAAAAACATGATTCCTTTAGTTTTTTTATCCAGTAGGCTCATCAAATGCTTTATAGATTGAGGTGGGATATTCTGAGAAACATGTGCTTGAGTTTGCTGGTTTCTTAATTTACAGTTATTTCAACCAAAAAGAAATGGCTAACAGAACTAGAATTGAATCATTTCAGATGGAGTCTCCATCAGAGATTTGGAGAACTATAAGAGCATAATATATTTGATTCTGAGGAATGAAAAGGTAAAATCTGTAATTTGCATCATGAATTGTTTAAGTGGTTCACAAAAAAGCCTCTACTATGCATACTGATTTTTATCAACAAAATTTGATCATTGTGTCTACAGAATACATTACATGATCTTGTGTTGGAATGGTCAAACCAAATAATTTTACAGTTGAGTAAACCAGGCCTCAAATAGAAATCATTATTTTCATAAGGTCATGCAGCTTATTAGAGAAAATCTATTATTTAAATTTAGTCTCAGTATCAGGAAAATTTTATACATAATTATCATATTTCTGACACTATACAGTTTAAACAGTAGGTTAAGGTATTATCCCACATAACAAAATCATCAGAAAAGGGGGCAGATAATCCGGCGTTGGTTACTTAAGCAGTTCAGCGTTGTCATCAACAATCGACGTACCTTCCCTATCTTCACTGGGCCACCTTATAACAGATATGACATATTTGATCCCAAGGCTGGTTCCTCCTTGGTCACAAGATATCTGAGCTGGAGGTAGCCTCTGCAGAAAGCTGATTTCTTCTTTCATTTAGTGTAACATAGAGAATATTTTAATCCAATCTGGCCAATTTAAGATATTCTATGTATTTTTTGATAAGTAAGAGTCAACAAAATGCCAAGTGGGATGATGATGATGATGATGATGACAGTGATAATAATAAAACTAGCACTCAATGAATATATATTATGGGACAAGTTCAGATGCATTATATATTTTAATACATATTTAGTATATATGAATACATATATATTAATGTGAAATGGAAACTGTTAGGCAACAAATAACACTAACAACAAATCGTTCTCTTAACCCTAGTATTCTACATCATCTCATGTGTATAAGGAAAACCCTTAATAGAAAAAAGTCTGGGTAATTGAGTTATTCTGTTATTGTGTTTTAATGTAAATTAATAAAATAGAGAAAATTATGTCTGGTGGAGATCTTAAAGTTTTTAGTCAAAACACCTACCTTATTCTTTCATTAAAAATTGACTCCACTTTTGAAAACCTGGTGTGACAAAAATATACTATCTGGTAAGCCAGTCTGCAATTTCAAAAAAGGCCTATAGAGAAGACATTGCTGCAGTTTATATGACCACCAGCAGTGGTAGATTTCCTTCTATTCTTTGGTAATAAAATATTTAAGTGTCCCTGTATTACTGTTACAATTTCCAAAACATATGAAAATGTGAAGCTGCATCCAATTCTTTGTCTTTATAAATCATTTACACAATTTTTGCTTTAGGTTTGAGACTGCTTCCTACAAGCATTTTTTTTTCAAACTCTTAACTGAAATATAATCGTGAATTTTCACAAATTTAGCACAATTACATACCAGCATCCAGATCAGGAAACAAGACATTAATATCATCCTAACTACCAGTAATTAAGTTGGTTTTATTTATTATGTCTCAATCCTTTTAAATCTCATTGTTTGCTATTATCTCTCTCACCCTTCATCTCTCCCTCTCCCTCTGCAAATACGGAATTGAAGCAACATTACCCACAGTGTCAGTGCAAGAATTCAACCTCCATATATATATATGTGTATATATATATATGTGTGTGTGTATATATACATATATATATATACACAAATACATATATATATATATATATATATATATATATATATATATATATATATATATATATTTTAGGTTAAAATTCAACAAGAAACTTTACACAAGCCATGATGTTGAAGTCCAGAAACAACTGCATCATGCAGATGATGAACATTTACTTTTGCAAATACTCTATTCTTTATTTGACAATTTAGTTGACATGTCTCCAGAATTTTAGGACAATGATGAATAATATATCGCAAATTCTCTCAATTCAAAATATCTACTCTTTACTTATGTCAAATCATTTAATATGCAGAGGTTAGATTTACACTCTCATATTACACTAGCAAGTATAGTAGCAAGACCCCTATAAAGCTGGTACTGTAAAACATTAGTGTTTTCCTGAGGCCTTTTCAAAAACTAGTATGTCATTAATTCATTTGCCAGTGGATAGTTAATGGTTACTTAATATTTATTCTGAGTATTAAATAGTTTGTTATGCTTTGTTTCACAGCTAGTGTTATTCCAAATTGGAAGAATGAAGTAAAAAGCATTTATTAATTTTCAAAATATGTATTCAGAAGTTACATCTCAATAACTTTGGTGCTATTTGTGTTTTTTTTTTCAGTTTATGTGCCAGACTCCCCACAGAATAGACAAGAAGTTACATTTTGTTTCCCAACAATAGAAATTCAAAAGGTTCTAATAATCAGCTAACTTGTTTAGCAAAATAAAACAAAAATTTTACTGAATTTTTCTATTCTAAATTAAGCAATAATCCAGTTAAAAATTCATTTGTACATAGTCTTCACACTTACATTGTATTTATATATCCATAAAGTACGGATTTTCTTTTTTTTTTTTTCAACGTTTTTATTTTATTTTTGGGACAGAGAGAGACAGAGCATGAACGGGCGAGGGGCAGAGAGAGAGGGAGACACAGAATCAGACACGGGCTCCAGGCTCTGAGCCATCAGCCCAGAGCCCGACGTGGGGCTCGAACTCACGGACCGCGAGATCATGACCTGGCTGAAGTCGGACGCTTAACTGACTGCGCCACCCAGGTACCCCTAGGATTTTCTAATCAAACTTGTTATTCTTTAGTTCTGTGAAAATGACTTTAAGGTAATCTTCATTGGTAATCTTTGGTTGGTGTAAACATATTGATTTAAAATCATCAGAATATTCAGGAATCTCTAAGAATCATTAATAATTGTTACTGAACTAAACTAGAATGCTAAATGCCCTAGCTTTTAGATGAAAAGTTAAAAGAGTGAAACTACTGGGGCACCTGGGTGGCTCAGTCAGTTAAGTGACCATCTCTTGATTTGGACTCAGGTCATGATCTCACAGTTCGTGGGATCAAGCCCCTGTTGGGCTCTGTGCCGAAAGCGCCAAGCCGGCTCAGGGTTTTCCCTCTCCCTCTCTCTCTGCGCCTCCCCTGCTCTCTCTCTCTCTCAACTTAAAAAAAAATGTAAAACTCCTTTTTTTTTTTAAATTGGCTTTCCAAATATATTTGCTTAAAATTTCTTACCTATGAACTACTATGTGATGTAATGTCTAAGTGTTAATATAAATGTTGTAATGATATTCTATACATATTAATCATGCATTTTCTATATTCAGGCTTTGTTTTAAGACTTTGAATGTTTCATCTCTTTTCACCCATAAAAAGATAGAGTTACTGCTGCCCTGGGAATAAAAAGTGTGTGTGTGTGTGTGTGTGTGTGTGTGTGTGTGTGTGTGTATTATATGAATACACAAAGCCATAGCTCTATTTACACATTTATACAATTATGTGTACACACACACACATATATGTTTCAAAAATAATTGGGCTATACTTGTTCTATGTGGTTGGTACACTTTAGGAAAAATACATTTGCTTAGAGTATATTCTATTCTATGCAACTAAAATCTTATTGTACAATAGGTATTACAAATACAAGTGAAGTCTTAGTAGTTAAAATTTAGATAGAGGTAAGTTTAAGTCAGACATCCGAGACTTGAGAGGGTGAGAGGGAAGATAAAATTATAACGTACATTAGTGTTAGAGGTGACTTCTGAAAGTATATATCCAAATAACATATTTAATCTGAAGAATTTTACCAAAATCTGCAATCTCTTTCAGAGAAGCTTACATATTCAGATTTTAAAAAATGGAGAAAAAAATGACTTCATTTAATTAAATTATGTTTTATATTTTCCCCTAATCAGTGGACTTGGGTCAAGGTGAGCGGGGAATTCTATAACCTAAGATACTCTGTAAGAAACCAATCATCTCCAGTTCTCTTTGGATAGTATCTGATAATTGTTGGCAAGAGTACTCCAAATATTATTTTTATTATATGAATAACAACACTTAATATGGTATCTATCCTCTTAGCAAATTTCTAAGTGTATAATACAGTGTTAACCATAGGCACAAAGTTGTATAGAGCTCTGTGTCATTACAGAGCCTAAGATATTAGACAATTTAAAATTGAAGGATCAGGTCAATTAGAATAAATCCTACCATTTAAATTATACTCGCAAGCGCACGTGCGTGCACACACGCACACACACACCCCAAGACTTAAAAGAAAATCTGTACAAATTTCCATTTTAGATTTACTTTTCAGGTTTGACAATAACAAGAGTGTGTATAACCACTTCTCCAAACATTCAGGTTTATAGAGCAGTTAACATTTGTACTTAATTTGTATTTTCTAGTCCTCAGTAATTCAGGCACCTGCTTTCAAACTGATAGGCAATTTATCTTAATGTTTCAACAACTTCAGATTTTATGGAATGTTTTGAAGATTTAAAGAAGCTTTTAAAACTGATTAAAATGTTTTAGACTAAAAAGTAATCTTGACTGTAATGTTAAAATTTGACAATATTCTCTTAGAGAACCCCTTCAAAATAGTTCTTTTTGAACTTTCTCAAACAGGCCCATTAAGTTGTAGAATCTAAAGTCATCATTAAATTAATAAAATCCTTTGTCATCAAAATGGACATAAATTTGATCTGTGAGTATAAAATGAACATTACATAATTTTCATATCCATTACACTCAGATATGAAATCTGTTTTATATCACAGCTGTATTTATGCATTCAAAATTACATTGAAAATTGAAGTCATGATCTTGATAGTTGTGTAATTTTGGTCTTATCTATATTGCAATAAAATATTGGAATTTGACTAAAATTATTCAGAATATTTAGACAAATTCTCACTGAATTATGCCTATTAATGTACATTGAAATACATGCATGAGAAATACTTGCTTATAATTGTTTATTTAACATGTATTTTATTATTAAGGTCAGAGAAGACATAGTTTTGGTGCAAAAATCAAGATACAAGTTATGACTGTTGTGGTGGTGTTTCTTTCTGCTCAATGAATGTCTCAGAACCTAAAAATTTTCTTCATCTAGATACTACTTTGGTTGTTGGAAGGAAAAAGAAAACAGAGAAAGGTAAGTGAAAGGAGGAGTTAAAATCCAAAATATGTTCAGAGATTAATGCACTCACTGAGAACTGGGGATAAAATCTACAACTGACATAGATGTATAAAATATTAATTTAGGGGCGCCTGGGTGGCTCAGTCAGTTAAGTGTCTGACTTCAGCTCAGGTCATGATCTCACAGTTTGCGGGTTTGAGCCCCACATTGGGCTCTGTGCTGACAGCTCAGAGCCTGGAAACTGCGTCGGATTCTGTGTCTCCCTCTCTCTCTGCCCCTCCCTTGCTCGCACCGTGTCTCTCTGTCTTTCAAAAATGAATAAATGTCAAAAAAAAATTAGTATTTATTTCTTTTTTTTACTAAAGAACTGGTTCAATTAGAAATCAATATTAAAGAGTGGTGTAGGAGCATTCCACATGTATCAATTCTTCAAGGATTAAGATTAAAGTTGTATACAACATTCTCTTGATAATATTTCTTTTTTGTTTCCTCATCATCTTCTTGACTTACAAATGCATCTTCTTCTCAGGATATTTTCCTATAAATTTTCTTCTTCTTCATTACCCTCTAGATAAAATGTCGTTTTTATGCTGGTGCCTCTCAATGTGTCTTTTTTATCTTTACTACTCTCAGAACTCCATTGCTAGCTAACTCTGTAATGGCCACCTACTCCTGAATCTCTTCTTCTAAATGTATTATTTCATTCTAACCAATAAGAATAAATGGAAATCCATTCTTCTTATTGGAATAGACACCTTAGAAAATTATTGGCTTCTCTGATCTTCTCATCCAAATCCGTCTGAAAATCTTTATGAATCAAATTTCAATGTCTGCCTAGAATTTGGTTATTTTCTAATGCGAACACCGTTCTTGTTCAACTCATTATCATTTCTCCCTTTTATTACTACAATAACTCATTACGTGTCTCTACCCTCCCAAAATTGTGATTCTTCAGTTTGCTCTCCAGAAAGAAGCCAAAGTGATGCTGCTAAAATATAATCCAACCATGTAACTTTTCAGCTTACCTCAGAATCCCTATTCTTTGTCTACTTGAAATCTGAAATCTGACTAAAAGACATTATAAGATTTTGCTATATTGTCTATCATCTGAAAAGAAACCAATACAGTGATCAAGATTAATTAAACACATTTTCATGAAACTATGTTTAAGCCTCCTCAATTAATTGCCTGTAATGGAATGACTTTCAAAGTCTTAAATATCTAATGGGAAAAAGTCTTTGTTATTTACAGATTTTTGTTAGTCCTATGTGTTGCTTTTATGACACTGAGCAAAAATAGGTTTTAATATTCTAATTTTTGTTAGTTTATTTTCTAACTATAGAGAACAGATAGATGGTTATCAGAGGAAGGTAGATGGAGAGATGGGAGAAATACATGAAGGGGATTAAGAACATATTTGGAATTTAATTTTTAGGAAAATAAAATTATGTTTTCAATGTCAGAATATTGGAGTACTATTATTGTTTAATGTATCTTTATTTCCTTTTTTAAAGTTTATATTAATTTTTTAATATTAAGTTTTTAATTAATGGCTGGGTATGCATGGTTAAAGTGGAATGATAGGAAGATCATTCCATGGTAATCGAATAAACTAAGAAAAATTAGCAAAAAACAAAAAAAATGATCTAATTGTGGAAGATATTCCACTGCCCACCAGCATTAGTGAACCTTCTTTGTGCATGAGAAGAATTACAATTTTCTGCTTCCCAAAATTAGTTGTTTTCATGAGACTCACATGATAGGTGAGCATAAATGATGTCTTTTTATTTAGATACTGAAGCAAGACACTAAAAATAAACTAATCAAAAGATTAACCATGAGAAAAATTCATAAAAATAATTAGAAGGACTCACATGAAATAATTTAAAGTGGTTATATCTAGAGTGTTGTCATGGGCTGAGGTAAAGGTGGAAATATCCATTTTATGTTTAAAGGAGATCCTTGGGGTAGGGAGAGTCAGAGAAAAATACTATGAAGAATTTGACAAGTTGCTTAGGCATTGGTGCAGTTAATCCATTGTAACTGCTATTTGGAGCTTATTGAACTTTAGTCTTGCTTACTTTCACCTAGATAATGTTGATAGAGTCAAATTTCTCAGACATTTTTCTCCACATATCCTTCCAAATCTATTTTAATTTTTTAAATGTTTATTTCTGAGACAAAGAGAAAGAGAGAGAGAATATGAGAACGAGCAGGGGAGGGGCAGAGAGAGACACAAATACAAAATCTGCAGTAGGCTCCAGGCTCTGAGCTGTCAACACAGAGCCCAAGGTGTGGCTCGAACTCATGAACTGTGAGATCATGACCTGAGCCAAAGTCAGACACTCAACCGACTGAGCCACCCAGGAGCCCCTTCCTTCTTTTTTTAATGTTTATTTATTTGAGAGAGAGAGAGAGAGAGAGAGAGAGAGAAAGAATACAAGAAGAAGAGGGGTAGAAAGAGGGAGAGCAAGAATCCCAAGCAACCTCCACCCTGTCAGCACAGAGACGAATAGGAGAAACCAAGAGTCAGAAGCTTAACCGACTGAGTCATCCAAGCACCCACATCTTCCTTCTTTTTCTAAATATTTATTTATTTTGAGAGAGAGAGAGAGAGAGAGAGAGAGATCACGCAAAATCTTGCACAAGGGAGGGGCAGAGAGAGAGAGGGAGACAGAATCCCAAGCAGGCTCCATACTGTCAGAGCAGAGCCCAACATGGGGCTCAATCTCACAAACTGTGAGATCATGAGCTGAGCCAATATCAAGAGTCAGATGCTTAACCAACTCGGCCACCCAGGTGCCCCCCAGCTTCCTTCTTTAATACTTTTCTTCAGGGTGGTCATCAAACAGAGCTTTGTGACTACAGTGGAACAAAATTTTTTGTCTCTTTCTCTGGTTCTATTTTCTTATATTGATCATATGAATTTATTCTTCCTTCTTTTGTTCTTTCTGACAAAATTTTGGAAAATATAGCTAGAGTTTGGTAAATAACTAGTTGCATAGATGTTGGCATTATACACACACATATACATACACCACATATATGTTTATTATAGATAATACATATATATGTTTATTATGTTTATATTATAAATATAAAAATATATTAAATATATATGTGCGTATACACACACAAATTCCTTTTAGTTTCAATTTACTAGGTATTAGGGTTCTGTTAAGAGTGTATAATATAGGGGCTCCTGGGTGGCTCAGTCGGTTAAGTGTCCAACTCTTGATTTTGGCCTAGCTCAGGTCATCATCTCATGGTTCATGAGTTTGAGTCCCATGTTGGGCTCTGTGCTGATAGCGTAGAGCCTGCTTGAGATTCTCCCTCTCCTCTCTCTGTCCTTTCCCTACTTGCACTCTGTCTCAAAGAAATAAACTTCAAAAAAAAAGTGTATAGTATAGCTGAAGTCTGTCATTTTTAATCACTGCAGAATGAGCCAGGTTGGAGGTGCAGGAATGTGTTCTAGACAGAAGACAATGTTAAAGGTTGTATCCTATTCGCAGTAATACAAGTGGCTCTATTTGTCTGATGCCGACAGAGCAAGTAGAGGAAGAGATGTGCTAAGAAACTGAGATGTTGATGGAGATGTCAGGTCTCAAAGCGTCTTCTAAACCACACTACATGAGAATCATGAGGCATTGCTAAAGGGATCTGAGCAAGAGGCAGAAATGGTGAGACAGGTTTCTTAGCAGCTATGGCTCCAAGGGGTTTCCTATGGGAATTTAAAACTCTTCTACCCATTTCAAATAGTCTCCTCCATTCTTTGACGGAATATTTAATATTTTTGAAATTTTATTACAAACATAATACAAATGCAGTTTCACATACAAGTCCTCTTGTTATCAGACATTTTGAAAATATAAACCAGTCTCATATTGGCATTCTTTTAGAACAACCACAGATCCTGTTCCTTAGAATAACTTACTGTTGTTGTGGAAATAAAATAGACACTAACAAAATTGAAGTCTAAGAGCTCAACTAACAAGTTTTCATAACAGTTAGGGGGATCTGGCCCCAGGTGGTAGCAGTGGGGAAGGAGAGAAGAGCCTGCTTTAGAAAAATAATCAGGAAATATAAGACACGGGTTTTAGCCAATTTGAAATGAGATCTGAGAAAGAAGAAGGAATCAAGAATAGGAACCATATTTTTGGTTTTGGCATCAAGGTTGCACATGGACAGGTATATATTAGAAATAATAGATTTTTGGGGGGAGCTGTCATAAACTAAGCTTTAAGCATGCTGAGATGAGTGATATATGGGACATCTGGATGCAAGCATTTGGCAAGTTCATGCTTTATTGTTGTTGCTACTGTCTAGTTTTCATGTCTAGTTAGTATGTCCTTATCCAGAGACTATCTAATGTAATTTTTGTGCATGTCTTACAATGAATCCAGAGTACCGTGATGATAGAACTCAAAACTGAAAACATACACCTGTCTTTGATATCTTATTACAATAAGCTCATGTGTCCTAAAAACACTCCAATTACTATATAATATAAAATTAATTAATCACATGTATCTCTATACCCTGTGCAAAGTAAAACATTGAATGACTCAACAAATGCCATTCTCTTCAACATGTTAATGATATGGTTGTAGAAATGTTTGTTAAACAGTCCAGATAGCATACAAATCTAGTTTTAGACACTATTTTTGTATGATAATATTAATTTACATATAAAATTTAAAACTTACAGTTTTTCCTAAATATTTGGTCTAATTTTTTTTCATATAAGTCAAGAACAGGGAAACAAAATTAACCCTGAACAAAGATAATCCTATCCTACACAAATAAGATAATGAGAGGATTATAGATTAAGATTTATTTTCATAATATGGATGTGAGAGGAAATTCAAAATGTAAGCTTTTATATTACAAAATAATTAATGAACAGTTCCCAAAATTAGTTATTTTGGCTTTTTACCAAGTTATATGAAAATGAAACAACGAAGAAAGCACATTGGATTTAAAGACAATAAGGAAGGGGGGAAAAAAGACAGTGAAGATAGTTTCCAAAACTCCAAAAGAACAAAGCTTTGCATAACAAAACTTGCAGAAGAATCTATCTCAGCAGATCTCACCATGATATTATCTGAATTATTGAAGAAGGTAATTCAGGTGAAGCATTATCTACAGAGATTTTTAACACTGATGAGTTTGCTTTGTTTTGAAGCACATTCCTCTCAGAGCTAAAAGTAGTGGTGTGTGTGTGTGTGTGTGTGTGTGTGTGTGTGTGTGTGTACGTGTGTATGTTTCTGAGCATAGCATGCACGGCATGACATGACAGATTTTCAGACTTCTTTTCCCTTTCCCCACTCTTACCTTCAACCCTTGCTCTCTGACAAGCAAAAAGATGAAGGACAGATTCTCATTTATTTAAAGTTTGAGGATGCTGCATGGAGACACAGGTTGTGTGTAACTGTGTGTGTTTGTGCAGGCATTGTAACAGAGGGTGGTTATCCCAGATATCTAGTTTTCACTTGAAAATGGTGAAAGAGAAGGATTTAAGATCAGGGGTGCCAAATTCCACCACTAAAAGAAATACTTCATCTGGCGTAAAAGTGATTAGTCAGTCAGAGAAAGACAAATATATGACTTCACTCATATAAGGGCTTTAAGACACAAAAGAGATGAACGGAAGGGAAGGGAAGCAAAAGTAATAAAAAAACAGGGAGGGGGACAAAACCTAAGAGACTCTTAAATATAGAGAACTGAGGGTTACTGGAGGGGTTGTGGGAGGGGGGATGGGCTAAATGGGTGAGGGGCATTAAGGAACCTACTCCTGAAATCATTGCACTCTATGTTAACTAATTTGGATGTGAATTTTTAAAAATTAGATTTAAAAAAGTGAGAACTTTTTCCAAGTGCTTACGAATAGAAAATACAAATGCTAAGTAAAAATAAATCACTCAGAGAAATACAAATACCCTATGATTTCACTCTTGTGTGGAACTTAAGAAACAAACCAACAGGGAAAAAATAAGAGAAAGAGGCAAATCAAAAAAGAGACTTTTTAAAAAAGTTTATTTCTTTGAAAGAGAGAGAGAGAGAGAGAGAATCTCAAGTAAGCTCTGCACTATCAGTGCAGAGCCCGATGCAGAGTTTGATGAAGGGGGAGGGGCTTGATGGTGGGAGAGGGATCTCATGAACTATGAGCCCATATCAAAAGTCGGAAGCTTAACCAACTGAGTCACCCAGATGTCCCCCCAAAAAGGACTCTTAACTATAGATAACTAATTGTTACCAGAGGGGAGGTGGGTGGAGGAATGCATGAAATAGGTGATGGGGATTAAGGAGTACACTTGTGATGAACAGTGGGTGATGTATGGAATTCAACCACTATATTGAATACCTGAAACTAACATAACACTGTATGTTAACTAACTCACTAGAATTAAATTTTTTTAAAGGAATAGGAAACACAAAAAAGTTTTAAAACAGGATTTCCACTTTCAAATTCTGTTCTCCCACACTGAAAAAAAAAAAAAAAACACAAAAAGCAAAATTCTTATTTGTTCACTAACACTATAAAAACTACCTGATACTGGTCTAGAATGTAGGAGATTCTGATTTCATAAATGATATCTCTTTTCTTTTTTCCCATTCTAGTGCTTCCATTGTTTTGATTACAACAGAGTAATCAACTTTCCTTTCTTTAAGGAACTTCAAAAGATCTTTGTAGAGAAAGTCTGTGGTATTTGAACCTCACCATTGGATTTGTTATTATAAAACAAACATAGGCCTAGGCTCTGCCTCCTAATAATAGAACTTTGGGTAACTGACTTTATTTTTTTCATATCCCTTTTGTCATCTGTAAATAAGAGATTAGAGTGCTTGGTTTATAGGATTATAGTTAGACCAAATAAAATGATAAGTATATTGACAGACAAAAGCATTCAGTATGTTATTGTTACAATCAATTTATTTCATAACCACTGCTTTTTATTTAATATTATTGGTTTTTTTCATTTTGTATTTTAAAAATCCACTAAGAATGCTAGGAATTAATTATTTTTTAATTTTAATTTTAAAATTGAGTATTTTGTATTAAAAAAAATAAATCTAAAACAAAAATTGATTTTCAGGAATTTAAATTCCTTTAGTAAGAAAATAAATTATGCCTAATTACTCGTTCTCCAAATAACAGTAATAAGCTATGTAAATTATGAATATACATTATACATTATATATGTTATGACATATATGTAATACAGATTATATACAATATGCTACATTTTATATAGAGTGTAATAGAATACAATAGAATAGTTTTAACACACTGATGAGTAAGCAAAAGGAAGCAGAAAGCCAGAGTGAAACAAAGCCTAAGAGAAAAAAAAAAATATATATATATATATATACATATTATCAAGTAACATAACAGAGAAAAATTTCCAATTCATACAGAAATTTTACTGGATTTCAGAATCAGATTTTGAAGTTGGGTTTGCCAGAGTGGCTGCACACTGAAGCAGGAGAACCTTAGCAAAAAGAAACAGGAGGGTGAACCATCAAATATACAAATTCATCTCAAAACTATGGCTGACTCTCTGTGAAAAGGAGGCTGAGAAGGCACCCTGCAGGAACACAGCAGGAAACCACATTAAGAAGGCTAAAATTGCTGAAAAGGGATGAAAGCAGCTACCCAGAGCTGTATAGACAGGATTAGGAGTACAAAACCTACTGAGTTAAAGGATCTTGGCAAAAACCTCTTAGTGTCAGCGAAAATCCAGAAATCATGCCTTAAGGATAAGGGTTGCATAATAGGATTAAGGGGCACAGTTTAAGACGAAAGACAGAACTGAAATAAACTCACCAAAATAAAACCTAAAACCAACCCTACCTCTAGATCAAGACAATTCACCTGTAATTGTCTGCCTACTAGTACCACACACATATCCCCATAGGCAAATCACACTGAAACCGTTAAAAATCAAAACTAAGATGCCATAATGAAAGCAGGTAGAGAAAGTGGACACTATTAAAATAAATGCAAAACATGAATGATGGCTGGTTCCTCATTAATAACAATAAAAGACAAAATAAACTTTAAGTTGTTTAAAAATATGTAATATGTTAATTAGAGTTCTATATCTAACAAAACCATTTTAAGATAAAATAGAACCTCACAGTACTAGAAATAGCAAGAAAAATTCTTCAAGATGACACAAATTTGTATAGGATGGAAATGAACTTCTCTGGGAATGAAAGAACAATGAATCACATCACAACTGTATCTGATCAAAATCAATTAGCAAAATGTGGATTTAAACACAATTGTATAAATAATTATACTAAGTGTAAAATAACCCAGCACTGATAATGAAAGCCAAAGTTCTCAGAACGGATTAAAATCAAGAAACAGATAACATCAACTTACCATAAAGATACGTCAAATCAAAATACATTGGTAAAGGAGGTATCATGTGAATACTAAATTTAATAGCATGGCTATATTAATATTAAACAAGGTAAGGAATATTATCAGAGATGAAGAGGATTTCATAATGATGAATGTGTAAATTCATCCAGACATAATAGTTCTAAAAGTATATGTATTTAATAAAGTAACTAAACACATGAGGCAAAAATAACAAGCCTAAAGAAAAAGGAAAACAGTGCTCCTTTGACTTTGAAGAATTTAAAATGCTGACCTCAGTAATGAAAAAAAAGGAACAAATTATTTAAATCAAGAAAATTCAAATAGCACTATCACCAAATTAATCTAACTGACACATACAGAACACTGCAACAAAAAACTGCAGAATATCCATATTTTGTGTGTATGGAATGCTCATGTTTCTGGACCATGCAACAAAACTCAATTAATACCAAAGAGAAGAAAAGATACAGATATGTCCATTTCTAATAGAAATGGAATAAAATCATACATAAAAGAGAATAAGACCTCTAAAGAATCTCCAAGCAGGTTTTTTTTTTTAATTTTTTAACTTTTATTTATTTTTGAGAGACAGAGAGAGACAGAGTGCAAGCAGGGGAGGGGCAGAGAGAGGGAGACACAGAATCTGAAGCGGGCTCCAGGCTCCCAGATGTAAGCATAGAGCCCGATGTAGGATTCGAACCCACGGACTGTGAAATCATGACGTGAGCCAACATCAGATGCTCAACTGACTGAGCCACCCAGGTTCCCCAAGAATCTCCAAGAGTTTTAAAATTAGGCAACTCACTACATAAGTCAAGAATCCATCAATCACAAATAACATTAGGAAATACTTTGAACGAAAGGATAATAAAGCACAACATACTCAGTATGTGGAATAAACCTAGAACAGTAAATAAGAAACATATAGCTTTCAATGATTAAACAAGAAAGATTTACAGTAAGTTATCTATTTTCTATCACAAACTTGACAAAAAAGGATAAGCTAAATATAAAATAAATAAAGAAAAAAAGAAACTCTCTGAAAGAGAATTACACATGAATAGAGAAAATCTTTAGAACCAAAAAATGTTTCTACGAAAAATTTAGAAAAACCAATAAACCCTTAGTAAATGTCCCTAAGAAAGAGAGAATACATAAATTTCCAATGCCAGGAATGAAAGAGGGGAAATTCCATATACCCTGCAGACATTAACACTATGAGAGAATATTATAAACAACTCTGAGTATAATCAACAAAATGCACAGTATCTTTGACCACACAATGTATCAAAACTCAGAAAAAATAAACAGAAAATACGAAAGCCTATTATATGTTAAAACAATTGTATTTGTCCTTTAAAACTTGCTCCAAAAGAAACAGCCATATCCAGATTATTTCACATAGGATTTCAATAAAATATTTAAGAATTTATAATAGTTGTACACAATTTTTTTTCAAAAAGTGGAGGTGGTGGAAACACTATTCAACACATTTCATGAGGTCAACATAACCCAGTTATCAACCCTTGATAAGAATGTTACAAGAAAGTATAATTATAAACAAATATCCCTCTTAAATATAAAAAAAATATTCAAAACTAACTGGAAAATCAAATCTATTAATATAAAAATGAAAATGCAGGATAGCCAATGCTATTTTAAATATTCAAAAAGTAATCAAAATGTTCAAAATTAGGTATGCAAAAATAACCACATTAAGAAACTCAAGGAGAAAAAATGCACAATCATCTTTATGGATTAAAAATAGAATTTGACAAAAAAAAAGAAACAGATTTTGACAAAATTTGATAGTCTCTAAAAGCAAGAATTCTTTACAAACTAGGAGTCAAATTCACAATTCAAAGGGAATGTACTAAAGCCCAGAGCCAATGTAATGCTGAATGGTAAATTTTTGAGTACTCTCACATTAAGTCTAGAAAAGAAGTGAGAGTTTGTCTTCACTACTTCTATTCAACACTGAAACAAAGGTACTAAACAGGAATAAAAATTGATAATCTATACATATATATTTCCTTATTCGCATATACCATTGTTCTAAATAGACAAACTCTAAGGAATTTAGAAAAGAAAGAAAAAGAAAGGAAGGAAGGGAGGGAGGGAGGGAGGGAGGGAGGGAGGGAGGGAGGGAGGGAGGAAGGAAGGAAGGAAGGAAGGAAGGAAGGAAGGAAGGAAGGAAGAAAGAAAGAAAGAAAGAAAGAAAGAAAGAAAGAAAGAAAGAAAGAAAGAAAGAAAGAAAGAAGAAGGAAGAATATTAATTATTTTTAAGTTAAGACTATTACTATGCCACTTTGGGCTCTCCATGATTGAATTAATAGGCATAGAATAGGTACTGGTTGGAGTGACTGATGATCATTTCTAAGGAGAAATTGTGCCACTACTGTACAAAAGAAGTCAAGAAAACTATGTCTGGGATACAGAAATTTCCTTGGGATGGCTCTTGGTATACCATACCATGATTGAAGTCAATGGAAAACTACAACAAACTAATTCAGGCAGGGCTGCTAAAGGCCCAGACCCTTCAGGAATGAATGATTGGGTTACCTGACCAGGTAAAGAACCATGACCAGCTAAGGTGTTTGTTAAAGACAAAGGTAATATGGGATGGGAAATAAATGTCACCTCAATTAAAAGTTGAATTTTATGGGGCGCCTGGGTGGCTTGGTTGGTTAAGCGTCCGACTTCAGCTCAGGTCATGATCTCACGGTCCGTGAGTTCGAGCCCCGCGTTGGGCTCTGTGCTGACAGCTCAGAGCCTGGAGCCTGTTTCAGATTCTGTGTCTCCCTCTCTCTCTGCCCCTCCCCTGTTCATGCTCTGTCTCTCTCTGTCTCAAAAATAAATAAACGTTAAAAAAAATTAAAAAAAAAAGTTGAATTTCAACTTCTATGAATCAGGGACAATCAGATTTATGATTTTTTTCAAGGCATTTTAGGCCAACATCGTATTTATGTACATATCAATGGATTTTAGACCAATATCCTACATAAAGCTAAAATTTAATATTTAGTATAACACCCATCCCTGACTTAAACTCTCTGACTCTCCTGGCACTCCCTAACTATCGATCCATTCCACTCCTAGAACGTGCTATTGCTGGAACATGTCAGTACACTCTACTTTAGTGCCATTAATCCTAAAAAGGAAAGCTGGAAAGCTCTAAATTAAATCTTTTAGCTTTAGTATTTTTTGCCAATCTCAGTTAACCATCAAATTTCACAGTGCAATTGGCCCTCAACCTCATGTTCCAGCTGATTCCCATTATCTGGCTTTACATTTTCTTTCTTTCATAGCTCTAAAGAGTCTCCAACATTAAATTATGTGTCTATTTATCATATTTTTCCTTATCCTCATCAGTATTTAAAAAGTTCCAAAGAAGGTATCTTTGCCTTATTAATAGATATATTCTAAGTACTGGTGTCTCACATATATTAGGTGTTCAATAAATAACAACAAAATAAACACATTAATCCCCAGTACAATCTTTCTGAATAAACTGTTTCACATCACCATTTTTTTTAGAGTATTGAATTTTATATTATTTACACTTGGGGAATAAAATCTTTTTTTATTTATTTCTTATTGTTTAAAAATTTTTAATGTTTACTTATTTTTGAGAGAGAGAGAGAGAGAGAGAGAGAGAGAGAGAGAAAGTACAAGCAGGGGAAGTGCAGAGAGAGGGAGACATAGAATCCAAAGCAGGCTTCAGGCTCTGAGCTGTCAGCACAGAGCCTGATGCGGGGCTCAAACTCTCAGACCGTGAGATTATGACCTGAGCCAAAGTGGGACGCTTAACCTACTGAGCCACCCAAGTGCCCCTGGAGAATAAAATATTTTGTCCACAAAAAGGCTGAAGCCTTTACATGTGACATTTCTACACCACTTCATTACTAAACTAGGAAAAGGCTGTTTTTTTTTTCTTTTTTGTTAAGTAATTCTTCTATAATCAAAGCATTTTCTTAATCTACTTAAAGTATAATGATATTTGTGATAAGCGCACATGTACAACATGGTATTTGTATTCAAACTTATACTAAATATAAAATGAGAAGGAAACAAATACGTCACGTATTTGTTATAACACTGCTATAGTAGAAACACTGCTATAGTATAACACTGCTATAGTAGAAAGCATATTTAGTCACTGCATTCTGGTATGTAAAGGAAATAAAGGAAACAACAGATTTCACTAATTACATTATTAGGTAAAAATATTTCATTTGTTGAAAGAAATAAAAACATTTTACTTTTCATGAAAAAAAACTGAATCAATCAAATTGGTTGTTGGGAATTTCCCATATAATGTTTTGCTTTATACATTGGTATTAAGTATTAAATATTAAATATTAAAATACCAAATTAAATATATTTCAGTGAAAACATTTCTGTGAAACTATAAAGACTTTTAACTTTAGTTTTTTTGGTTTTTGTTTTTGTTGTTGTTGTTGTTATTTTGTTTTTTTTGAGAAAGAGGGCAGAGAGGAGCAGAAGGAGAGAGAGAATCTTAAGTAGGCTCCACGAATGTGGGGCTCCACTCACAAACTTGAGAACATGACCTGAGCTGAAATTAAGAGTCAGATGCTTAACTGACAGAGACACCCAGGCACCCCTCAGCTTTAGCTTTTATCTTTAACTTTAATATAATGGGATTTGTTTTCCCTAAAATATCTTTTATTGCATTCTTTGAAGTGTAACTTATAAACAATAAAATTAATTCATTTTAAGGGTTTGGTTCAATGAGTTGTGACTAATGTAAATCTTTGACTTCTTTCACTCAGCATAATGCTTTGAGATTAATTCAAGTTGTTCTGGTTATCTTTGTTTTCCTTTTTTCATTTCTGTGTGGTTTTCTAATGTATATATATCACAAGTAATCTATAAATATATATCTATATTATTTCCAGTATTTGGTATTATTAAGTTCACTAGTAATATTTGTGAAAAATATTTTGGTAGGCATATATTTCATTACTCAAACATAAATACCTAGGACAACTGTTGGGTCTTACGGCAGATGTATGTTTGGCCATATAAAAATGTGTGTTGTATGATCTTTGTCTCATGTAGCATTACTACCAGCAAGGTAATAATTTAATTTCTGTGTATATTATGACATGATAATTGAGGCCTATTTTTTCCTATGGCTATCCAGTTGTTCTAGCATAGTGTATTGAATTTTCAATATTTTCCTCTGTGGCACAGCTTTAAAAATAAAACGGCCATATAGGTGTGGGTCTATTTCTTTTTTGTTTTTTCAGCTTTATTGTGGTATAATGACAAATAATGGGTCTATTTCTTGATTACCTATTCTATATCATTGATATATACATTTATCAATATATCAATATCACACCATCTTGATTATAGTAGTTTTGTAGCTGGTCTTAAAATGAAATAGAGATATTTTCCAACATTTTCTTTTGGCTTTTCTAGATCCTTAAATTACACACATGTATCTAATGTGTGTATTATATGTATAGAATATATATATATATATATATATATATATATATATACACACACATATATATTTATCTCTACCTTTATTTGTAGCTCCAGCTCTTCAATTTTCAACAAAAAGTACTAGTGAATGGGGATTTTTTTAAAGTGTGTGTTCAATCTATAGAGTCATTTGAGCACAGTTAACGGATCACTAGTAAGTATTCCAATCCATGAACATAGTATATTTTTTATACTATTTTTAATTTTATTTATTTATTTTGAGAGAGTAAGTGTGCATGAGTGGGGAAGGGCAGAGGGAGAGAAAACCCCAAGCAGGCTGCCCACTGTCAGTGCAGAGCCTAACGTGGGGCTTGATCTCATGAACCATAAGATCATGACCTGAACCAAAATTAAGAGTCAGACACTTAAGCCACCAAGCCACCCAGGCATCCCTATTTTTATACTTTTTAGGTGTTCCTAATATTTTTAGTAAGATTTTATAGTTTTTTATTGTTCCAGTATTGTACATATTTTTGTTCTATTATAAATGTTTTTAAATATCATTTTTCAATTTTACTGCTAGTATATATAAATATAAATTTTTACATTAATTTTTTAATGTTTATTTCTTTTTGAGAGAGAGACAGTGCAAGCAGGGGAGAGAGAGAGAGAGAGAGAGAGGGACAGAGGATCCGAAGAGGGCTCTGTGCTGATAGCAGAAAGCCCAATGTGGGGCTCAAACTCACGAGCTGCGAAATTGTGACCTGAGCCAGTCAGATGCTCCACTAACTGAGCCACCCAGGTGCTCCTATATTAATCTTTTATCCTGCAACCTTGTTGAATCCACTTATCCTAGATGTGATTTTATGGACACTTAAGGACTCATCATTTGCCTAGACTTGTAGAGAGTTTTACTCTTTCCATGTGAGGCTTATTATTCACCCACAGAATCATGAGAATCCTTATGTACACTTCTGTGCTTCTTACCCTCCTCTCCAGTTCTTTGTTCCTCAGATTCCAGACACCTTAATTTCTTCTATCCTGATTACTATCTCTACAACTGAGTTCTCCTAAGGATAACATTCCTTAAACTTCTGTCCATAATACTTCCAGGCAGAAATCCAGTGTGATAAGGGAGTATGTATCATTTACTTCCCTTCTTATATGAATAACAATCCAGTAATGCCATTAATTCAATACCTTAAACAGTTGTATTATATATGCTTTTATTGTTTTAGTTGTGTACAATGAAAAAAATAATACAGTACAAATTAGTTCCTCATGGTCACAGAATATAATTTAATATTCTATTGCTCTTAAAAATAAATAAATATTATCTCCTCTAAACTGCTGGTTTCAACTTCTTTGCATGTCTCATAATCTATTGTTGAGACCTAAAAATTTTAAGTAATTTAATGCAGCAATTCTGGGAAAAAAAATCTCAATCCTCTCCAGGGCATATTGTTATTCTTTGCTTGTTTAACATCTTTCCAGAGTTAATTCTGTAAAGTGTAAATTCTGTAAAGGTAGTCTTTCCACGTTTAGCCACGTGAGTCTCTGCTCAGCTAGCATAGTGGTCAGTGATGATTGCACAGAGATTTCCTTAACTGCCTGAAATGTGTATGTTTTATAATCTCTTATGAAAGGTGCTGTGTGTGGGTGTATGTGTGGGTGTGTGTGTGGGTGTGTGTGTGTGTGTTGGGGCACACCTTCAACACTAAGCCAGTCAGGTAACAATTGTGCCTTTGTCTTTATTTCTTGCTTGAGCAAAACTTCAATGTCAAGCCAAGAAGAGAATTTAAGGCTGTCTCAAGCCTTTCCTGGGAAAAAGCACAGGCCTATCCATGTGTTTGTCCTTACAGCTTCCCACAAATATGCTAGAGCTTTTCAAAGACTCTACATACCTCTAATTTTTCAACATTTCCTTTTAAACTTTTTGGTTTGCCTATCATTTGCACCAACTTTTATTTTTCAATTCAGGGACCAAAGCTAATCAGTACCCTGTAACTATTTTTGACAATCATCCCTGGAGAAGTTATTCCTCCATAGGAATTCCAAGTCAGGTAAAATACAGACAGTCTTAAAAGTGGTATCTTACAGAAAACTACCAGAATGGTCAAAACAATAACAGTTCTTTAGGAATGAGGCTTTGAAAGGACTCTAATCCCAATTGGTCTCCTCTGGTGCCTACCTAGCTATTGGCTTCACCATGATTGTGGCCATTGGTTGTTAAGTCTACTGTAGGGCTACCTATTCCTATATAGGAATAAGTATATTAAGACATCACAAAGCTCTCTGTTGTTATGAAAACTAAGCCTCCCACCACTCCTTATTTGAATAAATGCTCCCTTAACTGCTGTAAACCTCTGGCTAATTTCCAGAGTTCCGAATAAGTTGGTTTTGACATTTTATTTTGTCGGTTTTATCATTGCTTTTATGAAGGACAGAACTTGTAGGGGTCCTCACTTCACCACTTATACTAATGTTTCATGGGGATTATATTTTAAATTGCTTCATTTTATCTCTTTTACTTATGTGATAAACATTTCCATCATCTTTTTTTAATGGAAAGAATAAAGTATTTTATTGCTTTCCTAGTGGAAAGGCTGCTCAAGACTGACAAATAACTTCAGCCAATAATGTATTACAAAGGAAGTAAATATAAAGTAGGAACAAGAGAATCACAATGTCACAGCTCTATGATGATCACTTTTACAAGGGGAAAGTGCCCTGGTAGTTGTTTAGGTCTACTTGACATTTATTCAAAGGCAATGAAAGGATGTGTTACTGTTTTATTTTTATCTATTTCTGTTTAAAGATCAACTTGAATAATTACAAATATAAATATTGTATTAAGCAGGTTTATAACAGGTGTATGTCAAAAGTGGAAGCAAAGGGAAAAGCAACTTTTAAAAATATGCCATTTTAGTATTTCATGAATAAAAAGTAGATTAGTTTGTCCAGTCTTAAAAAGGGAAAGGGGAATTTTCTGGAAAAATAGCAAAGTGATGAAATTATCAAGGATTTAGTATTCTTCATAGCTTTCCTAAATTCCTAATAAATATCCTCCCCCACACCTCCCCCCCCCCAAAAAAAAACCCTGTAAATTTCAGTTGAATTAAGACTATGGGCATAGTAAAAATAATAATCATGATAACAACAACAATAGCAATATTATGTCATATGGCTTATGAGGTGGGTTGAATAAGGTAGTCCTAATTTATCCATGATGACTTTAATTAGTTGTTAATATCCTCCTTGACATTCAAAACAAAAATATACATATATATTTTTATATAACATATTTTTTCCTGTGTGAGAACAATATTACATAGTTTTGCTACAGTTAGAGAAGACACAGAGTTAGAGAGACAGAGACAGAGAGAGAGGGAGGCAGAGAGAGAGAGAGAGATAGAAACAGAGATAGAGATAGGGATGAAACCCCTTGGGTTTGGTGAATGCCCTCTGGCATCAGCTTTTTCCTCTTTCAGACAGACTCTTCCACCTATGTACTGGCCAGTGTTTACTCGTTTCTCAGATTGTATTGGAAACATTACTTGCTGTGACTGCCCAATTGTCACTGATACTAATTCATTAGGTCCCTTTTAAATGCTTTCATAATTCCTGTACTCCCTTTCTATAATGCATTTTCTTTTTAATCCTTAGTATCAATAAGCGTGGCAATTCTGAATTTTCAACACTCAAGCCCTTAGTATATTGTATTAACTAGCAGCAATTATTTAAAGGTATCAGTGGTAAAAAAAAATTTTTTTCTTATATGCAGGAAGACGGTAATTTTTCTTCTTCCTCGTTAGTATATAAATGACAACCTTCTCCTACATCTCCAAATTTTTCTATCTTAAACTATATCTATACTAAATTGTTTTATCTTTTCCTCAAGCCCAAAGATATTTTGCAGTTTATCTTGTAAACTAATGATTAACAGAATTTCATACATTTTAAATAGAAAATTAATGACATTTTAAAATAGGAAGTTTTTTGTTTATTTGCTAAAAAGAAACATTAATATAGATATTATCTGTCAACAAATACCTGCAGACAAAAACTGGAGTTGTGAAACTATATAAGAGAAATCAATAATCTTGATAGCATTTAAAATCTCTGTTTAGCAACTGGGCTTGAGGTATAAAATTTCCAGGAAGTAGACAGCCATACTTTTTTTCACAAAAGCTGCTGCTCACCTTCTTAATCACCTGTTTTCTATAAACTTAATTCAATTACATTCATGCAATCAAGTAAAACAAGTAATTTAAGTGATGGATCATTCTTAGAACTGTTATAAAAAAAAGCGTTACTTTAAATACTATAAAATATATTATAAGGTATATTACAATCTATCAAAATGAATAGAAACATAGCATTCATATTTAAAATTAAATTAGATTCTAATGACATGATTATTTACATTAATGTCAACCAGAGGTTTTCATCTTGTGGTATAGGAACCGCAAGAATACTTCAGTCTTTTGAATTTGATTTTCTCATGAGTGAACACTAGAGTTTTCTGCAAGTTGCACGACAATGTGATTAGGTTCCTGGTCTGCCAACTACTGAAATGTATGCATGCATGCTTTTTCCTTTATTTCAAAACTGTTTTAATTTCTAACATAGGAAGTATATGTGTGTGTGTGTGTGTGCGCAAAAATATATAACATTCATGAACCAAAGTAGTTTCTGGGTCCAGAATATTTTTTCTAAAAGGTAAAAGTATTTGGAAACCATAAAATTGAGAATCACTGATTTAAGAGAGCACACATTCTTAATTTCACATTTATATTAAGTAAAAGAGATACTTAATGCCCTTTCTTTAAAATTTACTTGATTTTTATGTTACTTCACCTTTATTTGAGAGAGTCCATCATTTCAGTTATATTTAATGATGATAAAAGTTATTAAATGGCATTCTTAGTCTTTCTCACAAAAAGAAAAAGTCATTAAAAATTCAGAAGTACAAAAATGTACATTTTAATTTTGAGAAACAAATTTTCTAACTTCAAATAAATAAATTATATATTAAATTAAGAAAACATCTGTTTAGGTATATACTTTTAGACGCTGATGAAATTAACCTAATATGAAGAAAAGTAGCATTTATAATAATTTTGATAATTACATGTTAAATGGCTCAAATTTAATCCTGTGCATCATTCATTAAGGCTCCAGTATTTTTGCGAAAGCTATTTTAAATTAAAATGGAATACCCAGTGGATATAATTACAAAACAACTCAAGTTTTATTCTAAACTGTAGTAATTGATCCTACAGTGAGATTTATTCTGTAATCATGGAAGTCAATGACATTTACAACTAGAATAAATTAAGGTAAATGAAGAGGAAAATTGTATTCTGTATAACATTTAGTTCATTATAGGCTTAAACAACTATGTCAATCCATGTTCATCAATAGAAATTATGGTGCTTGCAGACATAATTGAATCAAAATATTATCTCCAAGAAACAGCCTATGTTACACAGTGTAAAAATTATTGTTTGGTTTTTTTAAAAACTGATTTGCTTTTTAAGTATTAATAAAAGGGATAAAAAATGTGGATAATTTGCAACACTATTGTATATGATCTCTTTTGTATTTTAATATAAAGAGAGTATTTGAAATTGCACCCTGTAGCTCCAGGGGAACTTGTTCCTTTAGGAATCTTTTTAGAAATTCTATTGTGCTTATCTCTACTAGTCATTTTAATTAGAATCCCCATGATTAATTCAAGAGATTGAATATAGATTCTTATAAAAACCATCCCAATGAGATTTATAGATTCTAATTCTGAGTGAAACATTATTACTTACTAAGAGGTGAACATTATGTTTACAGGAAATAATAATAATTATAGTAGTAGCAGTAATAGTAATATTATTCTAAAAGACCTCCCATGAAGGAAGTGAGAGAATCTCTTCTTTAAGAAAACTCAGGATGGGGTAATATGTCAGCACCTAACTGGACATTACTCCATTTTTCAACTATTATATTACATTTAATAAGTATTTAATATTAATATATATTCTCCCTTCGTTAGGTAAACGTAGTAGCATGATTCTAAATGGCAAGGTAGACAGTGCTTTAAAAAATATTGGGTATTTTTTGCCTATCTACCTACATTCCCACTTCATTTTGAGACAATACTTTTATTATTATTATTATTAATTTCTAGAAATTATATTTGATTATTTATCAAACATATTTGATCATCCTACATAGACTACAATTCCATGTGGAAATAGTTAAGCATGTCTGTTATTACATCATATATTAAGAAGCTCCATTCCTGGAAAAAGGGGCCAGGCTGAATTTAAAAATTGCGAAATATGAGAAACATTTCAGAAAGAGTCTTTAATTACAACTTTAAGCATGGAAGAGAAGGTCGTTTCTTTCAGGCCCTCTAAACTGACAGAATCTGAATGTATGTATAATAGCCTAGGTATAGAAATATATGTATAAGCATTCCTATTAGTAAACATTTCCATCTATATTAATCTGAACATCAGACTTCAAAATCTCCAGCCCTAATCCATTACCACAGCTATCATGGTAGCCTTCTTAATTTGCATGTCTGTAACCTCACAATGGAACTGCGAGAAATTTGGCTCTCGCCATCTGACATAATTGTTTAACTCCCATGGGAAACTACTTTGTCAACTAGAATACAGTGCTAGGTGCAATCATTTTTGCCTTTGGTTTTATAATCTCCACTCATTTCCAAGGTTACTTAGGCCAGCATCTTTTTTTCCCAAATCACTCATGTTTATAATACATTTAGAGTCTTTTTGCTCATACTGCATTCCACCCTGAGATTCCCCAATGAATTTTTAAATTTACGAATGGGAAGGTTTAATTTTTGTGCTGTAAAGTTCTATGGAATTTGGCAAATATTTCATAGCTTGGATTCGCCATTACAGTATAATACAGAATAGTTTCACCAGCCTATAAAATCTCTTGTTTCACCTACTCAATACTTTTCCATTATCAAACCCAAGATCACCACTGATAATTTTACATCTCTACGGCTTTCCTCCTCCAGAATGCCTTTCAAAGTATGTAGTGCCTTTAGACATACTGCCTTCACTTAGCATTGTCTTTAGGATTCACCTGTGTCCTTCATTGTTTGGCACCACAGTGCTTTTTTAGTGTTAAATACACCACTGTATTTCACAATTCACTGCAATTCACTGTCACTATACTGGAACCCTGTTGGTATAATGGTCAAGTGTGAGGAAGGATATGTGTTCTATAATGTTTTAATTAAATCTCAGTTCTTTGGTGGGCTTGTATCTCTGGCCTATGAGCTTCACAAGTGTTACTTCTCTTGTATAGCTTTCTCCCAAATCAGCGATATTGGGAAGCTAGAGGGGGTTGAAGTTAGAGAATGCCCTTCCTACTTTTATTATAAAAAGGGTTTTGTGTGTTTTTCATAAGGATTACTCAGGAGGTCCTTCTGAGGGCTCCTCTCTTAGACTTTACTTGAGAACCTGGTAGGTTCTTGGAGTTAAAACCCACAGAAGAGGGCTTTACCTAAAACTCAAATTTCCAATTTAATGGTAGTCCACATTCAGCCTTCAGTAATTTGTCAAAATCACCATTTAAGTGTCCCTACCAGTTTATGGTTCCACTATCCTCTGCTCCAAATCTCAGCTAGGACTCTGAATTTGTCTGTCTTTCTAGATTATAGCATGACAATTTGCCCTGTAAACTAATTTCTGTAAAATATTTTCTCTTTTTGGTCTGTCCAGTTTTTTCTTGTAAGGCAAGAAGGACAAATGATAAGCTTTTTATATGTCAGACCTAAAACTAGAAGTCTTGCTTTACTTTTGAAAAAAATGTTGATGTTACTTTATACAGTGGGGTAAAAACTATTAAAACATAAATGTTAGGTCTCTTAAAGATTTCAGTTTTCTACAATTACATATTGTGCTATTTACATTATTATGGAATTTCCTGCTCAGGATTCTATCTCTTTTTCTGCCCCTCTCCTCCACTCATTCTCACTAAAATTAAAAAAAAAAATGGCACCTGAGTGGTTCCATCGCTAAGTGTCCAACTCTTGATTTCTGCTCAGGTAATGATCTCAGGTTTGTGGGACTGAACTCCGTGTCAAGCTCTGCATGGACAGCGTGGAGCAGCTTGAGATTCCCTCCCCTTCTCTCTCTGACGCTGTCCCACTCATACACATGCATACTCTCTATCAGAATAAACGTTAAACAAATAATCAAAAAAATAGAATTAAAATAAAAGTTAATTTATTAATTAATTAAATTAAAAATGGGCAGGGGGCTGGGTAGCTCAGTCAGTTAAGTGGCCAACTCTTGCTTTTATTTAAGTCATGATCCCAGGGTCCTGGGGTGGAACCCTACATCGGGCTCCATGCTGAGCATGGAGCCTGCTTAGGATTCTCCCTCTACTCTTCCTCTTCCACTCTCCCCCTACTCATTCTCTGTTTCTCTCTTTCTAAATTAATAAAAAAATATTATGGGATTTTAATTTTTCTTGCATCATAAAAATCTTAAGATTCAGATATATTGTATCACTTTTAATTACCTAAAAAACACAATAACCAAAATATGACTAGCTAAATTATTTATATTTATAATAAAGATCTCTACTTTGCTAGTAATCAACCAAATGTGATTAGCATACTGCATACTTCATTTGCAAATTTTAATTTTAAGAATTTCTTAAAAATGTATCTTATGCATTATCTGTATTTATAATTACCTTTTATTAGTAGTGCTAAGAGTAGGGGTAGAGATATAGTGTATTTCTATAGGATCTAACTTAGATATCAATTAAAATATGTCATGTTGTCTATAAAAGGCCCACAAAGTAATATAAATAATCTGATTATTCTCAGAATTTTTAATTAATTTATAAAATTACTACATTTAAGATATTGCTTTCTATGCTTTCATCACTAGAAAACATTTAGCCCATTTGTTTGCAAAATTATGTTAAAATTTGATGATAAGCTTTTGAAACCAGCCAGGCTAGCTATAGAGACCACACCAGAGGAAAGTGACAGAAGAAAATTATGAGGGAAAAAGGGAGAATGTAGCAGTGATGCACTGGTTATGGGAAAAAAAAAAATCAGTGTGAAATAGAGTCATACCTTGAGTGGGGGAATACTGACCACGTCAGAGACCTGGTAGAGGAGAGGAGTGGTCATTGGGGAAATAACAGTAAGAGATTTGAAATGTGTGTGACCAGAGTTACAGTAGAGTGTGGTCTTGGCTGCTCTAGTGTTACTGTTTCTGGGCTCTCTTCTGTAAAGGGAATTAGGATGTCTTTACCATAGCTATATCTTCAGCGGACTCACTTGTCCATAAATTTATGTTTATGCCCCATAAATATCCTCTTTTTAAAGCCTCACAATTTGAAAACTTTATCTCTTCCCATGAAAAAGGATCTTGTTTATTGAACTCAACAAGTTTCCTCTAACACAATGTCCCAATTAGAGCCTTGTAGTTTCTAGAAAGTGGCTTACTCCTAAAACTCCTTCCTACTGTAAGCCAACTATGGGGAGTTATGGCATGAAAAAATATAAACTTAAACTATTAATCCTGAGATGTCAGCAAATGTTGAAGGAACTATCCCAATATATGACAAAATACAAGCCCAATTTAGAAATCAAATTGGTGAAGTTTGATTATAGTGAAGTGGCTTCATCTTACCAAAATTCTAGGCTATAAGGCTGCATTTTTCCAAGGCTGGTTTATAGCTCTCTTTAATCAGAATTTTCTAGAATAGAAGTCTTTGGTACCACTCAAGATCTACAAAATCAGATTTCTAAAGATGAAATATAGGAATCTGGACAACCTGGAAGAAATGGACAAATTCCTGAACACCCACACTCTTCCAAAACTCAATCAGGAGGAAATAGAAAGCTTGAACAGACCCATCACCAGCGAAGAAATTGAATCGGTTATCAAAAATCTCCCAACAAATAAGAGTCCAGGACCAGATGGCTTCCCAGGGGAGTTCTACCAGACGTTTAAAGCAGCAATAATACCTATCCTTCTCAAGCTATTCCAAGAAATAGAAAGGGAAGGAAAACTTCCAGACTCATTCTATGAAGCCAGTATTACGTTGATTCCTAAACCAGACAGAGACCCAGTAAAAAAGAGAACTACAGGCCAATATCCCTGATGAATATGGATGCCAAAATTCTCAATAAGATACTAGCAAATCGAATTCAACGGCATATAAAAAGAATTATTCACCATGATCAAGTGGGATTCATTCCTGGGATGCAGGGCTGGTTCAACATTCGCAAATCAATCAACGTGATACATCACATTAACAAAAAAAAAGAGAAGAACCATATGATCCTGTCAATCGATGCAGAAAAGGCCTTTGACAAAATCCAGCACCCTTTCTTAATAAAAACTCTTGAGAAAGTCGGGATAGAAGGAACATACTTAAAGATCATAAAAGCCATTTATGAAAAGCCCACAGCTAACATCATCCTCAACGGGGAAAAGCTGAGAGCTTTTTCCCTGAGATCAGGAACACGACAGGGATGCCCACTCTCACCGCTGTTGTTTAACATAGTGCTGGAAGTTCTAGCATCAGCAATCAGACAACAAAAGGAAATCAAAGGCGTCAAAATTGGCAAAGATGAAGTCAAGCTTTCGCTCTTTGCAGATGACATGATATTATACATGGAAAATCCGATAGACTCCACCAAAAGTCTGCTAGAACTGATCCATGAATTCAGCAAAGTTGCAGGATACAAAATCAATGTACAGAAATCAGTTGCATTCTTATACACTAACAATGAAGCAACAGAAAGACAAGTAAAGAAACTGATCCCATTCACAATTGCACCAAGAAGCATAAAATACCTAGGAATAAATCTAACCAAAGATGTAAAGGATCTGTATGCTGAAAACTATAGAAAGCTTATGAAGGTAATTGAAGAAGATTTAAAGAAATGGAAAGACATTCCCTGCTCATGGACTGGAAGAATAAATATTATCAAAATGTCAATACTACCCAAAGCTATCTACACATTCAATGCAATCCCAATCAAAATTGCACCAGCATTCTTCTCGAAACTAGAACAAGCAATCCTAAAATTCATATGGAACCACAAAAGGCCCCGAATAGCCAAAGTAATTTTGAAGAAGAAGACCAAAGCAGGAGGCATCACAATCCCAGACTTTAGCCTCTACTACAAAGCTGTCATCATCAAGACAGCATGGTATTGGCAGAAAAACAGACACATAGACCAATGGAATAGAATAGAAACCCCAGAACTAGACCCACAAACGTATGGCCAACTCATCTTTGACAAAGCAGGAAAGAACATCCAATGGAAAAAAGACAGTCTCTTTAACAAATGGTGCTGGGAGAACTGGACAGCAACATGCAGAAGGTTGAAACTAGACCACTTTCTCACACCATTCACAAAAATAAACTCAAAATGGATAAAGGACCTGAATGTGAGACACGAAACCATCAAAACCTTAGAGGAGAAAGCAGGAAAAGACCTCTCTGACCTCAGCCGTAGCAATCTCTTACTCGACACATCCCCAAAGGCAAGGGAATTAAAAGCAAAAGTGAATTACTGGGACCTTATGAAGATCAAAAGCTTCTGCACAGCAAAGGAAACAACCAACAAAACTAAAAGGCAACCAACGGAATGGGAAAAGATATTTGCAAATGACATATCGGACAAAGGGCTAGTATCCCAAATCTATAAAGAGCTCACCAAACTCCACACCCGAAAAGCAAATAACCCAGTGAAGAAATGGGCAGAAAACATGAATAGACACTTCTCTAAAGAAGACATCCGGATGGCCAACAGGCACATGAAAAGATGTTCAGCGTCGCTCCTTATCAGGGAAATACAAATCAAAACCACACTCAGATATCACCTCACGCCAGTCAGAGTGGCCAAAATGAACAAATCAGGAGACTATAGATGCTGGAGAGGATGTGGAGAAACGGGAACCCTCTTGCACTGTTGGTGGGAATGCAAATTGGTGCAGCCGCTCTGGAAAGCAGTGTGGAGGTTCCTCAGAAAATTAAAAATAGACCTACCCTATGACCCAGCAATAGCACTGCTAGGAATTTATCCAAGGGACACAGGAGTACTGATGCATAGGGGCACTTGTACCCCAATGTTCATAGCAGCACTCTCAACAATAGCCAAATTATGGAAAGAGCCTAAATGTCCATCAACTGATGAATGGATAAAGAAATTGTGGTTTATATACACAATGGAGTACTACGTGGCAATGAGAAAAAATGAAATATGGCCTTTTGTAGCAACGTGGATGGAACTGGAGAGTGTGATGCTAAGTGAAATAAGCCATACAGAGAAAGACAGATACCATATGGTTTCACTCTTATGTGGATCCTGAGAAACTTAAGAGAAACCCATGGGGGAGAGGAACAAAAAAAAAAAAAAAAAAGAGGTTAGAGTGGGAGAGAGCCAAAGCATAAGAGACTGTTGAGAACTGAGAACAAACTAAGGGTTGATGGGGGGTGGGAGGGAGGAGAGGGTGGGTGATGGGTACTGAGGAAAAAAAAAAAAAAAGAAATATAGGAATCTGGATTTAAGAAGATTCCTAGACGATTCTTCAGGATCAGAAATTTTGACAGTGTGGTAGATTCCTTTTCAAGGACCACTCAGACATTGGTCTGGCTCCAAATGTGGTTAGGGCTTGATAACTAAAAATAGGCCATGCAGAAGTTAAGGGCCCTGTTCGTAGTGGAGGGAGGGTGAAAAAAATCCTAAGAAAACTCTCTTACTAAAGTGAGAAAGACTATGACTGATTTTTCCTAGAAAATTGCTACTATTTGAGAAATAATGAATCAATGCTTAAATTGAGTAGTTCCTTCTACAGTGCTCTAAGAGTAGCTGGTAACCGGATCTTTTCTGAAACAAGAGCCTCTTGTAGTCCTTTACTGGAGAGTATAATAGATGATCACTCTAGTACACCATTTGACAGCATCTCCTCTCCCACAAATAGGCCAAGAAGATGTAGGGATTTGGATATAATGCTTTATACTTCTCTATTACAATGTGACAATAAGCCATTAGCCTAGTCATGCTACAATTCTGCTCAAATATAAAGAGGATAGTCTTATGAAAAATTGCATGCATTTGAAATAAAGGTAAGTATTCTCTTTTTTTCCATAATAAACACCCCTGAGGTGAAACATTAGAACTATCACAAATCTATGCTCTAAATTTCCTGAATAGTACTAACAGTCTCTATTTTATCTGCAAACATCTGTTCCAATCTCTTCTCTGTTTCTCACTAAAGCCATGATTCCAGGTATAACTGCTAGTATAAAGTTCTGACACTAAGAAGGAGCCAGTGTAAATTTACTAATAGCTTAATGCCGACTCTTTTCTGTCCCTATTCCTCTACAATCATTAAGTTCATTTCAGTTTATTTCTTGAGCAGATTCTTAATTTTTTTCTTGATTTCCAATAATCTTTTTGAAAAATGTGTGTCAGGTTAGATTATCCTCTGCTTAGAATTCTCCAGTGGCATCCAATCTCCTCAACATAAAACATGGTTTTAATGGTGGTATACATATGGTCCTACATGACCTGACCCCTGCTGTAGCTGACATTACGTCGTACTACTTGCTCTGCTTTAGCCATTCTTCAAATATTCCAGCCACACTTACCCAAAAGGACTTAACATTTGCAGCTCTGGAAGGCTCTTCCCTTAGAGGTACATGACTCAAGCTTTTTTTTCCCCCCCTTAAATATCACATTCTCAGTGAGGAACATAACATTTCCTTTTTCTCTTCTTACAACTTAATAATATCAAATCAATTATGATTTGATAGAGAGAGAGAGAGAGAGAGAGAGAGAGAGAGAGAGAGAGAGAGAGAGGCCTTCTATATTTTATCTCTCCTCCTCTAGAATATAATTCTATTAGGATAGGAAAATTTCCTTTTGTCAGTTTTGTTTTTTGCCTTATCTCAAGCACTCGAAGCAATGCCTGGCACATGGTGGAAATTCAAGAATTATTTGATAAATAAGTGAATGCTATAATCTTAGACTGTACAACTAAATGACTTGGAAAAAGTTATTCCTTGGGGTATAGGGAAGAAGCTAGAATAATCCCCAGTGATTTTATGATAGAAACATTTTCACTCATTCTGCAACAAAAATTCACTGAAGTTGTATTTTTTTTTTTTAATTTTTTTTTTCAACGTTTATTTATTTTTGGGACAGAAAGAGACAGAGCATGAACGGGGGAGGGACAGAGAGAGAGGGAGACACAGAATCGGAAACAGGCTCCAGGCTCTGAGCCATCAGCCCAGAGCCTGACGCGGGGCTCGAACTCACGGACCGCGAGATCGTGACCTGGCTGAAGTCGGACGCTTAACCGACTGCGCCACCCAGGCGCCCCTGAAGTTGTATTTTAAGAGACATGTAATTGAAAGAAGAAATCACAATTATTATAAAACAATTCTGTCATGTAAGAAATGAATAAAGTGTTCTTTGAATCAAAACATACAGGCCACATGGTGACAATTATATGTGATAGATTCTCTGTGAAGTGAAAAGATGCAACACCAAGAGACTATGGTCTTTGAGATATGACCTTTGGTAGAAGCTCCCATCTTGCTGAGTTCTTAGATATCATCGTGGAAAGACAGCTGGTTTTGTCATACCACTGATAAACAGATGTGTATGAAAACACCACAAGTATCCTAATCAAAACTGTTTGAAAATTCATTAAGCTAATTTGACAACATGGTATTATAACAACATGATACTTACAATGATAATTGATCACCCTTAAATTTACTCATTTATATTACGATTTTGTACACACACACACACACATAGTGCACTACTCATGCTGCAAAATTTTAAAGTCAATCACGCAACTTAATAATGGGGAAACCAATTTTAAATATAAAATATTTTATACTAAAATATATAATATTTGTGTACATATAATGTAAATTAGGAGAGTCTTAATTTCCCTAAATTTCTTGATCTCTTAAGTGAAAAGACAATGCAAAAAAGCAAACTAGGATTATAAAAATAAGATATATTTTAATGAAATTACTAAAGTTAAAATTAGTTTTGACAATCCGGTAGTATTTTCTGAATAATGATTTCTATTTAAAATATTTTCTTTAGTGTTATAGTTATGCTGAAAAGATGATGAATAGTTTAAAACAGGAAACATCCTAAAACACAGAGCCATATAAATATGGCTGGAAAAATTCTGATATGAGATGTGAGAAACAGGGTAATAAGTTTGAGGAAAGATTCAGATTAACAATAATTGCACTGCTGTATGTTTTAGCATTTAACCTGATTCTACTGAATTGAATTCTCTGTATTATTGGTTTTAGTTAATCAGTTAGTTGGTTTCATCAACAGACATATACCAATGGAAGAATCGTTAAGAATTTTGAGGGCTGAGAGCACTTGGGTGGCTCAGTCAGTTAGGCATCTGAATCCTGCTTCTGGCTCAGATCAAGATCTCACAATTCGGTTCATGGGATCAAGCCCCATATCGGGCTTTGTGCTGAGAGTGGAGCTCACTTGGGAATCTCTCCCTCCCCTTCCCTCTTCCCCTGCCCCGCTTGTGATCCTTCCCTCAAAACAAATAAATGTTTTTTTTTTTTAAAGGACAAAAGTGTTTCTTATAGCAGTAAGAAAATAAATACATGTAATCAGTGCATTCATGTATCACCATGCATAAATGAGATTATTTTCAAAGAGAAATTTGGTAGTTTTTTTATTTGCCCTATTTTTTATGTTTATTATTTTGAGAGGGAGAGTAAAGAGGGGCAGAGAGAGAGGGAGAGAGAGAATCCCAAGCAGTCTCAATGCTTAGTGAAGAGCCCTACACAGGGCTTGATCCCATGACAGTGAGACCATGGCCTGAGCAGATATCAGGAGCTGGATGTTCAACTGGCTGAGCCATCCAGGCTCCCCTCGCCCCCCTTTTATCACTGAAACAGCATTTTCCAAGATTCCATTAATTGGAATCACTGGAGACACAGTGAATGGTAGGCTTTATACTTCACTCAAAATTGCATGCAGGGTTAACCAACAGTTTTACTATTGACCTCCAAAGACAAGGAATGATTCACATCTTTCTTCTCCACTTAAAACATTATTTCTACTCCTTGACTGATTTTCTTGTTGACTCTTCTCCCATAAATCTGACTAGTAACAAGATTTATTTGACATTCCCCAGTAGATCATTACTTTGTACACTAATAAACCCTTGTACTGTCAAAGATTGGTGGTGATTATTTTAGGAAGTAATCAACTTGGTTTTAGTATGTTCTGAATATACAAAACAGATGGGAGAAAATTAAATGTTACTATTTGTAAAACTTCCATTAAGGAGAAAAATCAACTAAAGCAACACAGAGAAATAAACTGCTACTCAACACATATGGTTACCTAATAACAAGTGGTGACATGTTACTATATTTATGTAAAATAATCAAAGGAATAATGTTAATCATAAATGGCCATATAACAGAAAATGTACAAACACTAATATTTCCATATATTCCTAAAAGCAGAAAATATAGAAAAAATAGATTTATATACTTAGCACATCCAGTTTTCCATTTTAGTAAAGTATCTTGAATGTAGTAGCCTTTTCACTTTGTTTAAATGTAACACCACAGAGTGAGTTAAGTGCCCTAGACTTCAACTTTACCTACTCTTTCAACTCTATCATTAAAAAAGTGCAACACATAATTAAATTCTTCTCAGATTGGAATCTTTCATTAAGTTTCCAATAAAAAGATTATACAAACAGATTCTCAAGTTTTATCTTTACAATGTTAAGAATCACTTTTAAACATTCAATGAGGAGAAAGGAACTCAAATAAAGGCTGTAGGATTTTTATTTGATATTTTTATTTTTAGTGCCTTTGATTATCTACTGGCTAAATAACATTTTTTATTTATTGTAATAAAAAATAGGCTTCCTCAAATTCTGCTGGAGTTAGATGTATTTTTTTATGGAAAAAAACCCAAATGCTCAAAATTTATTAATTTTCTCCTTTCAGGTTATTAAATAACATTTTTAGTGCATAAAATAGGAATTGAGAGATTGCTTCTTTTCAGTATTTTTTTTTTTTTTTTGCAGTAATGTGGTATTTTTCTTATGGTCGCAGCCATAGCAAACTAACATATCCTTGTTTATAGATGAACAAGTATAAGAAATATAAAACATCTTGTCAAGTGCAGGTGTTCAGAAAATGTCTCATTTGGCCTTCCAATCCACATCTGAGATTTCAAAGATAGTATTTATTTTATTATACTGCACTGCTACCCTTCTTCATCTCCTTCTCTTATAATAAATATCACTATTACAATTTTATACTTATTGTGCAAGTCTTTATTCAATGAAAATGGCATAATATGTAAGATTCAATCCCCTTTCAACCTATATTGCCTTCTTCTTCCTCCATTCAAGGCAATAAATAAAGCTAAGTCATATGCAGTGAGATAATTACTGAGAAATTAATTTATGATTAGTTCCTAATGCTATAGGTGTATGTAACGAGTAAGATGTGATTTTCAATCTGCTTTCCTCAAGGGCCTAGTAATGTCCTTAAAAAAAACTTTAATGTCTTAATAAAAGGCAAAGTTAGGTGGTAATTTGTATAAGCAGGAGGAAGGGTGTACTAGTCACTGGGAAGAGGATGAAGTTTTCGGGGACCACACACCCTCATGAGTTCCTGGGGATGACCATGTGGTGTTGCCTGATGCTTGGCTGTGCTCAAGGTGCTCTAAAAGTCAGCCCTGAGAAGATTACCGGATTTAAAGCTGGGAAAAAGGCAGTAGAGAAGCCATCTTCAAGGTAGCCTGGATCAATGAGCATATCACTTGGGATATGTGTGATAAACTAAAGGAAAGTCTCCCCTCTGGGGTTATAACTCGGATTCTAGAATGTTTTTCACACTTCATCCAATTTTACAACTGAACATGGATTTCATCCCAGCCTGGAGAATAGTTGCATCAAGCAGTTTAACAGGGTTTTAAGAAACAAACAGATACAGTATTTATATTTTTGCACTATGGCATAATTATTGCATGATTAAGTTTTAATTCTGTTGACTTATAATAGCCTTCTGATTCACACACATGATATTGCATAGTAACACTGTGGATGGAGAAAAAAGTAGAGGTAAGTGGAGTAAAATGTGATTTCTTTAGATCACTTTCTCTTTGTCCTCTGCAGAAAGTGAGACAGATGCTTCTGTCCCAGGGACAACTGGAGCAAATTGGGCCATGGGTCACAGCAGAGAAGGACACAAATGAGGATACAGAAAGATGAGACACAACTTCTGATGAGATTATACAGAAGTGATTTAAAAGAATATTTGTTTCCTACTTTTAGTGCAGAAGACAGAATATGGATTCATCAAAATGTGTGTGTGTCAGGGAGAGGAAATGTCAGAAAGGCCAATATTTACTTGAGAGATGTACAGATGAGTCTTAATATTATTAAAATGCTTTTAACCAGTATACTTGATTGTCTCTCCATGACAGATAATGACGTATTCTATATATTTATGCTTAGACTCTCCAAAAATAAAAAAAAAAACAAAAAAAAAAACAAAAAAACAAGAAAAGTTTCAGGCTTTCACTGGACAATAAAATCATGCTATAGTCTTGGATATCAAAAGGAGTCTTGTTGATCTTTTCAGATCAGGCTTAATACATCTTTTTTTTTTCTATTTTAGCACTTTGGAGAATGTAGACTTGTCCATTAAAATATTCAGACTGGGGGCGCCTGGGTGGCGCAGTCGGTTAAGCGTCCAACTTCAGCCAGGTCACGATCTCGCGGTCCGTGAGTTCGAGCCCCGCGTCGGGCTCTGGGCTGATGGTTCAGAGCCTGGAGCCTGTTTCCGATTCTGTGTCTCCCTCTCTCTCTGCCCCTCCCCCGTTCATGCTCTGTCTCTCTCTGTCCCAAAAATAAATAAACATTGAAAAAATAAATAAATAAATAAAATATTCAGACTGATACCTGAATGTACAATGTAATTCATTGTGCCATTCCATTAGCCCACAATTTACTGAATTAGAGCCATGTAACATTTAGCTAATTAAGAAAGAAGAATAATTTAAATAATTGATGTGAATAGATGTAATTTAATTATAACATTCAAAAATCACTTTGGTACTCCTACAAATCTACCCAAGTTTTACTTTTATAATATCAAAAATGCATTAATTATTATATAAATCTGAATAAGTCTATATTGATCCATTAGTCAAACGCCCTCATTTTAAAGTAGCAGAAATTGAAACATAATACTAAATAATGAGGTTATTTTCAATCAATATTATGATTTTTCCTTTGGTAAAATACCATATTTCATCTATTTTAATTAAGAAGATTATTGAACATTGAAAACGGATTGAATCCTATTTGCAAGTTAGATATTATACATTAGACAGATGTTTAATCAAACCTAGCGAAGGATCTGATACCTACATTATATTTACACTTAATTTTTTTAATGGGGAAGAGATTTCTGAACCACATTCAACAAAACTCTTTCCACAGTGATAAGAAGAGAGGTGGAGGAAAGGTGAGGAGACTGGACCAGAGAAGCTGTGGGCCCTCCGTCCACACTCTACAAAAACATAATGAATACATAAATTTTTAAATAAACATATTTTACAAACTGATAATTAATTTCTTATAACCACAGTCAGTTTGAATTTTCAGTTTTTGAACCTCTCGTTTCACTCTGTTTTCTCTGATGAATGTTCTTCTCTATATTTTCTTACAGTTTTTAGTAGCTGGGAGATTTCACACTGTTTAAATTTGAACAGTTCTTAGTTCTTTTTAACTCTTTTTTAAATTTCATAAACACTTGTGTTCTCTCAACTTTTAAATTTTTCTTATAATCTTTACCATCTGATATTAATAAGATACACTGCTTGCCATCCTCCGAAGGAAGTCATTCTCTTTGCTGCTTTGGTGTTTAGCTGTGCTCTGCCCTTTCCCTAGAATTTCTTTCCACTTCTCTAGTTAACACAAAAGTCACTTCCTCCATCATAATTTTCCCATTGCCTTCAGGTAAGAGTATCTGCTGTCTCATTGAGTATTCCTAATTTCTTTGCTCTCAGCTTTACTATCTCTCACAGGACCATGTCTGGCACAAAAATACATAAAATATATTGATTATAATATATCAACATCTGATTGTTATCACAAATCAAGAAACTGTATGTTGTCACTGTAAACTATTTTTTGATTGTGTCTTTTCTGTGCTGAAGCTACAATAAGAGCAGACGAAATAGAAATTTAGTATATCAAATAAATACATAACTAAAAGCAGTAGGTATTAAAAGAAAATTTATAAGGGTTTTCCACATGCATTGCTCTACCAAACAAATGTAGCTAAAGACTACAATGAATTAATTGTTGCAGATGCTATATTATGTCAAAAATATCTCCTTTTTATAACCTGAATATTCTTTTCCCAGCTTCCAGAAGTGTGACTGTTGACAGTTCATAGGAGACTGCCTCTTAGGAATTATTGTCTGCAAAACAGAGCTGCCTCACCTAAGTTTACACACCATTGCTGTGTGTGGATTTGTCAATGACTGGGCAATACTGGAAATGTGAGGGAACAACACCCCCTACCTCAATCCTGGACAATTCTTAGAGCTCATGCCAGCTCTATGTTTCCCCCAATGGCATCACCTGAGGCCTCTGCTGCGACCATATCCCAGTTTTACTGATGTCTACACCACCTTGTTTCCTTCACTCCCTTGTAGGTAATGGCCCCAAGAACACTCCTCAGTAAATTCCCTGAACTCAAATCATCATCTCAGAAGCTACCTTCTCCCTGGAAACCAGACTTTACCAAACCAAAGCACCTTATGAAAGAATGTGTCAGTTTTGAAAACTTGCTGAAGCCAGAATGCCAATACCTCCTCAGGATGGCACTATTCAAGAAGGGCCTTTGAGACTGCACTCCCATTTTCTTCTCCCCACCTCCTCTTATAGCATCCTGTAACTAGCAAAGCTAGGGGAAAAGGCAGAGCTTCCAGATGGAAATTTGAGAAGAAAAGAGAAGAATAGAACAGAAGAAGAAAAAAAGGACAGAGAAGAAAAGGAGAAGAGAAGGAAAGAAAAGGAAAGAAAAAGAAAGATTTATTCCTTCCTTATTTCAAGAAACAGGCTCCATAACAAAGAACATGAATTTGAGAATATTGTTTTTACTTTCCTAAACACGAGCCTATACATACATACATACATTTATTTATTTATTTATTTATTTATTTATTTATTCATTTAACTTTTTTATGGGTTTAAGATAATAGAACCAGATGTGAATCATCAATTTAGGAAAGAGTAACAAAACAAATTTTAGGCTCTGAAATATGTTTTATTGTTTCTTCAATTTTCTCCTATTAAAAAGGCAATTAGTAGTTGTGGACATAAACACTGAAGAAAAGAGTCATGAGTATTTTTGTGTTAATGCAAGTCATATTCTGATACTTGAGCAAAATAGGAGGTTTGACAACAGCTTATTTTAAAACAAATAAATGAAAAACCCATAGTTAGCATCATCTTCTAGGGGGAAAAGCTAAGAGCTTTTCCTCAATAGTCAGGAACAATACAGTCTACTGTCACTACTGTTATTTAACATAATACTGGGAGTCCTAGCCTCAGTCTTCAGACAACAAAAAAGAAATAAATGGGATCCAAATTGGTAAGGATGAAGTAAAACTTTCACTATTTAGAGATGACATGATACTCTATAGAAAACCCAAAAGATTGCACCAAAAAAAAAAACCTACTACAGCCGAGAAACAAATGCAGTAAAGTCACAGTATAAAAAATCAACATACAGAAATCTGTTGCATTTCTGTACACCAATAATGAAGCAGCAGAAAGAAAAATCAAGGAATCAATCCCATTTACAACTGCACTGAAAACCGTAAGATACCTAGGAATAAACCTAACCAAAGAGGTGAAAGACCTGTACTCCATACCCATCGGGGAAACCCATACCCCAATGTTTATAGCAGCATTATCTGCTATAGCCAAATTATGGAAACAGCCCAAGTGTCCACTGATGAACAGATAAGAAGTGGTATACACACACACATGCACGGAATATTACTTGGCAGTCAAAAAGAATGAAATCTTGCCATTTGTTACGACATGGATGGAGGTAGAGAGTTTTATGCTAAGTGAAATAAGTCAGGCAGAGAAAGACAAATACCATATGATTTCATTCATAAGTGAAATTTAAAAAACAAAAGACAAAGGGGAAAAAGGGAGAGGCAGGCAAACTAAAATGAGACTCTTAACTATAGGAAACAAACTGATGGTCATCAGAGGGAATGCAGGTGGGGGGACAGGTAAAATAGGCGATGCAGATTAAGGAGTGCACTTGCTGTGATGAGCACCGGGTGTTGTATGTAAGTGTATGGTACGCTTGAAACTAATATTATACCATATGTTAATTAACTGGAATTTAAATAAAAACTTAAAACTAAAATAAAACAAATATATGAGAATGATCTCAAAAATCCCCATTACCTATATGCTTTATCAGGAAAATGTTTTTATTTTCCATGAAAACAACCCTGCTTCACTTACCAATAACTTCACTCTTAATTGTACAAGAAAAAAAAATCACAGACAACAAAGCAAACAGAAGGAAAAGGCTTATTTGTAATTTACACTCTCAGAACCAATCCTCCTTCCCTACTTGCTCTTGATGTCTAGATCTAATAACATGAATGTCTGGCAGAAAAGACAACCCCAGATGGATAACATATATATATGTGTGTGTGTGTGTGTGTGTGTGTGTGTGTGTGTGTGTGTGTGTATGTGTGTGTGTGTGTGTATGTGTGTGTATTAATTATATATATATACACACATATATATACATATATAAATACACACATATATATAATTATATATACATATATATATATATATATATATATATATATATATACACACACACACACATACACATATATATATATATGGTTTCCTCAGGTCAAAGATAAAATTAAACTACCTAATATTTTATTTATGGTACATGATAGCTAAAATTGCTAAATAACTCTATCAACTATTCCACAAATCTGTTTTTAATCTGTTATTTTGGCTTTATAAGAAGAAAGTTGTAAAGTTAAGGAAGATAAATGTTGCAGGTGTTTAATCAACAGTGCAGTCCCTTTTGTAATGTGTGCTTTGGCTCTTCTTCTCATCATATATCTTCATGAAAGGTGGCGTTAGTTGGAAACTTTCTGTTGATGATCTCAGATCATTACTGAAGACGAGGATATAACCTAAGTGTTTTCTCAGGACACTTCCCAGCTCTGGTATACACATCCCTTCCACCTCATCAGTTCTACCCAGTCTGAATTTCTTGACCTTTTGAGGCAAGATGCCAACTCCATCTGTTCATTCAGGCATCTCAGAAATGAGAGTAAAATTTGTTTAAGGATGAATTTTTCTATTAAAGATGAGTTTTCAGTTGCTGATGATCATTACTAGTGCAAAGTATCCAACCGTGTCTGTGTTCCGAATGTGTGTGTTCAGATGTTGAAAAGATAGAAAATGAAATATATGGCTTTTTAAAGCAATATAATTTACATTAATTAATTTGACATATGGTCTCAGGGTCCAGCCAAAGCCAGGGTTTCACCGAAAAGTACACTTTTGCCCTAATGCCAAGAAAGGAAATGAGAAAAATCTATCACTGAGTATCTTACCAATTAAAAAAAAAAAGTGTAACTATATCTCAGTAAGAAATATGCTTCATATGTTTTATAACTTTCTAGCTTTTCAAAATATAATCATATACTTTCATTTAAAACAGGTTTTAATGAAACATTTTGCCTTAAAAAAGTATGTCTACAGAGGCATCTGGTGGCTTAGTTGGTTATGTCAGACTGTTAATTTCAGCTCAGGTCATGATCTCAGGGTGGTGAAACTGAGCTGCGTGCTCTGCACTGGGCTGAGCATGAAGACTGTTTAAGTTTCTCTCTCTCCTTTTCCCTCTGCCCCTGCACAGCTCATGTGCTTGCTCACGCTCTCTCTCTAAAAAAATAAAAATAAAAATAAATAAGTCTATAATATCAGAAAACCCACTTACTCGTTAATATTAACATCTACATCAGGGATAACTGACTCCTGAGGCAATTTAAAAGTGTGTGCGTGTGTGCTCACACACACTTGTGTGAACAAAGACACGGTTGGATACTTTGCACTATTAATGATCATCAGCAACTGAAAACTCATCCTTAATAGACACTTGCCCTTCAGGCTCTTTTACAAAATTAAAGTTTCAAAACTATATTAAATGCATTAGTACAGAGGAATGACAAAATTAAATTAGAAATGCTAAGTAAAAGGCTCTAAAAACAATAGCGCCACACCTGCATTACTCCCAAAATAAAAATGAGAGTCAGATGGAAAATTACCAGTATTAGGGTTACATAGCAGCAGTCATGCTACTGACATGAACAGGTTCACTCTGAGTATTTAAATTTCAGTACTCTAATAGGATAAATGAGAAGTCTCAAAATATTAAATAAAACCATAATAATGAGAAGATTAGATGTTACATGTTATTTTCTATAGTTTTGAAAATATGTTGAGTTGTTAAAAAAGAAGGAAACAAAGTCAACCAGGCTGGTTCAGAAGCAGTTCTTGCAATGATACAGTCTAATATGATCTAATTATTTTATAATCATATTTTCTGCTCTAATGATTATATACCTAAACATAGTAGTAGAAGTCTACTACTTTTTGTTGTTGTTGCTGTTGTTTTAATTTCTTCCTTTCTTTATGGAGCTTGAACAACTATAAAATGCCAAGCCAATAAAATTATCACCTGAAATATGAAAATATCACCTGAAATATGAAAATATAGCCATATAAATAGTAAAAAGGAAATTTTATTAATACAAATTATTCACCAACTCTGAAGTATTCTTAATTCAATCACATAGCAGTTATGCTAGAAATCAAGTATGTTTTCCTATTGTAAAGTTCATAAATATATTTATACCTCTGCATCTATGTCTGTCCAAAGACATGATGGTAGGGTGCCATAGTTTCATGCATTCTTCTACTTTGCTCTCCCTAAATACTTAGGTAAGCTAAAGTGAAGTCATTAAGTATTTTCACATGCATTAAGCTGTGAAAGGAAGGATGGGGCAAAATATACTTTAACATCTTTTTGAGTCAGAAATTGAATGATGTGAGATTATAGAACATGATGTTAGAAGTCTATTTATTTGAATTTGATGTTAGAATGAGAGAATTATTCTCATGCAGCCAACAGTCGCATGGTCAAGTTTACCTTGCATATAGCATGTGCAACTTGCAGATGATCTGCTAGAATCCTTTGATTCCCAAATAAATGTGATGTAGCATTTCAGATGTACCTCATTAGTCATCAGTCCTTTGTTATTTTCTTTTATTTTATAGACTTATTTCCAAACTCCAAGTTTATTTCTATTTTTTTCCTTAGCAAGTAAACAAAGTTAAAAATGATTATAAAAATCGTTTTAAATCTGGCATTTCTCCAAAGTTAAAGAGTAAAACAATCTTTCCCCTCCCCCCTTGGAAGAAAAACTTTCCATCCCAACAAAATAAAAATCTTCCACAGATTAAGATTTTCTTGCCAGTATTAAAAAATTTACCATTGGTAGAGATCTACCATAAGAAAATCTTCTGTTAGATTACACTTGAATTTAAAAAAAAAAAAAAAAACAACAATGTAATTGCTGTGAATACAAGTAACATAGGCCAGTCTGACAACAGAGTGACAGAATTCTAAAATATGTCACACTTATATTTGAGTCTAATTTAATTTTTCCTCTACCAGCAGGGTATCCTGAAACAGATGCTTTTAAGAATGTCATACAAATCTGCTCTGTTTATCTCACATTGCTTTGCTTTCTTCTTTTCTTTTTTTTTATTGATTCTCTCAACCTAGCAGGCGTCTTATGATTCCTGACTGGTTCAGTAACTCCATGACTCATCACATAAATTACTCTGTAAAATTGTGTGTGCAGTCAATCTATACCCTATCTAGATGTTTCACATATTAGGGCTGAAAAATGAACACCATCACAGAAATAAATTTAGGAATTAAAACAGAAATTAAAACCCTTTAAACAAAACTGTATTTTAAGAAATAAGCTTAGGTGAGCTAAAATAATTAACAACATTTCCAGGTACATTTCCTACATAAAAAAAATGGTAAGTTTAAGTCAAATGTTAGTTTAAGTTCTTTGAGTCAGAAATTTGAATCACTGGGTCATTTCACTTAAATGCCAGAATTAGAGAAATATCCTAATTTAAAAACAAATTCATAATTATTAATTTTCTAAAATTTTATTTTTCTAGTATTTTTATTACTTATCTTTATGTTTATAAATATTTTTTACAGAATATTTATCCAGGTTACATCAAGGGAGTCAAAGCAGTAGAAAAAGGGAAAAGAACAAGAAATTGTCATAGAACAAAGAAGACTGGGACACCGGGCAACTAAACAGATGTGTTATCCCAGACTGGATCCTGGAAAAGAAAGAGGACAGTAATAGAAAGTGGTTAAAATCCAAATAAACCCAGGAGTAGTTAATAATAACACAGTTTTCTTAGTTTTGATTACTACGCCATGATAATGTTAGTTGGTAATAAAAACAGAAACCAGATGAAAGGTATACAGAAACTTTCTGTACTGTTTTTGCAAACTTTTCTAGAAATCTGAATAAATTCCAAATAAAAAGTTTACTTAAAACAAAATAAAACAACAGTATTTGGGGCATAATACTGCAAACACATATTTTCAGTGGAAGTTCTCTCAAGCACAAGTTGGTTAGTTTTTTATTTTGATTAAATTGTTTAACCCCTGTCAAAATATACTTGCTTAGCCTACAACATGGAAAAACTCATAACTAAGATGTGTCTTTCTTCTTCCACCTGTTAAGTTTGAAAACTCAGTTTTGTTCTGTTTGTCATCAAAACTTTACTATAATTTTATATTTTTAATGTGCAGAATCTAAATAATTACTGTATAGCTGCTGAGTTTGAAAAGCTATTGTTCTGCAAACTGAGTTGAATATTTTATAAAGACACAAACTACATGAATTGCCTAAATTCTGTTGGTAACTTAGTAGTGATACTACAACTTTATCCAGAGAGAAAAAATCATAACCTAGATATACCTAATTACGTCACAGTTTCTTTAAGTTCCTGTTACCATTTAAAGAAAATGAAAAGGAAAGACTATAGATGTCACATTATGCAGCAAATATGATTTAAGCAGAGAATTCATATCTGGGCTTAGTAAGGTCAAATCCTGTGTTTGTTATTTCCTAGCTTAAGTGATCTTAAAATAGTCACCAAATATTTTGTATGCCTCAGTGTCTTCACCATTAAAATGATAAAACCTGGAGTTCTTGTGAAAATTCAATGTGTTAATATACGTATAATACTTAAACTAGCACCGGAGAAAATAATAAGTTCCATATAACCTTTAGATATAGTCTATTCAAAAACATATAGAATAACCAACAAATGGACCCATCCTCAAGGAAACATCCTCCATTTTGAACTAACTGGCCAAGTACAGTTCTGAGTACAAAAAATAAAAGGGCAATCTGGTGATAAGCAGCTAGAGAAACCATGACAATTTTAATGAGTACCAATGTGGAAAAAAAATAGCACCCATGGATCTTTCTATTCCATTAACCTTGCAAATGTTAGAACTGTTCTGAAATCTGAAAATAGTATCAAAAATAAATAAGGCTTAAAATTTTAAATATATAAAACTGGTAACCATAAAACTCTCCACAATAGGCTGCAACTAAAATAGGTAGTTCAGTATTAGAGTTAGGGGAATAAATTTGATGATTTGAAGATGTAGTAAGTTTTTCTCGGGTCTGGGGCCATAGATTATGGGCCAGGTACATAACCAGGGCTCTCAGACTCACTGCATACTGCTCTCACTTGGTCAGCATAGTGTGAATGGAACTAAATAAAATGCTTCCTATACTACTAGGAAAGGAAGTAAAATACATGTTTTATTGACATTGGTCCGATTTTTCATCTTCACACAAGAAATCATCCGACAAGTATAAAATCTGCAATGCTTTTAAATCATTCCTTCATCAATTGGAAATATTTTCAATATAATGCATTCCTGAAAGTACATCAAATCATTGAGTGGGCAACAAAAAGAATAATATTTTCTCAAAGAAAAATGTGCTCTTACTTATCTCTTCTCAACATACTTCATGTAAATGTATGTTAAAGGGACTTGTATTAAGTATTTTATAATTGTTCTTTGAACTCAAATGGCTGCTAACACATCTGATAAAGTTTATAGTATAAGTACTTGGAGACTTGCATAAGCAAATGTCAGACACAAATATAAAACACACACAGGTATTCACATATACACCTACAACAAACATGAGCTACATTTTAAATTGTAGCATTTGGCTCCAAGTTGTGTAATAATGGAATATACACTGTAAAACATCATCTGATGCTCAATGTATACACAACCATTTTAGAAGACTGCGTGGAAAGGAGAGACTTGAAGAATATGCATTAGGATGAATCCTGGAATTTAAAGTGGCAGAAGATGAGAACTGAAAACAGGGCTAAAAACAGTATGTAATGATACACATAGGCCAGGAGAAAAGGAGTTATATGATGTTAGGAAGATTTAAAATGATGAGAGAATGTTCTACTTACTTAAAACTCCATTAGGGGCAATTAAGTAAATAGATAAAGGATGATGAAACTCAGCTTCTCATTGCTAGAGTGCAATTTTATGAATAAACAAGGGGAGGGGGATAGAATCATTCATGTATCAATAGATTATATTTTGAGACATTAGTAAGAACTCATGTTTAGCTTAATATAGGTAGTTAACGTACAAAAATATACATAAATATGTAAATACGTAAGTTTGCATGCTCAAATATAGCATTACTCTGCCAGGTAGGAGGGTCTGAGTGTCAGTGAGCATATCTAGTACCAGATCTTAGTTTTTAATATCATTGATTCTCTAAATAAAACAAGCCAAGGCTATTGGAGAAAGACTGGTTCTAGGACTTGGAGAAGAAATATGCACGCTGTATTAGAACATCTTTCTGTCATAGAAAGTAAAGAAGTGCTAAAATAAATGAAATGCAAAATCCTGGAATAAAAACATAACAAGTAAAAACTAAGGAAATCTGAATAAACTATAGACTTTAGTTAATAACAACACTGTCAGTCAGTATTGGTTAATTAATTGTAACAAGTATACCATCCTAATGTAAAATGTTAATAATTTGAGAAACTATATTAGTGTAGATGGGAACTTTCTACATGGAAAATACCTTCTTAATGCACATATGTGAATATGCTCTAAAAGTAAATATGCTCTAAAAGTAACATCTATTATAAAACAACACTTATTATACAAAGGAACTGCCCTCTCTAGGGTAGGCCTCTAATTTCTTTGCTTCCAGGTTTAAGTTGAATAAATTAGAAAACTTGATGGTAAAAGTCCCCCAATAATAAATACATACGTAATAACAACAATAGAAATAGAGGGTTGAATTTAAATTATAAGCACTGATGATAAATCCAAATTATTGTGAAAGGCTCTACCTTAAAAACTACATATATATGTAAACAGTAGCATTATAGATTGCCTGAAATTTGTATTTTGTATTTTGAATCCTGTATCTGTATATTTGGGAAAATATTAAATAATCACTGTAACATAAAATATACTGCAGTGATATATGCACAAAGGAGGAGAAAATAGTAAAAGTGTGGTATTATGATCTGTAGGAACACCTATCCATTACCTAACTATTAATTTCAATTATGACATCACACTACATTAGGGTAATTAATTCATGGGGAAAAGTTACCTTCAGTCTGAATCTGAAAGAACTACCCGGCACGTGACATGAAAGAGACAAGGGTAACTGGCTTCCAAAGGGAGGTGAACAAATGCAATTCATTCCATTATTCATGTTTTTTGTGTTATTGCAAAAGATTTAATTTCTCTCATCAAAAGTGCATTCTTCATTCTATGGTTATTTAATATCTACTTTTTCCTAGGGACTCTGTTCTTAAAATCTGAGTGGTCATATAATATAACTAGCATTTTTCAGCCTCCCTCTCCTTCCAGAAGATGAGGAAATTTTCCAGGTTGTCTTTGTTGCCTGATCATAGAGAATAAAGATTGTTAGCCAATTACCAATTTGTCCTCTGAAAAATCTCAGTCAAAACAAAAACAAAAATAAAGTCCATAGGGCCACAGGGCCATAGAAATGCTGGTTATAGAAAAAGAGGGAAAAAAATGCTATCTCCATAATTTAAACTCTTTATTCCCCACATCCACTGTCCTCTTATTAGTCTGCCTAGTCATTTTTGCTTTGGTCCATTTATTCATAGAACATTAATCCCATAATTAATACCAAAAGGAAAAGGTTATTTACATAAGAAGAGCTATTTTATATCAAATAGTTAATGGAATCTACTATGCCTTTTTTTAAATTTGAGTATATAGTTGATACAATGTTACATTTGCAAAATCTGACCTATAAATACAGAGCACTGATGATTGCCAGAGGAGAGGGAGGTGGGGAGACGGGCAAATAGGTAAAGGGAGTGGGAGATGTAGTTATGGAAAGAATAAGTCACGGTAATAAAAGGAAGAACATAAGGAATATAGTCAATGATACTGTAATAATGCTGTATGGTGACAGATGGTAGCTACCCTGGTGATGAGCACGGCATAATGTATAAACTTGTCAAATTACTATGTTGTACACCTAGTCACTTAACTTGAATGAACCTTCAAATCCCAGGGAAGAGTTTGTTAGCTGAAGTTTATCTAAGTAAGTCAGGGTTGTAAATGACAGAATTAGTCTCTAAGAGCCTCTACAAATAGTAGACCTCTTCCTCTGCCACTCTTAACATAGAAAGAAGCTAAACATATTCACAACTTGACCAACTGAACAAAGTAGTCCTCTGACAAGGGGTCAGAGGATTTACTTCCCAAATTTTCCTTTCTTTTTTTTTTTCTTTTTCTTTTTCTGTTTCTGTTTCTTTTTCTCTTCTTTCTGATAATATTGGCTGCAGCTGAAGGCTGGTATTTAAACCACTGTGAGCACAGAAGCAGACAAATTGATATCATGATAGGTGACCTTTAGTAGAAGAACAGAAAACAGCAGGAAGCACCCATTTATTAGCAATCTCTCATCTAGCATTTTTCAGCCTTTGATGGGCAGATCACTGTCCTCGAGATGTGCCTATATCACAAACATAATATAGGATACAATAAGGTCTCCATTTCATGTTTCCTTTCTTATTCCCCATCCGACCTTGATTAGATGTTTCTTCACTCAAGACCATAGCAACATGAGTCTGTACCTGTCAGATTCTTCTCATCCCTCTCCATCATCTCAGAAATCTGTAAGAAACTGAGAGCTTCCCTTGTTTACCAAAGAGACTTGTGAACAATGTGCATGACATGATGACTTGATTAAGCTGAAACAGGACAGTCTGTAGATATTATATCAAAATTTATAAAAACATCAACACTACCTCAAATCAATTTAAAGCCTGTCTGTAATCCCCATGTAAAATATTAATAGTCTTTTGATAATTTAATCAAATGTTTTGAAAATAGATGTTGAGGGGGAATATTTAAAAATTTTTTCAGTATGGCTAATTGAAAATGGTATCTTTTATAATTATTTTTTTATTTTTAATTTTTTTAATGTTTATTTATTTTTGAGGCAGAGAGAGACAGAGCATGAATAGGGGAGGGTCAGAGAGAGAGGGAGACACAGAATCCGAAGCAGGCTCCAGGCTCTGAGCTGTCAGCAGAGCCTGACACGGGGCTAGAACTCACGAACCGCAAGATCATGACCTGAGCCGAAGTCGGATGCTTAACCGACCAAGCCACCCAGGTGCCCCGGTATCATCTTTTTAAATGAAATCAAATGTAAAAGGGAGAATGGGCATTAATTCATCTAATAAATGTGTGCATCATTAAAATAAGCTACACACAGAAAAACTGATCAACTTGAGAGTGACATGTGAAAGCTAGCAAAAATAGAAAACACATCATTTTTATTTGCATTTAGACCACTTACAAATTCAGTATGCTATATAGCAAGACATAATTCAATGAATGTCAAAAGATATTATTTTAAACAATCAGAATATGTTCTTGGACTAGAGAGCAATTAGGCTTTAAGTCAATATTAAAAAACAAACATGATGAGAAAAACTCCCAACTACTTGGAAATAGAAAAATGCATTGACAATAAGAAATAATAGTAAAAACTGGAGAAATATATACCCTGATGATAATGAAATTCTGCATATAAATATTTCTGGGCAGAACAAAAGGAAAAGCTGTGCCTAGGGATAAATTTACATATTAACGGATATACTGGAAAGAAGAAAGAGAAAAATCAATGATCTAAGCTCCTAGCTAAATATACTAGAAGGAACAGCAGATCAATCCCAGAAAGAAAAAAAAAAGAGGAAAATAAGGGATATAGACAAGAGTAGAAGATAAAGAGAAAACAAACATTAAAATATAATAAATTGACAGTATAAACATGTTCTTTCTTTGAAAATTTTACAAACTTTGATAGAACTCTAGCAAGACAGAGCAAGTAAAAGATACAAAACATACATCAATCCCAACAATGAACGAAGAGAACTAGAGCCTACAAGCATGAATATAACAACAGCACATTACAAACATTAAAAAAATATATTTTCTTCAAAGAATTGACAAAGTAGTTGGAAGAGGCAAATTCACTGAAAATCATAACAGAATAGCCCTGTACCTATTAAAGAAATTGAATCTCTTTTATAAACTCAGAAAGAATTATCTAGTCTCAACTGATTTGTTTTATCATTGTCTATAATATAAACAGTCCTTGAGAATTCAAATAAGCATTCTGGCAAATAAGTCATAGTACAAAATATTCAAAGATTCAGGAAACCAAATGGTGAACAGATGGAAAGGAAGGAAACCAGAGGAACTGGTCAGTGAGGCCATGGCATCATTTGAATAATGATAAGGCAGAAAGAAAGCCTAGCAATACCACATGTGTGGCCAGTTTGTTCTGGCTTTCTAGATATGGGAATAGAATGTGAGTAAGGAGGGCAATTAATTACCTATGGGTAAAGGAGTTCAGCAACTCTTTGATATTACTCTATGTAAATTAACAAGACATACATACAAATCTCAGGGACTAAGACATCTGTCCAATAGGATATCCAGCAGTTGTTCAGTCAGTCAGGGAGTCCATTAGTACTGTTTTCTAATTAATATATTCTTAGAAGTTAAGTCTGATCTCTTTTTAAAAATTTTTTTATGCTTATTTATGAGAGAGAGAGAGAGAAAGAATGACAGCATGAGTGGGGGAGGGACACAGAGAGGGAGACACAGAATCCAAAGCAGGCTCCAGGCTCTGAACTGTCAGCACAGAGCTCAATCTCAGAGCTCAAAGTCATGAACTGTGAGATCATGACCTTAGCTGAAGTCAGACCCTTAACCAACGGAGCCACTCAGGCACCCCATGATCTCTTGATCTCTTGAAAAACGTACTTGATATTTTTTTAGGTTCTTATTTAACATATTTGAGAAATAATGATCTTAGACTGTTGAGATGTGGGAACTCTAGTATTTTTGCACTAAATCCTAATATTACTTCATCTATTACGGAAAAAAAAAATTAAAATCTACAGATATCTGCTGCATAAAACAATAGTAATTAACATTACCACTGAATCAGAATGACCAAACAACATGATTTGTTAGTAACAGAAGTGCCCTATGCTGTCTTTAAATACCTGATAATTATGATACTTTATTAAAAATATATTCTCAATTTTCTGAATATTTTACTTATGATTAATTAGTTATAATAACCTGCCAGTTTGCATGTGGAATGTATATGACCCTTAAGACTTTATTTCATAAGAGATACTAATTAGAGTTGTTTGCTAAGTATTGTATGCAGGCAGCAGAAAGCTGAATCAAGGATATCAAATCACTTCTACATAATGGAACAAATAATTTAATTTTAAAAATAAACAGATTATCAATTATATATGTATATAAGTATTATATATATCATATATATATATGTACATACACACATAAACATGTAAACATACACCTGTATATGCATGTTGTGTATCTGTTCTATTACTAGCTCTTCCTTGTACTCTCAAAGTTCTCCTGATATTTTCTTATATATCCATGCTTATCAAATTCTTTCTTCCTGTTACTGATATGGATCTGAGTCCTTATTTTTACGTTTGGGATTCTCTCAACACCTATTTGGTTAATGGTTAAAAATGTGCTTTGAAGCAACAAGTTTTGACCAATAGTATTTTTAAAGAAATATATGCCAATATGCTCTATAAGTGGCAGCTGCTAATTATCTATCACTTTTGGAACTGCTGTTCTTTCTTGTTTCTTTGAACTTCTAGCTCTTTTGTTCTATGGTATTTGCACTTTCCCTGTCAATGATCTATTTCTTTACTCCAAGACAAGAGGACATTTGTCAAGGAAAGGATGTAGGCGCAGAGTATTCAAAAGGTTACATTTGCTTAAGGGTTTCAATGTGCCAAGTACTGTTGTTAGGGCCTCATAAACATTGGGTCATTTAATCCTCAAAACAATACAATGATTAGCTATCATTATTATTCTCATTTTACCCATTAATAAATTGAGACATAGAAACATATGTGAGGCAGAGCCTGGCTGTGTACACAGCACCCTTCCTCAGTAGCCCACACTCCAGTGCTAAAAGTGCTATGCATCTTTGAAATAAGTCTATCAGAGAAAGACAAATACCATATGATTTCACTCATGTGTGGAATTTAAGTAACAAAACAGATGAACGTGGGCTGGGGTGGGGGAAGGAAGCAAACCTGGAAACAGACTCTTAACAGAAAACAAACTGAGGGTTGCTGGAGGGGAGATGGGTGGGGGGATGGGTTAAATGAGTGATGAGTATTAAGGAAGGCATTGGTATTGACAACTGGGTGTTGTATGTAAAGGATGAACCACTAAATTCTACACCTGAAACTAGTATTACACTGTATGTTAACTAACTGGAATTTAAATTAAAACCTGAAAGAAAAAGTGCTGTGCATCTTCAAGTAACGTTCTGATTAGGGTTTCTTAAACACATTCATTTTGACATATCTTTGGTTTCTTGGTCTCTGGGAATTTTTACACTGAAAAATTCCTTCTTATTTTTTTTTGGCATAAAATCAAACAAAAACCCCACAAAAATTATCCTCTCTACCCCATGTTTCATTACTTCATAAGGATTCTATCAGTTTACGGTATTGTAATCATTTACACTTCCCATTTCTCAACTAGCATACAAACTTTAAACTTTAAAAAACTCAGTCCATCCTACACCATTGTTAAAAAACAAACAAAACAAAAAACAAACAAACAAAAACCTGTGTGCCTTCATACTGTCCTTAGGATAAGTTCAGACTTTCCAGAAAGAATACTTCCTATGTCCTTCCAAAAACAGTATAATTAACAAAAAATATTTTTAGGTAAATCACTTTTTATGACAGCACCTTTTAACATAAAAATGACTTAAGTAAAAATAAAATTTGTCTAGGATCTTTATTTCTTGTTTTCTTATCAGACAAAATGATACAAATCAGGGAGCTTTTGTAACTATTTGGTTAGCATCCACTCTGGTTCAGTTCCATTTGCTTCTTTGTAAAAAAATGTATCATTTATTTTAAAACATGAAGGAAGGATACACCAAAAAAAGAAAAATAAACATTTCCCCACTAACATATTTCTCTACTGTTAGGGGGAAAAACATTCTAAACAATTACCAGTGGAACTTGTTTAAATACCTGGGGTCCAAACTGATGAGTTTTTTGGGGTGATGTTGGGGTTTGTGGGGTCTGGAGCTGACGGCCAAGAAAGAAGTCTTGAAGATGTCTTTGGTGCAAAAAGGTGATTTTTATTAAAGCACGGGAACAGGACCTGTCGGCAGAAAGAGCTGCCCAGGGACCAAGACGAGAGACTATTTATATACTTGGGAGTTGGAGAAGGTCAAGTCCAATGGAAGTTTCCAATGAGATTTTCATATACTAAAGAAGACTCGCAGGATATTGGAGGCTTAGTTGTTTCTCCCTCTAGCAAAGCATTAGCATGAAGACAGCACGGAGTTCCTGGAGAAACTTTTTACTTGGCCAGCCTCAAGTATCTGTCAATGGGCTGCAAGTTATAAGGAAATTTAGTTCTACCTGCCATTTCCTTCTGCCTTTGTTTCCCACATCACTATGGAGAGTTAATGTTGGGTCTCCAGGAAAGAAGTCTATAGGTTTCTGGAGATTAGGCTATTGATAAGACTGCCTTTTTCTTGTGATTTACTAAGGTATTTATAAATAAATGGAGACTCAGGTCCTGCAGGACTATGATCTCTATCAGTTAACCCTTTGTTTTTTCCCTTCCCTTTGTTCTTGGGCAGCCAGAAGTGCCCAAGGAATAGCCTACATATCCCACCTGGGGGTGGGGGGAGGGTATTTGCAGCCTGTTGGCTCGCTTTATGCTCTCATCACAAATGATTATATAATGATGGAAAATTCTAACTTAAATAATTTATTGATTAAAATTATTTTCAAAAGCTACTGTAGATAAACGAATAATTTGAGAACTCTTATTAATAATATGGTTCACTAGCTTTTATTTATTTTTATTTTTAATGTTTATTTATTTTTGAGAGAGAGAGAGAGAGAGAGAGAGAGAGAGAGAGAGAGTTAGAGTGTGTGCCGGGAAGGGACAGAGAGAGAGAGGGAGACACAGAATCTGAAGCAGACTCTAGGGTCTGAGCTGTCAGCACAGAGCCCCATGCAGGGCTGGAACCACAAACCTTGAGATCATGACCCAAGGCAAAGTCAGATCCTTAACCCAATGAGCCACCCAGGTGCCCCCATTTTTAGCTTTTACTATGTGGAGTAGCACATGTTCCTGATAGAAGATGCACATACTGCTCATGCTGCCTTAAACTTTCATTTTAACTTGAAATTTCCTTGGCTAAAACTATAAAAGTAAATACATTTGACTCATGCTGTGCTATGGAAGCTGTACCCAGTATGTACTTTTTAACAGAAGGAATTATTTGCTATTTTGCAAATAAACAGATTTACGTTTAAAATTGACTCCCATCATAAATCATTTCTTTATAAAGCAAATATGATGAAAATTACAGTAAAAACATCTCAATACATGACTGTAAAAGTTTATAATGTATCCTACATATTAGATTCTCAAAAATAAGACTTCATAAGCTTTCCTCTGAGTCTAATACATAGCCCACTTCATGAATGTTTATGGTCATGGACATGTCTTACCTCAAAACTGCTATGCTTCACTTACCCATATATAAGAGTTGAAACAAATATGTACACAAATACATATCTAAATACATATATCTCCTGCATATACTTCTAAAATGTGCAAGTTATATATTTTTAATCTCTTGTTCATTGGCAGGTGGGCAAGACTTACAGGTATATCATATTTTATTACTTTCTTCACAGTAGCAATATTCTATTAATATCTTTCAGTTATTGAAAAGAAATATATTCTGTTAGATTGATTTTATATTTTATTTATTATTGTATACCAAATGTATTATGTTATATATTTTATTGACAAATAATTTTTCTATTGTGAAAATCATTTTCTTTGGTCCGCAAAATAATTTTCTAGTTTTTACAACTTGAGTTTAAGATTTTAAAATTCACTTTTGTTTTAATTAATGATTTGAAATTGGGTGAAAATAAACCAAACTACTACCATAGGTGGGATAAATCAGATGATTAAATCGTTAATGAACAAAAACTTCCCAGGGCATATGTGTAGAAAAAGTCGTATTACAGCTCTGATCAAGGATTTACATGAAGTTGGTTATGTAACTGCTATGCTTAATCTACGAAAGAGAACTTTTTCATATACTATTAGTGTAGGAAGCTTTCCTAACCAATTCTTCCACCAGCAGAGAGGTAATAGAAAACAAATAAATTTAACTGCAGAAATAGTAACAAGGGCTAAATATTAAATGAGTTTGTCACTTTTAATAGGGTCTATAGAAGTGTGTGATAGTTGTTACCATGTTATCACAGAAACTATAAAAGATAGATATTATTATTAATTATTATTATTTTAAAATTGAGAAATAGATGTTCTCCACAGTGGGTGATTTCCCAAAAACAGAAACAACGAAACTCATATTCTTTCAACCAGGATGTTTTTGTCTCTACCGTTTTAACTCCACCCTCCACCCTCCCATACATTTCTTATAGCTCCCACACATTAGAAATGTAGCATAAGACAGTAGGGTCCCAGATCACTTAATACAGCAATATTAATTAGCACATGCTATCATAAGTGTTAAGAAGGCATTTGCACAATACACATTTTCCTCAGAAGTCAATATTCCATTAGTAGATTTCAAATCAGAGTTTGTAAAATTAGTTCACACCACTCTCCCTTAATATGGGTTAAGAGGGATTACAAATACTGGGTCTGAGATCATAACTTCTCTAGGTTCCATACCTATATTTAGGGGTGAAGAGACTAAGATTTATACTCTCCTGACCCTTCACTCCTTCCTAGTTACAATGTCATAGTCCATCCTTACCATCACCCACCTGAACACTCCTTTAACTCACTTGCCCCTTCTAGTGTCACAGTTCTCATTCATCTAAGTCATAGCATGGTAAGAAATAAAAACAAAACAAAACAAAACAAAACAGAACAAAACCTCCCTGTTTCTCCTTCCTACCCCAGTACAGTTAAATATGACTGGAGAAAAACTTAGCACCCTTCTAAATGAACAGAGTTTACATTTATAACTGTGAAACTCAAGAAAAACTTTAGTGTGGCTGATCAATTATTATATGTTTTTCTAATTTCCTAACTATCCCAGTCTGCTAGAAAATGTTTCATACCTTCTCCTTAAACATTGCCCCTACAACCTTGACACCCAACAATACTCAGATCCTACCTTACTGAGAGAACTGAGCAATCAAAGATGATTCTCAAATGTCCACCTCATATCTACCCACCTATCCCTTATATTATACCTTCCTATTTCCATAAATTAAATATTCTATAAATGAATATTTCCATAAATGAAATATTCCTCAAGGGAGTCATTCCAGAAACCCATTCACTTCTCCTATACATCAATGTTTTCACTGTCTATTGCCCATATCTGTCAACAAAACATGCTATTATTTCTCACATCTTTAATTTAAAAAGAAAAAAAATATTGATGCCACTGCCAGTGAGTGCTCAATTAATCCCCCATTGCCAGCAAAGTCCTTCAAAAGAGTTTTCTATATTCAATGGCTATAATTTTTCTCATGGCTTTCTCTTTTAATCTACTGCCAACCAGGAAGGTTTCTCTATTACTCCATATCCCAAACTTTCACTACCTCATCAATGATCTCCAGATCACATAACATGTGAGAGGCTGAATAAGGGCTCCCAAAGATGTTCATTCATTAATCCTTTTAACCTGGGAATATTTTACCTCCTATGGTAAAAAGGACTTTGCAGATGTGATTATGTTAAGGGTCTTAAAATAGGGAGATTCCCCTGAAATATCCTTTTGGGTCCAATGTAACCATAAAGAGCCTTATAAGAGGGAAACAGGAGTGTCAGACTCAGACAGAGAAAATGTAGGCATGAAGTAGTGGCCAAAGAAGAGAGAAGATGTTACATTGTATGTTTTGAAGATAGGAGGATGGGTAATAAGACAAGTAATGCAAGTGGCCTCTAGAAACTGGTAAAAGCAAAGAAAGAGATTTCTTCCTAAAGTCTCTAGAAGCATCACTGTTTGGACACATTGATCTTAGTCCAATGAAACTGATTTCAGACTGCTGACCTCCAGAACTGTAAAGAAATAACTTCAGGTTGTTTTGAACCAGAAGTTTGTGATACTTTGTTACAGCAGCAATAGGAAATACATAAGTCAATGACCAGTACTCACCAATCATGTGAATACCAGGGTAGATAGTAGTGGGATGATGATGGCGATGATGGTGATGATGATGATGATGACGGCGAAGACCACAATAGTCATATAGAATGATAATCAGCAACACTGCACATATCTGACAATTCTCTCATCCATCATATACTTTCTTTGCCTGCTTTCCAGGATGCCACAGTCTCTAGCTACATCTTTAATCACTGTACTTCATTTTAATTGTGAATTCTTCTATTATACCATGGCTTTTCAATGGTCAGAAATTTTTATTTTTAAACATTTTTTTTTAACATTTTATTTATTTTTGAGACAGGGAGAGACAGGGCATGAACAGGGGAGGGTCAGGGAGAGAGGGAGACACAGAATCTGAAACAGGCTCCAGGCTCTGAGCTGTCAGCACAGAGCCCGACGCAGGGCTCGAACTCACGGACCGCGAGATCATGACCTGAGCTGAAGTCGGCCGCTTAACCAACTGAGCCACCCAGGTGCCCCAATGGTCAGAAATTTTTAAATGTCAGGTACAACTATAAGTAAAATTACCCAAAGGGAAAAGAATAGCTTATGACAAATATATCCTACCCAGATGCTAATATTCCACAAAAAATAACTTTTAAAATAATAGAATGTAAAAGTAAATTACAGTGTATTATTGTGTCATAGCCAGTCAGTGGGATATTAATATTTAATTCAAAGACTGACATGATAATTAAGAAAAAAATATTGACTTTTCATTTAAGTATTTACTTTTTTAAATACTGAATCCAATCCAACCATTTAGAAAGTAAGAAAAAAAATTAGCCAATCATCCAAGTTCATATAGAAGACACTGATTACATCTGTCTGAAATAGTTTTGTTAGGGGACAATGGACTTTTTCATTATTATTAATACAAAGCGAATCAGTTGTTCTTTTGGTGATGCTGCTCAGATGTAAATTTAGTATGATCCAATTTTGAGAGAGTTTGAGAGATTCAGACAAATAGACTATGTAATTATTTATGAATAGTTTTAAGTGAAAAACCAGTGTGCTTCTTTTTAATATCAGTTCATAAATGGATAATAAGTTTTCAACCAAGACATTTTAGCCTCTGTCTCCAAAGACCTTCACAATATCTATTTTTTATAAGAGAAAATGCTGAAGTCACAGAGTTGAGATTTTTTTTTAATCTCAGGAAACATTAATGAAATTAATAAAATTTAAACATACTGCTTGATTTAATTTTTTCAAAAAACAAAGATTTTTGAATTAATACTGGGGAGGGAGATAAATCAAATTTAAAATAGTATATTATTCTAGGGGCATCTGGGTGGCTTAGTTGGTTGAATGCCTGACTTTGGATCAGGTCATGATTTCACAGTTTGTGAATTCAAGCCCTTGTATCGGGCTCTGTGATGATAGCTCAGAGCCTGGAGCCTGCTTCAGATTTTGCATTTCCCTCTCTCTCTGCCCCTCCCCTGCTCACTCTCTGTCCCTCTCTCTCTAAAAAAAAATAAACATTAAAAGTTAAAAAAAATACTGCATTATTCTACAAAACAGAGGTAATAAGGGTGTGAATTGGTGCAAGACAGACACGTCCATCAGAACAGAACCCAAAGATAACTTGTGTATTAAGACCTGTATGTAAAGACTGAAACTATGAAGTTATGGAGAAACAAATACGAGAATATCTTTATAATGTAGAGAAAATAAAGGACTTTATAATAAAACTTCAAAACCAAAGAGTGTAAGGTAAATAAAATGGTGAATTTGATTACCTCAAAATTAGAAATAAAATATCCAATGAAGGAAACAGAAAAATTAGCAGAAAGATGAGAAAATGAGAGAAGGTATTTTCAAAATTTACATTAGTTTCTAGAATAGATTAACTATAGACACAAAACTATAAGAAAAACTGTCACAGATGAGCACAGGACACAGTAAGGCAAATTAAAGTCGAAATTCAAAAGGCTAACCATCATAGAGTGAGAAGTTCAAACCCATTAGCAGTCAGAGGAATTCAAATCAAACCAACAAATACATTTCTTTACATCAGACTATAATGAAAATTATTAGGCAGCTGTTTACTATCAAGTATCCATAAAAGGTGAAGATATGGGAATCCTTGTGCATTGCTGATAGAAGCTTCTATTTGTACAATCTCTTTGGAGAGCAACCCAATCGTACAAAGTCAAAATTCATAATCCTATTCCTTAGAGGTCAGAAATTCTACCTGCAGGTATACTGCAAAGAAACCAATTACTCGAGCCGGGGGCAGGGGGTGGTGCCCTTTGGAGACAACCTGAGTTTTTTTAGCTTCTACTTCATAGTTAGTGTCACTGATGCAAACTACCATGGAGTGCTATGCAGCTTTTACATACAGCAGCATGTCGAAGAAAAGGCTAAGCCACAGACATAATATGGATACCACTTGAAAACAATTCTGAGTTCAAAATATATGAAAGAATAAGAAAGTAAATGGGAGTTGTCACATGATACAATTTATGATCAATAATAAAACTGAAAATTTATAACAAAAAGAAAGATCCAAATTATGTTTAGCATATTTTCTCAGTAAGGTTCTCAAGTGCACTGACCTCTCTCTACAGAAATTTAAACTCCATTGTTACAGAGGGTGAGACAGACACTGGTTCTTGTCTCATAGGAGTCAGGAGTGAGAGAATGAATGTTAGGGCCAACAAAGTGTCAGCAAAGCAATAGAGTTTATTGAGGTAAAGTACAAAGCTCTCAAGAGTGAGCCTGGTCCTGACTGGATAGCTACTGAGAATTTTTGTCCATGACTTCTTATTGGGACCTTATCGGAAAGTTTGTGAGATTCCACGTTTGGCACCTAGCCTAGGCAGGTCTGGAATACGTTTTTCCTTTTTTTTTTTTTTTTTAACAAACCCCATTGCTACTTCAGCCTCCCACTTGCAGCTGCTGCCAGCCTTCCCAGGGTCCCTTATCTTTCTGTGCCTAATGTTAACCCTTTCCTCACTCACCATAATCTATAAAGAAAACTTTAATATTTATGTTCTCAAATGATGATTTAACTATGGTTGTGAAATGGACTGCACTCTTTAAACTGGACTGAAATCTATTCCAGGAAGCCACATAATAGTTTAATATTGCTGACATTTTGTCAAGAAGAAAAAGAAAGTAATTTTGAAAACCATATGCAATCAATTTATGATTAAGAAATGCATGGTGTCAGGGGCGCCTGGGTGGCTCAGTCAGTTGAAAGCCTGACTTCGGCTCAGGTCATGATCTCACAGTTCATGGGTTCGAGCCCCACATGGGGCTCTGTGCTGACAGCTCAGAGCCTGGAGCCTGCTTCCGATTCTGTGTCTCCCTCTCTCTCTGCCCCTCTTCTGCTCGTGCTCTGTCTCTCTCTCTCTCAAAAATAAATAAACATTAAAATAATTCAAACAAATGTATGGTGTCAGAATCTGAATGTTGTCTAATGGCACAGACCCATCCAGGTAAGAAAAAAGTATATAAGGCTCTAAGCTGGAAACTCACTTCCTATGACAGCTCTTCAGGGTGCCTTATCTCTTCCTGGATTATATTGGTATTTACATCAAAAGTTTCATCTTCTCTTTAGAAAAGCACTCCCTCTCATCATGTGTACTCAATTTGTAACAGATCTCTAAGACCACTAAATCCAATTTCTGTGCAGTTATAAATTCACAAGTGGCTAACTAGGAGACAGCATGCTACATTTGCATATCTTTGCAAAACTCGTGGCCACGGTTGTTTCATCACTAACATTTATGTTTAATTTGGTGTCTCTTTTAAGAAAGATCAAGGAGCAGAATAGAGACAATAAAGAGAAGAAGGGTGACAAGAAAGAAATGTTTTGAAAATGAGAATATTGATACAGAAAGCTTAAGATACTAGGTTTATTGGCACTAGAAAAGAGCAGTAAACCTAGTTTCTGATTGTTCTAAGGTGCTCAGTGAACAACAAAAAGTCCAAATTTCAGTGGGACAAAAAGGCTATAGACATACTCCATTAGACTAAAGAAAAAAAAAAAAGCTCAAAGTTGTGAGCAGAGTCATTAGAAGCGACTACCTATATGTCCATTGCTAATTCATTTTTCTGCCCCTTGTCACTAGAACACATGAACATTTAACACCGGGACCCTGTTGCTCTGGTGATTCTAACTCTGTAATATTCTATAGGTTATCAATATAAAATAATTCAACATAAAATGCCTTTCAGTTTCATTTTACTACTTTATGGAATTTATCCAATTTAGTCCATCACAAGAGAAATATGATGTTAGATTAATCACAGAAAGAATTGAGAAAATGATGGAGAATTCACATTTTTTAAGAATTTGCTATAATATTTTTTTTTCCTTTCCCATTTAGGATTCGTTGTGATTTTACTGCATATTTTAATATTATCTTCCAAAATATGGTTTCCATGCATACTCAGCCCACAAAGGAATACTCTATGGCCACTCTCTTTACAATTCATTTTGCTGAAACTCGGTCTAAATATTCAACAGCCATCTAAGGTAACATTTAGCTACCAGGTGTAAATTTTCCAAGTGGGAATTACTCCTTGGGAACCTGGCAAATGACGGCACATTTCACATGGACACCAAGCCCAGAGTTATTTTTCCCCGTACATATTTTAGTGTCCCTTTTTTGAATAAAAAGATAGCCATGTTCTTATGGTTTAATATTTACTAGCATCCTCCCACTAACTCTAGGACACTGAGAAACAAAAACTGCAGGTCAAATTAGGACTCTTCTCATGTTGGCCCTAAGAAATAAAATTAAACAAAAGTAATTCAGCTTTTGGTCCCCTACCTCTTCTTCTGTCCCCTCTGCTTGTACCTATAGCCTTCCCAGCTATCAAAATCTGGCCTCAAGAAAAATTATCAATGGTCACTCATTTTTACTCTAGCTTGAATATGTCCCTGTGTTTCATCTCCAAAGAATATTGGGGTTTTATTGTTGTTTTTATTTTGTTTGGTTTTTAAGTTTATTTATTTACTTAGAGAGAAAGAGAAGAGAGAGAGAGAGTGAACTGGGGAGGGGCAGGGAGAGAGAGGGAGAGAAAAAGAGAGAGAGGGAGAGAAAGAGAGAGAGAAAGGAAGAGAGAGACAGAGAGAGAGACCCCAAGCAGGCTCCACATTACTGGCATAGAACCCAATGTGGAGCTGAAACTCACGAACTGTGAGATCATGACCTGTGCTGAAATCTAGAGTCTGACACTGAACCGACTGAGCTGCTCAGGCACCCCAAAGAATACTGTTGCTTTAACTCTTATTTACAATTATGAAATGAAATCATTTTCTCTACTAAATTCTCTAATAAAATTCTCTAAAAAAATCTGAAATAAAATTCTCTAATAAAATTTTCTCTAATAAGTTCTAAAAAAATAAGATCATAGAGTTTATTGTGTGGCTTATTTATAAGGAGACATGAAGACTATCTTCATTTCCAGCTTGCAATGGTCAGATTCAAATAGATTTCATTTCATGTAATTCTTATCTTTCGTCTCTTGCTAAGGAACTCATCATTTTTTTAAAAAATAACTTTTTTCAGGGCGCCTGGGTGGCGCAGTCGGTTAAGCGTCCGACTTCAGCCAGGTCATGATCTCGCGGTCCGTGAGTTCGAGCCCCGCGTCAGGCTCTGGGCTGATGGCTCAGAGCCTGGAGCCTGTTTCCGATTCTGTGTCTCCCTCTCTCTCTGCCCCTCCCCCGTTCATGCTCTGTCTCTCTCTGTCCCAAAAATAAATAAAAACGTTGAAAAAAAATTAAAAAAAAATAACTTTTTTCTTTACAGTACATATTAACTTGTATTGATCTCTATTTCATGTGGAAACATCTCGAATGTTCAAGTATATCTGCTGAGGAATATGAGACTTGTTTTTACATTTTTAGTACTAAAAATGGTACTAGTTCCATAGGAGAAATCGGACAAATAATGACTTAAGTACCTTCTGACATGCTCCAACAGTTAAACAACTTCCTGATATCTTTTTGATGAGATCCTAGAAAAATTTCACCCTATGCAAAAAAAATATATAAATGCTTAACAAAATACACCATAGTTTGATGTGTGCATAATTCCAGTAAATAATTGTGAAATCATCCTGTGGCTATGTCTGCAAAATGACTAATTATTTAGAAAAATATAAGAGTCATAAAATTTGCCTATAGGAAAACAAAACAAAAATCCTGTGACATATAGAAATATGTTAAGTCAATGAAAAGTTTAATCAAGATTACAGAAAGATAAAACAGCATAGTCATACTGTGTCAGCAAGCAATTCTATACTCAATACTACTTGGAGAGGAAGGGTTTAAAGGGACTATATTAGGTCACCTGGCAAAATTAGTCTGTTAATCCAGGTCCAGAAGCTTATAAAACACCATCTAATTTGTACACTTGAACACAATTATCTGTGAACGCACATATGAATGCATGTGTATGTGTACATGCTCACATATGGTCTGTGGATATCCACATGCATCTAAATGAAGACACATATGCATAGATATGGACACACATGTAAATAAAGTCTGTGAATACGTATGTACATTCATGCACATATGAGTGTGTGTGTGTGTGTGTGTGTGTGTGTGTGTGTGTATGTCTCTGTGTGTCCAGTCAGGCAACTTATATGTAGATAGGGAAACCTCCAGATATTGTGTGAGGAGGAGAAATAAAAAGAAAAGGTGGGTGGCACTGTACTTTTTCTCCTTTGATAAATATGTGACCTCCCAGAGAGTGAGTAAGCAATCGATCATGCCAGGCTTGGTTTTAGGCTTTGTTAAGAAAGCCTATTTAGGAGTTGTCCTCAGTCCTGGGACTCCAATGCAGAAGATGGCAAACTACAGTCCAAATTCTTCCTATGATCTGCTTTTGTTTGTATGTTTTGTTAGGTTTTTTAAAAGACCCGTATCTGTTTGATGTACTGTCTGTGGCTTTTTTTACACTAAGATGGCAAAGTTGAGTAGTTGTTTTCCAGAACATATGGCCATGAAATCCTAAAATATTTACTACCTAGTCCTTTACACAAAAGCTTTGTCAACCCTGCTTTAGAGAAGTCTTTACTCCTAAAGTACAGACTTTCTGTTTTTTTCAAATGAATATCGGATATCTCAAAGAGATCTCTCTATTCCGAATAGGTTGGAAGTCCAGAATTTCAAGCACTGTGCAATCTCTAGCATATTTACTTTGTACTCATCCCTGTAACAACTGTTATATTTTTAAGCCTCACAGTAACTCATGTTTATACACAGCCAAGCTTTTAGCCGAAAATCTAAGAGGGGCATCATACAGACTTTAGACACCTCTTTCTGTGCAACTTCCTCTTTTCCAGTATAATCATCCACAAATTGAAACAAATTCAGCACCCTCAAATTTCTATTTCTACATGTTTATTTATTATTTTGAAAGAGAGAGAGAGAGAGAGAGAGAGAGAGAGAGAGAGAACGAGAACGAACACCAGAGCTCGATCACAGGAACCCGAGATCATGACCTGAGCTAAAATCAAGAGTCAGATGCTCAACCCACTGAGCCACCCAGGTGTCCCCTAAATTTATATTTCTACCTGCTCAGCTCAGCAAGATAATCATCTCCACTTGGCCTCCACACCCTTGCTCTGTGGTCAAAAATGTAGGATGAAAGCCCAGGCTCACAGGTATCTCTTGTCTCAAGATTCTAAGACCTGTTCTACCTATTGTGCATTTCCTGGAAACTCATATTTTATATTTGGCCCAGCTTTATAGTTGCTTCCAATGAGAGGGTAAGCCTAACACAATTATCCCACTGTGCCTGGAAGTGTAGTCAGTAATAATAATTTAATAATGATTTATGAAGTAAAAGTGTGACAAACTTAACAGTAAATTAGTGAGTTTGGGGTATGTTGTAGAAAAATTGTGTGGCTAGCTACCATGTTTGAACTTGCCAGACAATCAGTCAATGAAGAGAGAATCAAATTCTGAATATAGTCCATAACACTGTGGAATTTATAAGCAAAAGTCGTTAAAAAGATAGAGCATATATAAACAAATATAACCAAAAAATCACTTGGGTTTAATCACATCCAAATTTGCTCAAGTACTATTTTAAACTAAATATACAGGAGAGCACAGTAGCTGAGTCATACATCTTCTAAAACCTATGTCTTGATTATCATATATAGGGAGTATACATGCATGTCATAAATTAATTCAAAATTTTCAACTGCCATCTTTAATAAGATACGTTTATATTAATAACTACTTTAAATATGATAAATGTCAACTCTAACACTAATAATTACAGAGAAAAAAGAAGGATGTTAATTTGCTGGACAAGTGATAACAGAAAATTAAAGCTAACGAAAACAGCTGCACAAACTAAATCTAGATTGAAGAGACAGAATAGTTTGTGTCTTTACTAGGAAACCATACTTTCAACAATTGAGTAGACTCATTCTACATTTTGAGATTTCTATGCTTACTCAACACTATCTATGCATAATTATCTTACTGAATTAGCCTTGATACTGAACATTATAATCTTCAATGTGTCAAAGTAGAAACCATTAATAATATTTGTATCCTAAGACTCACTCAAGAGTTGTTTAAGCTCCCAGAATTACTGAACAGGTTCCAGACCATACAAGCACTCATCTGAATGCTTAAGAATTTGCACACTTATTTCTGAATATAACTTTTACCAAACTCATAAAGCCTAGTACAGATAACTAATATCATGTAACCATTCTGTTAAGAGTTGAGGAAGGTGTTTTCTTTCCCCTCTTTGGTTAAGGAATAGGGGAACTAAATTCTAGACTGGAAGTCAATTATTATCTTGGTAAAGAAGCTATGTAAAGTATCGTATCAAGGTATGTAAAGTATCATATCATATAGTTTGCATTTCAGTGTTTATATTTTAGAGTTTTACATTAATATTTACTTCCTCCTCTCTGATATCTTCTGACCTAGAAGTAAGTCATATGTTTTTTCCAGTTTTATTGATAAATAATTGTCATATTTCACTGTATGAGTTTAAAGAGTACAGTATGATGGTTTAAATTACACATACTGTGAAATGATTGCCACAATAGGTCAGCTAGCAGCCATCTCTTCATATATATAAAAGAAAAAAGAACAAAACAAGGAAAAATTTTTCTCCTTGTGATGATAACTCAGGAAATATTCTCTCAAGGTTTCTATATACCATAAAGCTGTGTTAGCTGTAGTCATGTTGTACATTTTATGCCCGGTGTTTATTTATCATATAACTGGACTTTGTACATTTTGACCATGTTCCTCCAATTCCCCCTCCCTTCACCCCCAACTCTCTGCATCTGGTAACCACAACCCTGATCTCTTTTTCTAAGTTTTTGTTTTGTTTTTGTTTTGTTTTGTATTTTTTTCCACATATAAGTGACATCATACAATATTTGTCTTTCCCTGTCAGACTTAAGTCACTTACCATAATGTCTTCAAGGTCCATTCATGCTGTTGCAAATGGTAGAATTTTTTTTTTATGGTTGAATAATATTCCATTGTACACATATAGCATAAATTATTTATTCATGCATTTACTGATGGGCACGAGTTATTTCCATGTCTTGGCTATTATAAATAATGTTGCTATGAACATGGGGGTGCAGGTATCTTTTTTCATTAGTGATTCTGTATCCTTTGGATATATTACCAGAAGTAAAACTGCTGGATCATATAGCGGCTCTATTTTTAAGTTTTTGAGGATGTTCCATACTGTTTTCCATATTAGTTATACCAATTTACAATCTTACCAACAGTGCACAAGGATTCCCTTTCCCCACATCCCTTGTCTTTTGGATTATGGACATTAAAACAGGTGTGATGTGATATTTCATTGTGGCTTTAATTTGCATTTTCCTTAATGCCTAGATGTGCTGAGCATCTTTTCATATGCCTATTGGCCTTTTATATATCTTCTTTGGAAAAATGTCTATTCAGGTTCTTTGCCCATATTAAAAATTTTTAATTGTTTAACTTTTATTTATTTATTTATCTTTTGCAATTGAGTTGTATGAATTCTATATATATTTTGGATATTAAGCCCTTATTAGGTTATGGTTTGCAATATTTTTTCTCATTCAATAGCTCCTCTTACCGCTTTGTTCATAGTCTTTTTTGCTATGAAGAAGCATTGTAGTTTGATGTAGCACCATTTTTAAAAATTTTTTATTTTTCATTTTTTATTTTTTGTACTTGGGCTTTATGTGTCACATCCAAAGAGTCATTACCAAGGCCCATACCAAGTAACATGATGTCAGGTCTTACATTTAAGTTATTCATCTATTTTGAGTTAATTTTTATGGGTGATGTAAGATACAGGCCCAGTTTGTTTTACATGTGATTATCCAATTAGCACCATGTATTGAAAAAATTTTCTTCTCCATTGAGTATTCTTGACTTCCTTGTCAACTATTAGTTGACTGTATATGCATGCTTATATTTCTGGGCTCTTGATACTGTTCCACTGGTCCATGTGTCTGTTTTTATGGTAGTACCACACTGTTTTGATGATTTTAGCGTTAGTGTACAGTTTGATATCAGGAAGTATAATGCCTCCTGCTTTGTTTTTCTTCTCAGGATTTCTTTGAGTAATAAAAGATCTTTTGTGGTTACATATAACTTATAGGATTCCCCCTCCCCCACTTCTGTGAAAAATGCCATTGGAAGCTTGATAGGGATTGCACTGAATCTATAGATGGCATTTGGTAGTATTGAAATGTTAAAAATTCTTCCCATTTCTTCCAAATCATCATGCACATGAGACACTTCTCCATTTATATGTCTTCTTCAATTTCTTTCATCAATGTCTTGTTTTCAGTGTAGAGATCTTTCACCTCCTTAGTTAAATGTATTGCTAAGTATTTTATTATTTTTGAAGCTACTGTAAATTAAATTTTCTTTCTTTCTTTTTCAGAAAATCGGTTTTTGGTGTATAAAAATGCTACTGATTTCTGTATGTTAATTTTGTATCCTTCAAGCTTATTGAATTAATTGATTAGATTTAATCAATATTTGGTTGACTAGGGTTTTCTATACATAAAATCATGTCATGTGCAAATAATGTTTTACTTCCTTTCTAAATCTACTACCTTTTATTTCTTTCTTTTCCTTAATTGCTTTAGTTAGGACTTCTATGTTGAATAGGTGCGGTGAGAGTTGACACACTTGTCTTGTTCCTAATGTTAGAGGAAAAGCTTTCAACCTTTCAACATAGAATATGATGTTAGCTGTGGGCTTGACATGTATGGTCTTTATTATGTTCAGATATGGTCCTTCTATCCCTAATGTGTTAAGTATTTTTATGATGAATTGATGCTGAATTCCATCAAATGCTTTTTTTTTTTTTTTTTTTTTTTTTGCCTCTACTGAGATGACCATATGATTCTTTTCTCCCCTTATATTATTGAAGAGTATTGCACTAATTTGCATTTGGGAACCATCCTCACATCCCAAGGATAAACCCCTCTTGTTTGTGGTGAATGAGCATTCTAATGTATTGCTGAATTTGGTTTGCTAGTGTTTTGAGAATTTTCATATGTATATTCATCAAGGATATTCGCTCATAGTTTTCCTTTCTAGCAGTGTCCTTTTAAGGTTTTTGTATCAGGATAACACTGGCCTCACAAGATGAGTGTGAGAGTTTTCCCTCCTCTTCAATTTTTTGCAAAATTTTGAGAAGTGTTGACGTTAATTCTTTAAATATTGGCAAAAATCACCAGTGAAACCATCTGGCCCTAGGTTTTTCTTTGTTAGAAGATTTTAATTTGTGGTAATCTATGTGTCTTTAAGGCTAAAGTGTCTTAGTACTTGGGCACTGCAGGTATGAACTCAGTCTGCTAGATCCATGTGCTAGTTGCTATTAGCCTCTCCTTCCTTCTCCATCACAAATTCCCAGTGGTGTGAGAGAAGAGGAATCCTGAAAGGTGACCCACAATGCTGAGGGGAGCTGGTTGTCCCCTCTAGCGTTCTCCTTTCCCACCAGAGGAACCAAAGTCTCAGGGAGACCTCTCCATGTAGGGCTGAACTGGCATGGGGGAAGGGCAATTTGTTCAACACATAGACTCTCTCTTACCCTACTAATGCAGTAATTCTTGGTACCTGTAGTGCAGGGGTACTTCAGCCTCATTTTCATGTTCTAAGATTCTCTCAGTGGGTTCCTGTTCTTGAATAGTTAGTTGTTCTTGTGATGGAAAGCAGAGTCAAAACAACATATGTCACCATCTTTGTGACATCATTCAGTCATAAAAATCTTAATTGTATTTTGTGTAGACACACAAAACAGGATTCTCCTACTTAGCTTTAGGTAATTTGGAAGTAATTCATCATACTGCTTATAGACAAGGCAGTCTACGCATGAGCCCAGTACTTATTTACCAGCTTTCTGCACAAATTACATAAGGAAAATAGTTCCAAAAGTTTATAGATAGTACTAACTTGCAAAAGGCCTGGCCAAGTTTGGTAATCTAGACTAGTTTACATTTATATTTATATTTGTGTTTAAATTTATATGCATGCATACACAAACACCCACACACATAAGCAAAAGCAATGAGTCAAAGACTTAACAATGACATTTCTGGCTTTGGAAGCTCTCAATCATGGGATATAAATATTTTCTATCAAAGCAAAAATATGTATGAAATAAATTCAAATATATTATTAGAAGAGATTTTTTTAATGTCTTCTTATCCCTCTTATCTAGTGAATCATAAAAATCTTTTTCTGTGGCCAGTTATGGCATTAATAAAGTAACCATCTCAGTAAACAAAAATATAATTAGTCAAACAAGTATTTCTTGTTGCTAGGAATTGACACACTGAAAATTTTCAGTTGCAAATATATATGTGAATTGCATGATTGATTATTACATTAGGACTGATATAAATACAATATATATTGGTATGTATTTTTAAAAAGCAAAAATTAGTTATATTTTAATTACTTAATATATACAAACTATATTCATACTTGAGTTTATAAAAGGCACTTAGGGGGAAAAACACATTAAAACTCCTAGAGATTGTTTCTTTCTCTTTATTTTTGTAATAAAATATTTTATTTATTTATTTTTGAGAGGGAGAGAGAGGAAGAGAGAGAGAGAGAGAGAGAGAGAGGGAGAGAGAGAGAGAGAGAGCAGGAAAAGGGCATAGAGAGAGACAAAGAATTCCCAAGTAGGCTCTGTGCTATCAGTGCAGAGCCCGATGTGGGGCTTGAACCCTGAGATCATGATCCTGATTTCTGCTCAGGTCATTATCTCACAGGTTCATGATATCAAGCCCTGTATCAGGCTCTGTGCTGATACTCTGGAGCCTGCTTGGGATTCTCTCCCTTCCTCTCCTGTTCTCTCTCTTGCTCATTCCTCTTTCTCTCTCTTCCTCTCTCTCTCTCTCAAAATAAAATAAACATTAAAAAATAAAATAAAAAATTATAATTGTAAAAAAATTTTGCTGAAGAATACAATATAAATAGGATACTTGACTACTTACATATTATGTTGTTTTGGATATAAATGTTTTGATTTAAATGAAAAGTACTCTACTTATAGTGAAAAAAGTACTTACAGAGTATTTATAGCATTCTACTTATATACAGAGTGTGTACATAAATATATGTATATATACTTTTAAGTATTTTAAATAAATGTATAAATGTAATTTTATCAGAGCATAATGATCTTAAAATGTGAAAAATAGTTTAAATGAAAAGATCTGCCAAAAAATCCTTTCAAAATTAAACAAATCTGCGAGAAAACACTTTAAAAACTAAAAGGCCGATTTTCAGTAAGGTACCAGAATCGTATGAACTGGCAAGCCTCTAGGAGGTAAAATGTGGGGTGTGGGTGGGCTGATCAATCTTGAGTTCTCTCGGCACCTGTGCCTGCAAGTGTACAGTTGATAAAAATTATGACTTTGCCAATGATGAGTCTCGAGAGTGATACACACTGCCAGGAGCAACCTCTTCATGACATCTGATAATTTGATTTTGTCACTGGGTTCTTGAGAAAGCTACAGAGGTTAGAGTGCTAGACTTGCAGACAGGGTCACCCATTTCTCATGTTCCAAACAAGATTTCAGCACTGAGCTGACAGTTTGGAAAGAATACTATACAAGAGGTTTAACAACAGCAAAACAAAACAAAACCCTCAATATTTTCTAGAAAGTAACCCCAGAACAGGCTATTACATGCAAAAAGTAGAAGTATATGATATTATTCAACTGATCAAGTGCTTAGCAAATTAAAGTGACAACTTTTTATTAGAAAAACTATAATTTTCTACTCAAAATAAGATGAATGAATATAGTGACTAGAAAATCATTTTTTCTATGCACCTGCACCTAGTAATTACTTCTGTGATTTGCACAACTTTTTTCTTTGTTCAGAAAATGTACATTTTTATATTGCATCCCACCTGCATTCAACACAGAACAAGTCTCTATAGTAATTATGTAGCTGTATTTAAAAGACAAATAAGGCATGTAATTATAACCTTAAAAATAACTTACAATACAGTTGAATTTAGGCTTGAATTTTAACAAGGTGTCACACAAAAATGGAAGACAAAAAATTAACTTGTAGAATGCAGTTACCTCTGGGAGAAGGAAGAAAAAGTCTTATAAAACAATGTACTCTTATTGAGGCAATTAATGGTTGACGCTAGAACAGCTGAGTATAAGAGATTCCATCAGTCAATTCCATGGATGTTCTGTGTAGTAAAATCAATTATTTATATTTCACTTATGATTTAATGAAGAAAAAAGCAAAGAAAATTTTAGACAGAGTTGAAAGGGACTTGGAGATGATATGGTGGCTTCTCCTATTTTAACCAATGAAGAGAACTATATCAAGAAAGATTAAAGAACTTAACCAAGTTTACCACTAATTGTTCACAGTGTTTACAGAATAAAAGCTAAACTCCAATTTTCTGATTCTCAACTGAAAATATTCTCCAATTTATAAAGTCTATACAAAAAAATAAGCCAAGGGGCACCTGGGTGGCTCAGTTGGTTGAGCGTCTGACTTCTGCTCAGGTCATGATTTCACGGTTCTTGAGTTCGAGCCCTGCATCAGGCTCTGTGCTGACAGTTTAGAGACTGGAGCCTGCTTCAAATTCTATGTCTCCCTCTCTCTCTGCTCCTCTCCCACTCATGCTCTGTCTCTCTCTCCTTCAAAAATAAATAAAAACATTAAAAAAATAATTATAAAAGAAATAAGTCAATACTAATTGCATTTTTTTTATGTTTTATTTATTTTTGAGAGAGAGAGAGAGAGACAGACAGACAGAGCATGAGCAGGGGAGGGACAGAGAGAGAGGGAAACACAGAATCTGAAGCAGGCTCCAGGCTCTGAGCTGTCAGCACAGAGCCTGACGTGGGTCTGGAACTCACAGACCGCAAGATCATGACCTGAGCCAAAGTCAGATGCTCAACTGACTGAGCCACCCAGGCGCCCATTACTAATTGCATTTTTTAAATTAAGTATATTTGGCACATAACACTATATAAGTTGAACGTATGTAACATAAAGATCCAATACTTGCATGTATTGCAAAATGAACACCACAGTAAGACTAACATCCATCACCATACGTAGTTACATTTTTTTTTCATTGTGATGAGGACTTAGGATCGACTTTAAGAAATGCATTTTGATTGATTGATTTTTAATTTTTAAATGTTTTTTTATTTATTTATTTTTGAGAAAGAGAGAGAGAGAGAGAGAGAGAGAGAGACAGCAAGCTGGGAAGGGGCAGAGAGATGGGGAGAGAGAAATTCCAAGCAGTCTCTGCACCATCAGCTCAGAGCCTGATGACGGCTGGAACTCATGAACTGTGAAATCATGACCTGAGCCAAAACCAAGAGTCTGAGGCTTAACTGACTGAACCACCCAGGCACCCTAAGAAATGCATTTTGATTTAAATTCTAATTATAAAATTATAATACTAATTATAAATGGAGAGACAAATTGAGGTTTCTTCACCAGAGCAAGCCTTAAAGATCCAAGTCTCTGCCCAGGATAAATAATCTAGGAATCAGAAAAAGGTAGTCTCCAAGTTTAGAACTCTCAAAGAATTGTATCTGGTTATGAATAGCTGAGGCTTTGTTGAAAACTTGCCTCAATGTCCTATGTATGTTATTCATGTCTTGATAATACACAGGAACAGATGATTTCTGAGATTCCTTACAGCATTTACATCTTAAGAAATCTATTGGTATTTTAATGTTACTTGTCATCTATGATATTGTGATATATCTTTTATTTAGATCTTCAAAAAGAATGACCTTTTTGAAGAGTAAAACTCCACTCAACATTTAAAGTCCCCACCAATGTCAACTTATCTAATTCTGTTAGATAGAAGCAATTGCATCCATCAGCATTATCCTGGAGTCTGCCTTCACACTTCTCTGGGGGCACTTATCATTTCATCCTGAATCATGGTTATTTATTTTCATGTCTCTCCCCTACTAGTTTTTAAACTCCTTGAGGGCAGAGTCTGTATTTTATTCATTTATATATCGCTCCAGCACCACCATGGTGTCATGCACATAGGAGATATACCTTGTCAAATTAATGAATGAATTGCCATTTAAAAGTCTGTGCAACAAAACACAAAGAACACAAAGATAAATCAACCTGTCATATATGCAATTCTAGGATAGTATTATCTGTTCCTGTAACACTTCAGTTATATGTTATGGATCATGATATAAGCTGTCCATCCTTTTGCAAACATTATTTCATGGTTCATTTATTTATTAAGCCCTAATTTTTTATAAGAATGAAATTAAACATAACCGCTAAAGTAGCAAAAAAAATATGGCCATAGTTTATGGTTCTATCAATGCAGTCTGGATACACTAAATAGATCAATGTATTATATTCTTAACTTGTCATTCCAATTTAAGAAAAAAGAAAGTAAAGCTTACAGAAATTATATATAATTAACAATCACTTATATTGGGGAACTACTGAACAATGTTTTGGGAGTAAGATGGTATTTGGGTAAAAATTTAGCAAAACCATAAATATTTTTTATATAATTTGATTCCTCCACTTACATCTACAAATATACCATAAGAAAATAATTAGTATAAAAATTTAGATGCTTTGTCTGAAAGATTCTTTATCATAGTTACAAAACTGAAAACAACCGATGGCTCCAGCAATCAAAAATGCTTTTACAATTATGGTATACATATAAAATGATAGCCTAATATGTCTTAGAAAACTCGTCAGTTCCAACAAATTGATATAGTTGGACACCCTCATTATACCTGGACCTACGAGAGACCATCATAAACAAATTACCCTCTTGGGATTCACAACTAGTATCATCCATTGATGAGAATTAACGGAACTCTGAAATAATTTTGCTAGTTATTTTTCAGATTGCATTAAGTTATAGGTATTCAGCACTACTCAAGTCCAATGTTAGTGTGCCAATGTACTGGATGGGTATGCTTATTATAACCACTGTGAGTGGCCACTATCATGGTAGAATCAGCACTCCCAGAGCTTTCGAGGAGTGCAACTAAAAATACAAACTATGAAATCATTTTGTCATATCAGACATAAAGCAGAGACTGTGCTATTTTATTGTCCAGTTTAACACTCTTGTCCAGTTGATGACAAAAGCCAATAGTGCATAATGCTTCACTGTGCATTATGGTGGCCTAAATAAAGAAGTTTTGAATCCACAATGCCTGATATCTTTTTAATTTTTTTAATCTTTATTTATTTTTGAGAGAGAGACAGAACACTAGTGAGAGAGGAGCAGAGAGAGAGGGAGACACAGAATCTGAAGGAGGCTCCAGGCTCTGAGCTGTCAGCACAGGGCCTGATGCAGGGCCTGAACTCACAAACTGTGAGATCATGACCTGAGCTGAAGCCAGACGCTCCACCGACTGAGCCACCCAGGCGCCCCAATGCCTGATATCTTAATAGTGATTTTGCTATTATTTCTTGGTGTGTGTTCTTTGATGATATTTCCTTCTTGTCCATATTTTTTCAAAGGAAGTTAAATACCAGGATGTTTTCACCTAATAGGAAATGCAGTATATCTGAATTACCCTCATATAGAGGTATATCTGTTCCATAGTAATATGCTATCAGTGAATCTGACAAATATTACTATAGTAGAGTCTTCAATCGTGGTCCAAATATTTATTTAGATTAATTACATTCTGATAGTGGCTTGCATCAAAGAAATTCTTTGTCTTATATGAGGTGTTATCCAATTACAGATGAGAAAAAAAAGGCAAACTGTGAAGTTGGATAAAATCGCAGGCCATTTTCCCCAGATGATTATCTTATGTAATCAGACAAAGTCATTGCTTATTAAAAAATCACCAATAGCCATTTGCTCATCTTTTCCTATAATAAAAGAGACTCATCTTGGTTTTTGATTATTATCTTTGTATATTAAAGAAAACAAATCAATACCTGGATGTGCTTAATTCCCTATGATGTATCCAGGTAAGCAGACAAATTTGAGTAGAACCCTGTGCCACAGGAGGCCTTGAAGTAATTGAGTAAGTAATAAAATAAGCTCTTTTGGGGGCTCCCCATTTCTTTCATATGTTAAAGAATTAAAAGTATCAGTGACCAAGATCACAGTTGATTAATGAATTCAGTAATGAGAACTTTTGGGTATTAGCTCCTATTGGGTTTTGGACTTGAAGACTTCCAAATGCTACTAAACCAGATTTATATTTTAGGAGCAACTCTCAAGTTCTTGACAGATTCTAAAGGAAAGCATTTTCTCCTCAAAGGAAGAGTCAAATATTTCCATTCTGCAAAAACCTCCCTTGAACCAAAGTCCTTACAGAATGGGACAAGCTTAAGAAATCACATTATGGTAAGAACTGGTTTACTAATTAAGTGTTGATGGAGATGATGTCTATAAGCACTATAATTGGATAGGGAAGAAAAATTCACTAAAAGAAGAATCTACTACCAAATGAGTTTAGTCCAACAGACTCATAGAGCCACCTGTCATATGAGCAAATTACTCCTTACCACCTGCAGTGATCACCGAGCACAATGGTAACTCCTCATGTGATACTTCTCACCAGAGAGGGTTCTACTCCTGGAATGACTGAATGATAAATTTACATATTCTCATAGGTTGTTGCTAATGTACTCATGTAGTTAGAGCACTGAGAGAATTAAGGCAAAAGCCTCAGCACCTGCTGTTCCAGCAGCAATATGGAACATTTTTCCTTTATTAAAACTCGGTCTTCCCAAGGCGCCTGGGTGGCTCAGTCAGTGAAGCCTCCGACTTTGACTCAGGTCATGATCTCGTGGTCTATGGTTTCAAGCTCCATGTCAGGCTCTGTGCTGACAGCTCAGAGCCTGGAGCCTGCTTCAGATTCTGTGTCTCCCTCTCTCTTTGCCCCTCCCCCCTCACACTCTGTCTCTCTCTCTCATTCAAAAATAAATAAACATCAAAAAAAATTAAAAAACACTAGTCTTCCCAACACCAAAATTTACATATTTGTCAAGCTATTCCTACTAAAATAAGAGAAGAATCAAATTCCTAGTCTAGGGGTGCGTGGATGGCTCAGTCGGTTGAGTGTCCAACTTCGGCCCAGGTCATGATCTCACGGCAGATTCGAGCCCTGTGTCAGGTTCTGCCCTGATAGCTCAAAGCCTGGAGCATGCTTCAGATTCTGTGTCTCCCTCTCTCTCTGGCCCTCCCCTACTCACACTCTCTCTCTCTCAAAATAAATAAACATAATAACAAAAAATAATAAATAAATATTCACAGTCTACTTCCTACAGGGAATCAGAGAAACTCTAAAATACTACAAGTACAGTAAATTTCATCTTAGAATCCAGTCTTAGATCATTTTAATTCTCTCACATTACAGTTGCCAACTAAGTATAACTTCAATAGCCTATCTCTGAAACACTCCACTGAACCATCTAAATGTTCTCATTCAAATGCCACTTTTATTATTAATGGACCCTAACTTTGCATTCACAATGTATACAATATTGTTTAATAACTCTGTTTCTGGAGAACTCAAGGAAGTAAAAAATTTTCTTCTGTATAAGTTTGAAATCTTGAAGGTTGTTAAAGCATGCCTTCAATATTCCCCAGCAATAGGAAGTGCATTTAACTATTGGATTTCCCTCTCTTGATTTGAAGATCCATTTTTCCCCATAAATACTAAAATTTTTCCCCCATCTGTTGAAAAGTCTTTTGTGATCTGCACAGCTCTAAGGCTCCACTGCACAGAAACTTGGATTTGTATCTCCTGTATAAATAACAGTCAAATATTAATGTTTAGTTCTGATACTTTCCCACTTCACCTATGGCAATATGACTTAGTTAAAAAAAAAAATTATATCAGCAATTACAAAACTTCACTGCATACCAAAACCTACTTGCAGACATGATAAAAATATTTATTCTTTTTCTCTTCCCATATCCCAAATATTTAAAATGATAGATTCTAGACATCTGTATTTTCATCAAGATTGGCAGCTGCTTCTGAAGCATGCCAATCCACATATATTTTAGAAATAATCCTGAATTACTTTAATAAGTCCATGATGTGTGATGTAGGATTTCAACATATTTTACGGAGTCTTTATGGAAATTACAAATCTGATACATGAATTTGAGTTTTCACAGGTTTTATTAATGATGGATATACAATTTATTCTCTAAATTATCATTTTAAAAGGCAGAACTAATATGGAAGCAACTAAATTCATTTTCTCAGCTGAAAGTTCTCCTCTTGAAAATTCTCTAAGTAGATTTGATAAAGCAAATTCTGGATATTTTCTTTCAAAGTCACAGAATACCTGTACCTTGCTAATTGAATCTGTCTTCCTAGTAGCCATCCATTTATTAGTCAATATTTTTGGAAATTATTTTGTTTTTGGATATGTGGTTTAAAATAAGTAACTCTGCTGCCATTACATCTATATTCTTCACTTCATCAACAAAAAGACATTGCATTGTATTCTCTACATAAATCAGTCAGCATAAGACAAACTATTTTAGGATACAGAAAAAATTAAGAATAAAATTCTGTCCTTGGAGAGATTAGAGTCTGTTAGTAAGAAACTGTGTGTGTGTGTGTGTGTGTGTGTGTGTGTGTGTGTATTCTTTCATTAAAAGTTACAAATAAATAAGTAAGGCATATTCAAAAGAAATACAAATCATTTCCAAGTGAGAGAGATTAGGAATAAACTTTACAGAAGGGAGTTTTCTATTAAGATATAACTTTAGGGGCACCTCAGTGGCTCAGTCGGCTGAGTGTCCAACTTCGGCTCAGGTCATGATCTCGCGGTTTGTGAGTTCAAGCCCCACGTCCAACTCTGTGCTGATAGCTTGGAGCCTGGAGTCTGCTTCGGATTCTGTGTCTCCTCCTCTCTCTACCCCTCCCCTGCTTGTGCACTCTCTCCCTGTCTGTCTGTCTCTCTGTCTCTCAGAAATAAATAAATGTAAAAAAAAAAAATTTAAACAAGATTGAACTTAAAAACATAAAGGAAGTGTGGTGACATTATGCACGGTAAAAGAGTAAGAACAAAGTCAGCATTAGAACAACCCAGTGTCCTATGGACTTCTGTGATTATTTATCCTACTTCACACAGTTGTCTAACCAGCTAAATCCATTTCACTACACAGTTCAAGTTTTCCATCATACTCATCCATTCTTACATCTCATCATATAACAGCTTAAATTACCATGCTTACGTTTCTTTTTGATAAAAGTCAGAGTTTTATCACAACTATAATTGTATGCGTTTGTATAAAGGTATCTAAATCAATGGATACTTTTCCAAATTATCTTCCTTGCTTTCTTAATTTACATTGTACTTTGTTAACTCTCATACGCCATATCAATGCAATTTAAATTTTTTCTTAGATTTTTTCTTCAACAATTCTAAAATCCAGTGAAAAGCCTTGTATGATCAATCTTACATATCTCCTGCCAAAAATAATCTTTCTGATAGGCAAGGAAAACACTTGATTTTCATCTGCATTCCAATGTAATGTTCTAGTACAATTTACTTTTTTTATGCCACATAAATTCAAAGATTACAGAGTTCATATCTTTACAGTTCAAAGCTTTATAGTTAGGAAGAGTGGTATTTTTCTCTTCATTGTTCTAGTTTATTATGAAAACCTTCCAGTCTATTTAAAACAAGGAAGGGGCCCCTGGGTGGCTCAGTCAGGTAACCATCTGACTCTGGATGTCAGCTCAGATCATGATCTCACGGTTGGTCGTGGGATTGAGCTGACTGCAGAGCCTGTTTGGGATTCCCTCTTCCTTCTCTCTCTACCCTTCCCTTACTCTCTCCTCTCAAAATAAATAAATAAACATAAAAAAACACAAAGGAAACAAAATTTACTGAAATTATTTAATTTGCTTATTATTTATTTAAAACCAGATGATACTAATCATATAAATTATGTGGCTCCAAGCAACTTACATATTTTACTTTCACTATGCTCTTCCTTGAACTTTTTATTTAATCTTGCCATAACTTTAATTCTTCTACAATATTTTCTGTTAGAGAATATTATTTCTACTCCCTCATTTTAACTGGTAACATAACCCTGATGTATTTTCTGATATTGACAGAATATTTCAGGTAAGACCAATACAATCCAAGGAACAGGCTATGTCTCAGTCAACTAATGAGAAACTGAAGTGTGATAAAAACTTTTGGTGGTGATTTTTATTTCCTATAGAGTCATCTAAGGGAGAACGAGTAAGACCTCACAGTATTTTGGTAAGAATTAAATGTAAAAGAACAAACATAAACATACACACCTGCCACAAAGGGTGTGCTAAATGGGGATTAAATGCAAATTCTACACAAGACAAAATAAGGTAAGATGATGGCACAGAGTTCTAACACTCAGCCACTAAACCTATGCCATCAAAATCTGTCCTCTAGACATTTTATGGACTGAGAAGACTAAGTCTCAATTAAGACTTTTATTTAATGTCTTTCACAAACAGCTAAAAACAAACTTAACACATAAACACCTTACAGTATTATAGCTATTCTACTTATTTCTATCAATATCTTTTGAAACTCTTCCTGTCGCTGACTCCTAAAATAATGCTAACTCTGAGAAGATGTTGGATTCTTAGCTTCCTTTCGCACACCCAGTACTCTAGAGATAAAAGAAGCCAAAGAGAATGACATGATGATACAATAATTCTCAGAAACCTTTCACATTGTAGAAAACTTGAATAGCATGATTAATAAGTTACAACAGAGGTAAACGTTTCATTAGAGAAGACTGATGATACAAATTGTTCCAAAAAAAAAAAAAACCTCGGTATTTTATGAAAGAAAGAATGTAAGAGTAAACAAAATACAGAATTTAATATTTAGAAAATATATAGTGTATATATATATATATATATATATACACACACACACACAATGTACATATAAATGAATATATGTAGATACATGTTTGTGTGTGGATATATACCATTGCATGTAACACACACAGTTATATGCCAATATGTTTGCTTATCTAGACTAAATGCATACTCTTCTGGAAAAACATAAAATTTCAAAATTGGCAAAGTACACATAAACAAGCACAGTAGTAACTGAAATGCTAATTAGAGACCTCTCACTGCCACCCCCCAAGCTTGCACACCCCACCCACAATTGCTATGCCTTTACAAGATTGTTTTACATGAATAGTCTACCAAATTATCAAGGAACTCTCTATCTTATGTAAGTTTTACTAGAAAAAAAATGAGAGAAATGTCTTTCTTGTTAAATAAACTTAATTCCAGAATTGGTAAAGATGGTACAATAAAAGAGAAGACATTTCTCTATTGATCAAAAATGACACAAGTTCAAATGATATTTCTTGGTCATCTTTGTATTTTTAAAATGCATGTATATGTTTTATTCCCAGCAATTCAAAAGTAATTTTAGTAAGAAAACCTTCTCTCGGTGTCTTACCATGAATGAAAATGTAAATTGTAAATATAGAAAAAACATTTGATAATGTCCAACATCTCAAAATGTTGAATAATCCTCAGAATTAGTAATAAGTAGAAATTCTCCTTACTGAGTATAGGTTGTATACCAACATCATATAAGAAACAACATAGATAAATAGATAAATGCATATATAATCCCTTTAAAACAAATAAAGCACTAGGATGCCTCCTGTCTTTCAACAATGAGCAAGATGAGCTACAATTCTTTGATATAATCTCAGAGAAAGAAGTGAGGAGTGATATTGAGGGTAATAAAAATGCAGAGAAATTGAGTATCAATAGTAACCCATAACAAACAGAAGAGGTCAACAAGGTTGTCAGATATAAACTCAGCTAACAAAAATCAATAACATTAACATATATCATCAATACTCATCTAGGAAATATAATAGAAATCAAAATACTATCTACAAAAGCAATATACACTTTGAGGTATTGAATATGTTCTCTTAAAGGGTATAAAGAAACACAAGGATAATTGGGAAGTTAATAGATTGGATTACTTACTATTTTGAGGCTGCCAATTTTTCCCAACCTATTTTGAACACCTACTGAAAGTTCAGTTACATTTGTAGAGGAACTTTTAAGGTGCTTACTCTAACATGTGCATTGGTTGGGGTCCAGAACTCATACAGATTGGAAAACTGAACATACGTCTTCTCTCCTCTCAGAATTCACTCAAAAGTATACAGATAAAAAAATAAAAACTCAAACTTAAACACATGTTTTGATAAAACCATAATGTTAATGAGGACTACCACAAGCAATGATTATTGACTGTATTCATATATGAAATTCATATACGAAAGACATTTTAGGTAGATTCCACGTACTGAACCCAGCTGTGGCAGATCACAAGGTATACTTTCGGAGGAGAAAATATAGGCTAAATAAAGGCAATAAGTATCAAAATGTAAGAAAACATAAAATGAATTGGATGTTGGCAGAAGCATTCCAACCCAAGTTGATTTTGAAGAAAAAGCATAAGATTGCACTAAAATTATACAAACAAGCCATATTTGCAGGAAGCAGTATGTGTTTGTGGTTAACCAAAAAAGAGAAGAGGATTTTGCGTTGTGAAAGTGAGCTATCCAGAAATGTTGAAATTATCAATCCCCAACAGCAAGGGAGACCTAATTAACATCTGGACTAGGAAAAACAAACTCAAAATGAGAAATAAAGAAGTAAAAAACTGGCACGGTATCTGTAAAAACATACGAAGAAAAAGATGAAGATGTTAACAAAATGAATTACCAGCAAAGAAAACTACCAGAAAAATGTTGCCATATTATGTGTGTGTGTAATTATAGACAAAAGAAATCCAATGAAATTGAAATGAACACATTGTAATTAGCTTTCCATATCTCCCTTTATGAATGAAAGACGTATTATAAGCCCCAGCTACTAGGATTGCTGCCAGAAGATAACCCTCATCTGTCAGTCCCTCTAGAGATTGCCTCACTCAAAAAATAACTGATTTCCAGAAAAGCCTATATCTAAAATGTATCAAGGTAGGAATAGAAAGGCACAGTCCATTTGCCCCAATTCAGGATAACACTGAAAGGCCCTCCTAGGTACAGTACTCCTCATAAGAATTCCTCCATTGGGACTGCTTAGTGACATTTCTCCACGCGCCCAAACCTGCTTCCTCCATCTGCCTTCCGTAGGTGTCAATAGTGTGTATGCCCTAATAAAAATCTTTCACATTAATCACTATATACTCCTAGGATACTGAAATTTTGGCAGTTGTTACCAGAAGTGGAGTGGTTCAAGAACGAAAATGATAATATTGGATTTTGCGCTTGAATCATCTTCACTGCAGCTGGCAATGATGATTCCATTTTCTGTGGTAGATGGACCACAGATAGCCTCTGGCAGAAGACAGTGGAATGGTTTTTCAAACACTTATTAATGTAAACTGGGATTTTAAACTCCTGGAATGGGATGGGCTGGCTGGGGGAAATAGTAAGTGGAATTATAATGCAGACCACTGGATGTCTAGAGAAGGCCATGCCATCTGCAATGGCGAATTAGGCGCTTATTGAAAAATTGTTCTTGGCATGTTACTGGATACTGGCAGAGACAGAACTCTTGACATGCACCACAAAGGATACCAGGGAAAGTACTATTCATCGTAAACTGGATTTCCTCAGACTCACTGAGTCATACAGTTGGGCAGGCCTGACAATATTCCATCATAATATGGGAATGTAAATGTAGAATCAAACATTAACAGGATTGAAGAACACAAGCAAACTGTATGAGCAGGCAGTCCAGATACCTAGGACACTCACGAATACTGCAAAAGAGGCCCTCCTCAGTGCAGTGACAGTCCCTAAGGACACCCCCTACCACCAGGTAACAGAAAAACAAATTCTAACTTGGTTCATGAATAAGCCACCACAGTAAAGCTAACTAAAGCCCCATTCAGGAATGGCCTTTAAAGGCAGTAGTACAGAAAATCTTCCCGGTAGGCAGAGATTTGTGCAGTGTACCAGATTATCTACTTTGAATAAAATGAGTGGCTGAGGCTTCCATTAAATATTTACTTATGAACATTGGTGAATTCATAGCAAACTAGGCAAAGTCCTTAAAGGAGGAGAAATGAAAGATCTAAGGCAAAAAGAACTGGAATTGAGGTATGTGATGGGCATACAGTAGTGCAACATAGTGTGGAGTCTTCACATTGCATGTTAACACCCACCAGGGTACATACCAACCACAGAAAAGATACAAAGCAACCAGAAAGACAAAATTTCTCAACCAAATGATCTCAACCATCTCAATACTAATATATTAGTTACATAAATGAAGTAGTCACGAAGTCAGGGATGGGAGATTATACATTGTTCAACTTACCACACTTCCAAAGTGCTATTACAATGTGTCCAACTTGCCAGCAACAGCAATCAATGCTGATTCCCAGAACTGCACTCCTTGAGCACCTGTCACAACAACTGGTAGGACGTTGACTATACCGGAGCCCTTCCACCCTGGAAAGTAAAGCAAATCACTTTTTCAGAAAAATACACATTTTCTAGATACAAGTTTTCCTTTCAGGTTATAGGGCACTATTATCAGAGGACTTACAGAAAGTTTAGTCCTTGGATACAGGATTCCTCATGGTATCACTTTAAATCAATAGATTTACTTGACAGCAAAAGAAGAGTAGGAGGGTTTCCATATCTATGAGATTCACTTGTCATATCACATATCATACACTCCAGAAGCTGCCAGTCAGGTAAAGCAACGATATAGACTGTTGAATGGATAGCTGTAGTGACAGCATGGAGGTGTATCTTACATGAACAGAGTGCCATCTTCCAGAGATAGAAACAAAAGTATATACGTGTAGTCTATGTATGGTTTTATTTGGTAACAAAAGTCTATATATGTAGACTACTACACATGTCTGGTAACAAAAGTATGGAAACACAAATGGCTTATACCATCCTTCTCACAAACACAACTAGGAAATTTGTCATCCCTGAAGTTACAACTCTAGGTCATATGTGCTAAGAAGTCGTTGTCTCCAAAAGAGACATATTCTCATCAGAGGAAATAGCATTCAGCTGTGAGCTATGGTTGTCACATGAGTACTTGAGACCCTTCGTGCCAAGGGATGAATAGACAAGAAGAGTCCTAATGACCATCTTGCAGGGATAACTATCTCTAATTATCAAGAGGGCAAAAGTTTTTATACACAACAGAGACCAAGGGGCCTTAGTTTGTCACATGGGTGTAATTTTGCTGGTAAAATGTTTGAGCGCAGCAATCTTGGTCTGTAAAAGGCTTTAAAAGTATGGGTAGCACCACCAAATAAGCCACTGAAATCAGAACTGATGGCAAGGGTGAGGGAAACTAGAATATAGAGTAGAAGAGTAGCAAGTATAGCCTCAAGATCAACTGCAACACTGAGAGCTATACTTTATCCTACCAATTTTCCCAAGGATCATAGAAGATCTTATTCCAGGTCATATTTGAGAAATGAATCCAAGCACTTCAAGAAATAGTCTGTGGTTGATATTGCAATATGCCACCCAAGTCCCCCTTCAGAAATGAATGGCTTGTTCCCCTAACTGTTGGGAACTCTGTTGAAAGATGCCCTTATACTCTTAGATCTCCTTGGAGATTGCAAGAGCTGAAGAAAACTTCTTCACCTTAAGTTTTACCTCCTTCCATGGCTAGCCCATATCCAGTGATTTAGCACAGAGGAGAAATAAATGCCCAGGTTTTGATACCCCAATTCTGAAGAGATGCCAAAGTACATTTAGCTCCAGCCTCATTGAGTTAGCTAAGTCCTCTCTGGAAACGGAGGTTAAACTTTTTCCACTTGCTCATCATGCTTCTTTCCCTTAATTCTCACAGGTATTTATCCCAAGAGCCCACTGCAGCAGCCATTTTACATACTTATCTCTTCAGAATAGTTTTAGCCAATCTAAGACAGTACACATAAATGAAGGCTTCAAAAAAGGAATGAAAGTGAGAGCACAGAGCAAAGATACACACATAATAAAAGAAATAAACAAAGATCGAATCTACATATTACAATGGACCAGGGGAAATTGATCCAGAATGACATACATTAAGAAATTATTTAGTAAACTTAATGGACTTCAATGAAAAAGAAAAAAAAAAAGGTCCTTTCCCTGGTCAAGACGAAATTCAAAAAATTTATTAAAGAAAAAAATTAGGATGGCTAAATTTCCATATTCAGTATTAGAACACAGTAGAGCAACAGGTACAAAATACTGAAGGATTAAAGGACCTTTCTATCTAGCCAAACTTTCCCTTCTGCATGAAAACTTTGTGCCATACTTTCGAATCTGAAAAAACTCAGAAAATGTTCCCATAGCACTTCATGAGGCAACCAGTTAACAATACAACAAAAGAATTAGCAACGAGCACTAAATATATCTGACATTAAAACTCAGACTAAAACAAACGTGGGAATTTTAAAAAATTGATCTGTTCCAACAACATAGAGATTATAGATACCAATAATTGCTTAGAGAAGAGGAGAGTATATGGAAAGAAGGCAAGAAGATGGACCTCCTCATTTATAATAACTTCAAAATACAACAAAATAACATTCAAAAGATATAAGTAGTGGGACTGTATGCATATGCACATCACAAAGATAAGCTACTTGCTAACAGTATTATTAATTGAAACAACTGTACAGGAAAGGAAGAGGAAAGAAAAATAAAATATATTAGTTCTCTCATTATTCATAATATGAAATTATTCAATACAACCTAAAAATAAGATAAATTTACTACATACCACTATAAAACTTAAGATGTTTAATACAAATATATATCAAAATAAAGTAGAAACAAAAGAAAACACATGGTAAAAAACATAAAAAGTATAAATATTTAAAACCCACAAGGTAACATGACAGAATAAAACCCAAGCCCAAACTTTTATATTTTATTATATGATATATATTTTATTAATATATTAAGCCCATATATTTTATTAATAAGAGCTTCTTAAAAACTTATGACAACAGTAAACACAGAACATAATAACACAGAATAACAGAAATACCTTTTTTTTTAAATATGAAATTGTCAAATTGGTTTCCATACAACATCCAGTGCTCATCTCAACAGGTGCCCTCCTCAATAAGTATCACCCACTTTCCCCTCCCTCCCACCCCTCATCAACCATCAGTTTATTCTCAGTTTTTAAGAGTCTCTTATGGTTTGGCTCCCTCCCTCTCTAACTTTTTTTTTCCCCTTCCCCTGCCCCATGGTCTTCTGTTAAGTTTCTCAGGATCCACATAAGAGTGAAAACATATGGTATCTGTCTTTCTCTGTACGACTTATTTCACTTAGCATAACACTCTCCAATTCCATCCACGTTGCTACAAAAGGCCATATTTCATTCCTTATCATTGCCAAGTAGTATTCCATCGTATATATGAACCACAATTTCTTTATCCATTCATCAGAAATATCTTTAAAGAGAAAAATTCACATCGCTTTGCAGAAAGATACATCTAAGACAGTGATTCATAAAGTTAGAAAATTAACTAATTAACAAGATAACCAGGGAAATGTAAACTGTGATGAAATGGCAGGGGTTGGCAAAAATGTAAATTGTATAGTTTAACAAGTTACAAAATGTTAGCAGTATTTACTAGAGCTTGGCACATGCAAGTCCCATAAACAAGCAATTGTTCTGCTAGTCCATTAGAAATACACTGAAATATGTATAAAAATATTTAGCAGCATTATTTGCAAAACCCACAAAAGTCTGTCAGCAGAATGGATAAAGTGGCCTACAGCCATACAACTGAATTCTCTATAACCCTGAGAAAGACCAAATTACCTCTACATATAGACATAACTTTAAGTTAAAGAAACAAGATACAAAATGGGGCAAATTATATTAATTGATTCATAAAAAGTCCACAAACAAGCAAAACTGATCTTTATTGACAGAAGTCAGAATAACGATTACCTTCTGATAAGTAATGGATAGGAGGAATAGAGACTTCCTTTTTTTTTTTTTTTTTTTTTTTGATGGTGACAATGTTCTATAGCACGATAAGTGTGGGAATAATAGAGGTGTGCTCATTTTGGAAAAATTTTCCCACAGTAATCCATATCTGAAAAAGCAAACCTTTCTCCAAGCATTGTTTTTACTGAGCTGATCTTGCTTCCTTAGAACTGTTCTTCCAGGGACCCTGGGTGGCTCAGTTGGTTGAGCATCTGACTCTTGATTTCAGCTCAGGTCATCTTGCCATAGTCATGGGATCAAGCCCCACATTGGGCTCCACGCTGAGCATGGAGCCTGCTTAAGTCTCTCTCTCTCTATCCCTCTCTCCCTCCACTCACACCCTCTCTCACCCTTTCTCTAAAAAAAACAAAAACAAAACAACAACAACAACAACAACAAAATCCCTGTTCTTTCATACTTACTTTTAAATTTTATTTTACATTTCTAAAGAAATTATTGGGTCAATCAACACAAAACATTTTTAAATTATATGGTAAAGTCTTTCTGCAGTCTGTGTTCCTCATCAATGTTGTTCTTCTTCCAATAAGTAACTATGGTTGTTAAGTTTTGTGGACAATAATGGAGATTTTATACCCTTTATAGGACACATAATAATACACATATAGTATCATCTTACAGATAAATTTGTGCAAAAATATTAGAAATTTTAATATATAAAGAAATTCTCCATCATTTTGTACAGATGTATGGAATATCAGTGTATGAATACTAAATAAATAATCCCTTCTCTTTTAATAATGAAAACACTTTTTAAAGCAGAAGTTATAAATAATAACATCACTTACAAGTGAGTCTATATGCTTGTATCCCTCTTTTCATCTATCAAAACTCAGACTTGATATATAAATAGCTATTGATATCCACATTTAAAATCCAAGTATTAAATATAACAACTTGCAGATAAAATATATTTTTCCTCAAAAATGTACTAGAGGGTCCTAGTCAGACTTATCAAAAACAAAAGAGAATGGACCCAAAGATAAAATCACAAATGAAAGAGGAAAAATCACAAACGCCACCACAGAAATGTAAACAATATAAGAGAATATTATGTAAAATTATATGCCAACAAACTGGGCAATCTGAAAGAAATGGACAAATTCTTAGACACTCACAAACTACCACAACTGAAAACAGGAAGAAACAGAAAAGCTGAACAGACCCGTAACCACCAAAGAAATTGAATCAGTCATCAAAAATCTCCCAACAAACAAGAGTCCTGGGCCAGATGGCTTCCCAGGCGAATTCTACCAGACATTTAAAGAAGAGCTAATCCCTATTCTTCTCAAGCTGTTCCAAAAAGTAGAAATAGAAGGAAATTTTCCAAACTTATTCTAGGAAGCCAGCAGTACCTTGATTCCAAAACCAGAAAAGACCACATGAAAAAAGAGAATTAGGGGCCAATATCCCTGATGAATCTGGAGGCAAAAATTCTCAACAAGATACTAGCAAGTCGAATTCAACAGTACATTAAAATAACTCTTCACCATGACCAAGTGGGATTTATTCCTCGGCTGTAGGGCTGGTTCAATAGTCACAAATCAATCAATACGATACACCACATTAATTAAAGAAAAGATAAAAACTATATGATCCTGTCAATAGATGCAGCAAAAGCATTTGACATTATATAGCATCCATGTTTGATAAAAACCTTCAGCAAAGTAAGGGTATATGGAACATACCTCAACATAATAAAGACCATATATGAAAGACCCACAGCTAATAACATCTTCAATGGGGAAAAACTGAGAGCCTTTCCCCTACAGTCAGGAATAAGACACCGACGCCAACTGTCAACGTTACTATTTAACATAGTACTGGAAGTCTTGGCCTCAGCAATTAGACAACAAAGAAGAAATAAAGGGCATAGAAAATGGCAAGGAAAAAGCCAAATTTTCACTACTTTCAGATGACATAATACTCTATGTAGAAAACCTGAAAAACTCCACAAAAATTTTCTAGAAATAATACATGAATTCAGCAAAGTTGCAGGATATAAAATCAATATGCAGAAATCTGTTGTGTTTCTATACAACAATAACAAAGCAGCAGAAAAAGAAATCAAGGAAATGATCCCATTTTTAACTGCACCAAAAACAATAAGATACTTAGGAATAAACCTAACTAAAGAGGTAAAAGATCTTTACTCTGAAAACTATAGAAGATTTACAAAGAAGTTATAGAGGATACAAAGAAATGGAAATGCATTCCACGCTCATGAACTGGAAGAACAAACGTTATTAAAATGCCTAGACTACCCAAAGCAATCTATACATTTAATGCAATCCCCATCAAAATACCACCATCATTCTTCACAGAGCTAAAATAAACAATTCTAAAATTTGTATGGAACCACAAAAGACCCCAAAAAGCCAAAGCAATCCTAAAAGAGAAAAACAAAACCGGAGGCATCAAGACTCTGGATTTTAAGTTATATTACAAAGCTGTAGTCATTAAGACAGTATGGTACTGGCAAACAACAACAATAACAAGCAGACACATCGATCAATGGAACAGAATAGAAACAGAAATGGACCCACAACAATATAGTCAACTAATCTTTGACCAAACAAGAAAAAATATCCAATGGAAAAAAGACAGTCTCTTCAGAAAATGGTGTTGGGAAAACTGAGAGCAACATGCAGAAGAATGAAACTGGACCACTTTCTTACATCAAACCCAAAAATAAATTCAAAATGGATGAACACTCTAAATGTGAGACTGGAAACCATCAAAATCCTAGAGAAGAGCACAGGCAGCAACCTCTCTGACCTTGGCCGCAGCAACTTCTTACTAGACATGTCACCAAAGGCAAGAGAAACAAAGGCAAACATAAACTATTGAGACTTCATCCAGATAAAAAGCTTCTGCACAGCAAAGGAAATAATCAACAAAATTAAAAGGTGGCCTACGGAATGGGAGAAGATATTTGTAAATGACATATCTAATAAAGGGTTAGTACCCAAAATCTATAAAAAAACTTACCAAATTCAACACCGGAAAACAACCAATTCAGTTAAGAAATGGGCAGAAGACATGAATAGACACTTTACCAAAGAAGACATCCAGATGGCTAACAGACATATGAAAATATGCTCAGCATTACTCATCATCAGGGAAATACAAATCAAAACCATGATGAGATACCACCTCACACCTGTCAGATGGCTAAAATTACCAACTCAAAAAACAACAGGGGTTGACAAGGATTCAGAGAAAGGGGAACCCTCTTGCACTGCTGGTGGGAAAGCAAACTGGTTCAGCCACTCTGGAGAATAGTATGGAGGCTCCTCACAAAACCAAAAATAGAACTACCCTATGATCCAGCAAGTGCACTGTTAGGTATTTACCCAAAGGATACAAAAGTACTGATTTGAAGGGGTACATTCACCCTGATGTTTATAGCAGCTTATCAAATGTCCATCGACTGATGAATAGGTAAAAAAGATGTGGTATATAAATACAATGGAATATTACTCAGCAATCAAAATGAATGAAATCTTACCATCTACAACGATGTGGATGGAACTAAAATTTATTATGCTAAGCTAAATGAGTCAACCAGAGAAAAACAAATACCATATGATTTCACTCATATGTGGAACTTAAGAAAAAAACAGATGAACACATGTAAAGGGGCAGGGGGAAGAGAAGAGAAGGAAACAAACCATAAGAGGCTCTTAATGATAGAGAACAAACTGAGGGTTGATGGAAGAAGGTGAGTGGGGGATGGTCTAGATGGGTGATGGGTGTTAAGGAGGGCACTTGTGATGAGCACTGGGTGTTGTATGTAAGTGAAGAATCACTGAATTCTATTCTTGAAACCAATATTTCACTGTATGGTAACTAAAATATAAATTAAAAAATATATATACTGTGGGAGAAACAGGCATGAAGTTTGAGAAATATCAACAGAAAATTTCACCAAACACAGGGAAATTCTCACAAATAAGGCCACACAGAAGGAGAAAGAAGTCACAATTAGAATGAAAGCTGAAGACCAGGATAGCAAAAAAGAAAAAAAGAAAGAAAAAAATAATCATAAATGTTGACATCAGACATGCTGACATCCCACACAACTTTGGCTTTTCAGTGAAAGAATTTCATGGTAGTAATTTCCATGACAACTATAACTGTCTATTGATTCCAGTTCTTCCAGAGATGATGAAGAACTTACCTCTTCAGCATTTCATTCTCAAAAAGGAAGTATGGTCAGTGGAGTATTATCCAGCTTTAAAAAACAAGGAAGCCCAATCATTAGTGACCAGATGAATCTGAAGCACGTTATGTTAAGTGAAATAAGTCAGTTTCAGAGGACACATATTATATGATTTCACCTATATGAGGCGTTTAAAATCGTCAAACTGGGGCGCCTGGGTGGCGCAGTTGGTTAAGCGTCCGACTTCAGCCAGGTCACGATCTCACGGTCTGTGAGTTCGAGCCCCGCGTCAGGCTCTGGGCTGATGGCTCGGAGCCTGGAGCCTGTTTCCGATTCTGTGTCTCCCTCTCTCTCTGCCCCTCCCCCGTTCATGCTCTGTCTCTGTCTGTCCCATAAATAAATAAAAACGTTGAAAAAAAAAATTAAAAATAAAATAAAAATAAAAATAAAAAAATAAAATCGTCAAACTTATATAAGCAGAGAACGGAATGGTGGTTGCCAGAGCTTCAGGGGTGGATGAGAAAATGGTCGTTGTTTTTCAATAGGTATTGAGTTTCAATTATGAACGATGAATGAGTTGTGGAGACCTGCTATGTAACATAGCGCCTATAGTTAACAAAATGTTGTGCACTTAAAATTTTGTTAAGAGAATATATCTCATGTTAAGCATTCATACCATAAAAGGGGAGCACAAAGAAACTTTTGGAGATGATAGATATGTTTTATTATCTTGACTGTGATGATAACATCACAGGTGTATACATATGTCCACACTCATCAACTTGTATACATTAAACATGTATGTGCATTTTTTGTCTGTTTGTTTGTATGTTAATTATCCCTAATAAAGCTGTTAAAAATTTAGTATGAGCTCTAAAATACTTATGGTTGAGGTTCAAATCCTATCTCTTTCCCTTGCTATTTGTGTGGCCAAGGGCAAAATACTTAATGTTTCCGTTCATCAGTATTCTGATAAAATATTTAATAATTGGATTGTTATTGGGGTGCCTAGGTGGCTCAGTCAGTTAAGCATCCAACTCTGGATTTCGGCTCAGGTCATGATCTCATGGTTGTGAGACTGAGCCCTGCCTCAGTCTCTGTACTGGCAGAGCAGAGCCTGCTTGAGATTCTCTCTCTCCTTTCTCTCTGCCCCTTCTCTTGTTTCTCCTCTCTCTCCCTCTGTCAAATAAATAAACATTTTTTAATTGGATTGTTATTAAACAATATAACACTTCTAAAACATTGAACATAGCTCTTGGCACACGGTATATATGTTATATATGCAAAAACAAAGACAGTCATAGAAATAAGTCCTTGATTAGGGTATTTGTTGAAATAATTGTTTAATTGATTTCCTTAAACAGGGGATAATGGGATAAAGATTGAGAACACTATTCTTTTGTGATCCTCCCTGGCATCTCAGAGCATACTGTTTATGCCTTTTAGAAACTGGGATCCTAATAAGACAGTGTAAATGCTGTAGATGGAGATCTACATGTTTACTTAGTTCAGGAAATCTTAAGGTACCAAGGTTTACATTATCTATAACTTTAAAGACATCAGAAGAATCTTTTTAAAATAAAATAAAATGGAGACCAGACTTCAAGATGCCTTGAGCAGTCAAAACCACTTAAGCCACATAAGCAAAACTTAATAGTTTATGTTATGAACACAAAATGAAGGATAAGTTGGATTATTTCTTGTAAATACCTCTGATAATCATAAAAAAGAAAACAACAACAACAACAACAAAAACTTAACTCATCTTCCTATCGTGATAGAAGATAATCACTTTCAACCAAACTCTTGCTATTGGAAACTACCATAGTTAAAACCAATCACTATAAAGGTTAAAGAATTTCCTCATTTCCAGTTTATAAGTGATCCTAAAACATTATGTCTCTGAGAGTCGTAATAGTTCCGGGTTGAAGTATCCCTATTCTTGAACCATTTATTTCCTACTCAATAAAATATTTATATCAAGCAAAGCTCTCTTATTTTTATTTTGGCACTCTCTGGTACTAGTACAAGCACAAAAGTGCTACTGCAATCAGTTAGTTGAAGTAATATTATGTTCCTCAATCCCAAATTCAATTTACCACAATCATCTATGATCTTGAAAACATTGCAGCATGAGAAGGTATCAAGAGAATACACGAGAAGAAAATGGCAAATATAGATATAAACATACACACAGTAGAGTGTTATTCAGCCATAAAGAAAAAAGAAAATCCTGCCATTTGTGACAACATATGGCATAATGGAGGACATTATGCCAGACATACATAAAATAAGCCAGACACAGTAAGACAAATACTATATAGAATTATACTTGTTTGTGGCATCTGAAAAAATCAAACTTCTAGAAATAGATATTCAAATGATGGCTGCCAGGGGCTGAGAAATGGGGAAAATGGAGAGATGTTGGTTAAGAGGTACATACAAACTTTCAGTTATAAATTTTGAGGATCTAATATACAACAAGGTAATTATAGTTAAAAATATTGTATTGTATACTTGTAATTTGCTAAGAAAATAGATGTAAAGCATTCTCAACCACAACAAAAAGATAACTAAGTGGAGTGATGGCTACATTAACTGAATTGATGTAATTACTTCACAATATATATAAATATTAAATAATCATATTGTACTCCTTAACAATTGCTTTAAACAATTTAAATAAATACACTTTTTTATTGGTCAATCGTACTTCATTAAGCTGGAGAAGAACAAATAATACATGAAATTATCAATAAAATGTAACAAATTATTTTTTAAATAATTTGGTACAGAATTTAATTCAGAAAGAACTTTTATAGTTGTGGCATATAGTAATATATGTGAAGATAAACACATTTTGCAAGAAAAGCAGAAATGTATGCTTCTGGAGGAATATATGGTTCTAGAATCCAGACAGTAAATGAAAACTGGTTGGAGGGAAAGAAGATCAAGCCTTTGCACTAAGAACAATAGAAGGGAATTCAGCTAACATTCAAATTCTTCTTCAGTGTGTGCTATCTTCATCTGTCTACAGGTAAGTTAGAAACACTCAATAGGTTCCTAATAAATTCTTCAAAACCTGTGTCATAGGAAGAATAATATTCTTATAAATGCTTGAAAAATGCCAAGAGAGGAATTCTCACATGGAAACATAACTTTGTGGCCTCAGTGGCTGAATCAAGAAGCTACTACACAAATGGAATGAAAATCTAAAATGCAATTCTCTTCCTTCATATCCAATAGACAAGAAAAGGGAGGTGTCTTTTTATTGAGAATCTGTTAAGAATCCAGCACCTTAGAATTGATAATGCAGGCCAACAGTCTCACTGTCAACCAACTATTATGAAAATATATATTTCCTTTTATTGTAAGTAATGAAATAAATAAATAAATAAATAAATAAATAAATAAATAAATAAAGTGAAAGATTTAGTTTCCAATAATGTAAGTCAAAGACTTGAACCTTTACTCTAAGAAGCTAGTGCTAGACAGAGTGCAAATAGTCTCCTGGGTATGTGCACACATCGCCAGAGTGCAGAATCTGGGCAGGTAATACTGGATAGAAATCATAGCATCCAAAAATATATATCATCTCAGATTTGGGGATCAACTTGGTTAGTTTTCCTGTCCAAAATCATAAACATGGAGGATGAAGTAAACCTTCAGAGAGTAGTACTTTACCTATAATCATATATAGATATGAAGATTGTTTAACATGTTAGTATGACATTAGATCTGCTCTGAATATAATGCTTGAGATGTATACATCAATAAACAGCAACATTACCCGAAACCTGCAGTTTCTTAGTAAATGGTATAAAATATTTTAAAATAAAAGTCAATGTTAGAGGGGAAAAAAAGCGGTCTAGAAGAGAGAATCCATTTCAAGAATATTTACTTTAAATCATTTGATGTTATTATCCTACAGAATTTTATATCTATTTGACTATCAACTAAAAATAAATGCTATTCAGTAGGATGATACTTCCAGGATATGAAGAAATCTCTGAAAGTGATATTTTTTGCACAAAAAAAATTGAACTCGCAGGAATGCCCAATTTTAACACATCACTGTATTAGATTAGCTGGTTGATCCTGATGTTTGCTTCAATGCTCCATGTGGCAAAAGCTTAAATACCCTGTACGCCAAATATTTAAACTGTACCATTCCTTTTGAAAGAGGGAGGCTAAAGCATTTGTTGTTTTTGCCATACATAATAATTCCAGATAGCAATATCCACAATGTGCTCAATGAACATGATAGCAATGAATGGGAAGCTCTACCAGAAGAACTAGACCTCATAATAAAACATATTCAAATAGACCTTTAAGAAGGGATGTTCAGGGGCGCCTGGGTGGCGCAGTCGGTTAAGCGTCCGACTTCAGCCAGGTCACGATCTCGCGGTCCGTGAGTTCGAGCCCCGCGTCACGCTCTGGGCTGATGGCTCAGAGCCTGGAGCCTGTTTCCGATTCTGTGTCTCCCTCTCTCTCTGCCCCTCCCCCGTTCATGCTCTGTCTCTCTCTGTCCCAAAAATAAATAAACGTTGAAAAAAAAAAAATTAAAAAAAAAAAAAAAGAAGGGATGTTCATTAAATGTTCTCTAGATCTGGAGCAATGTGAAAAAAATTATGTTAGCAAAACCTTTCGGTGATCCTCAAACATTAGCATGCATCAGAATCACCTCAGAGATAATCTGGAGTCAGAGGCTGCTGGGCCCAATGAACAGTATTTCTCATTCTGGAGGTCTGGGTTAGAACTGAGGACTTACTTTCTAGAAAGTTCCAAGATGATGCTGATGTTGCTGGTCCTAGGACCACACTTTGAGGACTTCTGCATTAATAGGATATGGCTGCGCAGAAAAATATGCAAAGATCCTCACAGTCTAAGCAACTCTTAGAGTGTAACAGCATCTGCTTAAAAGAGATATACTTTCAGGGGTACCTGGGTGGCTCAGTCGGATGAGCAACCAACTCTCGACGTCAGCTCAGGTCAAGATCTCACGGTTTATGGAATGGAGCCCAAGTCGGGCTCTGCACTGACAGTGCAAAGCCTGCTTGAGATTCTCTCTCCGTTTATCTGCCCCTCCCCTCCATGTTCTTCCTCTGTTTCTCAAAATACATAAATATTTAAAAAAATAAAATGAACAAGATACACTTTCAGAAAATTAATCATACTGGATCTAAGTTTTCAGACACGGTCTTTGAGAAAGCAATTTTGGTGGAGAAAATAATGGGTTGGCTATAGTAATTTTCATTAATTTAGTGGGTCAGATTTGGAGATTCCTGACACAGTCTGAAATAATTTTACTTTCCCAGTCATCTATTCTACTTTTTGCTAATGATGTTCACCTTATTAAATTTTATTTCATAGAAAACCTAACTGATGTGGTAGTCCTTGCTCATGCTCTCACTTCTTTTTAAATTTTCAAAATGAAAAAAAAAAGTAGCACTTATACCATCCTATAGTCTGTACTAAAAAGATATATCATTTATAACATTATGCCATATTTTGGTTCCCTATATGTGAAAATATTTTATATCTCTACTTATATAGGTCTCTCCATCTGTAATCCTTCCAGATTTTATACATTTTCCATAGTAAAGTTGGCACCCCAGTTATCACTTTATTGCTTCTCAAGTCCAAATCCTTTTTATTGCCTCTGAACTCTAAGTAGTGACACGCTAGTTCAGCTTTGTCACTAGATGGCGCCAGAGGGACATTGGAGGAGACAGGGATTTGATTCTGGAGTGCCCGTTTTCTTCCTTCTCCTCCTACCATGTATCAGCGGCATAGGAGGCAGCCAGTGGGGCTCACTCCCCAGATTCCAGCAGCACCACCCTTATGAGCGGCCTCCTGATCAGTCTGTAATCTGCCTCAAAGGGCACTCCTGATTGCCAGCTTTGGCCTGTGGATTTTCAGCAAACTTCTCTGCCATCCAGGGCCAGAGCTGTACCTACTGCAATGAGGTCTTGATTAGCAGCTAGGAGGGTATCTTCTAAACCTGTACCTTCCTTAGGGGCTATGTCTTAATCCTAAAGATGATGGCTGCTGCTTTTTTTGTCTTCTTTACAGTTTTTTATAGTTAATCTCTTCTTGCTACTTAATGCTCCATAATGTATATATATGTGTGTGTATATATATATATATATATATATATAGATGTGTGTGTGTGTGTATTTTAAAGTTTGTTTGTTTGTTTACTTATTTATTTATTTATTTAGAGAGAGAGAGAGAGAACAGGGGAGTGGCAGAGAGGGAGAGAGAGAATCCCAAGCAGGCTCCACACACTCAGCACAGAGTCCAACTCAGGGATAGAACTCACAAACTGTGAGACCCTGACCTGAGCCGAAACCAAGAGTCAGATGCTTAACTTACTGAGCCACCCAGGAGCCCCTCCATACTATATTTTTTATGCCAATTACTGTGAAGTTGTTGTCTCTTCACTGAACCCTAAAACAACTAGATTCCAGATTTTCTGCTAACCAATATACTGTGTATATTTTATAATTTGTCCATGTTATTATATATTACAGGGCATAATTTTACTGTGTACATTACAATTAGATATAGGAAACAATAAATATTTTGATTTGTCAAATTCTATATTTTCAAATACAGTAAGTAAACACATCCAATAATTTTAAACTAGCTATATGATTAACAAATTTCAGAATCTAGGATACTTAGAGTTAAATCTATGGCCTTTCCTGCCTACATAGTTGTAATAGCATGTAGTTTAGCCAAATATGTCAAATGTTCAACTCTATTCTCTATTTTGATTTTAAAGACCTAGTATGTTTGACAAAAGAGAACTATATAATTATAAATGCTCAAACTCCACCTATTGCTGTGAAGTGGTACTTCTGGAAAGGTGATGGCCTTAACATTCTCAGTTGTGCAGCAGCTTTAGCTCAGAAATTGGACAAGGAGCGTCTTTTAATCTTCCCTACTGCTCCCCATTCAGTACTCTCTGGATTCCTCCTTTTCTGCCCCTGCATTAAAAGAGTGTTTCTCTTTTAAGAGTGTTTCTCTTCCCAGTCTTTAAAAGTCATATAAAAACATATTTCAATAATTAATAGAATTTAGAATAATGTCAAAACTTCTAGTTCTTTTCCAATTTAAATCTTTCCTCTCTATACAGCCAGGACACTTACTTGCTGGGGAAACTGTAGCAAGAGAGTTGGCTGGTCTCTTCCCTGTTCTCACCGTACTTAATCTCTCTCACTTACTGCTGTTTCTGACTCTTCCAGTGTCTAGATGAGAGATAGGTGAGGCTGGGAAAATAATGTGAGGCAAAGTGTTGTGTTCCTATATGATGACTGTGCCCCTGTTGATGGGTGATTTCTGAAGATGCCTCTGCCATTCCAGCTGAAAATTTCTGAATGTATTTATTTGCTTTGGAGCAGATAATGCCTCTCTGCCCTCTACTCTAGTCATTTACAATTATTTTTGTATCCTCTTGGCTTCCAGTCTTCCACCATTCCATTAGGAAATCTTTGTCTGTCGTCCTGGATGAGATCATTCTGAGATAAGCCATTCATGTCTGTCTCCCCTCTACAGAAACTAGCCCCTAGAGACTCCTACTTTGCCCAATGAAAAGGCAACTGTAAGCACTTCCTTTTGCCCAACTGCAGGCAGAGGCAGGCCCACCCACAGCTTATGGCTTTTCAACCATGTTAAGTCAAACATGAAACCCTTTGTTCCTCAAACTCCAGGGTACATATGTCGATCTTTATTGAGTATTTCATTTCAGGCACCTTTCTGATTTGAGGAGATGGGAGGAACCATCATTTTCTTGCCTGTTTGAAGAGAAGAATCTAGCGCGTTAACAATTCTTTCCAAAGAACATTCCCCTGGCCTCCTCAACCTTCTGTAGAAACTGAAAGTGGTGATTTGCTAATTCTTGTAGAATCAATTCTGTTTACCTCCTTTATATGTAAATAGATATATGACTCAGACAACTTTGTAGGACAGAACTGAATTATTAAAGAATATGTATATACTCTCTCTGGGAAGGGCTGTGATTCTATTATTAGATCCCCCAACAGTAAAAATATATTGTTTGATAGTCACTGCCTAGTGAGTTAAATTTACTACTATAAATGAGCCTGATCCTTAAATATAAGTCACTCACAGAGAACTTTCTTCAAGTTTTTAGGGACAATTTTCCTGACAACTAATGCTACCAGAACTCAACAGTAGCCCACCTGTTTATAATAAGCTAATGTAAGATAAGGGTATTATTAAGGTTGTTAGTTCTGTCCTTTAGTATTCATCAAAAATACAAAATTGTAATATAGCAAACAACACAGAAGTACGAATCTATTGCTTTGAATATGAATGAGGCTGCTTTATTAGAGTTTAGAATATTCCTGAGGCCAAACTCATTAGTCTTAGTGATTTAGAAATAAAATGTAGTTTGTCTTATACAATGAAATATATTAATTTTATTTAATTTCAAATAACATTTATCAATGCTTTGCATATGCACGTGTTGCCATTCAACAGTGCACACACTCTGTGAAGGCCAACTGACATATAAATACATCAATAGCAAGTCAGATAATTAAATGTTTTAACAGAGGTTCACATGAAGAGCTACAAATCATAATAAAGATGATTTCTGTTCATAGAAATTGAGTAACAGACTTCCTGACCTGAATTTTGCTGTTGTGTGGTTCTTTAGTGTTCCAACTGCAAGCTCCCTGACAGTGGGGACTAACTCTGTTTCCTCCATCTTTGTATACACAACACTTGGCATTAAGCATGAAACAATGAATATGTATTGTACTTTTCATTGTAATGATGTTGTATCATTTATCACTGTTGAATAGGTATGCTCTACAGAGGTTCTCATAGAGCAATGTAACATAGAAGTCTGGTAAATGATTGGGGTTGGAAGTACAGACGTAGGAACCAAAAAAATCATTTTTATACTTTTAGTCCTCCATTTTATCCTCCAAGAGATGAGTTACTTGACCTAAAACTACCTGACTTATATTTTAGGACTATAGGGGGGCTATAAATGACAAAATGCAGGACATAAACAAAGCGGCATGTATATATTTCTTCTCTATCAATCCTGGAAACACTATCGCTAGAAGACATGTAAAATTTCTGGGGAGCATATTAGATTGCCAAAAGTGCTGTAATATTCATAGAGCTATAGCAGATAGTTTCAACATGATGCCTTCTGGATTTGAAAGATAAATGAAAAGGCAATTCTGTGAAACCCTGAATGTGTATGTTTCTGTGCATGGATGTGCTTCTCCATTAACAGATGTGCCTGTGATACACAGCTCTGCAGGGGGCCTGGAACAGGTAGCTTCTCCATAAATAGTTGTTAACAGAAGATTTACAGCTTCAAACTCAAACCTTAGCAAACAAAGATATCCCACCTGAGACCTTCTCACTTCAAGTTGCCACCCATTGTTTTAATGTATTCCTATCACCAAATTTCTTGAATCAGTTTCAGCTTTAATACCTCACTTTATACTCAAGCTTTTGCTGTCATAAAATAGTCCTCTTTAAGCTTATCAGTGAAAGTCAATTTGACAGAATTCCTGGAATATTTACTCTGCGCAAAGAATTTAATAATAAAGTAGACTTCTTTGAATTTTTCATATATTATTAACCTCTTTGAACATTTGGTATGATTTATGAAGAATAAAAACAAGGACCTGAATCCAGATTGTGGACTTCTAATCCAAGCTCAACCATGTATCAACTGTGCAACCTCATGAAAGTTACTCAACCTCTCCTCATTTAATTTTCCTCCTCTGAGACAAGGGAATAATATAATATTATACAAATCAGAGGACTACCTTTTATGTTAAAGAAGCTAACTTATTTACTGGGTTAAACAGATTTTGGTATACAGTGAGCACTCTGGTTCTGGGATCTCCTATTATTATTGTAGTAAGTGATGTAACCAAACTATATTCACTTATTTGCTAAATCTTCAGGGATAAGGCAATTAAAATCTATTACATAGAATTCAGTATTCTTGCATGTTTAACTGTCCAATATGGTTATAATTTCTCAGTGTGTAAAAGCACTTTTCATATTTAGTAAACCCCAACTTAAAAAAAAAACAACCAAATTTAAAAATAAAATCACCACTACAGAAGTCAAAATTATGATATCCAAGTTGGAAAAAAGCAGGTAAGCTAAGCTATATCCTATCAAGGTTTAATCTTATCAACAATTCTTAAAAATTCTTCAATTGTTTAAAAAATATTTATTTATTTTCCAGCTTCATTGATATACGATTGACATACAGCATTGTATAAGTTGAAGGTATATCACATGATGGCTGTATATATGTATATATTATAAATAATTACCATGATAAAGTTAGTTAATACATCTATCACCTTAGTTACTTTTTGTTTTTTGTTTTTTTTTTTTTTCCAGTAAGGACACCTAAGCTCTTCTCTCTCTCTCTCTCTCTCTCTCTCTCTCTCTCTCTCTCTCTCTCTCTCTCTCTCTCTCTCTCTCTCTCTCCTCTCTCTCTCGTAGCAACTTTGCAATGTACAATACAATGTTGGTAACTATAGTTACAATGATGTACATTACAGCCCCAGAACTTATTCATCGTATAACTGGAAATTTGTACTCTTTGATCATCTACACCCACCCATTCCATCCCACAATCTACTACTCTACCAATCTACTCTCTGTTCCTATGAGTTCATCTTAGATTCCACATATAGGTGACAGGATACAGTATTTCTCTACATATATTTTACTTATTTCACTCCCTCAAATTTTATCCATGTTTTCCAAATTGCAAAAGTTCCTTCCTTTTTTTAATAAAAGGTACAGCATAGGGCATATAGGCAAGGATATTATAATGTTGTATGGTGACAGATGGTAGCTACACTTGTGAGCATAGCATAAGGTATAGACTGGTCAAATCACCATGTTGTATACCTGAAACTTGAATAACATTGTATATCAACTATACTCAGAATAAAACATGCTCCTTCTTTTTTATGACTGAATATTTATATATATAAATATATATTCATATATAAATATATATCAATGCACACACCACCTTTTTTCTTTAAAAAAAATTTTAATTTTTATTTATTTTTGAGAGAGAGAGAACCAAAGCATGATCAGGGGAGGGGCAGAAAGAGAGGGAGACACAGAATTTGAAGCAGGCTCCAAGTTCTGAGCTATCAACACAGAGCCTGACATGGGGCTCAAACCCATGAACCGCAAGATCATGACCTGAGCTGAAGTCCGACACTTAACCGACTGAGCCACCAGGTGCCCCACCACCTTTTTTATTTGCTTATCCATTCATGGACACTGAGTTGTTTCCATGTCTTGTAAAGATTTTTTCTTTTTTATTTAATGAAAATGGATCAATATTTTCTATATAACACAGGGTATATTTATTATGAGTTCATTTATAATGATAAATAGAATACTCATTATCCTCAACCTATATACTTGTTTTTCAAACTGGGTATACAGTAAGATAAAACTTGAGAGTGCTGTTTTTGTTTCATCTTCTCCTTAAAAAAAATAATACGGGGCACCTGGGTGGCTCAGTCGGTTGAGCATCCGGCTTCGGCTCAGGTCACAATCTCGCAGTCCGTGAGTTCGAGCCCCTCATCGGGCTCTGGGCTGACAGCTCAGAGCCTGGAGCCTGCTTCTGCTTCTGTGTCTCCCTCTCTCTCTGCCCCTCCCCTGTTCATGCTGTCTCTCTCCGTCTCAAAAATAAATAAAACGTTAAAAAAAAATAATACGAATACTGGGGCCAGGTCTCTTCTCAATTTAATCAAAATATCTGGATAAGGCCAGGTATTGGTATATTTTAAAAGTTTATTTTTGATAGAGCGAGCAGGGGAGGGGCAGAAACAGAGGGACAGAGAATCCCATGCAGGCTCCATGCTGTCAGCACAGAGCCCAATACAGGGTTCATACTTACAAACGGTAAGCTCATGACCTGAGCCAAAATCAAGAGTCAGATGCGGGGTGCCTGGGTGGCTCAGTTGGTTGAGCATCCAGCTTTGGCTCAGGTCATGATCTCATGGTTTGTGGGTTCGAGCCCTGCGTTGGGCTCTGTGCTCGCAGCTCGGAGGCTGGAGCCTGCTTCAGATTCTGTGTCTCCCTCTTTCTCTGCTCCACCCCCATTCATGCTCTATCTCTGTCTTAAAAATAAATAAAAAATTAAAAAAAAAAAAAAGAGTAGATGCTTAACACATTGAGCCACCCAGGTGCCCCAGTATTAGTATAAAAACTCCTCATGTAATTTTACCTTCTCTCCAAGGTTGAGAACTACTGGTGCACATGATCACATATGCAGTAAAGCAGTAAATTAATGAAAAGGAAAACATTGGAGGGGAAAAAAAGTATGAGAAAGTATCTTTTCCTACTGCATTTCCTAAAAAAATGTATTTTTTAAAACAATATACAGATATAATAAGGCATTCTATAGAGCTGATAGAATGTGATTCCAACATGTGATTCAGTGCATTCATTAAAGTCTTATTTTTATTTTATGAGGACATATCTATTATATATGGATGAAAGTATAGTCACTTTTCCATATGATCAGAAAGAGCTGTTTTACATTCCACTAGTACTTTTTTTTTTTTTTTTATAATTTTATGGTCATGTGAAGAATACTAAATCCTAATTCTTTGAATTGCATAAAAGCATAGGATTTGGGTCCAGCTAATTAGTAATACTCCTCCCTTATAGAAAATGAAATCTTAGTAATTCTAAGAGCAATCCAAATTAATTTGTTTAAGGAAAAGTTCATTTTCTTTCTGTCAAGAGCCTATAGCAAATAGTCATTATTAGTCAAGTGTTAAATAATATTCATTTGGTTTTGAAATAATGAATGAAAAATAATCACTGGTAGTATTTAGGCCTGATATGCAGTCAAAATTTGTGCTAGCTCTGGGAAATTATCTATTATCTTACAGAATATTATACCTTTTTTGCCTTTTCACTTTATAAGTTATCATTTTATGAACTGCATAGTCTGGGTAAAATTATTACAGATTCTGAATAGTGGAAATTTCATACTGTATAAGTACCAGAAATTTCATCTCACAGATCCTATTAAGATCTTAGAAATTCAAAATAAAATGGCTACTCTATAATAAATTTACATGTTATTTCATTTATTCATAAATTTATATATAAAACACACCCCTAGCTCTAGGTGACATTTTGCTATGACAGTATTGCTCTGTGTTCAATTAAAAAGTCCAACCAATAGGATGCAAATAGCCATAATTAGAGATTTACCAACTATTAGTAAATACAGTGTTTAGAAACAGTTTAATTTACCATGTTAATTTGAGTCTTATTGGAGCTTACAAGGGCTACATGAAATGTCTGATCTGTCAATAGAAGCCAAAACATGGATGTTAGTAAGTTTCAGGTAAGTCCCAATAAAACCAATTTTCCAGATAGACCTCATTCTACTGTGTTCTCTGAAAGGCTAGCACTTTAGCTATGTTAAAGTCTGCAAATGGAAATATAGTTGGAATTGCAATTCCAGATACTTAAAACAGACTTTAAAGTAAATTACATTATAGATAACCTTTATTGCCATTTAGACACAATGTCAAAGTCCTTCCCTCAGGGCCTCCATTAGGATGATCTCTCCTGTCGGTACAAACAAGTTAACTTTAAAATTGCATGTACCATCATGAGGTACTCTAAATTGCTCTCATACACCTCTCAAGGAAGAGCATTTACTTGCAGAACTTATACTTGCCCTACTGAATTCTACCCTGAGAACAGGATTATAGAATTAACCAAGTACCAGCTCTTTTTATAATCTTTTAGCCCTGTACATTTCAGAAGGCAGTCAGTAGATGATTCCATTTTACATATGATGATGGAGTGAATATGCAGATAATTCTGAAAGGGAGTGCTAGTTTGTAATGGTATTATTCAGAATGTCTCTGCGCAGTTACCTTTTCCTCTAAAATTCTCACTTTCAAGCATTTTCATTCCTTATAATAACTGAACCAGGCAAGAAAGTCAGTTCATGTGAAAAATGCCCCATCTTACACTGAGGCTGTTCATTAGGGGATCATTAGTAGGGACTAAATGAATGTTTCCCAGCCTAGACCATCAGCCTGTTAATTTTAATTTTGCACATATGCTATTGGTCTGCTGTGGTAGGTTTTCATGTGATGTAATACTGCATTTTATGTACTCACATTGGACCCTTTGTCTTGCTTTTCATTTTATTACGCAGTCTATTATTGATACCTTTCTGTTGTTCAGTTTTTATTATTTATTTATTTAATTATTTATTACAGAAATAATTTTGATCAATGCAACTCCCAAGAAATGAAAAAAAATGGCCATAAAATGCAAAGAGTTATTAGAACTGTTTTGTCATTACTGAAACTTTCAAGTATTAAAACCTGTAGAAAGTCTTAGTCCTTTTCTACTCTTTAAATATCTTCAGTGTGCTTCTGTTTGACTACTAAGTACAAGCTGCATATGACCACTTAATCCTTGAAGAAGCACATTCAGTTTGAAGTTATTTAACGCTGCCATATAAATTTCTATTTGAAGGGATTTTCAGTTCCATCCTGAAGTGTATAAAATAATGGGGGAGAGCTAGCAGTATGATTTAATGCCTTCCTCCAGAAACAGCTCTGCTTCTAGCAGGAAAACTAGATTTAAAAAAAAAAGAAAAATGGACAAAAATTGCTACAACATTTTTGCTCATTTCAAACTCATACAAAGGAAAGGGTTTTCTTTGTAAAGCAAAGTCCAGAAAAATAAAATACTGAAATAAATTTACAATAATATCCCTTAAGATATTTTCTTAATGATATTTTATGTAAAGTGTTTGTTCTGACAATAAAACTTGTTCTTGTTCTTAGAGTAGTCAAGTTAACAATTGTTCCTGATACACTTATATTTTTGTTTTATTTTCAATTCCCAAGTGCAATTCAAAAGGAATGATTATATACCATTCAGGTTTCTTATAGTTAACTTCATTGATTTTATTAATGGCCATTTCATTGTTTTTATTACAATAAAAGAAACTTTATCAAAACTTGATAGTGGATTTGTACAGAAAACGTTCCTAAAATATGAGAATTATATGTATTTTGGCTACTCAATCAATCAAGTTAAATGAAATTAAATTAAATTAGAACACGAGGAAGTTCCAGAAAACCAAGCACAGATGTTATGCTACCTTCTCCTTAGGAAAAACATTACAGGTCAAACGTCAGTAAATGTCAGTAAAATAGAATCCAAGAAAATGCCTGAATTCATTTGAACATAGGAGATCAGTGTAAAGTGATCCCTTGCAACCAAAGGACAGTACCTTAGAACAGAAAAGCATTCTTTCAGAAATGTGTTTTACTACAACGCTGGGTTGTGCTATGTTTTGCCACCCTATCTGATTTTAAGAACTGTCTGTATTAGCAGTAATATTGGTAAGTTTCATGTTTGGAGCTAAAAACATTGAAATTAAATAGAATTTTAAAAAGGAGCTTGATAATGGTTCTTCAAATGGTTCTTGAAACTATTCTCCTAAATATGTTTGTGCTTATATTCTGGTCTCAATGTCAATATTATTGCAGGGTTTTAGAAGATGAAAAGCCTATATAATTCATATAATTCATTCATATATTCAGCAACTCATCTTTTACACCTTTCCCCCAGGGGAGCCATATACTATCTAAATTCACTTTTTATAGTATAGGTTCTCAGATTTGCCAGATGACTACAGTTACACTCTTTGCACAGCATTGCATCTGTAAAAGGATGTGAAACAAAATGAATCAATGTTGAAACATGTTTTTTCAGGAGACTAAAACCAAATATCTAAACCTGTTTTTGTTCGTTTGGCTTAGTTGTTTTTTTTTTTTCCTTCAGATAAAAAGTTTAAACAACTTTGGACTCCCAAAGATTTCTCAGTTGCACTGTGCTATTTGAATTGTCTCCATTCTTAAACTGTAGGATAACCTACAACCAGTAAAATACACAAATATTAAGTATATATCCCAATGAATATTTATATACCTATGTGTGTATGTGAAATAGAAATATAGGTAGAAGCAGTGATAAGGATACGGTATGTGTCTGTGAAAGTATTAATTATATCAATGTACAACATTTCCAATACCCAACTTAGTCATACTCCCCTGTAGGCAACCACTATGTGGACTCCCAACACCTAGCACCATAGTTTTGTCTGTTCTAAACTTTTTTTTTTTTTGGTTCTAAACTTTATATAAGTGGTATCATATAGATATATTTTGCCTAAATTCTTTCACTTATCATTTTTACATTATATATATTGAAAGTAGAGAAGCCTTCATTCTGCACCATACTCCTTCCAGGTGAAAGAAATCAGAACTCTAAGCCATGGGTAGGGTTAATGATACCAAAGAGGGAGAATGCTGTGCAAAGGGCTGTGATAAATAGCAAGCAGTCTTGATAATTTGATGCTCAGACAGTGCAGTATTCTAGGGTCCCTACTCTAGCCTCTAAACTTTAACAGGCTAGACAATAGACACTTTTAGCTTTGTAATTTTTGCACAATGACTCAATTCATGTATGGACAATATGGACAATGAGAGTGAATTTCACATAATTTTCATGTGTCACAAAATATTATTCTACTTTAGATTTTTCTACAGTCATTTTTAAAATGACTTAAGCATTAACCAAAGAACTAACCATTCTTTCTCTCAAGCCATACCAAAAAAAAAAAAAAAAAAAAATGGTAGCTTGCCAGCTGTAGTCCGTAAGCTATAGTTGGCTGACCTGGAGCAAAGAATCTATATGTAAAGGACTCTTGACTAACAAAGACTTCCTTATTATGCTACATGATCTGACTTTCCTTCATTTTGTAAATGGAGAAATAATACACAAAGTGAAAGAAAAAAAACTATGCTTGGTAAGGGGAAAATTCAGATACATTCAAAAGATATTCTACCTTGATATTCCTAGATAGTGAAACCAAAGTTTGTTATAAATAAGATTTAGAGACCTTCCACATCAAAGTGGTATCATATAAGGAATGGAGAGGGCCAATGATGTACTTAATCTTGTTTTAAAAAATTAACTAAACTTTTGGGGCACCTGGGTGGTTCAGTTAGTTAAGCATCCGTCTTCACCTAAGGTCATGATCTCGTGGTTCATGGGTTCAAGCCCTACATTGGGCTCTGTGCTGACAGCTCAGAGCCTGGAGCCAGCTTCAGATTCTGTGTCTCCCTCTCTCTCTGTCCCTTCCCAGTTTACGTGATCAGGCTCACTCGCTCTCTCTCTCTCTCAAAAATAAATTAAAAGAGGAGCTAAGTCAGTTAAGCTTCCCACTGCAGCTCAGGTCACGATCTCATGGTTTGTGAGATCGAGACCCGCATCAGGTTCTGTGCTGACAGCTCAGACTTTGGAGCCTGTTTCAGATTCTGTGTCTCCCTCACTCTCTGCCTCTCTCCCGCTCGTGCTCTCTCTCCCTCTTAAAAATAAAATAAATGTTAAAAAAACTAAATAAAAATAAACATTAAAAAATTAACTAAACTTTAGACATTTACAATTTTAAGACAATAACATTTACAGATTTCTAAAAGCAATTAATATTTAATACAATTTTTGTTGCTTATTGAAAAAATATTTTAATATGATTTTTAACAAGCATTGTATCACTTTTGACCTCTTTTGGCCTCCATTTGAAGGGCCACAAACTGAATAATCAAAAAATAACATCTCACTTTACTTAGCCAAATTATTTCTAGATGTATTTATTAAATTCTTGCCATAGGCAGATAGATGCTGGAGGGAATAAAAACATAACCAAATGATTGCACGTTAGTTACCCATTTTATAGACATGTAAACACACTCAATCTCCCTCTTAATGCTATAGTAATAAGATTATATTTCTTCTCAAACCAAACAAAGTTTACATATTGCATTCAGTTTTAAGATCGCTTTAGTCTCTTCATCTAGAACAATCCTCTGGCACTGCTTTGTTTTTGATCATTGCTGTTTTTCTCACTATTATTTTCTTCTCTTAAAAAGACCAAATTGTAAAATGACATGCATTCTGTACTTTTTCAGATGTCTCTTCATGTTTTCCTTTAACTTGTGGCTATATTCTCTATACTCTGAGAGTTAGGTTTAGAGGCTTCATAAAATCCAGGTTCATGCATGGCAAGAATACTTCATTGGTGATGTTTTGAGCTTTGTATCATGTTACTTTAAAACACATGTTGTTAGGTTGACCCATTAATAATGCAATGTTTAATGACTTAGTCTAAGGCCTCTGTGAAGTCAATTTTGTAAATTATATTTTTCTAGGAAATCGCCCAATTAACCTAGTTTATTTTAAAAATACATATATAGAAAGTTATACAAATTTGTCTCATAGAAACTTAAACTATCTCATGTCTCAATAGCTAATCCTCCCCATGTCATGTCTAATTTTGCATTTTTTGAATAGTTTCCTATTTTGTTAATTAGGTTAGCAATTATCTTGTTTATTTGAATAAATATCTTTTTTAGGAAAAGTCACTTAAATTACTTCCTAAAAGTTAATTAATTTCACTATTATCCACTAATTATTTTTTTTGTTTTATCACTGCTATTTGTTCTTCTCTTTCCTTTCAGTTTATTTTATTGTATACTTTATATATTTTCATATTGAAAATTTAGTTTTAATCATCAGTCTATTACATTTTTCTACATAAATATTTAAAACTTTCTGTCCCTCTGATCACCACTTTACTTAGAACTTTAATTAGAACTTTAATTTCATTATTACTATGCTTCAGAAATTCTGCAATTTGGGTTTCATTTCAAATTTGACTCACGAGTTGCTTAAAGGAATTTTTAATTTCTCGATGAAATGATTCTCTTATGAGACATTTTAATCATCATAAAGTAATTTCAGCAATAGATTTCTAAACACATTTTTTACTTTACAAGAGAATTAGATTAATAGAAAAGTTGTGAAGATAGTGCAGGGAATCCCTATATACCCAACCCATAGTTTCCCTATTATTAACATCTTTCACTATATTGTGCATTTGTTACAATGAAGGAACAAACGTGAATACATTAATATGAACTAAAATCAATATTTAATTTAGATCCTTAGTTATTTACCAAGGATTTCGATTTTAGGGTATCATCTAGAATACTAAATTGTATTTTGTACTCCTATCTCTAAAAGCATCTCTTGGATGTTGCTCAGATTTTCCCTGTTTTTGATTACCTTGACAATTTAGAAGAACATGGATCAGGTATTTTGAAGGATGTGAATCTACTAGAATTTGTCTAATAGTGTAGTCATGATTAGACTAGGGTTATGGATTTGGGGGGAGGAAGATGATGCACATAAAGTAAAATTTACCATATCTGTCGAGGGCACGTACTGTCAACATGATTTATCACTGTTGATGTTAACACTGATCACCTGGCTGAGGCAATGTGTTTCAGCTTTTTCCTCCATTCTGTCATCTTTTGAAAGAAATCACTAGACAGAGACCAATTTAAGGAGTGAGAAGTTATACTCCATCTTCTTTTTTTTAAATGTTTATTTATTTTTGAGTTTGGGGGGGTGCAGCAGAGATTGAGAGGAGGACAGAGATTCTGAATAGACTCTATGCTGACAGCAGAGAGTCCAATGCGGGGTTCGAACTCACAATCCGTGAGCTCATGACCTGAGCCAAAGTTGGGCACTTAACCGCCTGAGCCACCCAGGCGCCCCTACTCCATTTTCTTGAAGGCAAAATACATACATAAATTATTTGGTATTATTCTTCATGAGAGATTTACCTCTTCTACTCCATTTGTTATCTTATATCAATGCAGACATATGAATATTAATTTTATACATTTGAGTATAATACTACTTTATCTTCGTGATGAATTGCTCCATCTTTGGCCATTGGTTTTTAATCGGTTTCTGTATCTCTTTGAGATATTCTCATGACAGTGATTTTTTTTTTTTTTTTTGATATTGCCTTATTTTCTGGCACTATAGCATAGTCCAGGTTCATGCTATATATTTACTACCCAGTTTTAGATTCATATATTTTCCCAAAGACATCTATCTTTATCCATAGAGAATAGGACCTTGCTATGTAGAATGCTCTGGGTATATTTAAAAATGATTATTCCTTCCTTTCTCATTCAAATCCAGAAGGGGATCTTTCTCAGATTTTCATCATGAGAATATGTCAGAGATTCCTGGAGGTAAAACTTAACCTTATGGTGTCCTCCATAATACTCAAGTCCCAAACTCTTGTACACTCAGTCAATAGGAATTCATCAAATTTACATGTAAGTATTTGTACCAGGTTATGGTTTCAGTGGCTTCAGTACTAAGTAGTACATCTATGTTATCATTCTTTGGATTTCTTGTGTTTCTTATGGGTCCATGAAATGTCAGTGATTTTCAGCTTAGGTTTTTTCTTTTCTTTTTTTATAATGATAGTTGTAAATGTCATGTACATGTTAGATATGAAACTAGAAGCTCAATAAGGTCTTTTTAAATTATTTTTTATGGGGTGCACCTGGGTGGCTTGGTCAATTAAGCATTCGACTTTGGCTCAGGGCATGATCTCATGGTTCGTAAGTTCCATCCCCATGTCAGGCTCTGTGCTGACAACTCAGAGCCTCAAGCCGTCCCCAGATTCTGTGTCTCCCTCTCTCTCTGACCCTCCCCTGGTCACACTCTGTCTCTCTCTCAAAAATAAACATTAAAAAAATAATTTTTAATATACACTTAATTTTTCAAAACATTTATGAACTTTGGAAAGACAATAAAGACCAGGAGGAACTTCCTCCTGAATTACTTGAAAATAACTTAACAACCTGTTGACTCATGATCCCCTTTCTGGGTTGGGACTCCTTTCTGAGAAAATGGGAATTATTTTATCCCAATTATCCTTAATGTAATAAATACACTATTCTATCTCTTCATCCTATCCTCATGTTAACTGATCTCCTACCTCTGCTACTTCTCTGTTTCAACTCTATGTATTATGTCCATATTTGCACTTGAACATCCTCTACCCCTAAGTTACAATATACCATGCCAACCAATCCTTCCATAAAAACCTGCTTCTCATTGTAATTGGGTTTTGATATCCCTATTGGGTTATGTCAATATATGCATGCCATTCTGGCTGTTTATCTTCTGACACCACAGGCCAGGCCACTGCTCTCTGGGAACACTCTCTTCACACTGCTTGTGCCTCCTACTCTCCCCAACGGGTCACCCCCTCATATTCTGGCTTTTGTTGACTGTGAGTTTTTGCAGAATGTGTCATGAGACTCAGATATATGCACTGCCATTACTCTTGTAATATGTTCTTTGAGAGCAATTCTAAATGTTAATATTAAAAAAATATGTTTCAGGTGTGGTTATATATCTTCTATTGTACCATATCTTATGCAGGTAGCAAATTCATATACCAGAAGCCCTGAAGAATTTATGAAAGTAGGCATATAGCAGATGGAAGTCAACACTTTATGAAGAGATCAATACTAGTTGAATATCTTGTTTTTATGGCTTTGACCCTATGGAATAACCTATACTGCACATGCAGATGACTGAAATTCCAATAAACACACTTGTTGCCTTAAAGAAGTAGAGGGAAAAGTCCAAAAAACCATATCCACAATTGCTGTAAGAGAATTTAAAACTCAGAAAGAAGAGGTCCAAAGAAGGAGAGCCCAAATTCTGTAAAATCTCTTTATGATTCTATGGCTAACACCTAAACAGAAGGAGGACATAAACATGCTTCAACTCCCATTGGGAATTCTACCTACACTACTCAGTATAGGTTACTGGTAGCCAAATTGTTCTTTGAAAGTAAGAAATCCAGGGGCGCCTGGGTGGCTCAGTTGGTTAAACACTCAACTCTTGATTTCAACTCAGGTCATGGTTGCAAAGTTCGTGGGATCAAGCCCTGTGTCAGGCTCCATGCTCACAGCACAGAGCCTGGTTGGGATTCTCTCTCTCTGCCCCTCTATCACTCAAAATAAATGAATAAATTTTAAAAAATAGAAAAGAAATAAAAATTCGACTTTATGGGTATTAAAGTAGGCACTTATGATGAGCACCAGTTGTTATATGTAAATGATGAATCACTAAATTCCTGAAACCAATATTATACTACATGTAAACTACCTAAAATTTAAATTAATATTTGGGGAAAAATAAAATATAGGAAAAAATAAAACTAAAGAAAAAAAATGAAGAAATCCAACTTTGCGAATAATAAGCAAAACTAATTTACATTTCCATGGTCTACATCTACTAGTGAGAATAATTCATGGGGAATAAAGAATAATTATCCAAACATGTATTATTACTGCCCAACACCAGCCTCAAAGTAAGAGACAAGATAGGTAATCCATCATGATATGTCTTTCCAACTCTCATCTAATGTGGTTATGTACAGTCTGCCACTATAGCCACATTATTGTGACACCTAATAGATACCACAAAGATATGAGTTACTTTTTGTAGTAAGCTCAATCAGGGTTCTGTTTTTTTAATAATATTTTATTTTTATAGATCAAGGCTTTTCTTATAATTAAACAATTTCATTTACTGTGATCATTAAAAATTAAAGATAAATTTTTGGACATTATTGGGTTAAACTAATATCTTGCAGAAGTACTGATCTACAATATTTTTGTTTCTTCTTCTAATCACAAAGTAGGATTGCATTTCACTTTAATAGCTGATGAGATATGAGTATAAATGACATGTAAAATCTCTGAAATAAAGCTGTCAAGAGTCAACAGATACTCATTTGCTTTCCCCCCTCCATTCCCGTACTACTAGTGATACATCAGAAGTAGATGTTTGTGTCTCCCTGATAGAAGATAACACAGGGAGAGAGTAAGGTATAAGAAAAAGGAAAGAGGGAAAAACATGTTCTCTATCTTTACAGACACACAAAAGACAAACATTTCTATAAACTAGGACTAGAAGGGAAAATAATGCAGGTCATCAAGAAAAACAATAAACTAAGGGTGCGTGGCTGACTCAGTCAGTAGAGCAACCCGACTCTTATCTTGGGGTTTTTTTGTTTTTTTTTTTCAACGTTTATTTATTTTTGGGACAGAGAGAGACAGAGCATGAACGGGGGAGGAGCAGAGAGAGAGGGAGACACAGAATCGGAAACAGGCTCCAGGCTCTGAGCCATCAGCCCAGAGCCTGATGCAGGGCTCGAACTCACAGACCGCGAGATCGTGACCTGGCTGAAGTCGGACGCTTAACCGACTGCGCCACCCAGGCGCCCACTTATCTTGGGGTTTTAATTCTAGCCCCATGTTGGGTGTTGAGATTACTTAAAAATAAAATCCTCAAAAAAGAAGAAAATAGAAAAAAGAAAGAGAAAATAAAGTGGTACATCTGGTAAGTGTTGACTGATTCCAAATAATTAAACAGAAATTCTCTAAATCCCCTATTCCTGAGTGTAAACAAAAGACATGCTCAAATGGTCTTTATGAAAAGGTCACTTTATATAGCTGCATATGCATGTCAGTTTAAAAAGTGGCTTTGTAAAGCACTCGGTCATATAGAGTGTAGAAAACAACTGAATTACTTACAAGCAAACCATGAATGCTGAAAAACACTACTTTTTTTCTCTAAAGTTTATTTTTTATTTTGTTTTATTTTGAGAAAGAGACAGCATGTGGGAGGGAGGGGTAAAGAGAGAGGGGCAGAGAGAATCCTTAGCAGGCTCTACGCTGCCAGCGCAGAGCCCAACACTGAACTAGAACTCATGAACCCATGAGATCATGACCTGAGCTGAAACCAAGAGTCAGATGCTTAACCAACTGAGCCACCCAGGCACCCCTAAAAAACCCACTTTTCAAGATGGTTGCATATTATTTAGATACATGAAAACTGGAAGAAAACACTCACCACATGGTAGCTGCAGGGCTTATAGAAGTGTTGTGTACCTGGTATTTTCAAAAAACAGTCAAAGTCCCTTTCAGCTTCTTTACACCCCCCTCAATATAGCATAAAAATAAAGACTTACCAGAAATGATAAGTATTTCATTTGACTCAAAAATATTTCTGACTCTAAAATATTTACAATACTGTCTCCCCTACTCTTAGAAAATTAGGTGCTTTGGATAGCACAGAAAAGTTAACCAGTATTTCATCAATATACTCCTTCTTTCCATAACAGGACAGAAAATGATTTCCCAAGTTCAAAGAAAAATGAAAATCACTGATGTTCTCTAAATAATTCAGGCCTCATATGCAAAATAGATCATCAACGTGCTTATAGTAGGAAATGAACAAATCTAAATGTAAGAGAGCTCTGATGATATAAATTGAAGCAGTCCTACTTCACTGAATATGGAACTGAGGAAACGTAAAATATGAGAAAATGTGAGCAATAAATATAGCAGTGACAAATATGTTCAAAAGTTCCCTAAAATTTTCAATTATTCATCTTAGCTTTTCATTTTGTGTATGTGAGGAAAGAGATCTTGAGTATAAAATTCTAAAATATGTAAGCCTCTTATTCTCTTACCTGTTTGACTATTCACCCATATAATGGGATGTGACAGAAAAGTTATTTTTCTAGACATATTTAGCTTGGTTGGACTTTCACAGAGCATAATTTTCTATTTTCGATAGACCAACAAATAGGAGCTTTACATATCAGAATTCTATAAGAGCATAAGTCTTCAAGTAAAATGTGTTTGCCTCCCTTACTGCTCTATCAAGTTTAATTATGCAAATACTATTGAATGAAACTAGACTTCTAGACTCCCTGTGTAGTCCTGTCTGTTACTATTGCCTTTCTCCAAAAATGTTCTAACAGTTCCTGTTGAAATGTTTAGACCAGTGTAATGACATCTAAAAAAATTCCCAAAACCAGAAATGCTTTCTACCTAAGAAGTGCTTATTAAGTCTGTTATTTGCCTAGCCCTTTATCAGGCATTTTGAGATATTTCAAAATATATCTGACTTGAATACTTAGCCTGTTAAGCATTTATGAAGAAGAAACGAAGTATCCAAATATGTGTTTCAGACAATGAACACTAAGAATGCCAGAAGGGAAAATAATTAGGAAAACTTCATTGAAAATATACACTCTAATCATTTGTCAATCACCATGTACATCATATGATCAAAACAATGTGCTACACATGAGATGACCCAAATTCTATAAACAAACTATAGAATAATTTGGATTTGAATTGAGACATAACTCATGAGCTCTGGGAATACACATGAAAGATCAGTATAAAATTTAAGTTTCTAGAAGGCTTGTAAAAGAGGCTATATTTACATAAAATACAGCTTTAACATTCTGCAACTATGACAGATGAGTATGATTTTTACTGGAGGAGAAGACAATGAAATGACATACAGAGAGATTAAAATAATATAGCTTGAGGGGTTAAGATACAACTAGAGAACTGCTTTGGGGGAATGGTTCAGTATGATTGAAATTTAGGGGGATTTATGCATGGTAAAGTATACTGAATATAGACTGTAACACTCATTATTATAGCATACATGAATATTTACTAAAACATACTTTAAACTTGAGTATACAGACCAAAGTATCATTCTCATTTTTATTTCACAGAAGTCTAAAAACAGCTCTGAAAATAATATAAGGTAAGTTGAAGAGACAGGAATTGATAGATACTATGTTTATCATTATTCATACCTATATTTTCATTTAATAATTATTTTGAGGTGTTTGAAGGAAGCCTAATTACCTGATACATTAATAAGTGTTATCTTAAAAGAAAACAAAATCTGAGATAGAACACAAGGATGTTAAGAAGGGTTATATAACAAAATCAATTTTGTTGTGGTCAAATAAGTTTGGTAAATACTGAATTACAGAAAATTAAGCAAAATTCCTCACTAGAGGACATAGGATAAAATAAAATATACTATTTTTTTCAAAAGACTATTTCAGACAGCATTCCTAAAATGTTTACACTTCCAAATACAGTTTTAATTTTTTTTTCAACGTTTATTTATTTTTGGGACAGAGAGAGACAGAGCATGAACGGGGGAGGGGCAGAGAGAGAGGGAGACACAGAATCGAAAACAGGCTCCAGGCTCTGAGCCATCAGCCCAGAGCCTGATGCAGGGCTCGAACTCACAGACCGCGAGATCGTGACCTGGCTGAAGTCGGACGCTTAACCGACTGCGCCACCCAGGTGCCCCCCAAATACAGTTTTAAAGGAGCATCTTAATGGAATAATGTCTAAGGAACACATTTTGGAAGCTTTTAAATTATTAATTTCAATTACCCAAAACTTCCAATAAATGTTTAAGTCAAAAGAGATGAATCCAATTAAAGAAAAAGTGAGATGGAAGGTGACTCTCATATGATACTTCTACCCTATTTTTCCCTTCCTCTAGTAATGTCACAAGTGGCTATCTTAATTTCTAAACATTTTAGGAAGCTTCTAAAGTCAATATGCTTTAATTCTCCTCAGAGTCTGCTGAATTAATCTGCAAAAGCCAAGAGGTACTGTTGACTAAAAATTTTTGGTAATATATCAAGTGTAGCAGAGTATAGAATCCATTACACTTCTTCTCACTGAAAGAAGGTTTAAGTGTTTCCCTTCATTATTTTTTTCTTTTTAAAATACCTTTATTGAAATAGAGTTGATACTAGGCACACTGAACATATTTAATGTGTACAATTTGATGAGTTTGGATATTTATAAATATTTGTAGTATCATCACCACAATGAAGATAATAGATATATTCAACACATCCTCAAATTCTCGTGTCCTTCTGTTTTCTCTTGTGGAAATAACACTTACATTTTGAGGTACATAATACCATATTGTTAATTATAGGCATCACGTTGTACAGTATATTTCTAAACTTAATTCATCTAGCATAACTGAAAACAATCCCCCCATTTACCCTACCCCCAGCACCGGCAAGTACTCTTGTATTTTCCGCTTTATAAGTCTATTTTAAATACATACTATAAGTGGAATCACACAGAACTGTCCTTAAGGTTCATCCATGTTAACACAAATGGCAAAATTTCCTTGTATGTTTAAGTTTGAATAGTATTTCATTATATGTATACTCCACATTTTGTTTATCCATTCATCTGTTGATCAAAATTCAGGCTGTTCCCATATTTTGGCTATTGCAAAAATGTTGCAGTAACATGGGAATGTAGATATCTCTCTGAGATTCTACTTCAGTTCTTCTGGATATATACTCAGAAGTATAGGGATGTGGACAAATTTGAAACATTGCACTCTTGGTGGAAATGTCAATAGTGGAGAAGCTATAAAAAACAGTATACAGGGTTCCTCAGAAAAAATTAAACATGGAACTATGATATGTCTCTTCCTTACTGAAGAACACTGAATATGGCAAAGGGAACACAGGAGGAAAAAAAATCAAAAAACAAAAACAGGGACATAGGGCATTAAGGAAAAAAACGGAGTAATTAGATCATTTCTCAGGCATACATCTAAAGTAGGGGGGTGGGCAGCATTTGCAGAACATAAGGAGTGTAAGTGAAATACAACACTATCCATGGAAAATGACTGATAAAGCCATGTACCGAAAGGCTATTACACTCAAACTAATTCAAATGCCCAAACGTGCCATTTCTTTCCTCTCTGTATCACTACATACAGGCGCTTCAGCTAGGTAATTCTGACCTATCTGAACAAATTCAGGTCAGCATCACCGTTTTCAGAATACCATGTCAACGAATGTTTTTGTGTGCTATAATTTAAACTATCATAATGAGAATCTGATCAATCGATTGGGATGAACTCGATAACCCTTGCACAGGAAAGTGTTTTGTGGATGTTCACGGAGCACATGAAGAAGTGCCCATAAATCCAAGATACAGTTACTTTGACATCTCTTCAGAGAAGACAAGGTTATGATCAGGGTTGCAAATATTTTACTAAGAATATAAAAGGCATATGTAATTTATTTACTCAGAAATACTTTATTTGTATCTAAGCCTGTGACTCAATGCTTCTTTTCACATATTCTGAGGAAGGGTTCATTTTCTACTCTCATAAGCTACATTGGAAGATAGAAAAGTAAAGTCACTGTGGAGGGAGAAACTGCTCATCATAATTCACCCATACTGGGCTTTTCACTCTCTAAAGAATTTTACCTGAATGTTAAATCTGAGAAAGTAGAATGACCTAAAAAGAGGAGAATTATATAAAAGGCAGGCAGGATTAATTCTTCAGGGATGCACAGAGCATAATATAAAGCAATGTGGCATAAATGTCAATGGCAGGGAGAAGCAGCTGCAGACTGGGATGGAATAAAGCAATCAGCAGCAGCAGGACTCTGAAGGAAAACATGGTGTGACTGCAAGGGTAAGAAGCAGCATTTCTGGAGACAGACACAGACTCTACTGGCACTGTCTAAAATAATAATTTGTCAAATGGCTCACAAGAGTGTCAGAACAGAAGGGGCAGCTGGTCACTGGGTATTTTATCACAGTTGTACATATGGGGCATAATAATAGCAACCAAAATCATCAGTTGAAGGACAAATACATAATTATAAATAAGATACATATTCATATAAAGGTACATTAAATTAGCCCTAGCTATCCCAGTTAATGTTTCCTTAGATTTTTACTCTATCCATGCCATATATTTGTGCAATATGATATACTTAATATAATGATGTTGTGCACTAGAATGAGTAAATTCCATAAGTTCCAGAGTCCATGACTATTTGCCTGGTCTATAAAAATGTTCAATTAATACTTGTTGGATGAGTGAATACAGATTCATGCATTTTAACTTTCATGCAATCCTCCTCTACTAAGAGGTTAGAAGAAAATCCAGAACAAAGAATTCACATAATTTATTCCTTCTCCACCAACTACTTTTAAAATTACTTTATACATAAAATTAAATAATAATTATGGAATATAATGAAAAATTAATTTCCTCTAACTCTAGAAAAGAAACCAAAACATCTCAGTGTTACTTTTGCTTACTAATACGATAGTGTTTTGAACAGCATGCAAATACTGTTAAGAGCAATGTTTCTAAAGGAAAAAAAAAAAAAAGCTAGGCAAAATATATGTAATACTAGAAAAACTTTTTGGGGGGCCAGTCAATGTCAGAGAGATTCAGAAGCAACTGCACAGAAAGATCCAAGAGTCCCGAGGGAGTGGAAATGTAAAAATGTTAGTCTACAAGTTAGCAATCACAATATTCTCACAACAGGAAGAATGCAGATTTTATTTTGTTAGTTAGCAGGCATGCTATGAAGAACAGAATTCTGTTGGTCTCATGGGATTGGAGAGAAAACTCCAGAGACTTGAAGGGCAAGATACCACCTACTTAGAGGCAAAACTGAAGAACTTAACCTGGCATACTGCCATTTTTCCCTTTAAGGTAAGCCACCTAGCTTAGGAAATTAACAGAAATTGCATAAATATTCCAGTAAGTAGATCAGGGAATTCAGTAACTCCATTGTGCTAAAGAGAAAATAATTCTATTTCAAAACTCACCAGATACACCAGAGCCTTATATCCAGAATCTAGAGCAAACAAAATGTTGACAGAACTTCACCAAAGTTCAATCTAGTCGTACCAAAGTTCAATCTAGTCGTACCCTAGTTAGATGAACACGATTTGTCGTTAATGTGTCTGCCTAGCAAAGAATATAATAAACTCTCAAGTATGGCAGATTTTTAAATATTATACAAATGTCCAGGATTTAAGTAAAAATTTCTAGTCATGTCCATAGAAATGTTTATGCAATAGAAACAGAAGAGAGTAAATATAGACAATGGACATAAGCTCCTTTACTTTACTAGTATTAACATGTTCAACAAAATAAAGGCAAGTTACGGAGGAAAAAAAATTGAAAAGACAGAAAATTTCACTAGAGAATAAACTTCTTAAAAAGAATCAAATGGATAATGTAGAATCATCAATTTAAAAGCTGAAATTAGGGGCGCCTGGGAGGCTCAGTTGGTTAAGCGGCCGACTCCGGCTCGGGTCATGATCTCGCGGCCTGTGAGTTCGAGCCCCGCGTCAGGCTCTGTGCTGATTGGTCAGAGCCTGGAGCCTATTTCGGATTCTGTGTCTCCCTCTCTCTCTGATCCTCCCCCATTCATGCTCTGTCTCTCTCTGTCTCAAAAATAAATAAACGTTAAAAAAAAAATTTTTAAATAAATAAATAAATAAATGAAAGTTGAAATTAAGTACTCGATAAACAAATTTAATTGAAGACAGAGTAGTGAAAGGTTAGTAGAAAGTAAGATTGTGAGATCAATAGAAACTATCCAAACTGAAGCACTGAAAAAATAATAATTATAGTAAAATGATCTAACACAAGGATGAAAGACGAGTCAGAGATGGACTCAAAAAGCAAAAGCAATAATGAAAGAAATAGTAAATATTCCAAAACCTGATGAAAAAGATTAACCCAAATTCAAAAGGGCCTACAAATTCCAGACAGAAAAACAAACAAAAAAAACCCAAACAAACAACAACAACAACAAAAAAGAAAAACATCAAGAAAAGTGAGTTCCACAATGGAGAGAGTTCCTAAATGTGAAACCATGTAAGCCAGGAAGACATTTCAGTAACACGTTTAAAGTGCTGACAGAAAACAGTTCTTAACACAAATTGATCTACTGAATTAATGAAATCCCAAACAGCCAGAAGATTTCTCATGAAAATAGATAAGTCAATTCTAAAATGTTATGCAATACAAACAACTTAGAATATCCAGGTTAAGATTAAGTTGAGCTTGAAGAAAAAAAAAAAAATTAGGCAACTTATACTACCAGGTATCATGACTTAGATCTGTCACAAAAGACAACTAAACCTATAAAACATAAAACACTCCAGAAACAGATTCACTTACATAATGGTCATTTGATTTACAATCAAGGTCCTGCCATAATTTAACATAAAAAGTACCCTATTTTCAATAAATGGGCTGGAGCTCAGGACTGGAATCCACAACTAAGCCTATGTAAAGCCTGGTCACTCTGGGAAAAACACAACCGGATATACAAAAGCTACTTCAGGATGCCAGAGGGCAAGGGAACTCATCAAAACAATCCACTTGGATCACTTCCAGGTTTGGCATTTCCGAGCTGGTCTCACAAAGACTTGGTAATATCTGTGACCAGAACATGAAAGTCTTGTCCAGTGAAGTTAGGAAGCTTTACAATCACATGAACTTTTGGCAGACTGCTTCCATCTCTGATCACACATATTAACCACCCAGCATTTACATTTGAAGCCTGAAAAACTTTGGACTAGCTGGACCACATTCAATTAACTTCCATTGACCAGAAGAGGAGTCTGGAGAAAGAAGAAGTGCCCCAAATCACCCACTAACCATCCCTCAAGCTGGCTATATCAACTTAATATCTACATATAAAAATGTAGATGCTCTGGGCACATCACATAAAAATTCAACTCCAGATGAATAATAGTTACATAGGTGATCTCATTTTACAAAAATTAATTTATCTGCCCATTTATAATTTATATACTTTTTATAAATATATCAATGACATATTAATCTTTTTTTTTTAATTTTTTTCAACGTTTTTTAATTTATTTTTGGGACAGAGAGAGACAGAGCATGAACGGGGGAGGGGCAGAGAGAGAGGGAGACACAGAATCGGAAACAGGCTCCAGGCTCCGAGCCATCAGCCCAGAGCCTGACGCGGGGCTCGAACTCACGGACTGCGAGATCGTATGACATATTAATCTTAAAAATATCTTTGCATATCTCCTTCTAGTTATATTACTACATATAATTTTTCTTATTTTCTTTTAGATTATATTAACTATGCCTATAATAACATCAAGTAATATTTTTCTGCTTACAAAATTATTTCATATTCATTGTAGAAAATTAATTTCAGTATATTCATATGACTTTTATATGTTTAATTATGTATGTAAATTAAAAGTACAGCTGAATTTTAAAGCATCACTAGTACAGCCATTGTTAATGACACCAGAAGGAAGAAAAATTAACTAATGCTTGGTGATTTTATAATATCTGCTACTGCAATTATTAGTTTGTTAATCTTCTCCAGTTAGATAAATGATTGAGACATTTAACACTAATTTCAAAAATGCAAAATATGATGACTGTTTTTTTGGCAAGGAAAATAGGCATTCAGTTGTATCTCTGATTTTCATTTTTACTATGAATGTTGGTTTTCACTCAGCATTTCCTTATCTATTTATCTGATCTCATTTTATCTCACCTATACCATGCTGATATTTTCCTGATTTCCAATCTCACTCCTAGGAGTTAACCCATTATTAGTAAGACTATGTGTGGGTATTTGTGTGTGTATGTGTATCCCCAGATTACTGTCTTTTGTAAACTAACTGTTAAATCACAGTGTGGAAAATCATACTCTTCACACTAATCCACTTTTAAAATAAGTTTATTGTGATATACACAAATCATAAAATTTCCCGTTCAAATTTATACAATTCAGTTTTTAGTATATTTATGTAATTGTGCAATCAGCACGACTGTCTAATATAGAACACTTTATGACCTCAAAAAGAAACCCATTCGACATTCACTCCCCACTTAATCTCCCCAGCTCCCGGAAAACACAAATCTACCTTCTGTTTCTATGCGCTTGCCTCTTCTGAAGATTTTATATAAATAGAATCATTCAATATATAGCCTTTCAAAATGTCTAGCTTTTTTCACTTACTATCATTTTTTCAATGTCCATCTGTGTTTCAGCATGTATTGGTTCTTCGTTACTTTTTAATGCTAAATTACATTCCATTCTATGACAATACCACATTTTGTTATCCATTAATCAGCTGATGGACATTTGGGTCATTTTCAAGTTTTTCTTAATTTTTAATAGCTGCTAGGAAAACTCCTGTGCAAGTTTTTTTTTAAGTTTATTTATTTATTTTGAGAGCGTGTGTGTAAGCTCGGGAAGAAAAAGAGAGAGAGAGGAAAAGAGAAAATCCCAAGTAGGCCATCTGCAATGTCTATGCAGAGCCCAATGCAGGACTCGATCCCACGAACCATGAGCTCATGACCTGAGCTGAAATCAAGCATCAGATGCTTAACCGACTGAGCTGACTGCGCCAGCCAGGCACCCCACTCCTGTGAAAGTTTTTAGATGCGCGTATGTTTTTAATTCTTTTGAGTATATGCCTATATATAACATTTTGTGAAACTATCAAACTGTTTCCAACATGTCTACACCATTTTATAATCCCATCAACAATGTACGAGAGTCCTGATTTCTCCAAATTCTTGTCAACACTGGTATTTGTGGATCTTTTTGTTTCTTTTTAATTTTATCTATTCTAGTGGGTATGATGTGGTATCTCTTTTGATTTAAATTTCCCTAATGACTAATTGTGTTGAGCATCTTTTCATGTGCTTATTGACGATTGCATATTTAGAGAAATGTCTTTTAAATTATTTGCATATTTTTAATTGAGCAGTTTATATTCTGGTTAAGTATTCTTCATATGTTCTGTATATAAGTCCATTTTCAGATGTATGATTTTAAGATATTACACTAATGACAGGTGTTTGCCCTCTTTGGATGATATCCTTTGAGGTACAAGAATTTTTAACTTTATACAGTCAATTCAGCCTAATTTTTTTTTTTGCTTGTGATGATTAAGTCATACCTAAGACACCATTACATATAGGCGATTTACTCCTGTATCTTTCTATGAGTTATAATTTTAAATCTGACATTTGTGTCTGTGATCATTTTGAATTAAATTTTGCATATGAGTGTAAGATAGGGGTCAGTTATCTTATTTTCTACGTAGATATATGGCTGCCTCAGCACCATTTGCTACAGATCTTGTATATTCCCTATTTACGTGTCTTAACAACCTTGTTTAAAATCAGTTGACCATGAGTTCATTTTGATACTCTCAATTATATCTACTTATCTCAGTGTCGTTGCTTATGCAATACCACCCTGTCTTGACACTGTAGCTTTATAGTAAATGTAGAAATCTGGAAGGGTGAGCCTTCCAACTTTGTGCTTCTTTTTAAGATTGTGTTGGCTAATCTGAGTCTGTTGCATTTCCACATGGTTTAAGGATCAGCTTATCAGTTTACACAAAAAACGCAGCTGGGAATTTTATAGGAATGGCATTGAATCAGTATATCAATTTAGGGATTACTGCCATCTTAAAAATAACGTCTTCCAATCATTAGCATTGTAGATCTGTCCATTTATTTTGGCCTCTTTTAATGTCTTTTAACAATGTTTTTATGTCAGTGTACAAGTTTTGAACTAATTTTGTTAAAATTAACCCTATTTTTTCTTCATGCTATTGTAGATGTAATTGTTTTATTAATTTTCATATTATTCATTGCTATTGTACAGAATTGCAACACATTTTATATCAATCTTTTATTCTGGAAACTTTTTAAATGCATTTATTACTTCAAATAGGTTTTTCTCTGTGTGTGTGTGTGTGTGTGTGTGTGTGTGTGTGTATAGTGTATAATCTGTGCTTAGAGATACCTTCCCTTCTCTTCCAATTTGGACTTTCCCCCCCTAATTTTCCTGACTAGAACAGTGTGTTGAATAGAAGTAGTAAGACACAAACATTCTTGTCTTATTCCTTTTCTTAAGGAGAAAGCATTCAGTCTTCCATCATTAAGTATGATGGAAAAAGTATTAGTTTTACATGCAATGTTTTATCAAGTCATATCTATTCCTAGTTTGTTGTATGATTTCTGTGTGTGTGTGTGTGTGTGTGTGTGTGTGTGTGATTTTATTGTGAATGTGTGTTGCATTTTATCAAATGCTTTTTTTTTTGCATCTATTGGGATGGTCATATCATTTTTGTCATTTATTCTTTTATATGATATGTTTACATTAATCCCACTTAGTCATGGTGTATAATACTTTTCATATATTGCTACATTGAGTTTTCTATTATTTTTGAGGATTTTGTCAATATTATATAAGAAGTATCGGTCCATAATTTTCTTTTATATGACATGTTTGATTATAATTCAGGATATTCCTAGAATGGCCTGGAAAATGAACTGCTCCTAATTTTCAACAGAATCTTAAAGGATTGATGTTAATTCTTTAACTTTTCCAAAGAACTCATCAGTTTCAGTAGTGCCTAGCCTTTCATTCTTTGGGACATATTTTTATCATTAATTTATCACTTGTTACTGGACTGTGTTATGATGTAGAATACTGAGTTGAGTCATTCACATTAACACTGTGTTAGGCAGAATATATCCCCTTGAAACAGCCAGGTCCCAGATCCCAATCACTAAAAACTGTGAATGTTACCTCAGAAGAGGATATCTTTGCAGATGTGATTAAATTAATAATTTTGAAATGAAGTAAATTTATTTTAGATTATCTAGGTGGGCCCTAAGTGCATTCACAAGTACCCTTCTAAGAGAAAGACAAGGGGAAATTTGACACAGACGAGAGAAGAAAAGGTGCACACACATAAAAGGAGGCATTATGAGGACAGAACAAAGAGGGATTTGATCATGCTGGCCTTGAAAATCAGAATAATGTAGCCACAAGCCCAGGAATGCTAGCATCCACCAGAACCTGGAAGAGCTAAGGAATGAATTCTCATATACAGCCTGTTGGGGAAATGCAATCTTGTTGACTCTTTTGTTTTGGCCCAGTGATATTGATTTTGGACTTCTGGCCTCCAGAACTGTCAGAGAATAAATTTCTGTTGTTTTAAGTCTATGGTACTCTGTTATATAGTAGTAAAATCTAATCACAGATCTATTCAGATTTTCTATTTTACTTGAATCACTCTCTGTAGTTTGTAGCTTTCTAGAAATTTATCTGTTCCATCCCTTTAAATAATTAGTTGAAAAACACTTTTTTGGTACCCTTTTAAAATTGTGTTATTTCTGTGTATTGGTATTAATTTCCCTTAAGTCATTCCTGGATTAACTTCAGGCTTCTTTTTTCTACACTGCTTTTTTTTTTTCCATTTTGTTGATCAATTCAATAAACCAGCTATGGTTTCATTGATTATCTCTATTATTTTTTTCTCTATTGCCTTTATGCTGTAGTCTTCATTATTTTCTTCTTACTGGTTGTTTTGCTTTTAATTTGTTCTTCCTTTTTTCCATTTTTTTTTAAGATGCTATAAACTTCCCACATAGTACTGTTTTACCTTTTGGTGTATTGTGTTTTCATTTTCATTCATTTCATGTTATAACAATTTCTAACTTTCCTATGATTTGTTGTCTCCTTGGTGGTATAAATATGTTAAGTTTTCAAGTATTTGTAAAGTTGCTAAATTCCTTTCTATTATGATTTAAATCTTTTTAATTTTTTTGAGAGTTGTATTATGGCATCATATATGGTCTACATTAGAGAACGTTCCCTATGCACTAAGTAATAATGTATTCTGCTCTTGTTGGGTAGAGTGAGTGCCCTATAGATGTCTTTTAGGTCTAGTTATTTTATTGTGTTGTTTAGGTCTGTTATTTCCTTGTTGATTTCTCTGTCTTCCTCATTAATAAAAATGCATTTATTTCTCCAACTATTATTGAATTATTTCTCCCTTAAAATCTGTTTTTGTTTCATGTAATATTGGGCTCTGCTGCTAGATGCCTGTATGTTTACAATTGTTCTATCTTTCTGATAGGTTGACTATTTTATCATATAATGTACTCATTTTTTTCTCTAGCAACAATTTTTAGAAGTCTATTATTCTGATGGGACTGAAGCTAATCCATTTCTCTTTTCAGTACAGTTTGCATGGTATATATATATATATATATATATATATATATATATATCCATGGTGTGTGTACGTATGTATGTATGTATGTATATATGTGTGTGTGTGTGTGTGTGTGTGTATTTATTTATTTATTTATTTATTTATTTATTTACTGTACTTTCAATGAATCTCTGACTTTGAATTTGAAATATGTCTTTCATAGACATGATATACTTGGATCATGTTTTATTTTTGTTTCTTAACTTTTCTGACAATCTCTAGTTTTATTAGGAATCTTAACCTATTTACATTTTTATATAATTTTTGAAAAATTGGAACTTATGTTTTCTACTTTGCTATTTTTTTCTAGATGTCTTAGGTCTGTCTTCCACCTTTCTCTAATCCTACCTTCTTTTGAGTTAAACAGGTATTTTATACTATATAATTTTAATTACGTTGTTGTTTATTTTATTGTATTTGAGCTATTTTCTATAGTACGTCCACCAGGGATTATTATTAACAGCTTAAAACAATCTATTTCTCATTATCATTAACTTAACTTCAACTGGATACTAAAATGCTATTCTACTATAAATGCATTCCCTCTCCTTCTTTTGAGTTATTATGTTACACAAATTATATCTTTAAACATTACAGGCTTATTCACACATTTTATAATTATTGTTATCTGCAGTTATCAAGTCAGACAGGCAAAGTTTTACAAACAAAAGCTAGAGAATATTATGTTAAGCTAAATAAATCAGTAAGAGAAAGATAAAAACCATATGATTTCACTCACATGTGGAATTTAAGAAACAAAATAGATGAACATAGGGGGGAAAAGAGACAGGAAAGAGACACTAAACTATAGAGAACAAACTGAGGGTTGCTGGAGGGGAGGTTTGCAGGGGGGGATGGGCTAAATGGGTGATGGGGATTAAGCAGGGCACTTGTGATGAGCACTGGGAGTTGAAATATAAGTGATGAATCACTAAATTCTACACCTGAAATTGATATTACACTGTATGATAACTAACTGGAATTTAAATAAAAATTTGGAGAAATAAAAAGTTACATTGGTATTGTATCTATATGTAGTTACCTTTACCAGTGCTCTTTGATTCTGTTTGTTGATTTGTTATTATTTAGTGTCCCATAATTTCAGCTTTTTGTAGGACAGTTCTGTCAGCAACAAATTCACTCAGTTTTTCTTTAGCTGGGGATGTCTTTATTTACTTTAATTTTTGAAAGATAGTTTTGCTGTATATAAAATGCATGCTTGACAGTTTTTTTCTTTTTCCTCTTTTTTATTTTAGTATACCAATGCCTTTTGGCCATCCTAGTTTCTTATGAGAAGTCTTATATTAGTATTATTGAGGACACCTTGTTCATAATGACTTCCTTTTCTTTTGCAGCTTCTGAGATTCTTTTGTCTATGGCTTTGGCAATTTCACTATAAAGTGGTAAGTGTGATTTTTGTTTTTACATTTTTTTTTCATTTATTTATTTTTGAGAGACAGAGTGAGACAAAGTGTGAGTGGGGGAGGGGCGGAGAGAGAGGGAGACACAGCATCAGAAGCAGGCTCCAGGCTCTGAGCTATCTGCACAGAGCCCGACGCGGGGCTCGAACCCACAGACTGTGAGATCATGACCTGAGCCGAAGTCGGACGCTCAACCGACAGCCACCCAGGTGCCCCAAGTGTGATTTCTTTTATCCTATTTGGAGTTAGTTGACAATCTTGGATATACAGATTAATATTTTCCATCAATGTTTGGGTATTTCTGACCACTATTTACTTCAATATTTTTCTGCATCTCACTCTCTCTCGCTCTCTATCTCTCCCTCTAGGACTCTCATTATGTGTACACTGATACATCTGATATTCTCCATATATCTCTGATATTTTGTTCATTTTTTTAAAAATTCCTTTTTCCCCTTTTATTTCTGTTCTTCAGAGTAGAACTATCATCAATATTACTGACTCTTTTTTCTCCCTGATCAAATCTTCTATTCAGACTCTCTAATTAATTTTTCACGTCACTTATTACATCTTTCAAATCCCAATTTCTATATGATTATTTTTATAATCTCTTTATTGTTTTATAATTAGGAATACATCTTTCCCATACTTTCCCTTAATTATTTAAGATGGATTTCTTTAGTTCTTTAATAATATTTATGATTGATGATTTAAAGTCTTTTTTGGTAGTTTAAAGTCTGGGCAGTCTCTACTGCCATGTATATACACATATATATATGACAGATGTATACAGAGAGACATGTACACACACACACCACACACTACCATCATTTCCCGTTTTAGATGTCTTACAACTTTTGCTGACATTTAAATTAGTATAAGGTGGCACTGCTGTAAGATTCCTCCTCCTCCCAAGAGCTCATTTTTCTCTTTATTTTTGTTGCTCTATTTAGTGACATTTTTGTAATAATTCTCTAACACCTATATTCCTTATGTGTGGCTACTAATTTCTCTGCTCAATGCTCAACTTATGATTGGACATAGATATACTTAAATACCTTGAACTAACATATCTCCCAGCCATTGCCATGGGCTCATTGTGTATGTCAGAGTATGCCCTCAAAACTCTGGTAGGCAATTTACATTTCTCCCTTAGCCCTCCATTTCTGATTGTAGTCTCTCATCAGCCAGAGTGAAAGTTTATGAGCTTTTCAGGTGTTCCCTAGAAAGCACGGAGTCCTGCATTATGTGTCCTTCTAAATTTCCAGGAATATATGGGAAGTTTTAAACACTTCCTAAGAACATCTTATACCCCACTTTTCCCCCTTTTTTGGTCACCTTGTTAGTCCTAGCTAGCAGTTCTGTCTTAGACACCTGTGCTATTAATTAGTTGATGATGATTATTTTCAACAAATGAGTGATCTCCAAATCTCCATACATGACAGTTACTATAAATAATAATATTCATGGGGCACCTGGGTGGCTCAGTTGGTTGAGCGTCTGATTTCGGCTAGGGTCATGATCTTGTGGTTCGAAAGTTCGAGCCCCACCTTGGGCTCTGTGCTGACAGCTCAGAGCCTGAAGCCTGCTTCGGATTCTGTGTCTCCCTCTCTCTCTTCTCCTCCCTTGCTCATGCTCTGTCCCTCTCTCTCTTTCAAAAATAATAAACACTTAAAAATTGTTTAAAAAAATAACATTCATAAAAATAAAACATAAGAGAAATCATATTTTTTTCCTAAAAGGAAACTAGATTTCTCAAATATACTCTACATCTTATCACTAAAGACACAGTGATTATAATAGTTTGATATATATAACTAAATATTTTAACTTTACTAAAACAGAACTGTGAAAATTTTTGCTCCATTGAAATATTTCAGGCTGTTTACTTTTTATAATATAAATGCATACAGGACAAATATATACCTATGATGATAGTTTATAATAACTTTCTGATGCTCTTGTAAACAAAGAATGCTACATAATTAGCATTTTAATCTCTATTTTTTAAAAAATTAAGTTCATGCTATTTGTGAACTTTCTGTCTCAAAAGTTGTCTAGTAATTGATTGTACATAGTACTAACTTAAAGCTTTATTAAAAAGATCATTTTTATTATAAGCACTTTCTCTTTCTTCATCTTTTGCAGCATCTAATTTATTATCAGACACCTACAGTTGAGAAAACAGGAATAAATTACACAGTGTAAGATGTCAAAAATCTTAATACACAAAACATTAAAAATATAAACAATGCATAAATAATAATAATAATAATATATCATTTGATTCTTTCATATACCTATAAACTGACATTGCATTTCAAGAAAAGTTTATGTTAGGACAGTGCTACCCAATGGAAATATAATGAAAGTCAGGTAAGTCATTTTAAATTTTCTAATAGCCACATTGAAAAAGGAAAATGGAACAAGTGAATGTAATTTTGAAAACATTTTATTTAACCTAATATTTTTAACACTTTGTCAGTATAAAGTACCACTAATGAGATATTTCACATTCCTTTTCCAATTTGAAATCCACACATTTCATGTACTCAAGTCTTTAGGGATTTAAACGATATCTTTAGAAGCTGTCTCTTTTTTTCTCAGATCTTCTTGGGATTCCATCTCAGAGGGAATCTGTGTATGTGTTCCTCAGCTACTCTGTACTTCACCAGGGTCTTAGAGTGTTTGACCCCAGGAGATAAATACCTTTCTGACAGAGCTAGAAAGTATTTCACGAAGGACCCTCCCTGGCCTGCCATGGATTACATGCCTGATGCTGAAACAATGAATACGTAGAGCAACTAAAATTCTCATTCGTTGTTGCTTGTTGCTGTGCAAATTGTGGCGATTATCGACTAAAACTGAACAGATGCCTAAAGTGTAGCCTAGAAAACTGACTTCAAACACAAGTGAATACCCACTTTCCCAAGGGATATGGACAACACTGGTCATAGGAGAACTAATTTTAATGGCCCTGTAATAGTTTTATGTGTCAACTCCACAGATTATAGTGTACAATTATTTACACACTAATCTAGCTTTCCTGTTAGGGTATTTCTCAACTGTAAATAAAATCTGTAATCAGTTAATATTAAGTAAAGGAGATTACTCTTCATAATAAGGATGAACCACATTCAATAAGTTGAGGGCCTTAAAAGTAAAAACCAAGGTTTCCCAGAAAAGAATTTGGCCTCAAGACAGCAGCATCAAATCCTTCATGAGCTTCTAGTCTATCAGCCTACCCTTCGCAGTTTGTTATCTGCCAGACCCCAAAACTGTATGAGACAATTACTTCAATATATGAAATATGAAAAGAATAGCTTAAGAAACTAGGATAGGCACTATCTTTGAAGTGAAGCAGCATGGGAGGAGCCTTCTAAGATGGTCATACTCTGTTACTTGATCTGGAAGGTTAACACTGGTAAATTTACTGTGTGCATACCTTATTAGATTGGGTCCTTATGATCTGCTCATTCACGCTCATCACCCCAGCCTGCCACTACTGAGTATGAAGTAAAACCACATCAATCACACTGTAGTAATAATCTGAATTTCCATGACGACTAATAAAGTTATGGAACAAGGAAAACACATTTTTATGAGAACGTATTTCTGCAGAGTTAGGGACTTCTGAACAAATTGTGTTGAAAACACAGGATGCTGGGCTAAGAAAAAGACTTGAGAAAGTAATTTACAGCTATAGGAGACTGAGAAGAGTTCTTTGTTGGTATGTGTTTACATCTCAAGGGAGAATGAGGTCCAAGGTCTTGGAGATGACTTTAGATCCCCAAATCTGGAGTCACTAGAGCTCAGCTGTCCTTTAAAGATGTCCATTTACATTTCAAAAGGTAAGCAAGAGGATTGAGAATACTTTCTACCCCATTTCTAAGGAGTAAAGACTCTGTCTCTCTTTTCGAAAGGAGAGAGCAGCTGCCACTTTTTCCTGTACATAGGATGCGAAAATGAAAGTTCTATGCAAGTTCTGGCCACTTACATAGAAAACGTTTCCATCTGGTTTCTTTGTATTAACCCATGGGTAAACACTGGGGAAAAGGGAGCCAATCCATTATTATGTAAATAATTATAATCTTCTATTAAAAAAAAACATGTGCACATTTTGTTTAAAATTTAAAAAGATAAATGTTAAAAATAAAAATACCAAATACAGTCTGGACACCTTTTCATACAGTTATAACCATTCCCTAATATTTGAAGTGCCGATTGAGTTAGTTTGCTCATTTTCCTATTGGGTTCATGTCAACTGTTAACTACAGGCTTTAGTTACAAGGGTTGCACTTGAATAACAGGAGAGGAATTCATAGAAAAGAGAACAAAGGTAAAGATGAAAGACAAAAAATAAGTAGGAACATGAAGGGAATAATCCCTATGTGAATCAACTCAAAAAAGTTCCAGGTTTATTAAAAGTTATGCCAATAACAGTCAGTGACTCTTTATTGTTTGTGAGTTTGGGAAAAGAATAATGACTTCAAAGCTGAAAGCCATTACTTGAAAGTTCTTTTAGTTACAGAACACAAATAATTAGAAAAATAGAGAATAACTGATTTCTTTTTTGATTATCAGTGAGTAGATGAGTCATAAAAGGCAGCAAAGTAGGTATAATCCTGTGAAGTTAGACATTTGTATGCAGTTTGTTTCTTAGACAGCTTCACTATTTACCTTCAGAATCCCTTAGAATATATTAAATAAATAAAATTAATCACTGTCTTAAATCTGTTTTGAAATCTGCTATTTGTAGTAGAAAAAGTCTTAAAACATTAGGTTTTAAAAAATATAATTGCTTTTGTTATTTGGGATTCACTGTGCTGTTGCAATTTCATCTTTCTGAGGGGAAAAAATAGTCCAGCTGTTATACACGACAGAGGCTGCAAATAAACTGAATGAATAGTAATTCCCTAGAGCAAGTATTTCAATAGTAAACTTTAATAGCATGACTGAAAAAATTTGTTTTTTAACTGTAAAATCTTTCATTTGCAACAGGAGCAGTTGCCACTATTCCCCATACAGTGATCCAGTCTTATCCACGTCATTCCTTCCTCCTCACTGGGCAGAATCATGAACTCTACTTTGGTTACCTGGACTCAGAAAAAATCAGCTGGCCAGCTGACAGTCCTTAAATAATGCATCTGATAATTCTTTCCCTGCTGTGAAATACATGATCCTCTTCTGTGGACTACACTCAACTAAAAGTATTACTTTATTTTGGAATTTTTGAAATTTTCAAATAATCCTATTGTTTCCATTTTTAAAACTGAACTGTTATTTTACCATTTGAACTTTCCTTTTTATATTCAGGATATGAGTACTTAGTTAGATTCATATAATGCAAATATCTTCTTCCTTTTTATTGTCTTTTCTTTCTTAGTAGTGTTTTCCTGATGAGCAGAAGTTATTAATTTCAATGAAGTCTAATTTAGTAATCTTTTGTTATTTGGTTAGTACTTTCTGTATCATGTATAAGTCATATTTTGCTATCCTAAATTATGAAGCTATCCTCTGGAAGTTTTTTTTTTTATTTCATCTTTCACATTTAGGTAAATGATTCTGCTCAAATTAATTTTGCATCTTGTGTGAGACAGAAATCAAAATTTTTATTAATTTTTTGTTTTATTTTCTGTTCTTTGTTATTTGTTTTTCATATGGTTTCTCAACTGACCCAGGACCTTCCATTAAAGTCAACCATTTGCCCTTTGGACTTATCTATCCTTGTATCATCTCTTTACAATACTCTCCAAAGAAATAAAAAGCTAAGATGACTTGATAAGATATGAAAGCAATGATGAATCCAGTTAAAATAAGGCATAATTAATAGTTTGTGTTGAGTTAGTTATATAGCTGTCATCTCTATAATAATGAATCTGTGTATACTATGTTATATATATATTTATATATTCCTCAATTGGAAAAATCTTTAGAAAGAAAAGATAATCTTCACATTGGAAAAAGTTAGCTTCAAACTGGCACAGATGTTTAACAAAATAATTACAATACAATCAAATGAGTTGGACAACGTAAGTAGATTTAACTGCAAAATTAAAGAGTTAAAACTTAAAAAATGATAGGTTAAAATTTGTATCCATCTATTTTAGAGATAACAGCATGATTATAACTAAAGAGTTATTAACTAAAAACTTTAGCACTTTAGTGTAGCACTATCAATGAGTATCCATACTTGAGTTCTGATAATTCCCAGAATTTCACTCACTGAATTGGGAAGCGAGGTAATGCTTTTTAATGGGTAAAAATATTTCATTTATTGAATCAAAATATTTAAACTCTCAAAATATTGCTAATATTGTGCTTCACTGGATTTCTAGTATATGGCTAGAATGCTATCAGAGAACTAGAGCAGATTCAGAAAAGCCTCATCCACACAGACAGGTATGTCAAGTTCTGGCTCCCAACCCTGCCTCCCACCTATAGAAAAGGAAGAGGGCAATTACATGAGATGAAGAAAAGAAATTATTTCCTATGGGTGATTTAACAGGCTAAGCTATTCTGAGTTACATATTGATTGACTACCGGTTTTATCTTTAGAAATTTTGCAATCATAGATTTGTAATCAGGATGCCTTTTTCTGTTGACTTCTCTAATAATTGCTTAAAGCAATTACCATTTGCCCAGTCCAAAGGTTTTGGCCCAGTTCAAACAAAAGCAGGTAAAGTAGTTTCTCTACAGTGGCTTCTCCTGCTTTTTTTTTTTTTTTTTAATTGAAGTGTAGTTGACAATGTTATTTAATTTCAAGTGCACAACATAGAGATTTGACAATTCTGTATTTTATGCAATGCTCATACCACAAGTGTAGCTACCATCTGTCACCATAAAACACTATTTCTTACAATATCATTGACTATATTCCCTATGCTGTACCTTTTATTCTCATGACTTATTCATTCCACAGGTGGAAGCCTTTACCTAATTCTGAAATATCATCAGGACCTCTCCCATTCATCCAGTTCTTCAATCACTCAGCCAGTACTGAGTGTCCACTATTTGCCAGGAACATTTCTAAGTCATTGCTTAAAATTCTTAAGAAAATAATTTTCCCCCAATTTCCATGTTAAATAATAATTATTATTAATCTAATAAATGCAATAAAACATTTAATAATTGTTATTACATTATTTATTATTATTATTCACCTTTTTTCCTTCCTTCTCCTCTTCAATATTAGTGTTTTTTGGTTTTGTGTTTGTTTCTAAGGCTTATATTCTAAGGACCATTTCCGGAAAAACCACCTGTTTCATTAAATCCCCACAAGAGACCCAATTTACAAATGTAGAGATGGAGGCTCAGAAAGGTTTAGAAATTTGGCTAAGACATTATAGCTAGTAAAGTTGAAATCACAAACCTAGTTTGACTATAGTAGACTATCCTTTCACTTTGCAAACAGATTTGAATGAAGGAACAAAGAAACAAATGAGTTTTGTGAATGTTGTATGAGTTTAACTCTGTCCTTGGCATAATAAACAGATAACTGAATGGAGTAAGACATCATTTTCTTAGACATAATTATCTTGGAAGTATGTCCTATACAGATTTTTCACACAATACTCTATTTCTAAACAGACCAGCCATATCTCAAAGAAGAACCATACCATACCTAACTGCTGAGAGTAAAGTGCCTTACAAAGGTGTACACGTACAGCTAGTAGTAATAATAATAATTATTATTATAGTAGGGAGCATACTATATGTCAATTTAATACTCATTTAATCATTTTTAGTAACTCTATAAGGTAGGTGGCATTATTATCCCTGTTTTATGAGTGAGGAAACTGAGGTAAAATGTCACTAATTATCTCCACAAGGTCACAGAGATATTAAGTGATACAGCAAAATTCTAGCAAGCAGTTTGGCTCCAGAGTCCCCATGTATAACTTCCACAGCTTCCTCTTCTCTTTTTAAGGTATATGCATACAATATATATGTCTCTTCCTATGACTTTACCCTCTGTGAATTAAATTTACACATTGGTAAATACAGTTTATTTAGGATTTCTCTAGACAAATATTTGTTTAACATTAAACCATTCACCATCTCTAGATTGACCATTTTACCTCACATAGCCAACATGAACTATTACTCACCCTGACTTTGCTTTCCATGTAATAGGACAAGTACCTAAGAAGCAGGCAACCCAGATAACATTACCTCTATTTCAAATATTAGGAAATGACACTCATGGAAGCCAAAACAAAGAAAAAAAATGTGCAGAAAGTAAGTAATACATGACAGAGCTATTACTAAATCTAAGTTCTTCTGGATGCTAGTCACCATAATCTACTACAACAAAAGTTTTCTCTGAGATCGCTATGCATCTTTTATGTTAGATATGCAAAAATGCTATCATCTCCAAAGAAGTAGTGCCTTTGGCAAGGCAGGTGCACTTTTTCTAATGTGTTCAATGAAATGAACATCTGACTGACTCACTTTTGTTCTGCAGTCTCAGCTGTTGCATGTAAATAACAATTATGCAAACATCTAAAATAAAAAGGATGTCCTTTCCAATGGGCCCCATTTGGTATTCCCAACTCTATAAAGAGAATGTTTTAAAGACATTCATCTGTGCAGATGTCTAAGGTGGAGATCAAAAGCTTTAAAATCATCGACATCCCATTTGAAAAGCAAAGGTCTGCTAAAATCTGTTCAAGGAGGGAGTCATTTTGAATGTTCCCATTGACAAATACAATATATGAGACATTTATTCTACTGCCGTTTTTGGAAATTGAAATAAAAGTTACTGAAGGTGAACTCCAGTAATGAAAAAGATAGAAGACATATATATCTCAAAGTGTTTGGACTTTTGAGTGGATTTAATAAAATTTAGGCAAAGAACTGACCACCATGCACCATATTCCCAGCAATTATACATCTTACCCATCTTACTAGCCCAGTTAATCTCATGTTCCATAAAAACAAGTTACATTTGTAATAGAGATATATTATGTAAATTAGAAGAGTGAGATTAATATTAGAAAATCAAAGTGGATTGCCATAAGCTAATAGGGGAAGAACTGTGAATCACACAAATGGAAGCATTTAAAAAATACTTTCCAGAGTACCAAAAGCACAATTTGCTAACTAACTCTATATTGGAAGTGGAAATGTGGTTCTCTGTATGTTCCAGTCTATGAATCACATCAATTAAGCAAAATACCAACAAAAAAACCCAAATACCTGTTTTGTTCTATTTTTGGAAAACTCATTTTTATCACTGAGAAGAATCCTATCGTGATTCATTTATAAGCAGTACTACTTTAAATAGAACATGAATAAGTAAATGTAATATAAGTTATTCAACCAAATCAAAAAGAAATGGTTAGAATCAGTGTTAATAAAGGTTAAGAGAATACTGCTTGAAACCACTTTTGTATCAGAGGTATACTCTGAAATATGACTTAATGCAAGTAACATACATAAAGAAAATTTTATATCTTTTACTGGCCTAAGAAAACAGGTTACACAAAGATATCTTCTCCTTTCAGGCAATCATAGCATCAAATATTTTCATCATGCAGCATAGCATGAGAGATAAAAATTATTTAACTGGCTCATTTCACCATTTCTGTTATCAATCTCCGAATAGCAACAAATATTATTTGAATCCTTTATAACAATAGAAATATTAGTTTATTTTTTTTAATTACACAATACACAGTTTCTTTAGCCTATCCATAGAGAAACTATTATAATCTGAAAATTCTCAGTGAATATGGACGGACCACATATATCTCCACCTGCCTACAGCCTATGTAGTAGTGAAGGTTTCTTTTCCTTACTAATTATTTTATAGAAAAATATGAACTAGAGACATTTTCTATATTTACACAAAGATTGAAATATCATTAGAAAAACAATAAAGTGATGCTTATCACATATCTGTCTACTTACTTAAATATAAAAAACATTTATTTTACTTAATTGTTCTTCCTTTTGATTAAAAAAAAATTATGGGGTTGTGAAAGTGGATGCAGCCCAAGGATCAGATATCTTTGGGTATTTTAGGTAGACCATCTGCTCCCAAATCCATAATGAACTTTGCACAAATCAAATAAGATTGATGAAACATACTCATGTTAGTTTCCAGAATTCAAAACAGGTCAGCACAGCCAAGTGGCAGCAATGGATGGCACATTTATCTAAACATCTTTGCCCATCACTCAGTCCAAAGAAGAATGTTAACACATGGCCACGGAACACCTTTTCAGAATACAAAAGATAACTTCCATATTTCATTAAATACATTTGGCTTTAGGAACGTGAAATTAATACAGCCCTAGGAAAAGGAAATTCCTTCCCCCTTGAGTGTCATCATATGCTATAGCACATAACCTGAGCTATGTAGGAATCTGTTTCAAGTGTTTTCAGACTTATATTCTGAAGAAAGCATGAAAACCTTCACAAATCAAGACTTATCTATTATGGTGAAATGTAAAAAGAGTGGGAAAATCTACTTAGTTTTTTACCCTTATCCGAGGCAGTAATGATGACTGGGATAGAACGTCAGCCTTCACAAAGAAGAAGAAAAAAAGTGTTTTTTGTTTTGTTTTTTTGTTCCTGTTGTTGTTTCGTTTCCACAAAGATCATTTGCATTTCCATCTGTATGTACATTTAAATATAAGTTATTTCATATAATGGAAATGTATCTACTCGATTGTCCTCTAATTTTTTTTTAAAAATTATGACAGTCACTCTCATTTATTTCAACTGAATTCACAAAAAGAGTTTCATTATGTATGAAAGCTTAACATAAAAAAAGCACAGATATGTAATCTAATCTCCTGAGATTACCACATAGAGAGAAATTATACCAAGAAGAGCCTCCCAGAAAAATCATCTGATCCAAGTGTTCTCACAGAACTCAACCAAATCATTAAGGTAGGTAATTCAATGCTATTTAAATTATTTCAGAACTTAATTTATAATTTAATTATAATTCAAAATTTTTGAAGCAAATATATAACATTGATACCAACGTGTGGTCAAAACTTCATAGCAAAATAGAACTATAAAGAAACTAGGGGCGCCTGGGTGGCTCAGTCGGTTAAGCGTCCGACTTCGGCTCAGGTCATCATCTCACAGTCCGTGAGTTCAAGCCCCGTGTCGGGCTCTGTGCTGACAGCTCAGAGCCTGGAGCCTGTTTCGGATTCTGTGTCTCCCTCTTTCTCTGACCCTCCCCCATTCATGCTCTGTCTCTCTCTGTCTCAAAAATAAAAGAAATTTCACTTAAAGCTTTCCAAACAAAATTCCTAAATTAAATATTAACATCAGCATCTTATCACATTAAAAGAGGATTACATAAGGGTGCCTGGTTGGCTTAACTGGTTAAGCATCAGACTAGGATCTCATCCTTTGCGGGTATGTGCTGACAACACAGAGCCTGCTTCAGATTCTCTGTCTCCCTCTCTCTCTGCCCCTCTAATGCTAGCGCTCTCCCTCAAAAATAAATAAACATTTTTTAAAAATTGAAAGAGGAATACATGGGGCGCCTGGGTGGCTCAGTCAATTAAGCAGCTGACTCTTGATTTCGGCTCAGGTCCTAATCTCAAGTTTGATGAGATGGAACCCTGCTGACAGGGCAGAGCCTGTTTGGGATTCTCTCTCTCCCTTTCTCTCTGCCCCTCCTCCACCATAAGCTCTCTAAATAAATAAATAAACAAACATTTAAAAAAATAAAAGAGGAATACATAATAAAGAGAGAGCTAAATCAGAAAACAAGACTAGAAAGATATTTTTATAATTTGCTAAATTATTTTAGCCAATCTGGGTAGAAACAAGTACTGTCTTACTGATATTATCATAATACCCCTGTGGATGGCAATCTGTTAATGTTTATCAAAATTGTAATGTATTTTATTTATTTTTTGAGAGAGGGAGAGACAGAGGGAGACACAGAATCTGAAGCAGCCTCCAGGCTCTGAGCTGTCAGCAAAGAGCCCTATGCGGAGCTTGAACTCATGAACCATGAGATGGTGACCTGAGCCCAAGTTAGACGCTTACCCGACTGAGCCACGCAGGCGCCCCAGTGTTTATCAAAATTATAAATGCAATACTTTAGTACTCGGCAATTTACTTTGGGAAAACCAACCCACTATACACTACTCGTGTGAGATAATAAATGAACAAGGTCAACCTTGCATATTTATAGTAGTAACATACTGAAAACAACTTAAATGTCAATGAATATAGAATAGACTCAATAAACTAGTATATCCAAAGAACATAATATCACATATCTGTACAAAATAGCAAAAAAATTTACGTATTAACATGGAAAAAACTTGAATATATTCTAAACATTTAAAAATAAAAGTACTGAATACTGTGAATGTTACAATAATCTTTATGTTAAAAAGAAAAATATGTATATACATATCTGCATGCATGCATATAAAGGTGTGTATGTTTGTCACTTTTTAAGAGACAGTATCTAATGACATTGAATAGGGGAACAGAGGAACAAGGAACAGAGTATGGGAAAGCAAAGATAAACTTTTTTACTTTATACATTTTTACACTTTTGACATTTGAAATATGTGACTGTATTAATCTTCAATAATTAAGTATACTTTTAATTTTCAGAAGTAATAACATAAGCAGGCAATGATGCTAAACACTGCTGAAAGGGTAAATAAATTGAGGTATAAGAAGCTTGAAATATTTCTATTGTCATTGATTCATTAGTGAGATTTGTCAATGTGTATATCAGATGGGATGTTCTACGGTGTTCTATGGAATGCACTTTTTAAAAACATGAAATTATGAAAATCATTCCATAAAATTAAAGGGGAAAATGTTCTGAGTACTTTATCAGGCACTGAAAACTACTGTCTTAATTTCCATAATCCGGTAGATACATAAGGCCTGTGTTTCTAATAATGCAATTATATATAATTTCATAAAAATGACATATAAAATTACAACCATTGTGAGAAGTGGTTTGTAATAGAATGAGATAAAAGGCTTGGATATAGGTGAGCCTGAAATCACGTCATGCTGAACTAGCACCATTAGTCCTTTGAATGACCTACATTTTTAATTTGGCATGAAACCATTTCAAGCTATGTAGTGAAACTAATGAGGCTGCTACAACTGTGCAAAGCAATAATCAACACTACTTTATTGTGGAGAGTTTATTAAGTCCATGCATGAGGTGAACTGAGACAGCTTTTCTTTAAGAAAGGAGACATGTGTTTATACTCTTTGACTGAATAAAAATAAATATTCCAAATGTGTATGATGCCTGGAAGAAATCCAACATCATTAGTTATTTTCAAACAAATGTGCAGCTCTGAGAATCACTCAATGCAATGATTACAGAGACAGTTTTAGTGTTTCTTGGAATGTTTCTTCAACTATTAAGGAAACAATGGCACTATGAGAAAACTAATGATGTTAAAAGACAAAAGCAGTTACTCTGGCTTTAGATTGGGCATAAACATGCACATATACAAACTAAGCACATGTATCCAACCAAAAGTCTTCTAACAAAACGGTTTGGTTTTTTCTAAAGCAATTATGATCAAGAATAGTAAATCTAAATATTTTACACTAATACATCTGATAGCTAAAAATGAGCTCAGAGTCATTCAAGTTCTATAACATGACAGAAGAAAACAAAACAAACCAAAAACTGCTAAATATCATATTGATAATGTATTACTCTTTCTGTCTTAATGCAATCAAAACCATAAACATAAGTTTACCAGAAAATAAGCAATTCTCTAATAATTAACAAGTCAGAATGAATTCCCAAATTAATACCAAATGAGGTGGATCTTCTTGCCACCTCATTTGACTCTTGATGCATCTTCTATACAAAGGTGAGGAGACAATCTAGGTGAGCAAAGTATGGCATGTGTACTTTCATCCATTCAACATCCATTCACTCACCCATTCATTCACTGATTTCTCCAATAAATCCTGAATGTAATGTGGTCTCAACACTGAGACTGCATATATAGCAAAACCCTAGCTCATGCCTTCAAGGAGTTCATAGCACCTAGTGAAGAAGGGTTATTCATGCTACTAAGCATTCTTACATCGGTAGCGATAAAAGTAGTGGGGTATCTAACTGAAGTGGGGCATCAGGGAAGACTTTTTGTAGTGTTGATACCGGAGAAAGTCTTGAGGGTTAACTAGGAGTCAGGTGAAGTGGGCAAGCAGAGTCATCCCATATTTATGTGCAAGGGCACAGAAGGAAGACATGATGAGATGTACACAGGGAATAAGAACCTGCCCATCATTAAGATCAGGGAGAATCAAGACATGAAGGTGAAAAGGTACATAGTGATTAAATTGAATCTGAAGGTTTCAGAAATAACTACGAACTTATAGAGATCCTCAGAATAAAAGAGATGGAAAATAACAGAAATGCCCAGACAAAATCCTTAAAGTAGCATTTGAAGCACTTTGAGTTATATTTCATGTTTAAATTTGTATATAACTGTTGTCTCAAGCACAGAAGGTATACTGCCTCCTCTTACTTCTATTAGGTTAAATAATACTTACAGAAATAAATCATGAACAAATGATACTGCCTGATAAAAATCAGTGGTGAATCATGTGTGCCAAGAAAAGACCTGGATAATCAGATTTCAAAGGGGCATGTCACACTACATATAATAGGCTGTTTCCCTCACTTAGTTTTGCATAAAGGGCATAAATATATTTCATTAGTCATTTTAATCATGTAGAAATAATAGTCTTTGATTAAAGGCTGTTAGAATATTATATACTCAGCTTCATATACCTCCATGGATACATTTTTCTTGACCATATACCACATATTTCATAGGTTTTCTAAAATCTTCACTTATTGTTGAGACATAATGTAGACGGAACATGGGGGGTTGTCTGTGTGTGCACGCCTTACCACCAAGTGCTGGCATTTATACCAAATTACTATTCATCTAATTTTACTGAATCCCAAACCAGTAATATATGAAGCACTGAATTGACGTGATCACACAATTTTGAACAAGATAGCTTAGTGATGTAGTTGACATATGCACAGAAATGCTGTGCATTTCTAATCCATTCTCTAAGGACAACTATATACAATAATATATAATCCATAACCTAATCCATTCTCTAAGGACAACTATATACAAGCTGGATACCAATAGTGAAGATTAGTTAGGATCACTAAATAAAACAGAAATGTAAAATAGCAAAAACAACAGCAGAAAAGTTCTCAGGAATCAAGTAGTCTGTAGGAAGTCAATAAGTTGTTAAACGTGACATACAGGCACACTATAACCAAAGTAATCAACCAAATAGCTTTAATACACAGATTTATGTATTACTCCAGGTATCCTTAGATTGTTCCCTTCCTTTTTGGCAACTATTTTCTCAGATTGCTAAGACTTCCTAATTAAAAGGCTGACCCTGTAACTATGAAATCTACATCCTCCAGTATTTTCTCTATTTACTACAAAGCCTAACTCCCTTAAATATTATTCTAAATTTTGTTTTAGAATAATAGTAATTTTTACTGCAAAAATTTCAAAAATCTAGTGTAATTCAAGAGCATTTGTTAAAACAGATCAAATTACCATCTGAAAGAAGATAATCTTCTTAGTGTAGAGCCACAGTGGCATCAAACAAAAATTAAATGCTATAAATTGGAAATAAAACTAAAATATGGTTATTGAATTATGCCAAAAATGGCCTCTATTACTTACTTTAGCAAAACAGATCTTTAATTTCTCTACATTTTATTTGCTCCAGTTTCTCTACACATATATGCTTGTGTAGTGTCAAACTTGAGAAGTTTTAATCAAATTGTTTATCAATAGCAGTTGAAAATTTGAGATAAATGGAAGTGTTAGGCTGTTTGATATAGGAGCCATTACATATGTGGGTATTGGCATTTGAAATAGAGTTAGTCTAATCTGAGATGTCCTGTAAGCACACAATACACACTGGATTTCATAATTTAGTAGGGAAAAAAAAGAATGAAAAATGTCTCAATAATTTTATATCGAACACGTTGTAAAAGAATAAAGTTTTGATATATTGGCTTGAATAAAGCATATACTAAAATTAATATATGTTTTATTTTCACTGCTTAAATATAGCTACTAGCAAATTGAAAATTACATGTGTGATTCACATCTGTGTCTTGCATTTTATTTCTACTGGACTGTGTTGATCGAGAGACTCATTAGAAAACAGTGGATTTTAGTAAAGTCATTCTCACTGTTGACTGGTTTACACCAGGAACTAGAGTGTATGTGTTCTTTGTCAGGAGTAGGCCAAATGCAAGTGGACATTTCCCACACCAGGGAGATGTAAATTAATTTATTAAAAATGCTTTTTAGTCATTTTCAAATAATGATTTCTGACAAGACATCTACTTGTTAATTATTTAACTAATTGAATAATTCTCAAGGTGTGACATATATATACAAACTAGTCTTGTTTGTGAGCCAGCAAAAAATTCAAATCACTGAAAGTATGTAGGCTTTAATAAAGTGTATTTTGTCCATAGAAACATTAACATTTTATTTCTTTCCTTTTAGTAGTGTTTCTAAATACTGTTAGAGCCACATGAGTGTTTTTCTCCTCATCTTCAGGTTTTTCTTCTTTTTAATGAAGTTTAAAGAAAACAAAATTAATCTTTCTTTGGGACAGTTTGTCTTTCTCTCACAGGAACATAATGAAAGTTGCTTCCAGCACACTATAGACTCAACAACCCCGGGAATATTTTATATGGAGCATTTTCCATAAAAAGTTCAAAGGGTGGATATTTTGATCATTGAAAAATAATGCTGATTTTTAAATTTTTAATTTTTTCTTTGAAATTCACATAAAGAACAGATTTCTATAATTTTAAATATGAGACATGTTGTAACCTAACCTGGCATCCCTACGATTGAGAGCAAACATTTTTATTTTAAAGGGATCCTTAAAATGTTTTCTTTCTTTCTTTCTTTCTTTCTTTCTTTCTTTCTTTCTTTCTTTCTTTCTTTCTCTCTTTCTTTCTTTCTTTCTCTTTTCTTTTTCTTCTTTTCTTTTTTTTCCTTCCTTCCTTCCTTTCTTCCTTCCTTCCTTCCTTATAATTTATTGTAAAATTGGCTTCCATACAACACCCAATGCTCATCCCAGCGAGTGCCCTCCTCAATGCCCCTCACCCACTTTACCCTCTCCCCCATCCCCCATCAACCCTCAGTTTGTTCTCTGTATTTAAGAGTCTCTTATGGTTTGCCTCCCTCCTTCTCTGTAACTCCCCCCCCCCCCACTTCCCTTCCCCTATGGTCTTCTGTTAAGTTTCTCAAGATCCATATATGAGTGAAAACATACTGTATCTGCTTTTCTCTGACTGACTTACTTCACTTAGCATAACACCCTCCATTTCCATCCACACTGCTGCAAATGGCAGGATTTCATTCTAATGGACACTCAAAGGTAAAAACTCGGGGAAGGGAGGTTTGTAGAAGGCTAAGGGCTTGAATGTAACAGACTACTCTTAGAAACCAGTAAGAAAATTCACGTAGAGGAACGTATTACATGTGTGTGTGTGTGGTTTTTTGTGTTTTTTTTGGGGGGGTGGGAGGGGAGCGAATGGGAGGTACATCATTCAGGCAGGTAAGTTACTTAGTTGCAGGCAAGGAAGGGCAAGGAGGAAGTCTGTAGTTTAACTCCAAAACTAGGCTTTAGTAACAGAGCCACAGATGATGTCTAGAATGTTGTTTTGTTTTACAGACGTATTAGTTGCAGGACTTTGTCGGGTTTCAAGATGGGTGAGGTTATAGTGCATACCTATTCAAGGGAAAAGTCTGAGAAGTGAGAGAAGAGCTGTCAGATATGTAGGAGCAAGGCAGTGGAGGGGTCCCTGGAGAAGAGACACTTTGCGGGGGGTTTCAAGGGGTGTAAAGAGGGCTGTAGGAGAGACATTAAATTTAAGATAAGGCAAGAGCTCATCCTCACTTGCTGGTTCTTCAAGTGTTACATTTCCAAATAAGCATTAAAATGGAACATGAACAAAAGCAAGTGAAAAGGGAAAGAAACACTGCATATATTGGGAGAGCATAAATTTAAACCAGCCTGACACAATAGTATAAAACTCTTTAAAGCTTTTGAAAACAGAATCTCCTATTTTTGCCAGTTTAACTGTATTCACTTTATTCTTCTTCAACCTACATATTTTTTTCAAGCACACTAAAAGTCTCTCCAATTTTTAAACAATTTTATTTACCTTTGCCTAGTTCATTAACTAACTATATGAACACACACTGGTGATAGATATGAATTTGCAGCTAAGGAAGAATGTGGAAATTTTATTTTGGAACTCTGAATGCAGAATCCCAAAGTGGGAGCTGGGGAATATTTGCAGAACCCCAGGAGAGCTTTCAGAAATCCAATGAAACATTAATGTTCTTTACTGAATTTCATTGATAACTAAGAAGTACATAAACTGAACAGTTTCTGGTGCTATTTATCTTTAGTTACCAACACCTTAATACTAATGAAGATGAATTAACTATAAATTCTTCCACTGGTAACTGGCTAAACATAGGTGGTATAGTAATTTTTAATTAATATATTAAAACTTGGTATTAAATAAATTAAAAAGAAGATAAAAAAGCATCTTGACAAGGTAGACACAGTCTGATGATGTGCTTGAATTTGACACTCCTAAGAGCAGGTAAAAGAGATACATACATAATCTATAAAAAGCATAAATCTACTCTCCTTTAAAAGTAGCATGATAATCCATTAATTGGTTAAAATATACTTTTAGCTGCCACAATCCATTCCTAAAAAGACAGTGTCATATTTGAACAGATTTTTGCATCTGGATAAAAATAACTATATGTCTACCTATTGTACAAATTTCTATGAAGATTGATCTCGATCTTATTCTTTTTAATATTCACCAAACCCATAATACCATGCTTGGAGCAGTATAAATGTTCTAGTGTTGGTTAAAATGATTTAACTGCTTCATTTCTCTAGTTAGTCCCACAGGTTGGGCCAGAGATAACTACAGTGCTGACCAATCTTTCTGTATCACTCAGCCATCATTTAACTGCTTGCAAGGTTGCATTGGTGATTCCTAATCTTTCCAGTGATGACTATAAATTTAGTCATCATATCCATCTTGTTAAAAATGTCTTCTAAAATCCCCTCTGCAGCTTTATTCTGAGGTCCAAAAGATATCAAAAATAATAGCTGTCAAATTACCTCAACAATAGGGATCTCCCTGTTATTTCTCCTTTAACTCTGACAGGCAGCATTTTACCCAGCACAAATGCAAATATTCAAATGCTTACACATATTTTTTTAAACAGCTTTTAATATTTGAGAGCACTGGCCTAAAACCAGGTAAAAACATAAAGTTTCTTTTAAAAAAGGTATAGTAACAGCACATTTAATATTTTTAGTTCTTTCATGTCAATAGCTTGGATTCTTTCCTGAAAGAATGAATATACAATGGCCAGATAATACAGGAAAACAGAACTCTGACCTACAACTTCTGCTGCAGCCAGCCCAGGAAGCCAAACCACAACCCTGCAGTAACTGGCCTAGCACAGTCAGGATATGGTTAATAGCTGCCAGCTTCTCTAATTTCTGCCTATGCTTCCAACTCAAGACCAAGGAGAGAAAGCCAAACAAACAGGCTCTGCCAACCAAATATGCAAGATATTGTGATTCTAGTTTGCCCTCCTCCAACCTCCATGTCAATAACGTCCAATCAGAGCATACCTGAAGCCTTCATTTCCCCCCCTCCCCCTACTCCAACTGTAAAGTTTTCACACTTCCCTGGCTGCCTTTGAGTCTGACAAATTCAAGAGACAGTTGCTGACATCCATGCTATAGGAAGCTTTGAAGAAAAAAAAAGCCTCTGTTCTCTTTATGGTTTTCATTTATTTCTATAGCCCTAAAGCTGTTTAATGTTTTCAATGTCCCTGGGGCAGACTGAAAATTAAGATCAATGACTGACTACTGTTTTTGCGAGGTGGGGATTAACAGAGAGGTTGCTATTTTCTCTTGTTTCTGTCCCTTACTTTACTGTTTTAATGCTTCTCAAAATTACACTATTTTTATTGAAGTATAATTGACATACATTATATTAGTTCCAGGTAATGATGATTCGGCATGTGTATACATTGTAAAGTGATCACCACAGACTAGTTACCATATGTCACCATACAAAGTTACAAATTATTTTCTTTTGATGAGTGAGAACTTTTAAGATTCCCTTTGTAGCAACTTTCAAATATACATTGCAATAGTACAGTGTGCAGTGATCACACCATAAATGATAGCCCTTTTACTTATTTTAACTGGAGGTTTGTTCTTTTACATCCTGATTGTCCACTCTGTCCATTATCCTCCCCTCTTGCAACCCATTGATCTATTCTCTGTATCTATGACTTTTTGTTTCATTTGTACATCCGTGTGTGTGTTTTAGATTCCACATATAACTAAAGTCATATAGTGTCTGTCTTCTTCTAACTTACAGAACATGGCTCAGCCATAAAAAAGAATGAAATACTGCCTTTTGCAACAACATAACCAGACCTTGGGAGTATTATGGTGAAATAGACTAATTTTAAGTGAAAATGTATTGCTACAATATGATCATCATCGCTTCACTAATTGATTTAGTACATATGGAAGTTTAGCACTGTTATCAGACAAAACTGTTAGTACTTCCAGTATTCTAATCAATAGGGCGACTGCAAAAAGCACAATTTTCTACAATCAAACCTGATTCAATAAAAGGTATATAATAAAACTTCTGCAAAATCTTTCATAAATCATACAATATAATACAGACTTTGGATCAAAATATGAGTAAATTACTTTTCCTAAAACCAGTGGCTTTGAGAATTATAAAGTACTTATGTTCCTGATCTCATTTTGATCTCATTTTCAGAGACACAAGACTCATTTTGCAGAGGGTGGAAATGCTAAATTTATTTCTATTTAAAGCCATTCATGAACTTAAATTCCATGTGACTGGGTCTTTGCTTTTCAATGCAAAGAACAGAACTACTCAAAGAGAAACTCAGTTTAGTTAAAGAACATTTCCTTAATTTTCTGTCTTATATTCCTCCTTCCCTAGTACTGGCACTGAACATGAATGAAATGACTCCCACGTTGTAGCTGAAGATTAAACCACAAAGTTCAATGAAACTCTGCAGCGATTAAAAACATGTTTAGAAATCATGGCAGATGTACTTGATAAAATGAAGGGGAAAAAAACATCTAAAACTACTTAAAACAGGTTTCTCAAATTTAACAGCCATATATCACCTCAGGAGTCTTGTTAAAATGCAGATTCTGAATCAGGAGGTCAGTGATAGAGCCAGAAAGTCTGCATTTCTAACAGGCTTCCCAGTGACGCCAATACCACAAATAGCATTTTGAGTATTAGGGACCTAGGGACATTCATTTTGGGGGTGGGAAGTAACATGCCTTATATATGTTTTAGAATGCAAACTGAAAACCCTACTCTTAGTCTCCTTCTCCACATTTGTGGAAATTCTTCTCACTACTTACAGGATCAACTGTAAAAGTTAGAGGAAAACAATTATTTTAAAGTGCCTGAATCAGTACCCGGTATGTACTAAGTACATAATGAATGTTGGTTTTCATGGTGGCCACACTTTTAAACTGAATCTTAATATCTAACAATAAGTTCAAGTGTACTTATGTGTTCAACAATGTTCTACATTTTATATGTACTGATTCAAAATATAAACTCTTCCTATTCTCCATTTTATGGTAAATTAATTAATCACTGAGAGGTTAGGTAACTTTCGCAAAGCCCACAGGCATGAAGGGGGAATAAAGATTCAAATCCAGGCAGTCCCATCCTAGAGGCAAAATTCTTAAGCTAGTACACAACATCAGATTGTCAAACCAGACTGGCATGGATCAGAGATCTTTAACCAGCATTGAGCTTTACTAATGCTGAAGACATAGGCAAATGTCAGAAGCTGCTCCCAAGTTTCTTCTCTTGCTGGATAAGTCTCTCTGGCCCATTTATACACGACATTTCTAAGTGAGGTTCACAGAAACTCCTCACAGAAGGCTAGCATGTAAAATACCTCTGTTTTATACTCCAAAGAGTAGTATCACCTATGTGATAATTATCCAGGGGGTCATAGTCGTAGATCTTGAGCATTCCCCTGAGGAACATCCTGATGAAAGCATTTCAAAAAGTCTCCTCCTTCTAGGCAAGGATCATTAGGTTATTTACCCAAGGATTAGGTCAGATGACCTGTTTATTCCCCACAAAATCACCTCCTCTAACCCTACTCCCCAGCCAACAGTGAGAAAGATGAGCAGATCAGAGAACAGATGCTTTAAGTTATTTCAACCCTGTAAAAGTAGGCAATAGAGCCACTCAAGAGTAGAGCATATCTGGTATACTCAGACAAACTAGCTCCTTAATAAACAGTGAAAATAATACCATTAGAAAATACAGCAGCAATACTGGGGATTATTTACTTATCTAAGGGCTCTCACTGACAAAGAAGGTCTAAAATTAGGCAGATGGACAACAAAACCAAAGAGGTAATCAACAGAGTGCAGGAAAGAGCATATGGTCCATAGAGACAGTGGGGATACGTGTACCAAAGGGCACAAAATGGAGTTCAAAAGGGCAAAGCAACAGTCAACAGCCAAAGGACACAGGAAAAAAGAAATGGGCCAGAAGACAGCAATAAACCCTACACACACAACCTTACTAAAACTAAAGCAGCTATTTGACTCAGACCCAGACCTTCAAATGTACCTTGCCTGGGTCTTGAAGGTGGAATGAGATAATTGGTAGCAGCTCTCCAGAAGCAAGATGTCCAACCTGGGGAAAGCAGGAATTCTAGGCCGGCATATGAGGTCCATCAGATCAGAAAAGCATAAACTGGGGCCATTCCCGAGACTAATAAAAATGGCCTAATTTTCAAAATAAAAAAGTTCTATAAATCCATTTACATATGGTATTAAATATATAATTCCACCTTATCAATCAACTGCCTCATATATACATTCTAATTTTGCCTAAAATTTTGGCTCAAATAGTAAATCCTGTTGCACTAGCACTTCATTTTACTCAAGATGTACTTACTGATGCTCGTGTGCTGGAGTAGAAGTATGCATTCATCTAGAATAAACCTCTGAACTTGAAGAACACAGAATACCAGAAAATTGCTCTCATATGTGATGACTAATTTAAAATTATTCTTTGGGGTATATCAGCACATTTTATTTGTTTAAATGTTTATTTATTTTGAGAAAGAGAGAGAGAATGCGTGGGAGAGGGGCAGACAGAGAGAGAGAGAATCCCAAGCAGGATCCCCACTGACAGAGCAGAGCCTGAAACAGGGTTCAGTCTCATGAACTGAGAGATCACAACCTGAGCCAAAATCAAGAGTCGGATGCTTAATTGATTAAGTCACCCAGGCACCGCTATCAGCGTATTTTAAATCATAATCTGTAATCCCAAATACACCTAAAATTTCTGTCTCGTTTGTTCTGCTACAATGAGTAAGGAATGAGATGGGGTTGATTTTAAAAGCTAGTAAGTGTGTGTGTAGATTTGTCAGGAACCAGCACACGGGGGAGATAACGTCTTATTGAAATTGAAGAAGGGTAAAACTGGCCATTTCTAAGAATTGCACAAATACGTCTTTAAATGTGTAGATTCATATAATATGCTTAACAAAATGGTTGCAAAGTTTTCTTTCCAAAGAACTGTGGTAAAATCCAGTAGCAAATCTCATAAAATATGCTGCCTTCATCAAATAACTGTCATTTCTAAAGCCACTGGGTAACAGATGGGAAAACATGCACATTTACTAGTGATTTAGGACACTGAGCTTCGTTCCAGGTTGTTCGGCACTTTGTGATAAATGGTACCCACCAGCTCTCCTGAATTGTTTTCTTTTGTTTGTCTGTTGGATTGTTTTCTAAGACCATCACCTAGCAAATATTCGAAGAGTCTCCACTCTGGTGAATGAGATCACAGTTAATTGTCTCAAACTGAGTCTTCCTTGCAGATCATCCATTTCTTTTCCCATGACTCTGTGCAAGTCATTTTTCTGAGTGTCGGTTTCCTAAGATCTAATGAAGGGCACTATTTCTTCTTCTCTAAACTCATAAATGTGTGAAGCACAAAAGGGCAATTGACTGCAAAAATACCATTTAAAAAGGCAGAAGTAGTATGAACATTAAACTATTATAATTATGAAAACACTGGTCCATGATTTTTTTTTATGTTATGTAGGCACTTTTACCAATTACATCCTTCATTACCTTCACTAGTTTTCTATGTCACTAAGCTAAGAGAACATAATCAGTGCTTTATAGCAACTATAGAGGTGTGCCACCTAGACTTCTAGTGATATAAAAACATCAGGAGGCAAAAGTGAGAGAGTCTGTAAGTTCTTCCAAACTGATCTCTTTTTGTCCTTGCTCATGAACTTAATCTTAACGCCTATGCATCCAGCTTCCCCGCTTCTTCTACTGAGTTCTAATATAATGCAAAATTATAAATATCCCCAGAAAGTTTATACCACGCTACTTGGTTCTGTTTTTTCCCCTGATATGTATGTATGTATGTATGTATGTATGTATGTATGTATGTATTTTTTACTTTTCTCTTAGGCTTAGGAATTTAAAAAAGAAGTCTATGGGAGACCAAAAGCAAAAACATCCTTTCTCAGACAGCACGATGACTGATGCAGGGATTTCCCCAGACCTCTCTGGCTTTATATGCATTATTGGTCCATGCAGAGAGGGCTGTGACAGGATTTTCACTAAGTAAACAATCATTCTTTCTGCTGAGCTGCTAACACCTACATAAACTATACCCAGTGTCTGAACCAGGTACCATAACCAATGGAGGTGGGGTGGTGGTGAGGGAGGCCTGCATTATTTATTTTAGGGAAGAACAATGTATCAAGAAAATACCACAGGAAATGGTACATAATTGTCCAGAAAAAGAATGTCCACTTATGATAACCCAATTCTTCTGAAGAAGAATCAAGAAATCTTAGTGGGGCTGGAGGAGGGTAGTGGGACAGAGAGCAGTGCCTCCAAATCCCGGTTCCACAGAGAATCTACAGATACTTGTTACAAAATAAAGGCCCTACCTCCCCCTCTTCTCCCACTAAATCAGGAATTCAGAAAGAAGACCAAAAGTTCTCTATTAAAACTGCCTCTAATGAAGCTGTTCTATAGCCAAGTTTGGAAGATGACTGCCAAATCATACAGTCCAAATTCTCTATATTAGTGATGAGGGTGTTGAAGCTCAGAGATTAACTGAGCTGCTCAGATCCCCCAAACACACAGCTAAAAGAAATCTAGTTTCCTAACCCTGATTCTTTCCTCTCTGTGGACTATTTTCACATGATCAGGATGCTTATGAAGATACTATTTTTACCAACATGCACTGATCTGTCCTTGAAAAAATCTACACCTCAGGTCTCATTTCTGTGCTGATCCCAATACTCCATTCTTTAGCAAAAAACCCTTTGTTCTTATTTCTGGCATCGAAAAGCAAATAAACAAATGAATCTTCCTTTCATAAAGGAAATTGTCCAGAAAAAACAATGCCCACTTATGATAACCCAATTCTTCTAAAGAAGAATCAAGAAATCTTGGTGGGGCTGGAGGGGGCTAGTGGGGCAGAGAGCAGTGCCCCACTGCTCTATGGGACATAGACACTTCTACAGACATTGGCTACATTAGTTTGAGGAAGCTAACTAATCCTCTCCCAAAATGACAATATAAAACTGTTCAAAATTGTCATTAACAACCATTAACCATCTTTAACAAGCAATTGTCAACAAGCAACCATTTTGGTTCTAGATGTCACTCAAAGGAAAATAAGAATTGAGGAACATTTACTTATAAAAACTGATACAGCTTTGCATCATAATGGTGAAAAACAGGTGGCCTTTTTGGCCAAGTTGTCATCCTCCCAACTCAGTTGGTGACAAGGATTTTACCAGTGCAGAGAATGGAAACTAGCGACACTGCTGCCAGAAGGGGTGGTCTTGGTGTTAAGCAAGCAGCATAAACCACCAGAGTCACTGTCAATGAATTTAGCAACTAAGTGGGAAACAACTGGGAAAACATTCAGATCTGTTAGTTTGACCTTTCAATCCAAGATAGAGCATTCAGAGGTCTCTGAAAAAAAATTAGTTTCAGAAAAGATAGACAAAAGACAAATGACAAGCTCTCCATACTTTCATGGCTGACTGGGAAGTGTGTACATGTGGAGAGAGACCACATAGATAATACCACCTGAAAGTGAGAGCCAAAATAGCTTCCCAAATGGTTCACCTTACAATGTGTTTGCAAACCCACACTGATTAATTGGAAGAAAGTGGAAGACTGACAGGTTCAATGTATTTGAGGAGAAACATGAGTGTTTGCAAACTATAGAAAGGAAACAGGGGGAAGAGGGCAAGTTCCATAGTTTAAGTTCAAAACTGCCATAAAATAGACAAGAAAGAGAACAAAAAAAGAGGAGAAGAGAGCAAGAGAGAGAGAAGAGCGAGAGAATTTAAGAAAATTCAAAATTCAATTTAGCTATAATATTATATCTATAATTTCCATTTCTCAACAAAAAAATTTGAGACATGCAAAAAAAGGAAAGGAAGAAGACGACTATGATATATATTCAGAAACAAAGTTTATATAAACTGATTGGGATGAGATATTGTCATATAAAACAAATACATTCAGCTAATTATGGTGTGTATATATACATATATGTATATATCTACAAATATTTATTTTTTACTAAAAGAAGAAAAATCTAAAATCCTAAATCAAAATTATCTATCTCAAGAGATCAGAAAATAAGAGGAAATCTAGCCTAAAGCAAAGGAAGGAAATAGCACCAAAAAAAAAAAAAAAGTGAAAATCAATGAAATAGAAAATACAAATGGAGTAGATGAATGAATGAAGCCTAAAGCTGCTTTGTGAAAATATCAACAAAGTTGGTAAAACTCTGGTTAAACTGGCCAAAAAAAATAAGAGAGAGAAGAGGTACATTACCAAAGTCAGGATATATCATGACAGATGCTATGGATACTAAAAGTTAAAAGCAAATATTATTTAAAACTTTATACCAATAAATTACACAATTTTGTTTAAATGGATATATTTCTTTTTTTTTTTTTTTTTTAATTTTTTTTTTTTTCAACGTTTATTTTTTTGGGGACAGAGAGAGACAGAGCATGAACGGGGGAGGGGCAGAGAGAGAGGGAGACACAGAATCGGAAACAGGCTCCAGGCTCTGAGCCATCAGCCCAGAGCCCGACGCGGGGCTCGAACTCACGGACCGCGAGATCGCGACCTGGCTGAAGTCGGACGCTTAACCGACTGCGCCACCCAGGCGCCCCTGGATATATTTCTATAAAAACACATGATACCATAACAAACTCAGATAACAAATCTTCATAGACTTATAACTAATAAATGAATTAAATTTTCAATTAAAAAATCATTTCACAAATAGAATTCCAGGCCAAGATGTCTCATTGATGAATTCCACCAAAATTCAAGGAGGAAATAATACCACTACTAGATGAATAATTCCAGCAAACAGAGGGAGAAAAAAACACCATCCATCTCATCTACTGAGCCAATATTACTCTGATCCCAAAGCCAGATGCAAAAAAGTGCACAAAACTCATCAAATGGTATACATTAAAGACGTGCATCTTTTTATATCAATTATACCTAAGGAATACATACATACATACATACATACGTACGTACATGTCGTAGTTACCTTTTGCATTGAAATGCCAAAAATAAATAAATAAAACAAAAGAAAAAATTTAATGGACCAATGACCCTCATGAATCTAACTGCAAAAATCAGTAAGATATTAGGTAATCAATTGTAAAAAAAAAAAAATGTATTAGGAAATCAAATTCAGCAACTCATAATGCAATTTACAAACAATGACCAATAATCTTTATCTCAGGAATGCAAAAGTAGTTTGACTTTAAAAATCAATTAATGGGGGCGCATGGGTGGCTCAGTGGGTTAAGCATCCAACTTCAGCTCAGGTCATAATCTCAAGGTTTGTGAGTTCGAGCCCCACGTCGGGCTCTGTGCTGACGGCTGGAGCCTGGAGCCTGCTTCAGATTCTGCGTCTCCCCCTCTCTCTGCCTCTCTCATGCTCTGTCTCTCTCTCTCTCAATAATAAATAAATGTTAAAAAATTAAAAAAAACATATCAATCAATTAATGCAATGCACCATATTACTACATATAATCAATATAATCTCATGATAAAAAAAAAAAAAAAATCTCAGCCTTGGTCTATCCCCTTACTCATGAAATGAATTTTCTAACTCTGAAATACAATACATACATACATACATACAATAGTTGCATTTCTATCTATAAGAAGTAAAGAGATGAGGGGGATACTTAGGTTTAACAGAGTTCTCCATTCATAATAATTATTTATATCTCTAATTTCAGAGTTGATAAAACAGAGAGATTATGAAATAAACCCATTGTCACCAGCTGAATAATGACATATGCCACCACTCTCTTCAAGAAAAGAGGCTAATTTTCCAGACGCAAATGGTACTCTGTAAACTCAATGTAAAGAGAGGAATTATCAACTATTGCATTTATTAGTACAAATGATATGGATCTACATGCTATGGGGATCAGAGGACAAAGCCACCAACTACATGGGATACAAAGGCGGTGTATTCTGTCCGCACTTACAAAAGGATGCCCTGGGGCGCCTGGGTGGCTCAGTGAGTTGAGCACCCGACTCTGGCTCAGGTCATGCCCGCGTCAGGCTCTGTGCTGACAGCTCAGAGCCTGGAGCATGCTTCAGATTTTGTGTCTCCCTCCCTCTGCCCCTTCCCCACTCATGCTCTCTGTCTCTCAAAAATGAATAAACATTTTTAAAAAATTAAAAAAAAACTAATTTATAAAAAAAACAAAAGGATGCCCTGATCACAAGAAAGAGAGAGTTAGTCTTTATTCCATTACCCACTCAACAATCCTATTCCATAGTTACAAACAGAGGTACTACTTAAATAGTGAGAAGAGAGTGGTGGAAAAGATACACAAGCCCTGATCTTACAGAGCTTGGAGTTTTCACATATAACTATGATAACTACTACAAAAGATAAAAAGTTGTGTAAGATAATATTGGAGTAAGAAGCCTCAACACACTTGAAGGGGATCAGGAAAATGTTTTTACAGAAGCAAAACTTTAGTCTTAAAAATTAGTAAGAATTAGCTAAAATAAGGGAACCTCAGGGATTGAGCAAGAAGGATATTCCGGGCCAACGGAGGACAAGTGGAAAGTTAAAGGAACTGACAGAAAGCAAAATATAATAAAAATTTTTTTTCAACGTTTATTTATTTTTGGGACAGAGAGAGACAGAGCATGAACGGGGGAGGGGCAGAGAGAGAGGGAGACACAGAATCGGAAACAGGCTCCAGGCTCTGAGCCATCAGCCCAGAGCCTGACGCGGGGCTCGAACTCACGGACCGCGAGATCGTGACCTGGCTGAAGTCGGACGCTTAACCGACTGCGCCACCCAGGCGCCCCAATAAAAATTTGAATAAAACCCATATTGACTATAATACATATTTTACAAATATAAATATTTGAATCATAATTCTCCACAATAATATATGCCATTTAATGCAGTAGTTACTTCATAATCATTGGTTCTTAACATCCTTTGAAGAAGATACATTAATACTTGTGATTCTGAGAAATTCTAATTATCTTTAGTATTATCAGTAAAATAATCTGATGAAGTTTTCTTTCTTATTAAGAGCAAAAAATAATCAATGGACTTAAGAGTACAAACAGAGAGATGTTAACAGTGGCAAAATTAAATCACCACTACAGATTAATTTTTATTAAGACCTATTTTTATTATTTACTGAAAAACATCCAGCACTAAGAGCCAGGACATCTGGATTCTCATTCTTGACTGTTATTTAATTCAATCGATGGTACCTCGATTTTTTGTTGTTGTCGTTTTGATTTTAATTTCCTTAGTGAGCATTTGTTTTACGTACCTAAAAAGATTATTCTATGTGTAATACAATGTTCTATTTCTGCTTCCATTTTATTTTTATTTAATTTTTATTTACTTATTTTGAGAGAGAGAGTGTGAGCAGAGGAGGGGCAGAGAGAGAGGAAGAGAGAGAAGCCCAAGCACGGCCCACATTCAGTGTGGAGCCCAACACAGGGCTCTGTCTCACAACTACGAGATCACCACCTAAGCTGATATCAAGAGTCAGATGCTTAACCAACTGAGCCACCCAGGCACCCTGTGTTTCCATTTTTCTAGTTTGGATTTTCATCATACCAAGCCTGGATAACTGCAATGGCCTTTCATATATTTAAATCCTGTATCCTTATATTCCAAACAATGGCACTGCAATAGCTTTCTAAGTATCTTTTTTTTTCAACTTATTTCGTATTTCTAAATTCTACAATGAATTTCCATTGCCTGTAGGTTGTGCTTACACAACTCTGCCTATATTAAAGTCTGTTTCTTCGTGTCCAACAAGAATTGTGCCTAGATAACAGGAAGCCTCTGCACAGCCAATGTTTCATCACAGAGCTGAGAACATACCATCAGTATGATGACTCTCACCAGGACTTCAATTTCACTTTTTTGCCCTCATCATCAATATAAACCCTACCCATTCTTCAATATCTACCTTCAGTTAGCATTCTGCTAACCCTCATGATAATTTTTTGAAACTATTGCAATATATATTAATCTGTACTTTCTCTAAAGGCCAAGAATAGTGATTACCTAATATACTTGATTAAGTTAATTTAAAGAATGAGTTCTAGTAATTTCTTGTGCTGTGTCCCCAGTAAATTTTAAGCTCTTTAAGGGCAGTCATGTCATGTTTTCCTCTAAATCATTTCCAACTGCAAGTGCTGACCACATACAAAATCAATAAATTTTGAGATAATTATTTTAGGCAAAATTGTTTTATGTCACAGTAGGTTAGGAGACATGGTACAATGACCTTCCTTCCAGAACAGGTCACACCATTTCTATAAGCCCACAGAAATAGAGCTGAATAACAGAATCAAGGTCATTTCTTTCAATGATTAAAAGCATTTCCCTAATCTGCTATGCTCTTGGTATGCAAAACAAACTAAAATAATTTTCAGGCTTTGTCAAATTAAAAAAAAAAAAAATCAGTCTTTGATCAACAGCAGCAAAAGATGTAGGTTACCTTTTCTCATGATCATGGTTTCTTCCCTGCCAGGTAAGTACAGGTTACCTATTCTCTAAAGTAGACCAGTCATAAACAAGAAATGTAAAAAAAAGTTTCCACACATTTTGTTCTTTCACAACAAGCTCAAGTTTGTCAAATCAATACCAGCAAAAAATATTTCTTCCTCTTCATGAATAGCAGGCTACTACAACACTGTCTGTGATAGGAGGGTCCTAATTCAGACTCTTCCTTGCAATAGAAAATAGAAAGGCTGCTAGTTTTGCTATGCTCTGATTTCAGGAGTTTAATGAAAACTCTAAACTGACCTTTAGAAAATTTTAAATGTTGCCATTAAAAAGAATATGAGGGGCGCCTGGGTGGCGCAGTCGGTTAAGCGTCCGACTTCAGCCAGGTCACGATCTCGCGGTCCGTGGGTTCGAGCCCCGCGTCGGGCTCTGGGCTGATGGCTCAGAGCCTGGGGCCTGTTTCCGATTCTGTGTCTCCCTCTCTCTCTGCCCCTCCCCCGTTCATGCTCTGTCTCTCTCTGTCCCAAAAATAAATAAACGTTGAAAAAAAAAAAAAAATTAAAAAAAAAAATAAAAAAATAAAAAGAATATGAATGTGCAATTCAATCACTAACTTATCTATTATTAGTTACTAAAGTTTGGTAAAATCAGAGTCTGGCAAATAAAATTAATACAAATTTCCATATGCATATATTGAAATTTTAACCTAATGACTTCATTGTTAACATTCTATAAGCTAATCACCATTAGTTGGCTTTACCTATATTGTCTTACTTATCTTTCCAAAGAATTGGTAAGTAAATGTTATTACTCTATTTTGGATTAGTAACCGAAATTCAGATTTGATACTTGCCCAAAATCATGCTATTAGAAAGAAGCCAGATTCAAACCAGGTCATCTGCCCCAAGAATATTCTTTTCATTATACTAGTTAATAACATATAAATAATTACTGTTATTAAGGAAACATTATCTTAATATACCCATTATAAAGTGACAATTTCCAATACCATATTAATCTTAACAACTACACACTTCTTAATCTTACTAAATGTAGGAATTAGTGAATCTCTGAAACTAGTGAAAGCTTAGAAAGGATTTCTTCTCTCTCTTGACTTTCATTAAAATCTTGTCCCTAAAATGTACTGGCCAGAAAACACTTAACTATATGCCAAACATATGTATTTTGTATATTCATCATAGGATCTCTTTTTATTCTATGGTGGCAGAAATTTAACAGGCATTCCTACAGTTCACCAATATATAATCCAAAAATATCAGAAGTTTGCCAGTGAAAGTATTTGAAGGATTTTTAGGATCACTGACATTTTTTAAAAATCTAACTACAAAACATTAATGGGTTTCTTTATTTCATAAATTGAGAAACCCAGTGACTCATGTATATACTAGCTAGGAGAGCAGAAGTGATTTGTTTCAGCAAGGAATGGAAACCTCACTCTCCTATGATTAATGTTCAGGTGTCTCCTTTGTGTTTTTCAGCTAATTTTTACATTAAAATTGTTTTGATTTTAAAACTGAGCTCACAATCTTTGTGGAGCCGATTCCTCCAACTTTGTCAATTATGGATAAAGTCCAAATCACTAAATCTAAAGTGTATTTGTACTTGCATGTTCCACAAAAACATCTAGCACTCAATCACATCTTTCCTTCTTGTGAAAATCAGTAGCTGCACTGATGCTACATGAGGAAACTTCAGATTCACCTGCACCAAGGTTCACATCAAGACTTACATAATACTATTAGGACACTTTGGATAAAACTAGTTTATGGGCCTGTGTACAAAATTAGATGTGCAAAACATAGGTAAATCTCTTTTGAAGGAGAATATGGTAGGAATAAGATCAAACAGTTGAATAAGTGGAATAGGTTGAATGGTGACTCCCCCCCACAAAAAAGATATGTCCTCTGGACCCTTCAACCTTACTTGAAAATAGGGACTTTGCAGATGTGATTAAATTAATGATCTCAAGATGAGATCCTTCTGAATTAAGGTGGGCCCAATAGGGAGTTCTAAAAGAAAAGGAGAGAAAGACATAGAATACAAGGCCATGTGAAGATGGAAGCAGAGGTCAGAGCTATGCTACCATAAGCCTAGGAATTCCTGGAGTCAGCAGAAAAGGATGAGGCAAGGAAAGATTTTTCCCCTGAATCTTCAGAAGGGTCATGACATTACTAACAACCTTTCATTTTGGATAGTGACCTCTAGAAATTTGAAAGAATCATTATCTATTGTTTTATTCCCTCCAAATTTGTGGCAAGTTGTTAGGGTAGCGCTAGGAAATTAATACTGAAGTAACAGATTATTTGAATTATTATTTACAAATGTATAATGTTTCATATCACTTTCGATTTAATGCATTTGGCAGACTAGATAACCACAAAACATTCCTTATAAGACAGTAAACCAAATGTTTAATTCAATTATTATTGTCCTAAAATAAGCTTAATATTAGAATTTTCTAGGTGTCTTGCTAACATATATTCATGAATACGTATAGAATAAAAATTAATCTTTGGCAACTGGAAATCTAGGGTATCTCAAGATTAGGATACTTAAGTCAGCCAGTGTAGAAGAAAACTAAGTTTATATATATATAATTACTGACACTGCATATATTATTTATTTTATATATATGTCATATTCCTTTTGGTTGAGGGGTGAGGGCAGCCTCATCTCAGAAGAGATTACACTAATATGGGTGAAATGCTTACACTTTATGTTTACTCTCCATGGTACACAATTCTTATGCTCAATTAAATGCATGTCAGATAATCTTAACTGTTGAGTTTCCCTTAAAAAGGTAAATAACATACATAAATACATATTCAGTGGTATCACCTATTATTCCTATAGAAAAACCATTGCATTTAGAGAATAGTTGTCTGCTCACAATTTAAAACCATTTGGGTCTCAAGAAGACATCTGCACTCCCATGTTCATTATAGCATTATGCACATCAACCAAGATATGGATACGGTTCCATTGATAGATAAATGGATAAAGAAATTGTGATTAGACAACAGATATGTTATCAACCTTGAAAAAGAAAGAGATCCTGTAATTTACAATAACCTGAATGAACCTGGAGGACATTATGGTAAGTGAAATAAACCAGACACAGCTAAACTGCATAATCTCACTTACATGTAGATTCTTACAAAGTCAAACACTGAAATGCAGGTAGTAGGACAGTAATTACCAGGAGTGGAGAGGTGAGAGAAACGGAAATGTTGGTCAAAGGGTACAAAGTTGTAGTTATGTAGGATGAATAATTCTATAGATCTAATGTAGAGCATAATCACTCTAGTTAATAACACTATATTGAATACTAGATATTTACTAAGACAGTAGATTTCAGTTCTTACCACACACAAAAAATGATAATGTATGTGAAAGGATGGTATGTTAATTAGCTTGACTGTAGCAATCATTTCATTGTGTATATGTGTATCAAATCATGTTGTATACCTTAAGTGTATATAATTTTCATTTAAAAATAAAATTATAAAAGAAAAAAACATACAAAAGCAGAAAAACTGTATAAGACCAAATTCTTGAAAGATTCATACTCTTAATGCTTATCAGTACTAAAAGGATATTTTTTATTCTGTTAATCTAGTTTCACAGAAAAACTTTAAGTAGAGAGTGTGCTCAAATAAATTATCCTTGAATATCATCTGGAACTATGCATTCTAATAACTTCACCTATAGATATTGTTCAAAGAAAGTCTTCTAATTTCATCTGAAATAAAATTCAATTGAAATATTTTATCCAAAAGAAGAACACTCTATTCACCTCAATCATGGAAGCTCTTATTAGAGTATGTAATACTCTAGTTATTTTTGTCTAATAGTAAGCAACACATGAGATGCCAACAAAGACAGAAATTTGCTTTATAACCAACCTTGAAGGCATTCTATTTCTCAAGTGGTCCACATTATCCACTCTAAACTGCAAGATAGTTCAGAGACAAGATACAGGACAGCATAAAAAATCTACCTCCTACCAGGAAAAACGAAAAAGAAATGTTTTCAATGCTTATTTCCACATCTTCCAGAGGATTCATCACCTCTCACCATTCATGTTCATGTAAGAAACAAGTATTTTTACGATAATAACCATAACAATGCTAATTTTATTCATGACAAGTAGTAATTCTCTTTACCTTCTCTGATCTCATTTAATCCTCATAACAACCAATAAGCCAATATGATTACTGCTTCCTCACAGGTGAGCAAACGGAAGGACAAATTTAGTGACTTGCCTAACATCTCAGAGTTGACAAAAGGAAAAACCATGATTTCAACTTTAATGTGTATAACTGCAACATCTGTGATTTAATTATCTCATATTTCTGTTTAGGAAGTAATATGCAGTTAAGGAATAACTACCAACTCCTAATAAGTAATACACTTCATTTACTAATCTACCCCTCTACTCACTGACATGTAGAAATCCACAAAGTGATGAATATTTTTAAATACAACAGTAAAAACCTAGTTTGGCCTCAATCAGGTGAAGGAAACAAGTGAAGATAGGTAAGGAACTTTTGGACCTGATGATCAATACATAAGTTAGATATTATTGCACCAATAATATAAAGTATATTCTCAAGACAGCAAAATAGTGCATCTGACAACACGTGGTATATGTTTTTGAAGGGCTTTTAACTACGCAAACTAAGTATCACATTATTTCTGTAATCACTCCTTTTTGTGTACAAATTGTTTTATTTTATTTACAGGTTTTTGGTTTTTTTCAACAATGGCATACAAACAGATGGTTGATTTTGAAAGTTTTACCTCATGCAGTAAATGTATCTCTGTCCAGATGGACACTGGGCTATGGTGCCAATACTGTACCTTAACCATATGGACAAAAAGATTTACAGCAGAAGACACTATGTTCAGCTTTGTACCTCAATACAAATAATGTCCGACTAACTGTCAGCCAGCATTAATTTTGTGGTCAAGGAATCAGAAAGCAACAGGCCATTTAAGTAAAATATCAAAAACACAATTTTTGAGATAGCTAGTTATATATACTTGGGATAATATTTTTAAATACACAACAAATTTCAAGTTGACAAAGGTAATTAATTGTCTGTAATCAAATTTATGGAGGTATAATTTATTTAGAGTAAAAGTCACTCTGGGGTGCCTGGCTGGCTCAGTCGGTTAAGCATCCGACTTCAGCTCAGGTGATGATCTTGTGGTGTGTGAGTTCGAGCCCTGCGTCGGAGTCTGTGCTAACAGCTCAGAGTCTGGAGTCTGCTTCAGATTCTGGGTCTCTCCTCTCTCTCTACCCCTCCCATTCTCATGCTCTGTCTCTGTCTCTCAATAGTAAAGAAACATTAAAAATACTTTTTTTAAAAAGTCACTCTTTTTAGAGATACAGTTCTACAAGCTTTGACAAAGTTATATAGTCATGTAACCACCACCACAATGAAGACGTAGAATTTTTCCAACATCCAAAACACTTTGCTCATGTCATTTGTTAATATGACAAATTACACTGTTTTATTTTCAAATATTATACCAACCTTGCTTATATGGGATAAATCTCATCAATCTTGAGTTATCATACTTTTTGTATAACACATTTTGGGTTTAGTTTACTGAAATTTTATTTAGAATTTCTGTCTTTGAGTTCAGGATCAGTCTAATGCTGCCTTTACAGAATAAGCCAGAGAATATCCCATACTTTTCATTTTTTTATCCCATATTTCTCAATATGGGGGAAATGGTTTGTGTAGAAATGGGATTATTATTATTATTATTATTTTTAATTTATTAGTATCCAACAGTGAAACCATATTTCTGAACATTTCTTTGTGGCAAAGTTTCGAGTTATATGCACAAGTTCTTTAACAGACAAAGGACTACTCAGGTTATCTATTTTTTCTTGAGTTAGCTTTAAAAAATTGTTTCTAGAAATTTGGCTACTTTATCAAAGTTTTCAAATTTATCAGCATTAGCATTTTTATAACATTCTTTATTATATTTTAAATAATGGTAGAATTCATTTCAGCTCTCTTATTCTTGACATTGGTTTTCTAAGCTTTCATTTTTTTCCATTATTAGTTTGGCTAAAAATTTATCAGTTATTCATCTCAAAGAACCAAATTTTGGTTTAATTAATTTTATTTTTTCTCCTTCAATTTCATTGCTTTCTGCTCTTCATTATTTTTTTCTACAAATATTGGGTTTAATATAATTTTCTTTTCCTAATGTCTTAATAACTTATACAAGTTGAGGTTGTTGATTTCAGTCCTTTCTTATTTTCTGGTATAGGCATTTTGAGCGAGGAATTTCTCCCTAAGTACTGCCCAAGAAGTATCCCCAAATTTTCATATGTTGTGATTTCATTTTAATTTGGTTTGCAATACTTTTTGATTTTCCTTCTGACTTTTTTTGACCTAAAGATTATTTAAAAGTGTACTATTTAGTTTCCAAGATCTGGGGATTTTCCAGAGATATTTCTCTTATTGATTTCTAATTCAATTCCACTGTGGTCAGAGAATATACCTTACATGACATGAAATCTTTTTTAAATTCATTGAGACTTGTTTTATGATTCAGAATATAGTCTGTCCTTCTGCACTAGAAAATATGCATTTGACTGATATTGGGTATTATATTCTATAGATATCAATTAGGTAAAATTGCTTGGTAGTAGTATTCAAATACATATTTTTTAATTTTTTAATTTTTGTTTTTGAGAGACAGAGACAGAACACAGGCAGGGGAGGGGCAGAGAGAGAGGGTGTCACAGAATCTGAAGCAGGCTCTAGGCTCTGAGCTGTCAGCACAGAGCCTGATGTGGGGCTTGAACTCATGAGTTGTGAGATCATGACCTGAGCTGAAGTGAGATGCTTAACCCACTGAGTCACCAATGCACCCCTCAAATATTTTCTAGTCAGTTATTTTTTGTCTGTTTATTATACCAATGATTGAGAAGAGATGTGAAATTTCAAACATTTGAAATTAATTCTGGGTTTTTCTATTTTTTTAAACTTCTATCAGTTTTTGCTTCACATATTTTAAAGATTTGTTATTATGTGCATAAATGTTAGGATCATTATGTACTTTTTTTTTCAACATTTGTTTTTTTATTTTTGGGACAGAGAGAGACAGAGCATGAACGGGGGAGGGGCAGAGAGAGAGGGAGACACAGAATTGGAAACAGGCTCCAGGCTCTGAGCCATCAGCCCAGAGCCTGACGCGGGGCTCGAACTCACGGACCGCGAGATCGTGACCTGGCTGAAGTCGGACGCTTAACCGACTGCACCACCCAGGCGCCCCATGTACTTTTGATGAATTAACCAGTTTAGCATTGTGACATTGTTTTTTATTCCTACTAATATTCTTTGTTATAAAATCTGATTTGCCTGATATTAATATAAACATTAATAAAGATCTCTTTTGAATAATGGTACATGGTATATTTTCAATTCTTTATTTTTCATATTTTTATGTCTTTATAATTGCACTGCATTTTTATAGGCAGCACTTGGTTGGGTATTTTAAATACAATATTACAACCTCTGCCTTTTAATTAGAGTTTATAAACCATTCATATTTAATGTGATTATTTATTTGATTATTCCCTTTTTAAAATCAATACTGAATTTGTAAATTTATTTTAGGGATAGTATAAATTTTGTAAAAGCATAGTCAAAGACAAAATTTCTTTCAAAAAAAGGGTTTTTCTTAAATTCATAACAAATAAGTTATCATATTTAGTTGAAAAAAAAGGAACATTTTAAACTATTCCAACATACTAGGGAGTAGAAATTCCAGAAACACAGAGATTGCAGCCCTATGTATAAAGTCAAGACTACCATTGAACAAATGCTTTTAAAAGAAATTTAAGGGTTAAAAAGAAAACAAAACCAAATCAAAAGAAAGTGAAACCAAAAAATAAGAATTACCACTAATGTATAACATTTCACTGGAAAAAAAAAATATGTCACTTTTATTTTAGATAGTTTTCTCTCCTTTTCTATGACTTTCATTCTGTTCATAATACTCCTGTTGAAAATCTAGTTTGCTGAAAGTCAAAATTAGTGCAGGCCAATTTATCTATTTTATACAACAACTCATCATATATCCTCTATTATCCTGAAATCCTGAGGTCTCAAGTTCACCAGAGTTCCCACACAGTTTATGTAACCACATATTTCTAAAATGTTTTCCACACAAAGCAGCATCCATGCATACATATATGTGCATGTATTTTTCCTAAAACTTGGATAATCATCATAATTATTTTTCTTCTTATATATGATGCCGCTTCTGGCCAATGAAGCTGTTCACTGGTATGCAAAATTGGCCAGTACAGCTTTTTTTAAAAATGTTGTCATGGTTTTAAACCTTTCCTACTTTCTCCTCTGCTGAGCCATCATTACTAACTGACAATTGTTACAGTTCAGAAATAAGCTACATGACGAACTTCCTGGGGATCTATAAAACATATATCTCTGTCTATAGGTTTTCATGATTCATTTGTAAATAAAGTATATGGGTTCTTAATATGAACTCGGAAGTTTCTGTTTTAGAGTCTTAAAGGACTTCCAAAATATCTCCACCTATTTCTAAATTCTTCTCTTTTTCATGAAAAGTTGATGGTACTGAAAAACTTTTGTATAAATAAGATGTTAAAATATTTCTAAAGCCTCCAAATGGATTACCCAAATACCTCCTAGAGATTTCATAAATAATTAAGGAATAATCAAAATCTGGAATATCAATAAATTGTTTAAATAGTCTAGAAACTCTGAGTCCAAATGCTTTCTAAATTGGATAATTCACTGTATTTTAAAAGGTCATCGTAAATCAATAACAAAACAGAAGCTAAATTATAAATATACACAAAATAGCATTTAAAAATAAAAATCCCATGTATTTATAGCACGCAAATTCTTCAATTCCCTTAAAACAGAGGCTGGAAAAAAAAAAATTTGCGTATGACATTTCGCTAAAGTTTGAGAAGCACCAATACTTTATTTACCAAGAAGTATCACAATACCCTGGGCTTGTGATACAGGCTATCTAAAAGACTAGGACCTAATTGTAGGATTAAAAATCGTTTTGCCACCCTTCAAACCTTACCACTATATTAACAGGGAGCCTGTACTTTCTACTCAATTTTTTTCTATAATCTGACACTTCTCTAAAAATGAAGTATATTAATTTTATTTTTAAAAAAACCAAAAGTTTCTTGTACTTGAATACAAAAATGACTGGAAAAGTAGAAGGAGAATCTGTAAGAAAAGTACAGTTGTGACCATACCATATACATATTGGCATTAAGATAACATTTAGAGAGTGTGCTATATGTAGCACATACAATAAATATTTTATATTAATATTAACACTCTCCCTGGACTGTAAGCATCATGATAAATTTCTGATTATGAGAGAATTTAAGTACTTTATTGGGGAATTTACGTAATACTCATGTTCACCCAGAGAATAAGTGGAAAGATTGAGAATTAATTCAGTCTGTTTGGCTTGAAATTCTAGTTTTAGGAAATAGTTTGCCAGATAAATATAAACTAAAAGAGACTTTTAGTACCTAAAGCTTCACTGGAAAACATTTTCAGAACTGTCTATTTAAAATTAGCATAAAGAGGATTCCCAAGTTACGCATGCCTATGTGTGTACAAAAACATGCTCATCTTTTCTGGCTCCTATACATGCAGCCCAAATGTAATCAAAGAACTTGTGTACTTTTAGTGAATTTGTTTGCCCATTAGCTGTAAGAAAAGGGTATGCTAAAATCAATTTTCTTCTATTTGAAGGTAGGAAATTTGGAACTATAAGCTAAAATTAGATTCGGTAATCATTTGGAGATTTTTGTTTGTTTTTTCTGTCTCCAGTGAATAGAATATACGTACATATATATTTTAACTTTTAGAAATAATGAAAATACTGAATACATTTGTTGTCTGTCCTTTGCTATTTTGCATGAGAAATGCTTTCATCCAAAAGCCAGGTAAAGCACAATTATAGAATTTCGATGTGACTATTTAAATCAAATGATTCAGGCACTAGCTTCTTTCATCAGCCTGTTTATTTGTATGCAGAATAACTTTACCCAGAGCTCCAGATGAATAAATACTATCAACTATCAAAACACTTACTCTATGTGCTAAAAAATAATTGCAATACAACACACTTCTTCAAGAGTCACTGCTATCTTCAGATTTAAAAATTGCTGTATTCCCTGAGAGAGAAAAAAAGGAAACAGAACAGAAAACAAACCAAAGATGGATCCCCTGATCCTCAGTTTGGCACAAAGAACTCTTACAGTTGTGTAGGCATATTATATCCATTCATTACCACAAAATAAAATTGGTTCTTCAGAAAAAATGAATTGTGTTCAAAGGTTTGACAATCCTATTTAATACAATGAAAAACTATTTACTAAACCAGTCTGAGTTTTCCCAAAACTGAGATGAATAGTATAAAGTCTTGAATATTTCCTTGTGGTACTGAAGACAAAGAAAGAGGACACTGACTGGTCATAGTCAGAATGGGGCTATTTTCAGCCCAGCTATAAATGAGCTAACATGATTACAGAATAGTGAATATTCTACAAAAAACACTAGAATTTCAGATGTAAATGTGTGGAGAGATATAGGACATTTGCCAATGGAGACAGAAGGTTTAAATCAGCAGAGCATTTGGTCCAATAAAATATTAATTTATAGTATTAATCTGAATGTTTTTAAAACAAAAGTTAACTCTACAATTTTGGAATCCAGATAGAAAGAAAACATCATCCATATTCTGGGTAATATGGGCTTTGAGAGATCTAATTTACCTTCTTAAAGGATACTCAAAAATATCTCCACCTAATTCTAGATTATTCTCATTGTTCTGAGTAGTTGTGGGTACTAGATAAACTTTGGATAAAAAAAGATGCTAAGTATTTTGAAAGCCCCCCAATGTGTTAAACAAATATTTCCTAGAGATTTCAGGAATGACGAAGATATAATAAAAATTTAGAATCATATCAGCTCTTCCAAAACAAAAGGGAGTTAGTAAAAATCTGAATTACAAATTAGAACTTAGAAAAAAAAAAAAGACAAAACGTGTAGAATCTATTCGGGCTTTATTTACATTTGACTAAATAAGATTGGAAGAGTGAGAGGAGGGCGATAAAGGGTCTACCTATTTAAACGTTTGAGCCCTACAATGTAAGTGTTTCAAAGTGCTGTCCAAGAAGAATTTGGGCCACTACCAGGGGCCAAATGTCCTTTTACTCCCTTATTTATGCACATGTGCATGCACACATGCGTGCACACACACACACACACACACACACACACACACACACACACGCTTCAGAAGGCCTTTGCTTGGAGTTCAATTCTGAGCCTAAGGACCTTGTGCTATCACATTTTCTACAATATTTTTTACTATGGTTCTTAAATGTGTCAGGCAAAAAGACTGTGTAAAATTAGATATATTATTGCCTAACACCACAGATTAAGAATTTTTCTTCATGTTATCAAGTCAAGCACTTTTTTCTGGTCATTGTGCTCTGATATATATTGAAGTTGGCTAGGCTCACCCCAATCAATTTGACTGTTGTTGCTCAAGTCAAATTTCCCAAGACCCCAAGTTGCCCTGATAAAAAGGGAATGTTTGGCAAATGAATGTCACATTAACTTTTTCTGGAATCCCTCATTTTTCAGTCCTTTCCACTGGTCTCTAGATTTTGGACATTATTTTTCAGATGGACATACCAGCTGTTTTCTGGAAGCTCAGCTCCTCCCAATGACCTTGGGAGTAATGACTTCAAAAACACTTATTTTGCTTTAATTCTTCCAACTGTTTTTGAGCAAGGCAAAATTTAAGTGTCAATGACTGTGGACCACAATTCTTTCTTGCATGAATTCTTATTTATAAAATTTTACAAAGTATTGTTTGGTATAGTAATTTTTTTAATTTTTTTTAACATTTATTCATTTTTGAGAGAGACAGAGTGTAAGCACAGGAAGGACAGAGAGAGAGAGGGAGACACAGAATCTCAAGCAGGCTCCAGGCTCTGAGCTGTCAGCACAGAGCCCAACATGGGGCTCAAACTCACAAAAGGCGAGATCATGACCTGAGCTTAAGTTGGATGCTTAACCGACTGAGCCGCCCAGGTGCTCCTTAGTATAATCATTTCTTAAAGTAAGACAACACATAACTAAAACTAAACAGTGTGTGTTGCCTTCTCTAACAGATTTTTGAAATTTACAACTTACTTCAATTCTTGAAATCTCTATTTTACTCAACCATCAAATTTCACTGAATTGGGCCACCCATCACAATTATTTTCTCTCAGCTTTTTTGCTTGTGTATTCAAAGTATACTTAAGTAAATAAGCAACTAAATGAACATCCTATTTTCATATATACTAATGTTCAAAATAACTGATCCATAAACACATTATGGAACTAAAAACATTGGTAATAAGTAATAACAAATGAGTAAAACTATAGCCTCTATTAATTTGGTCTAAAAATAATAAGAAAGAATTATTACCAGTTAACAATCTGGGGAAAGACAACAGGACAAAATGTAGAAGAAAAGCTTCAGGCCAATCTGAGTTTAAATTCCAACTCCAGTGTTAAAATCTTTGGGCTTTCTAGAAGTTTCCTCCTTACCGGGAGACTACTTCCTTGGTTATAAAATGAGCATGTAATCCACCTCTCATGGGGGCCAGAAAAGATAGCAAGTGAAGGACCAAAAACATACCAGTAAACAACAAGGCAGGTAATAAAACAAAATTAAACATAACAGACACTGCTAGAAATTGAATTGCTGACAGAAAGGAAAGTACTGAATTAACCACAATGAATGAGTAACAAAAAACAAACTTAAGAATAATAGAAAAAAATTGGGATGCCTGTGTGGCTCAGTCAGGTAAGCGTCCAACTCTTGATTTCGGCTCAGGTCATGATCTCATGGTTGATGGGTTCTAGCCCCCATTGGGCTCCATGCTGACAGCACAGAGCCTGCTTGGCATTCTCTCTCTTTCCCTCTCTTTCTGCCCCTCCCCCACTGATGATTCCCCCCCCCATAATAAGTAAATACATTAAAAAAAGAAGAAGAATAGAAAAAAAAAAAAAACAATAGAGCACAAGTAGAGATGAACCAAAGAAATACCTACAGGGTTTGAGAAAGAATAATAATTTCAATAATATTTAAAAAGCATTCAATGTTGTAATGCAGAAAATTTCCCTAAGAAGAATTAAAATGTTAGATGGGAAAAGTCATATGTTCCAGAAAAACTGATACAATTGAAATACATTTATCTACTGCACCTCTAATAAGATAAAATATAACCAGACTGCTCTCAGATTTCTTATAACTGAACTAAATTTCAGAAGAAAGCAGAGCTACATATACAGATATCTGAGTAAAAAAAGTATGATTCAAGAACGTTATAGCTAGACAAATTTGTATTTAAGTCAAAAGAGACTGAAGTTCCTAAACAGAGAACACAGAATCTACAATCACTTTTTAAAAAATGTGATAATGAAATCTTACCAAATGATTCAAAAATTAAACATTAAGAAATGGAAATTACAATGCTTAAAGAGCAGGTGCTATACTTTTGATATATTTAAAATAAAGAACTAAATTGAAGTGCCTGTGAGATTATTATTACAGAACAAATGGAAATGTCATGCACCTAAACCATGGAAAATAATAATATAACTAATATAAAATAGTTGTATAAATACTAGCATGACAATGTCATTTTTAATAGTGAATTAACAATACATCAGAAGTCAACTGTCAGTTTTTATAACTTTGATGTAGTAACCTTCAACGCTGTCCAAAATTTAACTTGTAATTCAAATATCACTAAAATAAATTGTGTTTTCCATAAACTTCAAGAAGAATATATATAGCATGAGATGAAGGACTATTTATCAGGATTTCTTCAGTTAACTTGCTTCTTTTACTCCTTTACATCAATTAATACTAATATTTTCACTATTAATAATTAAAGGTAGCAAATATTTTACACTTCGAATATCAAGTTTATCTTATCTGTATAGTGCATAGATAGATATTTCATATCCATATTCACGTAATGTTAATAACAGTCATTTCAGGGTCACAGTGGTCTCCATGATTTTTATTTTTGTCTTTTAACTGTACACTGCCTGACTTGCTTTTAAATAAACATGTATTGTTTGCTAAAAAAGAAAGACCATTTTTCTTTAAAAAAAATAAAAGAAAATGCCCTATCAACACAAAAAGATAATGTAATATAGTTCATGATAATACTGTGCCTAACATATAGCAGCATCCTACCTATAAATGGAAGTGCATATTAGTACATTCTAATATTCATAGGCAGTTTTATAGTAATCACTGTGGGTTTTCTTAGAGCTTTAAGTACACTTATGCTACTGCATTATCAGCTTTCATATACTTGTTTACTGTGAGCTATTGGATGAAATATATTATTCATTTCTATATCCTTAAAATTTAGAATAATCCCTGTCCAAAAAGGCTCTCTTAAATGGTAACGGGGAAAAAAGTAGGAAAAATTAAACCATATATTAAAAACAAAAAATCACAAAAGGATGGGAGTGAAGAGACAGGAATAAAAATGATAAAATTTTAAATAGATGAACCACTATTTTTAAAATAGTGGGGAAAGTAGGTGGTACCTTCAGCTCAGAACATAGCCTTGAATATATCTACTATACTTATTTGTTCAACTCTATTCAGTTAAACACCATCTGTTCAATAAATGCTTATTGCGAACACAACTTATCTCTTGTGATGTGCTAGATGAGTAAATTGTTTTCCAAGAAATCAAACAAACAAAAAAACTCATGGAAGGTTGTATTTTTTTAAAGTACAGTATTATGTATAATACACTCTCCTTGCACATCTGAACACACAATGTTCACTGGTAGGAATTGTCATGAAAAAAACGAAAACAGAAAGCATTAAAATTTTCATTCCAAATCCAGATTCAGTGTTCACTTTGGTATTAGTTGTTTCACCTTTTTCAGATGGTTAAAAAGAAAAGAAAAAGAAGAAACAAAAAAATCTTGCTAAAATTATTAAGTATTTATGTGATAATGATACAAGAGTGGAAGAAAGTACAAAGGGAAGAAAAAAGGGGAGGAAAACAAAGTAGAAGAATTAACCTGAAATAAAGAGAAATTCTGGAATCAAAGATGTTCTGAATAGGCCCTCTTTCTTGGTATGAACTATAAAAATAGACCATTATCAACTGGAGAAAAATTTAAATGTTTAAGTACAAACTCTTACTCAATTGCAGCAATTTCTTCCCATAATAAAAAAACGTCAAGGATAGATGAATAATGATGACACATTCCTTCCTCATTTCTTCTTCCAATGCGCTGCTCAGAAGGAACCCTGCATTTCATCCCCAGGGTTAAATGTTAATGGGAGCAACATCTCCCCCACAAACTCACCCTAGGCACAGTTTGCCCCTCAAAGCCTAGGGTTCTGTAGGAGGTTTATACATTCAGAGACCAAGGGGACCCACATGCTCTACGAAAGTAGTGCCCGCCATCTAGCAGGTGACCAGCCTGGGGTCCAACAGGAAGGTTGTCTATGAGCTGAAATTTTTTCAAAATAAAGAAAAGCTAATTTTCCAGACTCAGAATAGCTATCCTGATCTCCAAGAAGCCTTGGAGAGGGGAGAAGAGGGAGCAGAAAACAGGAACAGAATAGGGAGTAGACCAGCAGGGCAAGAAAAGCACCAACTAAGAGTATGATATAGTCAAGAGAAAGAAGTCACAGCAAACACTGCAGCAAATTAAAAGAATGAAAAGGAATAAAAAGAACAGCGCAGAATGAGGGAAACTTAGGAAGCAAGCCAAGATTTTTTTTTTAATTCCCTAACGATAGCCATCAGTGTTTTTAAATAGAGATAGGCAATGTTCTTTTTCCAGCTCTGCAGGCCTGTAGTTCTCAGAGCTTCACACAAAATTGACTCTAAACATTCAATTTAAAAGACACATAGGGAAGCCTGCAGTCCAAATTCAAAGATAAACTAAAAGGGGCATCTCAGCATTTAAAAATATATATATAAAGTCCTCCAAATTTGAAGGCAATAGGTCACTTTACCTCTCTTACCATAAGACTATTAGCTAAAATGCTAGATTTTTTGATCCTCTATTCAAGAAAATACAATACAGTAAGTGGAAAAGCATTGTAATGTTTAAAAACAAAAAGAAGAAGAAGAGGAAGTAGAACGCTGTTTTTAATCCTTTAGATGCTTACAAGAAACTATACAAATTCATTTTGCAGACATGCTTTAATGTGTCTGCAACTGAAATTGAAAATTGTAGCAAGCTACTTAAAAGGAGCCCCACTGAAGGGAATGTGTTACACAATAGAGATACTTTCAAATGTGCCATTGTGTAACTTAGAGCTACCACCAGACTTTAGCCTTGTAGATAGTATACATGGAATCAGAGACCAGTAAATAGGAAGGATATTTAAAAGTATAGTCACAGAACAGCAATTATATACAGAAATTGTGCCTGACAGTGAAAAGAAAGAACACAAACACTGTCCCCAGTCCCAAGGCATTTAAAATTTAACTGCTTCACCGGCAATGCAACAGATCATTGCAGTTACTTTATTTAGGAGATACTGAGAAAACAGAAAAGGAAAAAGGATAATGATTCATTTACTTAACATTTAAAAAGATTCTGTAGCATGTCTGATGGCCAGATGCTGAGGACCACCAAATCAAACTCCTGTCCTTGCAGATCCCAAGTTTGATTCACAAAAAGCCTAGTTCACTTATGTTCATTCTCTTTGCTACAGTGGGGGCAGGGTTCTCTAGAGAAACAACCAATAAGGTAATAGAAACATATAGGTAGTGGATATATCCACTGTTGTCTATCTTAATTGTAATGAGAATCTGGTTTGTGAATACACCACAACTTTTTAAATTATACATTTCAATACGTGATATTCTATATATTAATTATACCTCAATAAAGCTGTTTTTTTTAAATTCTAACTAGATGTATGTACATGTATGTGCACACATACACACACATAAACACACATATATACATATTGGTTGATATTAGAGACTGCTTTTAAGGAACTGGGTCACTCAGGTTTGCCATTGCTGGCAACTTTGAAATCGGTAGAGTAGGTCAGCAGGCTGGAAACTCAGGTAGTTTCTATGTTGCAGTCCTGAAACAGAATTTCTTCTTTAGAAACCTCAGACTTTGCTCTTTATGTCTTCAACTAATTGGTTAAGGCCTACCCACAGTATGGAGGGCAATGTGCTTTACTTAAAGTCAACTGATATCAAATGTTAATCACATCTAAAAGAAAACCTTCCAACAACGTATGTATTTCAGTGTTTGAAAACAACTTAACAACTAGGCATCACAGCCTATACAAGTTTTCACATAAAATTAACCATCACAATAATCTTCAAAATCCTGTCTTATCCAGAGTTTATTTATTTGTTTTTTTAAGTAGGCTTCACACCCAGCATGCAGCCCAACACAGGGCTTGAACTCATGACCCTGGAATCAAGATCTGAGCTGAGATCAAGAGTCAGACACTTAACTGACTGAGCCACCCAGGTGCCCCCAAAGTTTAATGTTTTATATAGCAGGGGGTTCCCTTAGATTTTGCTCAGTTATGATAATGAAATTAGATGTTCTAAGTATATATTTCTATTAAATCTGCCAATTAAAACACAAGTCTATGGGAGCCTGGGTAGTTCAGTTGGTTAAGCATCTGAGTCTTGATTTTGGCTCAGGTCATGATCTCACAGTTCCTGGGTTCCAGCCCTGCATGAGGCTCTGCGGAGCCAGCCTGGTATTCTCTGTCTCCTCTCTGTGCCCCGCCCCACCTGTTTGTTCTCTATCTCTCTTTCAAAATAAATAAACACTTAAAAAAAATGAGTCTAGAGAAAAGATATGAGCAAGAGAGTAAAATGACATTGTCACTACAAATTTTCTCAGTGTTTCCTTACTCTTTGTTCTCTCTCTCTCTCTCTCTCTCTCTCTCTCTCTCTCTCTCTCTGTGTGTGTGTGTGTTGTAGTTTCACTTAGAGAGTAATATAAACACTTCGATTTTTTTAACCACTCCTTTTCTGCCTGAAAATATGGCTTTATGAAAACAATTGATAAACACAGTATCTAAATATGAGTTAGTTTTCTATGGAAAATCACCCCAAATAGTCAATAAAGCAAAGTGTCTCCTTATAAAGAGTTGCATAAAAGTTCTTGATAAACTCACAGGATAGATGGAACAGAAAAATTGTGACCTTGCCTTTTGTGGTTAGTCTTTTTATCCGAGCACTAAGGGCACAGCTTCCTCCAAGGCAATTTTAGTGCACAACAACAAAGCCCAATTAGATGAGATGACTTCCCACATGAGTATTCATTCAGCCATCATTATCAATTTATACATGTTTATGGAAATTTCATAACATATAAGCCTCATATTTATTTCAGTCTGTCTTCAAAAAAGTAATTCTGTGATAGTAACCTCATATCATCAAATCCCTATTTATTTACATTCCTGATTGTACTATACACTGCATGGGCTTTACCCAAGGTAGAACTATGGAAGTCATAGGCCATTCTTCCATTAAAACAAAAATAAAAAACAGGTGTTTTGTTATAAATGTGAATATATTAGTATTATATATACATATATATGTGTGTATATATATATATAATTTTTCTTCAGATAATGTGTTTTTTTTTCTGATTTTAAGATACATTATACATTTGTATGGGTCCCTAAAAGTTAAGTTTGTCTTAGGTCCATTGTGTCTACCATGACTAATGGACAGTTGGTCCTTGCTTCCTCTTCGTTCCAGTGGCCAACTTTCTCCATCTACTTTCCAAGCAAAAATATATATACCTTTCTAGCTATGACAGAATAATAAGTTAGCCAGGCTTAGACATAAAGCAATAGTTCTGCCTTTATAGAAGAAATAATATATTTTTGAGTTCTATGTGTTAATTTAATAGAACAGACCATTTATATGACTAGCAGAAATCCTTCTGTAGGTTAAAATATAAGAAAAAAGAATACACACACACACACATATATATATATACCAGTAGTCAAGATTTTACATCAGATTTTGTACTTAATCATTTAATTTTGGAAAGGTAATTTGATTCAATAAAAATGGGTAAATTTAATTCCTCCATCACGCTGTATACCCTAAACTTATACAACATCCATTACATCTCAAGAAAGCTGTAAAAAAATTAATAAATTTAAGTACAACTAAAATAAGTCTAGGGCAAGAGGAAAGAATACTACAAGATACAGTGTCGCGATAAATATAAATAAGCATATCATTATTTAAAATGAAAAAGTATCATTTGTCATAATTTTCAGATAGAATACGTTTTTTAAATGTTAATATGTAATATGGTCATTTTCTTTTCTTTTAATTTCTCAAATTAACAGTTTTCACAGGATAGTTTTCATCTAAATCTCAAAAAATCATTTATAGGTTTCATTTTCATAATAACACTTAAAAATTACCCTAGCCAACTACCCAAACGTAATGGAAATAACTCAGAATAAAAGTCATGATTTAAGCTAAATTTATCATGGAAAATAAATTACACAGAACTCTAAAGAACACCAGGTTCATAAAAGCATACATATATGTATGCATAGGTATATAGAGAAACATTACACATGTATGTGCATATTTATGTGTATACATATTTGAAATATAGTATATATATTTTAAAAATATAAGAAATGTTTGTATGAATATATATGTTCTCATATAAATACCTGAAATATAAACTATATTTATATAGTTATAAAAAATATAACTTTTTAAAGTTATATAAAAATAAAACTTACAAAATATATATAAAAGTAAAAACTAAAAAAAAAAGTAAAACTAAAAACAAAACTAAAATAAAACTAAAATAAAAATAAATAAAATATATATAAAAATAAAACTTATAAAAATATAACTTATTTTCTAGTTATATAAAAATAAAACTACCCTATGATCCAGCACTGCACTACCAAGTATTTACCCAAAGAATACAAAAATACTAATTGAAAGGGATGCATACATCCCAATGTTCATAGCAGCATTATCTACAATAGCCAAATTATGGAAACAGACCAAATAAATGTCCATTGACTTATGGATAAGGTAGATGTAGTATATATATACAATGGAATATTACTCAGCCTTAAAAAATGAAATCTTGCCATTTGCAATGACATGAGCTAGGGAGTATTATGCTAAGTGCAATAAGTCAGTCAGAAAAAGGCAAATACCATTTGATTTCACTCAGATGTGGAATTTAAGAAACAAAAACAATAAGCATAGGGGGGAAAAAAAGGAAAGAAAGGCAAACCAAGAAATAGATTCTTAACTATAGAGAACAAACTGATGGTTACCAGAGGGGAGGTGGGTGGTGGGATGGGAGGAATAGGTGAAGGAGACTGAGTACACTCACTGTGATGAGCACTATGTAATGTATAGAATTCTGACTATATTTTATACCTGAAGCTAATATTACACTGTCTTTTAACTAACTAGAACTTAAATATATATATGATATTAATGTGTAAGTATTATAAGAATATGTATTTGGTTACACATGTATACTCATGAATATAACATGTTCATTTTAAATATGCATATATTTATATATACACATGTATAGGTGCAATGTAAATTTTTGCTACATTTGAGGTAACTTCAGAAAAGTCTGGTTGACAATTTTCTTTACAACTATTAATGTAGAAGCATAGTTCAAATCATCCTAATTATTTTGGATTTTGCCCTCACACCAAAAAGCTTTATAGAATACTTGAAATTTGTTAATTCATTAGAAATAAAGCTTCATTTTATTCTTGTTTAAAAAATAACTTTTAGAGTTACTTGCAATGTTAATTGCTCTTTGCTTCCTTGTCTGGGAAGAATAACATAAAATCAGTGATGTGTTTGTTTTATTTTCTAAGGCCTAATGTGAAGAAATAAAATCTACTTAGCATGAAAAGTCTCTTTTTTTTCTTTTTCTAATAAGATGCTTTTATTTTTAAATACTATACTGTTTCTATTTGCCTATGAAAAGAAAATATTGGTTTATAGGAAAGAAAATATGCAATTTTGGTGTCTCAGTTCTTCCTAATATGAAAAGAATCAATATAGCAAGGCTGAATAAAATAACAATGAAGTTGTGGTATCTCTTTTTTTCCTGAAGTTTATTTATTTGATTTGAGAGAGAGAGACAATGCATAAGCAGGGGAGGAGCAGAAAGAGGGAGAGACAAAGTCCCCAGCAAGCTCTGTGCTATCAGCCCAAAAGCCCAATGGGAGGCTTGATCCCAGGAATGGTGAAATCATGACCCGGGCCAAAATCAAGAGCTGGACTGTCAACGGACTGAGCCACACAGTTGTCCTATGGTATCTAGATATTTGCTAACAGGAAAATGTAAATAGCATATAAAAGCTAAATGAAATAAACACATGTGGAAAAAAAAAAGATAGGCAGAGAAGAATGTGTTCATAAATTTAAAAATTATTCCCCTAGAGAATTTAAAGTCAGCTAAAATTTGATGAATTCAATTCAGGTAATTCAGATCAAATCTTTGCTTTGAAATATCTTGTTCAAGGAAAAATAGAAACTGAATAGGCAATATGTTTGATTACATACTGGGAATTACTGAATAGAAATGTATTAGAACAATATACCTTTGAAAAATCTGTGAGACAGGTATAATAAGAAAGAATTAAAAAGTATTTGAACAGTAATACTATCTTTGTAATACTGAAGATTTTAAGCAGTTAAAAAGTAAGTAGAAGGCCACAAAAAACCTCCAAGTTCTGATATTTTCTGAAAATACACAATTACAGTATAAATTACAAAACACAATTACAATATTTTGATTATTACAGAATGATTTATAATTCATCTCTATCTTTATTGAACCCGACCTTCTTTCTCCTTCTTTCTCCTCTAAAGGCCCTACACTTGCATAATTTAGGAGGGAACACTTACTTTTAAATTTGTCAAATTAGGGGCTCCTGGGTGGCTCAGTCGGTAAGGCATCTGACTTCGGCTCAGGTCATGATCTCGCGGTTTGTGGGTTCGAATCCCATGTCGGGCTCTGTGCTGAAAGTTTAGAGCCTGAAGCCTGCTTCAGATTCTGTGTCTCCCCCTCTCTCTGCCCCTCCCAAGCTCATGCTCTGCCTGTCTCTGTCTCTCAATAATAAATAAATGTGAAAAAAAATTAAGTTTGTCAAATTACTATTTTTATTTATTTTAACTATTTAAATGTTTATTTAGTTTTGAGTGAGAGAGAGAGTGCAAGAAGGGGAGGGGCAGAGAGAGGAGACACAGAAACCAAAGCAGATGATAAATATAATTCATCATCCTAGAGTGTTGATTCCACCCCAAAATTTTGAAGGTAAAGGTAGATATTTAACCAAGCAGGCTCCAGGCTCTGAGCTGTTAGCACAGAGCCTGACGGGGGGCTTGAACTCACAAACTACAAGATCATGACCTGAGCTGAAGGTGGACGCTTAACTATCTGAGCCACCCAGGAGCCTCTCGAATCAGTACTTGTAAAGCTCATTATTATATATTACAAAACACATATCAAGTCATCTGGTATATAGCGGTCTCTGTGCCAGATATCGACCACAACTCACAGTAAAGGAATTTGAAAATATTTGTTCATACAGGATCTCTTAAAATTGTGATTTAGCCATTTCTACATTAATATATTATAATATTTTAGTTAAGGATAAAATCCTTTTTTTTATATAACCTTAATCCCACCTATGTATATTTAGACTTTGAACCCTGATCTAATCTTTGAAAAGATCAGTATAATAAAGAATATGCAGAAGTATATAAAGAAGAAAACAAAATGAACTTTGTCAGACAGTGCAGACCTTTGTAGAAAATAAAAGATGAAAAAGATGAGGAGGAAGAGGAGGAGGAGGAAAAGAAAGAAAAAAATAAATGTTCTATCTAGAGGGGCAATAAAGGTAGTAATACAGATTAAAACAATTTCTGGATGGAATAAAAGATAAGCACATTAGGAATAGGGAAGGTGCTCTGTGACCAAGTGATTTTGTTTGAAGTGATTGGGAAGTCATATATCTAACTTCACTGAAAAGGGTTGGCACCACTCCCTGGAAAATGTTAGACAATGTATTTCATAACCATAAACTCGAATCTAAGTTTGAATATTTCAGAGTGCTTCAAAAAACATGCTGTTGGATAATCTCTTGAAATCATGATAATTATATTACCAAAATAACTTTAATGATCAGTACTTCTCCCAGGTAGGCAGAGTTACTTCCAACCACTTTAAATTTTTGAGACTCAAAGACCTTACCAATCAAGATTAACCCCTATATGTCAAAATCCCCTATTAATTTTCTTGGATAAAGTTACATAGGAAGAGAATCAACAGGTTCCTTTCAATTTTAATTGTTTTGTTTTTATTTTCTTTCCTAAAAGAGTCTTTATGCAGCTATTGTTCTGGGATCTAAACTTTGGAGAATGCCTTCTTTTACATACCCATTTACTTTAGAAAGGAAATAAACCTCAATCTACATGTCTAGTTACACCTCTGTGGTGGATCACTTTGAACTTATTTCACTTACTATTAAAGGACAGGCAGGAGGTGTGTGGGTAAGAGTGGTTGATGTAGGATGAGTAGATAAAGGGCTAGGACATTATACACCCCTTCCCCACCTGCCAATGGTTATTAAACTTTTAGAAGATTAAAATGGTCTACACAAAGACTTTAATAAAGTGAAAATAATATAAATTACTGGTTTTAGAGACTTTCTTTAACAATGAGAATATCATTTAGAGGTTCAATAGTTCAAATGGGCATTATTTGTAAAAATTTTCATGTTAACTAGTTGATTACAACAGCTCTTTTCCTTTTATGTAGGTCATCAGTATTCTGATCACTAGGGAAAACAGAAAGGCTAGGTATAGAACATGGGGCACTGTAGCAAATGAGCAAGTAAGAATAGGACACAGGGAATCATAGCAAAATTAATGAAAAAGGGGAAATACAAGAAAGGCAGATAAAGATAATTTAGCCATTATATGTACTTTTCACTTGGAACATATGACCTTATGCTGATTTGTCAAAGTCATTGGATAAATATATTCATCATCCTAGAGTGTTGATTCCACCCCAAAATTTTGAAGGTAAAGGTAGATATTTAACCAAGTAATTCAAATATTAATGTAAAAGCAAAAGCAATCTATAGATGCAATGCAATTTTTATCAAAATCCCAAAAGGAATTTTAATAGAAATAGAAAAAGGTATTCTAATATTCCTATGGAAAAACAAAAAAAAATCAAAAAGCCAAAATAATCTTTAAAAAGAAGAGCAAAGCTAAAAGCATCACATTTCCTGATTTCAAAGTATATTACAATTCTATAGAAATTAAAAGAGATGTTGCAAAAAAATCTTTTTAAATGTTCAGAGCAACTTTATTGGAAGCAATCCAAATGTTCATCAGAAGGTGAATGTATAAAAAAATATATAGTATATCCATATAACAGAATGCTACTGAGCAATAAAAGGAATGAATTATTAATATATATCACACAGGCGGATCTCAGGAAGATTCCATTAGAAAATTCAAACTGATCTATAGTGACATATATATCAGTTTGATTTATACACACACACACACACACACACACACACACACACACACACACATATCAGTTTGAGTACCTGGATGGCTCAATCAGTTTAGCATCCACTACTTGATTTTGGCTCAGGTATGGGCTCACTGTGAGATGAAGCCACCCATAGAGCTCTACACTGAAAGCTCAGAGCCTGCTTGAGATTCTCTCTCCCTCTCTCTCTCTCTTCCCCTTCCCTGCTCGCATTGTCTCTCCCTCTCAAAAATAAATAAATGTTTTTTAAAAATTGATCAAATTACACACTTAGGATGAATAGTTTATTGTAGCAAATCATAGTGTAAAGAAGTTGATATTTAAAAAAAAAAAAAGCAGTATGGTACTGGCATAAAAACACATAAACTAGTGGAACAGAAAACAGATCCCAGAAATAAATCCATGCATATACAGACAAATGATCTTTGACAAGGGTACTGACTTCACACAATGGAGAAAGGATAGTGTCTTTAACAAATGGTGTTTAGAAAACTGGATATCCACACACAAAATAATGAAACTGAATCCATATATTATGCAATACACAAAAATTAACTCAAAATAGATAAAATATTTCAATGAAAACCTGAAATTATAATACTTCTAGGAAAAAAAAAAACACAGACAAAAAGCTTACTTATACTGGCCTTGATAATGATTTCATGGACATATCATGAAAAGCATACACAACACAAGCAAAAATAGACCAACAGGACTACATCAAATTAAAATGCTTCTCTACAGCAAAATATTTGCAAACCAAATATCAGATAAGAGGTTAATTTCCAAAATACATAAGAAACTCCTCCAACAGCAAAAAATTAATAATCTCATTAAAATGTCAGCATCACACTTGAATATACATTTTTTTCAAAGATGACATACAAAAGGCCCACAAGTATATGAAAAGATGTTTACCTTCACTAATCATCACAAAAAGGCAAAGCAAAGCCATAATAGCAACTCATACCCGTTGGGATGGCTATTAAAAAAAAAAAAAAGATAAATGTTGGCATGGATGTGGAGAAATTGGAACCCTTGCATACTGTTGAATGTTGGTGCAGCAAATGTGAAAAAACAGTATTTTTTTCATATTACTTTTTTTTCCCTCAAAAATTTAAAAATACAACTACCATAACATTCATCAACCCAACTTCTGAGTTTTTATTCAAAAGGAGTAAAATCAGGATCTAGAAGAGATAGTAGCTTTCCTATGTTCAGTGAAGCACTATTCACAATAGCCAAGATGTTAAAACAACCTACATGTCCACTGATAGATGAATGAATTTAAAAAACAAAACAAAACAAAAAAAAAACAAAAAAACTATGGTATATGCATAACAATAGAGTACTATTCAGCCTTAAAAAAAAAAAAAGGAAATTCTGGGGCTCTTGAAAGGCTCAGTCAGTTAGGCAACCAGCCCTTGATTTCGGCTCAGGTCATGATCTCAGGGTTCTTCAGATCAAGCCCCAAGTCAGGCTCTGGGCTGCCAGCCTGCTGGGATTCTCTCTCTCCCTCCCTTTGTACTTCTGCCCTGCTCGTTCTCTCTCTCTCTCTCAAAATAAATTAAAAAAAATTTTTTTCAAAGACAGAAATCTTCATATGCCACATGAGAACATTATGCTCAAAGAAAATATATCACTCACAAAAGGACAAATATTGCATGATTTCACCTGTATCAGGTATCTAAAAACTCATAAAATCAAAGAATATATATATATACATATATATGTGTATATATATATATATACACACACACACACACACACATACACACACACACGTGTATGTGTGCGTGTGTGTGTGTGTGTGTGTGTGTATAATGTTGTTTGCCAATTGTGAGAAGGAAGATTGGGGATTTGACTCTCAATGTGTATAAAATCTCATTTAAACAAAATGAGTTAAGTTCTAGAGATCTGCTGTACTAACACTGTGCCTATAGATAATGATACTGTATTAAATGCCAAAAGAAACTATTAAGCATATTTCATGTGAAGTATTCTTGACACAATAAAATAAAATAGTAAAGTGTTTTGGGGCATATTCCTGTGTTTCTTCATGAATTTTTATATATAAGCAAGTCTCTACAGGCATTGGTTAACACTGTCTACTATTTCTTTCATACACATGAGACAGAGAAAAAGTGAGAGGAATGGGGGGAGAAAGAAAGGAAGGAAAAGGATAGAAGGGAAGAATGGAAGGGGAAAGAGGGAAAGAAGAGAGAGAAGGAAATAAAAAGGAAAAAATGGGGAAAAATAGAAGCTTCATAAGTTTATAACTCATAGCTAAATATCCAAACTGGCATTTTTGAGAATTAAATGAAATACAGATCACTTCGCAAGCCATCAATTTTTTAGCTACTCAGGTGCAGTGAGTTGTGTTATTACCAGGCCAGCTTTTCTCAGTACTTTTACATGGTGCCAAAGGAACTGTTAGCTTTGCCTAAAAGTGCTCATTTGCTACCCAGTGATGACAATTACCTGTCTCCTCCTCTTTCATAGACACTTAATCTCTAAACTGAAAATGCTGTCAACCAAATTTATAGATATCCTTATTTGAGGCAAGGACATCAAATCCATAGAGTATGTTGAGCCGTGTGTATGCCAACAAAGCAAGCCCATGACACAGAAAGTAAGTAACACAGGAAAGAGCCCTACAGGCAACAAAGTCAAATGATGGCTGTCAAGGAATGGCTGCTTGATCAAATGCAATGGGCCAGGCTCCAGGGATCAGGTTAAAATTAAATGATTAATCCACAGGGTTGGAAGAGCTCACTGGGACACCAGCTAGAATCCCAGTGACCTAGAGGGATCCCCACAGACTGCAGCAGCTGCTGCTTCTGCTATAAACCTGATGCCAGCAAAACACAGGCTGAATTCACTTCTATTTCCTCAGCTTCTAATTAACACTATGAAACACTTGTATTTTTACCTCATTTCCATCAAAACATAGACTAGATTGTGTCTTCCTTTCCTGAAGTGTCATCATAAATATGCTTCAGAATTTCTCAATATGATGCTCTCAGCAGCCTAAATCTCTCTCCCATTTGGAGAAGAGTTGAGGCCAGTCCATTTCAGGCTACCTTCTTCATACAGCAGAGTAAACTGTACCCTGGATCCCTGTCCCCTCCTCCTGGCATGGAGACAAATACCTTTGCTCCCAGCTACCTACTAATGTAACCTTCTGGAAGAGCAGGGGACATCAGGCCTAATCCCCTTTACTTCCCAAGTCTCATGCTGCTTTTCCCCTTATCCAACTAAGATTGTTTCTGGCCTATACAAAAGCATATGCTTGTACAATAGTTACTTTTCAAAGTGGTATCACCTTATTGTCTCATTCCTGCTTTACATTTAAATCTGCTGCAAATTAGAAAGTGGTTGTTATTCTCACTGTAGATATGAGGAAAGGAGACTCAAAACATTAATGGACTTCCTCAAGGGCACACAGTTAATAATAGAAAGCAATTTTGTGCCCAAGGCTGGTGTTTGCGTCATCAGACTTGCTCTTGCTTTGTGTAAAGTGTCTCCCTCTCGAGAATATAAGTTAAAGGGCTATGGCACTTAATTCAGTACAATACCCATAATATATGTTCAATAATTTTCTGTAGACTGCTTGAACTACCATTCTTAAAATAGTATAATACCGCTGAAGAATTCATTCCTTAAGATTACTAAATATAAAATTTAAGTTCAAATCCCTTAAGTGAGTTTGACTGATTAGAAGAAACCACAGTGAGAACATTTTGCCTTCATTCTTTTTTTTAATTGAAAATATATCATCAATGCCCTGATCCTTAGATGTCTAAAGAAACCAAACACCATGAACAGAATGTCTTAATGTCCATTTATTCAGCAAGCATTTATCTAGGCACATCTGATAGGTGTACACAAAATAAAAGCCTGTACAAGGACAGATGTTTCTACAATGAAGAAAAATTTGACAAAGAGCAAATCCTGTTCCCTGTGCTTGAAAGGCACAGACTACCTTGAAATTTGCACAAACTTGCACAAACAAGGTAGCTATAACAGGCACTTATATGTCTAATGCTTGTGAGATACTATTTGAACAGTTTATAGGCTTTACTTCAACTTACAGATCAAAAACTTGAGCACATAAAGTTAAGCAATCAGCCCAAATTTCCCAGTAAGAGTCAAAATGGATTTAAATCAAAATATCCTTGAAGCAAAACAAAACAACAGAACCTGGTCAAGCATACCTTACTGACTCCTTGGCTCAAGTTATTTACTTTTTCAATCTTCTCTTCAAATTAATTTCCTACATAATGAATCCAAAAGGCCATAAACATCTGTGAAATAGACTAGCAAGTATCACCAAACTAGAGGAAAAATAAATTGTCCTCAAATATGTATGAAAGAGAGATACCTCTAACTGGTGCTATTGCATCTGGCAATCAGAAAGACCACAACTCAATCTGAAAATGCTACATGATAAAGGAGAAAAAGAGAAGATATTCATTCCCTATGCCTCCAGATTATGCATTAAGGGGAGTACTATGGCAGGAAGTGGAAGAGATAAGGAGAACAGTGCAAGGAAACATATGCAAAGAGATAAGATAGAAAGGACAGCCAAGCACAACATCCCCAGGAGCTCCATATCTCTTTATCACAACACAGTACCCTTGTCATGATGATATCAATATTTGTGTGGCTGCTACACAGAAACCACCAAAAATATAGCCATACCCCATTAATTTTAAAGATTATCCATACCTATTGCTCATACAGCGAATACTGATTTAGCAGCTATGTATGCTAAAATAAAACTTTGTGACACTTGGAAAAACAGGGAAAATTCACATATCTTTGTGACAAAAAAATTCAGCTTGTATGCTTTACTTTTTCCCTCTGAGACCTAAATGATCTCTCCTAAAGAGTTTTTTTTTTTCTGCCCATGACTGTTAATATTTTGGTGGCATACATTTGGTTAATCAACAAACAAGCATAAAATAAATTGCTTTTTAAAAGAGCTTCTTCGACATATTCAGGGTTTATGAGCTCTCTTCCTCTCATAATACACAACATATGTGGTTATACACAGAGAAATCCTCTGTGAAAAAGATCCAGAAACTAGCTGAGTAACTCCTACATATCAGACAAATGAGTAAATACCCAAACAGAAAAGGGTAAAAAGGCTGATACATACTCTCACCATAAACCCTACTCAAACTTTTTACTCTGTAGGGAGAAGGTAGGAGTGAATCCCCAATTCCTAGCTTCTCCTTGAGGAGTAGTAAAGGATTTGGACCCCACATCAAGCACCTCAACTTTCAAGACTCTAAGTGGAGGAATAAATTCCCAAATACCTACTTCTGAAAGCCAAGAGTTAAAGTCAAAGAGTGTAACAAAGACAAAGAAGGTCATTATATAATCATATAGGGGTCAACTCATCAAGAGGATCTAATAATTATAAATACTTATGTATCCAAAATAGAAGCATCTAAATATAAAAAGCCAATATTAACCTATCTGAAGGGAGAAACAGACAACAATACAATAGTAACAGGATATTTCCACATTAGACCAGATGGCCCCTAACAGACATATACAGAACATTCCATCAACAATAGCAGAATACACATTCTTCTCAAGGGCACATGAAACACTTCCAGGATAGATCATATGTTAGTCCACAAAACAAGACAAAATAAATTTAGAAAGACTGAAATTACATCAAACATCTTTCTGGACCACAATGGTATGAAACTAGAAATCAATTACAAGAAGTAACTTGAAAAATCATAAATATGTGGAGATTAAACAACATGCTCCTAAACAACCAATGGGTCAAAGCAGGAATAAAAGAAAAGTCAAAAAATCTCTTGAGACAAATGAAAATGGAAATGCAACTTACCAAAATCTATGGAATGAAGCACAAGCAGGTTTACACTGATCAACACCTACATTAAGAAAAAAGAAAGATCTCAAATAAATAACCTGACTTTACGCCTCGAGGAACTTGAAACATAAGAAAAATTTAAGACTGTAGTTAGCATAAGAATGGAAATAACAAAGATCAGAGCAGAAATAGATGAAATGCAGACAAAAAGACAATTTTAAAAAATCAATGAAACTGAGGGCTGTTTTTTCTAAAGATTAACAAAAAATAGAAACCTCTAGCTAGCCTTACCAAGAAAAAAAGGTCAGAAATAAATAAAATTATAAATGAAAAAGGAGGTATTATAACTGATAACACAGAAATACATAGGATCATAAAAAATGAATAATTATACACCAACATATTGGACAACCTACAAGAAATGTATAAATTCCTAGATATATATACAAATGACCAAGACAAATTCTTGAATAAATAGAAAACCTGAACAAACTTAGTACTAATCATATTAAAGATGAATCAGTAATTAAAAATCTCCCAACAAAGAAAAGTTCAAGACTGGATGGTTTCAGTGGTGAATTCCACCAAATTATCAAAGAACTAATATCAATCCATATCAAGCCTTTTCAAACATAGACCAGAACACTTTCAAATTCATTTAGCAAAGGCAGCATTACCCATATACCAAAGCCAGACAACGATATCAAAAGAAAATTATCCCCGATGAACACAGATGCAAAAGTCCTCAGCAAAATTATTACCAACCAAATTTAACAATACACTAAAAGATCATATACCATGATCAAGTGGGATGTATTCCTGAGATACAAGGATGATTCAACAACTGCAAATGAATAAATATGATAAACCACATTAACAAAACGGAGGATAAAATCATATCAACATCTCAAGAGATGCAGAAAAAGCATTTCATAAAATTCAACAACTTTTCATCATAAAAGTTCAAAAAACTTTCAACAAACTGGGTATAGAGGGAACACACCTGAACATATATGGCAAGCCCACATATATAATATCATACTCAACACTGAAATGCTGAAAGTTTTCCTCTAAGTCAGGAACAAGACAAGAATGCCTACTCTTGCTACCTTTATTCAACATAGTACTAGAAATCTTAGTGAGTAATTTACGGGAGAAATGGAAATACAAGGGATCCAAATAAGAAAGAAAGAAGTAATTAAAACTGTCTTTACTTATAAATGACATGATATTTTATGTAGTAAATCCTAAAGACTCCAAATTAAGTCAGTAAATTTTCAGGATACAAAATCAATGTACAAAAATCAGTTGTGCTTCCATACACCAACAAACCATCAGAAAGAGAAATTAAAACATCCCATTTACAATAGCATCAAAAGAGTAAAATACTTGGGAATAAATTTAATCAAGAAGGTGAAAGATCTGTACCAAAAACTGTCAGACACTAATGAAAGAAACTGAAGAGGAACCATATAAATGGAAAGATATTCCATGTTCAAGAACTGGAAGAATATTATAAAAATATAAAATAATATTCATACTATTTAAAGTATTCTATAGATTCAATACAATCTCTTTCAAAATTCTTATAGTAATTTTTACAGAAACAGAAAAATCCTGATTTTTTAATGACAGTACAAAAGATCCTTAACAGCCAAAACAATCTTGAGAAAGAAGAATAAAGCTAGAGACACCACACTTCCTGGTTTCAAACTATATTACAAAGCTATAGTAATCAAAATAGCATGGTATTGACATAAAAACAGACACAGAAAACAATGAAAACAAAAAGCCCAAAAATAAACCCATACATATATGGTCAATTAATTTACTAAAAAAGAGACAAGAATACAAAATGGGGAAAGAGTAGTCTTCTCAATAAATAGTGATGGCAAAAATGGATAGCCACGTACAAAAGAACAGAATTAGACTCCTATCTTACAGTTTTCATTTTCATAGACAGACAAGAAAGAATTTCAGTGAATTTAATGATGCACTATTAACCAAATATGTCATACTTGCATAATGAAGGGAGAAATTATAAAATCTGTTTCCAACTTTTTTGGCCTTAATTTATTGAAAGCATACATTTGCCTTTCAATGATTATTTTTTATGAAAGATTTGGTGATAGTTCCCTATAGGAAATAGTCACTCAATAATTCACTGTAATACTATTCCACTAGAAGAAGTGATTAACTGAGCCTGTGTTTTCTCAGGTCTGACCATGAACCAAAGATACATTTTTTTTTTCAAATTACATTCAGCTTTAAAAAATAAATAGTCTTCCCAAAGGCAGAGAAACTTTAAGAGAGCAACATTCACCATCCTGGCTGTGAACATCGCTCTCTATAAACAAATCTGACAAATAAACATGGTCTCTAAGCTACCTACTTCTCTGTCCATCTGTTTGTATGGCAGGGTGCCCTCACTCAAAGGGCACTGCCAATTTTATTTTGGAAAAAAAAATACAGTCACAATGAGGTGAAATAAATTGCTTCTGCAGAATTTGCATTGCTTAGACCTGCATGTTTGGTTTTGATTTTGGTTTCATTTAGTTTCATTTCTGCTCTTGCATCTCCTTAGCCAAAGGAGAGGGCATGCTAAATGTATCCTCAAATAATATGGGGAGGGAAGATTCAGAATAAAATAACCTGTTATCTCCTCCCTAAAACTGGCAATGTGTGAAATTACAAGCATCATTTTATCAATGAGAAGGGGATTCTCAGCATTATCATCCATGTTTCCTAAATGATTCTCCTTATTGAAAAAAAAAGTTTAAAACAAGAAATAATGAGAGTGAGATGAAGAGAGTCCAAGTCTTGCTACACAGAACATTTTTCAATTAGAGATGAGGCAATTGAAGAACAGACTAGTAGTGTGCCTATGAGATAAAGGCATCAACCAGCAGGCACTTTCATTCAAATGAAATCCCTTGAAAGACATCACCATCCAATCAAACATTAACAGAGTAATAAAAATGATCTTAACCACAAACCTTTTAGAATATTGTTTTGGCTTCACACTTTTTCCCCCAAAAAGCTCAAGTACCTGGATAATAAGCAATGAACTATAATCCTTAGTAGGTCATTAAATTTTATTGACTTTGCTTTTTGTTTTTTCTTTACTTTCAGTGCATTTTTTGTCTTCTTTCAAAAAAACAATCAAATTAAAGTCAAATATATCCTTTTATAGTACTTTGTCTATCCTTATGCTATGATTACAGAAAAACTTGCATTACCTTATGTTGTCTCATTAATTAGAAACAGGACTAATAATTTCCTCTACTAGTCTTTGTTTTCAGAGATGTGGGAGATCATGGGCTACCAGTAGACCAAACTTTACTGCTCTTACATTAAAACAATGCCGCCTATAGTAAAATTCCTAATATCAACTGCATCATTAACCTATATTGTAAAGAAAAAAAAAACACCACATCTTGTTTCCTTTATAATGTATACTTGTTAATAAAGTTTTTTTTTTTTTTTTCCCTCTTGGTAGATATCTCATGTGAGAGCTTACTTAGAGATATTCTGAGATAGACTTTTACCACTTAGTTTCTTTACCTAATAAAACTTTATAATATCTAACCATCAAAGTAATATACTTTATATAAAGTCACATGTGAACACTTTTAAATAAATAACTCTATCTAAATGTTATGTTCTTTTTAATCAATGCAGTTTTTATAAATTGACAAATTTGTAAGAAAACATCTCACATTCTGCATCAATTCATCCATCTCTCCATCCATCCGTCCATCCATTTCACATTCATTAAACCCTAGTGTCCCTGACACTAGGATTTTACCCCGCCCAAAAAACATTACCACACAAAGCAGCTGCTATTGGGTTTTTTTTGTTTTTCTAATTTTTTTTTGTTTATTTATTTTTGATACAGAGTGTAAGTGGGGGAGGGACAGAGAGACAGAGACACAGAATCTAAAGCAGGCTCCAGGCTCTGAGCTGTCAGCACAGAGCCCGACCTGGGGCTCGAACTCACGGAGTGTGAGATCATGACCTGAGCCGAAGTCGGATGCTTAACCGACTGAGCCACCCAGGCGCCCCAAGCAGCTGCTATTTGAAGTAACTGTGCATTCCTCAGGATAAATACCAAAATATGTGTGGATCATCACTGTCATGAGAGAGACAACTAACTGAATAAATGATCAACACACCCTAACCTCCCCCTCAGCTTGTACTAACTTTAGACAGACTTCTTCCTGACTCTAAGCCCTGACCTCCCTTTTGCTAGAGGAATTTCTTTAGAAAACTTTTAATTCTAAGTTCTTTCTCTTCCCCTTTGAGATATAAAACTTTTTTTTTTAGTTCACTTGCCAGTTTTCCAACCCAAGAATGTTTCCTTTAATAACCTGGGAACTATCTATTTCAAATATTATGACAGTGCTCCTATTTCCCAGGTTCTGTGGGAGGTCAGAGCTTAATTTCAGAGGATACCATGCTCCAAGTTTCAAAGTTGTTGCCTGTCATAAATATAACCATAATATTTACCTTTTTCTCTTAAAGTTTATGTACTTATTTTGAGAGAGAGAGCACATAAGCGGGGGAGGGGGGGCAGAGAGAGAGAGAGACAGAAAGAATGCCAAGCAGGTTCCGTGCTGTCAGCACGGAGCCCAACATGGGGCTCGACTTCACAAACCATGAGATCATGACCTGAGCCAAAATCAGGAGTGAGACACTTAACTGACTGAAGCCACCAGGTGCCCCATACTTTTCCTTTGGGTAAAGACCATTAACAAACACAAAGCCTAAGATGCCCCCCTTCATTTCAGTTCTTACAATCTCTTCTACCCTTTCTTTGGTGGAATTGAGTTCACAGCGTCTTTGGTCTCTCTCCCTTGTGGCCTTGAATGAAACGTCCCTTCCCCACTTTACACACCCAGTACAAGTTTGGCATTGATACAACCGAGGGCAAAATAAGCAGTACTGGTGAATCAGACAGAATAGAATATTAATAAGCATAAAAACAAATGTAATGGGATAAGCAAAGATATGGGATAAATGAAACAAAAACAATTAGTCATAAAAATGACCAAGTGGACTCCCTGGATACAAAAAATATAAGAACTGAAACAAATTATTCAGTAAAGAAGTTAAACAGCACAATAGCCTCAGAGCAAATTAGGGAGCAAAGAAACAAAGAAACTCACCCTAAACAATACCAGGAAGACATGAGGAGTGGAGAATATAAAATAAAACTTGAGATACAGAGATTCAAGTGTTAACACCTTAATGATAAAGACCCTAAAGCAGGAAAAGTAGAAATTCATGAACTAGGAGTATCATGAAAATTACATAGATCTAAAAACTAACAAAACAAACTATTAATAATCCAAGGATAAATATGAAGCCAAGAGAAAATGTATGAAATACTTATATACACAATAAATTACACAGCAAAATTTATGCAAATGGTTAACGCGGTGCTTAGAGGAGTAATAGTGGTTTGAATACATTATTCACAAAAATAAAAAAAAGCAGAAAAAGTTTGAATATTTGAATGCATTATTTATCAAAAAATAAAAAGGAAGGAAATGAGTTTCACATTCAACCCAACAACAGGATAATGGAATGGAGGTTCATCAAAGAAATAAGAAAGAATAAAATAATAAAATACAAGTCAGTATATAAATTAAAGAATAAAACCAATCAAGAAAACAAAAGATGGTACTTTGAAAAAAGGATAATTTAAACAAATCTCTGGCAAGTTCTATAAAGAAAAAAAAGGAAAAGATGCAAATAAAGAGAATGAAACAAACTGAAAAATAAAGATAGTTATCTTTAAAATAGAATTACTAGAAGTCTTAAAAAATACAAAATGCCAAAAGTGCATAAGAATGAACTAAAAATTACGAAAAATATATATACTGAAGAAATGGAAATGGTAGTTATAATCTACCTTGCATAAACAAATGCCATGCCCAGAAGATATTTTAGGGGCTTTCTAGGAGTCTTACAAGATACATTTTTAAAACTAATTTATTTATTTTGAGAGAGACAGAGAAAGTGCAAGTAGGGGAGGGGCAGAAAGAAAGGAAGAAAGAAGGCCCCAAGCAAGCTCTGTATTGTCAGCAAGGAGCCCTCTGCGGGCCTCACCCACAAACCACCAGATCATGACCTGAGCTGAAACCAAGAGTCAGATGTTTAACTGACAAAGTTACCCAGATGCCCTTCAAGGTACATTTAATCCCATTTATATGAGATGGTACAAATACTAAAAAGAACAAGTGAAAAGTAAAGTTAAGAGAGATCTGTCGACTTCAGAATATCGGGCCAGTATAATTTTATCAAAAAGAAGACAAGTTAGAAAAACATGTATAGGCCTAATTAATAGACAAATATACATAAGAAATGATAAACAGAACTTCAGCTAATTGTGTGCAAATATGTATCAAAATTATGCATCATGGTCAAGTAGAACATAACCATCATCTGTTGCCTGTGTCATCACTGCAATATCATTCTAGCTGGTCTCCTTGCTCCCACCCTCACCTCCATAGGGTCTTTTCTCTAACCAGCAGTTTCCCTTTTTTTGCAGGACTAATGTTATGTCAATTCTCTGCTTAAAACCCTCTATTCACTTCCCATTTTATTCAGAGTAAAAGCCAAAGTTCTTTTGTGATGGTTCATTTTATGTGTCAACTTCATGTCATCACAGGGTGATGCATATTTGGCTAAACATTATTTCTGGGTGTGAGGGTATTTCTGGATGAAATTAATACTTGAATTGGTGAGTTTAGTAAAAAGAACCTGAATAGAATAAAAAGGCAAAGAAGGAAGGATCTGGCCCTTTCTGCTTGATTGTACTGGAACATAAATACTTTCCCTGGTGCCCCTGACTCCAACATTCAGACATTCAGACCCAGACTGGAATCTACATCATCTGCTCCCCTGGTTCTCAGACCTTAAGACTGGGACTGAATTATACCACTGGCTCCCCATGTTCTTCAGCTTGTAAATGGCAAATGTAGGACTTTAAAGTGTCCAAAATTGTGTAAGCCAGCTCCTTAAAATCTCTTCACACACACCCATACACACACACATGCAAACACACACACACATACAAAATTGGGTTCTCCGGAGAAACAGAACAAAAATATATTACGAAAAATATATATACTGAAGAAATGGAAATGGTAGTTATAATCTACCTTGCATGAACAAATGCCATGCCCAGAAGATATTTTAGGGGCTTTCTAGGAGGCTTTCAAGATACATTTTTAACACTAATTTATTTATTTTGAGAGAGACAGAGACAGTGCAAGTAGGGGAGGGGCAGAGAGAAAGCGAGAAAGTGGACCCTAAGAAAGCTCTGCACTGTCAGCAAGGACAGTGAATATATATAAATATATACATACATAGTCTGTCCCATCACCCTCCATAATCACATGCTTGTCTTCATCTCCTACCACCACTTGGGAGCTGCTGGTCACCCTGTTTCAGCCATATTGGACCCCCTTACTCAAATATCCCAAATCTGCCCCCGCCTTATGACTTTGGCCACCTGCTTCTTTTGTGTGAAACAGTCTGTCTCCAGTTATTTCACGGGTTTATTCCTCAATTTATTCAAGTTTCTTAAATATAACAATACCAGAAGCTCTTTCTCTGACAAATGCTATAGAGAAGTATAAATACCCACACAACTTGACATTGTCCACACCCTGTTTCTATTTTTTTTCCCACAGCACCACTCACCATCTACCCCAATGAAACAGTTACTGTGTTTTGTTCACTGAGGTATCTCTGTATCAGGAAAAAAAAATGGACAAAGATAGAAATGGAAAATACATGGAAATCCAATCCAAATGGCCAAGAACAATACAAAAAGGATGCTAAGAGCACAGATCCTGGAACCAAACAGCCTGGTTTGAATCCTATCTCTACTATTCATTAGCTGTATCATGTAAACATAAAAAGAGTGAAAATCATAAAGAGTCAGAGAAATTCTAATTCAAACCAAAACCCCCCAAAAATGAAATGTCAGAAATTAGAGAGGTAGGTAATTCAAAATGTGGATTCAAATTTGATAAATGAAAATAGGATGTATATTATATAAACACTTTGGAAATCACTGTGACATCATCAGAAAAGTTACCCCATGATTTGGCAAACTTACTGTGGGTTTAAACCCCTCCAAAAAACACACTGATATGTATAAGGATGGTCATTGTGTAGCATTGCTTGTGATAACAGGAAGTTGTAAACAATAGACATGGGTATCAATGGCTACAACATTATACAAAATATGGTAATGTATATTATGGAATCTAAGTAGGAGCCAGAAATATATAAAACAGTACTCAGGAAAAAAAACCGAAAATTTTTCAAAGATATAAACAGATCTATGGACATATCCTAATATTAAATACATTTGAACTGATGACTCTGGAGCAAAGAATGGCATTTGGGATGGTGTAAGAACATAATGTAAGGAAATAAATTTTCTCTAATGAAAAAGAAACTGGACCTTGACAGGCTGATGCAAGAAACATTTTAAAGTAGCAGAGATACCACAGCCTTCCTTAAACCATGCTCTGTCAGTTTTTCCTACAGCCCTCCATGTTAAAGCCAGTCCTGAACATTATAAATATCTCTAGAGGAATAAAACTATTTTATAAGATGAACATGATCCAAAGACAGGAATAGCAAAAAGAGAAGAAACTCACAAATGTGACATTCGGAGATTTTCTATTTCTTATTCATTACCCCTGTCTAGTGATTTCTAATTTGAACCCTAATGCTTAGGGCTCAGAATTAATGAGCACCAACAGGAAAAAAAAATGCAGTTTAGGGTACTTTAGATAGTTGCTGGATAAAGAAAAGTGGTATTCAAGAACAATCAGAATTATATTTACTGAAATTATATACTAGGTGTAAGAAAAAAACAATTCTAAACTTTTGTATAGAATTTTAAATTCCTCCTTTCACCATTCATTTGAGCTTCTTCTAAGTTCCAAGTACCACGCTATGTTGGGAAATAAGACCTAGCTTTTGATATTGGAAAGTTCAATTTTTAGTCACTGTTGGTTTATTTATACTCTCTAAAGTAATGCCATGGATACAAATTAATACATTTTATTTTAGGATACTGCTTTTTAATAGAATCACATTTCATTTTCTTAATACTTGGATTTCACAGTATTCAACTCTGAAATTACTAAAAATAATTACATGGAAATAGATAGATAGATAAATAAACAAATAAATTAATTAATTAATTTAATGATTACTTCAATATCTGACAGTTAACCAACATCCTTATTAATTTTGGGCATCTTTTCCCTAAAGTTTATAATATATTATTTCACAAATCTTTCTTTTTATTCCATTAAAATAAATAGAGATGAAATTATAAGAGCTTTTAATTTTTTTTTTCAACATTTATTTATTTTTTGGGACAGAGAGAGACAGAGCATGAACGGGGGAGGGGCAGAGAGAGAGGGAGACACAGAATCGGAAACAGGCTCCAGGCTCTGAGCCATCAGCCCAGAGCCCGACGCGGGGCTCGAACTCACGGACCGTGAGATCGTGACCTGGCTGAAGTCAGATGCTTAACCGTCTGCGCCACCCAGGCGCCCCTATAAGAGCTTTTAAAGGCTAACTAGTGGAAATGCTAGACTACATTAGTGAAAAGTCTAACTTACAAGTCATTTTACAAAGAATGTTACCACTGTCCTTTCAACCATGCACAGTAACTTGAACTGAGCTCTACCAGATTTCTGGCTACTGAAGTTGAGAAAAAAGATGTGGCAAGAGAGAAAGAACAATGGCCTAGCAAGTAGAGAAATGAGTCTAGTTTCTGGTTTACTAAACTACTGGTATGTAGATTAATGTACTGCTATGGTAACATACATTTGTTCAGAAAATTTATTTGGAGAAGCTCCTATGTTCTAGGTTTTATAGATAAATGGGAGAACAAAAAACAAAGCCCTTCCCCTCCTGGAGCTATCTTGCAGTGGGGAAAACAGTCAAGCAAGAAGTAAAAAGCAAACTTACATAAAAGATCTGTCAGTGATAATTACCATGAAGAAAAATAAAGCAGGCTTGAAGATGTAGATTATCTGTACACTTTTTAGAAATGGAGTCTGGGAAGGTTTTGCTGAGGAGGTAGCATCTGAGCAAAGTCCTGAATGAAATGAAGGAGTTTCGTGAAATGACGTGTATGAGGAAAAGGCTCCACACAAAGGACATAGTATTTCACCCATGGAAATAACAAGTGAGAAGGTCCTGTTGTAAAAATGACCTCAGTGATTTGAGAACTGGCAGGAAGGCCCAAGTGGCTTGAGATCAACAGTCAATGAAGTGGCACCAACAGCAGGGACAGATCACAAAGAACCTCCTGTCATTAACATTTTATATTTCAATAGCTGTTTGGGGGTCAGGAGGAAAACAAGAGAGACCCATGAGGTTTTTGCCCAGTAATGACAGTGGCTGTTTCTAACAGCAGCAGGAGTGGGCCCTGTGGAGAATAGTCAGCTTTGGGGTCATTTTAAAGTAGAGCAGGTAGCATGTGCTGCTGATTGGGATGTTACTAATAAGAGAGAAGATCAGGGATGCCATTGGGATTTGGGGCTTGAGAAATTTGGGGGGTGGTGGTATAATTTACTGAGAGGAACAACAACTGATGTGAGGGGGAGGGAAAGTTAATCACCTTGGTTGGGGACAATTTGAAATGTTCATATGGGAGACTAGTGCTCCATCCCCTGAGTTACATAGCCTTAAGAAAGTGAATTGGGAAAATGTGGAAGGGGCAGAGAGGATGCAATTGAGCTAACCAAGTTGTGGCAAGCACCCACTTTCCTGAGATTGGGTATGTCAAGAAAGCTGAATTTTCAAACCCAACCCCTGACTCAAAAAACTGGCTGCAACAGAGGATTATTAGGGTTGTGGAATTTATAATACAATGATATAATACAATGATGGATATATATCACTAAACATTTGTCAAAATTCCACACAATGTACTACACCAAAAGCGAACCCTGATGTAAAGTATGGGCTTTGGATGATAATGATGCATCACTATAGGTTCATCAGTTGTAACAAATGTAACACTCTGGTGCCAGATGCTGATATAGCAGAGGCTAGTAATGGGTATTGGTGCAGGGAATATATGGGAGTCCTCTCCACTTGCCACTCAATTTTGCTGTGAACCTAAAACTGCTCTAGAAAATAAAGTCTACTATTTAAAGATAAAACAGGAAAGAAATACTCATTTTCAGTCTAAGTGGCAATGTTGAGTAGACAACTGAATAAATATATTTATCCGGATTTCAGGGGCAAAGGTAAGACTAGAGATGTATGTTGGATAGTCAAATTTTCTTTTCTCAACTGAAAATACTTTCTTTTCTCAACTGAAGATACTAAGGCTTATAATATTGAAGGCTTATAATATTTGAGAGATATTTATTGAATTACAATTGACGTGTTTGTGTACAAGTATATATCTCTACAATAATCTAAAAGAAAAAAAAAAACATAAAACACTATAAAGAACTAGAGTTAGAGGCAATTATGACCGGAGAAAAGCTTTTCATATAAATCCCCTGTTGTAAACACAGCAAGTATATTAAAAGATAAAGCTGTTATGAACCTATAATAATGATTATTTTATAAGTAGTATGGCCCAGAAAATAACTCAAAAATTATTTCTAAATTAATTCAAAAGTGTGGATTTTAAATATATAAAGTGTCTAAATTTTTTGTATTAAATAGTTACATTTCAGGTATTCCAAAGGAATAAAAAGGTATTAAAAGATGTATTCAGGTATTCCAAAGGTATAAAAAGGTATTAAAAGATGAAATATTTAAATGAACCTGGAAACAAATAGCTGTATTTCAGAATTCATCATGAAAAAACATGCAAATGGAATATTCTTTCAGGAAAATAATAGGAAACTTGATACCAGAGAACTTTAAGGTAAGTATTTGGAATAATTTTTAATGCGCCATCAAAAGAATTGGTAAATATGTAGTGATTTCTTTAACAATGATCAGAAGGTAATGAGGAAAAAAATGCAGGACTGGTGAATATTATAAAGTTTTTAGCTCAACTGTATTCAAGTAATCAAGTAAATGAACATTAGTGTTTAAAAAGATTCTGGTGTATTTCAAAATAGATATGGATAATTTCATAAATATTTGAAACTTTATTACCTTAATGTCTTAAACAGCAGATATTTCAGAATTCTTTGTAATGCTACTTGGTAATAATTGTCAAAATTTAATTTTCCATACAGACATAATGAAGCTAAATTTCCAGAGGCAAAGTGATGGTTTAAGAAGAAATAAATTGTTTTTCTCATTTAAATGCACTTTCGCTAAAAATAACTTCTATATTTCATACTTTAGTCACCTCAAATATGTTACAGATATTTGAAACGCAATTGTAATTCAATTTGCAAACACAAGGTCAAAAGATATCTTGCTTAAGACAACTGAAGAAACTGAAAGATGTGGATTTAACATGAAAACAGAATATAGGTGATCATTTTGTAAAGTTGAATAAATAACTGATATGTATTCAGGTGTCAGACTATGTGGTTTTTTTCCTCTTTATAAGGTTTTTAATTATCATAATTATATCAAAAGTTCACTTTTTTGGTACATAGTTTTGTGAATTTTAACACACAGAGTACATATACATGTAACTAGCAATATAATTAGGAACTGTTTTACAAACTTTGTTCCATGTAAATTCCCTCATGCTGCTACTTTAACCATACCCTAAGGGGTTAGGGGCAGGGGAGGTTATACCCACTGGTACTTTCTCATTCACTAAATTTTTGTTGTTACAAGAGTAGAACGCTTCCTTCTTTATTATATTTAAGACTGTGTATTTTCTTTTGAGACTTAGTCCATCATTTTCCTAAATTTACAAGAAAAAAAAGTGTTCATAATGTTCATCTATTACATGGAATAATTTCTTGGTTTGTCACTTAAAATATTTTTTCCTGTATATATTATATATATAACATATCCCTTATGATTATTTATTTTGATGGGATGTTTTTTCACTTGAGACAATATATTAAAGGTGTTCTCATGGGAAAAATATAAGACTAGGTTCCAGGCTTATGACTACGTATCTTATTTTTATTTGATTTAGCATTTATTTCTAATCTAGTAAAAATAAAGTTAGGCAATCATGGGTTTTTATGGTCAGGAAGTATTTTCACTATCCAGCCAGAAAGAGACTTCTACTTGCAAATATGGTTTACTTGTATAATTCCATATTTATAGCCACCTCCTCTATTCCTACAGGCTAAATATAGTCTAGAAGTGATTCGAACAGTAGTTCCTGAACACCATCACTACTTTTGTAAACATAAGATTTAAGCCTCCCATTTCTGGTTTTGATGATCCCTTTACTGTTGGCTCATTCCAAGAGGCCACTGTGGCATCTTGTCTCTGCTTCCTACCACAGGAACCCCTGGTTCCCTTCAAGCTATCAACAGTCTTGCCACATAATATATGTTGATTTAGGTAATCTGTGATCTCCTAGCTTCCGCAGAAATATTTTAGGTGTTCTATCTGATCATTCTTTAAATTATAGATAATTTTTGAAAAAAAGGATAGAACACAGGTTAACTTCATGCCCCAATCCTCAAACTGAAAATATCACTTGAAGCATTTTTTCCAAATGGCTCCTCTCAGCTACTAAAATTTTTCACAAGGGAACTGAAACCCACAAAAATACCATCGGAATGGTATAATCTGGCCAGATCTGGAAGCTCAGTTCCTGGTACAACATAATCCTTTCATACTTGAGACTAATATCCCTTTTCATAAAGAATATGTGTAACATATGCACTTCTATTTAATGGAATTTTACAAACACCAGGTTCTATTATTCTGTTTTTTTAGTCAAATCTACAACCCAAGAAAAAAAAGTATGTGCAGAGATACCTCCTCCTCTTAGCAACTTGAAAAGTACAGTCTAACCGTAATTTTCCAAGATGTACTTTTCAAAAGGACATAAATAGAGATCTAGATAAAAATGTACTCTCTAAAGCCTAATCTGAAGTATTTTACTGCAATTAGCTCTTCTGTTTATTAACACTATGAAGATGAATGCCAGAATATTCAGAGAGCTTTTTAATTAAAAAGTGACTATAAGTGATATATAATAACCAGGCAGTTGACACACAGTAATTGCATCATTATCATTGGTTCTCCCAAGAATTTTATAATAAATGCTGAAATGTCCCAAGAAGCCTATTTGTAACAATATAGACCATAAGAACTAACTCGAATTAATAGGGATCACCAGAGCAATTGCTTTTTTTTCACAGAAATTATGTGGTCTTTTAGTTAATGTGTGTAGAAATCCATAGTTACTAAATTGTCTTTCTATGTAACTCAATAATGACTTAAAATAATCATCTATTAGAAGACTTCAGCAAAGATAGTCTTGAAATTTGAAGTCATTTTCAAAATTGTAAATTTCAATGGTTTTTATAAGCAGTGGCCTCAAGTGCCCCTTTACAACAGTTCCCCAAAAAACCAAAAAACTCCTGTTCCTACTCCTTTCAGCACTGATGCATACATGTACTCATAAACATGCTCACATATGTATGCAAACACATCCACACACAGACATGCAAATATACATCACACACACACACACACACACACACACACACACACACACACACGGATATGTGAATGTTAGGACTCTTTAATGTATGCAGTCCATATAACTAAATAAAAACTCAGTTCCTAATCGCAGCACAAACTTCCATCATGCAAAATACTAAGATTTGACAAATATTACTATTTTCTATTTTGTTTTCTTGAAAAAATATATCTAGATGTCCACTGATTGCCATACAGACTCTGGCATCTCCCAATGTGGATTTTTAAAGTTATAAGCTTTCATTCATATGAAGAATTTTTAAAAAGCTACCACTCTCAACCTCAACAATGGATGTAATTCTTGTCAACTATTATGGTAACCAGATCATTTTATATCTAACAAACTTAAAATATCCTCCATGCACTTTGTCATAGCAGAGCATTCAGCAATAACGTGGTTTCATCTTACCTGGCCAACCTCCTTCTTCTCTCATTTCTTCTTTTACATATTCAGTGAGACATTCTATTGCCAACCTTATGAAAAGGCATTCCAGATACTCCCTGTTTCTTCTTTTACATATTCCTCTCTAAACTCAACTCTGCTTACCTCTTATAACACATATTTGCTTTCAGTACTACTACATTTCTCCATTTTTACATGTCACTCTGTCCTCACAGCCCTCTTTTCTTCTCTGACAATAGCTAATCATTAAGATACCGTCCATGTCCCAATGATTTGTAAAGTTTTCTCAGGCCTTTCAGACCCCCATGTGTTCTTGAATTTCTCTAACAGTTCCATCTTTACAACTTATTCACACATTTTACATACTTTTTGTACAATCATCTTTTCATATATTTTTCTTATGTCTCCCAATTATAATTTTATTAGGAAGCAGAGATAGACTCATATTTTTAGTATTAAAATGTTCCATGCAATTGTTATATTAAATACAGTTGGCCGATTCATTGTGAACCTATTTTCTTTGTATGTTGCTCAACTGATGATAAAGAGATTTTAATGATGGTATTTAGGTTAAAACTCTAAGTAAAAGAAATTTGGTTAGGAATTATTTCCCTTCATCTTCATATTCAGTGATGGATCTGTGCAAAAGATTAATCCTAGGCACAATTTAAATTTTCCATAATAATAATAGATATTATTCCTGGAAGAAACTGATGTTGAAAGAAGCTTTCTGTTGACACTGCTTTCAGTCTGATTATTTAAGAGTTAGAAATATCTTCTTAACATTTTAAGAGTACTTACACAGACGATGTTGGCCACTGGCTAAGAAGAAAGGATCAGAGTCAAAGAGTCATAGATCACTTACTTACTTGCTGTCTGACCATAGAAAAATCACTAAATTTTCTCTAGTGGTAGTCTGTTCATGCTGCTAAGGTAGCTCAAACAAAAATATTTCTCATAGTTCTGGAGTTCGCGAAGTCCACGATCAAAGTGCCAGAAGATTTTATTCCTAGTACGATCCCTTTTTCTGGTGCTAAGAGACACCTTCTCTCAGTGTCTTCCACATGGCTGCACAAGAAATAGCTCTGGTATCTCTTCCTCTTCTTATTAAGGACATTAATCCCATCATGGTGGCCCCACTCTCATGACTTCATCTAAACCTAATTACTTTCCAAAAACCTCATCTCAAATACCATCATATTGGTGGTTGAGTTTTCAATATATAAACTGGCAGGGGAGGGGGGGGCAAAGCATTTCATCTATAAAAATACTCGTGTATCAGGTGAAAATATCTTATACGTATTCTTTGAGAAAATTCTTAAACAGAATCTGTGATTCTCTGGCATAAACCCTTCTCAAGTCTCTGTTCCATGTACTCCAATTCTGACCATTTGACTCTTGCCACACTGGTCTTGTGTTAGTTCCCTTAAAACTGCTTTGCTCTTGTTCTGTCTCCTAGGAAGTTCCTACCCCAGTCTTCATACTGCCAGTTCCTTCAGACCTGTCAGGTTTCATTCAAACTCCACCTCAGTGAGACATTCTATTGCCAACCTTATGAAAAGGCATTCCAGATACTCCCTGTTTATTATCTCATGCTACTTACTATTTGATATTTCCCTGTTCATGCATTTATTTACTCTGGACTGTCTTCCTTAATAAAAGTTAAGTTACATAAAAGCAGAGACTTATTCTGCCTTGTCCACTGCTGACTCTCCTCTATCTCAATTGTGAATGGCACAGAGTCAGCACACAGTAAATACTTATAGGATTACTAATTAATGATTTTAAAAGTTAGAATTTAGAGTCCCACATAGAAACAGTCAATACATGGTCTCTGTGTTAATAATGTGCACATATAATTATTTCAACTTTAATAATCAAAATAGCTGTAATTGAATCCTAAAGCTCAGAAAATTCAACAATTTTGAAATAAGATACTTGTATATAATTCTATGTGGTCCTTTGTTTATTTTTCAAACAATTCACCTGCTTATGTTAATTAAATATATTAAAATTGAAAGTAAATTCACTTAGTTATCAATATACAGATGAGTGTTTTTAACATGAATGGTTCAAAATGGTTCAGATCTTGCTGGCAGAGTACTCAGTAGGGGTATGGGCTAAATGGGTGAGGGGCATTGAAGAGGGGACTTGTTGGGGTGAGCACTGGGTGATATGTGTAAGTGATGAATCAGTAAATTCTATTCCTGAAATCAATATTACACTGTAAGTTAACTAACTTGGATTTAAATTTTTTAAAAATGTAACTAAAAATGGTTTAGATATGCTAATACAGAGTTAGATTTTCTCACATAGTAAAACACCCTCAAACTCTTGAGATGCCTGGGTGGCTCAGGAGAGTAGGCGGCTGACTTTGGCTTAGGTCATGATCTCATGGCTTGAAGTCTCGTGAGTTCAAGCCCTGTGTCGAGTTCTGTGCTGACAGCTCAAGGTCTGGAGGCTGCTTCTGATTCTGTGTCTCCCTCTCTCTCTGCCCCTCCCCTGCTCATGCTCTGTCTGTCTCTCTCTCTCTCTCAAAAATAAATAAACATTAAAAAAAGTTAAAAAAAATTAAAAAAAAAAACTCTTGAGGGCAATCAATGGTCTATGAATCCAACACCGGAGGAAGGGTAAGAGTTTTAGGCAGAATGCCAGCATCATATAGTTTAAGAATAAATAGAATAAAACACTGTTGTGCCTTATTGACGTGTTCTGTCATCTGGACTCTTCTTGTACTCCTTCACTCCTGACCATCGGTTTCTCTCCCATGATGTAACAACATGTTCCCATGAACTCATCCTGTCATTTTCCCTGTCTTAATCTCTACACATAACCCTTCATTCTCCCATCTTTTTATCCCTTTCCATTCTCCCTAAAATAACAGGTAAATACAGATGCTATTACATTGAAAGTAACACCTAAAAAAATATAAGAAATGAGGGGGAAAATGGGGAGTGTTAGTACCAACTTTCCTCATGTCCAGCTCCTCACCTGAAACTTTCAGCTTCTTATTACTCTCTTGATTTCAACAATTAGAAATATAAATGGCTAATTTGTCCCAACTTTCTTATTCACTGCTATATAAAGAAATTACTAGCTACTATTGGTGTGACTCTTGAAGTCACTCAAAATCAAAGATAAATTGGTTTGTTATCTGACACATTCATAGATTATAAAAACATTTTGATTACAAAAGGATGAATTATTTTTTTTTAAAGAGATGTGTCACCCTTGAAATCTACATTCCCAATACTTCTCTACTCCACCTCAGCCATAGCTTCCTCTCCTGACAGATTCACAATACCAGGCACATAAAGGCAATAAATGTGGAAATGAATAATCACTCCAGAAAGTCTCCATCCTGTCCCTCCTTATGTTGCACTGTTTGTCCCACATCAGTATTTGACTTCAGTCAAGTTTTTCTTCCTTATTCCTGATCATGCTTGTAAATTTTCACTTCCATGCCATTGTACACATTATTTTTTCCCACAAACCTCTACCTACTCCATCCCATTGAGGAATTCTTTATTTGTATTCTTTAAAGCCCATATTAATCTTCACCCTTTTATCATAAGCAATTCCTTTTTCTTAATGTTTATTTATTTATGAGAGAGAGAGAGAGAGAGAGAGAGAGAGAGAGAGAGAGAGAGAGAGACAAAGTGTCAGAAGGGGAGGAGCAGAGAGAGAGAGGGAGACACAGAATCCGAAGCAGGCTCCAGGCTCTGAGCTATCAGCACAGAGCCTGATGCGGGGCTCAAACCCATGCGCTCTGAGATCATAACCCAAGCCCAAGTTGGATGCCCAACCGACTGAGCCAACCAGGCACCTCTTATCATAAGCAATTCTTAAAACAAACCTCTCCTTGATGCAGAATTAACCATACACTCATTTGTGTGGTTTGGTCCCACACAGATACTTCTACTCTTCATTTACCACACTGCACAAATAACATTTATCTTTGTTTGTGAATCCTGTTGAACTAGAACAAGGGCACTTTTAGATTTAAAATATGTTACAAATTGATTTTCTACTTAGAACTAGTAGTCACACCCAGCACTGACCTAAAAGACTTAGAATTTGAAAAATTAGTAAATGTATAGGAACAAGATGATTATCCATTCTAAGTCCAGATGTGACATTCCACATTAAAAAGGCATTTCAGGATACCTGGATGGCTCAGTCGGCTAAGTGTCCGACTTCTGCCCAGGTCATGATCTTGTAGTTTGTGAGTTTGAGTCATGCATCCGTCTCACTGCTGTCAGCACAGAGCTTGCTTCAGATCCTCTGTCTCTCTGTCTCTCTCTAAATAAATAAATAAACTTAAAAAGGCATTTCAGAGAGGGGCTTTTTATAATTGTAAAATGGTTAATCCACCAGAAATATATAGGACAATTACAAAAGATATATGAGTAGGGGCCCCTGGGTGGCTCAGTCTGTTGAACATCTGACTTTTGATTTCTGCTCAGCTCATGATCCCAGGGTGGTGGGATTGAGTCCCAGATCAGCCACCCTGCTGAGCATGGAGTCCGCTTAGATTCTCTCTCTCCCTCTGCCTCTCTTCCCCACTTGCATGCTCTCTCTCTCTATAACAAAACAAATAAAATAAAACAAAATCTACAAAATATATATGAGCCTAGCAACAAATTCCCCAAATACATGAAGCAAAGCTGACAGAATTAAAGAAAGAAACAGACAACTGAACAGAGAGAGTTGGAGATTTCAGTATCCGACTTTGAATAATTGATGAAACAATGAAACAGAAGATCAACAAGTAAACAGGAGAACAATATAACGAACCAAATACCACTAAACAGATAGAACATTTAACCCCAAAACAACAGAATAAACATTCTTCTCAAGTTCACATGGAACATTCTCCAGAACAGACCATAAGCTAACCATATAAGAAGCATCAGTATTTTTTTTAAATATTTCAATAATACAAAGTATGGTATCCACAATAAAATGAAATTAAAAAAAAAGAAATTCTGGCAATTCACAAAGATGTAGAAATTAAACACTGGCAGCACACTCCTAAGCAGATAATGAGTCAAAGAAAAAAAAATACAATATACTAAAATGTGTGGGATGCAATAAAAACAGTGGTCACAGGTGAATGTATAGTTGTAAATGCTTTTATCAAATAAGAGAAAGATTCGAGTTCAGTAACCTAATCTTCCACTTTAAGGCATTGGAGAAAAAGAGCAAAGTAAACCAAAAAAAAAAAATGAGGAAAAAATATACGATAAGGACTAAATTAGAAATAAATTAAAGAATAGGAAAAGTAATAGAAGAATTCAACAAAACCAAATTGATTTTCTGAAAGAATCAGCAACATTAAGAAACTTGTAATATAGTAACCAAGAAAAAAAGAGATATGAGTAAAACTGCTAAAATCAGGAATAAAAGAGGAGACATCCTCTCTTAAAAAATAAAATACAAGGGGCGCCTGGGTGGCGCAGTCGGTTAAGCGTCGGACTTCAGCCAGGTCACGATCTCGCGGTCCGTGAGTTCGAGCCCCGCGTCGGGCTCTGGGCTGATGGCTCGGAGCCTGGAGCCTGTTTCCGATTCTGTGTCTCCCTCTCTCTCTGCCCCTCCCCCGCTCATGCTCTGTCTCTCTCTGTCCCAAAAATAAATAAAAACGTTGAAAAAAGAAAAAAAAATAAAATAAAATAAAATAAAATAAAATAAAATAAAATAAAATAAAATAAAATAAAATACCAGTGAATGTTCCCTAACTCATACTATGGGAACAGTAATATCCTAATAACAAAACCAGATAGACATCCCAAGAAAACTACACATAATACCTCTTATAAATACAAATGCAAACGTCCTAAAAAAAAAAAAAAACAGTAAAATGATATATACAAAATGTTATTCAATATTGCTAAGCATTTATGCCAGGAATGTAAGATTGATTTAACATCAGGAAATAAGTTACTATAAAGCAGCATATCAAAACAATAAATGCAAAATCACAGAACACTTCAACATATACAGAAAAGGTATCTGACAAAATCCAACAACACTTTGTGATGAAAGTCACAACAAATTCAGAATAGAAGAAAAACTGCCTAACTTGATTAAATGAATGTAGGAAAATCTGCAACTAACTTATTTAATGACTTAACGTTTTTGCCTAAGATCAAAAGCAAGACAAAGAAGTCTTTTCCCATCACTTCTATTCAACATTGTACTGAAGAGTCTAGCCAGGGAAATTAGGCAAGAAAATAAAATAAAAGGCAACCATATTGGAAAGGAAGCATTAAAAATCTCTCTTTTTGCAAGCAGCATGATATATATAGAAAATCCTTAAAGATACACTACAAATATATTAGACTAACAAAGAAGTTCAGCAATGTTACAAGGTGTAAGATTAATAAATAAAAATCAATTCTGTTTCTATACTGTAAATAAACAATCTGAGAAATTAAGAAAATAATTATATTTACAATAGCATCAAAAAGATAACATACTTAGAAAGAAATCCAACAAAATACAAACAAAACTTAAGAAAAAAACCTTTACTCTGAGAACTATGATTGCAGAAAAACATTAAAGACCTTAATAAATAGAAAGGCATCCCATGCTCATGGATTGGAAGACAATATAGTTAAGATGGAAGTACCCTTAAAATTTATCTACAGATTTAACATAATCATTAGCTAATTCTCAACTTTTTCCCCCCCATACTAACAATCTATTAAAATTCCAAGCAATGGCAATTCAAGTAACATAATAACCAAACAATTCTGACAAAGAAAAAATTTGGACAAGTCTTATTTCCTAACTTCAAAAACTAATAAAAGGCTATAATAATCAAGATAGTGTGGTACTGACACAAGAACAACCATATTGACCTTTTCACTAAGTTAAAGTATCCAGAAGATCAATTTGAAAGCAGATATATTGGATATTTAGACACAGAATTAAACTAATAAAGTAAAAGTGTATTCCAAATGCAAAATGATGTTCTACAAGCAAATCAAATTGACAGGAATCCTCAGAAATATATTACAAAACTGTTTCAAAAAATACTTTCATTAGCTAGTTTATTTGCATTCTTTTTGATTATTCAGGATATATTAGAATACTTGTAATCAACAGTAATGAAAAGTTAAAAATTTTATTTAATTATTGATAAATCTTTCTATATCTCCCAATAATCTAAATTTCCATATATTTAAACTCTAATATTCTTTATAGGAACAACCCTTTTATGGACAATGCAGAAGATGTATCTGAAGGGATACAGGTTGTAGCTAGGTATCAAGAAAAGTAACCAAGAGAGAACAATCAGAGCTCAAATAACCTAGTGCAGGTTGCGATGCCTATACTGGTAGCATCAGCATCACTTGGAAAATTATAAATTCTTATTATTTGGACATACCCCCAAACAAGAAACTTTGGTGTGTGTTATAAGAAGCTCTCACCCAGATGATTCTGACACACACAAAAATTGAAAACTACTGATCTATGGAAATGAGGCCAATTCCCTAATGACAAGCCATTCATTTAGTTAATATTTTAATGATTTTGAGTAATTGTTAATAGCAAAGACTGAGACAGAAAAAGAAATATGACATAAGGAGACTGAGGTCAGAAGAATTGAAATAGCCATATGTATAAAGTCAAAAGCAGAATCAGTTCATCTGAGATTGCCAAAAAGGGTTTAAAAACAGGGATGGATTAAAGATTATGGAAGGTTACATGTGAACCATTAATCTTATAATCTTGTTTGAAATGTTTGTCCATAAACAGCTTGAACATATTCATATAGTGACCCCTATGGTTCCTCCTAATAAAGAACCCTTTGGTAAAGACTTCAAATGGGCATGGTCATTTTGAGACATTATATCATCTACAATTGCCCACAAATACCTAATGTGACAGATGATCACAAATTCTTTGAGTTTACTCTTACTGAGAGAAGAGGTCTACCTCTAATCTTGTATCTGTGAAGGGACTGTAACTACTTAGCCATTAGAAAAGAGCAAATGGGACACCCTATGCCCAGAACCCAAGATACAGGCCACTTCTACTTCCAGATTCATGAGACAATCTCTTTGGGAGCTCTGAAGTTCCAAAAGTGTCCAGTTATGATGAGATAGCCCTGCATGAGAGGCTATGTTCTGTTTAACAATCCTAGGTGCCTTCAGCCTTTTGGCCATTCCCAAACAAGGAACCACATACATGTCTGAAACCACCTTGAGCATTCCAGACCATTGTATCTGCTGGCTGAATCTTACCAAGTCCTCAGTCTATATCACGTACAGGAAAAGTATTATCCAGCTGAACCAGCCCCCAAATTCCTGATCCACAAAGTTATAAGGTATGAAAACACAACAGTCATTTTAAGTCCTATGTTGTAGAGTAAGTTTTTACGCAGCAATAGATAGAACATATAAGTATCCTCATCTGAAGGTAGGGTACATCTTTCTGACACACTGAAATGTCAACAGATGTCAGCAACATTAGGAGTGAAGTGTTGCAAGGGCTCTGGGGAGTGGGGAATGATGTAAGGAGGTCCAGCACCATGCTGAGGTCCTGGCCTCCTTGTCATACTTTCTGTTTCTTGTGCCAGGGCAGATGTCCTAACAACAGCACTCTGGATAAAGAACATGACAAAGTATAGAGATAGCTTTATTAATCATGATGAAAATTTTATGATAATTTGTATCTTTATTCAAGGAGAGCTAGGAAGTATAATGGGAAAAGTCCAGATACCTATGATACCTTGTTCTTTTTTGCATGGTTTTTTTCATTGTTTGGTTTGGTATTGTTATTATTGCTGTTTTTCCAAAGAAGAAACAGAAATTAGTTTAGGTGACTGGCCCAAGGTGGTAGTGAGTATTCATATATGAACTCATTACTTAATTTTAATTGTATATTTACCTATGTTAAGGTAAACAAAATCTTAAATTTTGCTAGAATTTTTTTTTCTTATAGACAGGCTAATGACTAATCATCTTGTTCTTGAATGCTTTCATATGCAACTTCTGTAAGCTCTCTATGGGAAAGATACAACACCTAGATGCACAAATAAAAGAAAGGGAATAATATCTGATATCCAACCCAAACCCTTGGCTCTACTAGGCAGAAAATGTTTCTGTACCAGCTATTCAATTCAGTAATTTTGTAGGGAGAGAAAGCCAAACAGTAGGATGGATGATCATCTGTTTCTTTTTAAACAAAGGCCATTAGAGATATCTACAAACCTAAACGTATATCCTAGACTTGTCTTTGTGTATGATACTTTCTATGCTTAGTTTCTTCTCTAAGGCAGCAACAAGCACCAAGGTCTTCACGTAGACCAACCAGTTAACGCAAAGTCTTCACATTGACTTACCAGTTAGTAAAGAATCCCTAAAATTCTTCCACAACAAGAACCTCTAACTTTTTTTTTTTAATTTTTGTTCTTTTTTAAAATTTGTTTTGGGGCGCCTGGGTGGCGCAGTTGGTTAAGCGTCCGACTTCAGCCAGGTCACGATCTCGCGGTCTGTGAGTTCGAGCCCCGCGTCAGGCTCTGGGCTGATGGCTCAGAGCCTGGAGCCTGCTTCCGATTCTGTGACTCCCTCTCTCTCTCCCCTCCCCCCTTCATGCTCTGTCTCTCTCTGTCCCAAAAATAAATAAACGTTGAAAAAAAAAAATTTAAAAAAAAAATAATAAAATTTGTTTTAATTTTTATTTATTTTTGGGGAGGAGGGGCAGAAAGAGAGGGAGACAGAGAATGCCAAGCAGGCTCTGCACTGTCAGTGCAGAGCCCCATGTGGGGCTCATTTCCAGGTTCATGAGATCATGACCTGGGCCAAAATCAAGAGTCAAGTGCTTAACCAACTGAGCCACCCAAGCACCTCCCCCACCTTTTTTTTTTTAAATTGAAGTACAGTTGACATACAATGCTATAGTTGTTTCAGGTATATAGCATTGGATTTGACATTTCTGTATAATAGTGCTCACCAAGATGAGTATGGTTACAATCTGTCACCATTCAACATTATTACAATATTATTGGCTATACCCCCTATCCTGTATTTTTAATTTCCATGACTTATGTGTTTTATAACTGGAAGTTTCTATGTCTTAATCCCCTCACTTGCTTTGACCATTCCTCCACCCAACCACTCTCCTGGCAACCACCAGTTTGTTCTCTGTATTCAAGATCCACTTGTTTCTTTGTTCATTTGTTTTGTTTCCTTTTGTTTTTTAAGTTTCAAATATAGGTGAAATCATATAGTATTTGTCTTTATCTGTCTTATCTCATTTAGCATAATACTCTCTAGGTCCATCCACGTTGTCAAAAAATGGCAAGATTTCATTCTTTTTATGGCTTAGTAATATTCCATTGTGTATATATACTGCATCTTTTTTTATCCATTTATCTATCAATGGACATTTGGGTTGCTTCCATATCTTAGCTATTATAAATAATGCTGCAATAAACAAGGCACATCCAGTCATTCCACTACTGGGTATTTACCCAAATAAAATGGAAAAACTAAATCAACTTTTTTAAAATTTTGTTTTCTTTTGTTTCAGTTCCATAGTTTTTAGACTAGACTCAAGTGGCATCATTGAAAACCAGGCCTCTAGCAACTGTCAACACTGAGAGGCAGGCTGGCAGCTTTGAATGACACACTGACAATGGCAGCTAGCTGCCAGGAGAATAAATACATTCTCTGAGCATCTGCTTAATTCTTTGATAATGTTTTCCATTTTGTAAAATCAATTATTTACAGGGCAATAGTTCATCTAAATTAAAGTTAATAAATATTAAATGCAATTTCCTCATGATACTGACACTGTTCACTCTAACAACATAACCAGATATTATAAAATATATACCCAAAATAATTATTTATATATTATTCATAAGCTTTGATCTAAGATCTTGAGAGGAATATTTGTAACAAATAAATTCAGATCTATATTTTAACAAAGCCTTAAATACCAGCTTAAAAGTCATATGGTTAGTCAAGGAATCAAGAGTACAGTTTGAAATGTCAACTTTTGAATTCTGATGTTAACTTATTTTCTATACCCTCACTCACAAGTAGATTCCTCCCCTTTTATATTTGTGTTGACTATCTAAACATGTTCTCTGATAGATGGGTCAGTGTTCTAAGAGTTCTATAGTTCTAGAGTCTATATCTGTTCCAAGAGTCAGATATAAATTGTTTTCTTTTAATGACAAGAGGTGGAAGAGCCAGTCACCCTAAACATTTGGGAACTCTAGTGCCACCATTTACCCTTTAGGCACCACACACAACTGGCCTCTTGATCTTTTCATGAATTTCTAGACTAGGAATCTAAAAATCAATTTATTTGCTGTATTACCAATTATCTCCTTCTGTTATAACCTGATGTCCGGATGCCTTATCCTTCTGACATTAAGTTCTCCTTGGATACAAGTCTAAAGTATCACTTCTTAAATCTTCTCTTAAGTAAGCTGTTTTCCTGAAATAAAACCCAACTCTCACATCTGGAATGCAAACTCAGCATTATGAGAGTCAAGCAAAATTAGGAATGATCAAATGGAAACATCTTGGTATGTGCCAATTACTACTCTAGCTGCTTTACAACTGTCTTCTAATTTATCTCCACAAGGTAACTTCAGTGTATCACTGTTCACGTGTTTTACACATAAGGAAAGTGAGCCTCACTATAATAATATTAAAAGGATTGAGAATGAAAACTCCTCATCAAAGGAGCAAAACCCACTAGCTTAGTGATCAACTTCTAGGAACCTGAACTAAATATGAAGACTGGATTTAGAAAAATAACTGAAGTAACAGTACTTGCTTAATAAAAACTAAAATCGAATCAATGTAACTTAATAAACTAAGCATTTTAATAACTACAACTTAATGCTTGTAATCTTAGTCCTACTCATACCTGAAACCCAGTTCATAGAGCTAAATATCTGACATTACCCTAGGATGTTATTAAGAGTAATCACTGAAGACTAGGAACATTATACTTCAAGAGAGAAACTCATTCTACTTTGCTCATGTAGAAGAGAAACGTAAAAACCTATGCATTTTGCTAGTGTATGGGATTAATTAATTAGCTCCTGACTAACATTAAATAAGTTGAAACATGGAAACAAAGCATTAGTAAAATAGTGCAATATGCTATTATGAATATGACATTCAAATCATATTTAGAAATAGAATTTTCATAAAAATGATAATTCAAGTACATATGATTCTTCAGTGTTGTGCATATGTGCAAAAGCCGGTGTAAACTGACTCCTGAAAGCTAGTGTATAATCTTCAGAAATTTTGAAAATTTCTTGTTAAATACAAGATTTATTAAATATACTATTATTAAAAATTAAATTCTATAAACTTGTAATCAAATAAATTATGGTAAATATGAAGATAATTCATACTAGGGTTATAATTTCCTGATTATTTTGCCATGTGTTACTATTACATAACTTTTTGAGATTTATATCTCCTATGTTTTGTATTGTAGAAATACTGAATAATGGTGTGCTAATGTAATTGTCTGCCCAATTTTTTTTTTACTGATGTCACATTTATAGCTTTAAATTGGCCATGAGAGGGGTATTTCAACCACCCAAATCAGCAAACACTAAGAATCAAGGATGTTTTTCCTGAAGAGTCAATTGTTGAACATTTACCTATATACTACTATATATATTTATATGATTATGTTTACTAATTTACAATGATCTCAACATAGCTGATAAGCAAGTCAGGGCAGATGGAGATAAAAATATGAAGTTTATTAATGATGAAGCTGTTTTCATAAACTGCTTTTAGATCTGCAGCTAAATTAGTTTTCTAGTCCTATGATGCATAATCAGATAAATTTACTCCTGGTCTCAACCCAGCTGACATCTGCAAACTAACCTTGAGCAAGCAGTCCCGAATGCAGCCACTCTGTAGGCAGACAAATCTACAAATTAGGGACAGAGAAAGGAAAGGCTGAGACAAGCATGCCCTGCAACTTCTCTCAAAGTCATAGTATCATTTAGTTCATGTTTGGATGCTTGTCACAGAAAAATGCAAAATAACAATGACTAAACAAGACAGATCCCACATCATAGCAGGTTTCCCCATGCAAGTGTTCCATGAATGCTACAGCTCTGTTTAGCTTGTCATGCTTCCATTCTGAACAAGTCATGACCACACAAAATATGATTTGCAGTAATGCCAGGACCACCATCTCATTTATACTTAACTAGCAACAAAGACAATTGAAAGAAAAAAGCCCATCCTCCATTTTAAGATGATGTCCTAAAACACAATCAACTCTTCCCATCTCATCGGTAAAAACACAAATAGTCACAAGTACGGCAATGAAAAGTGGCAAATTTAGTCTAATTTTAGAGGGACACATTGATGCTTAAGATATATTTTATGTTCTATTACTAAAAATTAGAGGGGAATGTGTGGAGAATCTTTGCCATACTCACCAATTACATAATTAAATGAGTAAGAAGAGAGGCCAGAAACGTCAATGTAGCTGAATGTACTCTGGAAACATAGGCATAGTAAATCATTTTCTACCATAACCTTTGTTTTCTTACTCCTTGAATCCATTACGATGAAGGCGGTAGAAATAGCACTCATAGAAGTGTATAGAATAAGACTGAAAAGCAACTACAAAGGATGACACACAAAATTTAAAGGACTGTACAAAAACTAATTCTAATAACTTTACATTTAGTTAGCCATTGGGTTTTGACATAGGGGAGAGGAAAGTCATGTATTCCTACAAAGCATTCCATATTTATATGAAAATTAATTACATGAAATCTCAATTACTGCCAACAATTTGGAAGACAACCCTACAAGGTAAGAAAGCTAAAATGTAGTATATTCAAAAGAAAAAAAAAACCTGTAATGTGATCATACCAAATGGTCAACTGTCTCCAAAATTGGGAGAGAAAAAGCATGAACTACATGTCTCTATGAATCTCCTATAATAAATGGATAAAAATAATCTATAAATCTATAGATTTCCTGAAGAAATTGAGGTTGCTTGAATTGTGTATTCTTAAGTAGTTTAGTAATTATTAGAACATGCATTTGCGTAGCAAACACTTTATAGATAGTATGAGTTCAAGCATCATTCTAATACTTGTCTAAATTTCTTCAAATTCTGGAACACTGATGTCTGAATTAATGAGATTTTACTCTAAATTCTAATTTTTGCAAGGACACAGAAAGTTTCATTATCAGTAATGTACTTTTCAATCCTTGATGAAATGTCTGAAATAAGTACTATGTCATTATAATGTAATTCCAACTAGAGAAGAATATTGAATGTGCCTTAATATCTCTTCCTAATGTGACTTTGCAGTACTTTTGTAAGCACCAATGCAGAGACACTTAACATTATGTGATTAAGTTAGCATGTTTTAAACATTTCTGATTTCTTTTTGGAACTAGCAATAAATCAGCATGTTTCTAGATGCTGCTGAGAAAGAGTAATCTCCATCTACAGAACAGAAGTTTTAACATTTGCCTAATATTATGCCCTTGCTATAAGATTTCCTTTCCATTCAATTTCAACATCGGAATCATTTTTAATCAGAGAAAATAAGCATGATAATCAAATGCAAAGCAGCATAGATAGGCTTATAGTGAATGTTTATTCTAATGAGAACTTAACTTCTGCTTATGTCAGATAATTTATCTCTCAATGTTGTAACTGACTATTAAGGCAAGGAAAAGTCTATGCAAATCTATACTAAATTCCTCCATGAAGCTAGAGAAAGATTCCCCTATAACCCTTATGCATTTCTTCTTCATTAAAGAAGTCACTGTTTCTCTGGAGTCACAAGTACACCCATATCACATGCCTCATCAATTCTCAGTCTGTATACAGCCCTTAAATTAATATCTAGGATCATATTAGAAACACTAACAAAACCTCACTTGATCTAGCTAGGCTCATTTGTTGAGCCTGCAAGGTTAAACTAGTCTAATTAAAGGTGGTGGTGAATTTTAAATGACTTTTGCATCCATTCTTCTATCCTTCAGACATTGTTCAAAGACCTGAATGTTAACATTGTCTTCAGGCTCACTTTTAATGACATACACCTTACATAGAATGAGACAGCTCATGCAAAAAACAGAACTGGGCAAACTATCTACTGCCATGAGAAATGATTAATTTGTTTTCTTCAGCTAGAGAACAGATAAGCATTTGATTGTCCTAATGAATTGAGGGTCGAGAACCTTGACCACAATACATCAATTTAGGTGTGGTACAGTAAAAAAGAATAGACAAAAGATGTGTTTTTAAAAATAAAATTTCTATAACTTCCTGTTAAGTAGATTTAGATTGTGATGATGGAATAATCAAAATCAGATACCAAAGAAAAGGATAGGACATGAATTTGGGAATCAGTTTTGAATCTTGCTGAAATTAAAATTGTCAGATGATAGATACACTATTCTCATTGGATTAAGTGGGATTCTCACACACTAAATTAAGACTGGATTCCTGAGCGTTTGGGGTAGACACTGGGTGATACTGAACTGATACAGAGCTGCAGTGGAGTATGAAAGATAGAGGCAAAATACTATCTGAAACCAGGCACAGACTTTTTGCTTCCACTTAAAATGAAGAGTATAAGAAGTATCATTGCCTCTGGTATAACAAGAAAAAGCTGGATAATCTACAAAACAAGTTTCCCTAAAAATGCCTGAGAGCAAAGATTGGAAGTCAACTAATTTGCTTAATTTTTTTAATGTTTTTAATGCTTATTCATTTTTGAGAGAGAGAGAGACACAGACAGAGTGCCAGCAGGGGAGGGGCAAGGAGGGAGATACAGAATCCAAAGCAGGCTCCAGGCTCTGAGTTGTCAGCACAGAGCCTGACGTGGGGCTTGAATCCACAAACCACGAGATCATGACCTCAGCCGAAATCAGACACTTAACCAATTGAGCCACGCAGGCATCCCTAAGTTGCTTAAATTTTAAGGAAATACAGGCATCTCTAAAGAAAAGCGGTACACTGACAAGAAACTCATGCAGAGCAAAGCACACAAGGAAGACCAGGTCTCCATGCTGGCAGTTAAGAATTCAGATATGTATATAGATACAACAGATAGATGATAGATATAGATATAATAATATAGATGTAATATAGGCTCTTCTCCACAGAAAATCACTGAATGTTCAGTAGGAAGAATGTGGGCTGGGTGGGTACCAAATAAAGCCTTCATCAGTGATGCCAGACTGTGGGATATGAGTGACCACTACTGTAAAAAACATAAGGCCTTGAAAAAAGCCTTTCCTGGATTATTACTCCTAGGAGATAAAAGCTTTAAGTTGCTATAAAAAGGAAACAAATCCGTTATACCCTAAGACAAACGTCAAGACCTACTGCAGCTAAGAGACAAGGAATTAACATACCCTCTACTAATGAAAAAGGGGTGTGAAATCATTGTCCAGACCACAGGATAACTCCTACCATTAAGGGAAACAGAAAGCCCCACCACAGAGAACTAGGGACTCAGGGACTGCCTGTGTCTGAGTCTAGGGCAGGACAAGAGAAGATGTCTCTGCCCCTGTACATCTAGCAAGCATTGCAGTAATGACCTTCTGCTGAAGGGAGGATAAAAGCATGAAGACAGGCTCTGACAGAATAATTAGAAAAACCCTAAAGTGGAGGGTGGAACAGACCAAGAAAAAACTCTTCAGCAATCCAGCCCTCCCTCATGCACTGGTTGAGACTAAATAAATTATAAAGCCAGTAATTCACCAAAGTAACCATAATAACAACAATACTCTAATTTAGGTCAGCCCCTAACTACATCCATTCAATTTCCCCATAGTAAAGCCATATGAGACAACAGGCCATTCTTATACTCAGGTTGAGATACAAAATTACCTCACCATCTACATCCAACATATGATGTTTAAGTTTCAACCAAATACTAGAAAACACACACAACAACAACAAGCACAACAAAAATCACCTAGTATTAAGAGACGAAAAGCACTTAACAGACCCAGACTTGGATATGGCCCAATTGTTAAAACTACCAGAACTACTGGGTATTTAAAATAATTATAATTAACATAGAGACACAGAAAAAAAAGTGTATGAACAGATGGGAAGCACAAATGGGAAATTGAAACTAAGAATAAAATTAAAATGCTAGAAAAATAACCCCCTGGTAACAGATATAAAGAATATCCCTGAAGGATTCACTGTGACACCTGGCACAAATAATCAACCTGTGTACTTGAGGACAGGTGAGCAGAAACTATCCAAACTGAAGCACAAACAGAAACAAAAAACAAAAAACCAAAAACCAAAAACAAAAACGTCATCTGAGAGTTGTGGGAGATATCAAATAGTTTAACACATGTATAATTGTTCTCAGTAAGAGAAGAGAGAGAAAACATGGCAGAAGTATTAAAGAAGATAATTACTGCGATTTTTCAAAAAATTGTAGAATAAGTTAAACTACAGAGTCAAGAATATCAGAGACCCCAGTCAGGATAAGTAAACCACCCCTCAAAAATGAAAAGCCCTAGGCACATAATATCTAAACTTTAAACACCAAAGACAAAGACAAAACCTCGAAGGCAATCAGAGAAAATGACACATTACATACAGAACTTTGACAAAAATCATATTAGACTTCTTGTCAGAGTACATTGAATTGGCAAAATCAAAGTACTTTTAAAAAAATCTATAAAGCCTGAATTCCAAACTCAGTAAGAGTATCATTAAAAAATGAGGAAGTCATGATGGTAGTGTGGGACAAATGAAAACTAATATAATTCATTAATAGCGTTATCCCCCTAAAAATGTTAAAGTCCTTTAGGCATAAGAAATATTATAAGAGTTTGGCCTATATGCACAAGGAAATATAGATCTCCATAAATACTTTAAAAAAATGAAAACATACTAGACATTTTTTATTTTAATTTCATTAAATGACTATTTCTTGTCTATAAAAATGTTAGGAGGAATGTAATGTGGGTTTATAGCCCTCAAAATTAAAATATGATGGGGGGGGCGCCTGGGTGGCACAGTCGGTTAAGCGTCCGACTTCAGCCAGGTCACGATCTCGCGGTCCGTGAGTTCGAGCCCCACATCAGGCTCTGGGCTGATGGCTCGGAGCCTGGAGCCTGTTTCCGATTCTGTGTCTCCCTCTCTCTCTGCCCCTCCCCCGTTCATGCTCTGTCTCTCTCTGTCCCAAAAATAAATAAAAAAACGTTGAAAAAAAATTTAAAAAAAAAAATACGATGGGGGGAAGGAATTGCATTGCCTACTGGTTTAGAGCTCTCATATGTGAAGAAGTGTAATACTGAAGACAGATTGTAACTAATTAATATTATAAACTCTGACTCCTACTAAAACATGAAATGAAGTAAAAAAAAACAGTGCAGATCAAATGTATTCATAATAATAAAATGCAGGTAGAAAAAAGAAAAAAGGAACAAAGAACTGACAGAACATAGAGAAAACCAATAGTGTGATACCATCCATATCTTTCAAATCACTAGAGTGAAGAAGAGGATACACAGAAAATTTTTATCAATATTCCAGAAACCATAAAAGAAGAAATTAGTGAAGAAAAAGTATAGGCAAAATAAAACAAGAAATATTATTTAACTTTCAAACCATATTCAACTCATCACTACCTTTAATCAGTATTGTCTCCAAAGTATATTTGGGGGAATCTAATATCTAAGTGAAGGCTTGACAACTTTTTCAGTTCACATACCACAAGCCATAGATATTCAGACTGTGGTAATAAAATAGAAGTAATTAAAGACAACACCTTGTCCTTGTAGAAGTTACAAGGTGTGTTATTATATGAGAAATCTAATTCTTTCAGTATTAATTTATTTTAATCAAATAACTAAAGGTTTGACTTGAAACCATATTTCATTACATCAGCATCTTTAGAAAGTATAAAGATGAGGGGCGCCTGGGTGGCTCAGTTGGTTAAGCATCCGACTTCAGCTCAGGTCATGATCTCATAGTCCATGGGTTCGAGCCCCGCATCGGGCTCTGTGCTGACAGCTCAGGGCCTGGAGCCTGTTTCAGATTCTGTGTCTCCCTCTATCTCTGACCCTCCCCCATTCATGCTCTGTCTCTCTCTGTCTCAAAAATAAATAAAAATGCTAAATAAAAAATTTAAAAAAAGAAAGTATAAAGATGAGACTGCATCTAAAATTTAAAAAAAAAAACTTAATTTTATGAAGACTTTTTGCTGTGTTAAAATGGATATCAGGAAATAACTAATATCAGCCAAAACATAGATTTCTCTGAGAAGACAGGCAACAAATTATTTGGACTACATTTTATTTTCTCAACTATAAAAACAAGTCTGGAGAAGATAATTGATTATGGGGGTAATGATGGTAGTCTGACAATGCTGCCATATAACTTTCAGGTGCAATAGTATATCTAGGATTAGAGAGAATAAGGCAATCACTTTTTGTCCACATTTTGACTTTAAATAAGTATTTAATGTCTGTAAGCTGCAATTGCTACACCTGAAGATGATCCTTACACATTCAACATATGTAATTCCAAAATATTATGGACAGTAATCACAAGAATCAATCCAATTTGAGTAATGTGGATTATTTTCAAAATTGCCATAAGTACAAACATGATCATTATAAATGAAAAAGGAATGAAAGTCTTACCTTTTCAAGTAGAGTGAAGCAATGTTTTGTATCACAAGGTTAAGAATATGAGTATAGACTGATGAAGGAATGCCTCTGGGCAATAATGAGATTCAGGTATGGCAATACTTCATATAATTAGATATTTTGTGTAGCCACTTGCGAGGAGATAAATCCCCCCAGAAGTTCCTTGCTGTTTTCAAGCGTAGTTAGACCCATTTGGAAGGTGCCTGAAGGGAGAAAGAAAAAAAAAAGCATAGAAATGGGAAGTTTTCAAGAAAAAAGGTCAGTGTAGGAACTACTTTAGTAGAAAAATATAAATAAATGGGCTACTTGAATAAATAGCATTTGGTAGGTTGTTGTTAAACTATGAAAGAAATAATCAAATATGAAATGATTACTGTGTCAAATCCCTGGTCTCTAAGATTGCTCATATCAATTCTAATCAGTTCCAATCAAGTATATTTAATAAGCAACACAAAATGCAGAAAAATATATAAACTAGAGGAAACCATAAATCTAAGAAAGCTTTGTTTGGCATGTGAGAATGTTCCTGATATTATAGAATGAAATATAAATTAGAGGATCTCTGAAAAATGTGTTTATATGAAAGTCACACCAATTATACATAGGTTCCCCTCACTCCCCCAAAGATATTCTGTGGAAGTAGAGATGTAGAGAAATATTGGTTTTAAAAAAACTGTTATACCATTTGAATCAAGAAAATACAGCCCATTATAAATGTATGAGATGCAGCCTGATTTTAAAAGGAGTGAAATGTAAAGACAATTCACTATTAAACACTTAACCAACTATCTCCTCCCTCTACTCCCTCATAAAGCTGGCAATGACAGTAACAAAATGATATAAGGAAAAGGAGGGAAAAATCTCACACAATCCATTAACTAGATACCTATCTTTCTGATTAATTAATTTGCCAGGGCTTATGGTACTATTTAGGTTTTTTACAAACTGTAAAAAATTTCAGACAGTTCTACACCCTATTCATGCAATAAAATTAAAAAATAGGGAGAGCTTTATTACTTTTTTTTTCTTTCACTCAAAAAAACTATAAATAATGTAGACTCTGAGTTTAGTCACTTTGGTAAGTTTCTCTATTTCCAGAGCCAACTTTTAGAAGAAAAAGAAATCTAACTGTTTAGTGAATTCATTAAATTTGGAATAGAGCATCTTCACTGTCTCACTCAAACTCTCAAAATAATTGTACTTTCTACCTAAGGGATCATACAGTCAATTTCTCAAGTCATTTGCCCCTCAGCTAAAAGTTAACGTTATCTACATCTCCAGAGATTTAATTTTAGGTTTTCAGCAGATGTCATATCCTAAGGATATGAAGTAAAAGTGACAAAACTAAAATTTGATCTTCAACTTACCTGTATTTAATTAAACATTTCACTGTATTCCATTAAAAAAGTTAAATTCTAATTTTGTGAAGAGATTTTTAAAAAATTTTTTTCAGATATAGAATACATCCATTGGTCTTTTCCATCCATGATATACTAGATCAAATATGCTACACATGTAAAAACTCATATCTCTTTTAAAAAGAATTTTTAGAAGAGTTTTATTTTCAAGATAGCCTTAACTGAGAACAAACTAAGGGTTGATGGGGGGTGGGAGGGAGGAGAGGGTGGGTGATGGGTACTGAGGAGGGCACGTTTTGGGATGAGCACTGGGTGTTGTATGGAAACCAATTTGACAATAAATTTCATATATAAAAAAAAAAAAAAAAAAAAAAAAAAAAGATAGCCTTATAAAGTCTGAATGCCATCTGAGGAGAGGATATCAAAAAAAATCAGGAAAAGTTAATTTTACCATTAAAAAGTAGATATTAATGAAAAATAAATTTCAGTTTTATCAGCAAAACAAATGTCAATTTTTAAAAAATAAAGAAGCATCCCTTTTTAAATTCTGATGTAGGCCAAAAGTGTTCCAGTAAACAATTATTTCTCCAATTTTAAGAGTATTTTACTACAATTTATTATACACAGGTGAACAGCAATAAACGATACAGAAAATTTAATATAGTCAACCTTAATTATATTACAACTCCAGTAATCATTACATCATAAACAGATATCAAGAAGTCATTTATTATATGGAACAACTCTGAAATAATATTTGCAATAGGTATAACACAAATCAACTACAGAGACAAACTAGACCTACTCTGTTGCTTGTATGAGTTCTAAATTCTTTGGAAGAAAATTTTCTTTAGATCAGTATGAATAGGATAAATATTAGATGGAAGGAAAAGTTCTATAAAGCCAAATTGTTTATTCACAAATATTGTTATACTCTCTCTTGATGATGACCTGTAGCAATAACATAATAACATGTGTCCTCATACACTGCATAGTCTAATGGACATAAATTTGGAATATTAAATAGGGTTGCAACAGACCAGTTAGTGCAGTTTTAGGGGCATGATCAGGCATTTGGTTTTCAATTTGTTACACTGATTATGCCTGTTCATCATCAAACTCGAGATGCCAGGTAGATATGTGTGTCTGAAGATGTATACATTTGAGAATCACCATCATGGATGGATGACATTTGAAGCCATTACACTGAATGAAATAAAGCAATTAATATGGATATAAAAAGCGGTCTGAGGGTCAAGTAGAATGGCACTCCGAGGAAAGAAATCAGGTGGATATGGTGAAACCAGCACAGACAGTAAAGGACAGCCAGTGACACAGAAAGTCAATTTTTCCAGGACCATTTGTTTAAAAAACTACCCTTTCTCCATGGGAATGCCTTTGTATCTTTGCCAAAAATCAGTTCATGAGGGTATGGATCTCCATATAGGTGCAACTCTATTTTCTGGCTATTGTTCCGTTAATCCATTTTTCTATTTTGTGAAAAACACACTTCTTGATTACTATAGTTTTTAATAAGCTTTACACTATAACTGAATTCATTTTCAAAGTTGTTTTGGCTATTCCAGAACATTTGCAGTCCTATATGAATTTAGAATCAGCTTGCCAGTTTCTACAAAATAGCACATTTTTGGAATTTTAATTGGAATTCACTTGAATCTATAGATTAATTTGAAGAAAAATAACATCTTAACAATAATTAATATTCCAATTAATGAACACAGTGTATCTCTCTATTTAGATATACTTAAAAATTTTCTCAATAATGCCTAGTAAACTTCACCATGAAGGTATTACGCTTTGTTTTAAGACACATCATAAAGTATTGAATATTTTTGATGCTATTGTGAACATTTTTATTTCAATATTTAATTTTTCATTGGTTGTACACATAGAATTTTTATTAAATTATAATGCATTTTGTAACTTTGCTAAGCTTATTAGAGTAAGTCCATAAGATCTCCTACATAGATGAACATGCCATCTACAAGTAATGAGAATTCTACTTCTTCCCATTCAATATATAGGCCTTTTGTTTCATTCAGTTGGGTTTATTGGAGTCCCTACTGGTTTCCTTTTTTCTATCTCATTGATTCTCCTCGCATCTTTATTTTCTTCTTTCTCTTTATTGGGTTTAATTTACTCTTTATTTCCAAATTCCATCATATAGAACCTGAGGTGTTTAGTGTTACAAATTTCCCTCTAAGTACTGCTTTTGATATATCCCACAATATTTTAATGTATACTTTTATATTCATTTATTTCATATTTCCTTAATTCCATCATCTTTTTTTCTTTTTCAACTTTTGGGTTATCTAAAATGTACTGTTTATTTTCCTAATATTTGGGGATTTTCTAGTTTTTTGTTTTGTTTTGTTTTTACTAATTTCTGGTTGAATTCTACTGTAGTCAAAGAATATGCTTTGTATGAAATTATTCCTTTAAAATATACTGGAATTTGTATGGCCGCTCAAGTCTTTTATAGTTTGTTATTAATTTTTCTGTCTACTGGGGTTCCTGGGTGGCTCAGTCGGTTAAGCATCCAACTTCGGCTCAAGTCATATCACCTGGAGCATGCTTTTGATTCTTTGTCTCCCTGTCTCTCTGCCCTTGCCCTGCTCCCACTCTGTCTCTTAAAAATAAATTAAAAAAACATTAAAAGATTAAATTTTCTGCCTACTTGTCCTATTAATCATTGAGGGAAGAGTGATACAAATTCTAACTCTTAATGAGGATTTACTTATTTCTCTTTGCATATATGTGAGATTTTGCTTTCTGTATACGCAGGCTTCAATATACATGATATACGTAATAATGGTCATGTCCTCTATCACTGGTGACGTTTTTTTTTGTTCTGAAATCTACTTTGTTGGATATGAGAAAAAACATTCCAGATTTATTCTGATTGGTGTTAACATGTTATATCTTTACCATACTTTTGTTTCTTTTTTTTTTTTATTTTTTTTTTTATTTTTTTTTCAACGTTTTTATTTTTGGGACAGAGAGAGACAGAGCATGAACGGGGGAGGGGCAGAGAGAGAGGGAGACACAGAATCAGAAACAGGCTCCAGGCTCCGAGCCATCAGTCCAGAGCCTGACGCGGGGCTCGAACTCACGGACCGCGAGATCGTGACCTGGCTGAAGTCGGACGCTTAACCGACTGCGCCACCCAGGCGCCCCCATACTTTTGTTTCTTGATCTTAACATTTGGTTTCCTGTAACCATCATATCTTCCTGAGCCAAGTCAGATGCTTAACTGACTGAGCCACCCAGGTACCCCTGGATCTATGTTTTTTTTAAAAATTGAATTGGCAACCTCTGACTTCCAGTTGTTATAGATTATTTAAACTTAACATGATTATTTACATGCTTGCGATTAAGTCTGTCATCTTGCCATTTACGATCTATACATCCCATCTATTTTTTGATCCTTTTACCTTCTTTTTCTTAACACTCTTGATTAACAAATAATTTTTATACCATTTTACCTCCATTGTTGGTTAATTAGTAACAACTCATTTTTCCTCTATATTAGTAATTGATTTAGGGCTTATAATGTAATGGGCATATAATAAAGTTACATTTTATAATCAATATTAAGCTACAACAGCTAACTGTGAGGGAAAATATGACCTATTATTCTAAGCTCGTCAACCAAAAGCCCAAGACTCCTATTTGTTTAAAATCTAGATGGAGTTGTTGCTCTTCTAGAAAAGAAGAGGCGTGTCACACAAGACGAGCACAGAAAGATGTTGACAGCTCTTCACACCAGGAATAGAAGTACAGTTTCTCATTCTGAAGTATATATTAAAGTAAACTAGAGAGATTCATAAAAATATCAAAGGAATTGTTTCAGAAAGAAAAGTGTACCAATGAGAAAAATGAAAAAATATTTACAGCTCATAAGCTTTGAGATAAACAGACTAAAAGGAACAATGAGTTTCTACAAATATTTAAAGAATGATGAGAGTTTCACTGACATGTTTTCATTACTTTTCATAGAAGAAAAAAACAAGAGAAAATAAAACTGAAACCACAAATTGTTTGATTAGACTTTAAGCACAATTTCTTCACTAAAAAGCAATTAACAAATGAAAGACACGTTTTGGGATGCTAATGGAATCATTATTCATAATAATAAACTACCCAATACTTTATGTTAATATAAACTACTATATGTCTTTATACATATAGGTATTACATTGTAATTTCACTTTTCTTCAGAATATTCTATAAATAAAAGGCCATTTTTATTATTTTATGTCTTATTTATGTATAATTATTTCTCTCTGGGAGGAAGTAAACTGGGTCATGTAACCACTTTTATCAACAGAACAAGTTTTTATATAAATCACTGATTACATCTTTTATATAAAACTGGAAGTGTATTTTACCTTTAGAATAGTCTATTAATTGCTTCTTCAGGAGCCAGCACGTACTGCAAGTAGACTCAGCAGAGCATCAATAAACACACAGTAAAGAAATAGTATGTTTAAAAAAATGTTTTCAATAAAATTTCTGAAGTCTCTTTCCATTCTCCAATCCACACTGTAAATCCTACTTATTTTAAAAGTGGAAATTTGGTGCGCCTGGGTGGCTCAGTCGGTTAAGCGTCCGACTTCGGCTCAGGTCACGATCTTGCGGGTCCGTTAGTTCGAGCCCTGCGTCGGGCTCTGTGCTGACAGCTCAGAGCCTGGAGCCTGTTTCAGATTCTGTGTCTCCCTCTCTCTCTGACCCTCCCCCGTTCATGATCTGTCTCTTTCTGTCTCAAAAATAAATAAACGTTAAAAAAATTTTTAAAAATAAACAAAGTGTCCTTCTTATAATAATAATCTTTACTGAAGGAACAATACGGAGTTGACTATGAGCATCCAGGATTGCCGTACAGTCTCCCTTCTGTTATAGCTCACCACACAAAGAAGAGAACATCTCTCAGAAGTTTCCATATGCTATTCAGTATTTTAGTACCTCAGAATCCCGTCTATATGTCTCCTAAAGCATCATTTGTTGGGCTGATTTGTTTTATCTCAGTGGGTTTCCAGCATCTACATTTTAACAAGTGTTTCCAGTGGTTTTTAATCCAGTGTAAATGATTTGAACTTTTAAAATTTTTATATTTTGGGGAAAATAATTAAAAAGTATGTTTGAGGAAGAATAAACATCTTCATACATTTATTTAAGAAGACAAATATTCAAACTTCATGTCACTGTAATTATCTGTAAAATTATTATTGTGCATGCTCTAATTTAGCTCTCTCGAGAATACAGAAGATACATTAATTCAAGAAAACTACATATGTGCATACTTCTTATTGCTGAAGCATAACACACAGGGACACTTCTTTTTTTTTTTTTTTTTTTAAATTTTTTTTTTTTTTTTTTTCAACATTTATTTATTTTTGGGACAGAGAGAGACAGAGCATGAATGGGGGAGGGGCAGAGAGAGAGGGAGACACAGAATCGGAAACAGGCTCCAGGCTCTGAGCCATCAGCCCAGAGCCTGACGCGGGGCTCGAACTCACGGACCGCGAGATCGTGACCTGGCTGAAGTCGGATGCTTAACCGACTGCGCCACCCAGGCGCCCCAGGGACACTTCTTTAAACTAAGACACTAGATGAAACAGACAAAAGAACAATGTCCTGGGTTGAGTTCTCCAAGAGTAGAATTTGAGATGCAATTCAATGTGCAGAATGTCTATAAGGGAATGCCTTTGGGATCAACAGCTATAGAAGAGAGGAGAAGAGCAGATGTGAGCAGGTGAACAAGTGGAAATGCAGTGACAGCTAGTAACGGCCTCCTCTGGCTCCATGGGAACCTCTGGGGTAAGCATGGCTCCTCAGAATTGTCCTGGGTTGGTTTCAAATGACCGAACCTTTATTTTCTCTCCTATGAATCACCTGATGGTGGGCTGCACAGGGAAAGGCAGTACTTCAGCAAAGTAGCTCCCTGAACCTGTGGCAATTGCTCCAGGGAGCTGAAGGATGAAGGATATCTACAGACAATGCTCCCAACAGCTGGGGCAACAAATCCTTCCTGGAAGGCAAAATCTTTGCTAAGCTTCACCAAGTCAACCACAGACACTTCTAACTTGTGAAATATGAGATACCAAAAACAACTGCCCTAACAAAGCACTACTTATACATTTAAGCGAAGCAACAGAAAATAATAATTTGTTTTACCATTGGAAGTTAGTTTACATAATGGTATCATTGTGTTACAACAAGTTGTGGTGATTCATGGATTTGTATTTTTTAGTTTAGTTTTGTTTTTTGGTCCTGGAGTGGGTGGATCCTTTTTTGTCATTGTTTTACTTTGTTTTGTTTTTCTTCTAAAGCAAACCCCCTTATTACATATCTAGTATCTAACAACATAAAAATACTAAATGAGAAAAGTTGATTCAGGAACTTAGAAAATTTTACATCAAGCACATTTAAGTTATATGTCAAATTTATTATAGTGTTAGTAAAACAACCAACTTTCAGTGACTTGGGGAGGGTTACTGACTAAGGAAAGAGCACAAACATGCTGTATTTTCATCTTTTGAATGATGTCCAGAACAATCTACACTGGAAATACTCTGTGATACTTCAGTCTACTGCATATGAGCTTAATCCAGTTTGATGATTCACACTTAATATGTTCCTTTTGGTAAATATCAGTCCATTCTACAGAGGTGGGTAATGAATATTGGCCTCCCCACTGACAATCTACCACGTATAATGTTACAATTGCAATTCTCACATGGAATACTACCACACATATCTTTAGGAACAAACTGATCCAAAATACATTGATAGCAGGTCTTCTCTAATCTCACTGCAGTCACAGCCCTTTGTTCTTTGGAAGCTATAATAGCACCTTGTATGAAAAATTCATTCAAGGCAGGTACAGCCATATTCTGGAGGTAAAATTCAGCTCAGCATTTATACAGAGTCATGTGAGAAGGTATCCTCTGAGTCAGTTTCTGGACATAAAACCAGTTTGAAATAACAAACCCAGGGCATCATTCCAAATGGTGCTGGTTGTAGGCTGGATACATCCTTACAACCATGTTCTTACAAGGGTAGGAATTCCTATACACTATTTCTCACAATTCACACACCATGAACACTCATTTCACCAACTAGAGAAATGATTTATATGATTCATTACACTGGCATATCCTCATGGATTGACTAAGTACCATATTAGCAGAAATACTTAGAGTAGCTTATTCCGCATTGTAAACTTCTAAATAAAATCATTTGAATACATCCAGAGGGGAGTGCCTTTCTAAATTTTTTTTTTAACGTTTATTTATTTTTGAGACAGAGAGAGACAGAGCATGAACGGGGGAGGGGCAGAGAGAGAGGGAGACACAGAATCAGAAGCAGGCTCCAGGCTCTGAGCCATCAGCCCAGAGCCCGACGTGGGGCTCGAACCCACAGACCGCGAGATCGTGACCTGAGCTGAAGTTGGACGCTTAACCGACTGCGCCACCCAGGCGCCCCGGGAGTTCCTTTCTAAAGAGGATAGTTCAGAAATTAGTTGTTCATGGAGGGGAGGGGTTAGGCTAAAACTAACCAATACATATAAATATTTCTTATTCAGGCTTCAATATCTTAAATTATAGACAATTTAATATTGGCACGAGAATACAAAGTAAAACCAAACTCCAGAACATAAAACAATACTCAAGGAATGTGAAATAAAGTGTCAAATGTTATTATTCTGAGTAATTTTGGTAACTGTAGTTGGTCATCACCAGGGTATATCACCAATATACAATTGTTTTAATTTGCCACATCATACATGATACCATGTCCAGAACCACAGCAGCCTGTTACATGCCCCAACTTAATTCACTCAATAGGTCCATGACTAAACACTGAGGTACAGATTCCAAAATATGCTTGACCTATAACTCCAATGTTTGATATTTTAGTATAATGGTTTGAATAATTAAAACTTAAAGTATTTCCAATAAAAGATGAAGTCAGAAACCAAACGCTAACTAAGAAAAGAAGGAAGCTGTGTGTGCATATTATGTGAGAGATTGAGGTTGAATGTGTGTATGTGTACATATATATATGTGTGTACATATATATGTGTATATATATATATATATACACATACACATGTGGGTATATGTGTGTGTTTATTTTCTTAACAAAAAAAAGTGTTTTGGGCACCATGTTATACTGTAAGCACTAAATGTCTAATGTCATGTATGAGAACAGAAAAAGAGAACAGACTATTAAGTAATAAGAAAATTATTACAAGGAAGGACAACTTTTCATATAATCAATATCTCCAAAATGTTAAAATACCAAATAGAGTGCCACTCTAACCTATGTGAAATTCATATAAAGCTAGGACGATACATGCACATCACGTATTGTTAGGGATAGTTTTCTAATGATGTTTACCTTGACACACAGGATGGTGGGTGCTCTCTAGTTCACAAAAGGGTAATTACTATCATCTTTATCTTTCATGTTATTAAAATGTTGTCATGTGCCTGAGGGTCCCCAACAGAGATAACCCTAACATCCAATTCAAGACTTTCATCTAAACAGAAAACCAAGTCAACAACCACAGTCAGCTAGTGTTCTGACTGAGTATCAGAAACTAGCATCTGGACAAGCAATTTAAAACCACCTCAGGCTTTTAGTCTCTTAGCAGTGTAGCATTAACAAAGTGGAAGACAGTACAAGAAACACAATCACAGCCTCTTAGAGACAGAAGGGTCATAGAGTCCAATCTCCATCTCAATGAAGAAATTCTTCATACAGCAAACTTAAGAAATGTGCATCAGTCTCCCCTAAAATGAGTCCATGGCAGGAAGTGTATGGTGGAGAGGATTCCTTTATTTGGAATACTATTATTCCCAGAAAAGTCCTTTATTATTTGGAGTGAAAATATGTCTGCCCATTGTTCCTAGTTCTAAATTATGAAAACACCCTACATAAATGATCTTCCAAATGAATGTTTCCCAGATATTGTGTAATACAATAATGTCTCTGATTTACCATTTCTTCTTCAGGCCAAACTTTCACAGCTGCCTTAACTTATTCTTCACATGAACCCTCCAAATCCTGGGAAAATCTGCTTAGAGAATATCTGCCAATTTTCTCTTTCTGTGTGGCACCTACTTCAGGATATAATGTGCCATCAGCAGAATGACAAACAAAAAGTCACAGAGAATATGTTCTCCGTATTTGGATACTGTTCTGTTGTAACTATAGCCCAATATTTTTAGAGCAGTATATGTATGTCTGTCTGCTTGCTTGCCTTCACCAGCAAAATCACATATTGTTTCTATAGAACTTGTGGCCAAACAAAAATCTCTAATTTGCATCTAGACTGCCACTCATCCTCGTACAAGCATGTCATTTATTTTGAAAATCAAAATAGAAAATTTTATATATAATCCTTCTATACATGATTTTTGGTTTCTGTTAATCATTACAGCTATTTATGACCTTCAAAGATCAGGCATAATGAACTTCACATATGCACACGTGTGTCACCTTTGTGTGACAAAGTCTTTGCTTATACTGCTTTGCTGAAGGTCTTTGTATGTACTGTTTCCTCTTACTGGAAGGTCAAGATCTTTGTATGTACTATTTGCTTTGCTCAAGGTCTTTGTACTGTTTCCTCTTCCTGGAAGGTCTTTTCCAAACCTATACCCTCACACACTCACTCTTTTTAACTTCTCTCAAGTAGTTTGCTTTTTTTCTTATTCTTTAGTTCTGACTTCAGAAATCATCCAGGAGAACCTCAATGAATTATACATAGCATATTTACATACTGTTTACATACTGAAGTATTCCTAATTAACATTCAATATTCTCACTGAACAGCCAGCATCAGTCTCCCATGCACAGCATTCTGTAATTTGAACTCATACTTTCTGTCCCGTTTTACCATGGATATGCTTTACTCTCATATTTAAACAGTGATGTGTTGAGCATAAAAAAGTCACAGAAATCATACATTCCTGTCACTAATCGAATAAGTCATATTATATTGCCACTGCCTTATTTGGGGTTCATATTATTACTATTTCTAAGGATTCAAACATACTTTGTTATTTTATTAGCATGTTTCAAAACCCCCAATTTGTTGAGAATCTTCAAGAATAGCCTCAAGATTTCCAATGCTCAATGTATAATATTTGTCAACATTCATGTATCCCTTTTTGTGAACTTTGAGCATTTTTTCACAATTTGAGCTTATAATATAGCACCGATAATTTCTTTAAATGATCATTTTTTTTCTTTCATTGGATTTGTTTCTGAGTGCAGTGTTGAAATTGTATTTTAGAAACTCTTGTTATTTTTCAGCTATATTCTCTTTTAGAATTCATAATCATAATACAGTCTTAAAGTAAATAATAAAGTAAATAAAGCCTTAAAGTAAATTTTTAAAAGCATATTCAAGTATGACCTAAACATGAAATCAATTAAATGTGTGGTTCAAACAATTTTCACCAAAGAAGTACATTCAAAGAACCAGAAAAATCAGAGATTTGAAGAAGCAGAGATGAATTCCTATTTGCCTTAAAGAAACACACTGTCCTGTGAGGAAAACCACATTGCAGGATATGGTAGGAAGCCTTTAGAAGCTGAGGTTCCTGGTTCTAAAACCAAATGGAAATGAATTCTGCAACAACCAATGAGCCTTAAAGAGGATCCAGAGCTTTCTATGATATTGTAGCCCCTGGCAACACCTTCATTTCAGCCTGTTGGGACCCTGAGCAGAAGAGTCAGATAATTCACACTCATAATCCTGACCCACAGAGACTGTGAGATAATAAATACGTGTTGCTCTGAGCCATGAATCTGTGGCAATTAGTCACACAACAATAGAAAACATTAACATACTAAATCAGAATCTTCATTTTTAACAACAATCCCAGCTGATTCTTATGCCCATTAAAATTTGAAACATTTCTATTTAACCTATGCTTAAGTAATACTGTCAGAAATAGCTCCAAGGAAGGGGTAAGAAATAACAGAAATATATATATTATTACATAAGAATACATATTTTTATTTTGTAATAATTTTATATTGCATTATAAAATATACATGGAATAGAATTTTAAACAATTTTTAAATATTTCATTTTCTATTTTTAATGGTGTAAAAAGATTTTCTCACTAAATTTCTTAGTAGTAATGTTGTTAAATAATAGTATTATATCCATTTTATATATATGTATATCCTACATAGTAATATTAGTAAGTTACTGAATGTTCAAAATTATGAAAACTTTTGATTCATATTATAGAAAATTTGAATGGAAGGATGTAAGTTCAGTTTGTATATATTCTTAATTTTTATAAGTGTAAAGCTACTAAATTGAGTAATTGTATCAATTACCACAAACTAAATATTATGGTCTACATTTACTTATGATATCTGACATAGTCCACAAACTGTTGGCCATATGATCTGTAGGAAAGATAAAGGATTTCTTCTTGAAATAATAAACAGAAAACTAAAATAAATATAACTATGGTCAGCCAAAAATTCCCAACTACTTCCACTGTCCTGATTTTTTTAAAGTAACCATTATTCTCTTCCTAAATTACCAGCTTCTTCTATATCACTATACTTATATCTTAAACCTAACTTCAAATCATTCCAACTTTAGGCTTTTAAAATAAAAATAGTTGGTTGAACATCTGACTCTTGATTCCAGCTCAGGTCATGATCCCAGGGTAATGGGATCAAGCCCCACATCAGGTTCCACTCTCAGCATGGAGCCTGCTTAAGATTCTCTCCTCCCTGCAGCCTTCACTCTCTCTCCCTCTGTCCTTTTCCTTTTTGTGCGCTCGCTCTTTCTCTCTCTCTCTTTCTCTCTCTCTCCCTCTCACTCCAATAAAAGGAAAATAGTGTCTAAAAAATTTTTATTCAGGGCACCTGGGTGGCTCAGTGGGTTAAGTGTCTGACTTCAGCTCAGATCATGATCAAACAGTCCGTAAGTTTGAGCCCCACAATGGGTTCTGTGTTGACAGCTCAGAGCCTGGAGCCTACTTTGGATTCTGTGTCTCCCTTTCTCTCTGCCCCTCCCTCCTCCACTATCTCTCTCTGTCTTTGAAAAATGAATAAACCTTAAAAATTTTTTTAAATATTTTTTAATTTTATATTATGGAGACTATGTATATGTATTTTTTTTTCATTTAGAGTTGGAGACTGGTCATAAAAATAGAATACAGAAAAAATCCATCACCTATATATTTGAAAAGTTTATTTGGTCAGTTAGAAATAAACACAAAAGCTCAGCAATTATTCTGAGAACAAAAATATTATGTTTTATCTTCATCCAACTATTTTACCTGACTTATGATCACCAAATGCTCCAAAAAAAAATATTATACAAACCTTCAAAAGTAGAAATTTTAAAACAATCAATATCAAATATAGTAATTGTTCCTATTTGTCTTGTTCTATAACATCAGTGCATTTACATGGTTAAATTTCAGTGTTCAAACTATCCAGCTTAATGTTTGCATTTGTGTAATATATCTGACAGATGTCTTAAGTTTTGGTCTTTAAAAACAATTTTAGAGTGTTTTTAATAATCATGATTTTACTAAGAGTTAAGGGTTTTATTTCAATATGGATGAGGTTTTTAGTAAAAAGAAAGTATTAAAGAGCTTAAGATAAAAAATATATGTTTCATTAAAAAGTCAAAATAAGTCTTTGTGTTTACACTATAATTTCTAATAGAGACTGAAAAGAATAGGAAGGGTTTATGCAGGCCTTCAGAAACTTTATTTAAATTTCATTTACATAACTTGTATAACCATAATGCTTGTAGAATAAATACATGAATAAGTGAATTAAAGTGTTGAAACTGTTTTGTTGGTACAAAGTTACTCTGGGCTAACTGCCGTAAATCTGCACAATACACATCAAATACACTGGACATTCTATAGTCTTCTCAGGCCACTTGCCCTAAACTCTGGCTATAATATCCTGAGATTTACTTTAATATGCCTCATGATTACCTGATGGCCAATGATCTGTATCTCTATGATTGTCCCTTAATAATAAACACTCCTTCATGGGAATGCAAGCTGGTGCAGCCACTCTGGAAAACAGTATGGAGGTTCCTTAAAAAAACTAAAAATAGAACTACCCTACGACCCAGCAATTGCACTACTAGGCATTTATCCACGGGATACAGGTGCGCTGTTTCGAAGGGATACATGCACCCCCATGTTTATAGCGGCACTATCAATAGCCAAAGTATGGAAAGATCCCAAATTTCCACAGATGGATGAATGGATAAAGAAGATGTGTGTGTATATATACATACATATACATATATATATATACATATATGCGTGTGTGTATATATATATATATATATATATATACACACATATATATACACACACATACATACAATGGAGTACTACGTGGCAATCAAAAAGAATAAAATCTTGCCGTTTGCAACTATGTGGATGGAACTGGAGGGTATTATGCTAAGTGAAATTAGTCATAGAAAGACAAAAATCATATGACTTCACTCATAGAGGGCTTTAAGAGACAAAACAGATGAACATAAGGGAAGGGAAACAAAAATAATATAAAAACAGGGAGGAGGACAAAACAGAAGAGACTCATAAATATGGAGAACAAACTGAGAGTTACTGGAGAGGTTGTGGGAGGGGGGACAGATGGGCCAAATTGGTAAGGGTCACTAAGGAATCTACTCCTGAAATCACTGTTGTACTATATGCTAACTAACTTGTTTGTAAATTTTAAAAAATAAAAAATATAATAATAATAATAATAATAATAATAATAATAATAAACACTCCTTCAATGATGTAGTGTTGATGTATTCTCTCCAAGTACAGACTCTTTATGCCACATCCTTCAACTGCTAAGAGGTGATGTGGGATAGCAGACTCCTTCCTAAACCAATTGATAGGTCTGAACACATGAAAACTCTTTGAAAAACGTGCTCTATGTGTTTCCCTGATCTTGTGGAAAGAATCTTGTCTCGTTTTATGACAAACACTTGAAATAAAAGCTGCTAATTTAGTATTTATGATAAGTTGTAACTGAGTCTCATTGGCTTGGGAGTTTTCTTAAGCCATAATATACATAAGAATTAGATAATTCAAAAGGTACATTTTTGAGATGTTTATTGAAAGAAATCTACCCATAAGGAAATCCAGAAAACTTTCACTGAAGAAATGATCATGACTGCAATGTTAACATTGTTCCACAATATAAGCAGTGGCTATTGGTTTGATATTTGAAATTTAAAACTCTGAGTAATGGCTAGCCTGGATTACAGTCTCACAAGGTTATCAAATCCTTTTTTTCATGATGAAGCCTAGTAAAAGACAGTCTTACTGCATATGTTGAGTTTTACTCAAAAAAGTAAAGAACCCATCAAGCATTTTGTCAAGATTCGTTCCTGTCCTTGGTTTAAGATAAAGCTGATGAATGCAAATTTAGGAAGCATGACCACAAACATTAGACTTTTCATTAAGAAGGTTGAAGAGTAAAGTTATAAGTTATAACTTTCATAAATTACAATGTGGATTATAATTTACAAAGGTTATACATTATAACATGAATATATAAATTCATAAATTATACCATGATATATTTAAAAATTTGCTAATTCACTGATATTTAGCCAAAATAAATAAGAAAATAAGTTATTTCTTGCTTCAATGAATTTTTGGTCAGAGTAAATATAACACCTATATTGAAGTATTATGGATGTACAAGAAACAATTGTACCTAAAGCAAACATAACTGGACCAATTATACCAGATAGTTCAAGCAGCATATTAAATGGAGTTTCTTGTATGGAGCCTTATACAAATACCAAAGGTTTTCTTTATTCAAGAGTCAAACTAAGTTCTCTCTCTTTACTAGAGTCTACCCACATCTGTTACTTGAACTCATGCATTTAGTAATTCATTCGGCAAATTTAACACCACATGCAGTAAATAACAAAAACTTGTGAATCGTACAGTCTTTTCAGCATCCATGTATTAGCTGAACTCTCTAATATTAAGGCTAGTGAATGTATTTTCACATGGTGAGTGCTATCAGTATTTTCAATCTGATACGATTTCTGACTCAAAGAACTGCCCACCTGTCTCTGGAATATATGTCTCCATAATGTTTTCTTACACTCTGACTTAAATTATTATCTTCAGAAATGGTAACAGTAGGAAACCACTCCCACACACACAGTTCAACAAGAAATTCTGAAAAAAGAACACAGAAGATTCTCAGAGTAAACTAGAGAGCAACATACACAATCTATGGATTATCAGTTTGGTTAGGAGGCTGTAACCAGAACCCTGGCCATCCTTAATGTCGTTGTCAAAGGCTTTTCTATAAGAATCTTTGTGTAAATAGAATTTTTATAACACCCATGGGTTATTGACAGAACCCAGGCCAAGAGCTGTCCTGAGAGAGAGAGGAAGGCGAAACTGGAAAACCCGAAATTATTAAGAACCAAGTTCTATCTTCTCCTTTGTCTGTCTCTTTCTTCTTTGCTTCTCTTGGCATCCCTGATCCATCCTTTTCACTTGTCAATGCACTTGAAAGATGGTCAGTGTGCAGCTAAAGTAGCTGCATAATTTAAGTTCAGAAAAACAGCCAAGTCCAACTGGTCAGTATGTAAGATCATGTGATACAAACATGACAAGGGCATCAGTGTAGGAAGTGGGAGGAGGCAGTACTGCTTTGAGAGAAGAGGGGGTCATCATGGGCTAGGCACACAATAAAAACAGTGGCTACTATAACTGCCAACATTACATCTCATGGCTTTTTAAAGTCTTTTTCACATTTATACAAGCATTTAGGAATTTATTTTTCTCTTTTTAAATTCTAATTAGAAAACAAAAACATGTTAATGCTGCAATAATTAACTACTTTTCTATTATTTAATCCAGGGACCATGTGAGCTCAAGTAATTCATAAAATATTAAATACAAAAAATATATTGTCCAAGGGTGTTAAAGTTCCACAAAGTCTAATGAAAATAATAATAAATTAATTTATAAACTTGAAGAAAATGGAAAATTAAATTAAAAATAAAAAGCAACAATGTATATTAATGTAGTATTTAAGGTCTGTATCATTTAAGCTAAGAAAACATTGGTTCAATAGAAAAAATAGGCAAGTGATGTGTACAGATCATTTATGCAAAGGGAATTACAATTAATAAACAAACATAAAAATGCTTTATTCACCACAAGCTATCAAACTATTCTAAGGGATAAAGGATCAGTGTACTGCCCATTTCTTAGGCCCTGTGCCCACAGAAATTGTACCCAAAATGAGCCATGGAGGCTTACTATTAGATAAGAAAAAATAGAATTTTTAAAATACAAAGCATCCTAAATGTTATTTATATTTTGATTTAGCCTTATATTATATATTCCCCAAGTCAAGATGGCAGAATTTACTTCTACTCTTTGTTAATTCCCTTAAAAATACATTGTCTTTATATTTCCTAGCTTCCATTATGATAAAATGGCTTTGGCTTTATATTCATTTTGCAAAAATAAGAAAAATGTATTGAAATGTTAGATTATCACTGACTGCAATAGTAATTGAGTTCTTGGCCATGTTCTATTTCACTGTGCACTTTTTTGATGGGTCATGGAGAAAGGAAGTAAATGGACATCATATTCTGTGAGTTCTGCATGGCTACTACATATTATTTACATTAATTACTTGTTACCTATGAAATCTGCATTTGTGGATAGCCTATATTATACCATGTTTTCTTCTATGTATATTTTTCATTTTTCTTAAATGGGTGCTCAATGAGAGATAACATAAAGGTTTGCTAAAATCATAAACCTGATCATTTCAGATTCAGACAAAAAAATGTTTACAATGAGGGCTCATTACGAGGGAGACATTAGACCAGTTGCTAGAAATACAAGATGATAACAACGTTGCCTATAAGGATATTAAAAGGTAGTAAGGGGAAGACAGACAAGTAAAAGTAAAACATAGAAAGGAGTAAACAAGAGGATTAAAATAAAGTAGGGAAAAAAGCTGAAAAAAAGAGCTATAGTTGAAGGACCCATTCAAGGAAATGAGAAAAAAAGTTGTTAAGAGATGATGCTTGAACTGAATCTTGCCAGGGACTTCACTTAGATGATAAAATGGTGATGGCTCATATTTTTCTTTCATCTTTAGATTTTGATTTAGGAATTATTTTTAATATACATATTTGGGAGCATAAATTTCTTCTGCAAGCATCAGCTAGCTTTAAAGAAAAATAATCTATTAGGAGCCATCTAAACTCCAAAACCAAGTGCAGCATGTTAATCCTGGTTATGTGATATATAAATAAAATAAAAAATAAATGATCCAGTTTAATCAATAGCACCGTTTAGAGAATAAAAGTGTCATTTCTTAAAATTTTTAATACATGAACTAACTGTATTGGCCACAGTCACCCAAAGTTCAGAGATCAGTCAGCATTAAATACTAGCAGAATAATAAAATGAGTGATAAACTTTCCAAATGAAATTTCTTCTAAACGTGAAGTCAGGGAAATACTGCATGAGTTGCAAAAAATCCTATGGAAAAAATATTAATTTTTCAAAATATCTGGAAGTATGCATTTCTTAAAAAAGAAAAAAGGAACTCAACTCAAGGCTTCTGGTTTACCAGTGGTCAATATACTGATTAAAACTGCAACCAACATTTATCACTGGAAGATTGAAAACTGATTTGTAAGATGTCATTTATGAGTTTCATAATGGGTGCCTACAATGCCTTACTTACTCTGTTTTTCAGATTTATGTCTTTCTCAGATTAACTACTTGGAACACAGGCTCCGAACTGATGTGTAAAAAACTGAAGTACATTCACTTGATAATTGTGTGTAAAGTGAAGCAGATTATAAGTAGCCAAAATTCTGAAACCAGCAAAATTTAAGAAGAGAAAGAAACTGATAGACTACACAAAGTCCATAAAAGTAGAATCCATTATTGATGGGTGCAAAATCCAAGGGATTGCCATGGGCATCCTTGTTTCAGAGACCTGTTCAGTGAATAATGTTTATGATGGAGAGGAAAAATCATCAATAAAATATTCTATATGTTATATCTATGGAGACATTGAGATACATAATTCATTTTATATAATTTCAGCTGTAATAGTAAAATGCCAAAAATGTTTTTAATATGAAAGAGATATTATATTTATATAGAAAAATCACTTTCATGTATCATTACAATTTTAGAAAAATATCTGTAGAAATTTATTCTCATTTTAAGTAATTTGCATTTTCTCAAGCTATGCTTTACCAATTTATGATCTTTAAATATGAAGACAATTTCAAAAATCTTATGATCAAGCTAATTGAAGATATTCCGTCATCTCAAGTCTTTTTCCATCTACATCCTCTCACTGATATGTTATAAAACTATCAGAAAAATGTTTCTATGAGATAAGCTACAAGAGTTAATGAATAGTTCAAAACTCAATATAGTATGTCCATGACGAGTTTACTGGGCCTAATGCACTGCATTTTCAAGACAACTTACTTTAGTATACTTTAACTAATAATTTGATAGTGGGAATTATTTATACTTCTTGTCATGTAACATGCAGTTTTCCAGTTTATTTTTTCTCTAACTTAAAGTCTTCTATGAAAATAACTTATTAGTACCAACAGAAATAAAAATAAAGCATTTTATTTAATAAATGTTTTAGTAAAGAGCAGAATCGTTCAATCGGGTAGACATTTGAGAAAAACACTGACCTCTACATCAAGCTTTCCTTCCTAATTACAAAGTGTCTTAAACACTATTTACATTTTGCTTTAGCATTACATTATATATTTATTAATTTCATTCAAATAACTACTAATTATTTTTCACATTAACCAAAGGATTTAACATTTCTTATATTTTCTACAAGCCACTATGGATTAATTTTTTTCTACAGAGAATGAAAAATATACTGATATTTTGAAGTTTCAGAAGCATGACAAGAATATAAAATGATCCCAATTTATTTTTTCCCCACTAATATTTCTATATGACCCAGCACCATGATTTCAGTTCCCCCCCCCCAAAAATATCTTCTTTATGACCCAGCAGTATATTGCTTAATATATCAGTGAGAACCTCCCATTCCTTTGGTCATATTTTTAAAATATACTTGGAACAGGCACTACATGAACTGAGATATTTACTCAACTGATTTGAAAACTTATATCCACTAAAACTTCCCATGAATGTTTACAGCAGCCTTATTCATAACTGTCAAAAACTCAAAAGAACCAAGATCCTATTCAATAGGTGAACAGATACACCAATTGTGATGCCCATACAATGGGAAATTATTTAGAAGTTAAAAGAAATGGAGTTATCAAGAAACAGAAAAACACGGATGAATTTCAGATGAATATTTCTGTGTGAAAGGAAGAATTCATTCTGAAAGTCCACATACTGCATAATCCCAGCTATATGACATTCTGCAAAGGGCAAAGCTAAAGACATAATAAATATTCTAGTGGTTGCCAACAGTTCAGAAGAGGGGTGAGAGTAGAATAGGTGAAGCACAGGGGAATTTTTTTAGGGCAGTAGAACTATCCTAAAAGATACTATAAGGGTGGATACATGATGAAAAAGTCAAACTTAACATATGCCAGTTTAAAAAATATTTAGAATGCCAGAGAATTCTACAGTAGAATGCAGACTGTGACAAAAGGACCGCCGTATTACCAATGTATGAGATAATCTCACTGAAGAAGATTGAAGAAATAAAGTTGTCTCCCCATGATAATAGGGGTTAACAATTCTGATACTGTATTAGAATTGAACAACAATTAAGTAAATTGGTAGCAGATGGTAGGATCCCAGTTTCTCATTATTTGAGTTGGATATTATAGATAACCAAGAGAGAGAAGGCTGATCATCCATATGACAATGGATTAGAATTGGATACATCAGCAAAAACCATGTTTAGCTTAATATAAGATGAACAGAAAAAGAAATATTTTTAGGTATGTTTATAGAGATCTTCCTTGATTTATTACAGGGTTCTTTCCTGATAAATTTATCATAAGTTGAAAATATTATGTCAAAATGCATTTAATACACCTAACCTACCAAACATCATAGTTTAGCCTAGCTTAACTTAAATGTGCTGAGAACACTTACACGTGCTAGAACACTTATATTAGCTTACAGTTGATCAAAATCATCTAACACAAAGCCTATTTTATAATAAAGTGTTAAATATCAAATTTATTAAATACTACACTTAAAGTGAAAAAAGCAAAATGTGTGCATGTGTACAGAAGAGTTGTCAGTATATCAGTTGTTTATCCCCATGAGGGCATGGCTGACTGAGAGCTGTGGCTTGCTGGTGCTGCCCAGCATCATGAAGGAGTATGACACACCATTCAGATTGAAATTCAAAATTCAAAGTATGGTTTCTACTAAATGCATGTTGCTTTCACATAATTCTAACGTTGAAAAAGTCAGGGACTGTCTGTATACTGAAGTTATTATACATTCATGTTTCTTCATGCTCATACATTTGGGAGTGCCTAGAAGCAAAGATACCCCAGTAGGAAAGAACACATTTAGTACCCAGATCCTGGTTTCTAATTCCATTATCCAGTAAATAAAAACAGAAGTCCTTAGAGATTCTAGGACTGAGGTGGAAAGTACATGAGATAAGTCTAGAACATCTTACAATGCCAGAAAGTAAAGAATTCAAAAAAAAATTAAAAAGTGTGATGATATGGTTATGTTATAGACACAGAGGAGTCAACTGAAAGATCTCCCAATGGCCAAAGCTGAAATAATTTGAAGAAAAAAAAAGTAAAGTATATTATGTTATAACACAAAGTATAAAATAAATATCTAGGAGACAATACTGATGAAGAAACAAAAGGAAGGAAGGAAGGAAGGAATGAAGGAAGGAAGGAAGGAAGGAAGGAAGGAAGGAAGGAAGGAAGGAACATAGAGACATTCACAGAGACAGACAGGGAGGGAGGAAGATGAATTCTAAACACCACATGCAGACACTCTCCCCTGAAGAGGGTGGAGCATGAGTCTTCATTCCTTAACTGTAGGTTGTGTACACCAACTTCCTTCCAAAGAATAAAGGATGGAATGGGGCAGGGGACAACTTTACAGTAAATAATCTGACAAAAATCTACCTCAGTCAAGTACTTAAGATTAATGCTAAAGTGATGCCATATAGATACCAGGTAAACTTTGATATGATATGGTGAGAATGTCACTTTAACTGTCTTGTCTTCAAACCTTATAACACCAATCTGATGAAAACATCAAACCAATCTCAACTAAGGAACATTCTACAAAATGCCTGATCAGCACTCCTCAAAACTCTTAAAGTTATCAAAAACAAGGAAAGCCTGAGAAACTGTTCCAACCAAGAGAAACTAAGGAAGCATGATGAATTAACACAATATAGTATTCTGGAAGAGGTTTTGAAACAGTAAAAGAAAATAGGTAAAATAAAAGGAAATCTGGAAAAAACAAAGAGTTTAGATAATAATATATACAGATACATGATTCATAAATTATGACAAATTTACTATATTAATATGAGAAAAATTAGTAAGGGAAACTCAGTGGGGGCATATGGGTACTCTGTGTACTATCTTTGTTGTTTTATTAGTCTAAAACTAAAATAAAAACATTATTAAAATTAATTAAAAAGGGCACACACAAATATCCACATAATGGTAATATGCCTCACACATCGTCATGCCTATGTCATTCAACATTCTAAAGTAACTTATGACATTGCTATTATGTCATTTACTTATGACATTGCTATTATGTCATTTAATGACATTAATCTAACACTAATTAAAATTCCAGACTCCTAAGGTGATCTTATTATAAACAATGAAAACAACTCATTCAACATAGACTTTTTGTATAGTTTAACTAAATTATTGCAAAACTACTCATCTGCATATTATTTAGAGAAAATTATGAGCTTTTGAATAAACACCAAATAGCTGATGAAGATGGACTATATCTAATTATGCCCTCAGTTTCTCTATCATCTTATATTTCAATTGAAGTTTATTAAATGGATAGCATATTTCAAATCATTATCTTACCATGAGGTGAATATTGAAGAATATTTGAAACGACTATTTTGTTAATTCAGTAGACATATCTGAACTGTGCTAAAGAAAAAATTATTATGATAATTGTTAGTATTGGTAAAGCAGTATTATTCAAGTCTATTTGTGATGGGTGTCAAGACAATTATGATAAGTGAGAAAGAGCAGGCTCAATGACTAATAAAACAAGGAAAAGTAGGGATTTACAGACAACGAGTAGAGTGTGGAGTCAACAGAGAGTAAATGAGTAAGAGGGAACATCAAGGATAGGAGATTCTTGTTAATCCAACTTAACAAAACTCTTGCTGAAGGCAGGCCAGGATGATGAGATATCAAAGGTGGGAGATCAGGAATTTGATCAGATATTCAAGGTAAAAGATTTTTCTTTTAGTAGGTGGTAATTTTAATAAGCTAAGGAACTTACATACAAGGCTAGTTGGGGGCATCCTTAAGACAAACAGATCTCCCCACCAGAATTTTAAAAGTTTATAAATAGGCCTTAAAACAGTTCAGTCACAAACACTGTCCAGATGGTCTCAACAACACATTGCTCTCTCAAGACTGTGTCTTTGAAAACGGTTTCTACTGTGGAAACAGTACACAGAGTATACATCCAAGGACAGGGGAGGAGTCTCTGATTGCTTGGGTCCAGCTTGCATGTCAACTGGAAGTTACATCCTCTCAATTACCTCCTTCAAGAAGATGTTGAAATAGTTAGAGAAAAGCAACCCACTGGATCTGCCAGAGTGTACAACTACACTCCAAGTTCAGTAAGAAAGAAGTTCTCGTGTGGCTTGGATATAAAGGGGATTTTGGGCAACTGTGGGAGAATTCACAAGAGGGAGGGTTGATCAGATTATAAAAGCAACTGTGTGGCCTACTAAGGACTTTGGATTTTATCTAGTAGGTTCATAATTACCATTTTCTAGTAAGTTCATAGTTCACACATTCATATACCTGTATAATTTCTGCAACAACTATATACTATTATTGACTTGATTTTTTTTTTTTTTTTTTGGTTAAAGATCCTATTTAAAATGACTTAACAGAACTCTTGCTACAAATAAACTGAGCAGGCCAAAGGCCCAAGGACAAGGCAGATTAAAAGAGGGTTCAGAAGAACTTGTCTTAACTTTATTCCATAAAAAAGTGTTTCTTGGGGCACCTGGGCGGCTCAGTCGGTTGAGCGTCCGACTTTGGCTCAGGTCATTTTGCGGTTTATGGGTTCAAGCCCCGCACTGGGCTCTGTGCTGACAGCTCAGCCTGGAACCTGCTTCAGATTCTGTGTCTCCCTCTCTCTTTGCTGCCGCCCCCCACCCTTCACACTCTCTCTCTCCTTCAAAAATAAACATTAAAAAATTTTTTTAATTAAAAAAAATGAAAGTGTTTCTCATCTGTGACAATTTACATACTCATATTAACTTAGTTAAGAAAATATATGAGCTAAATTTGTTATTTATGAGACTTTCTCCCTCAGAATTTACACAAAATAGAAGGTGAATGAATGGATGAAAAATTAAAGGACAGATGATGATGATAGGAAAATATATAGATGATATTTACATATATATATTTTGTCACTTTGTATTTTGCTAATGAAATGCAGTATTTACTAATAAATTCAATCAAATGCACTGAAATTCACATTTATTTTCCTATAAAAAAATCCATATGATTCAGCACTATGAGCTAGATATAGAAAAGATTTAATTAGAAAATTTTAACTGTCTGCATAAAAAAATTCAAGACTTGGGGCACATGGGTGGCTCAGCCCACTGAGCATCCAATTCTTGATGTCAGCTCATGTCATGATCTCATGGTTCATGAGTTGGAGCCCCACATCTGGCTCTGAGCTGTCAATGCAGAATCCTGCTTGGGATTCTCTCTCTCTCCCCTCTGGCCCTCCCTTTCTCTCTTGTGCACGTTGTCTCATAATAAATGAACTTTAAAAAATTCAAGACTTGAAAATATCCAGAATATTTTTCTTTATTTTAGAGAAAAGTTTCATTATTGACCCTTTTGTAATGAGAATTTCTTTTACTTTGGTGATCCAAAATAATAAGTGATGCATATTTATTGATGTATCAATTAAGATCATATAAAAATGGCAAAAGGTAGACCTTCCCTGAGATCCAAGAAATGAATGTGACACTAGACTGTTTGTTCTGTAGTATGTAAATACAGATCTGTTCTTAGTACCAAAGTAGGAAATGTACATATCTTAATTACTTAAGTATTAAAAGTACATTTCATTTTAATATATTCAATCAGAGTTGATTATTAAATTCATTTAATTATGAGATTTATTCATCTTGAAGAAAGTTTAATATAAAGACTACACTCTAAGGAGAAAACATTCCATTAGAGGATTTATTTGGAGAGCAAGTGAAATGAATCCATATGATTAAAATCTAATTACAAGTATACCAAAACTTCCATTACTACTACTTACCCATATTAGCATAATCAAAAATTTTTAAGTAAAAGCTTATTCTCTTTTTAAATTTTATTTTCAATACACCAGTGGAATTTAATTCAAGCACAACCAAATCTTGATTAATAACTGGAAACAATCTCAAAATTTCCCAGAAGAGTCTAATATTTTTTAAAGCTATAAATTAATTATAACATTATATAGTATTAACTGTGAAATGTATTACTAAATTATAAAAAAAAGGATTAGATTAATTTTTCCTACAGATATGAAGCATACCTCCAGTTAGGAAAACTTTTTAATGTTATTTAGAACAAAAATTTCTAACATCCTACCTTCTTTACAGTGTTTATTGTTATGTCAGAAACCCCTTATGAAGGGCATCTCTTTTAATCTTTGTGATAACAAATATTCATGAAAATATTATTGACAAATTGCCAATGTTAATAGCAGGAAATTTTTTAAATCATTATATGTGTTTCATAAATAAAGTTTACAAAAGTTTTACAAAGACTATTAATGAATATATTTATGTAGGTGATAAATGAAACGTCTGAGAGGTATAAATTGGGGAGAAGTCAAATATACAAAAAGTTAAAAATGGTATCCACTGACTCTTGGCCAATTAAAAGGTCAAGAAAGCAAATTTCATTAATTAGCCTTTTTTTCTACTACTATCAGCTATTATTCAGTACATAATACTGCAAGGAAACTGTACAAACCATGCTTAATGAACATGGTTCATTAAGTTACTTAAGTTACTTAATACAGTAACTTAACTGTATTAAGTTACTATAATTCAAACTATCTTTTAAGAAAAGGTTAAAAAGTATATGGCTTAAAGTTCCTTTAAATTTTGTTATACTGAGATAGATTTAGCAGAGTATTTAGCTGCATTAAATTTAAATTTAATAAAAGAAGAATCAAGCAGCTGAAGACAACAATGACATAAAGATACCTCTACTCCTGAAAAGAGGAAAAAAGAGATCTAATGAAGTCAGAATGAAAGATGAAGCCCCGTGTGATTTTCCTACGGTAGCAAATTGCTGAACTGGGAATAAGTGGTAACAGTAAGGTCTATGTGATTTTCCAGCATTGCTTCTCAAGAATGGTGACATTGAGGTTAGTGTGGTTGGGTCTTCCCTCACTCCATTATAACAGGATCCATCAGTTTAAGTTATAGCCAAGGAAACTGAAAGAGATGCATTTCTGATTAAGAAACTTTAAAGCCACTATAGAGAGCCATGTAAATTATCTATATGAACTATAAAAGACAATTAATATTTATTTCATGTCTGTAATGTGCCCACAAACTACTTATATTTATCACCAAATATTTATGAGACAATCATAACAAATATTTTGTTAAACCCATTTTATAGTTAAGGAAATTAAATGTATAAAATATTGTATTAAAACTTCCAGTTAATAACAAAGGCAGAATCTGTTTGACTTCAAAGGCAATTCACTGAGTAATTACAGTTATTTCTATTTCAGGTTCATTGAGGTATAATCACATACAATAAAATTTAGTCTTTGCAAAGTATGACTTTTAACTTCAGTTTCCTATTGTTCATGCCAGTATATAAAAATAGGTAATTTTGTCTATTGATCCTATATTCTTCCAACTTGCTAAAATGACTTATTAGCTCTAAGAGCATTTTTATAGCTGCTTTCTCCTCCTTCTCCTTCTCCCTCCCTCTTCTTTGATCCCATTTATGTAAAGTATAAAACAGGTGAAAATAATTTATGCATTTGGGATGTCCATTTTGTTTTATTCTTGGAGAGAACAGTGACTGGAAGGGACATGAGACTGCTGGTTTGTTGTGTTTCATCTGTCAATTTGTAATGACATCCATTAAACTTTATACTTATTTGTGTCTCTCGATATGCATACTATATTTCAATAAATAGTTTAAAAATAAAACAATTGTGAAATGGATACTACCATATTTATATAATTTTTCTTCCAAAATACCACCAAAAACTACTAGGCATACAGCTTCATAAACACTGACCTAGCATTCATAGTTTAACCTTTACAAGCTTCAAGTAAATAACATGGTATATTAACTACACTGGAATAAAATAAAATTAAATTAAAATTAATTTAAATATAAAATAAAATAAAATCTTCAAGTAGCCTTCATATACTGAAAAAAGAAATTTTAAGACAGAGTTTAAGAATTATTACTTTTCATTTCAAAAAGATAATATATCATAGTCTACTTGACATTATACTCTACCATTTCTCAAATTTCTAAGTTTTCAATATTTTCCCTGATCAATAAAACTGAAACTAACTGGATGTCATGTGAGTGGCATTGGACTTCTAAGTGTGGAGCACTGTCATCATGTAGATTAGTTTTAAATACAGTAAAATAATCAGAAATAAATTTCCAATAGATGTGAGACTTGGAAGTAGATAATATTTTTAATGTGTGGTTACAGTGTATATCAAGGTCACCATTTAAAAGAAAAATAAATATTATAAAGAGAAAAACATAACTTGAAATAGGTTGTGGTGGGGGAAAGGAATGGAATCTCCCTTATTAATTTTGTGAGTTTTAATTTCATGGTGTTCTTCAGCTCCAGTTGGCAGTCTTTCATTCCTGCTTTCTTACCTACAATCATTTAGACTACCTTGTATAAATCTGGAATCCACAGGAATATCCAAATTCCTGAGAACACATCATTTAGTTCTTTATGCTGGTATTTACCTACGTCAACATAACCTGATATAATAGTTAATATATGCCATGTTAAACCCAAGTATCAGTTTCGGCTTACCTACTACTTGACAATTTAAAGAAAACTAATTTTAAACACCAATTTTATCACCTGTGCAATTACAAATCCTTTCCAGAAACTTTTTTTTCCTGCCTCTGCTCCAGTGTTTGTTCATAGAGATGTCCTGATTCTGTTCCATGAAAGCCTATAAACACATATTGGCTCCTTTGCTGGTTTACAATAAAAGAACTGAACTAAAAATCAGTTTTAAAATTTTAACTAAGACTTGAAGAATTCCAGAAAAATATTAGGTCACAAACACTCTTCAATTTCACCGGTTTCTATTTCACATTCTAGTGATGCCAGGATGAGATTTGTTATGCATGTGTTTTTTGAGGGGAAATGCTTGTGAGGGAAAATGAGGAAGAAGCTGTCAGAAGTTTGTAGAGACATCAGACCACAATGTAGTTCTGACCAATGTGAAGGGGAGGGAAGGGAGAAAGACTTATTAGAAGAATCTCAGATCACAGTGCAGTCTAAGGAATTCAGGCAAGATTGACCAGAAGTTACCGAACCGTAAGTGCCCATCAGAACAATCCTGCCTTTCCCAGGAATAGGGGTGCCCTGGTTTCCCTGTTACACTCAGTCACTGACTTGTAGCAGGGCCCATAGGAACCATGAAATAAACTGAAATGCAGTGATGGATTTCAGAGAACAGCAGCTTGGATCATCAGACATTGGTACTGCATGTATTAAAAAATCTGAAGGGCACATTTTCCTGACTGCCAGAGCCCATCCCTGGTACCACACAGATTATCCACACACATATGGGAAAAAATGATCTCATTGGCCTTGCTTCCTGAAAGGAATATCAGAAGAGGGAGGTTACTGAGACTGACTATCTCCTCTATTACTATGATGTATTTCAGAACTGCAATTGATGTTTGTCCAATCTCTCTGCTCCACTATCCATTGAAAATGCCTCTCTCGGACTTCAGTTAAACTTCCCTGAAAACTGTTCTTAACTAAGCCTCAAACTTGGGCTTCTGTTTCCATTCTCGCAAAGTCTAGTTAGCAAGAATCCTGCTAAGTCATTCTCGATATCTATCACCCTTGATATCTGATCAAGTTCCTCAACCCTTACCTTGGATGTATAAGCCACTGACCTGCTTGCAGCAAGAACCCTGCTGTTGCTTTAGCAAAAATCTCCCTACCCTTGATATCTCCTGTTAGTAACCTTCCATCTATTGACCTTCCTCACACTCTTCATTGGTTATGAACCTCCAGCTGTCTTTGCTATATTTGGAGTTGAGATTAATCTCTCTCCCCTACTGCAGCAATCTTGAAGAAAGTCTCCCTTACCATTTTAACAAGTGTCAGAATAATTTTTCCCCTCTCCCCCTCAGCTATCACCTGGGAAGGTCTTGGAGGCTTACTTGGTGATAAAATAAAACATTCATCCCTAGGGACATTTCATTACCATAAACTTCTCAGCTGTAGTTGCTGCATGTGCCCACTCATAGCTACATTGGGGCAAGGGAGTACCAGGAGGTACCTATAAATCATGGAGTCTCACACATAGCCATGATCTCCATTTGGTAAAAAGAGCCTAACCTCTCTTACCAACTAGAGTCAACTGCCTTTGCCAGTACTGTGACCCCTCTTCTCATCCCCAAGTTTCTAGGCTCAAGAACTCCAAAGAGCCCTGGCAGCATCCCATGCAACCGCTGCATAGTTGCCTGGTTAAATTTTAACTCCTTTGTGAGGAAAAAAACTTCCAACCCTGTAGAAGCCAGGGCTGGGATATAGTGTGAGAAAGACAGTCTGTTCAAAAAATATTCCATGTTCTTTCTGGTAAACAACAACAACAACAACAACAACAACACAAGTTACAGTTTTTCAGGCATTTGGCAGTTAGTCGGGTCCATGTAACTAATTCTGACCAATGAATGTCCTGAATCTCCTCTAGGCCAAACCAGTGAAACACTAACTGCACTGATATTCCAAAGGTTCAAATAAAAAGCACTGGAGTGAACTTCACAGTCATTGAGAGTCTGTGGATCCCTCACCAAAATGCATCAAACTTTCTTGAGTGAGAAAAAGAAAAAATTTTAACGGGTTAAAATCACTGATATCTGATGTTTAATTTATTACATTAGCCTGACATAATCTGAGTAATACATATCCAAAGATTTTTAAAACAGAATTTAGTATTAATACTTGGCAGAAGTTTATGAAAATGTATATTTATATGCATATATACATACTTACCCAAATATCAAAAAATGCATTGAAATGTTATTTTCCTCAGAAAATTTTGCTTTTCATATCGAGTTGACATATGGTTTGTTCATACTGTGTACATCAAATAGAAATAGATGTGGGTTTTCAAAACTGCAATTTAAATATCAGAATGGGAAAGTGGGTTGATACTTTCATCGTTTCAAGTTCCATGCATGGGCTCCCATTTATAGTGTGTCTTAATGTAATTTTCTGAGACAGAATCAGATTGTGCCTGCTTACCTGTATACGAGTGAACTGCCCTTGATTCATTATCCATACAGATCCAACCACATGTGGCCAAAACAAAGGTCATGTTCTATAAAGCTAGACTGTCCCTCCAGCAGTCACTGTGGTTGGGGCACTGTCCCAAAGATAATGGTCTACTCTAGCCAGGAACTCCAGACTATTCTCCTTCATCATCCAGTTGAATAAGCTATTCAGTAGAAAATTTTATCCTCCAAAGCAGGGTGGGGAAGATTACCATTTATGGTCTCATCTTTCACTTTCTTTACATATAACTGAATTTCAACCACAACCCTCTAATACTTCCCATATACTCAGTGACTCAAATAGTTTTTTCCCTGGTTTTTCTTCAAATTTTCCAGCTACTTTTAGGCATTGCTTCCAACTATGGATAATTACTTTCTGATTTTATCCCAGGTACTTTGCCACTTGCCATTAGCAGTCTTATTTGTCAAATGAACAATATATATTTATTCCAACTACCAAAGTATAGTCTATAAGTATTCAGATTATTGAAAGTAGATGGATTTTTACTAGCAAAACTGTAATAAATTTGATGACAAACAGTTAAGAGTGCCAGGAGCTATCAGATCTGAAAGGAATTATCTTATAGAGTATTTTGTTGTCTAATTCAGTACAGTGTACATGCTATCTAAATGATGCCAAACAACATGCAAACTCCAGCCAGGAAGGAACATCAGTGTGACATAATAATGTGTCCCGAAATATAAACTAAGTAACATCAGGTTATGCCGTGATAACCATTTCAAGTTCAATTAACCACAAATAATAAATCAGGCAACAAGTCCTCCAAATATGTTCATGTGTATGGGATCAAATTGTGTGGGTGTATTTATTTATTCACCTGTCATTTTTCTTTGGCCTCAAAATATAGCATCAAAAATTTTTGCAGAAAATAATGCTGAGTGGGGTGCTTGGGTGGCTCAGTAGGTTAAGCATCCAACTTTGGCTCAGGTCATGATCCGAGGGGTTCGTGAGTTGGAGCCCCCCATCGGGCTCTGTGCTGACAGCTCAAAGCCTGGAAACTGCTTGGGATTCTGTGTCTACCTCTCTTTTTGTCCCTCACTCACTCATACTCAGTTTCTCATTCTTTCTCAAAAATAAACATTAAGAAAAAAAGAATGCTGAGTAATTTTAACCAAATATGATGTATCATAATACTCAGTTTAGAAAGCACCGTAACAATTTCAAGGACAAAAAGTAAAGTCATCAAATCTTACACACTTGATCTTAGCCAAAAGGCCGAGAAGCGATGAAAGTCATCAAATCTTACAAAACTCTGCAAGATAATTCTGATCCTAGTGTTCTCTTTGTTGTAGTCAAACAGAAAACAGTCTTTATTATTAAGCATTCATCTATCATTAGCAATAATTACTTTTTTAATTAATAATTTTAAGTTAATTATGTACTACAGAATAAAAAGCAGACTGATGTCACAGTAAGTGACAAACTCTGCTGCCAGGCTCCTTTGTGTTATTATGCAAATCATGTACTTAATGCTAAAAACAGACTGTATGGTAATTGTAGAGATAAAATTTAATACACAAAAAGTTATCTTGACCATTTTATATTCCATTTACTGCAATTTTTTTAACAGAGATAATAGCAATTCTGCAATCGGTCTAAAGCATATAATTGTAGGAACAAGGCAGATCTTGAGAGAGCACTAATAAATACTCATCCCCGCAGAGAGAACTACATGGAAATAATTTCAGGAGTTGAAATATAACCCACTTTTAAAAACTTTACAAGCTCTTTAAAACCTCTGACTTTCAAAGATTCTTTCCTCTTTGTCGTATCACTCACATTTCATATCACTAAGTATTTTTTTAATTCCCTTTCAACAAAGTACTTTCATTTTAAAGAATTGTATTTTTTTCCCCAGCCAGATGATTCTAGTTCATCTGTTAGATGACTACAAACTTTGGCAATGGCTAAGAACTACAGAAAACACAAAGATTGCATATGACAAAATACCTGACTTTGAAAAATTAATACTCTTGTTGAGGGCAATATGTATGCATATTAAGTAATAAAGATTTTTTTAAACAAATCAAAGATCTATAACAGTCAATGTAATCGAATTCCAAATATATTTTAAATAAAACAATCTCTATGAAAAGTTAACAAGATGAGAAATATGTTGTTGGAAATTATAAAGGCAGGCTTTATGGAGCATTTGGAACTGTAAATAATCCTTCAGTAACCAGCAAATTACTTCTAAGTGAAGAAGGGGAAGAGAAAACATTTGATGTGTGAGAGGAAAGCAGAGACACACTTGAAGTTCTGCAGAGATAAGGGATGATTTATTTGAATTTATAAACCATCATGGCTAGAATGTTGCTGAATAGTGAAAGTGCAGTAGGATAGCTTCGAGAAGAGTTGAGTATGACTGGAATGAAGAGTATGATCTCATAGGAAATGAAAGATAATAGCAGGTTCTTAAATGAGAAAGTCACTCTTTTATAGCAATGCTTTTGGCATCACTTTATAGATTTCATTCCAAATAATTTCCATGTAATTAAAATTGAACCCTAGCTTTTATTAATTTCTGGTTGTGAAAAATATCCCCAAAAGGAAAATTAATTTCTTCTTCAATTATCTATTTAGAAACATCTATTTCAAGCATACTTGAATAAAACAAAAGACATGAGGTTCTATGCCAATTAATCTAGTATATAATCTTCTAAAGAAAGTTAAAAGTTCAAAAATTATATAATGAGATATATTTTTCATAAAATTGACAGAAAAACACATTAAAATGTATAAATGTGAATATTCTGAGACAGGGAGAATAAAATCAAAGTAAATAAAATATATCCTCAGGACTTCTTAAAGGAAGAGAAGAGTTTCCTTCAGAAGAGTTGTATAAGCAATGCCTAGTCATACAATATTCTGAATTGCCTTTAGGTGTTACTGCTTGTGTTTCTGGAACTGAAACATTTTTATTGAGAAATTATTTTAATGGAATGACTATTCTGAAATATGATATGTACTCTTTGGGGACTTTTTTTTCTTTTACAATATTTTATTCACCTATTTTCTGTCATTATTTTAAACAAGTAATTACTCATTCCAATCTTAAAATGACAACACATATTAATAAAAAGTTTTTTATATAGACATTAGAAATAGATTTTTGACACATTGCTAAATGGCTCAAAAAGAAACATATCTAATGGACTGGCTCTCAAGGTATGGTCCTAAGACCAGCAACAGCAACCCCACCTATAAATTGCTGAATGAAAAACTATGGGGATAGGACCCACCAATCTGTTTTCATAAGCCTTTGTGGTAATTCTGATGTAAGTTAAAATCTGAGAACAATTTACATTAATCTGTTATATCTATATGCTGTTTTAGTAAGATATTCATAATGTTTCATTTAATGATGTTTTATCCCTTCTTGAAAAATTATTATAATGTGGTTGTAATCTATTAGTCTTTTTTCTATAATAATGCATTTTATCTGCTATACAACCCTTTTATGAGAAATTTGAATTGGCATTGTACAGAGTTGTTCTAAAAGTTCATGAGTAACAATAATATGCTAAAAATACAGGAAACGTGCAAGTTATAAGAAATATAACAATCTTGATCAACATATTACCTACACAGAAACATATATGATTCTCTTACAGAAGATAAGCGTTGGCTTAAGCCAATATGACTAACATATATATATATATATATATATATATATATATATATATATATAACATATATGATAGTATATATTTGCCAAAATTATTAAATCATATACTTGAAGTTGTTTAATTTTATCTGTAAATTATATCTCAGTAAAAGTGATAAAAATTTAAAGTATTAGTTTACCACTACACATAGCTCCTCTCTCCCATATTTATACATCTCCATAGGAATTCCTTTTGTCTTGAGTTAAATGTTATTTCTAAATTATATCATAAATTAATCAACCCAGTTAAGCCAAGCAAAGGCATCCCTGGAAACATTCCAAATTTGATAAATAATTTAGATTTGAATATGATAATAGCAAAGTAAGCTGACCTAAAAAAGTTAAACCCTAGCCATTTCAGTGGAATCAGGAAATTTTTCTATCTCTTACTGATGCTATCATAATGAACCCATAAACAGAGAGATCAGCACTTTCCTTAATAAGAACAGAAAAGTTCTTACAGTACATAAATTGTTTAAGCATTGTTACCTACTTTGTGACACTAAAGATGTGCCTATAGGAAATGCATGGGCTTTTAAGTCAGAGGGACATGATATTTAAGACAATCTCCAACATGCAATAATTTTGGTTGAATTAGTAAATCTCTTTCAGCCTTAATTTTCATATTTGTATGTTAAGACTAAACACATTAACATTAGTGTAGTACCTAGCATAACAGTAGGTACTCAACAAGTGGATAACATCACTATTTTTCTTCAGCTGGTGCCATGTGAGTCTCTAGTTCTTCCCATCTTCATTAATTCTGATATAACATGATTAGCAATTACATTCTATTCTTCTCCCACATCCCCAAATAGGGATGACCCAAAAACATGGACTGGTAGGCTTGAAGCAAGGAGGGGAGAAAGCAGGTAGGTAAGGACAAGTTCTCTGCCTTCAGTATTTTCCGTGCCCAAATTCCAGTATTGGACCAATGAAATGGGTTACTGCTGAAACTGCTGCTGGGACCCTGGAAGTCCCTGGCAGTCACTGGAATCAGACCAATTTCCATACAGAAATAAAAAGCTGCTTCCAGGCAATGCCCGTAGATAGCCAGAACTTGAATGGATGTAATTCACCTAGCCAGACCCTTGGAAATTCCAGGGGATAGTTGGACAGGCTCACTCAGTCTTTTCATTAACCTTGCAATAACTGCATCTCCATATTTTACATAATGAAGCTTTGTGGACACTGCTTATTACATTATGATGGAGTTTTACTCTAGGTGATAATATATTAATCATCCCTTTTTATTTTCTGTTTCTCTGATGCTTTCACATCTTGGGGCCTTACTGACCCTAGAGAGATTGCCCCTCCCAGGACTAAGTTAATTCCTAGAAATGGTAAAAGACTCACCATTGAACATGGCTTTTATATGCAAAATAAACAATCCAGAGCCCATACTCATACCTCCATCATAGGGTTGTTATACTCTAAACCACTATTCTTCTGATCTATTCACCCCAGGGCCGAGTACCAGAAAACTAGAGACAGTCTCTATACTGGGAGCACAGTGAAATTATTTAAACTAGCCCATCCTAACTCTGCTTATCTTGCCTTGCCTTATTTTTCCCAGGGAAACCACAATAACGGTTCTTGCCCACATTTCCCCCTCATTCCCTGTGCCTCCTGACTAATGCTGGTGCTTCCCCATGTGGTTTCCTATATGCCCTGGTATAATTCCTATTCTTGGGAACTGTGAGTAACAAACTTTTCAATGGCAATGATCTCATGATCTGTTGGCCTCACCATATCTGAATAATAATAAAATCTACATTTTAAAACAAATAAAGTGTGACAAGATATTTAACCACTATCTCTCAAACTTCAATGTGCAAAAGAATCACATGGATATTATGTTAAAATACAAATTCTGAATCAATAGATTTGAAGTATGGACTTGCATTTCTTTTTTTTTTTTTTTTTTTTTTTTTTAATTTTTTTTTTTTTCAACGTTTATTTATTTTTGGGACAGAGAGAGACAGAGCATGAACGGGGGAGGGGCAGAGAGAGAGGGAGACACAGAATCGGAAACAGGCTCCAGGCTCTGAGCCATCAGCCCAGAGCCCGACGCGGGGCTCAAACTCACGGACCGCGAGATCGTGACCTGGCTGAAGTCGGACGCTTAACCGACTGCGCCACCCAGGCGCCCCTGGACTTGCATTTCTAACAAAGCGATGCCAACACTTCTAGTGAATAGACCACGCTTTCTATAGCAAAGGACTAAACTAGATACACCCAGTTTCAATATTCTGTTTTATGTGATTTGGGGGCTATTTTACCTCTTCACAAATGGTTTCCTTCCTTATACAATGAAAAAAAAAATTTTAAGCCTACCTAAAAAGCTGTTCAAGGATAACATGAGGTAATATGGATAAAACAACAAACAATTATTAAATTCTAAATATATATAAAGCTATGAAAAGTATAAATGACCATGTAAATTATTTAAGAATATAAACTACTTCTTTTCACCCTTAAATTCTACGTAAATAGCAATTTACATTTGGAATGCTTGTTACAGATTTTTTAAATACCTGTTTATTAAATATCCAAAGATCACTTCCCTTTGACATCGTTAATATTATTTGTTATTTTCAAATGAAGTTGAAACTAATAAAATTAAAGCTCTTGAAACAGATAGTATTGATAACCCTCAAATTCAGAAAGATCTTTTTAAAAATTAAATGTGTTTTTAAGGTTTTGTTGCCCAGAGCATAAAATGATTCAAAGTATACCTACAGTTAACCCTTGAACAATGCAAGGGTTAGGGGCGCCAAACCCCCATGCAATCAAAAATCCACATATAACTTTCGACTCCCCAAAAACATAACTACCAATAGCCTACTTGACTAGAAACCTTACCAATACCAGAAGGTCAATTAACACACTTTTGTATGTTATATGCATTATATACTCTATTTTTACAAAAAGATTTAAAAAACAAATTTCTAAAACATTTATAATATTACAATTATTTAATGAGTAAGTTCAGAAGCGCAAAGAGATTTTAAAATATTTTGTGCACTATGGGGTTGTTTTCTCCAAAATGTCTACAGTTCTGCAAAATGAAAACATTTAAATCTTTATGTTCTAGGTAGCAAGTATTAAGCATTACCCCATACTAACTGTAATGATTTAATTTTCCTGACTTGTTCTGTAATGAACTATAAAAGTAGCAGTAACATACTGCTCTTCAAAACAATGAGAGCATATTTATGACAGAGAAAACTGTTTAATTAGTCTCCCTTTCAAGATTAATTACCTGTCAATTAGTTAAATCATCCTTCTGAAAACACATTTCTTGTGGTAGTCATTTAAATTATAAGTATTATAAATTAAAGATACTAGGTACTATAAATCTTGAAAAAGTCAATGTCATATTCATTATGTTGAAAAGAAAAAAAACAGTCTGCATTTCAAGAAAGTACTCAGAACCTGTATTCAAGAGAAAATATTTTGTAAAGGGTTTGGAGTCCCTAACTTTGATTAAGTTGTACATTAAGTTTAGTTCTTAATTAAAAGGTGAAATATTTCCTCTATAGTGTAAGGCCATTCGTCATTTAATATTGCTTAAAATATTGCTGTTTTGAGTTTTGAGAATTTTTTTCCTTTCTGTTAAGAGGCCAAAGAGAGTATAGTGAATTCGAACCATCAAAGCACTGAATATTAGTGTTGTAACTCAAAGATGAAAGCTATTTTTAGATCTTCCATTTCAGTTCTGCTTAAAGTGATTATTAATTTTCAGTCTGTGGGAACTTCTATGCAATGTAAATGAATGTAAAACTCATTCATACTATTACAAAAAATTTTGCCTCTAGAAAATATAAAACATAATTCAATAAATACTAATATCATTACTAAAGCTTAAATAAGGTATTTTCCAATAATTCATTATGCATCAAGCCAGCTAAGTCTAATGGTAATTAGGTTCCAACTACAAAAACTAAATAACAGATACTATTTACCCATTATGTTTTGTTCTGTTAAATGTCTAGAAAAAGCTCTTAAAATGATACAGTCAGAAAACAAAGATCCCAAAGTCAGATAAGGACACTACAAGAAAACTACAGGCCAGGGTACCTGGCTGGCTCAGCCAATTGAGTGTCTGACTTCAGCTCAGGTCATGATCTCACAGTTCGAGGGTTCAAGCCCTGGGTTGGGATCTGTGCTGACAACTCAGAGCCTGGAGCCTATTTCACATTCTGTGTCTCCCTCACTCTCTGACCCTCCCCCACTCGTGCTCTGTCTCTCTCTGTGTCTCAAAAATAAATAAACGTTAAAAAAATTTTTAATTAAAAAAAAATAAAACTAGAGGCCAATATTCCAGACGAATATAGATGCAGAAATTCTCAGCAAAATACAAACAAACCAAATTCATTACTACATTAAGGTGGAGGGGAGGGCACCTGGGTGACTCAGTCAGTTAAGCGTCTGACTTCAGTCAAGGTCATGATCATGCCATTCCTGAGTTTGAGCCCTGCACAGGCTGTGTGCTAACAGCTCAGAGCCTGGAGTCTGTTTCAGATTCTGAATCTCCCTCTCTCTCTCTCTGCCCCTCCTTCACTCATGCTCTTTCTCAAAACATTAAAAAAAAAAAAAAAAAAACTAAAAAGAAAAAAAAAAGGATCATATACCACAGTCAAGTGGGTTTTATCCCTGGATTGCAAGGATGGTTCAATATACCCAAATTAATAAATGTGATATACCACATTAATAGGATGAAAGATAAAAGTCATAGGATACTTTCAATAGATGAAAAAAAAAAAAACATTTGGCCAAATTCAATAACCATTTATGACAAAAACTGTCCACACAGTGGAACTGAAAAAACATACATCACCATAACAAAGGCCATATATGACAAGCCCACAGCTAACATCATAATCAATACTGAAATATCAAATCTTTACTTCTAAGATCAAGAACAAGGCAAGTACGCCCACTGTCACCACTCCTATTCATCCTAATACTCTAAGTCACAGTCTGAGCAATTAGGCAAGAAAAAGAAATAAAAGGTAGCCAAATTAGAAAGGAAAAAATCACATTATCTTAATCTGCAAAGTGACATGACCTTAGATATAAAAAATCATGAAAGCTCCACCAAAATACTCTTAGAACTAATCAACAAATTTGATAAAGTTTCAGAAAACAAAATCTACATACAAAACTCAGATGGAGCCATGACCTACAAAATCCTCCAAGAAAGATGGGCTGGTAGTTGGCTTATAGTGTCCTTTTCTTAAAGGTGGTGAGAAAGGTCATTTGCAGATAAGACAGGAATTTAAATTTTGATGGCCTCCTAAAGAACATAATTTACCCATCTTTATAAGTACTGTTCTTAAAATCTAGTGAAAGCAGCTTCCTTCAGTGAGTTTCCTAGTAATGTGAATGAATAGCTAAACAATAAAGGCTTTTAAAGATTCCATACAAGATTCATGAAGAAAACTTGTAGCAGAAGTTCAAACCTTGAAATTAATCAATTATTGGGATGACTGGGTGGCTTAGTGAGTTAAGCATCTGACTCTGGCTCAGGTCATGATCTCATGGTTCGTGAGTTCAAGTCCTGCATCGGGCTCTGTGCTAACAGCTCAGAGCCTGGAGCCTGTTTCAGATTCAGTGTCTCCCTCTCTCTCTCTCTGCCCCTCCTCTGTTTGTGTTCTGTCTCTCTCTCTCTCTCTAAAATAAATGAACATTAAGAGAAGTTTATAGAAATTGACCAGTTATTTATGGTTTATCCTTATAAAACAAATTCAAGAGAATCTATATAGATAATTAAGAACAGTACTGCATTTATGAAATAATCAGGAAGAAGTTAATAATGGCTGTTTTATAATAAAAATAATCCTTGGAAATAATTTATGGTAACAAGGAGGGATACTAGCAGGAAAATTTATCAAAGAGTTTGTAAAAAACAGAAGAGATTACTGGCTTTTTTTTTCAGTGTAGTTCTAGAACTCCAACAGATGCTCTTAGGTAATATTGGAATGCATAAAAATGTGCACCATGATTACTCTTGTGTTGAGTAGGTTAACTTACATCTTTGTGATTTTCCTTCTCATTCCAAATTCCAACTGTTCATTGCTGGCCTATAAGAAAATAACTGATGTCTGTATATTAATCTTGTATCCTGCAACCTTGCTATACTTGCTTAATACTTAGGAGAGTTCCCTATAGATTATAGATTTTCTCATAGATAATCATGTTTCCTGTAAACATTATTTAATTTCTTTTCAATTTGCATGTTTTTATTTTTTTAATGTTTATTTATTTTTGAGAGAGAGAGAGAGAGAGAGAGAGACAGACAGACAGACAGACAGAAACCAAAGCAGGCTCCATTCTCTGAGCTGCCAACACAGAGCCCAAAGCAGGGCTCGAACCCATGAACTGAGAGATCATGACCTGAGCCCAAGTCCAGCGCTTAACCAACTGAGCCACCCAGGCATCCCAAATCTGTATACTTTTAAAAACAGCCTCATTTTGTTATCGATTCCTTATTAATTGTGGTCTGAGAGTATATTTTGTATAATTTCTATTATTCTAATTTGTTAAGGTGTGCTTTCTGGCTTTGAATGTGCCTTATCTTTATGAATATTCATGTGAGCTTCAAGAGATTGTGTATTCTTCCATTGTTTAATGAAGCATTCTAGAAATACAAATTGGATCAAGCTGTCTGATAGTGATGTTCAGTTCCACTACAGCCTTAAAAGTTTTCTACCTGTTGAATCTGTCAATAACTAAAAGAAGAATGTTGAAGTCTCCTATAATGGTGATTCAACCATTTTTTTCTCAGTTCTACCCATTTTTACTTCATGCATAGTGATTCTCTCTTATTAGTTGCATATACATTAAAAATTGTTGTGTCCTCTTGGACAATTGACCCCTTTATTATTATATGATGCTCTTCCTTATCCTGATAATCTTATTTGTTCTGAAATCTGCTTTGCAATTACTATACTTACTCCAGTTTTTTTGATTAGTGTTACCATGCTATACATTTCTCCATCTCTTTTCTTTCACATTATCTGAATATTCATATTTAAAGTAGGTTTCTTGTAGGTAAGATATGTTTGTCTATGGTCAGTTGATCAATTCTGATTAAATTGGTGTAGCTAAACCATCCATATTTAAAATAATTATGGCTATATATATATAAATATTTGTAATAGTTTACTTCTTGAATTTGATGCCCCCCATTTAACTGATATATGATTCACAAGTAAATATTGCATTTATTCAAGGAGCAAAACATGATGTGTGTTGTGTATATATATATATATATATATATGTATATATATACATATATATGTGTGTTGTGTGTGTGTGTGTGTATATATATATATACACTCAGAAGAGTATATGACTCTTGAGTATATTATGGTCATGAGTTTGAGCCCCATGTTGGAGATAGAGATTACTTAAAAAAATAAAATCTTAAAAAAAAATGTGTATCCTTTAATGAACATCTTCTCCCTTCTTTCAGCCTCTAACACCTGATAACCACCATTATAGTCTTTGCTACTATGATTATGACTTTTTATATTTCATATGTAAGTAAAACATAAATTATTTGTCTTTATGCTTGGTTTATTTCACTTAAGATAATGTATCCTAGATTATCCATGTTGTCACAAATGGCAAGATTTCTTTTTTAAAGACTGAATAATATTCTATCATTACTGTTCTTTATCCATTGTCCATTGACAGGCACTTAGGCGGCTGGTCATTTTCTTTATCCATTGTCCACTGACAGATACCTAGGCTGTTTCCATATCTTGGCTATGGTTAAATAATCCTGCAATAAACATAGGAGTACATCTCTCTCTTCAAGGCATCAATTCTACTTCTTTTGCATGTGTACCCAGAAGTGGGACTGCTTTTTAGTTTGATGTAGCCTCACTTGTTTATATTAGCTTTTGTTACAAAAGCTTTTGCTGTCAAATCCAAAAAAGTCACCACCAATACCAATGTCAAGGAGTTTCTAGACATATGTTACCTTTTAGGAATTTTATGATTTCAGTCCTACATTTAATCACCTAATCCACTTTGTTTGGTTTCTGTATATGATGTATGATAAGGTTACAATTTCATTCTTCCACATGTGGATATTCACTTTTCCCAACACCATTTTTAAAAGGGACTATCCTTTCCCCTTTGTGTATTCTTGGCATCTTTTTCTGTTTAGTTAACCCTACATGCAAGGATTTATTTCTGCATTCTCTATTCCATTCCATTGGTTTATGCATCTATTTGTATGACAGTACCATACTATTTGATTAGTATGGTCTTGAAATATATTTGAAATCAAGAAGTGTGCTACCTGCATCACTGCTCTTGTAGCTCAATATTGCTTTTGTTATTCAAACTCTTTGTCATTCCATTCCATTCCATTTTAGGATTTCTTTTCTTTATTTCTGAGAAAAATGCCATTGGAATTTTGATAGAGATTATGTTGAATCTGCACATCAATTTAAGCAGTAAGGATATTTTAACAACATTCATTCTTCCAATTCATGAACATGGGAGCTTTGTGTGTATGTGTGTGTGTTATTGGAACATGGGATATATTATTTGTCTCCTGTCATTTTTATCATCAATATTTTATAGTTTTCAGCATACATGTCTTTCACTTTCTCGGTTAAAGTTATTCCAAAGTATTCTATTATTTTAAACATGTTGTAAATGGAATTATTTCTTAATTTCTTTTCTGGATAGCTCATCATTAGTGTATAGAAATGCAACTGTTTTTTATATGCTGATTTTGCATGCGCAAAAAGATTTTTTTTTTTAATTTGGTAAAGGTTTTTTAAATTCAAAAAGAGAAAACATCCACACTAGAAAAGGCTGAATTTATTCACTCTAAAGAAATATATTAAAGAAAACGGAAGATTAAAAAAGCAAATCTCAAATACTGATAGAAATAGATGTATCCTCTATAAAAATCTGGACTAACTGGCTGAGTCATTCATATCCATTCAGTATTCAGAGCATGAGATAAAAAGCAGAATATAAAATTTTTTAAATCCCAAGATTTTGTCATTTGAACCTTACTGACTCTATGAATTTGTTGGTTAATTTTAAGTTTTATTATTATTATTATTATAGTCTTTACAGTTTTCTATATGTAATATGTCATCTGAAAACAGAGAATGTTACCTCTTCCTTTCCAATTTTGGTGAGTTTTCTTTCTTTTTTCCGGCATAATTGCTCTGGCTAAGATTTTGTACTACTACATTAAATAGAAGTGGTAAGCCTGGACCCTTCTCTCTTGTTCCTGACCTTAGAGAAAAAGTTCTCAAGTTTCCACCATTGACAAGTAAGGTGTAATCTATGGGCTTGTCAATATAGAAGTATATTCCTTCTTTACCGCATTTGTTATTTTTTTTCATACAAGAGTGTTAAATTTTGTCAAATATTTTTTTCTGCAGCTATTGAGACGATCCAAGGACTTTTTTTTACTTCATTCTTCCATGTGCTGTGTCACATTTATTGACATGTGGATGTTGAACCATTCTTGCATCCCAGAGATAAATCTGACTCAATTGTGGTGTATGATATTTTTAATGTAAAGTTGAATTTGGTTTGTTAATATTTTGCTAAGGATTTTGCATCTATGTTCATCAGGAATATTGGCACATAACTTTCTTTTCTTATTATGTTCATGCCTAGCTTTGGTATCAAGGTAATGCTGGCCTGGAAAAATGAGTTTGGTAGTGTTCCCTCTTCAATTTTTGGGAAAAATCTCAGAAATGATTATAATTCTTCTTAAATATTTGGTGGACTTGACCTGTGAAACCATGTGATCCTTAACTTTTATTTGGTGGGAAATTTTTGAGTAATAATTTAGTCTCCTTTTTATTGTTCAGATTTTTCTGTGTCTTCATGATTCAGTTTTGGTAGATTGTATGTTTCTAAGAATTTATCCAATTCAGGTTATTCAATTTGTTGGTCTGAATTATAATGTTTTATGTTTTACATTGTTAGTTATAATGTCTCTTTTTCATTTTTTATTTTATTATCTGATTAATTTTCTCTTCTTTTTAAATTCTAGATTAAGATTTGTCAATCTTGTGGGGTTTTTTTCACCTCAATTTCCTTGATCTTTTCTTTTTAAAATTTTTTTCACGTTTATTTATTTTTGAGACAGAGACAGAGCATGAACGGGGGAGGGTCAGATAGAGGGAGACAGAATCTGAAACAGGCTCCAGGCTCTGAGCTGTCAGCACAGAGCCCGACGCGGGGTTCGAACTCACGGACCGCGAGATCATGACCTGAGCCGAAGTTGGCCGCTTAACCGACTGAGCCACCCAGGCGCCCCAGATCTTTTCTATTATTCTAATCCCTATTCCATTTATTTCTGGTTCCTTCCTTATTCTAAGTTTTGACTTAACTTGTTCTTATTTTCTAGTTCTTGAGGTGTATAGTTAGGCTGGTTTAAGAACTTTTTTCTTAATGAAGCTGTTTATGACATATACTGCTCTCTTACAACTGCTTTTGCTACATCCCATGTGTTTTGGTATGCTGTGTTTTCATTTTAATTAGCCTCAACATATTTTCTTTTAATTTCCTCTTGGACCCCACTGGTTATTTAGGCGTGTGTTGTTTAATAACTTCATATTTGAGAAATTTCCAATATTTCTCCTGTTACTGATTTCTACTTTCATACCATTATGATCAGAAAAGACATTTGGTATGATTTCAATCTTCCTAAATTTATTAAGACTCACTTTGTGACCTACCATATGGTCTATCCTGGAGGACATTCTGTAAGCACTTGAGAATGTACATTCTGCTCCTATTGGACAGATGTTCTGTAAGTTTATTAGGTCCATTTGGTCTAAAGAGTAGCTAAAGTCAACATTTTCTGATTAACTCTCTGGATAGCTATCCATTGTTGAAATAGGAGTACTAAAGTCCCTTAATATTATATCACTATTTCTTTTGTAGGCAGCATTAAGTTAGATCATTTTTTTAAACACTATCCAGCCACTCTATGCCTTTTGATTGGAGAATTTAATTCATCTATACTTAAGCAATTATTTTTTGAGAGAGAGAGAGAGAGATAGAGAGCAAGCAATCGAGAGAGGGGCAGACAGAAAGGGAGAGAATTCCAAGCAGGCTCCACACCCAGCATGAAATCTGACACAGGGCTCAATCCTATGACCATGAGATCATGACTTGATTTGAAATCCAGAGTTGGATGTTCAACCAACTAAGTACCCAGGCACCCTAAAGTAATTGGTTTAAAAAAAAATAATTATTAATAGGCAAGAAGTTAATATTGTCATTTTGTTAACTGATTTTTGTCTGTTTTGTAGTTTCTTTCTTCCTGTTTTTTGGGATTTTATGATTTTCTACACTGATATGCTATATACTTTATCTTTTATGTATCAACTATACATTTTTGCTTTGTTGTTACTATAAGGCTTACATAAAACACCTTATAACTCTATTTTATGCTGGTAACAGCTTAACTTCGTTCATATACGAAAACCCCTCATTTTTACTTCTCCCTCTTACATTTTATGATTTTGCTGTCACAATTTACATCGTTTTGTATGTGTATCCATTTAAAAATTATTGTGGCTACAGTTATTTTTAGTACTTTTGTCTTTTCATCTTTATACTAGAGTTAAAATTGGTTTACACAAAGTATTCTGAATTTGACTATCACTTATATTTACCAGTGAGTTTTATACCATATTTTTTCATGTTACTAATTAGCATCTTTTTGTGTCAGCTTGAAATACCCCTTTTTGTATTTCTTGTAAAGTAGGTCTAGTGATGATAAACTGTGTCAGCTTTTATCTCCCCTTCTTTCTGAAATACAACTTTGCTGGGTAATACATTTATTTTTCTTTCAGCCCCTTGAATATATCAACCCATGCTCTCCTAGTCTGCAATGCATCTGCTGAGAAATCTGCTGACAATTTTATACGGGTTCCCTTGTATATAATAAGCCTTTTTTCTCTTTGCTGCTTTCAAAATTCTGTCTTTGATTTTTGAGTTTGGTCATAATGTGTCTTGGTAAAGTCTTTGGGTCCAACCTGTTTGAAGACTTTTAATCAAGTATCTAGATTCCTACAACTCTCCCAGATAAGGGAAATGTTCAGCCATTATATCTTTAAATAAGTTTTCTCTCACTCTTTTGCTTTGGACTCTCCCACAATGTAAATGTTAGCTCCTTTTATGATGTCCTAGAAATTCCACAAGTTTTCTTCATTTTTGTTCTTTTGTTTCTTCTCTAAATAATTTCAAATGATTTCTCTTCAAGTTCACAGATTCTTTCTTCTAATTGCACAAGTTTGTTATTAAAGTTCTTCATTGCATTTGTAATGTTATTCACTGTACTCTTCAGCTACAAAATTCCTGTTTGGTTCCTCACAAACTATACCCTCCATCTATTTTTTTCCAAGGGCCCATTCATCTTTCCCCAAATCCTTTTACTCTCCCCAAAAGGTCAATATTCCCTTCCCATTTTCCAATTAAGATGCTGTTTAAGTCTGAATTCTAAGCCACCTAAGAGAATTACTCATTTTTCCCTGGATCTCTCCTATGTAGACATGAAGTAAACATGTTAATAAATTTCTATTTGTTTTTCTCTTATTAATCTTTTATTATATGGGTCTCAGCTAAGAACTCAGAAGGGTAAGGGAAAATTATTTCCCTCCCTTACACTATTAAATCTGTTAAAATGTTTAAAAAAAGAATCCTTAACTTTGTAAAAAATGTATAATTAAGTGTAATATTAATTAATATTAATACTAAAGTGTATAATAAATGTATATTCAGAGGTGAAATAACATAATGTCTAAGATTTGTTATGCAAACATAAGAGAAGGAAGTGGGAAAAGGATGAAATAAAATGAACAAAATGTTGACACCCCTCTCCAGTTTTGGGGGCGTTTTTCAGTTACCAGTAATTGGCCTTTTGGTGTTACTCGGTTCAGGCTCCCTGAAGAGGAAATATAATTGACTGAGCCAAGCTGCCAGCCACTGGCTAGGGTCTGTGGTTTTGCTCTCATTGAGTTTACTCTATACCCACCCTGGGTCTGAAGAGCTGGGAGAAGTGGGTTATAAGGTAAAAAACCTGGCCACCTGGGTCTGTCCCTTCAAAAAGGGTTGAAGATGGAGGGCACTTGCTCAGAGTGGAAGACGCTGGAAGGGGGAAAGCAGACCCACTAATTAGCATCTCCAGCACTGTCTTCCTCAAAGTGAGAGAATGAGGTTTGAATAGGATCAGGTTTGCATGCTCAAGTTCAACTTCAAAAGCAATAATAGCAACAATTTTGACTCATTATCTTGGCATGAGCCCCACATCTATTTGTATACCATCTCCTTTGATTGCTCACTGCTCACAAAGAGTGAATGGGGATCAGGAGTTACTGTCATACCTTAATAGGTGAGCAAGTGGCAAAGTGACTTACCCAAAGCACAGATCCGTTAGCTCTAGGGGAAACAAATAAATTGCATTTCTGTAAATCAACTAGACTCCATCATCAGAGAACTGTATCACATTAAAAGCAATTTTCTGGGGGCACCTGGGTGGCTCAGTCAGTTAAGTGTCCGACTTCGGCTCAGGTCATGATCTCGCGGTTCGTGAGTTCAAGCCCCATGTCAGGCCCTGTGCTGATGGCTCAGAGCCTGGAGCCTATTTCAGATTCTGTGTCTCCCTCTCTCTCTGTGTCTCCCTCTCTCTCTGACCCTCCCCCGTTCATGCTCTGTCTCTGTCTCAAAAATAAATAAACGTTAAAAAAAATTAAAAAAAAAAAAAAGCAATTTTCTGGGGCACCTGGGTGACTCAGTCTATTAAGCATCTGATTTTGCTCAGGCCATGATCTCACGGTTCGTGAGTTCAAGCCCCACATCGGGCTCTGTGCTGACAGCGCCCAGCCTGGACACCTGCTTCAAATTCCGTGTCTCCCTCTCTCTCTGCCCCTCTCTTGCTCCTTCTTCTGATCCTTGGATGCTGTAATTTCCCATTTCTTTGCACCCAGGATCTCCCTGTCTTTCAGCTATGCCAGTCATCTCCAAATTCTGGGTAAGAAGAGAAAAATGTGGGTTTCATGGGCATCATTCCATACAGTGTGGGAAACCAAGTAATCACTCCTTACACTCTCACTTACCCACATGGGAGAAATTATGGGTAGAGGATGTCTCCCTCGGCACTGATCTGTGGCAGCCTTAGGGTAAAGTGAAACTGTCCTTCCTACCCTTTTCAGTACATGTATTCTCACATTTTTTGCTTCACTAACATGCTCAAACTTCTCTGCTAGAATCCCAGACTCCCAAAAAGGTATTCTGATCTATGAGTAGTTGTCAAAATCAATGTTCTGTGGAGGGATGACAATAGAAAACTCCTCTTATGCCATCTTGCTGAAGTCATTCCCTTGTTACCCTTCATTTCCCCTTTACCCTCTTTTTTCAGACTTCTCTGCATTTAATTGACCATTTTGTGTGCTAAATTAGCATATATACTGTCCTAGATTATAACGATTTCTTTTTAGCATTTTTAATGGATGTCCTATAGTTTACAATACATATTTTTAATCAATCTAATCTTTCAAGTAGCATTGTACTGCTCTCAATACTGATGTGTATCTTTTATGTAGAACCTATTAGAGTATTTTAATCCCTGTCATTCATTTTATATATCCATATGCAAGAATTATTTAATATGCTGTTATTATTATTGCTAAAACAAATAATTATGTTTTAGATCAGTGAAGTATAAAAAAATATTTTCTTTTACCTTCATTTATTCTCGCTTTTCCCTCTTTTATTAGATCCAAGTTTCTGACCCATATAATTTTCACTCTGCCTGCAGAACTTTTAACATTGCAAGTGAGGTCTGCTAGGAATAGATACTATTCACGTTGCATTCCAGTTTAGAAGGTTTCTATTAACCTGTCTTCAAACTCACTAATTCTTCCCTTGGCTACGTCAGGTCTACTGATGAGTACATCTAAGACAGTCTCATTTTCTGCTACAGAGTTTCTGCTTTCTAGTAAATCCTCTGATTCTTCATAAAACTATCCATATTTCTTATCTTGACCATGTGCTTTTACATGTTGTCTACTTTTCATTTGAGTCCAAAAGATATTAATCATAGCTTTTTAAATTCCCTGCCAGATAATTCCAACCTCTATGTCATGGTTCTCATGCCTAGTTCTCACAACTGCTTTGTGTCTTCAAAAGGGTTTTGTTTTCCTTGTTAGTTTTGTGTGTGTCATTTGTTTTGCTTTTTCAGCATGACTTATTTTGTTGTTGTTGTTGAAAGCTTGACCTGCTGTATGGACAACAGGGATCTAAGTTAAGTTAACTTTTTCTACAACTGTTAAAAGGTGTGCAATGTGATGATTTAATATACATACAATGATCACCATAATAAAGTTAATCAATATCCACCACCTCACATAAATACTATTATTTAATGTGAGAATTACAACAGGGCGCCTGGATGGCTCAGTTGGCTAGGCATCTGACTTCGGCTCAGGTCATGATCTTATGGGTTGTGAGTTTGAGCCCCACATCAGACTCTCTGCTGACAGCTGGGATCGTGGAGCCTGGAGCCTACTTCAGATTCTGTCTCCCTCTCTCTGCCCTTCCCCCGCTCACTCGCTCTCTCTCAAAAATAAACAAACATTAAAAAGGAAAATAATTTACATCAATCCAGGTAGAAGTTAGATTATGTTTATTTTAATGTTTATTGTAGCCTTAGGTTCCAGCAACTTCAAATTCCTGTAGTGTCCTTGTTCTTGTCTCCACCGCTGATATTGGGCTCCCCTTTGTACTTTCAGAAAGAATTTGCTTCTTGCAGCTCTTTCACCTGCAATCCCCCACTATTACATTAGAGTTCTGTAGTGTGGTATAAGTTGTGGGTGAAAAAAGCATTCAATAATCACCTATTAAGTCTCAGTTTTTCATTGGGCCTATATCTTGAGGTTCTGACCTTCACAAATGTTTGTTCAAAGGTATTGCTTTTATTTTTCCCCAGTCTTGGGTTCTCTTCTATGGCCCCAGCATTCCTGATTTATATTCCTGAAAACCTGACCCCTCTAACGATATTTTTCTTTTTTTCTCCCTTAGATGAGACAAGAAGACTGAAAGGAGCTAAACTGGGAAGGAATTTCCTTGGGATTCATGGTCAAAATTGAGATGTGGCAGAGTCTTATTTTCTGGAGTAGGGACTTTCTTTCTTATTTTTTCTTTCTTTTGTTTTTTGTTTGTTTTTTATGAAGAAGGTTCTTGATGTATGTTTTAATGGTTACTCTTCCTGACTACCATAACTACTATTTTGGAGACCATAAAGATTTCCGTAGATACCTTTCAAATTCTTAAAAAGCAGTAAGGTCTTCATCTGCTCAATCATCAGCATCACAAAAAAACTAATAAATTAATGTAAGTTCACACACCAGCTTCATTTAAGACTCTGAGCTCCTCAAGTTCAAAAATTTTATTTTATAATCATACCAACACTGAGAACTCATGTTAAATGAATATTTCTCTGAGCTATACTAGTAAATAAGAATCCAATTTTCTTCATGATTTTTAACAAGGAAATACCCTACATATGGTTATATAAAAATACAGTAGGATACAATAAGAACAAAGAAAACAAAAGCTAAAATACCAAGAAAAGGTTTTACGTACTGAATCATCAAAAGGTTCACTTTATGTATTATTAATGTGAACCATATTCTTTATATGGAAATATAGGTCTACTAAAACTACAAAAATTACATAATAATAGATGAAAGTCCAGGTACCTTGAATATTATCACAAAACTAAATCATGTTGAATTTGATCTTCACTAGCACTGCTGTAGATTAATATTATTTATTAAACATGTGACCTATAACAGTTTGATTAATAAATATTTTTATGTTCTCCTTGATAAGGTTAGATTATTTCTTAAATTTAATTGCAAAATGAAACACATCATTCATTAAAACTATGTATTATAACCCTGAGGTGGAACAACTTCATACTTTTAATATAGATCTAGAGAAATAACTAATAAATTCAATGTGCAATACAAATAATTGAAGATAATATAATGAACTAAATAGAATGTTTAATTCACTCAATATAAAATAATGCATTGCTAAAATAACCTTGGGCTTATAGATTTGTTATATGCTCTATAACGGAAAGTGCAGTAGTGCCATCTCCTGGAAAATATAATGATCTAGAAGAGGAGGTGTAATTTAATATGAGCTCTTTATTTACTAAGTATTTCATATTAATCCAAACAATAAGGAAGGGAAGGAGAGAGAAGCCTACAGATTTCTAACAGTTATTTTAATATCAATTAAATTTGAGAATATTTCACCATTACAACATTATGTCTTTATCCTTTAGAAACTTACATCAACATATATCATTAATTCCTTCAGTGTTATTATTATGAACATGTGTTGAGCTTACAAACATATAAGGTTAATCACTTCAGGTCATGAGATTAAAGCACCTGTCTAAAGTGAGTCAGAACTCTCACTTTGTAGAATCCCATCCCCCCTTTTTTAATCTTATAGCAATTATAAAATATTTTAAAATACAATTGGCCATAAAAGTAATTAGTCATGTGCTGAGAGTCTATGAGTTTATTGAGAATATTTCTCTTTACCTCCATGTCATTCCCAAACCTGAGATTTCTGTTGTTTGAAATTTTTTTTAATAAAAAGACTTTAATAGCTTCTTTCGAAAGTTATTTTTGTGTATCATATTAGAAAAGTCATTTATCAACACTTGAATCTTCTGTGCTCAATGTTTAATCCACTTCTTCCTAATTTTTTATCAATGGAGTCATTATTCAGAAATTCATTTTATTTTTTACTTCCCTTAATGTCTTCTATAATTTTTGCCATTCTGTACAGAACTTTTTAATCTTTTACATTATCTTAAAAAATATCAAACTACAGGGGCGCCTGGGTGGCGCAGTCGGTTAAGCGTCCGACTTCAGCCAGGTCACGATCTCGCGGTCTGTGAGTTCGAGCCCCGCATCGGGCTCTGGGCTGATGGCTCAGAGCCTGGAGCCTGTTTCTGATTCTGTGTCTCCCTCTCTCTCTGCCCCTCCCCCGTTCATGCTCTGTCTCTCTCTGTCCCAAAAATAAATAAACGTTGAAAAAAAAAAATTTAAAAAAAAAAAAAAAAAAAAAAAAATATCAAACTACATACACAATAATTTTTTTCAAATTTTTATTTAAATTCTAGTTAGTTAACACACATGGTAAAATTGGTTTCAGGAGTACAATTTAATGATTTCATCACTTACATATAGCACTCAGTGCTTATCACAAGTGCCCTCCTTAATACCCATCACCCATTTAACCCATCCTCCCACCCCCCTGCCTTCCAGCAACCCCATTTGTTCTCTATAGTTAAGAGTCTTTTCTTGTACAAATTACTATTTATGTTTCACTGTCAGTTTTTTGGATGGTAGGTATATTATTCACATTACTCTTAAGAGTATTACTTTTGGATAAATATCTAGTGATGGAATGGATGGATCATAAGGTAGGAGTATGTTTAGCATAACTGCAAAATCTTACGTAGATAAATCAGCAAAACGGACCCTTCTTTTTTCCCTGAACTCTCATGGCCTGTTATGTACATCTAATTTGTGGGAATGATAAAATTCAGTCCTGGGAATTAGTTATGCTTTCTTTATTCTGTAAATCTCTATTAAAAACCATATGAAAACATGGATCTTTTCTTATTTTTCTCATTTACATCAATGTCATGTCCATTATGAATGTTTAATAAATATGTGTCTCATAAGAAAATAATTTAAATACAGAAGTATTTTCATATATATTAGTTTGGCCTCTCATCCCTCTTAGTGACATGAGGTTCTTACCACTCTACCTCCTGCTGTTTTCAATATTTTCTGTACTGTCTCAGAGGAAAATTCAGTATTGCTTTTAAAGGACATGTGAATGCTAAAAAGTGAAGTCAAGTTGTTTTTCCAATGAAGAGAAATGAGACCATAACATGTCACCAGAACAATGGAGGTACTAAAATAAATAAACTTAATAGGTGGAAAAATATTTTAAATGCCAATTTTGAAACAACTAATACATAACAGATTTTATTGTGAGATAGAAATGAAGCTAAAAGGGAAGTTCTTACCTGATGCAAATCATCACTGAAACTTCAACATTTATTGTCCTTACTACCTGCTTTGAAGGTCAAGACCACATCCTGACCAATAAGAGATGGTCTGAAAGATAAGAACACATTCACCAAAAATAAGCTTAAATGTGTTTTCACAATTATAAAACACCTTTAAAAAAGTCAATGTACTAATTACAAGTATTTTTGGACATGAATAAGCCAGATATATATCTCGGCAATATTTATAGACACAATCCTTGCATTAAATAAGCCAAATGACAAATCCAGTATACCAAGAATCTTTCTTTCCTCACCAGATACTGTGAATAGGAATTATCAAACCCCTTTGGAAAATGTACTCTTCATTGTCAACTAGCAATTTTCAGTGTACATGAGTGTTTTAAAAAGTCTTTTGAGGGCAAAGATACTGCCATAAGACACTATGCTTTGAACTATGATACTACAGGACCAAAATCATATTTATTTTATTAATCATTATTAATATTTCATTATTTTAGTAATTAAACTTATGTCTAAAATGGATTTGTTTCTACTATTTCAAATAGTTCTGTTTAAATCATTTAATGGAGTGATTAAAAAATCTACTGAAAATCATTGCAGTTTATTTTTTATAACACAAGAGAGATGTCAACACCTTTAAAATTATTTTTAAATGGAATATGAGAAACACAATTATTTTCCAATATATAAAAACATCTCTAACAGGTTTGCCATGTAATTTTTTTAAAAAGTGATTGAAGGTTAGTATCAAAAGTATTTAAATTGAGAAGCCAAAGTTTAATTAAATTTTAATTATTAAATATATATTCCAGATAATGGAATTAATATTAATAAATTAAATATGTATTATCAAAAAACACACAGTTTATGTTAGAGGCCATAATTCCTATGAAAGAGATGAGAAAAAAAGAATTCTATAAATCCAACATTTCAGAGTATTCCTTTAGATTATCAAGGTGAATATAAAAGGCGAATTTCTTTTGGAATATTTAATCAATATTAATTTAACATAACAGTCATTTATACCTTCTGGTGAATTAGGTCAAAAACAAATAATCTTACCCTTTATTTACTGTCTATTACTTATTATCTCTATATTCATCTATTACTATCTTTTTTCCCTTTATTTATTCTATCAAAATATATATACTCTTTCAAGGCAATGACTTCAGGTAGTTGTCAAAAATATGTATTTGTTCTGGTATTATGGTTAATTTTATGTGTCAACTTGAATAGCCACAAGTATATCCTACTGATTCTGTTTTTTTTTTTTAAGATTTTTTTTAACATTTATTTATTTTTTGAGACACAGAGACAGCATGAATGGGGGAGGGTCAGAGAGAGAGGAAGACACAGAATCTGAAGCAAGCTCCAGGCTCTGAACTGTCAGCACAGAGCCCGAGGTGGGGCTCGAACTCACGGACCGTGAGATCATGACCTGAGCCAAAGTCGGACACTCAACCGACTGAGCCACCCAGGCACCCCCCTACTGATTCTATCTCTGTGGCTAACCCTAATACACCTGACTTGAAATGTATGCCAACTCATACCTAAATAAAATTGTAAAGCCTTCAAATTCACCTACTATTAAGAGGGCCTCTCTCTTTAGAAACATCAACACCACAGTGATCACCATTTGCTATCTGCATTCAAGCTTAAAAGCAAATCAAACAGCCTAAGAGATACCAGTTCAAAGCCTGAGTTGAACACTTAAGTAATTGTGTAGTCTTAACTTCATTATATCACCCTCAAGCCAGTTTCTATATCTATAAAAAGAGGACAGGAACCATTGCTTTGTGTGGCTTTATTAAAGGTTATACATTATTTAAGAACCTGAAATCCAATAGTGGTTTGATAAATAATATTTTTTAAGTTTATTTATTCATTTTCAGAGAGAGCGAGAGAGAGGAGAGAGAGAGAGAGAGAGAGAGAGAGAGAGAGAGAGAGGGAGGGAGAGAGAAAGGGAGTGCATGCACACAGGGGATGGGCAGAGAGTGAGGGAGAGAGAGAGAATCCCAAGCAGGTTCTGTGCTGCCAATGCAGGGCTTGATCTCATGAATCACGAGGTCATGACTTGATCCAAAATCAAGAGTCAGACACTTTAACCAAATGAGCCACACAGACACCCCTAAATAATATATTTTATTCATTAGTTTAATGATAGAATCATTATATTGCCAAAAACCCAAAGTTATTCTATTCCAAAAGGATGGCATTGTTTTTTAATCCACAGATAGTAAATATCATCAAATTTTTATGTAACATAGCCAGAATATATGTGCTAAGTAATTTTTTAATAAAGAATTATTGACACATTGAAAATTATATATATCAGATATTTGTATTCCCTAGATCATATGCCTCTCAAGTAAAATAAAACAATGTTTATAATTTGTTGCTGTAAACAACTTAAAAAATTTTATATTTCCTAATAATGAATCTGTTGACCTAAAGAGCAACAATCAAGTAACTCCATTTAAATATGTGATAATATTCCACAGAAAATATTGTGGCTATTATAATTAATCCATTCTTCTACAGTGTCATTGAGAATCTATAATGTTTTCCAAAATTGCTGAATGTTCACTCTTTACATCAAAAGAATTTGCATGATTTATGCATGTGTGCAGTGTCTAATACGGCTTCCTCCTAGATTTATGTAACTAATTTGAGACTTAAAAGCACAGTTAGAGGGGCGCCTGGGTGGCGCAGTCGGTTAAGCGGCAGACTTCAGCCAGGTCACGATCTCGCGGTCCGTGAGTTCGAGCCCCGCGTCGGGCTCTGGGCTGATGGCTCAGAGCCTGGAGCCTGTTTCTGATTCTGTGTCTCCCTCTCTCTCTGCCCCAAAAAAATAAATAAACGTTAAAAAAAAAAATTAAAAAAAAAAAAAAGCACAGTTAGAGACTACCTATGTGAACTTCTCTTTGTGCTAAAAGTGTGGTGATACGACAGCACATGTTGTATACACTTTAGACAGTTTCATCCATTTAGCTCTATAAATTAATTGTGTAGCACCCCCTCAGAAACATTATTTTAAAGTATTCTGGAAATTGGGGCGCCTGGGTGGCGCAGTCGGTTAAGCGTCCGACTTCAGCCAGGTCACGATCTCGCGGTCCGTGAGTTCGAGCCCCGCGTCAGGCTCTGGGCTGATGGCTCAGAGCCTGGAGCCTGTTTCCATTTCTGTGTCTCCCTCTCTCTCTGCCCCTCCCCCGTTCATGCTCTGTCTCTCTCTGTCCCAAAAATAAATAAACGTTGAAAAAAAAAATTAAAAAAATAAATAAATAAAATAAAGTATTCTGGAAATCTTTAAGGTTTTCTAGATTTTCACATATCTAAATCACACAGGATTTCCAATGTTTCCTGTCATATCTCATTCCCATCTACCTAAAACATAAGTTGGTGGTATATTTTCATCAATCTTTTCTCAACATACTTCAGAATAAGCTGAAACTATTTCTCCATTACTTTCATATGTGAGTTTAGGCAATAAAACATTGACTCTTAGATAATCAATGATTTTGACCTGGGGGGGTTAGGGTATATTATAAATACAGAGACTTCAAATAAAAATATATAAGTAAGTATGTATATATGTGCAGATACCTATACACTAATTAAGATATAACTTTGTAAACATCAAGAGTAGCATATTCAATTGATCAATGAATGAGAATAACTTAGTATCTCTTAATGTTTACATATAGCAATTATTATATAAACCAAATTTGTTCATTCATTATGTAAATTTTTCTGTGTGCTTAACATGTACAAGATACTATAATAGGCACTTTATGTATGTAAAGCTTAATAAAGTAATTTCCAGAAACCCATAATATGTAAGAATAAACAGAAATCTTAATAGTAATCAGTAACAATCAAAAGACAAAAATTAGATTTTTATCATAAATCAGAATGATTAAGAAAAATTTTCACGTAGTCTAATTGTCTCAGAGAATAACAGTGTGCAATAAAATGAGGTCAGAAACCTAGAAGAAAATCAAACAAGAGGACCACATTTTTTGAGAACCTTGATAATCCAGTTAAGTCAGGTTCTATAAATCAGGCAATGAAAAAATTTCAAAGGTTTATAAAAACACAAGTGACATGGTCAGTATGGATCTTGCATAAAAATGGAGTATCTTGAGTTCAAAAAGTAGACAAGAGTTGAGACCAAAGAGAAGGAAGTCATTACAGGCTTTTTAAAGTATCTAAATGAGAAGGAGTAAAGGATTAATTCCATAGTGGAGCAATGCAAATCAAGAGAAAAAGATAGATTTGAGAGATGATATGAAGATAGAATTGAGAGGTTTTGGCAACTGATTACCCATTGGCTATCAGCCACATCCTAATTCTGTAAGAAAAAATATAATTGTGAAATACTAAATAGCAAAGCTATTAAAATCCCTACCTTCATTGAAGATACATGTTAGAGCCAAATGTATTCTTGAGGAAGATTATAATTTTAGGAATGCATTTACTTCATTAGGCTTTATCTACATTTTTATGCAGATGATTCACTCAAGTGTTCCACATTTCTATCAAGAGTTTCCCAAATGTTTTTCAAACATTTAAAGCTGGACACTTTGCTCATATTTTAAACTCAAGATTCCCAAAATTTAGTTTTTCAGCACCCAAAAATCTGCTCAGTTGATAATGCTCTCTAGCCCAATGAATTTTTTCACTGTAAATGAAACCATTTACATGTGTGCTTCCCACACGTGAACAAAACCAAGTAACAAAACTTCCAGTTCAGTGATGAAAACTTGAGTGCTCTCTTAGACTTAACCCTCTACCTTCTCAAGAACTTTTAAGGGGCTGAGATTTTACCTTACTTTTAAGCTAACAGAAGACATGTTTCATGGTAACTTTGATAACAACAGAGGACAAGACTTCTTATCATTACTCACATCACAGCAAGCAGCATGAGCTTTATGTCCATTTTGGTCGCCCATGCCCTCCAAATACAACAGAGATGACATGGAGTGACCCAGCTGGTAGCTGTATACACAGTAAATATGTGTCATGGCTGAGCAATTCCAAACTGAGGAAATCCTAGTGTTTCAAGGAACTATTAGAAAACCTTGCTCTAAATCTGTGTCATGGCTGAGGAATTCCAAACTGAGGAAATCCTAGGAACTATTAGAAATCAAGGAAACTATTAGAAAACCTTGCTCATCTTTGCATATAAAGAAGATACTATCTTCATTATCATGGTCAGGGATCAAATCTTTCCTCTGTCCTGGAGGGGGAGAGTATTTCTATTTTCTAAGGTTGCTTGCTTTACAAGCATCATTGTAAAGAGTCCAGAACAAAAGCCGACCCAAGACATGCAGAAATGTCATGAAGAATTGTTTCCCAACACTACTTATCTGCCATGTCTGGTTTCTAATCCTTTCAATTAGGCTTAAAAAATATAATTTCCTAATTAAGAAGGAAAGGATTAAGGGAAATATGGCAAGAGAAGATGAAGAGGTTCATAGAGAATATCAGCTACCTGCTTTTGAATTTTATTCCAGCCTTAAGAATCAGCCTAAATGTGATCTTATATATCCCAACTTAATGATAAAATACCTCTTTGCTTGTTAAAACTTGTGGCTTGGTGAATTGAGTGATATCCAGCTCACTTATGGGCTATTAAGAATGCAGATTTCGTTGGTGTTCTATATATAGGCATTTAGTTTCTACCAGGGCCCAGATATGTACTACTGGCCAAAAGCTTTACATAGAAGTAAACATTGATCATAACTTGCAGGAACATAGTAGCACATTGTAGCACAGTGCTATTAAACAATGAATCTTAAGACTAATATCTTTGTTCTGATTCCATTCATTGTAGGAGTATTCAAGCCATTCAGTATAGCATGCTTAATACTACTGAATGCACTGGTTTGAGCAACACAAATACCTAATTCACTTTCACATTTCTTATTATAAATGAACAAACTGAAGTCCTGATTTTGTTTCTCTGTTTAGGTTTTTCTGACCTTTGACAGTACATTAGCTTCCTTGAATACAATTACTTCTAAGCACACTAATATTATGGAGTATCTGAATCTTGACACCTGAGAGTCCATATCCGTAAAGTGAAGACTTCGCTAGGTGAACACAACTTACGGACTGAAAGGATGAAAAGTCAGATCTCTCTAGGAGACATACCCCTTGGCCTTACCACAGGTGCTTTTCCTCTCACTGCATGCTGTCTTCAGTATGGAACAACCTTCATTTTGCTGCCTTTTAAGGTTCAGCTTAAGAATAAATCAATTAAATCATCCTTCATATTCAAAGTCAGTATTAACAGCATGACTTTGTATTGGCTTAGCACTTTATGTTTACATCTATTTCTCTGTTTATATTATAGCCAGTTTTAGTTAAGAACTATACCATATTCAGATGCATCATCCAAACAGCATCTTGAAGAGTGCTTTGTAAATAAAAGTATTTTCAAAAACATACGTTGAATCAATAATTCAAGCTCCACTATTAAATCTTGACTCATATAAAATTGTAGAGAAACATGAGATCAGGCATGTTCTCATTAATATGTATTATTCTTACCAATAAAAAAGGAAAAAAAATAAAATACATACTAAATGTATAAATCCCAAACAGGCAACTCATATATGCACAGAAAAAGTTATAAAATATGGAAATCTCAATTTAAGTTTAATTATAAATAATAAACCACTGCTTTCACCTAAGTATTGGCAAACAGGAAAAAAAAGACTCTTAATACCTTGACTGGGGGAAATAGACATGCATGTGAGAAGATATATATACTGTTTGATAAGCATACAATTTACCATAATCTTTCTGGATAGAGATTGTACAATATGTACGAAAAGCATTAAAATATGTATACATAATAATTATACTTCTGTGGGTTTACCTAATTGAATTGAGTACAAAAGTATGCTTATAGATTTTCAACACAGCATGCTATATCCTTTTCTCATATAACATTATAGCATGAACATTTTCCGTCTCAGTAAGATATTCTTCTTACAAATATATTTATTAAAAGCTACATAATACTATTTCATATTGGAATACCATACTTTATTTAGCCACTCAAGTATTGAATATCCAAATTATTTCTGCAATTTTATCATTATAAATAATATTGAAATGGATATCTTTCTTTGCATATTTCTTTAGGCTAGAGTCTTAGAAAAGAATCATTGGGTAAGAGTGAGTGCACTTAAAATACTGATGCATATTTCCATTACCTTTCAGTGTTACAAATTAACTTTAAGTGTTACACTTCCATTAGTAGTATGTATGAAACTATCTTACCATGACTTCATTAACATTATACCATTCTTTTAAATGTTTACTTATTTTTGAAAGAGAGAGAGAATGTGTGCATGAGAGGGGCAGAGAGAGGGAGACTGACAATCCCAAGCAAACTCCGTGCTGTCAGCGCAGGGCCCAACACAGGGCTCGAACCCACAAACCATGAGATCGTGACCTGAGCCAAAATCAAGAGTTGGTCACTTAACTGGCTGAGCCACCCAAACGCCCCTAGCATTATTATATTTTAAGCACATTTTTAATTCAGCAGACATTTTTAAATCTTACTATTGCTTTTTATTTTCTGTTGTTCATTTTAATCTTTTACTGCATTTGTGGCAAATTTTCATGTATTTATTGGTAATATGTATTTCTATTTTTACAATGTTTCTGTTCACTGTCTTTACGGTGTCTACATTGGTCCTTAAGGGGTTTTGTCTTATTGATTTGTATGAACTTTATATATTAAAAATGTCAACTTTTGAAGCACACTGCTTTATAACTTTATGTAATTGCAACTACATATCTTTTCCTCTTTGAGACAGAAAAAAGGATTCCATATTTTAAAAATACTGTTCACAGATTAAGTATTCATCTATATTGCTGTTTGTTGCTTTACATTCAGTTACTTACTTAATATTAACTTGAAATACACTATTTTCATGAGAGAGGCATGATTCCAAATATTTTTCCAATTTTCCTAATGTCATTTATTTTAAAAACCCTATTCCTTCCATTTCTAGCTAACGTACAACTCTTATATCAATTTCTTATTCCTCCTTCTATTACAAATTACTTTCCTATACACTTCCATTCTATTGTCAATCTGTCCTTATAAAAGTTCAATAAAATGCCTCATTATTTTCTTCTTTTTAATATTTTATGTATCTGGTAGTATAAACATTTCTTTATTGCACCTCCTTTTCAAAATAGGCACAGAATTCTCTTAATTCTTTAAATAATCACTTTGGCTACAGTCCCTAGTATCTCTTGGGAAGGAATATTAACCTAAAATACCATGAAATTCCCAGATGCTATGTTTTTAGGTATGAAAACATAATTCTTCCCTCAGGATCAGTCTTTAAATCAAAAAGCCATCTGTGTCTGGTATGGGAGGTTTGTTTAAAGATACTGTAATGAATAATGTCTGAGGCTGTAGGAAAGGAGATAGAGTGATTTAGAAAAAATTTATCAGGTTGGAGTTAATGTCCCCTCAAGTGCCTCCTACAATAATGAGAGATGAAAGATAAAGTTTCTCAGACAGCAAAATACTAAGGACTAATAGTATATACAATAAGAGTTGTTAATAACAAGGTTTAATAACCTTCAGTGGATTCTGAAGAGCTGACTTTGCTAGAGGTTTGGAAACACTGGAGTCTTCAAAACTGAGACATATCAAGGGCTTAACTCTAACTACCAACCTTACTCATTCACTAAGCAAGGATCTGCTTCCTGAGATGAGACTAACCTCTTTGGAGAAAAGTGGAGGAAAGAGCTATAAATTCTGTAGACTCATACAAGTGTGAAGACAGCTCACCTCCTAAGGTTAAAGGCATTCTAGCCTGAAGCTCAGAAGTTCACAACTGGATTGAACGTCAATCATGTTTTGTTTTGTTTTTGGAAAATTTCTGCTGAGATGAACTATAAAAATAAACACAAATGGGATTTATGATAGTTTTTAGGAGATGCCTTAGGCCAACTTTCAGGATCAATGAATTTGCTTCTGACTTTAATGCTTAGAATGACTCCTTTATATACCTCGGAGAAAATAGCTTGTCTAATGTTATCCTTTTGGAACATAAAGTAAGTGGAATTTTCTTCATCAAAACAAAGTGTTTATTATTAGAATCAAGTTAAAGTTATTGATTCTTCTCCACAAAGTTGTTATAAATCCAAAGATAGTACTGAACTGCATAGGTCACAAAGGACTTCTTTTTTGAAATATCATATATCTATTTCTCCATTGGAGCCTAATTTGTAGAAATAATCTTCAGGTGTCAAGACACAATGACAGAAGCTATACAATATATCAAAATGATAGTAAATGGGAGGGCTTTAGAAGCACCCAAAGGAGAGCAAATCACAAATACCACAATCTATTTTTACTTGATAAAATATTCCTAAAATCATCTCTTATTAAATAAAAAGAGTATATTTAAATTTTTTTTTCAACGTTTTTTATTTATTTTTGGGACAGAGAGAGACAGAGCATGAACGGGGGAGGGGCAGAGAGAGAGGGAGACACAGAATCGGAAACAGGCTACAGGTTCCGAGCCATCAGCCCAGAGCCTGACGCGGGGCTCGAACTCACGGACCGCAAGATCGTGACCTGGGGGAAGTCGGACGCTTAACCGACTGCGCCACCCAGGCGCCCCAAAAAAGAGTATATTTAAAAAATAATTTTAGGGGGCGCCTGGGTGGCGCAGTCGGTTGAGCGTCCGACTTCAGCCAGGTCACGATCTCGCGGTCCGTGAGTTCGAGCCCCGCGTCGGGCTCTGGGCTGATGGCTCAGAGCCTGGAGCCTGTTTCCGATTCTGTGTCTCCCTCTCTCTCTGCCCCTCCCTCGTTCATGCTCTGTCTCTCTCTGTCCCAAAAATAAATAAACGTTGAAAAAAAAAAATTTAAAAAAAAAAAAAAAAAAAAAAAAAAAAATAATTTTAGGAGGATTGAATTAAAATTAAATTCCTTCATATATAATCACTGATGCACATATATATAACCCTCAATACCTTTCAGTTGGTGTATATTAATGTGAAAACCAAATATATTGTTCTAAATATCACATAAGTATACATTTGGTAGGGAATGAACTTCATACTGTTTACATAATAATGAATCACAGGCAAAAGATATCAATGATACATACATAAATCTATTCACTTAGAGGAAATTACTAATACCGCATAATAGAAAACTAGGAAAATCCCAGAATGTCACTCCAAGTGAAATGTATTTATTTACTCTTTCCTTTAATAAGCATAGATTGTGTACCCAGTATGTTCCCAGGTACTGAGCTGGTCATGCGGATAAAAGATGCATATGAAACAGTTTTGGATTTTATTGTGGCACAGCTTAAAAAAAAAAAAAAAACTCACAAACCAAGCTAGTTACAGTCAAGTTTACACTACTAAGAACTAAGATTCTTTTTTCAAAAACACTCGGAAAATTTATTTTCTTATAAAAGTAAAGTCTTTCTTGGAAAACTTAAAATCATGGTATTGAAAACTGGTAGTAACACAAAGGGTCACTTCACAGAGGAAGAAATTGAATGCTTACTTGATGGCCTAGAGGTCATGAAACCAGAAAGTAGCCAAGCCAGGTCTATAGTTATGTCCTTTCAACTATTCTTTCTGCTGGATCCGAAGGTCCACTCGGTACAGCATACACAGTTGTTTCCCACTATTGCGCAGAGGCTCACTCATGAACCTTTTAGAGGTATGGCGCTAAGCTTTTGTTAACACTTAGAATTTAACTTTACTAATATTGAAAAAATATTCTGGCATAGTTCAATACAAGTAAGAGTAATAAACAAACCAAACTTAATGTAGAAAAGCATGTGAAATGTAGAAGGGGATACAAATTTCCGTGAATAAAAAAAGTAAACAACAGGTATAGAGGAATCATTTGCAGTCTCTTGTTAGCAGACTTTATCTTGTAAACTAAGTAACAGAATTCTGAGTGGAACATTTTATGCCATCACAATATTTCTACAAGAACAAAAACTAAGGGCAGAAAAAGACATTTGCACTATGATTTTTAAAAAGTGACCAAAACAGTCCTTCAACCACCATCCATAACTCACCTCCAACCTACATAAAAAGATTATTTAAAATTGACAAAATAAATCAGGGAATTCATAGCCGCAAGGTATCAACCCAAAAAGAATATGGTGGTATTTTCCTTTATCCTACATGAAGAGGATTATTTCCTACCAGACTCAAGTAAGGAGACTCCAAGCAAATTACTCATAGAGGCTGAGGGCCCTACAAGAAGGAACACCTTGCATATTTTTCCTAGGGCATAAGTAAAAATATAAATCTTCATTCCTGGAGATGTGTGAATGCAGGTGGAAGACCAAAACATTCTATAATGGAAAAAAGAGGCATCATTACGGTAAACTGAATTATTATTATTTGCTTGACAAGGATATATTAATTTCCTGCGAGACAAGTTAACAATATGGAAGATAGCAATGCTGGATCATCTAGAAAGTAACCACTTCTAAATTGTGTCCTATTACAGGCAGAGAAGTGGTAAGAGACACAAGTATATAAAGCTGGAAGCAAGAATGTAAGTCTTCCCCTAAAATTTAGGACTGTACGTTGCCTCTGCTTATACTGCACGGTGCAAAGTTCCCCATGGGGAGCATAGGAAGAAATCACTTAGGCCTCACACAAGGATCCACGTTTAGACATCTATCAGACTGATGGTTGCAGTAGATACCACCTTAACAAGATCTTCACCCTTTTCTGCTAATAGCCAATGCCCAAAACTAAAGGGGAAATGGAGGGATACACTGGACTGCACGAGATTAATGTTTTCATACAGATTAGACCAGAGATTTTAACAGCTGGAAGTATGTCATAATTATCAAAGTAAGTTATTCTTATAATCCAAGGTCACCAAAACCTTACAGAGTATGTCTGATATCTTGCCAAAAGAAAAGGAATACTTGATATACAAACTTAAGTCTTTTTCTTGCTATTTTTAACCAAAATGAAACTGTTCAATTAATGAGACATACTAATATCTTTACGCAGCTATCAAGATTTTTCCTGACATTTTTATTTTTTTAAGTTTATTTATTTATTTAGAGAAAAAGAGAGCGAGAGAAAGCACACGCAATCTCACGCACACGAGTTGGGGGAGGGCAGAAAGAAAAGGAGAGAGAGAGAATCCCAAGCAGGCTCTGTGCTGTTCACTTGGAGCCCAATGTGGGACTTTAACTCACAAACTGCAAGATCATGACCTGAGCTGAAATCAAGAGTCAGACGCTTAACCAACTAAGCATCCCAGGTACCCCTTCCTGGCATATTTAAATATGAAATTTTCTATTATTTGTAGCATAGAAAACCTATGCATATAAGCAAGATTATACAAGCTCTCTGAGAAGAGAGGTATCAAAAAGTTTTCCATTTTCATTTTCAAAACAAGCAGCTAACAATTTAAATGAGTGGCTAGAGCCCAACATGTAGAACCAACAGGCAAGTACAAAATTAGTAGCTCAAAATGCCATCACCAAAATGCCATCTCTAGGCTGCTAAAATTTTTATTGAATTCCTGTTTACATCCTTGTTATGCTCATGTTTTCCTTTCTAACAGTACTCTTGAAAATGTCCAAAAAACAGTATATTTATCAAACTCTTAAGGTACAAAAACACAATTTTATTCTAAATACTAGAACAAAAAATATTATAATTTACAAGAGGATCAAGTCCTAAAATACTTACAAAATATGTGTGAAAGACCTCTACACTAATAAAGTAGATTTTATTTTCCTAAATGAATGCAATAATGTATCTGACACCAAATAATGTTTCCTTCCACCAAAAGAGAATCTGTGCTTCCTTCCTACAGGCAGTGAAACTTCCTAATAGATTATGACAAAACTTCTCTAATAGAATATGATTAAAATGATGGCATGTGACTTTCATAGATAGGTCATAAAAAGGCATCAACTTTGACCTAGCTCTCACTTGAAACTCAGCCACAAGTTAGCGAGGAATCCCACAGTACACAGACAGGATGTGTGCCAGTGCTCTGGCTGACAGCCACAGATGACATCAAGGTGACTGCTAGTACCAACTGCAAGATCTATAGTGATGAGCCTTCAAATGATTCCATCCTCCTGCCTTTGAGATACCACAGCTCATACTGAGTGGAATACTGATAAACTCTCCCCACCAAGCCTTGCTCAAATTGCACATTCATGAACAAAATAAAGGCTGCTTTAAAACTTCAAACTCTGAGGTTACTTTTTATACAGCATTAGAATAAGTGAACAATCTGAACAATTGAAAAATATACATTGATAAGACAAAGGAAGGGTTCTAAATAATTTGAAAAGACAATATTCATAAAATTGAAGTTTCGATTGTGGCTAATAGATTAATTATTCTGAAAATTACTATATAGATTTAATGCTATCCCAATCAAAATTTCAGCAATTTTTGGGGGGATGTCTAGGTGGCTTAGTCAGTTAAGCGTCTGACTATTCATTTCAGCTCAGGTCATGATCCCAGGGTCGTGGGATACATACAGCCCTGCATCAGGGTCCACAGGAGCGTGGAGTCTGCTTAAGATTCATATTCTCTCTCTCTCTCTCTCTCTCTCTCTCTCTCTCTCTCTGTCTCTCTCTCTCTCTGTCTCTCTGTCTCTCCCCCCCCCACTCTGCCCCTCCTCTTGCTTGCATTCTCTCTCACTCTCTAAAAAAACAAAATTAATTTTTTTTAATTTTTTTTTAAGTTTATTTATTTCTGAGACAGAGAGAGACAGAGCATGAGCAGGGAGGGGCAGAGAGAGAGGGAGACAGAATCAGAAGTAGGCTCCAGGCTCTGAGCTGTCAGCACAGAGCCCGATGCAGGGCTCAAACCCACAGACTGCGAGATCATGACCTGAGTTGAAGTCAGTCACTCAACCGACTGAGCCACCGAGGCACCCCAATTTTTTTAAAAAATTGACAGACTCTTTCTAAAATTATATGTAGATAAAATTAGTAGAAAGCCAAAAATAATTTTGCAAAAGAACAAAGTTGTACTTATAGTATCTAATTTCAAAAGTTAACTTCAAATTTGTAATATTCAAAACATGTCATATCCGGGTAAGGATAGATATCTACATAAAAAGAACATTACTGAGTCCCAAAATAGACAGACACAAAAACATCTATTCATTTTGGGCAAAGATGTCAATATAGTTCTATGGGGAAAGGACAATTCCTTTCAAAAACGTACCATTAAAATGAGTAGGTATTCATAAGAAAACACCAAGCAAAAAAATTATATTTAAACAGACAATAGACCTAAATATAAAAGCTAAATTACCTAAACATGTAAAAGAAAATATGAGAAATCACCTTCACAACCTTAGGGTAGACAAAATACACTAACAGTAAAAAAAAGAAAAATTGATCGATTGGATAGCCTCAAATTTAAAAATTTCTGCTCTTTAAATACACCACTAGAAGAATGTAAAAGAAAGCCACACACTATGACAAAACATGTATATTGTTTGTGAGAAGGTCATAACCACTCTGTGAATTTCTTTCTTATAAATGTAAACATAAACTTAGTACATATGACCCACTAGTTCTATCCCTACTTATTTACCCAAGAGAAAGAAATGTTTATGTATATACAAAAACTTGTAAATGAATATTCACAGCAGCTTTATTCATAATAGCCCCAAACTGGAAACAACCCAATTCAAAAGGTGAATGGATAAACTGGTCTATTCATATAGAGAGACTACAGAACAACAGAATGGAATATTAACGCACATAATACCATAGATGGATCTCAAAAATACTGTTGAGTAAAGGAAGTCACACATCGTATGAATCCATTTATTTGTAATTCCAGAACAAGTAAAACTAAGTGACCAAAAAAACAGATCACTGGTTGCTTGGCACTGGGGATAAAAAAGGATGACAAAAAATGAACACAAGGGGACTTTGGGGATGATGGAAAGGTATGTAAAGTATTGTTCGCAGGGGTCACACAGTCATATAACGTGTCAAAACTTATTCAGCTATACATACATAATCTATGCATTTCATTCTATGTAAATTGTACTTTGGGAAAATCTGATGAGAAAAAATACACCTGGTGACAACACCAAACTTTTTTTTTTTTTTTTTTAAATTTTTTTTCCAACATTTTTTATTTATTTTTGGGACAGAGAGAGACAGAGCATGAACGGGGGAGGGGCAGAGAGAGAGGAAGACACAGAATCGGAAACAGGCTCCAGGCTCCGAGCCATCAGCCCAGAGCCTGACGCGGGGCTCGAACTCACGGACCGCGAGATCGTGACCTGGCTGAAGTCGGACGCTTAACCGACTGCGCCACCCAGGCGCCCCAACACTAAACTGTTAACACCTTGCAGTGTGTTTACAAAATGCCTGGAGAAGTGACATGTGACACTCTGAGTATACTATTTAACCCTAACAAATCGTGATGACATTATCTCCTTGTTCTAGAATATCCTACTATCCTGTTACCCAATTTTAGCTTTGTGGATGTGATTAATTAGCTTCATTACAAATAAAGAGGTTTTAAGCAAGCAAACTGCTGCATACTAATTGCTGATTTCTAAATGAGGTTTACCTGCTTGTCCACATAATGTCTAAATGAGATGAAAACTGTATGGATAATTCTATTACTATTTTTTTGTGTGTGCATGTGTCTACAAGTCTCACAGCCTGTTTGATGAACTAAAAAACTGAACCTTTTTGGAGGTTTTTATCTAATCAGGATATTTACTTTCTTACAGAATCCCAACAAAATTGCAGTGTGTTTGAATCTCATTATATAGATTCTTCTTTCTAAAATATATATAAAATCATTATACCTCACACATACTTCAAAACTATTGATAATTCATTACTTAAAGAAACAGTAACAAACACACAAAATGAGATAACAATAATAAACATTACTTCTTTGGCTTGCTATGTGTCAGGCACAATATTAAGACTACATTTATTCACTGATGTAATCATTATAATAACACCTTGAAAAAATTATCAGCAGCAGAAGCAGCATTATTACTTACAAGTTGTGTGAATGGGGACATAAATGCTGATTATATTTAATAACACCATGTACAGTATTTTTAGTGATTAAGAACCAAATCAATACGGTAATTATGTTTTGACTTTTTAAATCTGAAGTACGGATTTTTAAGAATAATCCTCTGAGACACAAAATTGATTAACTGTTAATTCTGTAAGAAGATAAAAAAAAAGATATTTATGTCATATTTACTTGGGTTAACTAACCAGGTAGCTTATCAGATTTAAAAGTCAAATCATCAACATGGCACTTTTATGGTCTGTCTCCTAAAATTCCACATTCAGCTGCTTTTATCCCTGAGGAAACATGGAGTTTATTAGTTCTGTACTTCTGCTCACAGGGGAAACAACATTCACCTGGAAAGCTTCCCCAGCAGGGCAAAGGAGCTATATATAATGCTTTCATTTATACATTAGTTCAGAGACACTGCATTCCATATAGTTTTAGTAGAACTCCTGCACCAGGCATAAGAAAATTAGCCTAAACATATGCCAAATAAAAATATGTAAATGACAGATTGAAAACATTTCAGACTGCAACAGCCTTTAATGTTTTGGCATACTTACTATGATTCATATAGCATCAGTATAATACTGAGAAACAATTTTTGAAAATATTTGACAACTTTTACTTCAGGATTATGATCTTACAGTTCATGGGTTTGAGCCCTGCATCAGGCTCTGTGCTGACAGCTCAGAGCCTGGAACCTGCTTCAAGTTCTGTGTCTCCATCTCTCTCCCCACCAGCAACCCCCCACGCCCACTGCCAGCTTCCACTTTGTTTCTCTGTCTCTCAAAAATAAATAAACATTAAAAAAAATAGAATATAGAATCCAGAAACAGGAACATATAAATATATCAGTTTCATGTCTGATTAACACACAAAAGATATTCAATAAAGGTATGTCTTTTCAACAAATGTTGGACCAGTTGTACATAATTTGCACAAAATGTATCTCAAACTATTCTTACATTTTATATTAAGATTAACTCGAAAAGAATCACAGATCTAAACCTAACACAGAAAACTAAAACTTTAAGAAAAAATCATTTAAGAAAATCTTCATGATTAGGTGAAGAGTTCTTCAATATAACACAAAGTAAAAAGAATACTGATAAATAGAATGTCATCAAACTTAAAAGTTTTGTTCTGTGAAATATCCTGTTTAGAGGAAAAATAAGCATCAAACTGGAAGAACATGTTTACAAAGAACTCATATCCAGTGTACATCACAAGTGGTCAAAATACAACAATAAGAAAGCAAACAATCAATTATAAACTGCGAAAAGAACATGAAAAACTTCACCAAAGAAAACACAAAATGTCAAGTAAGGTCATAAAAATATGTTTAACATGATTAGCCAGTAGTGTAATGCAAATTAAAACCACAATGAGATACTACTATACACCCTATGAGAATGGTGTATAAAGTGACATAAAATACTGACAAATCAAGTGCTGGTGAAAACACAAACTAAATGGGATCCCATATATTGTTGGTGGGGATGAAAATATTACAGGCACTGCAGAAAACAGTTTATCTTTTTCTCATTCAGTTAGACATACCCATACTATATAACCCAGCAATCCATCTTTTAGATATTTACCCCCCAAAAATGAAAACTTACTATATTAATCCGTCACGGCTACCACAATAAAATACAAAGATTGAGGGGCTTGAGGTGCCTGGGTGGCTCTGTCTGTTAGGCATCCAACTTCAGCTCAGGTCATGGTCTCATGCATTGTAAGTCTGAACCCTGCATAGGGCTCTCTGCTGTCAGTGAGGAGCCTGCTTCAGATCCTCTGTCCACCTTTCTCTCCGCCCCTCCCCTGTTTGTGCTCTCTCTTTCCCTCCCTCTCTCTCTCTCCCTCAAAAATAAGTAAACATGAAAAAAAAAAAAAAAAGACTGAGGGATTCAAGCAAGATAAATTTATTTCATCACAGTTTTGGAAGCTGAAGTCCACGATCAAGGTACTAATAGGGTTGATTTCTGGTGAGATCTCTCATCTTGCTTTATATACAACCCCTCTCTCATTTTATCCTCACATGGCTTTTTCTTCATATATATGTGCATGGATAGAGGGAGTTCTGTTGTCTTTTCCTCTTCTCTTAGAAACATTATTCCTATTGGAGTAGGGCACTACCCTTATAACCTTATTTAACCTTAATTACCTCCTTAAAGGCCCCATGTTCAAATACAGTCATGTTGGAGATTAAGATTTCAACATCTGAATTCAGGGAACACGATTCATTTTGTAACATTCTATCCTCTGACCCCCAAAATTTATGCCCATATTACATTCAAAATACATTCATCCATACCAACAGCTCCAAAAGACATAACCCATTCCAGCATCAATTCCAAGTCCAAAATGTCATCTAAATATCATCTAAATCAGATAAGGGTAAGACTCAGGTTATGATTCATCCTGAAGCAAAATTCCTCTCAAATCATGAATCTGTTGAAACAACAGGTTATGTATTTACACATTACAATGGTGAGACAAGCACAGTATAGACATTCCCATTCCAAAAGGGAAAAATGGGCAAAAGAAACAGGTGTTAAGCACCAAGGAAGTCTAAATCCTAGCAAGGCAAATTCCATTGTGTCTTAAGACTTAAGAATAATCCTCTTCAGCTCAATACTCCGCCCCCTCGTACAACTGGGGTGTCAGTATTACTCTCTGGGCTCTAGGTGGTGGCCTATTCCCTTGGCTCTGCAAGATGACCTTTCCCCTAAGGCATTGCATGGAGGCATCTTGGTCTGCTGACACCAAGAAGGTAATTTATTTTGGATGTAATATGATGAATATTATAATTTTTAGAGTATCAGAAATCCTCTTAATGGAAGAACATACATGTTTTGGAAAATACCTTAAATATCTGTCTGACTTGAGTGATCAAAATGGGAAAGAAAGGGGATCTAAGGAACTTGTTAGTGTACAAAAAAGGTAAGTTGTTTTGACATGAAGCAAAAAATTAATTAATTAATTAATTAATTAATTAATGGATATTGGAGGAGAAGAAAGGAAGAAAAGACAGAGGAGCTTTGGGACTAAAGCTACTGTTAAAAATATGCCAAAATCTAAAGGAATTTTAACAGTAATCAGGTGAAAGTTATGTTCTTATAGTATAAATTTCTTTGCAGTCCACTCATTTCCTTAGAAAAATCTGCTAATATCAAATGCTTTATGGGGAGAGTATTTTGGTGAGGAAGGTAATGAGTTTCACTTTAGACTCAACCTGGCTTGAAAGAGAAAAAACAGTCACAAGATTGAAAACAACCCTCTCCCTGGGGGACAACCAGTAAGTCGTTGGAACCAGAAGTGACCATGAAAAATAAATCATAGTTCAGACGGTAAGTTCAAAGAAGTTCTGGCTGGGAAGGAAAAATTAAGAATTACTGAGGTTAAATATAAATCCATAGAAATTACTCAACCAAAACAAACAAAAAGAAAAACAATTGAATAAAAAGTAAGAAAACCTCAGAAATCAATGGGAGAACATAAAAAAGGCAAAGAGAGTTCAAAAATGAAAAGGATATGGGGCGCCTGGTTGGCTCAGTAGGTTGCGCGTCCAACTTTGGCTCAGGTCATGATCTCACAGTTCGTGGGTTCGAGCCCCGCGTCTGGCTCTGTGCTGACAGCTCAGAGCCTGAAGCCTGCTTCCGATTCTGTGTCTCCCTCTCTCTCTGCCCCTCCCCCACTCACACTCTGTCTCTCTCTCCTTCAAAAATAAACATTAAAAACAAATTTTTAAAAAATGAAAATGAGAAAAGAATGCAAAAAAAAAAAAAAAAAGATCTAAACAAATGATGTTTGCAAGTTCCCTAAAGTTATAAAATAAACTTTAGCATATAAATTCAAGAGACTCAACTTCTACCAAAGAAAAGAACCACAAAGGAAACCATAGTTAGGCTCATCATTATCCAACTTTTGAAAACCAATGATAAAACAAATCTTGAAAACAACAAAAAATAGTATCTTTTATAGGGCATGTGGTTTTTAAAATGTTCACGAATTTGGGTTTTTTTCTAAATATTTATTTCTGAGAGAGACAGAGACAGAGACAGAGCGCAAGTAGGGGAGGGGCAGAGAGAGAGGGAGACACAGAATCCGAAGCAGGCTCCAGTCAGGGAGCTGTCAGCACAGAGCCTGACACAGGGCTCAAAATCACAAACTATGAGATAGTGACCTGAGCCGAAGTGAGATGCTCAACAAACTGAGCCACCCAGTTGCCCCACACATTTTTTTAATATCCTTCCCCTTAAGGAATAGAAAGAACTAATTGTCTCCTCTTCAGTGTGGACTGCACTCAGGAACTCCTAAGGGACAGAATAAAGTGGAGGTGATAATGTGTAACTTCAGACATTACGTCTAAAGGGACTGTGGTTTTCTGCTCTGTCTTCACCTCTTTTTCTCTGCCTCTATCAGATCATTTGTTTTGGAAGAATCCAAGTATCATGTCATAAAGTTACTCACTTGTGGAGAAGCCCACACAGCGAGGAGCTGAGGCTTCCCTCTAAGAGCCATCAAGGAACTGAAGCTTCCTGCCAACAGACACACGTGTGAGCTTCAACACAGATTTTCCAGCCCTAATCAAGCTTTCATATTATTGTAATCATAGCTGATCACTTGATTGCAACCTAATGAGAAACCTTCACCAGAACTACCCAGCTAAACTGCTCTAGAGTTCTGATCCTCAGAAATCTATGGACATAATAGATGTTTGTTGTTTCAGCTACTAAATTTTGTTATAATTTGTTACATATCAATAGATCACTATTATAGACATTGGTACCTGGAAATGGGCTGCTGTCAAAAACTTTAAAATAAGGGACTGAGTAGCTATGGAATGAGGAGTAGGTGGTTGCTGGAGAATTTTGAGGCAAGTTTTTAGAAGAAACAGATTAACAGGAATGCTGAAAATTTTCACTGAAAGGGTCAGAGACAATACAAAATGAAAAGAAACCTATATATCCCTAAAAGTCTACTGGTAAGAAGCAGGCTTATACTAGCCAAGATACAGAAGCATCCTAAGTGTCAATTGACAGATAAAATAATAAAGATGATGCGGTATAGCCATACTGTGCTCCATGTGGGACTCCTTGTTCATCTTTGCATCACCCATTTTCTGCAGAAGTACTATCAAGTCAGTTTGGAAAAAACCCCCACCTTCTAGAGCTTGTTGAATTCTTCATGCCCTACCATCTCCAGGTAATAGTTTACCATCCTGGCCTGCCTTCAGAAAGAATCTTGTTAGAAAGCCCCAGCTCCTTGACTATAAATCCTTGCTTTTCCTTGTATTAAAAGTTGAGCCCAATCTCTTCCCTCTTTCAAAACCCCCAGAGCTATAGTCCCTTAAATAAAGTCTTCCTAACACTTGAAAATAAAATTGAAGCCCTCTGGTAATTCTCAAAACTCTAGGGAAGATTTTGGAATTCCACTGGCCAAGGAATAGAGAAGGTGGTATCATCAGGCAATCTCATCCAGGTCCCAAATGGCAGGAAGGGAGACGCCAGCTCAGTTATAGAAATAACAGTATTTTCTGTAACATGAGAACTGCTATTAAAATTATTGCTCACTTGTAGTATACATATGGTTCATTAGTTTCTAGATTTTAAATCTTATTCTTGGTTCCACTTTACATCTCCATTGTTTCCTTGTGCTACTGTGCTACTCTTTATTATTACTACTTACATCCTACTCTTTATAATTACTACTTTTAAACTGTGTTAATTGAACTGAAGTTGCATTTGTAACATGATTGGGAAGGAAAGAAACAAGAGAAAGAGGGAAGAAGGGAGGAAAGAAGGAAGAGGGTTTCAAAAATTGGGGGCTTATTATCTTTCACATTTCTGATTTTATTGTTCTTCATCAGTTTGCCACCAACAGCTCTTTGCCATCTTGATATCTCTTGTAACATACATACTTAAAATCCTTACGATAAGTGAGTTCACATCCATCCATCTATGAAGATGACATAACTAATATTCAGTATAAGCAGAATGGACCTTACTGATCTCTCAACACTCTACAACCCTTCTTACAAACAAAAACACATACTGACAAATGATTTGCTAGCATTTGGAGTTCACTTTTTAGTTAGGAAACCAAAAGTGCTGCTGACCAGAATAGGAATAAAGTGATGGGCTTATAATCAGTAGTAACACAATCTAATCAAGGAAGGTCATTATTCTTATACTGTTCAGAAATATGTAAAGTAAAGTTTATTTTTACTGTTTTCTGTCTTTCCTTTTGAAAATCTCTTCAAACTTTTGGCGTCCTGATGATTGTTTACACTGTTCCAGGGTTTTTCTCACCTCCAAATAACTAGTTGTGTAGTGAATACAAATGATTAGCCCCCTCTGTGTTGTCCTTCATTGCAGACCTCATCTCCACTGGACTTACTCTGTCTCCCTTCCCACTGATAACAAAAGTCTCCCTTCCCACTGATAACAAAAGTCTATTTTTCCAAGTTCCAAGATCTCAATTCCACTCTTCTCAATTCTAAAAGAGAGAATGGAAGGAAAGGAATCTTTATAGAATTACAACAGCCTAAGTGCCTCATTTCCATCATAAAGGTAGGAAATATCTAGCATTCACAGTAATTCAAGGATAAAAGAAGCTGAAATTCACATCCATTGACCGTCTCAGGACCTAAACCATCCGGCTTTGGCAGCCAGGGTGTGGCTAGTCCCCAGAGTTATCAAGGGAAATATAATAATATTTTATAATCTGAAGGCAACTTGACTGCCAGGACTTGAAATTCTCTTCATTCAGTAGAATTTACATCATCTTTAACAAAGATTCTCTGCCTTGATTTCTTTTTGCTCAGTAATATAACATCTGCATTACTCTCCTCTGACATCCTAAGAAGGTCTCCATAAATATGCATTTTCCATTGAATTTATGATACAACCACACTGAGTGCATTCTTGACATCATGTCACTTCCTTATTCGTGCACTGACATTATAATGTTATTTACTACAAAGTCGCATTGACAGCATCTTGGGAACACTGTGACAGCATTTTAGTTGCCATGAAAATGAATACCGAAAGCACATTTGAACAAAAATCACTTGCAGAAAAAAATATATACCAAAGAGGACCTAGATATAATCATCATAGTTTTTAAAAACAATTTAACAACCTGAACACTCACAAGAAGTTTGTTCTAGTTCAGTGGCAGATGAAGAGAGCAAACGCTGCTCCTTTCAAAATATTGTAAAGAACTTTTGTCTGAAACAGAGAAGCAGAATAGAATCTAGAAAGAGTTTTTTCTGAATGCAGGATCCTTTTGTTATCCAACTATTGTTTTTTTATCAAATGACTGTATCAATAAAATAGCAATCTACATTAAAATGGATATTTTAGTGGGGCGCCTGGGTGGCGCAGTCGGTTAAGCGTCCGACTTCAGCCAGGTCACGATCTCGCGGTCCGTGAGTTCGAGCCCCGCGTCGGGCTCTGGGCTGATGGCTCAGAGCCTGGAACCTGTTTCTGATTCTGTGTCTCCCTCTCTCTCTGCCCCTCCCCCGTTCATGCTCTGTCTCTCTCTGTCCCAAAAATAAATAAATGTTGAAAAAAAAAATTAAAAAAAAAAATAAATAAAAAAAATGGATATTTTAGAAGTGTATATTTAAAATATATACTTAAGTTTAAGTAGTACAGACTATCTGTAATCCAATGATTCATTTTAGATAGTTTTCATGCATCAGCTGTTAGTATTACCTATTACATGTATTTTTAATTGCCTTGATAGAATATAATAGATGCCTCTAGGTAATATTTGCAGGAAAAAGAAAGGAGAAAAAATAAAATAATGACTAACATTTAATAGTGTCCGCTCAGTGCCAAATACTGCAAACCAAACATTTTTTGTACCTACATGCATTTAGTCATGACAAGAATCCTGTAGGGTACGTGTAATTATAATTTTCTACCAATAAGAAATAGCCTCCAAGAGGTGAACCATTTTTTGAGGGCCCAGAGCTACTAAGTAATGGAATTAGAACTAGAACATATCTGACTCAGTGACTATGTTGCAATGCTTCTTGAAAGAAGAGAAAGGGAAAAAATGGAACCAAAAGTCTGCACATGGTGGGGTGTGCCAAGCATATCCAAAAATGCTTCTAGTTCACGAAGACAGTGTTTTCATTTGCCATTCCTGCCTGCAGAGAGGCTGGTGGAAGGCAAGTGCTTCTGACATACAGCAAGGATTGATAAACCCAGTGTAAGATGTCCAGCAGGGTCATGTCTGACAAGAACTGTTGAGTAAGAATGGGCTCCTCTAGAACCACACATAGTGCCACCAGGTCCTTGGAGTTTTAGGCTGCTGTTACTAGTATTCTAGCAATTAATGCAAATAATTCCATTTTATAAATTATTTAGGTTTAGGGTTTAGCATAGTGGGGTATTTAATCCCAGTTTAGGTATTAGCTATTATGTATTCAGAGATATTAAAGTCATTTCCATCCTGCATTATTACTTTAGGTGCAGCTATTTATAGCTTATTTAAAATTTAACTTCATATTTTGACTCCCTTAAACATACTTTTTGCTAAATGTTACTAGCTTGCATTAATCATATTACCAAAGTGGCAGACAAAAAAAATTACCAACCCTTAAATACAGTGCTTCAAACAGATCATTAGAGCAAGGGAGCATGTAATACCTACCAAAAGCTTCATGGATGGTCTAAGAGTCAGAAAGATGTGGACATCTGGACATAGATTACCCTGAATATGTACCAGAGACAGCAGCAGCTGGACTCTCTAGTCAGGTAATTTGGGCAAATACATATAATGCTTAATAGCATTTAAATCTATTTTATTTCAGTAACTAGTTTTTGGGTTTTTTATTTGTTCGTTCATTTGTTTGTTTTGTTTTATCATTAGCCAAGATATTTGTTAGGATCTACTATCCACAGTGAGATCTTATCAAACAGCCTTCATATTTAGTTCAAGACGTCAATGAATAGTTTTCCTAAAATGTCACTGTGTCTCTGCCTAATCTTGCAAGCAGCCTTAGTAGGGACTGCTGCCACTCCAAAGTGACTTTTGCCCTGGAGAAAGAAGAAGACAACCACTTGCATATCAGTTTGGCTACAGCCCCAGAAGCTAAACTTTATAACTGACAGTGTAGAAAGAGTGCCATATGCAGTCCCAGCAAATGAACTGGGGACAGATATCCGTTCTGAATGCCAGCCCTGCTCACCAAATAAAGCCTCTCAGGAAACAAGGTAGGGGGAGCACCCTATAGATCGACCCTCCTACAGCCAAAACAACAAACTAAGGGCTGACATCTGGTTTCTCTGCAGGTCCCTCCCCCCAACAAAAGCCTTTCAAAGGACAAGGCAGCAAGATTACCCCGTAGTTCCATACCATCACAGCACTGGCAAACAGGCTGAAAGCTGGCATCTGATCTGACAGCTGGCAAGGACCAACTACAAGGCCATGAAAGCCCCAGACTGACCCCTTAACAGCATAGAAACCAAAGCCAGACCACAAGAAGCAAAGTGGGCCACTGCAGATGACTGGACTGAAGGCAAATGAAGCTCAGCCACAACAGCAGAGCATAAACAACTCACACAGAAGATACCTCTGAAGTACAGAGGTACTTTGTTCTAGTGAACAAAGGACATTGCACGACAGGACACCCAGGGCCTCTTCTTCATAAGCCACTACTTTCAAGCAGACATAACTGAGTTTCCTAATAAACAGAAAAAAACACAGAGTTAGACAAAGTAAGGAAACAAAGGAATATGTCCCAAATGAAAGAATAGGACAGAGTGACAGTAAAAGAGCTAAATGAAATGGAGATAAACAACATGCCTAAGTAAAAAATTCAAAGTAATCATGAAGATACTTACTAGATTTCAGAAAAGAGTGGAAGACCTCAGTGAGACCCTCAACCAAGAGACAGAGTATACTTTAAAAAGTCAATCAATATGGGGCGCCTGGGTGGCGCAGTCGGTTAAGCGTCCGACTTCAGCCAGGTCACGATCTCGCGGTCCGTGAGTTCGAGCCCCGCGTCAGGCTCTGGGCTGATGGCTCAGAGCCTGGAGCCTGTTTCCGATTCTGTGTCTCCCTCTCTCTCTGCCCCTCCCCCGTTCATGCTCTGTCTCTCTCTGTCCCAAAAAAAATAAACATTGAAAAAAAAAAATTTAAAAAAAAAAAAATAAAAAAAAAAAAAGTCAATCAATATGAAGAACTCAACTGAAATTAAAAATACACTAGAGGCGAATTAACAATAGACTAGAGGAAGCAAAAGAATGAATCAATGAGCTGGAAGAGTAACGGAGAGCAAACAGGCTGAACAGAAAAAAGAAAATAGAATAATAAAAAATGAGAATAGGTTAAAGGAACTCACTGATACCATCAAGTATAGTAACATTTGCATTATAAGGATCTCAGAAGTAGAAGACAGAGAAAAGGAAGAGGAAAATTTATTTGAAGAAATAATAGCTAAAAACTTCCTTAATCTGGGGAAGGAAACAGATATCCAGATCCAGGAGGAATAAAGAACCCCCAGTAAAATTAACCTAAGGAGGTCCATACCAGGACACATAATTAAAATAGCAAAAAGTAGTGATAAAGAGAGAATTTTAAAGCAGCAAGAGAGAAAAAAAAAATGATTTCATACAAGGGAAACCCAATAGGCTATCAGCTGATATTTAGAAGAAACTTTTCAGGCCAGAAAAGAGTGACATGATATACTAAGTGCTGAAAGGTAAAAACCTGTAACCAAGAATATTCTACTCAGCAAGGCTATAACTCAGAATAAAAAGAGAGATAAAGAGTTTCCCAGGCAAACAAAAGTTAAAGGAATTTATCACAATTAAACTAGCATTACAAAAAACACTAAAGGAAATTTTTGAGTGGAAAGGAAAGACATTAATCAAAAGCAAGGAAATGAGGAAAGAAAAAAATTTCACAGGTAAATGCAAATATAATAAAAGTAGTAAATTAATCACTTATAAAACCAATATAGAGATTAAAGTACAAAGCAGTAAAATCAAGTATATCTACAAAAACCCATTAAGGCATTCACAAAATAAAAGGATATAAAGTATGACATTATATACATAAAATGTGGGAAGAGGAGGAGAAAAAATATAGTGATTTTAGAATGGACTCTAACTTAAACAACCATATCTAGTAGTAGAGACTACTATACATACAACATCTTATATATGAACATAATGGTAACCACAAATCAAGCCAGAAATAGATACCAAAAAATAAAGAGAAAGGAATAGAAGCATATCTCTTAGAAAAGCTATTAAACCATGAGGGAAGAGAGCAAGAGAAGAAAGCAACAGAAAAGAACTACAAAAACAACCATAAAACAAGTAACAAAATGGCAACAAGAATATATCTATCAATAATTACTTTTAATGTAAATGGACTAAATGCTCCAATCAAATGACACAAGGTGATTGAATGAATAAAAAAAAAAACAAGACCCATCTACATGCTGCCTACAAAAGCCTCACTTCACATCTAAAAACACATAAAGAATGAAGATGAAGGGATGGAAAAGCATTTATTATGCAAACCGAAATGAAAAGAAAGCTGGGATAGCAATACTTATACCAAACAAAACAGACTTTAAACCAAAGACTGTAACAAGAGAAAAAGAAAGACACTACATAATGATAAAGAGAACAATTCAACAAGAGGATATAACAACTGTAAATATCTACACACCCAACATGGGAGCACCTAGGGGGCTTTAACATCCCACTTACATCAATGGGTACATCATCCAGACAGAAAATCAACAAGAAAATAGTGGCTTTTAATGACATGATGGACCTACCACATATTCAGAGCATCCCACACAAAAACAATGAAACACATATTCTTTTCAATTTCACATGGACTATTCTCCAGAACAGATCAGGTTAGGCCACAAAACAAGTCTCAACAAATTCAAAAAGACTGAAATCATATCATGCATCTTTTCTGACTACAATTATATAAACCAGAAATCAATCACAAGAAAAAAAATCTAGAAAGAACATAAAAATATGGAGGCTAAAAAACATGCTACAAATGCACCAATCAAGAAATGAAAAAGGAAACCAGAAAACACATGGAGACAAAGGAAAATGAATACACAGTGCTTCAAAATCTTTGGGATGCAGCAAAAGCAGATCCAAGAGGTAAGATTATAGAAATACAGGGCTACATTAAGAAGAAAAATCTCAAATAAACAACTTAACCTTGCACCTAAAAAAGCTAGAAAAAGAACAAATCCCAAAGCCAACAGAAGGAAAGAAGTAATAAAGATTAGAGCAGAAATAAATGAAATAGAGACCAAAAAAAAAAGAGAAGAAGAAGAAGAGAAGAAAAAAGAAAGAAAAGGAAAAAAAGTCACTGTGTAGAGAGAGCCATTAACACTGGAACATTTTTATTTTAATAACTTCAAGCTTTTCAAGTCAACAACTTAAGTCAGTTTCTTTCTGGCTCCCTTATTTAGCCCTATGATGTGAATCAACTCTTTCCACCATTCACACCATGGAATACACATATATTCCATGTATACATATATATATATATATATATATATATATATATATATATATATATATATATATTGTAGTCTCGGTTTGATAGCAAATTGCCCCCCAAATATTAAATACTAGATAGCTACTCCTGAAAAACAAACAAAAAAAACAAACCTCTTTTTTCAATAGGTACTTAAAAGTTTCAATAAAGTAGGCTTCCTAGGGACTATTAAATGAATGGATTTTCCTGGTTATATTCAAACGATTCCAACACATAGTAGCTGGATGATATTCAACATAATCAAACATACTGCTAGTTTGTTGTCTTCAGTTTAGAAAAGTATTTTCCTTAAATAATTAGCTTGAAGGTGAGTGAGTGCTACGAATCCCTGTATCGATTGCTATTGTTAGAAATTATCCCTAGTGATTTTGCTTTTCACTTAATATATAATGTGAAAAGTTGATAATACTTGTTTTGTTTTGATAACAGATTCATGCCTCAAACAGTTTATTAATTATATTGGAAGACTTGACCAAAATATAACAAAAATACACAGGCACAGACATTTCTAGCAAGTCACTATTCCCTTGAAATGATCTGCTTCATTCATTTTTCTGATCTCATAACATATGGTTATCAAAGAGTCAAATAACACAGAAACATTTACAATGAAGAGTAATAAATTCCTGTCTAAATCTGTTCATCTCCATCTCAATTCCATTTCCTCTCTCCTTAGGTCATTTTTTTTTCATGTTTTGTTTTTTAGTTCAATTGGTGATTACTTCCACATCTCGAAATAATATCATTATACCAATTACTACAGGTTGTTAACTTCAGATATTTCTTACTGCCCTCCTTATATACTAGGTAAGGGTTCCCCCCCCTACATAATTAATACTTTTTCATTCTAATAATATTGTTTTATAACTAATTTAATTAACTCTTTAAATTCAAAAGACATATTTAAAACTACATTTTTCCTACCATTGAACACAGTATATCTTGGCTCTGGATTTTGAAATATGAGAATTCCTATCAGGACAAGATGGGGGTTTAATACATTTTTTATAGTCTATTCTAACCCATGGATATGATGAGTCTGAAATTTTAAAACTAACATAGAATACTTACATCATTATTCTGATATATTTTATAGAATTTTTTTCTATGAAGACTTCATCCTTTAGACTCACAGCAAAACTAAGTGGAAGGTATATAGATTTCTGATATATCCACCACCCTCATATTTAAAAGTCATCACCAAACACAAGGTCATCCAGATTTACTCCTGTTAACTTCTAAAGGTTTTATAAATTTTAGTTTTAACTAAATGTGATGCATTTTTAGTTCATTGTTTATAAATATTGGAAGGTCTGTGCCTAGACTCACTTTTGTTTGTCTGTTTGTTTTTGCATGTGAATGTTTAGTTGCTTGAGTATCAATTATTTAAAAAGTTTATCTTTTCTCTACTATAATACCTTTGCTCCTGTATCAAAGATTAGTCAACTAGATTAAGTGGGTTTACTTCTGGGCTCTCTATTCGGTTCCAGTTTTCTTTGTCTATTCTTCACCCTGTAACTTTATAAGTTTTGAGTTGGGTAGTATCAACCCTCCAATTTTCTCCTTCTTCAATATTGTGGTAGGTATTCTCAGTCTTTTTGATGTCTACAAAATAACTTGCTGGAATTTTTATAAGGATTGTACTGAATCTACAGAACAAGCTGGGAAGAACTGACATCTTGACAATATTGATTCTTCTTATCAATGAACATGGAATGAATCTCTCTCCATTCACTTAGTTCTTTTGTGATTTCACTCTTCAGAGTTTTGTAGTTTTACTCATAAAAGTGTTGTACATATTTTGACAGAGTCATACCTAAGTGTTTCACTTAATGTAAACAATATTGTTTTTAATTTCAAATACCATTTTCTCATTGCTGGTATATAGGAAAGTAACTGGATTTTGTACATTAACCTTGTATTCTGCAATCTTCCTAAAATTGCTTCCTAGTTCCAGAAAGTTTTTTGTTTGTTTGTTTGGTTTTGATTCTTTGGAGTTTTCTAAATAGATGATCATGTCACCCTGGAAAGATAGCAGTTTTAGTTCCTCCTTCCCAAAATGCATACTTCTTATTTCCTTTTCTTGTCTTATTGCATTAGCTAGGTCTGCAGTATGATGTTGAAAATGAATGATTACAGGGGACTTCCTTGCCTTTTTCCTGATCCTAATGGCAAAGTTTCTAGACTTCTATGATTAAGCATGATGTTTGTTTTAGTTTTTGTTTTATAGATATACTGTATAAAGTTGAGGAAATATCCTTTATTCCTAGTTTACTGACAGTTTTTATCATGAATGAGTAGTGATTTTATGAAATGCTGAATTCTGCATCTATTGGCATGGCCATTTGATTTTTATTCTTTAGCTTATTAATGTGATGGATTTCATCATTGATCTTGAAATGTTGAATGGCCTTTAATACTTGTAATAAATCCCTTGGTTGTGGTACATATTTCTTTTCATAAAATTATACATTGCTAAATTTGATTCAATAATGTTTTGTTGAGTATTTTTCATGTATGTTCATGAGAAATATTGGTATGTCATTTCTTTCTTGTAATGTCTTTGGCTGTTTTGGGTACTAGAGTAATACTGTTTTCATGGAATGAATCAGGAAATATTTATTCTGTTTCCATCTTCTGAAAGAAATTATAGAGAATTTCGTATAATTTCTTCCTTATATATTTAGTAAAACTCACCGGTGATTCCACCTGGACATGATGCTTTCTCTTTAGAAGGTTTTGGATACTGTTATTTATCAATTTCTTTAATAGATACAGGGCTATCCAGATTTCTTTCACATTCCTTCTTCTGTGAATTTTGGCAAATTGTACCTTTAAAGGAATTGGTCCATTTTCAATTGGGATATCAAATTTGTGGGCACAGGACTGTTTATAGTATTCTATTATCCTTGTAATATTCATAGGATCACTAGTGATGTTCCTTCCTTCATTTTGGTATTAGCAATTTATATTCTCCTTCTTTATTTTTCTTAGTTGGCCAGTAATGTATCAATTTTATGAATCTTTTAAAAATACCACCTTTTGGTTTCATTGATTTTCTCTTCAAATTTCATAGATTTCTGCTGTAGTTACTATTTCTTTTCTTCCATTTACTAGTGATTTAATGTTATTTTTCTAGTTTCCTAATGTACAATGTTTGGTGATTCATCTTTCATATTTCTTCCTTTCTAATATACACATTCAATTTATACATTTTTCTTTCTAAGCACTGCTTTTGCTGTATCTCACAAATTTTGGTAATTTGTATTTTCATTTTCATTTAGTTCAAAATATTTTTCTAAATTTCTCTTGCAATTTCTTCTTTGATCTATATGTTATTTAATAGTGTGTAATTTAATCTCCAGGTATTTTAGAATTTTCCAGGTATCTTTCTCAATCTTGATTTCTAACTTAATTCCATGATGGTCTGAGAGCATTGTATGATTTCTATTCTATTAAATGTTTTCAGTTGTGTCTTTGGTGCAGAACATGGTCTATCCTAGTGAATGTTTCATGTGAGTTTGAGAAGAATGTGGGTTCTGCTGTTGTTGGATAAGTAGTCTACAGATGTCCATTATGTCCAGTTGACTGATAGTGTTGTTGAATTCAATTAGGTACCTACTGGTTTTCTGCCTGTTGGATCTGTCCATTTATGATAGCAAGGCATGTTAAAGTATTCAACTATAATAGTGGATTCATCTTTGCAACCTTGCAGTTCTACCAGGTTTTGCCTCTTTGACACTCTGTTGTTACATAGATTTAAATTAAGTTCCATTATGTCTTCCAGCCGAGGCTAATTTCTCAACTCACATGAATGATTGATTACAACAATGGAAAAATCAAAGAGTCTCCAACTTAAGGTGACAGAGGAAAGAATGTATGACTGGAAAACTGAAAATTTAAGAAAATAAATATTGAAGGAAAGAAAAAAAAACATAACAGAGATCCAAAATCTGAGTAAAAATCCTGTCCAAATCCCCAGGCTAACAACTAAACTATATTTGTGCAAACATGACACAAGGGGGCTAACGAAAACATGCCCAGAATAGAGTCTAACCTTAAAAGAAAGGGACACCACATGAGGTTTGTAAGTTTCCTATACATATTTTAAAGAAACTGAATGCATTCTCCAACCTATTCTCAAGAATCAGAACACTGACTCCTCACTGACTTCTGGCACCAAGATACAGAAAAGTGTAAGCCTTACAAAAGAGCTAAAAATTCCCAGAATCTAAAAATAAAATCTGCCTAAATCTTCAGCTGATTATCAAACCAAACAAACACAGCAAAGACCCTTTGGACCAGGATAAAAGAGCACCAGCTGGAGTCTGTCAATACTAAGCAGAAATAGCTGCTGTACACTGTGGAAGAGCAGAGATTGCAGTTTAAAAACAAGTTGACTAACTAGATCAAAAACAATAACAAGTCTTCAGAATACAACCAAAATCCAGGGTTGACACAATCTATCGTCTAAAATACCAAGTTTTTAAGCAAAATTTCTGTGGAGGAAGAGAAACAACAAAGTAGGACATATACTCAGAGAAAGGTGTATCAGTTAATAGAAACTGACTACAAGCAGTTGAATCTAACAGACTGAGACTTCAAAGTAACTACTGAAAAGAATGTCAAAGAATTAAAGAAAAATGTTTTCAAATGATTAAAGGATAAAATAGTCTTATGGTGAACATACAGGAAATACTAACAGATGAGTTCTAACTACAAAGTGGAAATTCTAAAATTGAAAAGAAGAAAATTTTAAGAAAGTTTTACAGATATGTGTGGGACAATATCAAGCAGTTCAACATACATGAACATTTAGTTACAGAAGATATGAGATGGGAGAAAAGAAGCAAAGTATTTGAACAAATAATGGTCCAAACCTTCCAAAAATAGACTGGAAATATTTACTTATACATCCAAGAAACACACAGAAACATACATGATAAAAGGAGCATGTGTTTAAAATTAAAGTTATGGTAATTTAATATTGGGTTTATAAAATTAAAAGATATAATATATGCCAATAGTGGCTCTGAGTATAATAAATAGAAACACATTGTGGTGAGGTTCCCATATTATACCTGGATTAGAATATTAATTCAAAATAGACTGTAACAAATAAGTTAAAGGCCTATACTGCAATATCCAAACCAAGCACTAAAAATAATGCAATGGTATATAGCTAAAAAAAAAACCCAATGGAGATATTAAAATGCAACATTGTGGGCACCTGGTGGCTCAGTCAGTTAAGCCTCCAACTTTCGCTCAGGTCATGATCTCACACTTCATGAGTCTGAGTCCCACATTGGGGCTCTATGCTAATAGCCTAGGTAACAAAGCATGCTTCGGATTCTGTCTCCCTCTCTCTGCCTCTCCCCCATTAATGCTCTCATGCTCTCTCTCTCAAAAATAAAGAAACATTTGAAAAAATTTAAACAAAAAACAAAATAAAATACAAAATTCTATTTATTAACCCATAAAGGCAAAAAAGAAAAAAAAATTAAAAAATGGATGAGGCAAATATAAAACAAATAGCAAATGACAGACTGAAATACAACTATGTAAATAATTAAGTAACAATAAATGTAAATGGGCTAATATCTGTATTAAAAGACATCAACTGTCACACTGGATAAAAAGCAACATACAGCTAAAAGCCATGTAAAGAATATTATAGATATAAAAAGAAAAATAAGTTTAAAATAAAAGGATGGGAAAAGATTAATCATGAGCCAGTAAGGCTAAGAAAGCTCAAGTGTTATATAAGGGGGGAAAGCCTTCAAAAGAAGTAGTACTACATAGAGACTATGACTTGAGATATATATATTCATTATTTACATTTCATGAATACACATACACACAGACACATATATATGTGTGTATATGTATATATGTATATATACATATGCATGTATACATATACATATGTGTATATATACATATGCAGATATATATGCATATGTATGTATATGTGTGTGTGTGTGAAGTCGCTAATTTTGTTTACATGAAAATATTTGTATTGCATAATTATTTTTATTCTAGGTTGACCTTTTTTTAGAACTTGGAACATGCCACTCCAATATCTCTGGTGTCCTTTTTTTTTTTTTCTGATAGAAGTCATTCATTGTTCATACTGTTCCTCTAGATATATGTCATTTTTCACTGCTTTAGATTTCTTCTTTTTATTGTTGGCTTTTACAGTTTGTCTATAATGTACCTAAAGTGATGATTTTTACATAATACTTGGATTTTTATACAATAACATTTTGCTAAGTCAGTGGACTAAAGGTTGCTGATAGTAATAAAAGAAATAAAACAAAGCATATAGTGTAGACAAAGAAGAAGCAGATGAAGACTTTCTAGTGTAATGTTTTCATGTGAAATGCTTGTTCTTAAAAATGGAGTATGTGACATTTGATGTTTTGTTAAATCCATCATTGTGCTGAAGCTAGCTCATAACACTGGTTTACCAGAAAAAGTTTTAAGTATCTCATGGATTGTTAAGCTTATTTTTTAAACCACTGGCAGATTAATTTGATAACTGGGGAATACTTATGACATGGAAATTGGCAAACACTACCAATCAGTTCTCCTCTCTCAGAGCCAGCTAAACATTTGCCAGCATACTGCTACTCAAACCTAAAAATGTAATTCATAGTATTACTGCAAAAGATGGCACTAGTTCCAGTTAAACTGGGCACGCTCGCACGCTCTCTCTCTCTCTCTCTCTCTGTATATATATATAACCAAGTTTCCTTTACATCAAATGCATGTAGAATTAACATAATAACCTATATTTTATTATTAATCAAAGTGAAATCTATGGAATATATATACTTTTACTATTTTTCTCAAATTTTTATATTAGTCATAAAAAATATAGACTATATAGTTTCAAAGTTAATAGAACCATTCTAGTAAATACTTAATGCAAGTAATCTAATACTAATATATTATTATTATATTACTAATAGTGCCAATCAGTATCCATAACCTACTATACAATCTAGGACACTTTAGACTTCCACAAAATAGTCGAAACATTTTGTTAGAGTCCATCTGCTTCTTAATAAAGTAATAAAGTGGAAAAATAATTGTTACTTATAATTCAGAAATGTAGCAATTTCATGCATTTATACAAAGGTAAATCCATATAGTTTTCTTCTAAGTCCAACACATCATTTTTATAAAAGTTAGTTTGATGATACATAATTTAAGAAAATACTTTTTATCTCAGACCTTCAAATCAAAAGAAATTCACCATGGATGAAGAACAGGTTCCACTAAAAGGTGAGAATAACATTGACTGAGAATGCTGTATGACAAGCAATCTGTTATGCTCTTTCACTACCTGTATAGCAATTTTTTAAACATTGCAATTTTACCGCTTTGGAGAGAAAAGGAATTGAGAGTCATAAAGAATATATTTAGGTTTCAATATTAATTTATTTTAAGATGTACTATTTTGGCTAAATGAAGTAGATATAAATTGAGTAGAAATTTACTGACTAGTACCATAAAAAATATCTATAATTCAAATGCCTTAATTAGGAATATTATTTAGTCTTCAGAAGTAAAATAAAACAATTGAGTCGATAGTAATAGACCCCTGATTCACTGAAGGAGTCTTAGGGAAAAAAGAATCTAATAAAAGACACCATTTCTGACATAATAAGTTTCAGAAAGGTTACACAGTTTTTGATGGTAAAAGAAAGGAAATGAGCAATAGCATAAGAGTCTAGCCAGAAATGGAGAACAATGCACTCGTCATATACTTCGCATTTAGACAAAAGTCTGAAACCATCCAAACCAGTCAGTATCTCTTAGATAGGATCCTTGGCAGGGAAGAACTAAGGAAGACTTAATATAGTCTTTATCTCAAGAGGAGTTGAGAACATCTCAGCCACACCAACCTAGAAGAAGACACTCGGGCCAAGAAACTACCATGCTTTTGGAGAGGGCCAACAGGTGGTTAGTCCCAACTCTGTCTACATACAACACTCTATAAATATATCTCTTTCCTTTCTTTTTTTTATCTAGACACATAAGGTAAGTTAAAATAAGATCTTCCCAAAACCTTAAAATTTACATCTAATGATTAAAGACTCCTTAGAGTCATAACTTCTGGAACATTACTTGCAACCATTCTGAATTAACTTGCCAAGGTAATACTCCAAATAAAGAGCAAGACCAGGGGGGTATGGAACCCATGGCAGCCTAACTCTAAAGGTCATGTTCTAACATTCCCTGATGAACCTCAACAGCACAGAAAATTATAATGACATTATTTAGATAAGGAGCAAATGCCTTACTTTCTCCTGCTATCCCACTGAGTATGTCATGAAATGCTCGCTTTTCACGTTCACTTGATTTTATATCTTGCACTGTTACATGCAATTTCTTTTAAAATATGTAGCATTCACTCAAGTTATTAACTATGGTTAAACTCCACAAGGGAGCATTTCTTCTGCACCCATGGCTCCTTTTGAACTAAACGTTAGTCTTGAGCAGAGGAAAGGGCAGAGAGGAATTTCCCTATGTGACTGAGCTGAAATATCAAGACACACGTATGGGCAAAGATACAGAAAAGCTAGAATTGAGATAACAAGATGATAAATATCTCTATTATCTGATAAGTATCTTTACGAATAACTTCAAAGTACTAAAACTTCTATATATTTATTAGATGTTATATTAGAGAAGAATCGCAAATCTTTTAAAATTAATCACTCATCACTTTATGAAAAATTAAATACTGTAGGTATGCATCATAAAGTTATGCATTCCAGTATTATATGCTGAATGCTTGTTGCAAAGAATGGAAAAGAAAGGAAATACAAAGTAGTGCAAAAATGGCAAGAAAAGTCATGGCATTATTAAAAATACTTAATGGTATTTCATTCTCCTAGATTTTAGGATAATGGAATTTTATAGTAAATCTTTAGCCATACCTAGTGTACTTAATTCACATCTTAAATTTAAATTCTAGATTTGTGCCTATGGGACCGATGAGTCTCATTGACATTCAGCACCACTCTCATCTTGGCTACAAAAACACAGTATTATTAAAGATAAAATGCAAAAGTCATATTCAAGAAAATGATTTATTCTATTGAATAGACTTTGGATAAATAGAAAATGCATAACCCTTGAGATTCTGGGATGTGAAAAGTTTTTCTAATTGCTTATTTGCCTTTTGTTTAGAATGAAATGTTCAGAAGTGATAATAGACACTTAATTGACTACTAAAAGTATCATGGTACTATTTCCTTTCCAGAACTTACAAATGGCTGAGAGAAGCAGAAGACTACTCATTAGAGATTACCCTGGAAAGTAGGAAAAGCTACCCTCCTGTCCTCCCTAAGATAAGAAACTTTCATTATACTGCCATTCTACACTAGAATGAGCATGATATGTTAATTTAAAAACATACTAATACTATTTTCCTATTACATTTTAAGCTGATAAATCTGGTAAACAGCTAACATTTACTGACTTCCTATTACGAACCAGAGCCAGAACCAGTGCACAGTCTGAGGAATCAGAGATGAGCAAGAGAGGATCCCTGCCTTAGTAGAGAAAGCAATCTAGTAGGATAGAGATCCTATAATAATGATAACAATACTGTTAATATCATATGCTTAAGATTTGTAATGCATTATGTGAAAGTACTTTACATGCATTAACTCACTGAATCCTGTATGCAATAAGTACCATCATTATTATAAGTATCCCAGTTTACAGATGAAGAAGAGGAAGCTTAGAAAGGTTAAGGTTACCCAGATAGTAAAGGCCAGACTATAAAATCAAACCCAGTCCTGTCTGAAGCCAAGACTATCAATCATGCTTGTTGCCCAGCCAAACAAAGAAATGCTAAGAATCCTGTGTAAACCTAGTTCGGGGTGCTTATCCCAACTGGGATTCAGGAAAGGTTTCCTGAAGATGGGGCTTAAATTAAATTAAGTCAAGTGAAGGAAAAACAAAGACTTTCCAGAAGTAAGAAAAGAAAGAGCAAGAAGGTAGAAGTATGACATAATCCCAGTAGTGTCTCACTACATCATGAATGATGAGGCTACTAGTGAGCAATGGGGTAAGTCAGGGAATAGTTCGTGTCCTGTGCTATATATAGCTTGGACTATGCTCTGGAAGCCTTTAAAAGATTTCCAGCTTAAGATAAATAACAGATTTAGATTTGCATTAAGAGGGATCAACTAGATAGCTGTGTGAATAGTGATTTTAAGTAAGTAAAACTAAAAGGATAAGAGATAATCAGTACAGAATTGAAGCAGGAAGAGAAGACAATGTTAACTTTCATGTTTGCAATCTCATACATGGTGAATGCTAAGAACTTGTTAAAAGATTACAACTCCCCGCTAAACAACTTCACCCTTAATAAATAGCTCATTAATTTAAACACAGAACATTTGCTACTTCTGAGCAGATATTTACCTAAGTCCAATATAGATAACTGATATTCTTTCAAATGGATGGAAATATGAGATTTTTCTTCCATTAATTTTCAAGACTGTAGAGAAAAGCAAAAGCCTAGAAACCCAATGACTACTTGGTTATCTCAGTGTTAGTCCCTGCCTCCCTGGCAAGAAACAAAGCTCATAAGTTTATAAGCATAGGGATTCTGGATGAATGACTCACCACATCAAAAAAATTACAAACTTAAAGTTCTAAGTAAATGCTAATATTTTACCACAGTCTGTATATTAAATATTTATACTCACCACCTCTTCTTTGATCCTCCTTGGTACATCTTAAAAGAATAGTGGAAAAAGTAACTGGAAAATTTGTTTAATCAATGTGGGAATCCTATAAGATGTGGGCTTCAAATTGTAACACAAAAATACAGTAGCTGGAGAGCATGCTTTTAGGTTGAATTTCTAAACCTGCTGAGTTATTAAGACATGTACAATTTAGATTCTATCAAAGTTAAATGAAACTTGTGAAAGAAGCTAAGCTTTCACACATATAATTCTTATTTTCTTTTAATCAACAACAGCAACATTTTTATTGCTACCAAAATAGCAACAATGAATTCTAATTATTTCATTTTGAAATTACCAGCTTAGCTTGGTTAACAAAGGATATCTTCTTTTTGGACCTCTTTTATGTTAATTAAAATTAAAATTATTATAAATTACTTAATTTACAAAATATAATTGACTTAACTTAAACATTGATATAAACAAAGTATGGGCTACTTTACCTAGGCTCATATTCCTTTTAACATAAAACCTAATTATGAAAATCATATCATTTTTAGATAAGTAATTGTAAAATGTACATGTTTCTGTACATCTTGAACTATTTCTGTTTTCTATATAATCTTTCAGGAGTTCAGCTGGGTCAGGACAAAGAGAGTTGAGCCATCAGGTGGAGGAGGAGCCAATGAAAGCAATAAACCATAAGTGAGTTAAGCCTTTACTCACTGTAATGAATAAACAGAAGTCTAAAACTAAAACCTGAAGGGGGCATCTGGGTGGCTCAGTAGGTTAAGAGTCTTAACCTACTTGACTCTTGAAGCCAGCTCAGGTCATGATCTAGTGATTTCATGAGTTCAAGCCCGATACTGGGTGTGCAGCCTGCTTGGGATTCTCTCTCTCCTTCTCTCTCTGTCCCTTCCCCACTCATGCTGTCTCTGTCTCTCTGAAAATAAATAAATAAAACTTAAAAAAAACTTTTTTTTTAATCTAAAACCTGAAGAAACACTGATCACACTATTCCCCCACAGATCAGACACACTGGTGAAGGATCAAGTGGATCAATAAAGATGTGGGGTTTGCCTCACTGTTGAAGGAGCCCAGAATGAAAAGCTAAGGCAATTTTACAGGCTGGAAGGGGCATAGGGAGAAGGGCTAGGAGTGAGAAAGTACTAGGTACTGAGTCAGAATGGAGAAAGGTGTTTTTAAGGTTCCTCTCTTCCCCCTTAGGGAAACCTCGGGAGATGCTTGAAGATGACCTCCTCCCCAAAGCCTCAGATAAAAAGACCTAGGAATGAGGCACCTGTGCTAGAAATAAACTATATGAAAGAGCATGACCAGCCAGCAGGGCCCGAGGCCTTCATTACAACTCCCTTCAGAGATTACAATGACTATGCACCAAATCTAATGTCTGAAATGCAGTGTTCCTCTGAGGCCTGTGAGGTAAAGACTTCAGAATTGCTTAAGGTCAGGGTTGAAAATTACCCATATCTTTCTACTAAAATTTAGTGTGGAAAACAGCCACATCAAATAAAACACCTGCCAATTTAATACTTCTAGATGGCTTACAAAATGGATCACTTTCTACAAATTGACTTTAAAACATCAGTATATTGGGGCACCTAGATGTCTCAGTCTATTCAGCATCTGATTCTTAATTTTGGCTCAGATCATGATCCCAGAGTTGTGGGATTGAGCCCTGTGTCTGTCTCCATGCTTAGCATGCAGACTGCTTAAGATTCTCTCTCTCTGCCCCCCTCCCCTACTTGCACTCTCTCATGCTCTCTCTAAAAATATAATAAAAAAATAATAAAATCATAAAATAAAATAAAAAATAAAATAAAATAAATTAAAACATCAATAAATTGGTAACCCCATGGACATATGGCATGTAAGCAAAACACCTATCTATTTGATGAACTGATTTCTTTTATTCCCCAGCTAGGATGCTATCTTCTTGTGTGTGAAAATTACTTCTTCAATGGTCCATTTACAATATTCTCACTACCCAAATTCAGGTGCAGAATGAATAATCATCAAGAGACTTAGTGGGGTATCAGTGGACATCTACTTATTAGAATCAGATATCCTCTTCTGCCCTCTTCTCTTACTATGGATATATTAAGAACACAAATAAATGTAACCATCAATTTCCAAAAGTAGCAATATAAAAAAGCAAGAATCAAGAACTTGAAGAGCCATAAAATAAAAACAATATTTTCTTTTTTAACAAATACCTCATAGAGAGTTATGTGGAAAGACTGCATAGAGGTTGGTAGATGGAACTAAATTTCAAAGTCCAAAATTCACTAGCTAAAGATTTGTATTAACTAAAGATCTGAATTAGAAAAACAAAACAAAACCAGAAAGTAGATAAATATCATCTGCAAGTACTCAAAGGTGAAAGCTACAGGCAGTTGGATTCAGTGACAGAAGCAAAAAGGAAATCAGGGTGATTAAATATATGAGGAAAAAAAATATTTACAAATACACGTAGAACAGGCATAAGGGTATGCCGAGAAATTCGAGTGGCAAGGTCAAGAAGATAGGAAAAAACAAACGTCCCTATAACACACCATGAAAGGAGATATTTCCTTCAACTCCTAACTTGTTCAGCAGGTAGTACTTCTAAAAGTACTCACCTTCTAAAAGTCACACCATTCCCAGGAAATGCACATTCAATTTTTCTGTTCCAACCATTTCAGAAATTCTTTCATATATACTTATTAAATAAATACAAAGCAAAATCTAAATGTCACCTATAACTGTGCCAAAAAAAGATTAAAAAATACTCAGTAGAGATAGTACAGCCAATTATTTTAGAAAAGTTGTTCATTAAAAATCTAAAAATAAAAATGTCCCAGAAAAGTTATGTAAGATTTGTATAATAAATTTTCCTTTTATTTTTTCCTCAGTTCTAATACAAATCTTTATATAGTTAACTGTTTAAAAATTGTACAAGCAATGGTGATGAACACCTTTATTTCTCCCTTACTAAATACCATAAACTGTGCAAGGTATAGTCCTACATCACCCTATTTAAGAGTACTTACTTGAAAACTATTAGGAGACTATGCTTCTCAACTCCCGAAACTGAGACATGATATTTTGCAGTTCATGATTCATAACTGCTATAGGCAATTTTCTTTGGTGATAAATGCTCATACTTATGACCTGCTTAAATCACAACTTATTTTTTTGGCTGTGTTTAACTCTGTTACTCCCTGTGGTTTTAGCAAAATGATGCAAGACTACATAATTTAGTTAATCTCAATTCATGACCAGTTAGTTCAATTTCAACTAATTTATTGTTTACATATTCCTGACTATTTTACATTTGACTACTAAGAAATTATGGGCTAAATGCATCCAAAATAAGAGTAGTGATTTAGTGAATAAGGAATGAACAGTTCACCATTCTGGGAGCATATATAAATACAGAGGTTTTTTTACACATTAGTTAATTGATTCAGATCCCAAAACCTGTTTGTGAAGTTAAAAAATACTTATCCTAAGCCATTTGAATTTAATTTTTCACTTGTGTGTGTTTTAATTATAGTTTGCAACCCAGATCTATTTCCCTTTACTCCCTCAATATTTTTGCTGTAATAAAAATGAGTCATTCAGAATTTTTAAAAAATGTTTATTTATTTATTTTGAAAGAGAGATAAAGAGCAAGCAGGGGAGGGGCAGAGAGAGAGAAAAAGAATCTCGAGCAAGCTCTGTGCTGTCAGCACAGAGAGCCCCCTGACATGGGGCTCAATCCCACAAACCAAGAGATCATGACCTGAGCCAGAATTAAGAGTCAGACACTTAACTGACTAAGCCACCCAGGTGTCCCAGGGTCTTTCATAATTTTATGTTTTCTTGTTGTTGTTTGCCTTTTGGAAGGAATACACGTTTCCTGATGATGAGAAAAGTAAATCAGAAACCATAACTTATAAATCTTACTTTTAACTGAGTTACTTATATGATGTACATATTAAAAATTGGGGTGCATGGTAGGCTCAGTTAAGCATCTGACTTCGGCTCAGATTATGATATCTCAGTTCGTGGGTTTGAGCCCCACATTGGGCTCTGTGCTGACAGCTCAGAGCCTGGAGCCTGCTTTGGATTCTGTATCTCCCTCTCTCTCTGTCCCTCCCCTGCTCGCTTTCAAAAATAAACATTAAAATTTAAAAAAAAAATAAAATACGTCACCTAATTTCTTTTTTATCTGTTTATTTACATTTGGATAACAATGTCTTACAATAATGTTAGGTAGGGAACATGTATTTCCTTTGTAATATTACCACGGATATTTGTTCCAAATAAATTCCACCTAAACTGGCTAGCAAGCAAGAGAAAAAATAATAATCTTGAATCCACATAATAAAAGAAAATGGCTTTCAAGGTAGGCAGCACATAAAAACCAAAATTAACTACATGATTCACATTTTTCAGGAGACAGGTCATTTCTATCTCCCAGGTTCCACATTTTAGCATCAGACGTCCACTTTATACCAACAGTTTATAATGTAAATCTTCCCTCAATTAGATCAAAAAAGTGTAGAATGTGTCTCACAATTCCCCCTTAAGGTTACAACTTAGAAGAACCCTTTGGCCTCAGTTGCCTAAAAGGATTTGTCAGTAAAAAGTGCACCCAAATAGATAAACCAATTAATCACAAACATAAAGAAACTCAATTTATAATAATACAATAATAGTAAGGGACCTTAACACCTCACTTATAGCAATGGACATGGCATCTAGCAGAAAATCAACAAGGAAACAACGGCATTGAATGCTACACTGGACAGGATAGAACTAATAGATATATTCAGAGCACTGCATCCTAAAGCAGCAGAATACACATTCTTCTTGAGTGTACACGGAACATTCTCCAGAATACATCACATACTGGGTCACAAATCAGCACTCAACAAGTACAAAAAGACTCATTACATACCATGCATATTTTCAGACCACAATGTTATGAAACTTGAAATCAACCAAAAGAAAGTATTTGGAAAGATAACAAATACTTGGAGATTAAAGAACATCCTACTAAAGAATGAATAGGTTACCCAAGAAATTAAAAGGGAAATTAAAAAGTACATGGAAGCCAGTGAAAATGAAAACATGAAAGTCCAAAACCTTTGGGATGCAGCAAAGACAGTCATAAGACAAAAATATATAGCCATCCAGGTCTTCCTAAAGAAGGAAGAAATGTCTCAAAATATACAACCTATCCTTACACCTAAAGGGCCTGGAAAAAAGAATGGCAAATAAAACCCAAAAACAGCAAAAGAAGGGAAATAATAGAGATTGGACCAGAAATCAAAGTTATAAGAATCAAAAAATCTGGAGAACAGATCAATGAAAGCAGGAGCTGATTCTTTGAAAGAATTAACAAAATTGATAAACCCCTAGCCAGACTGATCAAGAAGAAAAAGGAAAGGACCCAAATAAATAAAATCACCAATGAAAGAGGAGAAATCACAACCTCAGAAATACAAACAATAATAAGAGAATACTATGAACAATTGCATGCCAAGAAGTTTGGCAAACTGAAAGAAATGGATATATTCCTAGAAACATATACATTACCAAAACTGAAACAGAAGGAAATAGGAAATTTTAATACACCCATAACCAGTAAAGAAACTGAATCCGTAATCAAAAATCTCCCAACAAATAAGTTTAGGTCCAGATGGCTTCCTAGGGGAATTCTACCAAACATTTAAAGAGTTAATACCTATTCTGTTGAAGCTATTCCAAAAAACATAAATGGAAGGAAACCTTCCAAACTCATTCAACGAGGCCAGCATTATCTTGTTTCTAAATCCAGACAAACACCTCACTAAAAAGAATTACAGACCAATTTCCCTGATGAACATAGATGCAAAAATTCTCAACAAAATACCTGCAAATCAAATCCAACAATACATTAAAAGAATTATTCACCACAATCAAGTGTGATATTCCTGGGATGCAGGGCTGGTTCAATATCCACAAATCAATCAATGTGATACATCACAATAAAAGAAAGGATAAGAAAGAACCACATGTTCCTCTCAAAAAAGGCAGAAATGAAAAAATGCATTAAAAGCATTTGACAAAATACAGCATGGTTTTTGATAAAAACCCTCAAGAAAGTAGGGATAGAAGGAACATACCTCAAGATCATAAAGGCTATTTATGAAAGACCCACAGCTAAGAACATCCTCTATGGAGAAAAACTAAGCTTTTCCCCTAAAGTCAGGAAAAGACAGGGATGTCCACTCTCACCACTGTTGTTCAATGTAGTACTAGAATTCCTAGCCTCAGCAATCAGACAACAAAAAGAAATAAGCATCCAAATCAGCAAGGAAGAAGTCAAACTCTCACTCATGAATGACATGATACTCTATGTGGAAAATGCAAAAGACTCCACCAAAAAACTGTTAGAACTGATACATGAATCCAGCAAAGTTGCAGGATATAAAATCAAGGTACAACAATCAGTTGTATTTCTACGCACCAACAATGAAGCAGCAGAAAGTGAAATCAACGAATCAATCCCATTTATAATTACACCAAAACCATAAAATACCTAGGAATAAACCTAACCAAAGAGGTAAAACAATCTATATCCTGAAAACTATAGATAGCTTATAAAAGAAACCGAAGAAGACACAAAGAAATGGAAAACTATTCCAAGCTCATGGACTGGAAGAACAAATATTTTTAAAATGTCTACACTACCCAAAGCAATCTACACATTCAATGCAATCTCTATCAAAATAACACCAGCATTTTTCACAGAGCTAGAATAAACAATTCTAAGATTTGTATGGAACCAGAAAAGACTCCAAATAGCCAAAGCCATGTTGAAAAAGAAAATCAATGCTGGAGGCATCACACTTCCGGACTTTGAGCTGTATTACAAAGCTGTAATCATCAAGAGAGTACAGTACTGGGAAGAAAAACAAACACATAGATGAATGGAACAGAACAGAGAACCCAGAAATGGACCTACAAATGTATGGCCAATGTAGTCTTTAACAAAGCAGGAAAGAATATCCATTGGGAAAAAAAAAAAAAAGATAATCTCTTCAGCAAATGGTGATGGGAAGACTGGACAATGACATGCAGAAGAATGAACCTGGACCGCTTTCTTACACCATACACAAAAATAAACTCAAAATGGATGAAAGACCTAAATGTAAGACAGGAAACCATCAATGTCCTAGAGGAGAAAACAGGCAACAAACTCTTTGGCCTCAGACGCAGCAACTTCTTTACTAGACATGTCTCCAGAGGCAATGGAAACAAAAACAAAAATGAACTCTTGGGACCTCATCAAGATAAAAAGCTTCTGAACAGTGAAGGAAATAATCAACAAAACTTAAACACAGTCTGGAATGGGAGAAGATATTTGCAAATGACATACCAAAAAAAGGGTTAGTATACAAAATCTATACAGAGCTTATCAAACTCAACACCCAAAATACAAATAATCCACTGAAGAAATGGGTAAAAGACATGAACAGACACTTTTCCAAAGAAGACATCCAGATGGCTGATAGACACATGAAAACATGCTCAACATCACTCATAATCAGGGAGATACAAATCAAAACTACAATGGCTGATTTCAGAATGGGTAAAAATTAACAACTCAAGAAACAACAGGTATTGGCAAAGATGCAAAAACGGGGAACCCCCTTGCACTGCTGGTGGGAATGCAAACTGGTGCAGCCACTCTGAAGAACAGTATGGAGGTTCCTCAAAAAATTAAAAAATAGAACTATACTATGACCCAGCAAATGCACTACTAGGTATTTATCCAAAGGATACAAAAATGCTGATTCAAAGGTGCACATGCAACCCAGTGTTTACAGCAGCCCTATCAACAATAGCCAAATTGTGGAAAGAACCCAAATGTCCATCAACTGACGAATGGATAGAAAAGTTGTGGTATATATATATATATATATATACAATGGAATATTACTCAACGATGGAAAAGAATGAAACCTTGCCATTGGCAACAATGTGGATGGAACTAGAATGTATAAGCTAAGCAAAATAAGTCAGAGAAAGACAAATATATGATTTCACTCACATGTGTAATTTAGGAAACAAAATAGATGAACACAGTGGAAAGGAAAGAAAAATAAGATAAAAACAGAGATGGAGGCACACCATAAGAGACTCTTACATACAGCGAACAAACTAAGGATTGTTGGAGGGGAGGTGGATGAAGGGATGGGCTAAATGGATGATGGGTACTTTTTGCGATGAGCTTTGAGTATTATATGTAAGTGATGAATCACTAAACACTACTCCTGAAGTCATTATTATACTATATGGTAACTAACTTGGATTTAAATAAAATTTTTTAAAAAGATAGAAAAAAAGGGATTTGAGGATTAGTTCACGGTTTACTGAATGTAGTGGATTTCACTTTCAATATAATTTGAATAGCAATTAAAGGTGGTATCTTCTACTTCTGCTTTGTCTTTTTTTGTTGTTGTTTTGGGTGTTTTGTTTGTTTTTGCTTTTTGTTTGTTTGTTTTTAGAAATTCATTGATAAACCTCTTTGAGTGTGGCAGGCTACTGTTCCATCAGTACCTCCATTATAGCCCAAGCTATGGTTTGAAAAAAAGAGTAAAACAAAGGGAAAGCTAAAATGCTCTATGTAATTAAGAGGAGAAATCTTGAATTTCTGGAAATAACCCAAGAGGGAGGATATATAGAACTTCACTGAACAAAAAAAAGTCCCTGCAAAAATGGTAAGAAGAGGGGCACCTGGGTGGCTCAGTCAGTTAAGCGTCAGACTTCAGCTCAGGTCATGATCTTGTGGTTCCTGAGTTAGAGCCCTGCATTGGGCTCTGTGCTGACAGCTCAGAGCTCAGAGCCTAGACCCTGTTTCAGATTCTGTGTCTCCCTCTCTCTCTCTGCCCCTCCCCCACTCATGCTCTGTCTCTCAAGAATGAATAAATGTTAAAAAAAAGAATTTAAAAAAAAAGGTAAGATGAGAGGAGTATTCAAAGAGACAAGACAAATACACTCTGTTGGGTAAAGAAAACTGCTAACACAGTGGATAAAGACTGATTTGAAAATTGCATTCTAGCTCTCTTTTGTCTCCAAAACTTCAATAAAAATGCTGCCAGTCGTGATACCCTTGGGGAATAAACTGTGGAAAGTAAGAGTGCATTGGGATATAATTATCCATTGGTGCAGAGGCACTAACAATCTTTTGTTCTGCACAACTTTTCAAAGGTATTTGTATAATATATAATACAAATTTGTATAATTTGAAATATGAACGAGTATCTTCTTCCACAGGAGAGAGCTACTTTATTTGCTAATAAAAATAGTGCCACCCTCTGGGACAAATGTGTATGTTTTCTTAGAGCCCACTGGCAAAGACTGGGGCTTCCTAAACTCAGGGCTCCTTTCCTTTAATGCACCCTACTTACCATGAGAGTAACTGGGGCTTAGGGAACTGACATAAGAAAATGGTGATACTCTGGTCACTGATATTACTGTGAATAATAAACTAGCATTAGTCTCTGATCCAGGAATCACATATATTCTACCAGCATCCATGAAACTGCCACAAGCTGACTTGTTAGCTTGCAAGTAGAATAAAATCTAAGATTTTTCACAGTCCTTACAAAAGGGTGATGTCCAGCATGAGATGACAGTGACCAACGAGAAATGACAGCAACTGGCAAGTGCTCAAAATAACACATAAGAAAAGGAAGCAAAGATTGGCTGATCTACATTAAATGTAACCTTTCTAGGTTACCCAAAAATAAAAGATATTAGGGGGAAAAAAAAGAATGTCTCCTTGTAAGGAGTATGAGTATCAATACAGCATTTGGATATTTTTTAAAAGGGTGGCCTTAGGGGCGCCTGGGTGGCTCAGTCAGTTAAGCAACCCACTTGGACTCAGGTCATGTTCTCGCGGTTCACAAGTTTGAGCCCTGCATCAACTGTGTTGACAGCTCAGAGCTGGAGCCTTCTTTGGAATATGAGTCTCCCTCTCTCTCTGCCCCTCTCCCACTCATACTCTCTCTCTCTCAAAAATAAATAATAAAAAAAAATTTTTCTTAAGGGTGGCCTTAATAAATTAGAGGACTAAGAGATACTGGGAAAACCAATTTTATATCTTTCAGCTCAACTTGATGATTTATTTTTCAAGCAGCAATGACTGTTTCAAAGATCCACATATTTGGCAGAAAACCTTTTGTGTGACAGAGTATATTGCTTTAAACAAATCATAGCCATATACTGTTAGTTGAACATAACATTTATGCATATTAATATACATGTTCCAATTGTCATATTTCTTTGTTTAATAGATTATTATTCTCCAAAATAAACTTTGGGACATTATTGTAGATGACACATTAATGATTCCTAAGAACAATTATAGTGTTATAATAATTGATCATTTTTTTCTAATTTTAGAAGTTTGGAATTTATGGTGAATTAAAAAAGGGAGTGAACTAATATTTACTTTTGCCACCCTCTCATAAAGAGTAACTAAGAGGGGTGCCTGGGTGGCTCAGTAGATTGAGCATCTGACTTCAGCTCAGGTCATGGTCTTACAGTTCATGAGTTGTAACCCCGCATCAGGCTCTGTGCTGACAGCTCGGAGCCTGGAGTCTGGAGTCTGCTTCAGATTCTATGTCTCCCCCTCTCTCTGCCCCTCCCCTGCTCATGCTCTGTCTCTGTCCCTCTCTCTTTCTCTCAAAAATAAATAAACATTAAAAAAATTAAAAAAGAGTACGAAATTAGCAAAGAAATAGGAAATAACAAATCTCCTTCCTTCCAAAACAAGTACCAAACATTAAAGAGATATTATGGGTGTTGCAAATTCAAAAATGCACCTGTAGTGGAAACTGAAGCCTGACTGCATAGGTTGGTAGTTAAATATACTGTTTCATGAATCACTTCTATCTAGTAATAAATATGGAGAATTTATTTTATTAAGTCAATCTACGTAAGTATATGCATTTGCTTCTAATTTTTTTTTTTTTTTATTTTTGGAATTCAGTGTGTCCATTCACTCAGACCAAAGTTCTACCAAATCTGAGGCATTTTTATTTTTTTAATTTTTTTAACATTTTATTTTTTATTGAGAGAGAGAGAGCATGAGCACGGGAGGGGCAGAGAGAGGTGGAGACACAGAATCCAAAGCAGGCTCCAGACTCTGAGCTGTCAGCACAGAGCCCCAGGCAAGGCTTGAACTCAGGAACTGTGAGATCATGACCCTGGCCAAAGTCCATTGCCCAACCTACTAAGCCACCCAGGTACCCCTGAGGCATTTTTATTTTTAGTGAAATGATCAATGTCCACTCTCACCTCTTGCTTTTCAAATGAAATCTACGGTAATAGCAGATCTAGAAATCAAGAAAACAGTATCAACTATCAACTATTTAGCTCTCTGAGAATATTTAATTTCTGGTTTAGTCAATCAAAAAATTCACCCATTAACACCCTCCTTTGTTACCACATGAGTGTCAGTATAGAAGCTTCTGCACATTTTGTTCAGGTTATCTAATTGTCACATAAAACTTGATGCGATGGAAGCAGAAGGGCTGTTCCCTGTTTTCAGTTACTTTCTATGAACACAGTCCTTTCTCTGTGAACTTGATTAAAACAGAATAAATAAGTCTTACTAATAAGCTCTTTTTTATTCTCTCCAGGAAATCAGAGGGGTAAAGAGTTCATTGATTTGTGGTCTTTTAATAATTTTTGCTAGGGGTATCAGAATGAAAAGGTGATTACCCCATACTTGAAGCCTGAACCAAAATTATTTCTTATCATTTGTGCCACGTAGCCAGGGTTTCCCATGCCCCTCCCCTCCTGTCACATAGAGAAAATAACCACATTAATCCCATACACTGGAATAACCAACAAGTCTGTGACTGACCTGTTTGCAGCACAACAGTGTACCCTCAATCACCCAATGGGTGGGAAGCTCTGAGGAGGCCATTCTATTCTAAGCTTTAGGGAACACATTGCTTTTTATATACACATTTTCTGGACACTTCCTTAAATCTCTTAAAGAAACCAATCTAAAAGAAAAGAGGGCATTATTCTTTCTTTAAATTTCAGCATTTACTTACTGAATGACATTCATTACCTGGAAAACCATAAATTGTATGCAAAAAATATGAATACCTTACTATATATTCTTTACCTTAGTACGCATTTTCTCCACTCTTTTAACTTGCTTTCTTCCATCACACTGGGTAAATATTGGTTGCACACACATACATAAGCACTGTGAAAGGCATTAATGTACAAGAACATTTGTTTAATGCAGGATGAATTACCAAATCCATTGCAGTATTACAAATTTTGTGTAATAATAATAAAAACTCTAAATCAACCTTGCATTAAAATCATGAATCCTGATGAATACCTCACCAACATAGGTATGACCCCAAAAGGGTTATAAAATGCTGTTCTGAGCCAACAGCCAGGTAATTTAATTCATCCTGTCTTTATTGTAAGCTTAGTTCCAAACTTCTTTATATTTCCTTTAGAAAACAGAAGAAACAGAAAAAATTTCCTTCAACCACTGTGGGATTCCACAGAAGCTGGCCAGTATGCAACTCACCAAATTTACTTGTTTCTTCTAATTCTAGCATACATATGCAATTATAATATGCAAATATCATATATATATAATTCTATCTTCTCATTTTCTCTTCATGACAGCTTTTTTTATGTTTATTTATTTATTTTGAGAGAGAGAGAGTGGGGGAAGGACGGAGAGAGAAAAGAATCCCAAGCAGGTTCGGCAATGTCTGTTCAGAGCCCGACATGGGGCTCCATCTCACGAGCCGTGAGACCATGACCTGAGCCCAAATCAAGAGCTGGACACTTAACCAACTGAGCCACCCAGGCACCCACCCCTTCATGACAACTTTTTAAGGAGTGGAAGAGTGAAAGGAAAAAAGGGGTGGAACTGTGGCTGAGGGAGAGAGATGGAGATGGACATGAAGGTATTGAGGGACATAATAAAATTAGAATGAAACACATGAAATATTCTAAGATATTCATATGATAGCATTAATATTTATGGAAATGCTATTTAGTTGTATAATATCCTAAATATTTTTATAATGATCTATTCTCTAATAGATAAATTCTGCTTAGTATAAATTAATGCTTTCTTTTAGATAAATATATATGAGGAAGAATAATATATTCAATATATTCATGAAGACTATATTGGTGAGAATTCTCTATATCCAAAAATATGCTCCTTTCCTCTTCAATCTCCCTCTTTCTTTGTCCCTAGGTCTCCAGCTACTGCCACATGGCTGGAAGTCAGAAACACATTAAATGTTTCTTTAAAAGATACTATGAAGTCAAAAGGAAAACTGGTCAACCAAAATTAATGTATTCAAAAACAACAAGTAAACTGGTCATTGGGTGAACTGGCTTTTGGCTAAGTGACTTAGAGCCCAGTTCTGTTTCAGCCTGGCTTTTCTAAAAGAATAATGGCCAAATTTCATTTGGAAAGGTCTAAAACTCAGCCATGGTGGTCTACATAGAAAACAGTACTTTCATAATATGGCTATTGTTAATGCTTCTATAATGCACATGCCCCTTCATATCAGTATTTTTGTATTCTTTGGATAAATACCTGGTAGTGCAATTGCTTCACTGTATTGTAGTTCTATTTTAACCTTTTGAGGAACCTCCATATTGTTTTCCAGAGTGGCTGCACCAATCTGCATTCCCACCAACAGTGTAAGAGAGTTTTTTCTCAGCATTCTTGCCAACATCTCTTGTTTCCTGTACTGTTAATCTTAGCCATTCTGAATGGTATGATGTTGTATCTCATTGTAGCTTTGGTTTGTATTTCCCTGATGACGAGTGATGTTGAGCATCTTTTTATGTATGTGTTAGCCATTTATAGATCTTCTTTGGAAAAAATGTCTATTCATGTTTTCTGCCCATTTTTAACTGGATTATTTGTTTTTTGGGTTTGGAGCTGAATAAAGAAGATGTGGTATATATACACAAAAGGATACTGTTCCGTCATCGAAAAGAATGAAATCTCGCCATTTGCAACAATGTGGATGGAGCTAGTGTACATTATGCTAATCAAAGTCAGTCAAAGAAAGACAACACATGATTTCACTCATATGTGGAATTTACAAAACAAAACAGATGAACATAGGGGAAAGAAAAAAGAGAGAGAGGGAGACAAACTATAGGAGGCTCTTAATGACAGACAACAAACTGAGAGTTGATGGAGGGAGGTGAGTGGGGGATGGACTAAATGAGTGATGGGTATTAAGGAGGGCACTTCTGATGAGCACTGAGTTTTATATGTAAGTGATGAGTCACTAAATTCTACTCCTGAAACTAATACTACACTATATGTTAACTAAAACTTAAATAAAACTTGAAATATTAAAAAAAAAAAAAAAAAAGAAAAGAGTACTCCCATCTATTCTCCATTACAATGTATCTTAAATATAATCCTCCTTGGTGTCAGTCTAGTTTTTCAATCTTCTCTTCTGTCATTTCTTGCTTAGCACCAACATTGCCAAAACTTTCAGGGAAATCATAGGATTCTGTATCAAATGGACAGAGCCCATCCATTAGGCATACAGATCTTTGTTTAAAGATTCAAAATTTGTTCTGTTTTTATAACAAACTTTCATCATAAGTCATTTTCTAGTCTCAGTTTGCTGAATATTTGCTCCTTAAAAGCCCATTTATTCAGCAGAAATTCTGCTGAATCTTCATTGCACACAAATTAAAGTCATTTGCACATTTAGATATATCCATCTTCATTCCCTCATCTCTGACATTCATGATAGATATGCTATATCCCATAGCCCTAAAAGAATCCCTTGTAGGACGCCATAAAGGCAGCTGCTTACAAGCTTAAATATACTATATTAATAAAAACGTATTACTTTGATTCTCCAACTAATTTTCATTTGCATAATTATATTTTCCCCCAGGTTTTAAAGTGTCGCATTTGAAAACTAAAGTGCTTAAAGGTATAATAACAGTTCAGTATCCATAAAAAAATTAATTCCAAAATGTGGATCAGAGCTTTTCACATCATAAGTATGATTCCAGTATAATGAAAAAAATTAACACTGCTTCGGCATTTAAAATTAACTTCTTCACTTTCACCTAAAATATATTATGTACATTACATGCATTAAATTGATAAATTTAAATATTTCTAATATTCCAATAGAGTAAAATATCAAAATACACCTTGATATGTAGTTTTACTATGCATTATGAAGTAGTTGAAATGTTCATGTATTACCAAAGCAATATAAATAACATCTTTATAAAATCAGAGTAACTAGAGTAACTGTTTGCATAAAAACATTACAGAACTTCTTTCTCAGATTTATTATCAAACTGGACTGACATTCTCATGCTTCATTTTTAACAGACTTAAGAGGCAGTCTTTTATAAAACATGCTACATTGATAAAATTGTATGTTCAAGTTAAATAAAATGTTTTATTCATAAGTATTTTATAGTTTCTGTATTAAAATAAGGCACTGAATGTCCTCTGAATTGTTTTTTAAGTGCACAACTTCCATCCCCTTCTCAATGTGATAAGTTACCAGCTCGTTTTAGAGACAACATAAATGGAACAGTACAAGGACAGAGAAGGCAGGAAGCAAACAGTAGACAGTTTTACGTTAACTCTATAAAAACTTCCTAGAATTTTCATAAAGAGACATCTTAACACCTAAGGAACTATTGTTGGATCATTTCTTCATCATGGGATTCTGTAACTCTCTCCTTACAATAACAGGCGGAGAAAACCAAGAACAGGAATCAGAACAAAACATGGTCCAAGTGAGGTGGTGACTGAAAGGAGGTCTGGACCTACGACTGTGAAAATTCTGGACAGGCTTCCCTCCAAACCAATATTTTTTTTTTTTTCAATCTTAATGTGAGCAAGAAAACTGTCCACTTACTAAAAAGGTATGTTTTTTTTCCTTATATTACAAATACTGATTATATAGAGTGAAATGTAACACTCCATTTTAACTTACCATATATATTTGGAATTATGTCTCTATCATTGTTGTTCCACCATTCATGAAATAAATGGCACAGTCACTCCAGTTCAGGGCTTATGTTAATAGACATTTACTTGCTTCTCACTCCCAAGAGTTGCCAGATCTATCAACAACAACAACAACAACAACAACCACCACCACCACAACAAAACAGGATGGCCAGTCAAACTTAAATTTCTGATAAATAGCAAATAATGTTTAGTAGAAACATATCCCAAACATTGTAATCCTATACCTTAGTTTAAGTATGTCCCAATTTTTTGAGACATGTTTATACTAAAAATGTTTTCACTGTTTACCTAAATTTCAGATTTAACTGAATGTCCTGTATTTTATCTGGTAATCTATGACCCACATTTAGAAACTGTGGAACTCAATTTGAATTAAAATAAAATAGCAAGAAATGTTTCTTTATAGGATTTACATTTTTTAAAGGATGAGATGTAAGTTAAGTATCCTGGGCAAAGAATGCTTCTGGGTCGTAGACGCATCAGGAGAATTTAGGCTGTTATCTAATCCAGATAGGAAATAACGGAGACTTTCACTCATAAGAACAGTGGAAGAGCTGAAGATAGAATAACAGGATATGCAAGTGGTAAAATCAACAGGGAAGGCTATTTGTCTAAACTAAAGGAAGCTAAAGCTTTAGGGTGCCAATGTAACAAGGATGTTTTCTAAGGAAACTGGACAGCCTCTAACTAGTCCACCTGCATCATTTCAGCCCCCCTGTAATCAGACATCACACAACAACCAGAGCAATCTTTTCAAAAAGCAAATAAGATTTTGGCATTTCTCCTACATAAGATCCTTCAATGGCTTCCTATTGCTCTTGGGACAAAGATCATTCCACATCTGGCCATTGCCTCATTCTCCAGGGCATCTACTACCTGCTTCCCCTGGCCATCCCCAAGACCTCCAGTCATACTTGCTCCCTTTCTCTCTCAGATCTGGTATTGCTCCCTCTGCAATAGGGCTTTGAGTCTTGTTCTTGATTCTTGACAGCATGTAACTCCCATTCGTCTTTCTAGTCTGAAGTGTCACTTTCTGTCAGAAGCCCTTCTAGACTCCCTTAGCTGTATCAAATTCCTTTCTCCTATGTTGTCATCAAACTGCAGATCTCTCCTAATTCTTAGAATTGAATTTTTCATGTTTACTACTTTTTATTATAGCAGATATTAAAAATATACACCAGTAGAAAGAGTAAGATAATCAAGCCTCATGCTCACACTGCCCAGATCCAGCAAATAGCAATTCATGGCACTCTCTTTTCACCATGTCCTCATGCAGACACCAGTCATATTATTTTCAGACATTTCCCACTTCCTCTCAAACAATTCAGTAAGTATCTCTAAAGGATATTCTCTTTAGAAAACATAAACTGGACTGGACTATAAAATTCAAGAGGATAGGGGCTGTATCTGTTTTCAATATTTTTTGTATCACGATATCTAATACAATTTTGAGCACAGGGCAGTTTCTCTGGCCTGTAAATAGATGTTAATTGACTTTTTTTTTTTTTCATTTCGTCTTCTCCTTTTTAGTCTACATTTTTTTAACATTTTAAAAAATTCATTTATGTTGAGAGAGAGAGTGCACGCGCACGTGTGCACCAGCAGGGTAGGGGCAGAGAGAATGGGAGACAAAGAATCCCAAACAGGCTCCACCCTGTCAGCATAGAGCCTGATGCAGGGCTTAATCTCACTAATCATGAGGTCATGACCTGAGCTGAAATCAAGTCTTAAGTTTAATCAACTGAGTCATCCAGGTGCCCCTAGTCTACATTTTTTATTCATATTATTTCTAATTTGTATTACATTCTGTAACTAGAACAGGAATTACCACCATAGGGTGGTGTCAGTTAGGACCTCAGAAGGTTCATTAGCATGCCAAAGAAATTACTACTCCAGATTCAACTGTAGCCTAAAGACTTCCCTCAAGGGAAATTAGATGGATGAATGCCTAACACACCACCACCCGAAATGCAGTGGAATCAGGCAGAAAGTTTCCTCAAATGCTGACACAGAATACAAAATGTGTGAAGTGGATATATTAAAGAAATGAAATCCAACAAAATGAAATTTAACAAGAAAAAAATGTAAAGTCCTACACATGGTTAAAAATCACTTCATAATTTCTAAGTGGAGACCATAATTTAAAGAGAGCTCTTATGAGAAAGAAAAAAGGGATTTCATTAAATGTGCTTCACTAAAATGTATAGGTTCACTGTTCAGTTAGTTTGCCTACAACAGCTCCTTATACTCAATAGATATTCATTAAATATTAGATGAATTCAAAAGTGAATGAATCAATGAACTGTAAGTTCTAGCTGCTACAAAAAATCATTTAAATCTTGGACTACATTAACATAATTGCAGGCAATAGAACATACAGAGAAGACAGCCCTGTTCTGCTCTCAATAGCCTGACCCAATTATAGTAAGGTTGTGTCTGAACAATGTACCTAGAGTGGATGTGTAAAGCCAGATTATTCAAAAAGAGGTTACCAAAATGATGATGCCATTGAAAGCCCAAAAAGAATAGCAGAAGATGTGACTGAAGGTGAAACAGCAGGTAATTGTGTTTATTTTCATTTTGTTTGTGGTTTCCAGTTATTCATTGAAATTCCACTTAATTAACATACAGTGTAATATCAGTTTCAGGTGTAGAATTTAGTGATTCATCGCTTACATACACCACCCAGTGCTCATTACAAGTGCCCTTAATACCTATCACTCACTTAACCCACCCCCACCTCCTCTACAACAATCATCAGTTCTCTATAGTTAAGAATCTGTTTTATGGTTTACCTCTCTTTTTTCCTAATGTTCATCTGTTTTGTTTCATAAATTCCACATGAGTGAAATCAGATGATATTTGTCTTTCTCTACCTAATTTCGCTTAGCATAATACTCTCTAGCTCCATCCACATCATTGCAAATGGCAAGACGTCATTCTTTTTGATGGCTGAGTAATATTCTGTTATATATGTGTGTATACACACACGTGTCTATATATATACACACACACACACACATATATATAATTCCATTATATATACCATTATATATAATTCCATTACACACACACACACACACACACACACACACACACACACACACATCTTCTTTATCCATTCATCAATGAACATTTGGACTCTTTCCATAATTTGGCTTATTGTTGATAATGCTGCTATAAACATCAGGGTGCATGTATCCCTTTAAATCATCATTGTTGTATGCTTTGGTTAAATATCTAGTACAATTGCTGGGTTGTAGGGTAGCTCTATTTTTAATTTCTTGAGAAAACTTCACACCGTTTTCCAGAATGGATGCACCTATGTGTATTCCCACCAACAGTGTAAAAGGGTTCCCCTTTCTCTTCATCCTCTCCAACATGTTATTTCTGTTATATTCTGTTATATTTGTTGTTAATTTTATCCATCCTGACGGGTGTGAGGTGGTATCTATATCACTATATTGTATTTTCTTGATGATGAATGATGTTGAGCATCTTTTCATGTGTCTGTTATCCATCTGGATGTCTTCTTTGGAAAAATGTCTATTCATGTCTTCTTCCCATTCTTAACAGGATTATTTGTTTTTTGGGTGTTAAGTTTTAGAAGTTCTTTATAGATTTTGTATACTAACATTTTATTGGATATGTCATTGGCAAATATCTTCTCCCATTCTGAAGGTTACCATTTAGTTTTGTTTAAATATAAAAAGAGACATTTATTTGGAAAGGGGGTAAGATTTGCTCTAGGTGGCACCAATGAATAGTTCGACAAAGTGACTAGAAGAAAAAATTCAGCTCAAAATAAAGGAAGGATGTGCTAAACGACCTGTCCCAAAATGCCAGGAAATGCTAGAAACTGTTTATTTGTTTTCCCTTTTTGAGTGTTTGCATATTTTCCCTTTTGAGCTATTTAAGCATAAGGTAGGCAAGCACTGGTCATAGAAGGATTAAGAACATGAGATAAATTATCAGACTAGAAATCCATAAGATACCTTTAACTCTTAATCTTTAAAGATTTCCTTTAAGATAATATGAAAAGTGGAAAACATTCTTATGTGTTTCATAAAAAGACAAAGCAAAGAAACATAAAATTCTTTTATCAATAATGCAAAATATATTTTAAGAATATGGAACCTCATGGGTCCAAGTTTTATCTATCTAGGGAAATGTGATGAAGTAGAATACTGTAATGATGCAAATGTATTAGATTTTCACCTGTACTCTAGAAATAAACTCATTTATTAATAATTAGCTGATACTAATATAATTTTATTATAAAAATGCAATAAATCTTTAAATATGAATGTTTATAAAAAGATGTTATCATTTAAGAGGTAATCTAGGCTAAACTTGTACAAAAGTTCATCAAAGTGTCTCTCTAGTCTCTCATTAAATACACACAAGCTTGAGGAATCTCTTCTTTCAAGAAGTTGCTAGTTCCATTGTGAGATATGTTTTAACAGCTGGAAATTATGTTAAGTTAAATTTTCCCTTCCCATAATTTCTACCATTCCTCCTAGTTCTATTCTCCAGAACATCATAAAAGCAATCTGAACCTTCCTATGGAATCCTTGAAGAAATCAAAAAGAGCAATCAAGTTCCTAATTCTTTCCTTCTACAAATGAAACTTTCTCAGTTCTTTCGATGCCTCCTTTGTCATGATTTCCAGACAGTGAACCAGAAATGTGGTCATTGCTTCTCCTGAACATTCTTTGATTTGATTAAAAGACCTCCAAAAGTAAGCCTTCCAGGAGAGAACACCGCACCCTAGGTGAGGGTGGCAGCACAGAGTAAATAAGCCCCAATCCCTCCCTCACTTATGTTACTGCAAGATCACAGAAGACCACTTACATTGGGCTTGTTAGCAACTAAAACTCAAGTTCTTCTCAAAACTTGATTAACAATTGCCATGTTAACTAGCAGTGGTGTTGATTAACATATAATTAACATTTCTTTGTAAAGAATATACAGTTCTCACATTTTTTTTTTAGAAATAAACAGGTTTTACTCAGCAAATGAGTTGTAAGTGTTATTATGATTCCCATTTTATAAATGAGAAAATTAATGATTAAATGACATGTTTAAATGATTTATATCTATTTGTAACAAATAAAATTCTTCATAAAGCAATATGTAAGATAATGAATAAGGAAAACAATACTCTTCATTGTTCTTACCCTCCTGTGTACATTTTTAAAATACATGAACAAAAGCTTTGTTGTTTGTTTAGTATTTCTGAACAAGAGAGGCTTTTCTTAAAATGTTTTTAAAAGAAACTATCTTTAATTCAATCTGACAGGTAATATTTCTTAAGGGTCTAGAATGATGAAAGTAGCATTTTATGCTAAGACTCTGGAGATGGTAAACAAAATAAGAATTATGTGCTTAAACCAAAACTTATGAACTACAGATTCAAAATTTATTAGCATGGACATAAAAGCCATTTTAAAAATTGAAAATGATACAGTTTTCATCAGTGTTTCAGTTTCTTTCCAGCAGTGAATTGAACAAATCCATTAGAGCTAAAAACATATTTTAGCAGAGAGAATTCAGTTAGGATCCTGCTGGACAGATAGCAGTTGATGTCCAGGAAACAGCAGGAAGGTCCTTGAACTGTGACACCTGAAGAAACTTGGTATGTGTGATGCATACATCACTCAGAAATTCTGGGAAATCCTTACTTTCTTATATTCTCAGAGACATGTATATGTAGCTACATCTTCAATTATTTCTATAAATTGCTGTGATATATCACAGGATAATATCATAAGGGCTGTTTAACTGATAACCACATTTTCTCTGAATTTACCAGGAGCTGTGCACACCATTCTGGTGCATCTTGGGGAAACAAGATTCAAATCTGTCATCTGTAACTACTAATTATCTCCCATGAGTGAGGACACCTTGGCCGGGCTATGTCAGGGCAATGATCTAGTCTGTGCAAACAATGCTCATTTTGTATAATACAGCCAGCTCTGACAACTCAACCTCTCACCTCCCTGAAGAGGACAGTCTCCATGGTCATTTGAAGGTTTGCCACTTTACCTTATTCTATTTTACTGCGTGCTCTTCCCTCCTGCCTTCAGGAGTCTCATTTGGCCCTGTGTGGCTTGATTCACACTCCACAGCCTGGAAAGGTTTTCTCTATAAAATATTCATTAGGTCATGGGACAAAATTTTCCTGATTGTTTTATTCTTTCAAGGACAATCAAGAGAAAAACTCTCTTCTCTCCCTTGGAAATTTAATCATTTACCTTTCCTCTAAAGACAAGAAGCTTGCAGCAACTGCAGTAATTTATTTTTTCCATTTATTATAGATTATTATAAAATCATGGAAAGAGCACTGGACTTGAATATTTGTCAATGAATCCAGATAACGCCAAGCATTTCAGTAACAGAGTTACTTCTCTGAGTTTGGATTTCTCCACAGGAATTAACACAATATTTACGTCTGAAAAATATTGTGATGATAAAATCAGGTAAAATAAGTGAAAACAACAGGCCCAATTACCCGGCATTTAGTAGTTTCCCTAAATGTTTACGCAATCACAAGCAAGTAATTCAATTTGTATGATATTTTGATTGTCTTTTCATAGCTGGATACATAATTCTTTTCACAAAAACTGGTTGTTTTCAAAGACCCCACCATATTTAGGAGCCCAACAAACAAATATAAATCATTAACCAGGAGCACAAGATACATTATGGTAACAGAAGGTGGTAAGAGCTCTGCAGAGTAAATTAAATGCATGCTACTAACTATAGTTTACATATTGACAGCATCATTAAAAAGTAACCCAGGAGTATTATTATTTTGAAAATAAACCAGAGCCTAACTTCCAAAGTGCTGTGCTTTATATTCCTTGTTTTGTAATTTGATATCAAAAATAAAGACTGAAAATCTGTAGTAGTTAAAAAAAACTTAAGTGAAGAGTAACATCTGTAGGTCACAGAAATCTAAAATTTGATTTGTAAAAATAACCCTGCTTAGCTCTTCCTCCTGCACCCCATCATTTCCTTACTGATAACCTTCAAAATAATAAGTTCTTGATGCGTATAAGAAGGCATAAGCAGATTCAATTTTTGATGATAATTTGGCTATATATTTCTTATAAAGAATGTTCTTGAGGACAAGAAATGTCTGCTTAAAGTGATAGAGTCCCCTGTAATTATGCTTCTAAAGAGAACTGACTGAAAAAGTTTAAAATCATGCTCATTTCTGCACTTGAGTTAATCAAATTCCTACTGCAATAGAACAATGACTACTTATAACTAACATAACCAGAGAGCTTATAAGATATATAGATATATTTCAATACTTCCATAACACAGGAAAAACTAATTTCCAGAAGCTGATAGCAAGTTTATTTTTCATGGAAAAACGTAGATGGAGATGATTCCTGGGCTCAATTCTGTTTTCAGAAAAGTCTGAAAATCATACCTGTTGAGAGTATATGGCTTAATATAGGAACATTTAATATAAGAATAATGTATAAATAATAAATACAAATAATGATATTAATAAATAAAAATAAAAAATGTAAGACCATTTAATGTAAGAACAACACATTTTCTGTGTGTGTTCGTTTAAATTAACAGAAGACTAGTTTAAAGCAGTAGACACATATGGACAAGATTGGAGGGCATTTTTCATTATTTCTATAAACTGTCTTCAACATAAATTATCACCTTTCTAAGGAAATAAGCAATAAAACCACTGAAAAGACTCAAGTCTCCAAAAGGACATACATCAAGGTGAATACCTGCTAGAATTTGAATTTATGAAAGAGTCCAGGCTGAAGTTGTGACAATGGTAAAAGTGACCAAGAGACTGAGATGCTGAAGAATCATAGACTGGTTTTAGCACTGACACACACATCCAAATCCAGACCTTGTGACATCAGTACCAGGGTTTTTCCAGCCACAGGGCTGAAAACCGATTTACCACTAATCCATCTGAACTTTAGTTTTCCTTCAAATGTAAAAGTAATTGTTAATTTTTTCTCCCTAAAGTATCTTATTACCTTTTTTATTGTATGCTTTATCTGCAGAGACCTATCACTTACTTATCAAATAGAACAAAGAAGAAACTACAAGCTGTTGACACCTGACTTTGACAGCTACTCAAAATATATAGTGACACTACTATGGCTGCAACTCGCCATGAATAATAATTCCTTTATCCTCTTATTTTAACATATTTCATTTTATGATATGGCTATATGTAGTCTACTTTCTTCTCATTCTTTGTAACCCATATTATGTATCTCATTCTTATACATGACTTAATTCAATTATTTATTGTCTATATTTCCTCACTGTGTTATGCCTTTTAAATTTTAGCATACATTTTCTTTTTTTCTATCAAACACTAGCAAAATATCCATAGGGAGGAATAAAATCACAGTTCTCAGATATTAAAGAGAAATGAGTTGATGGATATGATTTACTGAAACTTATGATAGGTTTGGATACCATTTTTATCACTTCTATTCACATAATATTTTAGCATTATATTTTATTCACTATTACAAGCTTTATCATGAGAATTAACATGGAACAATTTTCTGTTGCAATGAAAGGATTTGATAGTAAAATTGATGAATTGTGTTCCATGTCTATTCAAATGTTTCAAAGAGGAGTAAGACCCATTTAAGGTCTTTCTTAGAAAATGAGTGCTATTTCTACTGATACCATGATTTTCAAGACATTAGACTTTTTTCTTCACTTCCTACGTAGTCTCAGGTTTCAGAAACCTGTTATATCTGGCAGTTTGTATCCTCAGTTCATATAACAAAATGTAGTCTATTACAGCAAATCTTGGTCCCATGCAACTAGAAAATTTGAACGAAACAAAAATCAGCATTTCATGAGAATATAATGAAGATACTTTTTCTTTTAAATATGAAAACAGAATGCAGTTAAAGTATACCTTAGAAAAGTTGTGTGTATGTATATATGTATATTTGTAATTATTTTAATAACAAATACTCTATAATATCACTCTTTAGGCAATACGTTACTGGGAGCAATTAACATCTCCTGAAACATTTCTAATGATCAATTTCCCAGGATGTAGAAATGAGCCTCATTACCCAATAAACTTAGAGGGTTGGGGAGTACAATTACTGATATATCACACTATTTGGCTTTCAAATTTCATATTATTGTTTTCCTTTATTTTCTACTTTGCCCAAGTATTTTTGATGTTATCTTTGTGTTTTCTATGCATATGTTTGAAACCATCAATCCTTTTGAAATAAAAATGATTAAAGAATGAATACTGATTAATTAACAAAAACAACCTAGAGGCCGACCTATTGTTTAGAGTAGCAAAAATGACTTCAGCTGTAATCTAGACTTGAGACTCTCAAACTCACCATATTTCCTGAAAAAAAGTGTTCTTTTCTCTTCTCAATGAAAGGCACAGAAGGATTAAACAGACTAGGGGTCGGTAAACATTCTCTATAAAGGTACAGATAGTAAATATTTTAGGATTTGTGGGCTACATCCATTATCACATATTCTGGAGGTTTTTTGTTTGATCTATAAATACGTGATATACCATTTTTAGCTTACAACTGTATACAATCAGACCTTGTGCCTGCTGCTTTGTCCAGTAAGCAGCATTGTTGAAAAACTCTGAGGAAAGTGCTAAGGTACTTTGGAAGCTGCTTCTATCTCATTCAAGCCTGCCTTACACTGGCATGGCACTAACTCCCAAGAAGTCAGGCCTGCTGGACTAATCCTCTCTCTGCTGTTCTAATGTAAGTCTTGTCTACAATTTCCAGGAGCTCCTTTCTGAAACACTCTGAGCAGCAGTCAGCAAACTATGGTCATAAAATGTACTGAGCTTTGGAGTGGTACAAACCTGATCCAGATTCTGGCTGCGTGAAATCCTGGCAATGAAGCCTTGTTTAAATTAAAGGACAAAATGTTTAATTTCCCCCCTAGTAAAATGGAAACACAAAATCAGTGCTATGTAGATGAAATGAAATAAGATAACATTTGAGAAAGTGACTTCCCAGAGCCTAGAACACTATACTGCCTCAGACCTTGCTATGCTATGTTCTTTCTCGTCCCTCTTGGCTGCCGTCCAGCAGCAGGAGCAGCAAGTACTAACCTCTCGTAAAGGCAGTTCTGCATGGCCTAGATGATTCCTTTCTCTCAACAGCAGGCCCACTTGGCATTACTATTTCAGAATCCCTTCTTTCCACTGAACTCGTATCACCAAACATGTATCAAGGTACAACTGCTTGTTAAGGCACCTAGTCAAAATGCCAGAGCATGGAACTAAGAAAATCTATCTATGAAAGGATGTTCTAGAAGTCTCATGTTCACCTACCCTGGGACTACCTCTTCCCCAAGCCAACTCCTAGAAAGCTTGGTGTGATTATATACACTTAATGAAATAATATCAAAATTGCACTCAATATGTTATGGAAAGAGCCGACCATTTACGTCTTTGCAAGAAATAGTATTGTACCGTTATATTTACGTAAGAGGAATTAAAGTTGTATTTAATTTCAATATTAAGTCTTTGATAAGGGTTTACACCTTCTTAGATTATTATTCTCTTGAACTATGGTCATCAAATGTTATGGGGAAAGCACACACTGTAGAGATCACTGGGATAGCTCCTAGATTTAAAAAATAATTAATTCTTTTCAAATTTAATTTCCTTTATTGTTATAAAACATTAGTTTCCACCACTGACTAGCAGTTTCCAAACCTACAAAGATACCTTTCATGATGAAATTTCCAGTGGCTAGTCTACAATAGTGTTAATAATAAGTGTTAATGATTTTAGAAAATATCAGACTCTTCCTTCAGAGTCATTATCCAAGGCACAATATGCGACACAAGTCTCATCAGTTTTGTGATATCTGTGTGTGCAAAATTCCTCATGATGGTTCTTCATTTTATTATTATGTAATCAATTAACTAACATTTAGCCCTCAGCATTGCTGGGCCAGGAGTATTTAACCCTGATTTTACAAATGAATCTCCTATGGCAATCTCTGAATATTCTATAGATGCCAGGGTCCTGTGCCAGATTGAATTGGGGTATAATTTTGTTGTAGGCTTTTTACTAAAACAATTGCAAGTGATACTGATCTGCATCTGGATTGAGAACTCCTGTGTTCAGTTTTGTGGGGACAAAGAAGGGCAAATGAAAAAGGCTAATTAGGAACAGCCTAATGAGCTAAATCTTATGTTATTAATTTATATTGTAATTTAATCCTCATTACTATTCTATCAAGGATTTCATTTTTCTCCTAGTATCAAAAATTGTACTCCAAAAATGAAATAGCTTGCAAGATGAAGTCAGACCTCCTACCCAAAAGCCCATGACATTCCCCTTAGATAAAGTAGCTGGCAGCCTAGTTGCAGCAGTGAAGCAGTCAGGAACTACAATGATCCCTGTGGCCTGACACTGTCCACACCTTGAAGGTGCCTAGTGTCCGGCTGCTACCCCGGCTCCACCCAGTGACAGGTCCTAATGGCAAACAACTTGAAGATTTAAAATGTTTGCTTATTTATTTTGAGAGAGAAAGAGAATACACGATTGGGGGATGGGCAGAGAGAAAGAGGGAGAGAGAGAATCTTAAGCAGGCTCCACACTCACCATGGAACCCACACAGGGCTCAACCTCACAACCTGAGCCAAAATCAAGAGTCAGATGCTCAACAGACTGAGCCATCCAGGTGCCCCAACAACTTCAAGATCTAAGTTCACCCAAGGCTTAAGCGGACTCTGTTTGAATATACCCCAAATTGGGGCGCCTGGGTGGCGCAGTCGGTTAAGCGTCCGACTTCAGCCAGGTCACGATCTCGCGGTCCGTGAGTTCGAGCCCCGCGTCGGGCTCTGGGCTGATGGCTCAGAGCCTGGAGCCTGTTTCCGATTCTGTGTCTCCCTCTCTCTCTGCCCCTCCCCCGTTCATGATCTGTCTCTCTCTGTCCCAAAAAAATAAATAAACATTGAATATACCCCAAATTATTTCAGAAAGGCTCATTCTCTAAATGAGATTTAAAATGCATTTTCCTCCCTCAAACTTAGTATGTCTAGAGGAAGGCTCAGAGAAACTTTGATTATAAAGAGTCAATAAGATACCCTATGTAAAATTCCTAGCAAAGGGCTTGATGTGAGATAAGTATCCTAACAAGCACAGCCTTCCCTTTCCTATTTCTTCCTGGAACGGGACAAAACTAAAAACAAAGAACGAAACAGATGATGAAGACAGCAACAACAAAAACCTAGAGCCCTGGTAAATGCTACCCCACTTGGCTAGAACACTGATACCTTACTCCTGCAGGCTGGCTTTCTTTTCTACATATGACCATAATCTCTATCGTAAAACTCCTACTACTGCATCACAGGCCAGGATCAGCTCCCCCATATGATTAACAGCTACAGTTGAGGCCAGTTAGCCACTCAACCTTTGTATGATGACTGAAATTTCTGGTCACTTATTTGCAAGGTTATCCTGTAGGATTAATCCTAATCACATCTTTTTCTTAATTACCCCTCCTTTTTGCCGAGTTACCACACACTTCCATTTGGGGGAATTGACGAAGCTATCAGAATAAGGGGGAAATCCCAATTTGTTTGCATTTCCTACAAAGGTCTTCAATGATCTGGAGAAAATGTCCTTTTCAGAGGACACTGGCATGGTAAAAGAAAGGGATCATTATAGCAATACTCAGAGCCAGACACAAAATTTGTGCTTCCAGGACAAGAAGATCTGTAGTAGGAAAACATTTTTGAAATTCCTTTTTTCCTTAATTTATTTCTATCTCTAGGCCATTCCCTTATTAAAATATCTAGAATTCTAACTGTTTATTTTTTGGGGTGCTGAGTCGTAAGAGTGCTTTATACAGGGCAAAACAGGTAAAGAAGATCAAGAAGTACAAACTTTGTGTTAGAAAATAAGTCACAGGGATGCAAAGTACAGCAATGAAATGTTGTCACTAGTATTGTAATAATTTTGTATGATGACAGATAGTAAGCACACTGATTACAGTGAGCATTTTGTAATGTATATCAATGTCCAATCACTGTTATACACTTGAAATTTTTTTTTTTTTCTCAACGTTTTTATTTATTTTTGGGACAGAGAGAGACAGAGCATGAACGGGGGAGGGGCAGAGAGAGAGGGAGACACAGAATCGGAAACAGGCTCCAGGCTCCGAGCCATCAGCCCAGAGCCTGACGCGGGGCTCGAACTCACGGACCGTGAGATCGTGACCTGGCTGAAGTCGGACGCTTAACCGACTGCGCCACCCAGGCGCCCCTTCACTGTTATACACTTGAAACTAACACAACACAGACTATCAATATACTTCAATTGGAAATTAATTAATTAATTTTTAAAATACCCAGAATTCCAGGGAAAAGATGACATAACAGGAAAGAGAAAAAGAATTGTCAAGCCTTTTAAAAGCCCTAGTCTCTGAGAGAAAAGAAAGGAGTCCATGTACATGGACAAATCTATAGTAAAATATTTGGGAGGTAAAAGTGAGTCTTCCCACTCCAGAGAACAGAAAAGAATTCACAGAGGGAGAAACAAAGATAAGAGAGCTGTGATGACAGAAGTTTGGAGAGCTAGGATAAGAAGTTCAGACCTGGAAGCACTGTGATGGGGCAGGCAATGGAGAGAACATCTGGAGTTCACCTCGCCCCACTCCAAGGAGCACATTCTGTAGCTAGGAGCACAGCTGCACTATGATGTTAAAGGAGGTCCTTTGGACAGAAGAAAAATTACTAAATGAAAACACAGATCTGCATGAAGGAATGAAGAACATGAGAAGTGGTACCTCATAGTTAACTATATAAAATGTTTACCTTTTTATTTAAGTATATTTAAAATATAAAAATAAATAAGGAAATAAAATATAATTCACTATTTATAAGCAAACATGTATAGCGTGAGCTTCTAACATAAATAAAAGCAAAAAGGTCAGGAGGAAAAAAATTATTGCCTTATTTTAAGGTCCTTGCAGTTAGATTATAAATTAGATTATCATAAATCCAGAAACAACTAAAATTTTAAAAAGAGACAATTCAATAAAAGATAAAATTGGACCATAACACATATTAAATAAATCCAAAAAAGGGAGAGAAGGTAAAAAAGAAACAAAGACATATGGGACAAATAAGGAAAATAAAACTAAACATATGAATAAATCACATTCAATGTGAATAGTGTCTATACACCAATTAAAGAGGAGGGGGTGTCAATTACATTAAAACAGCAAGCCTCAACTATAGGCTGCCTACAAGAAAGATATTTCAACTATAAATAAACATACAAAAGATGGTAGAAAGCTGCACTGATTCTACTCAAAAGAAAACTGGAGTGGCTATATTAATATCAAATAGATCCCAAAACAAGGAATATTACCAAGAACAACAACAACAAAAATGCTAAAAGAATCAACTCAAAAGGAGAATTTAGTAATCCTCAATGCTTACCAGGGCTTCAAAATACCTAAAGAAAAACTGATAAAACTTAAAGAAGAAATGGATAAATCTAAAATTATACCTGGATATTCTAATACTCTTTTCTCAATAATTTACAGAATATACAGAATATCAGTATATAATGGGGAATAGCATTGACCAAGTTGACTTAATTGATATTTTTAGAACACTCTACGTATGGACAGCAGGATTCACATTCCTTACAAGGATACAAAAAAATTTACCATTACTTAGTCCTTATTATAATGAATCATAAAATAGCACTCAGTAGAATGAAATAATTCAAGTGATACAAAGAATGCACTCTGACCACAATGGAATTAAATTAGATACAATAGAAAAGGATCAGGAAAAGCTACAAGTATTCTGAAAGCAAACAACATAATTCAAAAAGTGTACAGGCCAAAGACAAAATGGATATTATAATGTAATTTGAAATGAATAAAATTTAAAATACATCATAAAACTTTGAGGAATGCCATTAAAGCCTTATTAATGTATATATATATATATATATAATAATAAATGCTTATATTAGAAAAGAAGAAAAGTCTCAAATCAATGATCTTGGCTTTCACTTTAAGGAACTAGAAAATAAGAACAAATAAAACCCAAAGTTAGTCAAAAAACTGGAATAATAAAGTTTAGAGAATAAAACTGAAAAACATAATAAAGAAAGTTAATGATACCCATTAGATAAAATCAACAAAATTGTTAAACCTCTAGTCAGCCTCCTCTGGAAAAATTAAAAAAAAAAAAAAAATCACGACTTACAATATCAGGAATGAGAGAATTGGCAACAACAGTTTCCAGGGGTAATAAAAGCATATTGGGATATATTATGAACATTTAAAAATAATTTTTTTTCAATGTTTATTTTTGAGAGAGAGAGCGAGCACAAGCAGGGGAGGGGCAGAGAAAGAGGGAGACACAGAAGCTGAAGCAGGTTCCAGGCTCTGAGCTGTCAGCACAGAGCCTGACGTGGGCTCAAACTCACAGACTGTGAGATCATGACCTGAGCTGAAGTCCGACGCTTAACTGACTGAGTCACCCAGGTGCCACTAAATATTTTTATTTTAATAAACTTGCTGACAAATGAAACAAACTTATTTAAAATATTAACTAATAAAGCTCACTCATCATGAAACAGATTACAGTCATATCTCTTAAATACTGAATTTTATGTAAAAATCATACCAGAGTGAAAATTTGAGAAAGAGGGCTCCCATAGTGAATTCTACCATTTAAAGAAGAAAGACTACCAATTCTACAAAAACTGTTCCAGTAAACTGAAAAGTAGAAACTACTTCCAAATTATTCAGTCCAGGATTCCTTTACAACCAAAATAAGATAGACATTATAAGAGAATACAAGATAGAGATCAATATTGCTGATGAACACTAATGAAAAAATTGTAAACAACATTTTAGAAAGTTGAACACAATATGACATAAACAGATAATACATCATGGCCAAGTGGGATTATTATATGAATGCAATCTTGGCTTAACATTAAATAATCAATGTAATTCACCATTTTTATAATCTAAAAAGAAAAAAAAAGTATGATCATCTAAATAGATACAGTAAATCCAACATCCATTTCTGATAAAAATATCCAGCAAACTAGAGTTAGAAGGAACTTTCTTCAACCTGATATTGAGCATCTTTAAAAAGCCTACAGCTAATACCAACTGAATAAATTACTGAATGTGTGTCTGCCAATATGATGAAAAAGGAAAGGATGTCTGTCATAACCACTTTTCCTCAACATTTTACAAAAGGAAGTCACTGTAATGAGGCAAGCAGAATTAATAAGAGGTAAAGTTGCCTATAGTTATAGCCAACATAATTTTCCATGTTGATAATCCAACAGATTCTACAAAATAGCTTCTAACATGAGTTTAGTAACATTGCAAGACAAAAATCAATATCCAAAGTCAATTATAGTTCTACTAACTAGCATTGAAATATCAGAAAGGGAGATATTTAAATGCCATTTAAAATAGCACCAAAAATATGAAATGGCATGACAACAGATGTGAAAAACCTATAATCTGAAAACTCAAAAATATTGATTAGAGGGGCACCTGGGTGGCTCAGTCGGTTGAGCGTCCCACTTCAGCTCAGGTCATGATCTCACGGTCAGTTCAAGCCCCACGTCAGGCTCTGTGCTGACAGCTCAGAGCCTCGAGCCTGCTTCGGATTCTGTGTCTCCCTTTCCCTCTGCCCCTCCCCCACTCATGCTCTGTCTCTCTCTCTCTCTCTGTCAAAAATAAGCAAACATTAAAAAAATTTTTTTAATAAAAATTAAATTAAAAAATATTGATTAGAGAAGTTTAGCAAGGACTAAGTAAATGGAGATATATACCATGTTCACGGATTTTAAGTGTCAGTATTGTTAATATGTCATTTCTCTCTAATCCTCAACAGATTCAGTATATTTAAAGTCCAAACCCAGCTTTTCTCATAGAAATTTACAAATTCCCAAAGTCAAATGGAAACACAAATGACCCAGAATACAGCCAAAAGTACTTTAAAATATCTGACCAAATGTGGAAAACCAGCACTACTGATATTAAGATTTGTTATAAATTTACAGTAATTAAGATGATATGGTGTTGGCTAAAAAACAAATAGGTCAATAGAACAGAATAAAGTACTTAGAACAGGTCAACAGAACAGAATAAAGTCCCTAAAAACAGGCCCACTTGACTCTAATATATATATGTTGAGTTTTTAACATCAATCTTTATTAATTTTATAGTGAAAATGTACATAAGGGCTTCTGGATCAGAGACAAATTACCCACTCACTATCTCAGTTCTCACCCCTGCAGGGTTGTGATGAAAGTCGGATGGAGTAATCACTTACATGAATGCCCAGACACTCTATAGGCAAGGGATAGTTTGAATAAATTTTCTCTGCTTATCAACAAAAGGAAGTGGCAGGTGATACCCCCTACCCTCCTAAAACAAGAGAAGAAAACTTGCATGTTAGAAATGGAATGCAAAAGACTCTGGGTTCTCACTCTAAATAGGTGAAATGTAAATATACCTTTCCAAGAGCCAAATAAGCTTCAGTGTCTATAGCTTTTACAACCTAGAAATGTCTCCAAGGCTTCAGGCCTCATTTTCTCTTCAAATGTAAACATCTACCTTCAAAGGTAAATCCTTCTGGAGTTCTCTCACTATATATTGTCATAAATTCATTTCCCAAGGCTTTCCTTCAGCCCAGGATATCAAGTGTTTAGCAAAATTCATTCAGAAAGCCTCCACACTGAAAATATACAAAAATATTTTCTCTATACCCCATAATACGCACAATAAAATACTATTCAGCAATAAAAATGGATGATCTGTTCATATACACAACAGCATGCATAATCTCAAAGTAATTATACTGAGTCAAAGTCAGACACGAATAAAACAAACTTTATAATTCTAGTTACATGAAATTCTACAAAATGCAGATAGCCCATAGTGACAGAAGGAAAATCATGGTCTGCTTAGGGAAAGGGAAGCTGGGCTGAGAGTAATTATTTCAAAGAAACGCAAGGTATTTTTTGGCACTGATGCAGATGTTCATCATTTGTCTATAGAGATACTTTTATGGGGTATGTGTATACATAAAAATCTTTAAAAATTTTGTACTTTATTCATGTATAGTTGAGTGTAGGTCAATTACAATTCAATTAAAAAATACAAAATAAAGACAGACACACAAGTAGATGCAAACACAGAAAACAAAGTTAGATTTTTTATGAAGACAGTGAACACTAAGGTACAAAATATTGTAGGCCCCTGCTTTCTTCTGGCCTGAAGATTTTGTGAAAGATATGATCACATCTTTAATGACTATACAAGTGTATAAAATACACAGTCTGGGGCACCTGGATGGCTCAGTTTGTCAAGCATCTGACATCAGCCCAGGTCATGATCTCACAGCTCGTGAGTTCAAGCCCACATCAGGCTCTGTGCTGACACCTCAGAGCCTGGAGCCTGCCTCAGCTTCTGTGTCCTCCTTTCTCTCTGCCCCTCCCCTGCTTGTGCTCCCTCTCTCTCTTAAAAAATAAAAATAAAACATTAAGAAAAATAAAAGACACAGTCTCATGTCAGCTCTCTATACGTGCCTTTTAAATATTGTCTACCTGCCATTACTTTTGCTTTCTATTAATACATTTGTCATTTACATGATTTATTACATATCAGTAATTGTAACAGAGATTCTTCAGGGCAGAATGTTGCCATCTTTAAAATATCCTACTTCTGGGGCACCTGGGTAGCTCAGTTGGTTGCGTGTCTGACCTCAGCTCAGGTCATGATCTCACAGTTTGTGGGTTAGAGCCCACGTCAGGCTTTGTGCTGACAGCTCAGGGCCTGGAGCCTGCTTCAGATTCTGTGTCTCCCCCTCTCTCTGCCCCTCCCCGCTCATACTCTGTCTCTCTGTCTGTCTCTCTCTCTCTCTCAAAAACTAAATAAAAACAGGGGCGCCTGGGTGGCGCAGTCGGTTAAGCGTCCGACTTCAGCCAGGTCACGATCTCGCGGTCCGTGAGTTCGAGCCCCGCATCAGGCTCTGGGCTGATGGCTCAGAGCCTGGAGCCTGTTTCCGATTCTGTGTCTCCCTCTCTCTCTGCTCCTCCCCCATTCATGCTCTGTCTCTCTCTGTCCCAAAAATAAATAAACGTTGAAAAAAAAAATTAAAAAAAAAAAAAACAACTAAATAAAAACATTAAAAAAAATAAATAGATAAAATAAAATAAAATATCCTAGTTCACATCATGGGTCTCAGAATATGAAAAGGCAGGACTGATTATATTTAGTTTCATAAAATATTTTGAAATAGAACATGATATCCAGACTTGATATAATATTTAGGACAGATTTCCTTCTCAAAGCATCCATACTACTATGCTTTCAAGAACACTTAGAGGTAAGACAGCCATCCCTGCGATGGCATTCACCAATCCACCATTCACTTGTTTTCTAACCACCTAGTTGTCTTCTCTTTCCAACCTCCTCATGCTCCTTCCTTTCACTTTTCTTTTTTCCTCTCCTGCTTTAAAACTGACCTTTGGCTGAACTTTCATTGCCCTTAACATCACTCTCAATATGAGCTGCAGGCGATATGCAGTTCAATTCCATCCGAATTTTGATTCTCTTCTCTAGTCCCCATTAACATGTTCAGCATCAAGACAAGCAAAAAAAACATGTGTCCCTCCTTCCCATATATTTTGTGAATAACAGCATTTTGGTTGATCACTTCTGTGACCTGGCTGCCAACATCTAAAGCTCTCCAAATGCCATGACTCATGCTCAGATGTTTTCGTATTTTAAATGCATTCAGCTTTCCTATAAATACAATGACCTCTTTCTTCCCCTGTTAAAATTATGCATTAAATCTCTTACTCCTTTTTCTTTTTTCAAAGATCTACATCTACCATAATCTAGTTTGTTCACATTTAGGCATCTTTCCAGGTTCCATTGTTACATTAATGCTCTGGCAATATTATAATATTTTACATTATTATTTCATTTCATAACAAAATGTAGTCCTAGCAGGCTTCACAATATTATCATTAAACTCTTCTAACATTCTCTTTCTTGTTACAGGGAAAAGCTTTTCTAGCATAATCCGTAAGTCAATTTTCTATGAGGTACAAGTAATATTATCTCATCATAACATAATTGCAAATGTTGCCATTTTGTATTTTTAAAAGTGGCATATAGCCACAAAAGGGAGTGGAGCTAGTTTCCAATTCTGAGGATACAACAAAATAACAAGACTGTTCCTATTTGTATTAAATCCTGAAAAATATCACTATTCTATAAAAATTGGCTTGTATTTTGATTCTTTAAATCAGAAAGAGATCAAAAGTGCAGCAACTAGCCAAAATGGTTTAACTATCTCCTTATTTTCCCACAGTAAAACGGCAAAAACATTCAAATATTATCTACCATCTCTCCAACTCTCTACTGAGGTGAGAGTCCTGAGTGGGTCTGTTCTAGATCTCAAGCTGACAGACCATAACTCACTTGTAGTGGATGAATATAAATATAGAGAGTTTTTCCAGTTTACAGTAAATCAGTCAGATTTGACCATGTGAGGACTTCAGAAAAAAACCATTCTGTTGGCCTTTTTTATGTATCTTCTGGGCAGAAATCATTAGCTCTTATTTTAACCCTGCTTTAATGTTCTTGACTCTTTCAGGACATTGAGAGCCAACGTTCTTCCTATTCATTAAGAAAAGCATAAAACATCTGGTAATATAATTATAAATAAAAAGTTTTCTTTTTAAAATACTTTAACAGTATCTGTCCTCCCTATCTTCTGAAAAGAGTACATGAGTTTTCTATTGTTGCATAACAAATTACCGCAAACTTAGTAGCTTAAAACAATGCCCATTTATTATCTCAGTTAGTTCTACAGTCAGAGGTTTTAGTGGGTTGAACCAAGTTCTTTGTTTAGGGTCTCACAAGCTAAATATAAAGTTTTAGCCAGCAAGGATTTTTATCTAGAGGCTCTGAGGAAGAAATCACTTCCAACTCATTCAGACTATTGACAGATTTCAGTTTCTTCTAAGTATAGGACTGTTTCCTCCCTGGTGATAAACTAGGGGCAACTAACTTCTAGAGAGTACCAAAATTCCCTTTCCATACATCAGGGAAAACCTGCTTCTTTAAAGGATGCATGTGATTACAGAATACATAATCTTATATACTAAAACCCTAAAGGCTCCACCAAAATCTGTTAGAACTAATAAATTCAGTAAAGTTGCAGAAAACAAAATCAACATCAAAAATTAACCGTGGATCTATACACTAATAATGAACTAACCAAAAAAATTAATTTTAAAAGTCCCATGTACTTCAGCATGAAAAAGAATAAAACATTTAGGGATAAATTTAACCAAGGCGGTGAAAGATTTCTACACTGAAAACTATAAAACATGGAAGAAAGAAATCAAAGAAGATATGCTAATGTTCACAGATCTGAAGAATTAATGTTAAAATTAATGCACAAAGCAACCCATATCAATGCAATCTGTATCAAAATCCAATGGCATTTGCCACAGAAATTCAAAAACAAACAAAACAGAAAAAACAAACAAAACCCTAAAAATGCATATGGAATCACAAAAGACCTTGAACAGCCAAAGAAATCTTTCTCTATATATCTGTTTCTCTCTCTCCATCTCTACTTGTTTTATCCCATCTCTATTTTTATCATATTCATATACATCATATACATGAAGGTATTTTACAGAATGACAGGACTAAAAAAAAAAAAAAAAACAACCTTTAAGTTAGTTTTCTGTTGATAAACACCACAATGAAAATAAGAAAGCAATAAATGCTGATGTATGAACCTAAGGGAGAAATGTCCCAACCAACAGAGATATACAATATAAAATGACAGCGGGGCGCCTGGGTGGCGCAGTCGGTTAAGCGTCCGACTTCAGCCAGGTCACGATCTCGCGGTCCGTGAGTTCGAGCCCCGCGTCAGGCTCTGGGCTGATGGCTCGGAGCCTGGAGCCTGTTTCCGATTCCGTGTCTCCCTCTCTCTCTGCCCCTCCCCCATTCATGCTCTGTCTCTCTCTGTCCCAAAAATAAATAAAAACGTTGAAAAAAAAATAAAAAAAAAATGACAGCAACACGGCAGCCCTTTAAACTTCACACACCTTCTCATGTACATTATTTCATTTGACTCCTATCACAATCTAAGAGGTTACTATTATTATTTTCCATTTAACAATTAGATTAAATTGTGGCTCAATTTAAAAATTACTAAATGGGGGCGCCTGGGTGGCGCAGTCGGTTGAGTGTCCGACTTCAGCCAGGTCACGATCTCGCGGTCCGTGAGTTCGAGCCCCGCGTCAGGCTCTGGGCAGATGGCTCGGAGCCTGGAGCCTGTTTCCGATTCTGTGTCTCCCTCTGTCTCTGCCCCTCCCCCGTTCATGCTCTGTCTGTCTCTGTCCCAAAAATAAAAATTACTAAATGAATTATGATATATAAATATTTTAGCATCTTGCTATAACCCTAATGATAAATTCCAACCATTGGTAAAAGAAAAAATAGTAAAATAATATTTTTGATACTGGTATTAAATTGTAATAATATCATTAAAGCATTCTAAATTTGTGATTTTCAAGAGGCAGTAATATGGTGGCTTCTTCCTACTGATGTGTTTCAATTCATTTTTGGCATCATTATTTGAAAGTACACTATATAAAATGTGAACGCAAATTCACATGGAGAAAATAAATTATAACGGGGGGGGACAACATAAAGGGGTCAATGATCAAAACAGTTTAAGAATCACATCACTAGAGGTGATTCAAATAAAATAGAGAAAAGTCAAAGCTATAACTTTATCTAGAAGTTTTATTCATACTAATAAGATGCTTTATTTGTTAAAAGAATGAATTTACTCAATTCTGGGAAATAAAGCCATAATGACTTTTATAAGATCATCACTCTCTTGAGAAATTTAGAGAATCAACTGAAAATGTACTAGATCTAATAAAAGACCACAGAAAACTACCCAAAAATAAATAAGGAAAAATAAATTTAAATAGGTACATAAGTCATAGGTAAAGTCAAATTTACCTTCCCACTCCAAACAACTAAGAAATGGATAAAATATATTAAGTGATGATTTTCAAGACATTTGACATCAAGCAATGACCAGTGATCTGTGAAAGATGAAAAAGTAATAAGGAATACAAACAATTGTTCTTCCTTTCATATTTGACATCTTTCCCCAGAGTGGAATCTGGTCTTCCTAAAACTGTGGGTGAAAGAGTTTCTGTTGCTTGGCTTTACCTTTTTTTTCTTGCATTCGGATACATAAATCTAATAATCATTTCCCAAACATCTCACATTTTAATGCTTTAAGTTCCTCTTCTGTAAGAGGAAGAATTAGCACATAAAATTAGAGTACTGAACATTTATTTATAGATTTTTTCCCTCAAATGTCAATGGGACACATAGGCATCTAACAATTCACTAACATTAATGACAGTGTATTAATAGATTGGTTTAGTATTAGCCATAAATTTCCACATTATTTTGCTGTGATTAGAACTGAGTCCAATATCCATCCCTCCACTACTATAAAACCCCACTGCAGAAGACCCTTTGAATGAAATCTGCCTTACTGTTTAGAAGGTGTCTTTAAATATACATATGTATCATATTAAAATATATATGTAACATGTAATTTAAATACAATTTATATAAATGAATATTGTTCCTCAAAGTGAGCCTATAATTTATAAATTGCTTTCATTTGGAATTCAGTTGAGAAAATTTTGGTTAACTAATAACTATATTAAGAATCATTCAAAAACTATAAAACTAAATGCATTTTTTATTTCTTAAATGGGTATGATTTCATGACTAAAAATTTTAAAAGATATCATTATATCTTCAAATGAAAAAACTCAAATGATGTAAAAATTCCTATGATTCCTCTAATGACATTTTAATCATATAAAAATGCTTTTTTTCTCCAGGCACCTGGGTAGCTCAGTCAATTAAGTGGCCAACTCAAGATTTCAATTCAGGTCATGATCTTGAGGTTCATGGGATGGAGCCCCATGTTGGGCTCCATGATGACAGTACAGAGCTTACTTGGGATTCTCTCTCGCGCGCGCTCACTTTCTCTCTGCCCCTCCCCTGCTCATGCTCTCTCTCTCAAAATGAATAAAATAAACTTTAAAAACATTTTAGAGGCACCTGGGTGGCTCAGTTAGTTAAGCGGCTGACTCTTGGTTTCAGCCCAGGTCATGATATCACAGTTTATGGGATTAAGCCCCACGTTGGGCTCTGCACCAACAGCATGGAGACTGCTTGGGATTTTCTCTCTCTGCTCTTTCTCCACACACATGCACTCTCTCTCTCTCTCTCTCTCTCTCTCTCAAAACAAACAAAAAAAATTAGAGAAAAAATATTTTTAAAATGCCTTTTTTCCATAATAAAGATTAATAAATGTTAAAGGATGAAGAGCAAACTTTTATTTTTGCTAAAAAAATTTTGCACTCTTAATTATCCTTAAATATAACTAAATTCTCCTCCTTTTATAAAGATTTTTTTTTCCCACATCAGGAATTAAAATAAGAAAAAATATAAGAACACTTAAATAAATTAGATTCTTCCCATGTTTGAAGTTTGAATAATACATCATAATTTTTGATATTTAGTAAATCAACTTGAGTTATATTGAAATGTATATTCACTGAACTGAAATGTACCCACTTTCTATTAAAAAAAAAATGTGTTTGCTAAACAAATTAATCAAGAATCTCCTTTCTCCAACTGTCAAGTGATCGCCAAAGATGTTTTTAGCTCTACAACTGTTAAGTTCAGTCCTTTTAAGAAAATTAAATTGTTTGCACTTAAAAATGCTTAGTATTTAAACTAAAGTGGATGCAGTTATTTATGAATGTATTTTATCTGTTCATTAAAATAAATACAGTAAGATTTATACCTAGAAACATATTTACAACTGACGTTACTGGGTTTAAAAGCAATAAAAATTCATTTGTTTAAAAAGTTCCCTAATTCATAGTTTTTATTCCACTAAAAACAAAATGCAAAAAGCTTTTTTTTTTTTAATTTTTTTTTCAACGTTTATTTATTTTTGGGACAGAGAGAGACAGAGCATGAACGGGGGAGGGGCAGAGAGAGAGGGAGACACAGAATCGGAAACAGGCTCCAGGCTCTGAGCCATCAGCCCAGAGCCTGACACGGGGCTCGAACTCACGGACCACAAGATCGTGACCATGCTGAAGTCGGAGGCTCAACCGACTGTGCCACCCAGGCGTCCCCAAAAAGCTTTATACTTAACATACTTTGCTTACAGTAACACAAACACAGATTAAGTATTATATATTTTGTAGATCATCCCCATGAAAAGTATAGGTTTTTTGGGTTTTTTGTTTTGTTTTTTGTTTTTGGATATGACAAAATGCAGAGTTCTCAGTTGGCTTCTCCTTTAAAAAAAAAAATTTCCCCTAAATTTGGGTCTTGACATAGCTACACTATTTCTGTCTAGAATGATGATTATAGCCAGAGGGAATAAAGTTTTAAAATATTATTTTGAAAAAAAGACTGCCAGATTTTGACATTACAAAATTTAGAAAAAAATAACTGATTTTAAAGTCAGAAAAGAGATGGTGATAACGAGATTATATAATTGTGCTTATTTCTCTATATCAAAATATTTCCCAAAAAAGGCTTACTGCTTAAGTAATTTTTCTGATATTATTTCTGTTAACTCTGAATAATTTTTTTCATATCACTTATGGTATATTCAATATGACATTATTGGGAAAATAATGTACCTATCCATAACATACAGTTCTTCTGTACTTTCATTTGTTTGAATTCCTATAAAATACATCTTTAATCAATGCTTAGTCAGAGATCTTTAATCAATGTTTCATAGGCTCTAGAATCACAATAGTATGCTTTTAATGTATTTACTTACTATCTTTAGTGTTATTCATAATTACACTCGTTGGTTAAACCTACTCAAAAAAATAAAAACCCTATATAGAAGTAAGCTCATTAAACTCCCAGCACCATGCTCTTTCTTCCCACAAGCTCTGGTGTTTCTCATCATTTTGACCTTGATGGAGTTGGAGTCCTCACGAATATATAGCTTTCCTATAGATATTAAATCTCCTCCACAATTCAAAGGCACACTGTTCCCACTAGTGGTTAAAGTATTTCTGCCACTGCAAAGGTCAGACAGCATCATCTAGAGTGAACACATACACTTAATATCTCTGGGGGGCTCTGAGATTGAACCTGCTTAAACACTAAAAAGAAAAAGAAAAAAAGCTCTGTGCATAATTATTAGTTACAGTAGGTGCTGAATGAATGGTTTAATAAAAATATTGATAAGGGAATTAATGAATTCATGTTTAAGGCTGACATCATTCAGGATGCTAAATCACCTTATATGCAAGGAAAATATCTGTTGCTACTCAATCATGAGGTCCATTCCAAAGTAGGAATACAATTGTCTCTAAATGCTTATTTCAAATTTACCCTTTTAAAGCATAATGCATTTTGACATTCCCCTGCTCCAAAACTTAACAATTCTCCATTTTATATTAAAGTAAAAATTCCTTAGTATGCACAAAAGGTTAAAAAATCATTTGAAGTTATGCAAAAGGTGCAAGTTATACATCAAGAGAAAAGGCTGGAAATGTGAGGCATTCAAGATATTCGACCATCTGGTCCCAACATACCTTCCTAGGTATGTTCATTACTTCCCACCTTGTGTTCTAGTCAAAGTCAACTACTCTCCCTAAAGTCTTCTATGCCAATGCTTTGAGCATCCTCTTTCTTACCTTACTTACTAGGTCTTATCTGCTCAGCTGCAAAAAGGAATAACAACGTCCTTTTCAATAGATTCCTTTAAAAATATTAAATGGGATAATATATGTAAAACACTGAGGAGAGTGTGAGGGACTTAGGAGATCTTCATAAAGGATAAGATGCTAGCTCTTAAAATTATTATTGTTATCATGGTTTTGTTACTGTTATAAGAATTCATAAAGCTTTCCCAACTCCTAGGCAGTTACAGTCTCTCCTTTCTTTCCTCCCTTTGCAAATTTGGATAATAGTCCAACAATTTGAATCCTTCTAAGTATATGCCATACTCCCCTTTGTAGAATGTAAGTGCTTTGTAAAAAGGAGCCATGTATAGTTATACTTTGCTTTCTTAATTCCCCATAACCTCTACCACAGTAGGCATCCTAAGGGCTCATAAATAATTATCCAAGCACCTCTTTCCTATTTAAAAAAAATGTTCATCTTCTTCTCAGAAAATAAGCAACCAAGAAGAGAGTAGAGTGAAATACTTAAAGTGTTGAGAGAAAAAAATTACCAACCTAGAATTCTGTACTCTGTGAAGTTATTCTTCAAAAAGAAAAAAAAACAGGGGCGCCTGGGTGGCGCAGTCGGTTAAGCGTCCGACTTCAGCCAGGTCACGATCTCGCGGTCCGTGAGTTCGAGCCCCGCGTCAGGCTCTGGGCTGATGGCTCGGAGCCTGGAGCCTGTTTCTGATTCTGTGTCTCCCTCTCTCTCTGCCCCTCCCCCGTTCATGCTCTGTCTCTCTCTGTCCCAAAAATAAATAAACATTGAAAAAAAAAATTTTTTTAAAAAAGAAAAAAAACAAAAACAAAAACAACATAGGCTCTCAAACAGAAGTTAAGGGAATTTGTTGCCAATATACCTATTTGGTTGAAGAAGTCCTTTAAAGAGAAGGGAAATGATATAGGTCAAAACTCAGACTTACATTTAAAAAAAAAGGGAAAGTATGAAAGAAAGAAAAAGTGAAGGCAGAATAAAAACTTGTATTTCTTGGGGCACCTAGGTGGCTCAGTTGGTTAAGTGTCTGACTTCAGCCAAGTCATGATCTCATAGTTCATGGGTTCAAGCCTTTTGTCAGGCTCTGTGCTGACAGCTCAGAGCCTGGAGCCTGCTTTGAGTTCTGTGTCTCCCTCTCTCTCTGCCCCTCCCCTGCTCACACTCTGTTTCTTGCTCAAAAAAAATGAATAAACATTAAAAAAATTAAAAAAAATGTTTTTATTTTTTATTGATCTAATATAACAGTTAATTTAAAATAATAATACCAATATTATATTCTATTATTTATGCTATTTATATACACATATAAATGCTTATGTCTGCTTATGTATATGTGAAATGGATGACAGCAATAATACAAGGAATAGCAGGAAGAACTAGAATTATTTTATTAAAAAATACACTACACATTAAGTTTTATAGTGTTATTTGAAAGTAGGCATAAATTAACTACCATGTATGTATGTCTGTGTGTGTGTGTGTGTGTGTGTGTGTGTGTACACATGGCAAGTTTTAGGGCAACCACTAAAAAGGTGAAAGAAAAAAAAAGAAAGAAGTATGTATAACCAATATGCTGAGACAGAAGAGAAAATACAATCATACAAAATGCTTAATTAAGACCACAAAAGGCAGAAAAAGAGCAAAACACAAAAAAATAGGAACAAAGAGTAAGGGCAACATATAGGAAATAGTCATGAATATGCTAGGTATTAATCTAACTGTATCAATAGTCACTTTAAATGTCAATGGTCTAAATGCACTGCTTAAAAGACAGAGATTATCAAAGTGAATAAAAAAAAAAGCCTAATCCCTACTTTAGGTTGTCTACAAGAAACCCAATTTATATTTAAATTAAAAGTAAATCCATGGCAAAAAATACACCACATTTACACTAATCAAAACAAAGCACAAGCAGCTACAATAACCTCAGTATGTTATCAAGAGTAAAAAAAAAAAAAAAAAAAAAGAGAAATACATAATGATAAAGGGGACAATTCTCCAAGAGGACATAACAATCTTTAGTGTATTTATGCCTAACAACAGGTCATCAAATTACGTGAGGGAAAAACTAAAAGAACTTCAAAGATAAATAGATGAATCCCATATCATAGTCCAAGACTTCAAAACCCCTCTATCAGAATGGATAGATTCAATATGCAGAAACTCACCAAGGACATAGTTGAACTTAACACCATCAATCAAGTAGATATAACTGACATATACCAACTATGTCATCCAACAGAAGCAGAATATATATTCTTCTCAAGCTCAGACGGAATGTTCACCAAGACAGACCTCAGTCTCAGCCATAAAAAGAAAAAAAAACTTAGCAAATTTAAAATAATGGTAAGTATACGGTGATTACTCTCCAACCAAGTAAATTAAATTAGAAATCAATTAACATAAAGAAACTGTTAAAATTCCAAAATACATACAGATTAAACAACACACTTCATAAAAGAATACTAAAATAATACAAGAGTCTATGAACAACTTTATGCCCACAAATTTGACAAACTAGATGTAATGGACCAATTCATTTTAAGACACAATTTGTCAAAACTCATATAAGAAATATAAAAACTGAATAGGCATTTGTCTATTAAAAGAAATTGAATCAATAAATAACAATCTTCAAAACAAAAGGTACCAGGCTGAGACAGGTTTATTGGTGACTTCTACCAAATATTTAAGGAGGAAACTATATCAATTCCTTAAAATCTCTTTCAGAAAATAAAAGCAGATGGAATACTTCCTAACTCATTTCATAAGGCCAACATTACCCTAATACCAAAATCAGACAAAGTGATTACAAGAAGAAAATTATAGACCAACAAATCTCATGAAAATACATATAAAAATCCTCAACAAAGAATTAGCTAATCAAATTCAACCATACCTAAAAAGAATTATACTCCATGACCAAGTGATATATATTTACCACAGGTATATAAGTCTGGCTCAACATCTGAAAATTAATGTAACCCATCACATCAATAAGCTAAAAAAAAAAAATCACACGATCATACAAATAGATGCAATAAAAACATTTGACAAAATCCAACACTCATTCCTATGCAAACTAGGAATAAAGGGGGACTTCCTCAACTTTCTAAAGAACATCTACAAAAACCTACAATACGTTCATACTTAATGGTGAGAAACTCAAAGATTTCTTACTAAAATCAGGTACAAGGCAAGGATGGCCCTCTCACCACTCTTTTTCAACAAAATTCTAGAACAAAATTCCAGCTAATTCAATAAGACAAGAAAATAAAGGGTATACATGTTGGGAAGGAGGAAGTAAAACTGTCTTTATTCAGAGATAACATAATCATCTATGCAGAATGTCCCAGAGAATGGGGGGGGGGGGGAGAAACTAACAAAAAATTACAGCAATGTTGGCAGTATACAAAGCTCATATACAAAAGTGAATTGCTTTACTATATACCAGCAATGAACAAAACAAATTTGAAATTAAAAACAAAATACAATTTGCATTAGCTCACAAATAAATGGAATACTTAGGTATAAATCTAACAAAATACATATAAGAGCTGTATGAGGAAAATGACAAACTTTAATGAAAAAAATTAAATAAATGGAGACATATTCCATGTTCATCAAGAGAAGACAATATTGTCAAGGTGCTGGCTTTTCCCAACATGATCTATAGATTCAATGCAATCCCAATGAATCAAAAGCCCAGCAAGTTACTTTAAGAATATTTACAGCCTGACTCTAAAGTTTATATGGAAAAGCAAACAAAACAGAATAGCCATCACAACATTGAGAAAGAACAAAATTGGAGGACTGACAAAACCTACCTTCAAAAGTTATTATAAAACTACAATAATCAAGGCAGTGAAAAAGTAACAAATAAATAGAACATAATAGAGAACTTGTAAATAAACTCACATAAATAGTCAACTGCTCCTTGAGAAAGAACCATAGGCAAAACAGTAAAACAAAGATATTACAACAAATGGTGCTGGGACAACTGGACATGCACAAGCAAAAATGAATCTGGACCCAGAGCCTAAATCCATTATAAAAATTGACTCAAAATAGATCACAGACTAGAACAAAAAACACAAAATTAGAAAATTCCTTGAGTATAAACAGGAGAAAACCCAGATGACCTAAGATTTGGTGATAATTTGCACATACAACACTAAAGGTATGATACATAAAAGAAATAATGGCTAAGCTAGACTTAATAAAAAGTTAGAAGTTCAGTTCTGTGAAAAAAACAATGCCAAAAGAATGAGAAGAGAAGCCACCAAATGGGAGAAAATATCTGCAAGATGTATCTGATATAGGACTGTTATTCAAACTATACAAAGAACTCTTAAAACTCAAACATAAGAAAGCTAAGAGCCCAATATTACTTTTTTGGTTCAAGTTTTTATTTAAATTCTAGTTAGTTAACATATAGTGTAATATTGGTTTCAAAAGCACAGTTTAGTTGATTCATCAATTGCAGGTAACATCCAGTGCTCCTCACAAGTGCTGTCCTTAATTCCCATCACCCATTTAGCCCCTCTCCCACCCACCTCCCCTCCAACAACTCTCAGTTTGGAGCTATCCAGATAGATAGATAGATAGATAGATAGATAGATAGATAGATAGACAGACAGACAGACAGATGCATGCCACATCTTTATCCATTCATCAGTTGATGAGCATTTGGTTCTTTCCATAATTTGGCTACTGTTGATAATGCTGCTATAAATATTGGGGTGCATATGCTCCTTCAAATCAGTATTTGTGTATCCTCTGGGTAAATAATCTAGTAGTGCAATTGCTGATAGTTCTATTTTTAAGTTTTTGAGGAACTTCCATACTGCCTTTCAGAGTGGCTGCACCAGATTGCATTCCCACCAACAGTGAAAGAGGGTTCCCCTTTCTCCACATGCTTGCCAACCTCAGTTGTTTCCTGAGTTAACTTTAGCCATCTGACAGGTATGAGGTGATACCTCATTATAGCTTTGATTTGCATTTCCCTGTGATGAGTGATGTTGAGCATCGTTTCATGTGTCTGTTAGCCATCTGTTTGTCTTCAGCCCATTTTTAATTGGATTATTTAGGTTTTTTGGTGTTGAGTTATATAAGCTCTTTATATATTTTGGATCCTAACTCTTTATTATCAGATATGTCATTGCAAATATCTTCTCTCATTCAGTAGGTTGTATTTTAGTTTTATTGATTGTTTTTTGCTCTGCCAAAGCTTTTTATCTTGATAAAGCCCCAACAGTTCATGTTTGCTTTTGTTTCCCTTGCCTCCAGAGATGTGTCTAGAAAGATGGCACTATTGCCAATGACAAAGAGGTTGCTGCCTGTATTATCCTCTAGGGTTTTGATGGTTTCTTGTCTCACATTTAAGAGCCCAATTTTAAAAATGGATCAAAGGCCTAACAGACACCTTCCTAAAAAAAAAAGATATACTGATTGCAAAGCATATGAAAAGATCTCCACATCATTTGTCATCAAGTAAATGTAAACTAAAAACAAGACACCACTACAGACCTACCTACTCACACGGCCAATATCCAGGGATGATACTGACAACACCAAATGCTAGCAGCAAAGATATGGAGAACGGGAACTCTCATTCTCTGCAGGTGAGAATGAAAAATGGTAGTCACTTTGGAAGACAGTTTGGTGTTTTTACAAAACTAAATATACTCCTACCATATAATCCATAAATTGTGCTCTTTGATATTTACCTAATGAGGTTAAAATCTTATGTCTAGGGGCACCTCGGTGGCTCAGTCAGTTGAGTGTCCAACTTAAGCCCAGGTTAGGATCTTATGGCCCATGCGTTCAAGCCCCACATCAGGCTCCCTGCTGTCAGCATAGAGCCCGCTTGAAATCCTCTGTCCTTCTTTCTCTCTGCCACCTCCCACTCACACTTCGTCTCTCAAAAAATGAACATTAAAAAAAACTATGTCTACACAAAGACCTGCACACAGATATTTACAGATTTATTTATATCTGGCAGACTTAGAAGCAACCAAGATGTCCTTGAACAGTGAACTGATAAACTGTGGTACATCCAGACAATGAACTATTATTCAGTGCTAAAAAGAAATGAGCCATGAAGCCATGAAAAGACAAGGAGGAACCTTAAATGCATATTACTAAGTGAAAAAAAGCCAGTCTGCATGGCTACGTACTGCATGATTACAGCTATATGAGATTCTGGAAAAGGTAAAACTATGGCAGTCAAAAGATTAGTGGTTGCAAGAGTTGCAGGGTAAGGGGAAAGAAAAATCAGGGCACAGGGGATTTTTTATGGCAGCAAAAATACTCTATATATTATAATGAAGGATTAACAATGTCATTATACGTTTGTCCAAACTCATATAATATATAACACCAAAAGGGATATAAACTATATCACTATGAACTATATATAAATTAATATAAACTATGAATGATAATTATTTGTCATTGTAGGTTCATCTACTATAATCAACATACCAGTCTAGTGGGAGATGCTGATAATCAGGGAAGCTATTCCTATAAGACAGCAGGGGTACATAGGAAATCCCCTTTGGTTTTGCTGTGAACCTTAAACTGCTCTAATTTTTTTAAATAATATATATACAATCGACCAATTAGGAAGAAAATGGTCAGAGCACAGTGATCTCAATAAGAATGGGTTTTTCAACTCCTAGAAGTATTCTCTCCTAGAGAACTTTCATTAGGGACAATTAGTAAATTCCATATCAAAATAAAGGCCCATTCTATTTCTCCTTCTTTGAATATTTGAACCAACAAATATTAACTTATCCTGGCAAGCTTTCCATTAAAAAAAAAAGGAAAGGGGTGAGAACATAAATAATACTATTCCATTAGCTTACTACAAGAACTTCATCTTTCTAATGATAGAATACTACATATTTACATCCGCAAAAGCTCTTTCTCAAGTGAAAAATGACTCAGGTGTCTGGGTTGTTTAAATGCGTTAACTGTTTAACTTGGGAAGAAAATATGATTTCACTGGACAATATTTAGCATGGCAAAAAATGGATTAGTCACCCTGAACCTTCTCAAATAAGAATGGAAGGAGATGCATCCTACTTGTCAGAACCTTAATTACCACGATTGTTTCAGTGACTTTAAAATATTTGTCCACACTTTTATGTTTTCTTTCCTGTAGTTTACAACACCTAGCAATTAAAAAAAAGGGTTAACTGTGGCCAAGAGAAAAATTTCAGCAAAATAATCCTAATGCTCTTTTCCTTCTAGTTCTCCAAACTGTTCTTATGGGATTGATGATAATTTACTTGGTTCCATGCCCAAAACTGTTTAAGTTTCTTCACAGATGAAGACAAGAAATGTGTCTTAAGATATATATAAAAAAAAAAGTCCTATAGAAAGGGTACTAGTATAACATCCTGGTTTTGGAATCATTTTCTCTCCTAGAGCTGACTAATCTTTAATTAGCAAGCTACATTATTTCCATAATGAAGCATTGAAGAAACAGACTGATGATTCAACCTAATAATGAGGAAAGTATCTGCAAATTTAAACTTCAGCTGATCGATTTAATTGCCAGACACCATGATCTATTCTAAGGCACACTGTTTTATCCAATGTTTTGTAAGGAGAGGATTTTTCCATTTCCTATCCTCACAATATTTAGAGAAAATAAGACTGACAATGATAAACGTCTGTAAAATCTGAAAGATTCCAAACATAGTCAAGGCAGACCATCGAAATCTTAGAAGGGAGTAATGAGAAAATCCTATTAAAGGTAGGAAAAACAATCCCTATTACCATACCCAGACCTCCAGAGGGCACTGATAGCTGTAGTTAACCAGCAGGATTGCTGGAAGATTAAGACCAAATCTACAGCAGAAACATAAATACAAAAACAACTCATTTTACAGTATAATAAATTGGAGAAGGCAATTATTTTATAAAAAAGTAAATAATACTTTAAGAGAAAAATATAAATCTGGCCTTTAAATGTGTATCGTGAAAGAAAAAATTACATTCCCATGGAATCTTGTAGATTTCAGAATTTTTCTCTGGATATGTTTCCTTTCTCTCTCGTTTGATTTTCCAAGCTACCTTTCACAGGATTTCACAGTAGCCTCACTGTCATCTCTGGCTCCATTTTCTCTATCCTCCACAACATTTTCTCCATTATTGATAGAAGGATCTATTAAATACTAAAATCATGTTGTTGTACCTTCACTACTTGGTTTAACATCTATTTGTGATTCTACCTGAACCCACACAGTTGTAACTCCTCTGCACAGCAGCGGTGGCCCTCTGTGCCCTAGTCCTGCCTCATCTCTCACTGCTGCCTCTTACTGTGTATCTTACCTTGCTCAGAAACACTAAACATACCTGTGGTTTCCTAAGTTCTTACCTTTGCATGTTATGGTCCCTCCTCCAAGAACATCAATTTCAAGACTCGCTCATACAATAGTATCTATGGACTTCTATTTTCACCTCTTTAAGGCACCCATTTGAATTAAGACTACCATTAAAATACAAATCTTAGTATAATCTAGGAGAGATTGGCATGTTGAGTTAAAGTATCTAGATTCTAATAGGTTTCAGGAAGAATATGTAACAGTAGCACCCACTTAACCTCTCTGGGTCTTTGTTTACCCACATATAGAGTTATGGGAGCAGACTACACAATATTATAAAGTTCCATTCTACTTCTGAGAATTATATTCTATAATGTGGGCAAATAGTACATTATATCACTACTGCAGGTAATACTGATTTGTTAAGTGAATAGGGAATTTCTAAACAAATAACATACGTTGTGTATGTTGACAAGAGAAAAAGAAATAGATCAAAAGCTTTACAGAAAAAAAAAAATTCTTGATTAGCTCATATGGCTAGAACATTGTTATGAGTCACAGCTCCTGATTAAATCACCCTGTGAATCAGTTAACCTCTTTACTGCTCCAGGGTCATAAGCAGCACAACTGATCAGAATAAGATCACAGATATATCCAAATTTATTCACCTAGTTTATCCTGAGAAAATCTGCTTGTGGAATAATGACAATTTTATGGTGGAATCACAGCATCATCATTTTACATGAAGATGAGAAAATCAGATCATTTCTATACTCTTCAAACCGACGTTTTTGACCAATCATAATCTCCCCAGCCTTCCACTTTCAATCTTCCTGACCACTGTTCAATACATTATCTAAGGGTCAATATGTTTATCATTCATTCATACTGTTAGCATTAATTCAGCAAATATTTGAAAGTAAACAGACCTAATTTTGTTTTATATCTTACATAGTAATATACATAATATTATGTAATAATTACCTGTTCTGTGCCTACCCCTTCATAAAAATAGATAAGAAATGTCCCCTCCTTTCATGAAATGTGTGTACCATTTTTCTTCAAGCAATGGAGTCCCCCATAATATTTTCCACTGGTCTACGTACATTATACCATCGAAGACTTTAATTCAAATTTCAGTATTCTATCCAGTGCCACCAGCCTTAAAAACAAAGTTAAAAAACTTTTTTTAGGGGCGCCTGGGTGGCGCAGTCGGTTAAGCGTCCGACTTCAGCCAGGTCACGATCTCGCGGTCCGTGAGTTCGAGCCCCGCGTCAGGCTCTGGGCTGATGGCTCGGAGCCAGGAGCCTGTTTCCGATTCTGTGTCTCCCTCTCTCTCTGCCCCTCCCCCGTTCATGCTCTGTCTCTCTCTGTCCCAAAAATAAATAAACGTTGAAAAAAAAAATTTAAAAAAAAAAAAAAAAAACAAACTTTTTTTAAAAAAGAATCAGGTCTTAAGGATGATAGACATTTCATTAATATTGCCTGTGTTAAATGAACTCCCCTTAAAAGGCCTCTAAAATGTTTTTTTGTCATAATAGTTCTGGGATGCCTTAGTAATGCGTACTAATTTCCACATTCCTAAGCAGTACTGTCATAAAATGGAAAATGGAAAATGTTCATGATTGCTGCCCTCCTTTCCCTTTCTAAATTTGCAGCATATAAGGTGACAATGAGCCAGTAATAAAATATTAAACGAATAAGGAATGCTCACAGCAAAAATAAAAGAAATTCTAAACAATTGAGAAGGGATCTAAAATTACACAAACAATTTTGATTGAATAAGTACTTCACTTTGTTTTATTTGAAAGATGTGTGCCAGCATTTGAACACGAGAGCTACCGCAACAAAGGGCTAATGAATAAACAGGTGAATGAAATAATGAACACCTGTGAGGATAAAGGAGATGACAGTTGCAACGGAGATTGGGCTGAATATACAAACATCTGTCTAGGTGTTATTCATCTAGAAAACAAGGTCACATTTTCCTTCTGGGAGTTTAGTTAGAGAAATGTAGAAGGAAATCTGGAGATAGAAGCTGTACTGCAATATCCTTATACCCTCTCAGCTAAGGAAGAGGGGAAGGAAATCAAGCAGAGAAAGTGCTTCTCATAGCTGACCATCAAACCCACCCAGAGACAGCAGATGCCACGTAGTGTGACTTGTAGAGTGCTTGTTCTCACGAAGTGGAGAGAAACCACCCTCCATCAAACTATTTCCTGCATAAAGTATACGAAATGCTTTTTGTGACTGACTTATTTCACTTAGGATAATGTCCTCCAGGTTCATTCACATTGTTGCAAATAGTCTCAAGCAGTGACTCCAAGTACCATGCATTTTCTCTGCATTCAAGAAACCTAGTGCTGTCTGAGACATGCTGGCTATTTAAATAGTTACTTAACTAAGAAAAATTTACAGCCCTGCCTTAGAACTGCTAAGTCCAAGAATTCTTTCCTAAAGTTTACTTCTCAATTTTGTATAGTCTGTATTAACCACTGGCATCTACAGAAATGAGTAAGAGAAAATATCACCTGGATGTCTTCTTTCCAAGTATTCCCTCTGAGAGAAAAACTGAAGTAGAAGTCCTTGTTACTAAATCTGTTTTGAAGTCCATTTCCATTTAGGATAATCTATATTTTACCACACATCAATATTCTTTTTAAGGAATACATCTGAAACCTCTCTTCCTAAAATTATACCTTAAGTCTCTAGAGATTGCCAGGGCAACCTAATTCTTTTTTCAGTATAATCCTATAAAGGACTAGGATGTGTTATGCATCAAACTAAGCATCAAAAATGACCTGGCAAATTCCCAATGGTTATATACATAAAAGAAACAGCATATGAATTTGAAAGAACACAGAATTAAGAGTCAAGGCACCTGATTCATAATCTCAATTCTGCCATAACCAGCTATGTGACTGGACAAAACTTTCTACACATCTTACATTCTGTGGTGTAAACAAACTTACCCGAATTTTTTTTTTTAATTTTTTCTAACGTTTATTTATTTTTGAGACAGAGAGAGAGCGTGAACAGGGGAGGGGCAGAGAGAGAGAGGGAGACACAGAATCTGAAACAGGCTCCAGGCAGGCTCTGAGCTGTCAGCACAGAGCCTGACGCGGGGCTTGAACTCATGGACCGTGAGATCATGACCTGAGCCGAAGTCGGACGCTTAACTGACCGAGCAACCCAGGCGCCCCCCCGCCCCCGAATTTTTAAAGTATAATTTAAAGGCCATTAAATTTAAGCTTCTGCATAACTTTTTTTTTTCCTAGCCAACTGAATCATGTTAAAAGATAAAGTGAGGCACATTAAAATTTTCAAATAGGGCACCACCCAAATGTAAATGGTTACAAGTGTTCCACCAATAGGAGCTAATCAAGAGGTTTTTACAGAAAAGGTGAAGAAGCAAAGCAAGGAAATTACCTGAAGGGCTGTAGCATAAGCAGTTGCCTTATTTAGGAAAGTTTAGTTAGCTCTTTGTTATTGGTTGTTCTTAAGTCTCATTTTCTTGGATGCAAATGCATTGACTCTGGTTTAAATTTTGGTTTGCTTTCATAGACTACAACCAAGGCACTGGAACCACTTTATCTAACAGCTCCTTGTTGAAATTCCTTAACAGTCATAATAAAATCAGCTTTATTTTAGGTTTGGGAATTAAATGTGTGTATAAGCATTACAGTTCTTCCTCAAAGGTCACTGATTAATTGCAAGAAGTGTTTACAAAATTCCAAATCTATACATTTTTTTAAATAATATATTTAAAATCAGTGGGGTTTCTGGGTGGCTTAGACGAGTAAGCATCTGAATCTTGATCTCAGCTCAGGTCATGATCTTGTGGTTTGTGAGTTCAAACATCACATTGGGCTCCGTGCTGATGGCACAGAGCCTGCTTAGGATTCTGTCTCTCCTCTCTGCCCCCTCACTTGCTTGTTCTCTCTCTCTCTCATGCAAAATAAATACACTTTAAATAAATAAATACATATATACATACATACATACAAAAGTTAGGTAATATAATATCACCTTTGAAAATTTACTACTTAAGAATTCAAAAAATTAAAACCAGAAGAGGTTTTCTACTTGTATCCTGGTGAGAAGTGTGACTGTATCTCTTTACAGTGAAGTTTCTTTGCTTGCTAGTAATATTACAGAAGAATTAACTTTGGAAGACAATAGATTTTTCAGGAAAATTTCTCATTAAAATCTTTAACACATACATTACTGAATATTTTACTAGCAGTTCTTCCCCCTGAATTTGAGAAATCAAGATTTAATAATAATTATTATAAAACCAAAAAGAAATATAAAAGAGTATTATTTTAAGGTACTTGTTTGTACTGCTCTATTCATAGCTATGAATAGTAGCCCCAATTAAATAAGTTCTAAAGAGATACAGAACTGGCATGTGTAACTATGTGTGTGTGTGAGTGTGTGTATACACACACAAGTACACAAACAGAACACAGGCATATGTAATTCCGTTTTCTCTGTATAGGAAAAAAAAATATCTGACAGAAAAAAAGTTAAAATTGATCAAATTCTCTACAAAAAGTGATAATTTATATAAGATGCTATAAAGGAAACATTTGGATAAGGGCTGAATGTCTGTATTTTTTGCAATGTAACATTTGGGAGTCACTTAATATATGGTAAAAATCAACCAGTAAATGTACTGCTATTCCCCACCAATGACCTTCTGAAAGATGTAATGAATGCTTAAGGTGAGAGTTCAAAAATTCTGGTTGCAGCAGGGCTATAGAAATGTTGCAAACACTTGACTTTTGCATTCAGTTTCCCATAGGCTATAAAAGTGGCCCTGTATCTCTGATCGTTACTTTATATTATTTGAGAATTAAGAATCATTTTGAAAAGCCATAGTATTCTAGAAGTGCTAAGCTTACTGAATTATATACTTACTGTATGGTTGACATGGGAGCAAGGCAGCAAAGTCTGAATCTGATGAGAATGTCAGTCAAAGGACACCTTGTTCCAATTCTAAAATTAATCTCCATTTCCTAAACTACTCAAATATTTATGACCACCTTATGAAATTGCCGAATTAACTTCCTGAATCATTTTACAACCCATGATTTTCCTGAACTGAATGTTTTCTATTGTCACAATTAGAAGAAACCATGCTTTGATCTAATTACAACTGCCAAATAGTTTGTTCAGACTTAATATTATTTTAAACATCATTTGCTATGTGCTTCCAAAAAGTAGTCAAGATTCTTAAATTCAGTGTGTTCTTTCCTAGTGAAACTCAGTATCCAGATCAAATGATGCATCACTACCAAATTGGGTCCATGAAAGAAAAAACTTTTTCCTATGTATGTATATAAAACTTTTTCTATGTATGTAAGCTAAAAAAAAAAAAAAAAAAAAGTACTGAGTATGTACAAATTTATTGTAAGATGGATACAATATATCCTAGGCTATGTACATGCAGAACTGTTCTAAGAACACTACTTCTCTGAAGATACAGAAGATGATCACATTAAAGTTATTATGATTTTTTTAATATAATCACCTTAAATTCAGGAACATCTGAAAAGTGAGAGAGTAAGACTTTCACTTCCAGCTATGAAGGAAGTGACTCATATCAGACTAAGCATCTGCTCAAGAATAAATATAAAAGTCAAATAAAATAGAAAGATGGACATAAAATTTATACCCAAAATAAGGTTTTTAAGACATTAAGGAACAATCCAAGAAGCCACAATTTGAAGGGACAAGACACAAGAGAGAAGTGTTGAGAAATACTCTGAAGATTTGGCATGCGGAGCACAGATTTAATTTTCACTTCTTTATATCAGATGCTGTTTTTACAGCAGAAAGTAGCATAGAGATATACTTAACACAGTTATAAAGAAGGTTTAAAAAATGCCTGTCTTTTAAAATAAGGCCTTGTGGAAAATAACACTTTTTTATAGAATGCCTTACAAGAATTTTTAAAGAGTAAATTATTTTATTTTATTTTATTTTATTTTATTTTATTTTATTTTATTTTATTTTATTGTGGAGAGAACATTTAACATGAAATCTACCCATTAGATCAAATTAATTTTTATAATTAGAAAGTTCCTTGTCTTAAATCCAGGGAAAATCCTATTTGGGGAAATCTTAAAGTTTTACTTCCTGGGGAATCCTATATCCTGTATCTAAGACAAACCAATACAAATATTTGACATTTTGAACTTTCCTACAATTGTATCAATTTTATGAGACTGAAAAATTGAGATGCCATCTCTCTAGTATTTTTCCTTAAGCTAAACTACACTGATTTATTTCAATTTCTGTTCTCATATATAATAGAACAGTATATTTATACATGCACATACTCACATAGAAAATATATGAACTACATTTGTATGCATTTCCCTTTAAAGAGTTCCCCCTTTAAAAGATCATCCCCCAAGATTTATATGTGCAAAGAAGAAATAAATTGTTGTAATACAGAAAACTACCAATGTACTTTTCCAAAGCTAAATGACTTCTCACAGAAATAAGAGAAACTACAATATATAAAAGAACAATACAAAGTTCTAAAGATACATTGTAAATATTAAAATAGATCTAAAAAGGAAGTTTACTGTTAGCTATGTGTCAGTTTCTTCTGGAGTTAAGAATAAAGGTCAAATTCTGAAGCTCATAGAATCCATTAAATATAGACAATAAAATAACTGATAAAGATGATAATATACATCATAAATTTGCAGAGTATAGTTGCGGTGATAGTAACTGTCATAAGTATTTCTTTTACCTTTTGACCCCCCTTCATCCATTTCTCCCCTGCCTCTACCACCTGCTTCTGTTTCCTCTCAGTTTTTGTTGGTGGTGGTAGTGTTGTTGTTGTGCTTTGGGGTTTTTGTTTGTTTTTAAGGTCCATATATAAGAGAGATCATACAGTATTCATCTTTCTCTGACTTATTTCACTTAGCATAACGCCCTCGAAGTCTACCCACATTTTCACAAATGGCAAGATTTCATTCTTTTCAATAGCTGAATAGGATTCCACTCTGTGTGTGTGTGTGTGTGTGTGTGTGTGTGTGTGTGTGTGTGTGTGACAATTTATCCATCCATTCATCCACTGATGGACAGTTAGGGTTGTTTCCATAGCTCAGCTATTGTAAACAGAACAGAAGTGAACACAGGGGTACATGTATCTTTTTGACTCAACGTTTTTATTTTCTTTGGATAAATACCCAGAAGCGCAATTGTTGGATCATATGGTAGTTTAACTTCCAATTTTTTGAGGAGCCTCTATACTATTTTCCACAGTAGCTGTTATAGCCCTCCCTAGCCTCTCATCAGTTTGTGGGCTTCTCAATCAGACAAAACAGGAAGTCAGTGTGCCTTCCTTGTGTAACGAAGACAGAACATTACTGAACTGACACCATAAAACAAAGATAAGCAGAGACTCTTGGGAGCTACTGCAGAGTCTCAAATCAGGATTTGACTTTTCTCATTGAAGGACATAGGGCACAAGACTGTTTCACAGGACTATGGAGCTTGCACACTGTACAAAAGCATCCTGCTCAGGGACTACTAAACCTCAGCTTGGTTCCATCTGACAAGCAGTAGAACCTACTGCAGAACTGGGATCAAAAAGACCAAGCACCACCCTGTGAGGTCTTACTTACTCACAGAGGCTATCCTTCTGAGTCACTAGCCTAGATGCTTGTTGGAGGTGGGCTTGGTGAGATGGCTACTCACTGTAACAAAGAAAGCATGGTGAAGAAGGCAGAGAATTAAAATACCCCTCCCCCACCCCCACACATGCACTCCTCTGTCTCAAAATAAATAAATAAACTTAATTTTTTCTTATTAAAGTGGCACACCATTGACCCACCACTGTGGCTGTTGCTAATAAAGTTGGAAATTATTCTTGTTAAAAATTAAGGACCGTGACTTCTGGGTATCTACCCCAAAGAATTCAAAGTGGAAACTCGGATATTTGTACCTCCAGTGTTCATAATAGCATTAATCACAATGGATAAAAGGTAGATATACCCAAGTGTCCTTCAAGGGGTGCATGTTAAAATTTAGTAGACACTACATACAATGGAACATTATTCAGCCCAAGAGGAACAAAATTCTGACACATGCTATAACATGGATGAATCCTGAAGACATTATGTGAAGTTAAATAAGCCAGCCACAAAAACACAAATATGATTTCATGTACATAAGGTACCTAGAAGAGTCAAATTCACAGAGACAGAAAGTAGAATGGTGGCTGCCAGGGGATGGAGGGAAGCAGAATGGAGGGGTTAGCGTTTAATGGGCATACAGTTTCAGTTGGAGAAAATGAAAAAGTTCTGGAGATGGACAGCAGTGATGATTGCACAACAATGTGAACATATGTAATGCCACAGAAGTGTCCACTTAAAAATAGTTAAAGTGTGGGGTGCCTGGGTATCAGTCAGTTAAGTGTCTGACTTCAGTTCAGGTCATGATCTCACAGCTCAGCTCATGAGTTCGAGCCCCACATCAGGCTCTGTGCTGACAGCTCAGAGCCTGGAGCCTGCTTCAGATTCTGTGTCTCCTCTCCGTGCTCCTCCCCCTCTCAAACTCTGTCTCTCTTTCTCAAAAATAAACAAACATTAAAAAAATGTGTTAAGTTTTATGTTATCTATATTCTACCACAATAAAAAAATAAAGAGAGTATGCTTTCTGCATTATGTCAAAAGATTTAAGGAGGGAGTCCCTGTTGCTTGAGATTCAAGTTACTTTGGTGGTTGGTGATAAAGCATGAGTTGGCGCAAGTGAAAATGTGCAGCCCAGGTTATAACAATCTTGTAGATAGGCACAGCTGCTGTGAGCAGCCTTCTTTCTCTGGCTCCAGTATCTCAATCACCACTGCAGCACAGTCTTGGCAAGGATCCCCCATGCTTCTAAAAATTAGGGCTCTGTCAATTCACTATTTTGTACTCAGTAGTGTAGCTAAGTCAGGACGAGGCCAATATCAGTCATTCAACTCTATGTAAAAATTACATTCCCCTAAAAACTAAGCCCCATGGCCAGATATGGGCTCATTTCACCAGATTCCATTTTTCTTGTTTGTTGTTGTTGGGGGGGGGGGGGGGAGGTCAAGTATGTGGGCCATAATATAGTCTAAACCCGAGGATAAATGGGGTCAAGACTTTTTTCTCATAGTGTCATGACCTCTATGCACATTAGGAGATGCAAATAGATACTAAGATCGGAGGATTATCAAATTCCACTATAAATCTTGACACCAGAGGCCTCTGACTCCCAGCTTACTGAATTTTAATATAAAGGAATTCTCCAAGTATTTTTAATTGGAATGCTATATAATTGAAGCTGTAGTCAGTGACCAAAGTAGAGAAACTGAGGTACACATTATTTGCTATTTTTACAAGATTATAAGATTACAAAGCTATTTTAACAAGATTTATTTTTGTCCATTTATTCTGGCTTAACACATTCTACCTGTTCTTTGTTCCTCCTATCCATTCACCCACTAGTCAAGGAGGTAGCTCCATCTTCCCCTATAATAAGCATTACAGTATCTCCGATTTGTCAGGGTAAGAATTAATATCTATTCTACTAAGATTAGTAGAGAATATAGACAACAATTAACTTGATCTTCTAGATATTCTCTATTCTAGGTTGTCTACTAACATCAATAAAATTATATCAATTCTTGCACTGAACCATTTCAGATGCACACTTAACACTACTGCTGATGGGTTTGCTATACAACTGCATTTCTCAATACGTAGCAAAGCTAGAGATTTATTAGACAGTTCCAGTACTGATAGGATATGCTGAGTTCAGCAGTGCAGCTAAACAAAAAGTAACATAATTTGAGTACAGCAGTTTTTCTATACAAAATATCTACACATATTTTCCTGTCCTATAAATATGCTTCTAAAAATTATTTTCCATACACAAAGAGTAAATGTTTCTGCACTATGCTACTGAAATACCTCTGTGAAAAAAATGAAAAGCATGTTTTCATTAATAAAAAGCAGTCCACATGACATTACCCTTTTATGACTTTAACTCCTGTGTGTGTGTGTGTAACTGAACATAGATAGTTTACTTACAAGCAGCAGATCCTATTTCACAATAGAACACAAAGAGTACGCCCACTCTAAATTCAGGTTTACTCTGATTTGGCCACTTAGTTATTCACACAGCAGCTATATCAATGACCACATCTAAGAAAGAACCACATTAGTGGAAATCCACATGTAGGTGAAATGACAAATACAAATTCTTTCTCAACCATATCCTCTTTGGTGCTAGAGTTAGTGCTGGAAGCTATGGCAGACCAAGAGAATTTTATTCCTCTGGTGTATAACTCATACTTTAAAGTGACATAGTGGAGCTTACATATTTTTTAAATCTAAATATTATTAAAATTGGAAATTTATTTGATAGGTAATATAGAAATAAAAGCAAAAGTAACTGTCTAAGTACCATGATTTCATAAGCCACATATAGTTTACCCCACACTTCCTACATAAATCAAATTCAGAGTAAATGCTTAAGAGGCTGTTTAAATGAGTGATTACTCTACCTTCCCTACATAAAGATCCTAAAATCTAATTGCCTATAAGTCCTGGGCAAACCATTTCTCTCAATTACCTAGAACTGGCATCTACAAATCTATCCTAAAGATATTAGTCACCCTAAGTGAAAAAGATCCAGAAACAACCCAATATCTTCCTGTCTTTCATTTACAATACGTTGTATTTTTGCAAACAACATAACCTCTGATTAAAGAAATTTACATATGGTAAGTTCTTCAGCAGTATAAAAATAAAAACCAAGTGAAATATGTGCTCTGATATATATTTTACATTTAAATAAAAACTATTTTATAACCTAGATCCAAAATTTATCTAAGAACTTATTTTTTACAAATGGAAAGTCTAATTCATTATTTTGGTAAATCTATTTTAGATTTAGATTGTGCTAAAACATGAAGGGACACAAATATCTATGTGTGTATATACATACATGTATATATGCAAACATTTACACATGTATATGTCTCTATCATTCAAATTAACATAAACAGAGATACAATAAATTTCCATGAAACTCTTAAATATCTGAGTATATGACTGGGATATGACAATGTGTGGCTATGAAACTATACTGTCTTACGTTTTAGGTTTGCAAATTGTATGTTTACTTCCTTGCTTCAGCAATGACACTTCTGTCCACACTCCCCCAGGTTGCAAAGCCATTCTTACAAAACCTGTTTCTTCTGAAAGATACCTTCACCTTCACTAGTGATAAAGCTCTCTTCCTGATAGTTTTCTACTCATCTGAGCATTTGCCTGTCCAAATGTCCAGCTTGTTATTGATTTTCTGGTCAAACAGAATGAAACTGTGACTATGTAGACTCTTCTATGCTAAGCACAGACTTCCTTATGATTTGCATTTCATAAAGTGGGAAAGAGAAAAAGTTTTCTCAACCAAGAAAAGGAAAAGCATTTTTTTTCTTTTGTATTTTTGCTTTTCCTTGTTTGTTTTTGCTCCCTATGCCTGGCAACTGCAAACTAGGTATTACTGGTAATTTATATAATTATTTTTTTTTAATTTTTTTTTTCAACGTTTATTTATTTTTGGGACAGAGAGAGACAGAGCATGAACGGGGGAGGGGCAGAGAGAGAGGAAGACACAGAATCGGAAACAGGCTCCAGGCTCTGAGCCATCAGCCCAGAGCCTGATGCGGGGCTCGAACCCACGGACCGCGAGATCGTGACCTGGCTGAAGTCGGACGCTTAACCGACTGCGCCACCCAGGCGCCCCTATAATTATTTTTTAACAATTGCTTAAATGTATTAAGTTTCTCAATAAGCAAATCACACTTTTGTTCAGGTCTGAACAAAGGAGCAGCTGCTCAAGGCTCATTTGCCAGTGTTTTTGGCTTGCTCAAAGACTTTAGATTTAGGAGCTCCTGGATGCATTTTCATCCTGCCTTGAGGAGAGGAAAACAAACACATCCTCTGTACTGCTTTTGACCAAGTAGCCATTATTAATATTCTCCTAAACGTCACTAAATTTTAGAATGGTTTCTTTCTGACTATAGGCCCTGATTTTCATTTTCTTAGAGCATTTACTTCAGAAAACTTTTAATTATCAATTCTTCCCTTGCCTCTTTGTGATGTAAATATTCTCTCTCAATTACTTGCCAGTTTTACAATCCAGGAATGTCTTTCTCAAGGACCTGGGAGCCATCCCTTTGAAATACAACCATCATGGAAGAAAAGGCTTCTTTCTCCCAGTATTTGTATGAGGGTAGGAACTTTACTTCAATAAGCTTCAATTAGCAACCACATAGGGCCTAATCAAGTTGACCAAACTCTCCACTAGTTTCCTCCTGTGATTCTCTAGCTCATCCTAGTGCTTAAAATCTCTCCCGATTTTTGTTTTAGCAGAATTAAATTCAACCTCTCCCCTTTACTGCAACAGTCTTAAATAAAGTCATCCTTGCCTGTTTAACTCCATCTGGCACAAATCTTCTTTGAAATTAACAATTGGCTTCTTTTTTTAAAAAAAATCTTTTAGTTTCAAAGGAATGATGGAATATGGATAGAGCACCTATTATATATAGTTCTCATATATATTATTAATCCAAATAAATTACAAGAGATCATGTGATAGATAAAATAAATAAAGTTCACATTTACAGATGGTCATTCAGAGCTGGAAGATGGCATTACCGGAATGCAAACACAGTCACTGAAGGTAAAACCTGGATTTGCTTTTATACATTTGAGCACAGTTGGTTTTTTTACCTGAAGGAATGTGGAGGGGTAGGAACACTGAAGGCTAAAGGCCGGACCTGAATACTCCAAGCAAAACTGGCTGGTAGTTTTATGACTTTCCCATAAGCCTTAGAGAACAGACAGACATCATGAAACAATGGCACTATAAAATATAAACATATCCAGTATGGCCTAGTGGCTCTATGGCAAAAACGCAATCAAAAATTTCTGATGATGAATAATTTTAAAGACTTAACACCATACTAACGACGTGCTAAATTTTATTCCTTCCTTCCCTCTTAACTGGATTGGATTTAGCCAACAAAAATAAACAATGAAAACCAAACACAATAGAAAGCAAATGTTCTTATCAGGTGTGGTTGGATATTTCAATTTAATAAAACAAAGGATCCCCAAAGAATAAGCTTAAATCTACACTTGCAGGTAAGTTTAATAGCAAGAGGACTAGATAGGGCAAAGATCAAAGAATTGAAAGGCTAGGAGTTCTCAACTCAAAATCACAGACTTCTTAATGTTGTTTGGCACTTTTTGACAGACTGTTTTTGAAATAGATTATTCCGATGGCAACTATGATTGTTTCCAACCAGGAATAACTTCGGTTAAATATTTGTCTAGTAATACAAATTAAAATCGTTTGTTAAGCAATGTTTACTTAATATGATATAAGGCATATACTAAACAGAAATTCAGAAGTGCCATTTTATTTTTTTAAGCTTATTTATTTTGAGGGGAACAGAGACAGCACAAGTAGAAGAGGGGCACAGAGAAAGAGAAAGAGAATCCTAAGCAGGCTTCACACTGCCAGCACAGAACCCGATGTGGGGCTGAAACACAAAACCATGAAATTATGACCTGAGCCAAAACCACAGATCTGACACTTAACCAACTGAGTCACCCAGGCACCCCAGAAATGTTGTGTTAAATTGAAGGGTGTTTTTATTGTTATTAATAATAATGTTTAAATTTTTTGTATACCCTAACAAGATTACATTCCAGGTATTAAAAAAATAATGCAGGAGTCATCCAGAATAGCAATTCATTTTACAAACAAAGAAACTAAGGCTCAGATACATTATCTAAGCTACAAATCAACTTAATGACAAAACAGCATCTCTAGACTTCTGGCATAGGCAACCTGACTCCCACACTAGTATTTTTTTCATCATCCTATACTGCATCCTATTTGTGTGCTAATGTAAGTAGGGTTTATAATGTGAGTTCTCTTACAAAGTAATATTATGTATTATTTATAAATTGCATAGTGTATTAGAGTATCCTACAATAATGAATAATATCTAAAATTAGGACAACTACTAGGAAGCACTATACTTCAGATAAACAGTAGAGATTTGAGAGAAAATATACCCATGTATTGTACAAATTATAACATATTCTAAGGAATATACTGTATCATGAAATTTATAGATTGGTTGGATCTTTGAATAAAATGTTATTTGCGTGTATTAGCTTAAAAAAAGTAAAATTCCCAGTTAATTTTTGAAAATCATGACATTCCTTTATCAATCTCTACTTGAAAACCTCGTGTTCTATATTATATTCTGTATATGTAAACTGAATTTAATCTGAAAAACACATATTTCCAAATACCATGAATCATCAAGTTCGTGAAACACAGATTCCATCTATTGCTCAGAATATTAAATATGCCTTCATTTGTTTAAATTTATTTTGTTGCTAACAACTTGTGTATCTACAGAAAAGTGTGCCCATTGGCCTAACTCTCCAACTCCAGTTTCCATAGAAGTTTTAGGGATAGTTAGGAAAGTTCTGAGAGACTTATGTCACACTGGAAGAAGTAAACCCTCCCTAAATAGAGCTTCAGGGAGAAAAATCAGTGTCCTTTTTTATTAACTTTTGAAATTAGTTCACTGCCCAAATTGGACCCAGGATCCAGCTAAACTAGTATTATTAAAAGTTTGAAAGAGAATGTTTTCATGGAATTCAGTAAAGAATTTTTTAATCGTGCACTGTTAAATTCAATTTTCAATCAAAATTCTGAGATAAAATTTTGTAGAGAGAATAAAAACTGAAAAACTAGGAAATTCTAAAAATACAGATAATTGGTCAATAAATGTGTGCAATGTATCTTAACTAAAACAGAAAAGTGAAATTGAATGAAACAGTAAGGGGAACATATGGATCCACAGAAATGTTTTCATCTGATTCAAACAGAACACCCTATCCCCAAAAATAACCGTCCTTACTTGTAAAGAAAAAATGATGTTTTTTTAATTTGAGAGAGGGGGGTGGGGGAGGAAGATGGGCAGAAAGAGAGGGAGAGAGAGAATCTTAAGCAGGCTTCATGCTCAAAGCAGAGCCCGATACAGGGCTTGATCTTACAACCCTGGGATCATGACATAAGCCAAAATGAAGAGTCGGGTACTCAACCAACTGAGCCACCCAGGCACCCCACAAAAACATGGATTTTTAAAGACTTTCCAAAATTGAAATTTATGTATGCTATAAAATTAGAGGGAGATAGATCACATTACAATCCAATTCAACTACTTCTATCTTTAGGAGAATATAAATTTGGTAGAAATTTTCTCTAGTTTGGAAACACTATCAAAATATTTAAAATGATATTATTCAAGTTAGCAGTTCTACTTATAATATACACAAATATCTGAAAGAAAACAATTGAATGATTATAAAAAGGTATTTGTATACAAAGGCTTATGAAAATGTTACTCTTGTGGTGAAAATTCTGAAATAACCTAAAGGTCTTACTACATAAGACTGTTACAATTATAGCACATCCATTCATACTGTATATTAAAATTTTACACTGTATAAAAATACGTCATGACACAGAAACTTGTTTGTAGCAGATCATACAGTGAAAAATCAAGTTTTAAAACACATGTAGAGCTTGGTCCCATATTATACACATAAACACACATATGCTCACAGTCTAAAAGATTACATGCAAATTATTTCAACAGATACATGCCAAGGTTATAGGATTAAGGATGATTATTTTTTCATTGCTTCTTTATATTTTTTTATTGTGGCAAAACACATAAAGTTTACTATCTGTTAAACATACAGCTTTAAGTGTACAGTTCAGTTGCATTATATTTATATTGTTGTGTAACCATTACCACTATTCATCTCCATAAATCTTTTCATTTTGCAAAACTAAAACTCTACCCATTTAACAATAAATCCTCATTACTCCATCCCTACTGCCCCTGGCAACCTCCACTCTATTTTCTTTAACTTCCCCTCCAGCTGATTTTTCAAAAAAAGGGGGCAGAAACAATGTAGCAGAGAATAGTGCTACATAAATCATAAGTCATTGAGATATAAGACTGGCCAGCAAGCAGCATTGTGCAGACTTATCCTTCATATTAAAAATGCTAACATTCGGGGCGCCTGGGTGGCGCAGTCGGTTAAGCGTCCGACTTCAGCCAGGTCACGATCTCACGGTCCGTGAGTTCGAGCCCCGCGTCGGGCTCTGGGCTGATGGCTCAGAGCCTGGAGCCTGTTTCCGATTCTGTGTCTCCCTCTCTCTCTGCACCTCCCCCATTCATGCTCTGTCTCTCTCTGTCCCAAAAATAAACGTTGAAAAATAAATAAATAAATAAATAAATAAATAAATAAATAAATAAATAAAAATGCTAACATTCAGGATAAAAGGAAAAGATGACCTTACCTTGAAATATTGAGATATTTCCTATTAATGGTCATACAATGGTTTCTAACATTTACCGTTGCAATTAAACCTGTGATGAATACTTTTATACATAAATAATTTCTTCTCATTTTCTTAGAAAATACTCTAACATGGAATATCCAGACCAAAGACTAAAGAGATGATTTTAATGGTACAGTTGTTAATACAAATAAGTCTTATTGGCTGAAAAAAGAGCTCGTCTTTGTAAACACTGTACCACATATATTTCATTAGAAATTGGATAGCAAAGATTTTTTAAAACCTAATTTAAAATTGATTCCATGACCAAAGTAGATATTCTTTGCATCCTGTAAATGTCTAGTTTCCGAAATATTTCACATATGCAAAAATATCACTAAATATAAATCATAAATATAAAATTTAAGTCAGATTTATTTTGAAGAATACCATACCCCACAGTTTCTTCTTCTCAATGTCATGTTTAGAATATCAGGTATTTCTATAAAGAACAGTCTTTTAATTACTCATTACTGATGTTTACAGTTTCATGAAGAAAAGAACGATTGCCCACTTTTATGTATCACTAGACAGTTCCAATGATTTCATTGTAATCTGTCTCCTTATTTTTTTACAGCAAAAGAACATGAAAATACTGCTTATCATTACATGGAAATACACAAAATGCAAGATAAGTAACTGAAATATTTTTCCAATAAAAATAGCATAGTTTTTAAAAATGTATCCATTATCCATTGATTTAAATATAGTGACTGCTCGGGGCGCCTGGGTGGCGCAGTCGGTTGAGCCTCCGACTTCAGCCAGGTCACGATCTCGCGGTCCGTGAGTTCGAGCCCCGCGTCAGGCTCTGGGCTGATGGCTCAGAGCCTGGAGCCTGTTTCCGATTCTGTGTCTCCCTCTCTCTCTGCCCCTCCCCCGTTCATGCTCTGTCTCTCTCTGTCCCAAAAATAAACATTGAAAAAAAATTTTTTTTTAATAAAAAAAAATAAATAAATAAATATAGTGACTGCTCTCATTCAGAATTTCTGATTTCATCAGGTCTGAGACTGTAGCATTATTAGTCAACATACTTGATTTACATGGTTAAGTATTCTATGCATTTTCTAACCTGTTCCAATTTCTTAAATAGAATATTTTTCCCCTAAAGTGTTCAAAATACTAAATTGAACCAATGGGCCAAAGGAAACTCCTGTTAATCATGCATCATGGAACACATTTAATTTTTAAAAATCCTAATGACTTCAGTACTTTTATTATTTCTTTACAAATAGATTGCAGTTATTTCTGAATAGTTCTAACAGAGTATTTTCTCGAAATACTTCATTAAATCTTTGCTTCAGATACTTCATGTAACAAAAATATTTCTTGCAGATAAACTTTAAGAAATCAAAATATATTTTTGAAATATATTTCAATATTTTTAAGCAAGGTTGTAATCAAAATATTTTAAATAAATATCTAGTTTCATTATTTTTCCAAATTATATATATATTACTGTATAAAATATGAAATAAAATCTGAAGATATTATTCACTTACACACAAAATATAATTTCTTAAAAGCAAAAATATTTTGGGGCACCTGTATGGCTCAGTTAGTCGAGCATCCTACTCTTGATTTTGGCTCAGGTCATGATTTTGCGGTTCGTGAGTTTAAGCCCCATGTCAGGCTCTGCACTGACAGTGCAAAGTCTGCTTGAGATTCTCTCCCACTCCCTCTGCTTCTCCTCTCTCAAAAATAAATAATATTTTTTTAAAAAGCAAAAATATTTTAATTTTGTTATCATACAAATAGTTACAAAATACTCTAGAATTTATTCTTAATATATAACAAAAGTAAAAATTAAGGGCAGGAAGGTAAATTTTATCCACATTCTATTAATACAGAAGACTAAAGACAAGGGGTAATTAGAGCTGTCCAAATTCACAAACAAAATGAAAAATAAATTATATGGCATCTGTAAAATCATACTACATTCTCCCATTCTATTTGTTTAAAAAAAAAAAAGGAAGTTATAGAGGAAGAAAAGGATAAAAGGATTTAGCATGCTAGATACAGATTAAGAATACAATTTGGAAGGAAAATGACCCAGATACAGATTTTTTAAAGCATTTGTACGTTAACAAGACCAAGGATTCTACAAAACACTTTTTCAAAAACAGGACTGCAAACATTATAATGAGATTTAAAAAAAATGGAGATGGCTAAGGTAAAGAAAGAGCTGGTAACTGAAAATAATACCATCACAGAGAATAAATCAGATATATTAGAAGATACAAGTATTTTCTGAACATCAAATTAATGGAAAACTAAAAATAATCACTGTGAATGTGGAGAAAAAGTGAAAATAGTTATGAAATTAGAGATGAGAAATATAGAGGTCAGAGAAACATGATTACTAGAGTCATTTAGTGTCCCCGAAGAAGAAAATCTAATAAATGAAATTTTATAACACTGAAAAATCATAGTACACAATTGCATGTAATTTAAGGAAAAATTTGAATCTGCAGATTAGAAGGGCCCTATTCTGTACAGAATTGTTAACATAAAGCATCATCAAGGTATTTCTTGGCTAAGTTATTCAATCTTTATATTTTTTTTTTAATTTTTTTTTTCAACGTTTATTTATTTTTGGGACAGAGAGAGAGAGAGAGAGCATGAACGGGGGAGGGGCAGAGAGAGAGGGAGACACAGAATCGGAAACAGGCTCCAGGCTCTGAGCCATCAGCCCAGAGCCTGACGCGGGGCTCGAACTCACGGACCGCGAGATCGTGACCTGGCTGAAGTCGGACGCTTAACCGACTGCGCCACCCAGGCGCCCCTCAATCTTTATATTAAAGGAAAATATTTCAAGGAACTGGAAGAAAAGCAAATTATCTAGAATAAAGGAGGTGATTGGACTCCCCCCAGACTTCTCAGAAAAATTCAATGGCAGACTACAACAGAAAAAAGTCAACACTCTAAGGGAAAGAGAGCATTAAACAAGAATATTATAACAAGTCAAGTTATTGCTCAAACCTAAAAACAAAAGGCAATTAGGTCCTTCCTATAAAAAATTATCGGATCATGAATATCAACAAAACAGATAAATAGGTTGCAAAATGAATCTTCATGTTAGAAACTATGAAAAAATAAAAATGATGTTGGCAACAAAACCTATGATATGGAGAGGTGGGTAAAACCTGATATGTGTTCATTACCTCTTAATGATCTTCATGATGTTTTAATTTAGCAGAATAGTTTTGGAATTGATAAATATTGTGGGAAAAGGAAATTATCTTAACTCTAGCAATCTCTGTAATTTCCCTTTATTTTCTCTAAATTAATTAAAATATTTTTCTTAATTTTAAAATACCACTTACGGTATAATTTCATTCTAAAAGAGTTATTTCTACCTATTTAGTCATCCTTTTCTTTAGCTACCCATCCATCATTAGATTTGCGTGTATGCCTAAAAATGTTTTCAAAATGTTTACCAATCATTAATGTTGGTTACTCACAGATGGATGATATTTTTTGTACCTTATTTTTTAATTGCATGCTTCCATATTACTTGTATGATTTAAAATACATCTTAATAATACTTTCAAAACAAAAAATGATCCTTTATAACTATACCTAATAGAACCACGAACTATTAAAATAATAAAACGCACTGATATGTGTGATCCTATTTGTGTTCACATAAAATAAAAATGGGCATGGTAAATGACTGGAAAAATACTCAAGAAATCGATCCACCTTAGAGAAAGGCACAAGAAAAAAAGAAAATAGAAAAAAAATAATAATGGACTATTTTTTAGAGCAGTTTTAGGTTCAAAAGACTATCTTGTGCTCCACTGAATTGCCTTTACTCCTTTGTCAAATCAGTTGACTGTATTTGTGTGAATCTATTTCAGGCCTCTCTATTCTGTTTCATAGAAGAGGAAGGCTTTTCAGTTTCTACTTTGTATACTTTTATATGTTACTTTTCTAAACACAATTATCACCTTTCACCAGAAGGAGGTTCACTAAATTTTTTAAAGTATTTATCCTTGAGTGATAGAATTACAGATATTTTTTCTGTGTTTGCCTGAATATTTTTCCATGCATTATGTATATATTATTTGGTCATCAAAATAATAATTAAAAACCTCATAATTATTATCTTTTAAGGAAATAAAAGAGACTTTTTAAAAAAAGAAGAAAAATGAAAGATCTTTAAAGGAGAATAAGAAATCTAAATTATTATCACTTATATAAAAGCCCTAGCAGTGTTATAAAGGTGTCCATGTGATGGAAAATCATTTAGAGTATGAAGAGTCAGAGCAAAAGCAAGATGAAGGTGGAGTCTATGGAAGTGTGGCAGCTGAGCATTCTCTATTAGAGCTCAAACAGCATGAAAGGTCCATACCACAGAGAGATGAAGAGAATGACCACATAAGAGGAGGGTATCCCAACCTGAATGTCAGAGCCCAAGTTGGGTAAGAAATGCATTGACTGATATGGGTGAAAATGCCCAAATCTGGTGATAGGTCTTCCTCATGTGGACTGGTGGGTAATCCTAAACAGAAGTCAATGAGGCCGGAGGGTGGCCATATAGAGAGTAACCAGGCATGGGGTATCAGGCAATGTGGTAAGGTGGGCAATCGCTTGGAGGCATACAGTGAGATGCAGACTGCAGAAACAATACCTGAGTTTCACTAGCAAGGAGAAGACAACTCTACATAATAAAGGAAACCAGTGAGAAGGTACAAAACTGAGCTGCTGTGGGATAGTGAAGAGGAGGGATGTGAAAGCTGGGAAGGGGGAAAGAAGCAACATTTCCAGAAACTGAATGAAATGCCATGTGCTATGTGATATGCTCCCCTCCCTCACTCTCTCCACTATTCAGAAATTATTATTCAATAAACAATCTAAAACTTTCAGTGGTTTAGAAAAGCAAAGATTCATTTCTTCCTCCCGAATCTACAGATGTTGAGTGTGGCTGGGTTGAACCTGGCTGGGTTCTTAATGTCAGCTAGGCTTACATTCACATATGCAACAGGTGTGTGTCATTCTGAGATGCAGGCTTAAGAGCACATGCCACCTGAGTATGTTCTTTTCATGGTAAATGGCAGGAGTTCAAGAAGACAACTGGCTTCTGCCACGTATCTGGCCAACCCAAGTCAGTGAGATATGAAGTAAACTCTACCCAATTGGGAAGAAGCAGGAAGAAGTGGATATTTGCTAAATAAATCCCACCACACATCCTTCAGTAAAGCTGGGAATGTAATGCTTATTTGGTGAATCAAAAGAGTATGCTGAGTTTTGCAATAATCTCTGTGTAAAACTGAAAGTACAAGGCTAAGTCAATGAGAACAACAAAAACCTGGATTATGTTTTCATTTCTTCCATATAAAAAGAAAATGAACTCACATTTTGTTAATCAACATCTGTTTATTAGATTCCATTCTATGTAATTTGTCTCTTTTTTTTTCCCCACAACAGTCAAAAGGTAAATACAACTATCCTAATTTTTAGCTAGGAATATAAACTTAGAAAGGTTACAATTCTTTCTCACATTCCTATAATTCATGTGTTTAGGGTTTTTTACTATATATATATATTTTTTTAAGTCACTTTTTAGAATGTTAGTTTATCTTGCCACACAAAATTATTTAATGATCACACACAGCCTCTTACATTAGGGAGAAAAATACTGCATTTTATCTCAAGATATTTCATGGAAAATTAATGATGCTGGTGTCAAAAAAACATCAATATGTCTTGTCTCAAAACATGTGAAGGGCTTGGATTAATGTTTTTTGTTTTGTTGTTTTTGTTTTTTTTTTTTTTTTGCAATCTCAGGAGGAGGCGCGTGGAGTGAGAGGAAGCCACCCTGGTTAGCACCTCCCTGCAAATACTACCCCTACATGTCCTTGTTCGCAGACTCGCCTACAGGCAGATCAATCCCCTCTTTTCAGGGTGTTTTAGAAAGAAAACCGAGGTGTAGGCCCTGAACACGTTTCAAAACTTCAGCTGATTATGAACGGGAGGCAGAGCTCTGCCCCACAATCGTACCAGGTAGAAAAGAGCTTCCGCGGTTAACTAGGTGCTTGGAGGCGACGCGGCCGTGGCCTAGCAGCTGCCGCAGGGGAACAGGCCCAGCGTCTTCTTGAGCTCATTGTAGCTCCAGTGCAGCTGCTCCACCTTGGCGTAGTGCTGCGCAAGCGCCTGGCTCAGTTCCTGCAGGAGATGCTCGTTGGTGCCGACCACGGAGCTTGTCGTAGTGCTATATATATTTTTAAAGTTTATATAAAGTTTATATATTTGTTTTGAGAGACAGTGTGTGCAAGCGAACAGGAGAGAAGTAGAGAGGGAGACAGAGAATCCCAAGCAGGCTCCACACTGTCAGCACAGAGCTCGATGCAGGGCGTGAACTCACAAACTGTGAGACCATGACCTGAGCCAAAATTAAGAGTCAGACGCTTTACGACTGAGCCACCCAGGCACTTCTGGTTAAGGTTTTAATTCAAGAAGAATGTATCATTGAGGGGATTAGGACTAAGTCTCCTAACTTTGTTTCCTTAAATTCTGTGTCTATTTAGATCCATGAATCACAGGGCTGCAGAGCCAAAGAAAGTTATTTACATCCTCCCTACAATCGAGCATTCACAGGGTCATGAAAATCATACTACAAACCTTCCACCCACAAACTCCAATATCTGTGTTTCACCTGTTGTTCCCACCTAAGAACATCCAATTACTATAGTAATAAAGACTCTGGCATAGGCTTTTCTCACATTCCTGTCTGCCTGCTGACCAGCACGGATGCTCTCCCAAGAGGCACTGCATGATATGACTTGCCCCCTTCTCAGGGGAAACGTAAGTAATAAAAATATTTCAATGGCATTAGCTTCTCCATGTCAGCATGCGTTCACCCCTATAAATCAAAACCCCTGGCATAAAATCCCTTAATGTTAAGAGGCATTAAGACCCCATACTTCTTTTTGTGCTCACCTACTGGGATGCCTAAGAGGTCCCTATGGTTTGCACTCTCTCATAGTGCAATGAATAATAAACCCAACTTGCTCAACTACAGGTGTGTCCCTGGTGGTCTTCACCTGGAGGGCACTGACAGTGCCAAAAGACAAAGCATCAAGGTTTGAAGGGATAACTGGTTCATCAAGGTCCCACAATTAGTTCATCACCGAGAGTGATTTGAATCTAGCCTTCCCCACATCAACATACATATCATGACATCTTGTGCAGTAGGATGGACATCTACCAGATTTTTTAAAAATATAACTTTCTTATTGAAAAGCAGACCTAATGTTTTAACTCTTCCAAGCAAAAATTTACTTGCCCTGTGGCCATCAATCCCCTGCAGCAATCTTTCTCTGTAGCTCCTCTCAGCCATCTCCTCTTCATGGCCACACACTGCAATTTGTCATTAACAATAACTGCACTCTCTATAATCTCATTTCAACACCACCTCTCACATGTCCAGCTCACACTGTCTAGTCACAAACACCAAAAATCCTTCCAAACAACCCCCATCTGTCTTTCATAAATCTTACCACTTGTTTCACTGACCTTTACCCATATACCACCATACCATCACCTCCCTACTTACTTGATTAAAGTCTTTGGTCATTTCTTAATATTTTCTTACTTGCCCCTTTTCTTACTTGCTGGCTAAACCAGTCTTATTTAAAACTATTTACTTGAGGGGCGCCAGGGTGGCTCAGTCAGTTGAGCATCCAACCTCACTTTGGTCATGATCTCACGGTTCATGGATTCCAGCCCCACGTTGGGCTCTGCAATGGCAGAACAGAGCCTGGAGCCTGCTTCAGATTCTGTATCTCCCTCTCTGTCTCTCTACCCTTCCCCTACCTGTGCTCCCTCTCTCAAAACTAAGTAAATAAACTTAAAAAAAATAAAACTATTCATTTGAGACACTGATCTGATTGAAGAAAAAGACAAAGCTATGCTGTCCTCACTTTCCTTCATGGAAGTGCACCTCAAGTGGGCCCTTAATACTGAACAGCAATGATAAGCTATTTCCTTGGTGTCCTTCTCTTTAACCATTTCATATTTTCTTTTTTCTCAAACCTCTTCAAATTTGCTCTCAGCTGGTGTCCTTGTTTTCTGATTCATTGAGAAAAAAGACAGTAAAATTCCACAGGCTCCCAGGACATCTATCCACCTGTTTGCAACTTGCCAAAAATATTTTATTTTCTTTCCAGTTACTGTAGGTGAAATTTCCACCTTTTTAGCAAAAGCTTAGCCTCTCCTCCTGTACACTAGAGCCCACCCTCTCAAGCTAATTCACAGCATGGATCCAGCAATTCCCCACCACCACCTCTCAAGTAACTCATGGATCATCAATATTTTTTTCTACTATATAATGAAAATCAAAATAAATGCATACTGATGTTTTCTCACAAAAACAGCATTATGACCATACCCCCTCCAGCTATTACTACCTTACTTTTTTCATTTTCCTTACAGTAAAATTTTTGAATTACTGCCAATAATAACGCCTCCAATTTCTCCCCATTCTCAATGCAATTCCCCTTATCCTTTTGCACTTGACTGATATCATTCTTACTGTTCTCCACCAAGATCTCCATTTTGTGAAATCCAATAGTCATTTCTCAATCTTAGTATTAATATAGCAACATTTGTAACACGTGATTATTGCCACATTCCTTGAAACACTTTTCTTCATTTGGGTTCCAAGACACTGCAATTGTCCTACTGATCTGGCTACACCTTTTCAGTCAACTTTTCTAGATGCACATCATTTCCAATGTTGAAGTGTTCCAGATCACTCCATTTATACCTTCACTTTTCTTTTTAAAAACTGGAATCGGGGCGCCTGGGTGGCGCAGTCGGTTAAGCGTCCGACTTCAGCCAGGTCACGATCTCGCGGTCCGTGAGTTCGAGCCCCGCGTCAGGCTCTGGGCTGATGGCTCGGAGCCTGGAGCCTGTTTCCAATTCTGTGTCTCCCTCTCTCTCTGCCCCTCCCCCGTTCATGCTCTGTCTCTCTCTGTCCCAAAAATAAATAAAAACGTTGAAAAAAAAATTAAAAAAAAAAAAAACTGGAATCGTCTTTGAACCCTAACATAGTCCACATCCAAAGTAAGAGCAAATCATGTCAGTGCCAATTGAAAAAAAAAAAAAAAAAAAACCTAGAATTCTGTACCTGGAATCTTTTTTTTAAAATCTATGCTCATTTCTGGATGATTTCACTCAAACTCATGAAATTCGAAATTTACCTATATATTAATGATTTCCACACTGAGAGTTTCAGTCTGGTCCCCTCTTCTGACCTCTAAGCTAGATCAGGTCTCTAGCTGCCTAACTGATACTTGCACTTGGTTGTCTATATGCAACTCACCTTTAGCATATCCAAACTGACCTCCTGACTCTGAAACACAGACCTGCTCTCTACACTGCCTTCTTGATTTTAGAACAGGTTAGCCCATTCCTATACCCAGTTCAAAACTCTTCTGTCCTTTCTTTCTCAAAGGCCTATAATAAATTAAATGTTCATTTTACTACTTTCAAATGCATCCAAAATTTGACCACTGCTATGAGCTTATTCTAGGCCACCATTATCTCCAATCTACATTTCTATTATAATATTTTAGATTATATTTTGACTAGACTTCTTGATTCTTCCCGTCACCTTAACCCTAAATATATAAAAGGGTAATTTCTTCCCAAAGTTTATAAGCTGCCTCCCTTCTATTTATTGTAATCTCTCTTTCAGCCTTCTATTATCTTACTTCAATTTATTTATTTGCTTGTCTAAATTACAACTATGTCCTTTTCAATTGTCTCCATGGCTCCAATGTAATTATTGTCTAATCCATTCCACCACATTACTTCCAGCATAACCTTTGTAAAACAACAGTCATTGTATTGCTTGAAACTGTTCAATGAATTTCTACTTCCTACATATTAGATGCTTAGCTACTCAGTGACCCAAGGAGAGACCCTCCAGTACTGGCCACAATGAAATATCAGACTTGTATCAGACCAAAAATCTTCTGCCAAAAACAACTATAAAAGGTGAACAGTATAACTGAGTGCCTATCTTCAGACACTGGAGCACAATCAACTCAGGTAAGACTCGAGGTGCTAATATCAAAGGAAGGCAATTTCAGAAGAGTCCTACATTCAACCCAGCAGAAAAGGAAAGTGCAATTTAAGCATAAAACAGCAGCCTCACTTGCAGAGGAGAAAGAAGTTGAACTTTAGGTCCAACTAAAGGTGTCAGAATTTGAAGAGCAATATGTTGGTGATGAGAAAGTCACAGAAACGTGAGCTCTAAAATTCTACATTTAATTTTTCTTTGATGTTTCAGCTGACTCCTAAACTCACATATACAGGATGTATCGTAAAAACAATACAGATCAGTGTGATGTGGCAAAGCACATGAGTGGGAGGATAAACAGATGAGCAGTGATTTCGCACATGCTATTCCTTCCACTTGAAATATACTTCAACAACATGGTGCTTAGAGGCAATAGGCTGTTGTTCAAACCCCCACCAAAATGGTTAACTGCAACTCTCATTAGAGCCCTTAGAAGAGCCAGGCTTAGGAATAAGAGCAACACCTTAAGAATAGATGCTGAAAAAGGTCAGCCCCTTACAAAGCTAAATACCAAAATGCAACAATAACGAAGTGAATTGTTGGTTATCCCTCTGTCTTCCAATAGAAAAAGTATACTGGGAAGAACATTGCTGGGAACTTCATCCAGAACGTCTATAATTCTGTATACACAACTTGTGGATCTCAATAAAACTTTTGACTACATGACAAAAAGGAAGGGAGAGAGGGGGGAAGGGAAGAGAAAGAACTAAGCACCACCCCACACACAAACAGAAACAGATTCGTGTTAGTGAACAGATGAATGTTAGTGTAGGTAGGGGAGGACGGCCACCACGGCAGTCAGTGCCTTTTTAGTTCTCTTCTTTGGCTGGTCGGCATACTACACTGCCGCCTCACAGTTTTCCCTTTGGGAACACCTGTCGCCACACTTCGTGAAACCAAGTAAGGGCCCCGAATCCTATTCCCCTCCCCCCTAATTTCCAGAAATTAAACCGGCTAGAGATGTAGGAGGAGAGTAAGCTCCAGGACTGAGGCTTCGGTCATTTACCGGGTAAGAAGCGTATCAAAACAACAAAAACGAAAGCATGGGGGTACCTGGAGAACTTTACTGCAGAACGAGGCTTCTAGGTCCTGGGTCTCCATGTTGACGCAGGTCCTTTCTTGGAAAAGGCACCCTTCCCACAGGCCACCGTGCTTTCCGGCACTCAGCTAATTGCTCGTGGACGGAGAAAGACACACAGCTGCGCACTGGAGAATTCTGAAGTTGGGGGTGGGGCGGCGTGCGTGAAGGGCCCGGAGCACCTGGGTTCCTACAGCGCACCAGCTACAGCGCGCACGCCCGTGTGCACGTGCAGTGGAGTTTAGCCCTGCTGCCGGGCTACAGTTCTCTCTGCGTTGGAAAGTGAGAGGCTGAGGAGCTTGAGGCACGAGTCCTGCTCCCGTGACCTAGTGCTGGAGTGCCAGAGAGAGCAAGGAAAAGAAGGGAGAGAGGTCGGGCCCTGTGGATTCATCCAAGCGGTGCTCAGCCGGCTCCCCAGGGCGATGAAAACGCTTTTGTTCTTCTGCGGAAGGAAAGGTGAGTGGTGCTGTGGCTCGTCCTCAGGTCAGAGGGGAGGCCTCGCGGGCGGGGGCATGAGGAGTGATAGCCCAGGGCTCACAGAACTGAACTCGGAAAATACGTTCGGACACCACGTGGGGAACACGGCGAAAGTGACGGACTGACATCCAGTCTTTTGTTGGAGATCTTAGCCTCAAGGAAAAAGTCATAAAGGACAAGTAATAGGGGCCATGTGGCCATAAATGACGGGGTATGGCTGCAAACGGGTGGGGACAGGTTCTGAGGAAGGTGTATGCTCCTGCCTCCACTTCTGCCTGGACCTGGACGGGGTCTTCTGCCTCCCCTTGGAGGCCTGGTGTGTCTCTTTCTAAGGCTCTTCAGCAGCAGGGACCCAACAGCCCTCCTTCCAATGTCCTCAGAGAGAGTAGCTTTTTGCTTGTTGGGCACTTTTAAATAAATCAGAAAAACAAAAACAAATTATGTGACATTAACAGTAATAAAACTCCATTAGAAAATAAATTAGCTGTGACTCTGTTATAGGACAGTTTAGTCACATCTGTAATGTGGCCTAGCTGACGTTAGAATTTATGTAGAAATAAAGTTACAAAAATGCATTCTTTTACATTTGCCCAACAGCCTTAATGTTAGAACATTGCTGCGGAAAAAACAGGCAATATGAGAAAACATCTATAATATTTTAACTTCAATGTCTGGAAAAGGCTTTTTTTGTTTATATATTTTTTTTAAAGTTTATTTATTTTAAGAGAGAGCAGGAGAGAGAAAGGCAAGAGAGAGAGAGAATCCCAAGCAGGCTCCATGCTGTCCGCACAGAACCCCACTTGGGGCTCAATCTCACCCTGAAATCATGACCTGAGTGCAAATCAAGGGTCTGACCGAGTGAACCACTCAGTGCCCATGGAAAAGCTTTTTAATAAAATTCAAATAATATGCACACATGTACACTCACACATAGAGTTGTAAAGGACCAGAAAATATTTCCTTTTCTGCTATCTCAGACTAAGAATCAGTGTCACTTAGTATTCACAATTAGTAATGTTTTTCCATCATTATTGCTATTCCATTTTAGCCAGGAATAGGAAATGATTGTTTACAATTACTATACTCAACAGAAATAAAATATGAAATATCTAGATATAACCTTAGAATTTGTGGAAGTATTTGAAATAGCAAAACTTTCCTAAGGATCATTAAAAAAAAAAAAAAAAAAAAAAAAGGATGAGGTATTTCATTGTGATCCCCAATAGAATCACTCATTCTTAAAATATGGTCTATTCCCACACTAACCTTCAACTCAGTTAAATTCAGTGAGACTATCAACCAAATTTTTATTTTAATGAAATTACATAAAGTGACCATTGAGGAATACCATAGTTGTAATGATAAGATATTTTAGGGGAAAAAATTAACAGAACTTCCCTTCTGAATAATAAAATAATTTCTAGAATTTCGTTAATTAAACTAGAGTCTAATGAAGAGAAGAACCACAAATATTATGAGATAGAATTAAAAAGTCACTGTAGCAGGATTTAATATTACCTGGTTATCATCATGGTTCTGTGTTCCATTCATACTCCCAGTCTGTGGATCACAACTCCATACCTTCTCTATCATCAAATATTCAATAATCCATCCACCTGTCTCCTGCTCAACTGATAGCTTGCGTCCTATTTCATAGAAGAAAAAAAAAGAAAACTAGAAAATATATGCCTACAGATCTATGGGCATTATAGATTGTAAGATGTTCCATTACTTGAAGTACCAATATGAAATTTTAAAACAATTATAATTATAATAAATCATCAATTATAAGTTATATCTCAACATTAGAGATGGTAAAATGAAAAAAAATGAATTATTACAGTGGTATGCCTAAATACAGTATTATGTCTAATCTTTAAAACAACTCTATTAAAAAAGTATAATTGTCTTTGCCTTATTTAACTCAAACAAAAATTTTGTTAAATAGCGGTAATAGTACAAAAATGCTAATGTTAATATTTGTTATTAGTTAACGTTTATTGAGCACTTAATTTAACAAGAAGTTATTCAAAAAGTTTTCACGGATTCATACTTAGTCTTCATACCTGGGTCCTATTAAATGGTTATTATCATCATTTCCATCTTACCGATAAGGAAACTAAAGCACTAAAAGGAGAAGAAATAGCTTGTAATTGATAGGTAAACTAGAATCTAACCCCAACTTGGTTTTACTCGCACACATTGTTCTGTCATCTTAGGAAATGTATTAGTTTGCTAGAGCTATCATAAGAAAGTACCACAAACTTACACAGAACAGATTGTTTCATACTCCTGGAGGTTAGAATCTGAGATCAAGGGGTTGGCAGGGTGGGTTCTTTATGAGAGCTGTGAAAGAGAATGTGTTCATACCTCTCATGTAGCTTCTAGTGGTTTGTTGGCAATCTTTGGTGTTTGTTGGCTTCTGCTTCATCACACAGATCCCTGACTATGTATACATTGTGTTCTCCCTCTGTGTGTATGTATTTGTCCACATTTCCCCTTTTTATAAGGGCAGAGTCATACTGGATTAGAGACTCCATTGTAACTTATTACATCTGCAATGACCATCTTTCCAAAATAAGGTCATATTTTAAGGTAAAGGAATAAGGACTTCAACATACAGATTTTAGAGAGACAGCAGTCAGTGTTAACAGATACTTACATTTCATCAGATAAAAAGGTTATCTTAAGGTTTATTTAGGAATACAGTAAAACCTTGGTTTGCAAGCATAATTCATTCTGGAAGGCTTCACTGCTATCTTTTGACTCAATAGAATCTATCTCTTTTCATGAAACTTTAACAAGGAACCTATCCAATGACACTTGCTTTTGCCTCCTTTTGAGGATTTCATAGAAATGGGACATTGCATTGTTGTTAAACAGATTCATCTCTCACACTGCTACAGCCTTATTCAGGTGGTACTTTTCTACAAAATTTTGCAGTTTCCCACATTTTACACATCTCCCTAATCTCATTTGAGGGATTCCTCTTCCTTTTTCCCCTCCTCCTCTGCACACGAGATGCAGAGTAGACTACTTATAAAATCTTGCAATTTCGGCCACTCACATACCTGGTTCATACTTCTCAGTGATTTCCCATAATCATCTCCTTCTTACCACCTTTTTCGTCAGCGTTTTTCTGCATGGGGGCCATTGTATACACTTGCACAGATATTGACTACAGTACAGTATTAACAAACTCTTTCCATATACTGTATTTAATGTAACTGGCAATAAGGCAGCAGAGAAAAGGGTCTCCACCTTCAGGCAGCCTGACCTAGAAGGGAGCAAAGCATTCCTAAACTTACTCTTATATGGAAAAGCAAAGGACTGTCCATAGGTTCTTTGAAGTGACAAAAAATGCACTCGTGCCAGTTGGACACCTTCCAACATTCTGAAAAAATCACTGATTTCTGCCCAACGCTGCAGCCTAAGACCAAGCATCAACCATGGGAGATGATCGCCCACAATCCCGCAGAAAGAGAGACAGAGAGAGGAACCCTTATGTCGGTTGTGATCATGTGATGTTTGGCGCCATGTACTACTGATATTGCAAGACATCGCTCTTTAATCAAGTTAAAATATATTAGAAATGTTTGCTTGTTTTGTGGAACACTCACAGAACAAGTTACTTGCAATCTAAGGTTTTACTGTGTATTGCTTTGATGACCTAAGAGTAAGATAATGTTTGATGTTTACAATCAATTGATAAATTGTATCTTTTAAATTATGAGGTAATGTACTAGAAGACCCTCAAAAGGCCCTTCCTTTCAGGAGTTCTGCTTTCCATTTGTCCTAGGCTAGTAACCATCCAGCTGTGGTGATACTCCTGGTGGAGAAAAATGCTGACTGTATTTGGGCACAGTTGATGAAAACTTTGGAATACTCTATTTCTAGAATTTATTGTCTGGTTTTAATAATATAGTGCCAGGAGGAAAAATACACAGCTATCCTGCCAGAACACAGTGTAGACCAAAACTTTTGTGATAACAAAAGAAACACTTCTCTGTATTTTGCTACCTATGGCCAAAATATATAAGCATCTATAAACAATTATATGCTAGCAAATTAGACAACCTAGAAGAAATGAATAAACTCCTAGAAACAGAATCTTCCATGACTGAATCATGAAGAAATAGAAAATCTGAATAGACCAATTGCTAGTAATGAAGTGAAATCAGTAATCAAAAAACTCCCAACCAACAAAAAGTCCAGGTCAAGATGATTTCACAGGTGAATTCTACCAAACACTTAAAAAAGTATTACCTGTTCTTCTCAAATTATTCCAACAAATTGAAGGGAAAGGAGCACTACCAAACTCATTTTATGAAGCCAACATTACATTGATACCAAATACTGACAAGACACTACAAAAAAGAAAATTACAGACCAATATCCCTGTAGATCCAGAAGTCCTCAACAAAATACTAGCAAATTAAATTCAACAGTACATTCTAAGGGGCATATACCATGACCAAGTAAGATTCATTAGAGATGCAAGCATGGTTTAACATCTTTAAATCAATCAGAGTGATATACAACATTAACAAACGAAGGATAAAAATTATACTATCATCTCAATAGATGCAAAAAAAAAAAACATTTGACAAAATTCAACATCCACTTCTTTTTTTTTTTTTTAATTTTTTAACGTTTAGTCATTTTTGAGAGACAGAAAGAGACAGAGTATGAGCGGGAAGGGGCAGAGAGAGAGAGGGAGACACGGAATCTGAAGCAGGATCCAGGCTCTGAGCTATCAGCACAGAGCCCAATGCAGGGCTTGAACCCACAAATAGTGAGATCATGACCTGAGCCAGACACTTAACAAAGTGAGCATCCAGGAACCCCTCAACACCCATTTATTATAAAAACTCTTTTAAAAAATGGGTATACAGGGAATTTACCTCAACAAAATAAAGGTATAGATGATAAACCCACAGCTAATATCATACTTCAGTGGTGAAAAGCTGAAAGCTTTTCCTCTAAGATCAAGAACAGAACAAGGATGCTCACTCTTGCCATTTTTATTCAACATAATATTAGAAGGCCTACCCACAGCAAGTAGGCAAGAAAAAGAAGTAAAAGTCATCAAAACTGGAAAGGGAAAAGTGAAACTCACTATTTGCATATGACATGATGCTGTATAAAGAAAACCTTAAATACTCTACCAAAAAAAAAAAAGAAAGAAAAAAGAACTAATAAATGATTCTGTAAAATTGCAGGATACAAAATTAATATAATACACGTCTTTCTATACTTTCATAACAAATTATCAGAAGGAGAAATTAGGAAAACAATTCCATTTTTAATTGCACCAGATAGAATAAAATACCTAGGAATAAATTTAAGCAAGATGGTAAAAGACCTGTACTCCGAAAACTATTAGACACTGATGAAAACAGTTGAAGATGATACAAATAAATGGAAATATATGCCGTGATCGTAGATTGGAAGAAGTAATACTGTAAAATGTATGTACTACCAAAGCAATCTACAGATTCAGTGCAATCTCTATCAAAATACCAATAGCATTTTTTAACAAAAGTAGAAGCAATAATCCTAAAATCTGTATGGAATGACAAAAGACCGTGCATAGTCAAAGCAGTCTTGAAAAAGAACAAAGCTTGGAGGATCGCACTCTGATTTCAAACTATACTACAAAGAGTTCAAAACGGTATGTTACTGGAACAAAAAGAGACACCTAGATCTAAGGAACAGAATAGAGCACCCAGAAATAAACCCATGCTTATATGGTCAATTTACAACAAAGGAGGCAAGCACGTACAATGGTGAAAAGATGGTCTCATCAAAAAGTGGTGTTGGGGGGCGCCTGGGTGGCGCAGTCGGTTAAGCGTCCGACTTCAGCCAGGTCACGATCTCGCGGTCCGTGAGTTCGAGCCCCGCGTCGGGCTCTGGGCTGACAGCTCAGAGCCTGGAGCCTGTTTCGGATTCTGTGTCTCCCTCTCTCTCTGCCCCTCCCCCGTTCATGCTCTGTCTCTCTCTGTCCCAAAAATAAATAAATGTTGAAAAAAAAAAATTAAAAAAAAAAAGTGGTGTTGGGATAAATGGACAGATAATGCAAAAGAAAGAAACTGGACAACTTTTTTTATATCGTATTAAAAGATGGACTGGATTAAAAGATTAAAATGGATTAAATCGATTAAATGGATTAAAGACTTAAATGTAAGACCTAAAATCATAACATCTCTACAAGAAAACATAGGCATTGACATTGACATTGGTCTTGGCAATATTGGCAATTTTTTTTGCAATTGGCAAATGTTGTCAAAATTGGCAATAGTTTTTGGATGTATATCCTCAGTCAAGGGCAACAATAGCAAAAAAACAAAAACAAAAACAAAAACAAATGAGACTACATCAAACTGAAAAGCTTTTGCACAGTGAAGGAAATAATCAGCAAAATGAAAATGCAACCTACTGAATGGGAAAAGGTAGTTGCAAATGATATATCTGATAAATGGGTTGATATCCAAAATATATAAAGAACTTATACAACTCAGTAATAATAACAAACAAACAAAAGCAAACAGAGGACCTGAATAGACATTTCTTCAGAACAGACATACAGATGGCAAGCAAGCTTATAAAAAGATGTTAAACAGCACTCATCATCAAGGAAAAGAAAATGAAAACCACAATGAGATACCACGTCACACCTTTCAGAATGGCTATTATCAAAAGATAAGAAATAGCAAGTGTTGGTGTGGATATGGAGAAAAGGGAACTCTTGTATACTGTTGGTGGGAATGTAAACTGGTGTATTGATGTATGAGTGAATAAAGAAAATGTGAGGTGTGTATATACATATATACGTATATGGACACATATACACACATTGTGTGTATATTATACATGTATGTGTATGTATGTTTATGGCTGAATTTTATATGTATGTGTGTGTATATATATATATATATATATACCAAATTATCAGAATAATAAAATATATAAATATAATATATATAAATATATATGTTATTCAGCCATAATGATAAATGAAATCCTAAGTAAAATAAGTCAGAGAATCCAGAAACAAATCTAAAGAGAATCTAAAAAACAAAAACAAGACTCATAGTACAGAAAAACTCTTAGTTGTCAGAGGAGAGGTTGGTTGGGGCATGACTAAAAAAGATAAGATAAAGAGGTACAAACTTCCAGTTATAAAATAAATTAAGTCTCAGAGGTGAAAGGTACAGCATAGGGAGTATAGTCAGTAAATTGTAATAACACTGACAGATGTTGACAGATGGTGACAGATGGTGGTTACACTTATTATGGTGAGTATTGAATAATGTATAGAATTGTTGAATCAATATGCTATACACCTGAAACTAATATAACATTATATGTTAATTGTACTTCAATAAAAAATAATATTATAAATTAAACCAGTATTATGAAGTATCAGTTATTTTGTGAGTTCAATTTGAGATTCACCAAAAGTGGCCCTTACCCATATAACACTGTTATCACAGATTGGGATTCAAATGAAGGACCAAATCAGTTAATTATGGATTCCAAATCTTTGGTAGTCACAATAATCAGTTTTCCTGTTTCGTAATACAAGGATATTTTGACAAAGTTATAAATGGGCCTTATCTTTAAATAACACCTAACTTCTCCTTGACCAATAAAATCCCAGTCAATTTTAATAGGTTTCTAATCCCAACCAATAATTTCACATGTCTTACTTTATTTACATTTGGTGCCTCAGAAGTTAGAGAGCCTGAATACAGATTACATTTCCCATTTATGAGTTCCTATAAATTAGGGGTCCATTAGTTTCCCATAAGTTCATTTCTTGAACTTCTGTTGCCAAGATCCGAATCCACTGTTTTTTCTACTTTCTGTCTGGAGGAACATACTGACGAGCACCAGTTTTTCAGCATGTATACTGTTCCCTGTCTTTGTTTCTGAGTATGATGTCTAATTATCTGTTCAGTGTACTTTATCTAGTTTTCTACAATTGTGCTATTTAAGTCATTTGCCATTTTTGTTTTACTCCTGAAATGTTGTCCCTTGTTTGCAACTGGAGACCAATAAGTCTTTTGCCTCAATATGTTTGTTTTTATTAAAGTCAAATTCAACTTGTCCTATTACTACTAATGATATTTTTACCTATGTCTTCTTTAGGGTGTTTTGGCCAATATGGTTTATTCACCAAAAATGATTTTGCCACAGAGTGCTTATTGCTTGGATATTGAGTGCATATTTTGGACTTGAAATACAGAGTTCCCCAGAATTATGTGAAATGAGTAGTAGTGAGCCCAAATATACTGAAGTTTGAGTATGCCAAAGGCTTCCCCAAGTGTTAAATCAGTGGGTATTATGGTTTTTCATAGTTGGTATTGAAACACAAAGGGTCACTTCCAAGCTGATACTTGTTTTAGTTCGACTGTATTCATCCACAAACACACAGTCTATAAGAATTAGCACTGACAGCATTGGTACGATACAGGTATCCACTGTATTCCAGCATCTTTCTCAGCTGATCCGTGTCTAGATTAACAGGTACACAGTGGCCCATGGTCCTTGTGTGCATTTAGGAAGCAACAACTCTTGCATGGTACTTTCTAAAGTCTGTTATAAGAGATAAAATAAAAATAAAAACCAAAATGCCATTAGAATTATTCCAAGTGTTTTTGTATTTATTATTAGTATCATTGAGACACATGGTGTAGATATTCCACTTTGAATGTTTCTTAACTCATTCAGAGCCAATATGGACATCAGCCTTACACAAAGAAGGAGATTTCAAAGACAGATGGCTTCACCTTCATATACATCTATAAATTTGGCTAATACTTGCAATTATTCTCCTTTTCCCAGATTCTCACAAGATACCAAGGAAACATTAGAATTTCCTTATAGCATTTTCCATTTGCTTTTTCCCTTTCCTTGAAGTAATCACTTTCCATTCTTTACATCTCTTAATTTTTTTTTCTCAGACTTTCCCCTTCCTCCAGATTTAGTGAGAAGACTACAGAAATATGAGTCTGACCAAAAATCTTTTGTCTCTCATTCATTTGTAGGCTAATTAAGGCTATGACTGTGGAGCAAGAATAAGAATGGATTAAGGACAGGAATCTTTTCTTGACCCACCATTTCATATTCTCCCTATTTGCCCATAGAAATATTCTAACTATAATGCACTATCATGTTTAAGTGATTTCGTCTCTCCTTTTGAGACTGCAGTCAATTTTATGAAAGGAATCATGTTTTATTTATCCTGGCAAGCCAGAATCTAACACTGTTTCAGTATAGATAAGTGATTGAAATAATGAATAAATGAGGCTAGATTACCCAAACTCGAGTGGAAGGTAGGAAATTTGCATAAAGTGGACATAGAAGTGATAAGACCTTGAGAGGCCACCTATAAGATTAATTGTAACTAAGAAGGGAGGTGATAAGAAAGGAAAGAAGAATATTAGGGATTATTTTTCTATGTTGAACACTTGCACAAAGGGTATCCCTTTTCTGTTTGCCAATTGTATTTTGAAGATTTCCTTTTTTAAATCATTAAATAGCAGCCTACTGATTGCTCATTAATGTATCTGGTTTCTGAATGTGCAATTCTCCATCCAATGGTAAGGAAAAGTTGTTTAAGTGTTAGGAGGTAATGGCTAAAAGGAAGACAAAAGGTGCCATTTTCTACCTTCAACTGCATCATTAACTCAATTTGTGAGTTGCACACATTATTTAATTCCTCCTGCTTCAGTCAGCTCAGGTGTAAAATTGGGTGGAAATCTGTGACTGATGGTCCACATTTGGAATTTGATTAAAGGTGTCCAAGAAAATTAAGTGAAATTGAATCTAAAGTGTCTTCTGAGCCTGAAATTAACTAAAACTAAACATTTCATAAATTTGTTGAAGTCTCTATTCCAGAAAATTATGATATTTCTTTTTTAAGTTCCATGATATTTTAATAGGATAAAACCAACTTAAATAGGTAACTTATTTTCAGGAAAGATGCTGTCTCCATTTTTCTCTAGGAAGCCTCAGATTTCATGGACTTAAATATTGCAAATCTATTAACACTTGCAAGTTCTTGTTGAATTCCCCTGTACTTAGAGTTTCTTCTCCTCATCCCCTCCCACCTCTTCTCCCCACCCTCTTCCTCTCCTTTCCTCCTCCTCCTCCTGCTCCTCCTCCTGCTCCTCCTCCTCCTCCTTTTCCTCCTCCTTAGGATCAGTGTGTCTTCATCTGGAGCAGTTTAATGGGTTTAGGTTGCACATTTTTTAAGAAGTACCATTTGAACACTTATTTTACTCCTGTGGACACTGAGGCACAAAGTAGGTGGAAGGTCTTAGAATATTATTATGAATTAGTAGCTAGGAAAGAAAATAAAACTTGAACTGCTTAAGTTTTGTACTACTTTCAAAACCTTATGATAATTATGGTTTAGATTTAAAAGAATGATAAATTATAAAACTTGAATTTTTATATAAAGCATATTGTCTCCATTGTAACTGACTTTAGAGGGATAACATGAAGACAAATTTCAGCTATTAAAGTGTTTAGAAAGCATAAAATGACATATAATAAGATAGAAGACCCAGAAGATACAGACAAAAAACAGTTCATAAATTTAAAAAGAATAATACAAGGTCATATATATCTATTTTATTGAAAAACTAAGAAAGTTTTTCATTTCAGCAAGTAGACATTTAAATAAGTGTTCGTACTTAGTTATTTCAGGTGGAAATGTGAATCTATTTTAGAGAGTTGTAGTTATGAACAACTTACAGTTTGTGGTAGTCATCAAAGTGAATTAAAAATAATTGACTGTTTAGAACTAAACTTTGATAACATCTTAGTATTTGAACATTTACCTAAACTTTGTCTGGTCTTTATGCTGATCTCATTGAAGGACACAAAGCTATTAAAATAACATTAATTTTAAATGAGGTTTTTGTTCTAATTTGGCATTTGTTATCGTATAGCCTGTCTGATTTTTTTTTCTAGCTTGCATTTTTAAGCCTCATGTATCAGTGTATTTCATGACACAGATGGATAGCCATCTGTGTAATTTCAATACACATATGAATTTCAATGAAATTTTGTCTAGACTGACATAAATGTAGTGAAAATGCAACACTTATAGTCCCCATGAAAGGATTATGTAAGCCTTTAGTCCTTTAAAATACTATAATGTGATTTAGGGAATATCAAGCAGTGGTGTGATAATTTAAGGAATGACTGACACCAGCAATCTCTCTAGATTCTACTCTCAAACCAGGAGCTAATGAGGTCAAAACTGATAATAAGGTGTGAAGCAAAAGAGTCAATCAAGGAGAAATGTTCACTTAATTTTATGACTTCCTCATTTGACTGACAGACATTTCATGTATTATTTGGGGCATAAAAACTTAAGTTCATCTTTAAGAGGAAATATTTTAGAAATGTAAATTTTTCTCCTAAACAAGTTGTAGTATACCATTCGGTATCCCCTTACAATTCTCAGTAGCCTATTGAATTGTTTTGAAGTAAGATTTTGATTATTTGTTGATAAAGAAAATATTGTTTATATCCCTTTACTTATGAACATGTAAAGCAATGGGGAAGGTGGTCCGTTTATTGGAGAGTGTTGCTCGGTGAGTCGAGCTAGACCAGATCTAAGCACACTACACAAAGGATAGTGAGAGGACAAGGACTCATGCAGTGAATAAATTTCTCCAGTAAACCTTACTTTACCCTTATAAAGGACTCGTGTGTCCCCTTTATATGACATCCCCCTCCCCAAATGTATTCCTCTCCTAGTGAATGGCACCATTAATTACTAAATGTTTTAAGCCACAAGTTAGGAGTCATTATGTATTCTTCCCCTTTCTTCATCTTCATATTCTATCAATTATCTTGTCCACCCTGCTCCTAAAATATATCTTAAATGTATCCGCATATCTCCATTTCCACCGCCATTCTTCTGTCCACAGGCTATCATCATCTATAACGTTAACTATTACAACAGCCTACTAACTGGTTTTTTGGCCTCTGCTTGTGCCCACTCCAATCACTTTCCCCGTGTAATAAGCAGCAAAAGTTATCAGCCTAAATATAAACTGAGTCATTTCACTTTTCAGCTTAAAATTAATGGCTTTCATTGCACTAAAAACAGTACACATACTTCTTAGCAAGGTGTGTTAGGCTTCAATATGAACCCTAATTTTATCTCTAACCTCATTTTAACTCTTCTAATAACCACTGAACTTCAGCAACCTTTTGTTTCTTTTTCAAGAAAAGGCTGTACTCTTTTCTGCCCTAGTACCTGTATGTATCCATTTCCAATAATGGAAAAGTTGCCTCACCAAGAGTATGTGCTTCTGGCCACCTCTCTGACCACTCACCAATTTTGTATGCAAAGCTCTTTTTTAATCTCCAAAAAGGACTTTCATAACAATCCTATGGAAATTAGGCAACCCTACATTTACTGTTTAGATATAATATTTTGGTCAGATTATTACTTTTATTTTAATTTATTATAAAATGTATTTTTCATAGTTATTGTTTATCAATGTGTAATTTTTTCCTACTACTTCATTGGAATGTAGACTCCATTTTCCCTGATGCCTTGACCAGTATTGATTATTTATATGCATGCAATGTGTTTGCTGAGTAAAGGATTGGCTTACTATAATTTGAGTTTTTATATTTTAGGTGACTTTATTTTTTCTAGTTTATTGAGGTATAATTAACAAATAAAAATTATATGTATTCAGAGTGTACAACATGATTATTTTATATATATACACATTGTGAAATGATTATGACAAGTTAATTATAATTAGCACATTTATCACCTCTTATTTTTGTAGTGAGAACATTTAAAATCTCTCAGCAAATGTCAAGTATACAATACAATATTAGTAACTGTAGTCACCATACCATACATTAGGTACCCAAAACTTATTTATCTTATAACTGAAAGTTTTTACCCTTTGATCAACATTTCCTCATTTCCCCCACCCCTCAGCCCTTGGCAACCATCATTTTACTGTGGTTGTATGAATTCAATCAACTTTTAAAAATTCCACATGTAAATGAGACTTACAGTGTTTGTCTTTCTGTGTCTGGCTTATTTCACTTAGAATAATGCCCTCTAGTTGTATCTATTTTACTGTAAGTGGAAAGCTTTACTGATTTTTTATGCCTGAATAATACTCCTCTGCAATAGTGAATGGTGCTGCAATGAACATGGTAGTGCAGAGATCTCTTCAAGATCCTTACTTCATTTCCTTTGGATATATACCTAGAAATGGGATTGTTGGGTCATATGGTAGTTCTGTTAATTTTCTGACGGTTTCCATAATGGCTATACCAATTTACCTCCACACCACTAGTGAACAAGGGCTCCCTTTTCTCCACACCTTTGCTAACCCTTGCTATCTCTTATCTTTTTTATATATATATAACAGATGTGACATGACACCTCATTGTGGTTTTGATTTGCATTTCCCTGATAATTAGTGATTTTGAGTACCTTTTCATACAATTGGATATATTTATGTCTTTGGGAAAATGTGTATTCAGGTCACTCACCCATTCTTAAATTGGTTTGTTTGGGTTTTGTGCTATTGAGCTGTTAGGTTACTTATATTTTTTTATATTAACCCTGATCAGATATATTATTTGCAAACATTTTCTTCCATTGCATAGGTTGCCTTTTTATTAGTTTTTGTTAGTTTCCTCTGCTTCAGAAGCTTTTAGTTTAATGTGTGTTATATCCAAAAAATTATTGCTAAGACCAATTTCAATGAACTTTGAAAAGGAATATGAACTGTATAAACATTAGCTAAGATTTACAAATCATAAGAGTAATATCTAGTATATCATTAAGTATTTCATTAGTTTAACTTATAGATAATATTCAAATCTCTAAAAGAGAATGTCTAAGTTTAATATCAATAACCCCTAATAATGTGTGAACATCTTTGAAGATATAATAGGTCTTGGGAAACTGAAATTTTCAGTTTTTAAATTACAAAGTAAACGATCTGGTTTGAGTACACCCTTTACTAGGGAGAGAAGTAGTTTCTGTGCAAAGTTTTTTATCCCTCTACCATTTTCCCCATTAATTTCAATGCTAATAATTTTAACTTTCCAACTGAATCACTTTGATTCGCAAAGTGATTTTTTCTTCTTTTCAGATTATTAGTGTTCCTGTATTTTTCCTTTTGTCTCACTAGAAACTGTACTATGTCCTTGCTGTGTGATTCTAAGCAATCATCTTGGTTTGGGTGTTCTCAAGCATTTTTCTCCTATAGTCTTCTAAAGGTTCTTCAAATGCTTCTTGGCCAACTTCATGGTTAAAAGAAAGATAGAGCAAATTTACAGACCAGTATTAAAGTTTGCTTTGTTATTTCCACTTTCCTATTTTTTCAGGCTCTTTCCTCTCTTTTAGAACTAGTATCATTTTAGAGGTACCCAGATTAATATTCAGAATATTGAAAAGAACCATTTCATTCAGCTTTAATGAAACAGACTATGCTGTTGCCTATGATTCAGAACAATTATGTAAGTCTTCTTATTTAGTTTCATTCACCCATGAACTGTCCATTCATTTGCCCTTTGGAGTTTGTGCAGAAGTCTTTTCTTTACCCACCTGAAGTGTATATTTTATTTAATACTCTTCTGATCATAATGCTTTTGTATCCTGATTTTCACTGATATTTTCAACTCCTTAAGTTTTGGCAATAGAATATATTTCAGGAAAAAATCAAAACAAAAATATGGCTATAGTTGTTGCTACTTATTATTAAGATGTGCTTTCATAGCACATATAAAGATGAGACTCAGTGGTTAAGTAGAAATACTGATGAAGTGCTTCACCAAGGCATGTTTACTGGCTGCCAAAGTTTTGTTCCATAGAAAAATGTGTTCTCAGCATCTATCCTAAGCAGGAAATTACTCCTCTAATGAAGGAGCCAGTGAGACAATATCCCTTTAATTTTTACAGCATGAACATGTCACAAAGAAGCAAAGGACTCAGTTCAGAACACAGTGAAAGCAGAATTGTCACAAAGGATAAAATGGAGAGATTCCCTTTAGATGACAGTAAGTCACTAGTACAGGCACTCAGCAGGAGTGTTATTGGAGCTAGTCTCCTCAAGAGGTGATAAAGACTGTGTACTTCAAATTAACTTCAAATTTGCACAAATTCAGACCTAGAGCTGGAATTGTTCTGTAAATAGTGTTCCCAGAAGCAAGGGAGTAACATAGGACAGGAAGAACTTGATAAGACAAGATCAGATTCAGTTGGATAAGATAAGGATGAGAAGAATCACAGTAAGCTCCAGGAACATCCATTCTCTATCCCCAGTACCTAGCACAGTGCATGATGCAAGGGAGATATTCAATAAATAATTGTTCAGTAGAGTATGTAGTCCAGAAGATACATTATAAATCACATTGGATTTTCTTCCTAATGAAGAAAAAGTTAGAAATTAATTCAGAATATTTATATTCAGTATTTCTTTATGGATATTATATGGTTATACTATCTGAGCAGTATAATGTACTTAATATTTGTTATCTAGGGATAGTTTAAGCATTCTCAACTTAACCTATCATTTCTTGATTTAAAAAAAATCCTGTTGGGGCACCTGGGTGGCTCAGTGGGTTGAGCGTCTGACTTCAGCTCGGGTCATGATCTCGCAGTTCGTGAGTTTGAGCCCTGCATCGGGCTCTGTGCTGACAGCTCAGAGCCTGGAGCCTGCTTCAGATTCTGTGTCACCCTCTCTCTTCCCCTTCCCCACTCATGCTCTGTCTCTATCTCTCAAAAATGAATAAATGTTAGGGGCGCCTGGGTGGCGCAGTCGGTTAAGCGTCCGACTTCATCCAGGTCACGATCTCGCGGTCTGTGGGTTCGAGCCCCACGTCAGGCTCTGGGCTGATGGCTCAGAGCCTGGAGCCTGTTTCCGATTCTGTGTCTCCCTCTCTCTGCCCCTCCCCCGTTCATGCTCTGTCTCTCTCTGTCCCACAAATAAATAAAAACGTTGGGAAAAAAAAAATTAAAAAAAAAAAAAATGAATAAATGTTAATTTTTTTTAAATCCCATATATCAATACCTGGTTTTGGTGGATTACTGTAAAGATTTTGTTAGCCATAATTAATAAAGCATTAGTAAGCCAAATTTTCTATGGGGTGCAACTTTAGGTAAGATGATTTCACTTAGGAAAGATGTATCTAACATGAAGTCATGTAGTAAGGAGGGTTGTCTTAACCACTGTTTGGAGAGAATATATCTGGTTATGGTATGTTCAATATGAACGGAAACTGAAAACTTATTAAAATACAAGTCTTGATAGAAGAGTTTACAGCGAACTGTACTTAAGTTCTTCTTTTATTTCATTAGTGTTTCTGTTTCCTTAAAAGACTTGTCTGAATCTGAAAGATTTGAATATTTTATTTAGGGTTTGTTTCGTTTTAGGAAAATTTCATGGCTTATTTCTTTAATTTTATGGGAATAGACTTCAGAGGGTCTTATAGCATGAATTTTTAAAGCCATCTTCGGCTTTTTGAGATTTCTTGGTAAAGAGTAGTGCTTATTTTATGCTATAAAAATGGGCTGAGAACTGTTCTTTACTAACAGTACTTCTTTGGAGAATGCCTTGGGAGCGATTCTAATGGTAATACTGTACCCATCATCTAATTATATATGCTACACCTTCTGTAAGGAGGAGCTCTATTGGTTTAGAACCAGGATAATACAAGAATCAGGGAACCTGAGGGAGAAGGTGTTGAGGATTGGTTATGGAGAGTAGTTATAAGAGCAATATGATAGATTTGACTGGTGGTTGACTTTGGTTATTTTTTTTCAACGTTTATTTATTTTTGGGACAGAGAGAGACAGAGCATGAACGGGGGAGGGGCAGAGAGAGAGGGAGACACAGAATCGGAAACAGGCTCCAGGCTCTGAGCCATCAGCCCAGAGCCTGATGCGGGGTTCGAACTCACGGACCGCGAGATCGTGACCTGGCTGAAGTCGGACGCTTAACCGACTGCGCCACCCAGGCGCCCCTATTTTTAAGTGGTCTTCATGTAACAGTATTTTAAGACACTTGTATGTACTTTTTTTTTTTTTTTTTGTAGAATAGCGACATATCTGGTATAGCTACCATATCTGAATAATTTTCTTTTTTATTAATGTTTTTTTTAACGTTTATTTATTTTTGAGACAGAGAGAGACAGAGCATGAACGGGGGAGGGGCAGAGAGAGAGGGAAACACAGAATCAGAAGCAGGCTCCAGGCTCTGAGCCGTCAGCCCAGAGCCCGAAGCGGGGCTCGAACCCACGGACCGCGAGATCGTGACCTGGCTGAAGTCGGACGCTTAACCGACTGCGCCACCCAGGTGCCCCTGAATAATTTTCAAATGCATTCTGACAAGTCATATTCACAGATTCTATAAGGGACCTGGAAAATACAGGTGTTTTATTAATATACATCTGTCCATGGGGCGCCTGGGTGGCGTAGTCGGTTAAGCGTCCGACTTCAGCCAGGTCACGATCTCGCGGTCCGTGAGTTCGAGCCCCGCGTCGGGCTCTGGGCTGACGGCTCAGAGCCTGGAGCCTGTTTCCGATTCTGTGTCTCCCTCTCTCTCTGCCCCTCCCCCGTTCATGCTCTGTCTCTCTCTGTCCCAAAAATAAATAAACGTTGGGAAAAAAAATTAAAAAAAAAAAATATATACATCTGTCCTGTGGGTGAGGGTAATATAAAATACTTTTTAATTTCAATGGCAGAGATTACAAGTTTGAAAATACTACCATGATTGCCCACCTCAAGATACATATATATTAAAACCTTGACCTGAGAGTAAGCTACTTAAGGAAAGAAAGTGACTTTGCATGCCAGCATGTGATTTTTTGTGATAAAAAAAAAAAAAATCTCTTTGCTTCAGCTACATTTAAATAATCTCGCATATTTAAGTTGTTTCCAATGGCCCAGGGAGCCATAATACCTCCTTGAGGTGGCCTTAACATCTAAAGCACAATTCATTTTGAAACGCTTACGTTTCTAGAATAAATTTGTGTCTCTCATTAGAGATTCTGTTATCATCATACTATAGCACCTAATAATGATTATAGTGGCCTTTTTTGTATTTTTTTATAATTATTTTCCTATTAATTTCATTCTACTTCTGTTTTTTTCCATCTCATTTTTCCTCAACCAGATCATTTCAACTAGTCTGTACTAAAAAAGCCTGTTAAGAAAAACAATCAGTGAATCAACTCACAATGAGATACCACCTCACACCCATTCACATGGCTACTATTTAAAAAATAATAACAAGTGTCGGAACAGTCATAGAGAAATTGGAACCCTTGTGCACTGTTGGTGGGAACTTAAAATGGTGTAGCTGCTAAAAGGAAATAGTTTAGCAGTTCTTGAAAAATTAAAAATAGAATTACCATATGAAACAGCAGTTACACTTTTGCGTAGAATTTGTATATATACCTTTTGTTGTATACTGAAAGGTACATATCAGATTAATTGAAAAAAGTGTCTCATATATTGGAATATGATTTGGCCTTAAAAAGTAATTTCAGATTAATGTTGAGGACATGATGCTAAGTGAAGTAAGGCAATCATTAAAGGAACAAATACTGTATGATTCCACTTATATGAGGTGCCTAGCATAGTCAGACTCAGAGACAGAAAGCTAATGGGTTTCTATCCCTGAAATGGTTGCCAGGGACTAGGGATAGAAAGAATGAGGAGTTGTTTAATGGGTATGGAGTTCCAATTTGAAGAATGAAAAGAGTTCTGGGGATTATTTGCAAAACAGTACAAATGTACTTAGAATTACTGGACTGTATACTTAAGGTGGTAAATTTTATGTTTTGTGTATTTTAGTAATTTAAAATAAAAATTTTTAAATAAAAATAAATAAAATAAAAAATTTTATGTTTTATGTATGTTAGTAATTTAAAATGAAAAATGAAACAATTGTGAAATTAAAAATAATGGACTTAAAATAATTCTAGAAGTTAGTGTTTATATGCCATCACGTTATGCCAAAATTTTTATGCTTTTGTTTCTTATTATATAATATTTTCAGTGAGACTGGCCCTATGCTTTTATATTAACATTTGGTGACTAAAATCCAAGTTAAAGGTTTCATTTGATGGTTTTCATTACAAGTACTGTTTTATAATTATTCATCAGTGTATACAACAAGTTTTTTGCCATTTATGTTTAATAAGCATACATATATATGCAGACACATTGCAGTTAACACAATATAATATGGTGATTGCAACTGGACTTTTAAGAGTGGTAAAAAGAAATATGTTGATAAACTTGCATATAGTTTTTTTTTTTAATGTTTATATATTTTTGAGATGGAGAGCACCAGTGAGAAGGGGCAAAGAAAGAGGGGGGATAGACTATCCAAAGTGGGCTCTGCATGACAGCAGCGAGCCCAATGCAGAGCTCGAACTCATGAACTGTGAGATCATGACTGGAGCCAAAGTTGGACACTCAACCCACTGAGCCACCCAAGTGGCTTTTTAGAGTATCTAGTTTTTAGAGTATTTTTTGGAAGTCAAACATGAATGCAAATTTACTGGCTGTTTTGACTTCACAAAAAATGGTTATTGTATGCTTTTATTCAGCCATATTCTCTGTGCAATGTCTACATTAAACTGTTGTGTAGTGCATGCCTGATAGTCTCTTTAGAAGTTTCTCAAGAATCATGAAGTAGAAAGCAGAATCTCAAGTTCTGAAATAAATTACTCAAACCTCAAAGGAAATTATGCTGGCCAAGTATATAATCATGCATAGACGCTAAGAAGGGTTGAGTGCCCTGAAAGTTTTACTTTATTATTGAATAAATCTTATTGAAACAGAGCACTCATTTCAGATAGTACAATTGCATGAGATATTTCAAAGAAAATTATTTTATAGCTATATTTTGGGGGGATCATAAGATAAATACTATTCTTTCTCTTCTATCCGATTGTTCCTAAAACATATTATTCTCCAGAGAGAGGTATATGCGTTTAAAAAAGCACATTACAAAAGAGTAAGAAAAGATACATCCTTTAAAATATGTATAATTTGGGGGCGCCTGGGTGGCGCAGTCGGTTAAGCGTCCGACTTCAGCCAGGTCACGATCTCGCGGTCCGTGAGTTCGAGCCCCGCGTCGGGCTCTGGGCTGATGGCTCAGAGCCTGGAGCCTGTTTCTGATTCTGTGTCTCCCTCTCTCTCTGCCCCTCCCCCGTTCATGCTCTGTCTCTCTCTGTTCCAAAAATAAAAATAAACGTTAAAAAAAAAAAAAATTATAAAATATGTATAATTTGCTTTAACCATTAGCATTTAACCTATAATTAATTTGTGGCCATAGCTGGATTATAAAATTATTTACAAAAAAGTCTTATTATGGGACGACTGGGTGACTCAGTTGGTTAAGCATCCAACTTTGGCTCAGGTCATGATCTCATAGTTTGTGGGTTACAGCCCACACGTCAGGTTCTGTGCTGACAGCTGAGAACCTGCAGCCTGCTTTGGATTCTGTATGTCTCTTTCTTTCCCTCCCCAACTCACACACACACACACACACAATCTCTCTCTCTCTCAAAAATAAATGAATAAACATTTTAAATGCTTCCAAAATGCTAGTTAAACAGAATAAATTGAATGCAGTATATTTTACATCTAGTGAGAAAGGGACCTCACATTTGTCATCTAAATAATCAGCAATCAAAATTACCATAATTTTCAAAGCAAATTATGGGAGAATGTATGTGCCACTTGAACTTGTGGAGAAAAATATTAACTACAGAATTATGTAAGTTGTCCTATGCAGACCATATCTCCAGCCAATGTTTGTAAAGCCAGACTTCCCCTCTATAAAGAAGTGGACCAGATGCTGGCAGTTTATTTTTCTGGCAAATGATCATTAATGTAACTGTCAATAATCTATTTATATTGATACCATTGTTATGCTCTAACAAAAATGTGAAGGATGATATGTCATTAAAGCTATGAAGATGTCATCATCCCCTAATTGCACTTTCATTCTTCTTCTAACAGATATTTATTGAATGCCCATAGTATGTCAGACACTGTTTTTCACTGTGGGAATGTAAACATGAGTAAGGAAAACATAGAGTGGATGCAGGGAGGAAAACTATGTGCTTAGTAATTAGAAAGATTGCTGAGGTGCTGTTTTTTTGTTTGTTTTGCTTTGTTTTTTTGTTTTGTTTTGTTTTTTGTTTTTGTTTTGTTTTGTTTTTGCTGAGGTGCTGTTTAAGCAGACTTTTTTGAAGTAAGTGATATAGGATCCACATGAGTACCTAAAGGGGGTGTTCCAGACAGAACAGCCAGTGCAAAAACCCTGAGGTAGAGGTATGCTTGTCATGTTTGGGAGATAGTAAGTGAACTAGAAGAACTAGAGCAACATAAACAATTAATGCACAATATATAGTCATGTAAACCATGGCAAAGTCTTGGATTTGCTCTAAGTCAGAGGGAAAGTCATTGGGATGTTTTGAGAAGAACAGTGAAATAATGTGAATTATGTTATAACAAGATTATTCTGGTTTGTGTCTTGCTAACGGATTGTATGTGTTAAGGGCAGAAGAGGAGAAACAAAAGAGTATTATACTGGTCTCCTTTCTAGCACAGAATGGTGACTTGGATATATGTGTTAGGTGAGAAGTGGTTAAATTCAGGCATTTATTGAAGGTAAAGTCAACAGTGTTTGCTAATAGATTAGATATATAGTATGAAAAAAGGAATCAAGGTTTGGCCTGAGAAAATGAGAGGGTTGAGTTACCAATTATTGAGATGAGAAAGAAAGAAGAGTTTTGGAGAGGAAAATCCAGGAATTGGCTTTGGGCATAATATATTTCTGATGTAGTATTGGAGCATCTAATCAAGATGTTAAGTAGGCAGTTGCATGTACAATTCTAGATATCATGGAAAATAGTGGTCCAACCTGGAGATATGTATTTCATAGCTATTAACATATAGATGGTATGTAAGTTATGAAGTCAACTAGATGAGATCACTTAGAGAATTAGCATCAATAGAGAAGAGAAAACACCTAAAACTTGAGCCCTGGTATGATTCTGATCTTTAAAGATTGGTAAAGTGAAATGGCAATAGGCAGTAAGATAGAAATAGGCAACAAGACAGAGTTTTGTTTTCACGGCTGTCTGGTTTAGTTGGGCATACTGAGTCTAGCAAAAGGATGACTGCCTTGAGGGCAAGTGATAAGTGGAGGCTTAAATCTCACATGTATCCCACCTGCCAAACCACAGGTTCTTGCTCAGGGCTACATCTAACATAAGAAAGGGTGTCTTCTAGTAATTCAAACACAGTTGTCTTATAAGCTAGTAGAACATCTAGTTGTTACAAAAGTTAGGTGAAAAGAGTACTTTAAGACAGTTTTAGCACCAATGTCAAATACTGTGTATTGTCAAGTAAGATGATATTTAGCAGTTGACTGCTGCACTTGGATATGTGTAGGTCAATCATAGAAGCCTTATTTGGGGAAATGAAAAATTTTTAAAGAGGAAATAGACAAAATTAATACTTGCAAAGGCTTTGGGAATTTTTCTTTTACTCCTTAGAGGGGAGCAAAGAAAATCACATGATGCCTGGAGGCAGATGTGGAGGTCAATGAAGAACTGAATAAAATTGTCTATGCTAGTGGACAAGGAAAATGTAATATAAATTAGGAATATAGGAAGACAGTGCTATCCTTTAGTGCTCAAGAGGGGATTGGACCTGTACAAAATTGGAGCAATTGGCTTTAGAAACAAAGTCGAACATGATACCCAAGAATAGCATGGGGAAGGCTGAGTTTATGACTGCAGATGCAGAGGCGATAGGGGATATGGTTTGGGGAGCTTGTGGATATTATATTCTGAATGCTTTTATTTTCTCAGAGAAGTAAAAAGGAAGAGTCATGAGCTTAGTAAAAGGAATTAGGATTTTACGGTGGTTTGATTAGAGAGTAAAAGTTGTAAAAATATTTTCCTAGGGAAGTAGAAAGTAAATGCTATAGGTATATTTATGGACCTATATAAAGTTACTGACCATGAATATAAAATGATACCCATATTCATGGTTTATTTCTTCTCCAAAGCTATATTCATCTGGCTCAATCCAGGCAGACTAGGTGGATTGCGATTTAGCCAGGCAGATATAATGAAGGGTATATGCAGTGGAGTGAGTGTAATGATGGACCATTGGATCTAAGAACCTGTGTGAGAGGGGGAGTGAACATGTAATGGAGGCAGGACAGTGAGAAGATTGAAGATCTCAGTGAGGTCAAAGGCTTTTGGAGTTTGAGATACTAGAAGGGGTGACACAAATTTTAGATGGTAGTTGACAAAGACCTGAATGCTGGAAATTGAGATTGCCTTAAGGATGCAGTTCTCACTCTTTTAAGTCTGGGATGATTGAATATGAGGTCGCTGGGGAACACACAAGTGGAGACCAATCTGGCAGGAGGCAGAAACTTGTGAGTATCAGTGTTTAGATGGACAGTGGAGTTATGGGAACAAATGAGACCAAGATCACATTAGGAAATATGATTCGAAGGATTTCTTTAGGAGGGGAAGAACACTGGGTGGGCCTAGAAGGTATACTTGGGTTTTATGAAGAAACTGGTACAGGAGTCATGGAAACTATTTTTTAGCGAATAACTTTTACATGAAAAATCAGGGCAGAAAATTATCCATTAGGTTAAGGTACAAGGGGGGCGCCTGAGTGGCTCAGTCGGTTAAGCTTCCGACTTCAGCTCAGGTCATGATCTCGCGGTCCGTGAGTTGGAGCCCCGCGTCCGGCTCTGGGCTGATGGCTCAGAGCTGGAGCCTGCTTCCGACCCTGTGTCTCCCTCTCTCTCTGCCCCTCCCATGTTCATGCTCTGTCTCTCTCGGTCTTAAAAATAAATAAAACGTTAAAAAAAAAAAAGTTTAAAAAAAAAAAGATACAAGGAAGTTTTAGAGGGACAGTAAAGTGATTGGGGCAAAAATTTGTTTGTAGAACAAAAGGAAGATAGGAAAAAAGATACTACATAAAAACAACTCAAAAAGTTTGGCTGTGAAGGGATGGAAATAGATGGCAAGGGAGTTGGCATGAGTCAGGGCTGGGAATGGCTTTTCTTTAGAGATTAAAGAAGATTGACACTGAAAATACTGAATAATATAATAAGTAAGAAAGGATTTAAAAAGAGGGAATAAAGAGAAAAACCCCCAAGGAAAAAGGAAGAGAATCACAAGGCAGTCATTCCACATGACTGAGTGGAATTTGAGAACACTGCTCTTGAATCCATGCTCTCAACCAACTGCATGACATAATCCTGAACAGGAAGTAGAGACCATTAAAGAATTTAATGCAGAGAAGTCACTTGTGACTTTGAAAATATCCACTGAGTAGATGTGAGTTTAGAATCAAACGAGAAACTTTCAGAAAGTTAAAAACAACAACTTGTTTTGTGGTTGTTAAATTGATTAACCAAATGCACACCAACAAATATTAAACAGACGCAGACATTGCTCAAGGCAATACACTTTTGTTTTATGTCTTCACTAGCAATAATTTGTATTTATTCCTAAAGGGGAAGAATCATAAATCATAGATCCTGGAGCTTTTGTCAGAATGATATGTGTATTATCCCTATCTTCCTAAATCTTACAAGTCTTATTCCAGTAGGCACAGCTGCTAAATCATTATTCTCTGCATGAGTAATTGTTGCAGATGTTCATACTGATTAATGGGGAACAGCTATATTTATGGTGGTTTCAGTGTGGCAACTATGCAACTATGACTGCTCTTAAGACAAAGGGCACTATGATGTGATACTAGAGTATTGGGCTCCTGGTTGACTGCCCTTTGACTTGCAGTTTTCTTTCTCAGTCCTGCTCTCTCCTACCCACTGGTATGGGTCTATCCTCATTACGCACATAAGACATTTTTTCTAGGTAGGTTATTTTCACATTAGCTGTAGACTATTACAAATATTACAGATAAGACTTGTTCTCTCTTAGCCTCAAATTCAACGGTACCCATGAAAGTAATCACTAACATGTGATTCTTTGGGGGCCTATTTTTATGCCCTTCCATTTATTGACTATGTCCTATTTGGTTGTTCCATTTTTCTAAATTGATTGACTAGGAGATAAGCCTTTAGAAAAAGATTGACCAGGTGAATAAGCTGGATCAAGGAGGCAGCATATAATGCTCAGGAGAGCAGACTGTTTTTTAATTTATGTGTCAATTATTTTTTGTTTAATTTGGATCCAGTTTTGACTCTTTACCAGTTGTAGAATGACCAATTGTCCAAGTTTTCCTGGGGCTAGGGGTATTCCTGGGATACAGAACTTTCAGATTTAAAACTAAGCCACTCCTGGAAAAGCTAGAGTAACTTGATCACCCTACAGCTAGGTGAGTTGGCCTGATTTCTTAACCTTTGTGTACTTTATAAATTTTCTTCTATGTAAAATGAATTAAGTTGGTTAAGTGCCCATAGCATAGCATGTGTAATAGGTGATAGTTTCTTTTCTATTCCTTCTCCCATTTCAAATTATATTTATCCCTCATAGGTAGAGAGCAGGTATTTTAGTTCTGTGAATCATCCCTCAGTGTATATAGCATGCTGAGGTCTAGGCCAGAATAATACTTGGGTCCAAGATACCTGGTAGGTACTTAATAAACACCTACTGAATAAATGAAATCCTTAAGTTGGTTTTGAAACATCCAACAATTTGGGTATTTTCATGTTATTATTATAATGAAAGAAAAGGAAAAGATCCTCACTGGTGGTTGTTGTTTTTTACATGTTGTAGCTTCCTCTAAATCTGTGTTTCTTAAGATTCTTTTTTTTTTTAAGTTTGTTTGTTTATGTAATCTCAGTGCCCAATGTTGAGCTCAAATTCATGACTCCAAGATCAAGAGTCACGTGCACTTCCAACTGAGCTAGCCAGGAGCCCCAACATTTTTTTGTTTTAATTTTCATCCTTCTAAAGAGAAAAGGTAAAGAAAACTATACCTAACTATAAAAATTAAATACTAAGGAATAAGATTTTTTTCACATAGGGTTGAGCCACAAATTGTTGTAGTACTGAAATATTTTTGCTCTCTTCCACAAGAACCAGTTGTGCCCCTTTGGAGAAAATATTACTTTTGTTGAGTAAAATCACATGGGTCACTTGAGACTAAATTTTATATTCCTTAAATTCCAGGGATGAGTTCTTCAATCTATGGTAGTATTTTAAGAATGATAGTTCAGACACTCTGTAAAAGATTACTGATCACATACTATATGTGTCTTGCTGAATTAAATGCCAGAGCAAAATTCAAACCCTTGGAACTTATATTCTTGAGACAGAGACACTACAAATATGCAAAGAAATTAGGGGTAAAAGAAAGTGGGAACAAGTGTTGTGGTGTAGACACCAGTCTCAGGGGCCACAGAATGACTCCTCTGTTACTGTGTACTCTTAACCTTTTGAGCCTCCTTTCCTCATCTTGACAGTGAGACTGGCAACCACTCTCCAATTTAAAGCAGATTTATATTCAAGCAAATTTAAGAATAAATGAGATAACATAGGTGATAACACTTTGAAAGCTGCCAAATACTGTACAAGCATATGCTGTTAGAAATACAGTCTTGTTTTAAAGCAGAGAAAGAGCAGCAGGAGATGGAACTGTCAAAGCAATGAAACTTTGGAAAGATGTGAGGGACATAAGCTGTGATGTCCCTTGCTCTTCCATAAGGTCCCAGAGCTGGAGAGCTGTGAGCAAAGGTGCTTGTCTTCATGCCAGTCAGAAGGGCACTGGGATCTGGAGGAGAGCCCAGAGTACAGCCTGAGCTGCTCTGTGAATAAGGTGGTCTGGAAGGAACTGGATTCATCTCTCCTCCACATGGGAGAGGGAGGGAGGTCGTTGAGAGTATCATGTTGAGAAATACTTGAGAATATCTAAAGTGATATTTATAGACAAGGAAGAAATAATTTAGTCCAACTATGTTTTGATGAAACACAGTATTAAAAAAAGTAATGCGTTTCATAGTGTTAATTAGCAGCTGAGGAAATAGAAGTGAATTCAGCCTGTGTGTTGCTGGCATCAAAGTTTATAGCAGTAGCAGCAGCTGCTTCAGTCTGTGGGGATCCCTCTAGGGCACAGGATTTTAGCTGGTGTCCCAGTGAGTATTTCCAACCCAGCAGTTTAATCATTTAATCCAAAGCTGATCCTGAGAGCCTGGCCCATTGCCTTTGATCAACCAACCATCGCTTGGCAGCCCTCATTTGACTTTGTTGCCTGTTGGGCACCTTCCTGTGTTATTTACTTTCTGTGCCATGCGCTTGGTTTCCTGGCATACTCTCCCTGCTCAACATAATCTCTGGATATGATGTCCTTGCCTCAAATAAGGATATCTATAAATTTGGCTGACAACATTTTCAGTTTAGAGATCAAGTGCCTATGAAAGAGGAGGAGACAGGTAATTGTCATCACTGGGTAGCAAATGAGCACTTTTAGGCAAAGCTAACAGTTCCTTTGGCACCATGTAAAAGTACTGAGAAAAGCTGGCCTGGTAATAACACAACTCACTGCACCTGAGTAGCTAAAAAATTGATGGCTTGTGAAATACTCCATACATCGTTTTTTTTCCCCCCCAGAAATATTAGCCTGTGTCCAGAGCCCTTACTTCCTTATAACTGTGTTTTAAGAAAGACAGAGATGAAAGTGTTTATTGATGGATGCCAACACTTGTCTTTCAAAGCCAAGATTAAAGGAACAGAAAAAAAAAGAAAAAACTTTGAGCACAATTAGCACAATCCTTCCTAAAAGTTTTCAAGAAGTGGTGTAGAGTAGCAGTTAAAAGCAGGATTCTGGAGCTAGACGCTAGGTTTGAATCCCAGCTCTGCAGTTTACTATCTCTGTGAACTTGTTCACTTACTCAACCTCTGTAACTCCTTTTCCTCATCTGTAAAATAAAGATCATAATAGTACCTATGTCATCTTGGTTGTTGTGAAGAGAGTTTCTATTTAATAGGATTGGTATGAGGATTAAATTGGCTGATAAAGTGCTCTCATAAGAGCATGATACAAAGTATTGATTTTTCTAATATTAATAAATTCTACCTTTTAGGTGGATAGATTTTCTGATAATTGTATTATGTCAAAATAGTCAAGAAATATCATTTTGAGAATAAGCAAGAATATTCCTCTGACAATATCCTGGGCTTTATTTTTAACTTCTGTTTAGATGTTACATGGCGTTGTATTTTTGTTTAGATATAAAGAACATCCCTCTTATTTGGATTACCACATTTTCTGAAAGACTGAGTTGTGCCAATAGTATTACCATCTGTTCTGATTGGTAGATGCTTATACCATTTACACCTATTGTTGAATGTGTTAAATATCACCCTGTATTAGTTACAGTTCTCCAAAGGTATATGTACATGGCTGTGGACACACACACACTCTATATATTTTTATAGAAAGAGAGGGAGAGACAAAGATTTATTTTAAGGATATGGCTCATGTGATTGTAGAGATTGGCAAGGTACAAATGCAAAAATCTGCAAGGTAGGCCAACAGGCTGGAGGCCCAGGGGAAGCATTGCAGTTTGAGTCTGAAGGAACTTGGCTGACAGAATTCCCTTTTGCTCAGGGGAGGTCTGTCTTTTCCTTAACTCTTTCAACTGACTGAATGAGGCCCACCCACATTATAGAAAGCAGTCTGCTTTACCCAACCTATTGATTTAAATGTTTGTTAATCCCATTAAAAAAGTCCTTTCACAGAAAGGCTGTGATGTTTGACCAAATATTTGGTTGGGTACTATGGCCTAGCCAAGTTGACACATAGAATTAACTATCATACTCCTTATATCTCATATGGAAGTATTTTGTGAAAAACCAAAGGATAAGTAACTTTTTATCTTATTTGAAAAATATAACTTACGCATGCAAACTAATTAGGAAGAAATGTGCAATGGTATAAAATAAAGTGTTGAAATGTTTTGAGCTGCAAGTACAATAGGCATTAGGAGAAGGCACGTTTCTATTTCTATCTGACATTATTTGGGGAAATTGCCTAGAGAGAGAAGACACTATTTCTTGCTCAAATGTATCGAAAATTCCACTACTGAAATAACATGTATATTTTAGTAGGAAAATTTAGTTTTAGTCCCTGTAATAGAAAAACTACTTAATGAGTAAGATCTCCTGAAATCAAAGGAAAATGAATAAACAAGTTCAAGCACTCCATCAGAAAAGTGCTGGTAGGAAACATTCTTGATGTCCTCCGCGTTGAACTAACTGTACAGTTAGCATGAAGTTAAAAATAACTCCACTTCTCTTGGACACTCAGGAGAAGAGCAAAAGATATCCCCTGGAAATTCATGATTTAAATACATACCCATTTACTTACATACCTACCTACCTAAAGCTATATACAAGCACTATTTCTGTCTTTTTTTTAAAGTTTGTTCATTTATTTTGAGAGAGCACCAGTGGAGGGGGGACAGAGAGAGAGAGAGAGAGAGAGAGAAAGAGAGAGAGAGAGAGAATCCCAAGCAGGCTTCAAGCTCCATGCTGAGCCTGATGCTGGGCTCAGTCCCACCAACTGTGAGATTATGACCTGAGCCAAAATCAAGAGTCGGATGCTTAATTGACTGAGCCACCTAAGTGCCCTTCATCTTTATGCTTCTGGCATCAAGGTTCATATTTGAGTATAAAAATTAATGAAAATCATACCTGAATGAATTAAAATTTAAGTAAAATTTTAATTAACAATAAATTAACAATAAAAATCTTCCACAAAGAAAAAGCGAAAACAACCAAAAAGTTGATCAAGACAGGAATGACTAAATAAGCTAATGAATTAATAATAAGGGTTATTGCTGACACAAATTTAAAATATAGTGAGATAGACTAACACAGGATTTTTCCAAATTATATGATATATTGAAAGAGGCAAGTTGCATATATATTTTTTTTCCAAATTATATGATATATTGAAAGAGGCAACTTTCTTTTAAATTTCTATTAAATTTAATACAATTTCTATTAAATAAGCATCACATAAAATAATACTATAGAGCAGGGTTTTCAGCAAACTACGGCCAAATAGGCCCAGTCCAGTCAGCAGCCTTTTTTTTTGGAAATAGTTATTTTGTGACATGCTATGCCTGCACATTTACATATTGTCTATAATCTCTTTCATCTTGCAATGGCAAAGTTGAGTGGTTGTGACACAGACTACATGTCCTGCCAATGAGGCTGCAATGCACATGTGTGTTTCCTCGCAATAGTTGTCAGCCTCTGGAAAAGCACCTGCCCCATCATATGGTCCCAATAAATATTTAATGACTAAGGGAACTGTTAGTCCCTAACATTGATTGATTGTAACTTCTCTTTAACTGAGGCAAACTCTGACCTAAGTGGGTATTGGCAAACAGTAAGGGTACATTTCTAGCACAGTCATTTAAATCTGGCCTGTTATTTGTTATTTAAATCTTTTCACATTGGAAAAAATATAACTAGAAATTTTATTAATTAAATTCTTATTGTAAAAATAGAAGGGCATGCAATTTAAAAATACAACATATTTTACCAAAGTACTGTAGTATAATGTATCGACTCTGAAGCCGGACCCCTAGAGTCAGATACTGGACCTACCATTTACTAGAGAAGTAGAATGGGCAAATTTAATTAATCTCTCAGGTTTTCAATTTCATTATCTGTAAATAATAATAATGGCGTTTACCACAGGATTGCCATGAAAATTAACAGATAATATATGTAATGTACTTAGAGGAGTCTGGCCTAAAACACATACATACTCAGTAATATCATTTTGATGGTAATGATCTTAGCCATCAATGGTATTGCTTTCAAAATTGGAAATAGAGGGGTGCCTGGGTGACTCAGCAGTCAGTTAAGTAATCTACTCTTGATTTTGGCCCAGGTCATGATCTAATGGTCTTGAGATCCAGCCCTGCATCGGGCTCTATCTACACTGAATGAGGAGCCTGCTTGGGATATTCATTCTCTCTCTCTCTCTCTCCCCCTCCCTCCCACCCGCTCCCTCTGAACCCACCCCTTGCTCTCTCTCTCTCTTTCTCTCTCTGTCTCTCTCTCAAAATAAATATTTTAAAAACTGGAAGGTAAAAATTAAAATAATGTTTTATGGTCAAAGATATGGCAATATACTTTTGTGTAAGATTCAATTTTAATCACTCAAATAGAATATAAATAATTTTTTACTCTTTTAATTTATATTTTAAAAAGGAATTCTTTGTAATTACCTCCCAACAGAAGCTGTCAAAGTTATCTAAGGACATATCTATTTTAGGAAAGAAAAACTGAAATAACCAGTGTTCAAAGGAGCCAGATGATTCTCTTTTTTCCTCTAAACTTGTCCACAAAATCAGTGGAGAATATGACACAGTGATCATTACTGATTGATGGGATCTTTTCCTGGAGCTTACAAATATTCAAAGTAAAAGGGAGATAACCTTTTTCATATCATATCCTCAACATCATTATTTTATCAAGTATAATACTCATTATAGAAAGAACGGCATATATCATGAATCAGTCTAAAGTTTTCAAACTTAGAATTGAGTTTATAATTGTAAAATAAATCATATAACACTCTCCACTGATTGAATTTATTCCAGGTCTTGGTTATGACTTGTATCTATGACTTGATAAATCATCTCAAACAAAAACAGTTGGACACAGTGTATCTACCTTGTTACAAATGTTCTACCTTTAATTTCATCCAGAAATTTTTACAGATGAGCACAATTATACTGTCTTACTACCTTTGTCCCTCCTATAGTTTGACCATTTATCTTATTCCTGCTTGTTTGTTTACTTTTACTTTTAAAAAGTTGTCTGTATCAACTGATAAAAATTTAGATTTTCTAAAACTTTTCCACATAGTCTTTATTATAGTAAGATTCATTTTCCCTGTGAGAGCTGGGTTTAATGTTTAAAAGGTCCATTGACAAGATGAGATTTGTGTTAAAGAGTACTTATTTTGAACTGAAATAATGGTCATGTCACTATATTAATATCCACATGACTGAACAATAGTGTTTTGAGACATTGTGGTTCTATGGGGAATCTATATCTAAACAAATACTTTAAAATTCAGTTCTCTGAATGGATGTGAACTAGCACATGTATGGTAGAGTATGACAAACATACGTGTTTTAAAATAGATGTGAGCTTTTAAATTCTCAAATTAGCAGTTAGAAACGCACGTTCCATTTTGTGGGTTTTTTTAGGTTTATTTATTTATTTATTTTGAGAGAGAGTGAGAGAGTATGTGCACACAAAGTGGGGAGGGGCAGAGAGAGAGAATTCCAAGCAGGCTTCGCACTCTCAGCATGGAACCCTGTGCAGGTCTCAAACTCACAGACCATGAGATCATGACCTGAGCTGAAATCAGGAGTCAGGTGCTTAAACAACTGAACCACCCAGGCACCTCTACATGTGTTCCACTTTGAATTTTGCAAGTTTATAGACTATGATAGGAGAAGGAAGGAAGAAAAACATAATGTTTTTATGAAGTTTAATAAAATTGAAATCTTCCCTTATTTCACAGTTAAAATGCAAAAATTGTATACTATGATAAAAATTAGATGTTGTGTGGTAAATAATTAACTTTATCCAAAGAGAGGTCTGAAATTTACTGGTATTCACCTCCTGGAAGATGATCTCTAAGCCCTTGGAATGTTATGCCTCATGAGAGTATCTTTGATTACCTGGCAACTTTGTGCCATATCAGATAGTCTAACAATATGATTTAGGGTGAAGGCTAGCAATTGAAGTCAAACATGTGGGTGGCCAACCAGGTTGAGGAGAACAAACCCAAATAAAACTTTGGACTCCAAGGTTCTGGTGTAATTGGCTAGTTGGCAGTATTCTATATGCATTGTCACAGCAATGATGAGAAATTGGCATTGTCCATGACCCTACTAGGAAAGGGAGATTGGGAGTTCTACATATAGAACGTTCCCGGCTCCTTCCCCTTGAATGTCTCCCCTTGGCTTATTTTAGTCCGTATTCTTTTGCTGTAATAAATTGTAACCATGAGTACAGTAGCTCTCAAAGACCTCTTTGAATCCTTAATTATCAAGCCTGAGGGTGGTCTTGGTGACTAGCCATTGGTGTCAGAAGTGAGGGTCATGTTGGGGACTGTTCTCTAACTTTACAGATTTTTTTGTGTGTGATTTTCTGCCTTTTTCCCCCTACTGCTTAGAACCAGGACAACACTGAAGTTCAAAACATACTATGTTTTTTTTTTTATTTTCTACCATTGCAGATATAGATATTTATTGATGGCGTATTATCTTGCTAAGCTCTTAGTATGCCTCAATATGCTGTCAGACATAGTGAATAGTGAAAGTTGTTTCATTTTGTGTTTTCTCTCACAAAAGAAATTTAAAATTAAAGGTTTGATTTGAATTACCTGAATTTCATTTATAAAATTTAAGCAGTAAATAAATGTGAAGACCTCCTTTTTCACAATGTGTTTTAGTTTTCCTGATGATTATTAACTTATCAGAATATCCTTGTTCTACATATTTGTTTCAGGAAAAATTTGTATTTAGGTCAGCCTTCTGTGTTGACCATTTTCATATTTCATCCCAAGTATTTAGAAATAAAAGCCCACTGTTTTCTTCCAATGGACCAGATTTTCCTTTCATTGGCACATAACATAGCTTAAAAATAAAAGCTCCTCATCGTAAAAAGGACCAACTTCATGCTAAGTAGATTTTATTCCCTCACATTAGGCTTTTGGCAACTAAAACAAACACTTCACTGATTTTATGTAATTCTCTCCCAGACAAGAAAACAATGAGCAAATAACAATGGAAGTAGCCTTAAAAGTTAGTTTTCTATTAAGAAATAACATGAATAAAACAAGTGGGTTTATTTTTTATGAACTAATCCATTTCTAGACATAAAGTTTTCGTAAATGATTAAAAAATTTGATAATTTAAAAGTTACTTGATGCACTAAAAAATAGTTTTTGGCATTGTGCTTCTCTGAATTTAGTATCTAAAATAGAGCAACCATTTATGCTTTGTGTGTGTGTGTGTGTGTGTGTGTGTGTGTGTGTGTGTGTGTGTGTTAGTTTTCTGTGGCTCCTTTACAAATTACCACTAATGTGATGGCTTAAATTAATTATTATCTCACCATTCTGAAGGCCAGGAGTCTGAAATGCCACACTATGTCTAGAAGTACTAGGGGAGAATCCATTCCTCATCTTTTCCAGCTTCTGATAACTGTATCACTCTAATCTTTGCCTCCACGGATAGATACATAACCTTCTCCTCTTTATATATATAAAATCTCCCTTTGTCTCCCTCTTATAAAAACACATGATTGCACTCAGGGCTCACGCAAAAAATCTAGGCCATTCTACCTACTTCAAGATCCTTAAATTCACCATATTTATAAAGATCTTTTTTTTATTCCATATAGGACAACATTCACCGGTTTCAGATTAAGGCATGATTTTTATTGGGGAGAAGGGGATGCATTCTCAGCCTACTGCAGTATATATCCTTGTAACTTCGTGTTCTCTTTGGAATTCCAAATCTGTATTAGACTAATAGTATTAAGCATTTTCTCAGTGTCTGTTAGGTGATAAAGTTATTTTAAATTATAGCTCTGCTTTGTACTTATCCTATTGTTATATGTTCAATATAAACAAATATTTCAAATATATATAAATTGTATTAAGAATTTTTTAGAAGAGATCTATTTATAGAGATAGGTGTGTGAATAGATCTCCATTATTCGAGGAAGGAAAAACAAAGACCTAGCTAACATTTTCCCTAAAAATCCTAAGTAACACTTAGAAGAAATAATAGCTTTTCATTATAGAAATTGATTGAATCTTACCAATTCTCTTTTAGCTCAAGAAAATTTCTTTCTTTTTGTCCCTAGACTTACTTTAGAAATAGTAAAAGTAATCTAAGATTCTTTTGAAACATATTTTTTAACTATATACATTAAGAATTATTGCACTGGGGGCACCTGTGTAGCTCAGTCAGTTGAGCTTCTGACTTTTAATTTCTGATCAGGTCATGATCTCACAGTCATGGAATTGAGCCTCATGTGGGGATCTGTGCTGACAGTGCAGAGTCTGCCTGGGATTCTCTCTCTCTCTCTCTCTCTCTCTCTCTCTCTCTCTCTCTCTCCCCTCTTCCTCTCTTCCTCTCTTCCTCTCTTCCTCTCTTCCTCTCTCCTCTCTTCCTCTCCCCCCTATCCCCTGTCCAGACACACATGCTGTCTTTCAAATGAAAAAGAAAAATACTTGACATAGGGAAACTTGTTTTTAATCTATCTGACCTTTTATTTTTTCAAATATATACTGGCTTTCTTCTTAGATGGATGAGGTTACCAAAACGAAATCTAACTCTCTGTAAAATTAATATACTTCAGATTAATCTTCATCTATAGGTATTTATGTTAAAGGTTTACATTCATAAAATAGTTGCCATTCACACCACTATTTACTAAGCACCTAATATATGAAAGCCACTGTGACAAATGCTTTACATACATTATTTCAAGCAAACTAGTGGCAGTCCTTTGAGACAAGTATTAACAAAGAGCTCTGTTTCACACTTGGAGGAACTAAGGTTTAAAGTCTTTAGGGGTCAGAGATCTACCACATACAACAGCTAGCATTTCAGAGAACATTTCCAAATGGTAAGCAACAAAAAATTACCATTTATTCTTTTCACTTTATTTCCACATCATAAGCCATAAAATAAAAATATATATTATATTTTTATTGTGAGTAAAATAATTAAATTTTAAATGCCTTGAGACTAGAGATAGTGTTTATATTCATTCATTTTGCCTTAGTAGCTGTCACAGTTCTGCCACATAATAGGTGATAGTAACTCTGTTCTCAGAAATCTTCAGAATATGCTAGTGATTTCATGTATGCTGTTTACTGTCCAAAGACTGGTAATAGCTCTAAGGTACACAATTGTCCTTTTAAATTTAGTTCTAGTATAAGATAAGTTTTATTCAATGGGCTGCTTTTAAATAAATCACTGTAATTTTCAATTACAATTGTAAACAGACAAAAGCACTTGCAAAGTGACTTTGTGTAGTTTCTTATAAGCATCAGAAGGATTTAAAGCAGCATTCAGTAACTGCATTTACTTGACAGTGCTTCCCACTGGCAACACTGTATTTTTCTGGGCAAAGGATCAGAAAATTGAACATTCTAACAAACAAATTTTGAAGTGAGAGGTAAAGAGACCTAAGCTGACTTACCTATCACCCTCAAATTTAGGAGATTTGAATATTATTTGAAATGAAGAAATAACCCTTTTAAGTTTCCCTTTGAATTTGAAACGCAAGTTTTTTATTTGCCTTTTGAATGGAATGCTTAGTTCTGTGTGGAGTTTTGAAGCTTAAGAACTGTGAGCTGGGAACTGAATATTTTCTGTACATTCAAACATAGTAATAATCATTGCTAGAGAGAGAAGAGTCTTGCCTTGCTGCCTTGCCCTTAATTTTTTTAGTTTCCCTCTCTATCCCTTTTCTTCTAATTTTTTGAATTGATTTCCTTTCTTTTTGTTTGTGTTTATTTTTGAGAGAGAGAGATCACGTGCATGAGTGGGGGAGGGGCAGAGATGGGGGGGGCGGGGGGGGGGGATACAGAAGATCCCAAGCAGGCAGTGTGGTGACAGCAGAGACACTGGTGCAGCACTCAAACTCACAAACAGAACCCTGAGATCTTGACCTGAGCCAAAGTCAAACTCTCAACCCACTGAGCCACCCAGGGGCCAGGAAATTACTTCCTTTCTATAACCACATGGTATACCTTCTTTTGGGTGTGTTTGGGTGTCCCTGTGTTCCTTCTTCCCATGGTTCATCTGTTCTTTGCCTTACTCTTATTATTTGCTCTTTTTTTTTTCTCCTCAGGTTTTCTTGTTATATTAGTTTCCTGTTGCTTCTTTCCAAGCACAAAATGATGGGAAAAAAAGTAACTGTTCTTCTCTCACTCTCCTATTTTACTCATATGTACAGATTGCCCAAGTTAAACAAAATATAAACACGTTGCCTGTAAGGAAAATGCAAAATCCTTGACTTTATTCTTTCTGTTATTTTTCTCATATTGTAAATGCAATAATACAATATTGCAGAATTGACCATTTGGTTTATGGCAAGGTTTGAATATGTCTGCAACTAACATTTCATTGACCTATGTGTTTTGCTGATTTAAACCTGTCTCCATGGGCCAATGTAATACATTGGACATGTTTTCCCATGTCTACATTTTATACCCCAGTGGCTTCTGTGAAATATTTACTACCATTTTAGGTCATTTGCAGCTGTGCTAAAAACAGGCCCCATTTTGAATGTCCTCTTTCCTTTTCTTCAGTACCCTAAAGAAATAGTTAAGACTTCACACTCTTTATCTCAGTTCTTTTGGGAAGACCACGACTGGTTTAATAAGCAGTTTTTCTTTATGTTAAATAGGATTGTCAAGTCTTTGAGCACAATTCATTTTTCCTAAAGAACCAATTTTATTTTGCAGTAATGAATGGATATAATATCCCCAAAGGAGATTAAGACCTCTTTGTGCCAAATTGAGGATCAGGGCATTTTTCTTTGGCTTGTGTTCTTTCCTATATATCTTTCCCTTTTTTCCTCCCTCAGTAAATGTGGCAATTTTTAAATGTAGAAACAGCAGTGTCTCTTAAAGATGTGTGTTGTATTGCTGCCATTATTTAGAGAAAAGCAAAGATGATTTTGGTAGAGTTTGTTCATGTAGAGCTTTGAGTAAAATTTGCGTAAATATGAACAGCCCAATAAATTCCACAAAAATGCTACCACATTAATATTTTGATTTAGATATTTCCATTAAAGTGGATTTTAAATTTTTTAATGTTTATTTATTTTTGAGAGACAGAGCATGATCAGGGGAGGGGTAGAGAAAGAGAAGGAGACACAGAATTCGAAACAGGCTTCAGGCTCTGAGCTGTCAGCACAGAGCCTGACGGGAGGCTCGAATTCACGAACTGTGAGATCATGGCCTGAGCCAAAGTCAGACGCTTAACCGACTGAGCCACCCAGGTTCCCCCCCCATTGAAGTTTTATAATTCCCCTTTATATCATTTTTAAATAAAATCATTTTATGCAAATTAGCAAAGGATGGGCTAGAATTAAATTTAGTGCTTTCAACATTTTTAGCTTATTTAATAGAGGGGGAAAGTTTAACAGAGACAAAGAAACAGGGGAAATCTCTCAATGATTTCCGAACTTGTCTTTTTAACTTGCAGTTCGGAAGTCCCCAACTTCATCTGGAAGCAAAATGACTTTCATTCACCTCAGTTCTTACAGATAATAGTCAAGTGGCCAGAATGCTAGCTAGATTAAATTAGAAAAAGGATACTCCTAGATAATCCCTGAGTCAAACACAGTCCTGAGAAGACAATGTGATTGTGTTAGCACAGTCACCCATGGTGTGTCTGATGTGTACCAGATAATTTCGAAAAGAGACTTGGAAAGAGCCTGACCTTACTAGGAAAATGTAAAATTAATTCCTGATTTTGCCACTTAATAACTGTGTGAAAACCATGGGTCTCTGATATCTCTCAGTTAATAAAATGTTGACTTATCCAGAAGAATGACATCATCAAAGGATGGAATTAGAGCTTTTTACTATCTTTCCCCCCAAAACGCTGATTTTAACAATCACCCAGGGACAAAAGTGCCTTTGTAGAAGTGTGGGAGTCCAGTAGAGAAGTTCCAGCACACCTATTGGAAGTAAAACAAAACAAAACAAAGAAACAAGATTGGAGGCACTGAAGATGGTAACAGGAACAGTTTCACTTTACTAGCATCACCCCTCCTCCAAGACATCACAGCTCAGTGGCAAGAGAGATCCCTGGCAATAATTTCTCTCACAGGATAAAGTGAGAGCACATGACTGGGTGTCCAGCCTTCTTGACCATGCAGAAATGACATCAAAAATACCCACTTCTTTTTCACTACATAATACTGAGATGTGCTGCACCATTGGGGGATGGTAAAGGTTTGGGAAAACAGCTTCCAGGACTCTTGGAGGGCATCACATGGGCTTGGACCCTCCTAACTGCTTTGTAGACTCCATTAGAAAGCCTCTTCAGGAACCACTGGGAAGCCTGCTTATGGTTCCCCACAGTTGGTCATTGATGCCTCCAACATTATGTGTGCCTCACCCACATATTGCCCCCCTCACCTAGTGGCTAGCTCCCTATGCACACCTCCAAGTGTGATGAGAGGAAGCTTTGCAAATGGCTACTAAGCATGAGCAGAAGGGCAATCTGACTTAGAGACAAAGCACACAAACTTGAGCATTTAGTACTCTCCCCCTAGGGGGAACGAACAAGAGGCTTTCAGCAATAGCATGGTTTTTCAGGACTGGCAGAAGGCAAAATCTTAAGAATTCTTTCCCCAAGAGGGAATAAAAAGTATGGAGCAGGCATATCCATAGCAAAGGTCTGAGAAAGCCTAAGGATCCCTAACAGAACTGACAAAAGGGGGAGGCGCCTGGGTGGCTCAGTCAATTAAGCATCTGAGTCTTGATTTCAGCTCAGATCATGATCTCCTGGTTCGGGGGTTCAAGCCCTGCGTTGGGCTCTGTGCTGACAGCAGGGAGCCTGCTTGGGATTCTCTGACTCCCTCTCTCTCTGCCCACCCCCCACTCACTATCAAGAATAAATAAACATTAAAAAAAAAAAAAAGAACTGACAGAAAGAACTGACAGAAAAGAAAGTATTCTCTCCGCAAGCCAGTCAGTAAAGACTGGAGAAGGTGACTGATTCTTCATATGAAAAGAGGGCAATGCAAGACTTCATGGAACAAGAAAAATCAAGCACACATGACACTACCAAAGGAACACAATAATTTTCTAGTAAATGACTCCAAATAATGGAGATCTGTGTTTTTACTGATAAAGATTCAAAATAATTGGTTTAGGCAACTCAGTGAGCTACAAGAAAACACATGCAAAAAAATTAACAGAATTAGGAAAACAATACATAAAACAAAGTGTAGCACAGAGAGAGAAATCATTAAAAAAGAACCAAAAAAATTTCTAAAGCTAAAGAATACGAGTGAAATGAAAAATACAATAGAACACATCAACAACAAACTTGATCAATTAGAAGGAAGAATCTGTGAAGTAAAAGACATTTGAAGTTGATTTGAAATTATGCACTCTGAAGAGCAGAGGAAAAGGTGTAAATGAGGTGACAAACCCTATGTGAATTATGGGATGCCATTAAGAATAACAATCTACACATTTTTGGAGTCACAGAAGAAGAGAGGGAGAAAAGGCAAAGGCTTATTTAAAGAAATAATGGCTGAAAAATTCTCAAATCTAGGAAGATCTTTAATATTCAAGTTTATACAGCTTGCAAGTCCCCCCAAGTTTTCAACCCAAAAAGATTGTCTCCAAGACACATTATAATAAAATTGTTTAAAGTCAAAGAAAGAATTTTAAGATGAGAAAGAGAAAAAAAATTCTTCATATGCAAAAGAACCCCCGCTCGCCCCAATTTGTCCATCAGCAAATTTCTCATTTGTAGGCCAGGAGGGAGTTGAATGATATACTCAAAGTCCTGAAAGCAAAAGACTGCCAACCAAATATACTTTACCTGGCAAAGTTATTTTTCAGAAATGAAGAAGAGATAAAAGCTTTCCTCACAAACAAAAGCTGAGGGAGTTCATCACCACTAGACCTGCTTTAAAAATTGCTGTAAGTAGTTCTTGAAGCTGAAGTGAAAAGAAACTAATTAGTAACATAAAAATATATTAAAATATACACTGGTAAATGTAAATATATTCAAATTCAGAATACTGTAATACTTTAATGTACTGGTGTGTTAATCACTTAACTCTAGTGTAAAGGTAAAATGACAAAATATAACAACTATCGCTAAAATTATTTGTCAATAATGTACACACAATATAAGAACATGTAAATGCAGACATCAAAACACAGTATGTGGAAAGAGTAAATGTTTAGAGATTTTGTGTGCAATTGAAGTTAAGCTGGCATAGCTTAAAATACTGTGACATCTATGAGATTTTTTTCTTTATTCTTTTGTTTTCCTTTTATTCTAAGATTTTATTTAAATTCAAGTTAGTTAACATATACTGTACTATTGCTTTCAGGAATAGAATTTAGTGATTCATCACTTACATGTAACACCCAGGGGTCATCACAGTTGCCCTCTTTAATGCCCGTCATCCATTTAGCCCATCCCCCCACCAACACCCCTCCAGCAACTCTCAGTTCTATATACTAAAGAGTCTCTTATTGTTTGCCTCTGTCTCTGTTTTTATCTTATTTTTCCTTCCCTTCCCCTATGTTCATCTGTTTCTTAAATTCCATGTGAGTAAAGTCATATAGTATTTGTCTTTCTCTGACTGACTTATTTTACTTAGCATATAACACTCTAGTTCCATCCATGTCAATGCAAATGGCAAGATTTCATTCTTTTTTTTTTAATTTTTAATTTTTTTAATTAAAAAAAAATTTTTTTAGGGGCGCCTGGGTGGCGCAGTTGGTTAAGCGTCCGACTTCAGCCAGGTCACAATCTCGCGGTCCGTGAGTTCGAGCTCCGCGTCAGGCTCTGGGCTGATGGCTCGGAGCCTGGAGCCTGTTTCTGATTCTGTGTCTCCCTCTCTCTCTGCCCCTCCCCCATTCATACTCTGTCTCTCTCTGTCCCAAAAATAAAAAAAAATAAAAAAAATCGTTGGAAAAAAAATTTTTTTTAATATTTTATTTTTGAGAGAGAGAAAGAGCATGAGCGAGAGAGGGGAGAAAGAGGGAGACACAGAATTCAAAACAGGCTCCAGGCTCTGAGCTGTCAGCACAGAGCCTGACAGGGGGCTCGAACTCACAAACTATGAGATAATAACCTGAGCTGAAGTCAGATGCCTAACTGACTGAGCCACCCAGGTGACCCAAGGTTTCATTCTTTTTGGTGGGTGAGTAATATCCTATTGTGTGTGTGTGTGTGTGTGTGTGTGTGTGTGTGTGTGAGTGTATACACACCACATCTTCTCTATCCATTCATTAGTTGATGGACATTTGGGCTATTTCCATAATTTGGCTATTGTTGATACAAGATGTTGTATGTAAGCCTCAGGGTAACTACAAAGGCAACAGCCTATAGTAAATACATAAAATATAAAGAGAAGGCGATCAAAGAACAGTTACAGGAAATTGTCAATTCACAAAGGATGACAGCAAGAGAGGAAGAAAGGAACAGGGTAACTACAAAACATACATAAAATAACAAATAAGATAGCATTAGTAACTCCTTACCTATTAATAATTACTTTAAATGTAAAAAGATTAAATTCTCCAGTCAAAAGGCATAGAGTGGCTAAAGAGATAAAGAAAAAAAGATCTAACTATATGCTGCCTAAAAGAGATTCACTTAAGTTTAAGAAGACAGGCTCAAAATAAAGGTATGATAAAAAAAAATATTCCATGCAAGTGGAAACTAAAAGGTAGTAGAGGTAACTACAGTGAAATCGGAAAAAAACAGACTCTAAGCCAAAGACTGTCTCACAAGAGCCAAGAAGGTCATTATATAATGATAAAGGGATCAATTAATGAATATAATGTAACAGTTGCAGATATATATGCACCCAACACTGGAGAACCTAAATTTATTAAGAATATACTAACAGATCTGAATGGAAAGATAGACTACCATACAAGAATAGCAGGGGCTTCAATACCAGCACTCTCAACAATGGACAGATCATCCAGACAGGAAATCCATCAAGAAATATTGGATTTGAACTACACTTTAGACCAAATTGACCTAAAAGACATCTACAGAACATCCCATTCACAGCAGCAGAATATACATTCTTCTCAAGTGTATAAGAACCTTCTCCAGGATAGATCATAAGTTAGCTAAAACAAGTCTTGGTAAATTTGAGAAGATTGAAATCTTAACAAATATCTTTTCTGACCAAAATGGCTTGAAAGTAGAAATGAATAATAGGAAAAACTTGGGAAATTCATGAATATGTGGAAATTAAACAACACGCTTTTGAAAAACCAGTGGATCAAAGAATAAAGGAGATCAAAAAGATCTTGAAACAGTGGAAAATGGAAACACCATATATCAAAACATGAGATGCAGCAAAAGCAGTTCTAAGAGGAATCAAATGTAGGTATTTATAGTGATAACATATAGTGATAAATGCCTGCATTAAGAAAAACGATCTCCATAAACAACCTCATTCTGCACCTCAAGAAACTAAATAAGACCGAACTAAGCCCAAAGTTGGCAGAAGGAAGAAAAAACAAGAATCAGAACAGAAATAAATGAAATAGAGACAAGTAAAACAATAGAAAAGATAAATGAAACTAAGGTTTATTTTTTAATATAAGCAAAATTGAAAAAATGTTGACTAGGAGAGAGAAAAGATGCACATAAATTCATAAATGAAAGAGGAGATATATCAAATGATACTTGAGAAATACAAAAGATCATAAGAGACAGTTATGAATTATCATATGCTAACAAATTGTACAACCTAGAAGAAAGGGATAAATTCCTAGAAACATACACACTACCAAGACTGAATCATGAATAATAGAAAATTGAACAGACCAATAATGAATTAGGAGATTGAATCAGTACTCAAAAACCTCCCAACAAAGAAAAGCCCAGGATTAAATGGCTCCATGGGTGCATTCTATCAAATATTTAAAGAAAAGTTACTACTGATTCTTCTCAAACTATTTCAAAAATTTGAAGAGGAGAGAACATTTCAAAATTCATCCTGCAGGACCAACATATTCCTGACACAAAGGCTAATTAAAGACCCTACAAGAAGATAAAATTATGATCCAATATTTCTAATAAGTATGGATGCAGAATTCATCAACAAAATACCAGCAGATTGAACTCAACAAGATCATACACCATGACTAAAAGAGATTCATCACTGGGATGCAAGGATGTTTCAACATCCGCAAATCAATAAATTTGATACACCATATTAATAGAATGAAATGTAAAAAGCATATGATCATCTAGGTAGATGCAGAAAAAATCATTTGAAAAATTTAGCATTCTTCCATGATAAAAACTCTCAATAAATGGGGTATAAAAGGACCATATCTCAATATAACAAAGGTCATATATGACAAGCCCACAGCTAACACCATACTCAATGGTAAAAGGTTGAAAGCTTTTCCTCTGAAATCAGGAACAAGACAGTGGTGTTCACTCTTGCCACTTTCTATTCAACGTAATAATGGAAGTTATCCCCAGAGCAATTAGGAAAGAAAAAGAACTAGAGGGCATCCACATCAGGAAAACTGTCTCTGCACATGATGTGGTCTTCTATATAGAAATTCTAAATATCCCACCCAAAACTATTAGAACTAATAAATTCAGTAAAGTCGTAGGATACATATTCTACCTGTAGAAATCATGTGTGTTTGTATACACTAGAAAATACACTAACAACAAACTATTTTGGGAAAAAAAACAGTCCTATTTGCAATAGCATAAAAACAATCAAATACAAATGGCAAGATCTCATTCTTTTTTTTAATGTTTATTTTTGATAGAGCACAAGCAGTTGAGGGGGAGAGAGAGGGGGACAGAGGATCTGAAGTGGGCTCCATGCCAACAACAGTGAACCTGCTTCAGAGCTCAAACTTACTAACTACAAGATTGTGACCTGAGCAAAAGCTGGATGCTCAACAAACTGAGCCACCTAAGTGCCCCTCACTCTTTTTTTTTTATGGCTGAGTAATATTTCACTGTATATCACCTATACTTCAATAAAGTAAAATTACAAAAATACAAAAAAAAAAGAGCTAACAATAAAATACATAGGAATAAATTTAACCAAGGTGGTAAAACATCTGTATACTGAAAACTAGAAAACACTGATGAAAGAAATTGAAGATAAAAATAAATGAATAATAAATTATTACATTTCTATAATAGCCACATGTTCTAGTTCAGCTTGATTTCTATCTTGCTAGCAACTATGTTCCCATACAATGACTTGAGATCTTCTTCCACTTACTCATTTTCATGAACAAAGCTATGTCAATATCTGTCAGTTCAAATTATTTAGAATTTTTCTGGACATGGCAGCTCAACAGGCATGGGAAGACATTGTGACCCAGTAGAAACCAAGATGGCAAGCTAGGCCTCTGTTCTGGTATGTTTTAGAGGGGAACAGAGAGAAGTTTGGAAATCTTGTTTTCAGATGTAAATGGGAATGCATTAACCTTGTTACCAGTACTTCTTAAATTTAAACATGCATCAGAAATACCTAAAGGGCTTGCTAAAATTAAAACAGATTGTTGGGCCCTAATCCCTGAGTGCCTGATTGAGAAGACAGGGGTTGGACTGCAACAAATTTGCATTTTTAACAAGTTCCCAGGGAATGCTGATGTTACTAGTCAGGAACCACATGTCGAGAAACCTCATTTTAGCCCTACCCTATGGCTTATTTTTGACTGAAAGAATGGGAGCAACTAGAGTCTCTCAAGAACTGCATGCAATATGTGGTGACTAGATTCTCTCCTTGACCAAACTCTAAGCAGGCCTCCTGAACTCTTTTTTCAACTAGGCTTAGACTTTTGAACTTCTCATGTTCCTTTCTGCATGGTTCAGTTTTGGTTTTTTAATGTTTATTTGTTTTTCAGAGAGAGAGACAGAGGGTCAACAGGGGTAGGGTAGGGGCAGAGAGAGAGGAAGATACAGATACTGTCAGCACAGAGCCTGATGTAGAGCTCAAACTCAAAACCTGAGATCATGACCTGAGCCGAAGTCGAACACTTAACCGACTGAGCCACCCAGGTGGTCCTGCATGATTGAGTTTTAACAGGAATACTGCTAAATCAGTTTAGCCAGAATCTCTTCCATATATTCCTCCATGTTTGATCATCCTGGATATGTAATCAGATTCCTCATTCTCCACCATCCCACAGTTGATGTCTGATCACCCAAGCCTGCCTTCAGGAAGAATCCTATTACATCACTTTAGTTAGAATTTCACCCCCCCCCCACCTTTGATGTTTCCTCTTAGTAATTTTTCATGCAGTGACCCCCAACATGTTTCCTGGCTATAAATTTTCATTTTTCCTTGTTTTATTTAGAGTTTACCACACTCTCTCTCCCCTACTGCAAGACTCCATTGCACTGATCCCTATAACTGTTGGAATAGCCCTTCCTTGAATAGACCTCTTTACTGTCTTTAACAATTGCCACTGAGTGATGTTTTTTTTTTTTTTTTTTAATTTTTTTTTTTTCAACACTTATTTATTTTTCGGACAGAGAGAGACAGAGCATGAACGGGGGAGGGGCAGAGAGAGAGGGAGACACACAGAATCGGAAACGGGCTCCAGGCTCCGAGCCGTCAGCCCAGAGCCCGACGCGGGGCTCGAACTCGCGGACCGTGAGATCGTGACCTGGCTGAAGTCGGACGCTCAACCGACTGCGCCACCCAGGCGCCCCTTCCACTGAGTGATGTTTTTAAAGCACTTTGAATGTTTTCTTGTTAACAGTGGCCAGAGTCTGTTTTTTCTATTCTTAAAGATAAATCTGGTCGACTAGTTGGTCCACTCCCTAGTACATACACTTTTGGAAGTATATAGTTGATAGTATTATTCTCATAAATCTCTTGCCAAGCAACCAGATTTTAATTTGCAGCAAGTGCCACACTTTATACCTGAACCATCTTCAACAGTTTTCAAAATAACAGCTTTATTCAGCTAACAGGTTCTAAAAGTTGGCTCCAACATTATTGTTTGATTTCCTAAGGAATCCCAACAGGCAATCATGTTGAGAGAATCAGAAATGTTTGATCAGCTTGCTCAGACATTCCTTTTCTAAGAAACTATCTCCATGTGTTCTCTATCACAACATACTCATTTTCTGTAGTAACTGCTTCTTCCACTGGTGTAATGGTTTACAACTGGGGCAATTTTGCCTCTCAGGAGACATTTGACAAAATATGAAGACATTTTGGTTACCATATCTGGGGAAATGTTATGGAATCTGGAGGTTAAAGGCCAGCAGTTCTGCTAAACATATAAAAATGCACACGATGACTGCCCACAACAAAGAATTATCCATTTTAAGATGTCAGTAGTGCTGAACTTGACAAACTTTGCTGTAAAGAAGGGATTTGCAAACTATGGCTTATGGGACAAATCCACCTTCACAACCTGTTTTTTTCATTAACTGTGTGTTAGAGCCCAGTTGTGCTCATTTGTCTGCATTTTCTATGTCTACTTTTGAGCTACAATGCCAGAGCTGAAAATTTGTAATGGAGACATATGGCCCACAAACCTAAAATGTTTACTGTCTTACCCTCACAGAAAAAGTTTGTTAACAGCAGTTAGTCACCGGAAGAACATCACCGTCATCATCATGACTTGGGAACTTGTAAGAAACGCAAATTCTGGGGACCAACCCCAGATCTACTGATTTGGAATTTTTGCCAGTGGGAGCCAATAATCTATATTTTAACAAGTCCTCCAAGTGGTTTTTGCCAATTTTGAGATTACTGCTGTAGAATATCATATTCCATAAAATATTATCCTGATTAGCCAATAGTTTGTAATATAATTGCTTCTTTACTAATTGGTACATTTGAGTTCAAAAATATATATTGTTAGTAGATTTTGTAATGAGGCAGGACTAAGTTAATAAAATTTAAAACAGAAAGTTTGTGATGATTTATAATAGACTGAAATCCCCATGCTGCCTGTGGAATTTGTAACTCTTTTCCTGTCCAATCTTATTACAATACAAATTTGTGTATCTCACCTTGTATAATGAATTAGAATCTTCATTAATATGATCTGGGCTACTAATTGGAAGCACTCCAACTGATTTTGGTAACCAGACCAGGAAAGAATAGAATTACACAAGACCTTTTGATTTCTCAGGTCAAAAGAGGGAGAAATGGACATGAAAATATTTATTTATTTGGATTGGGTCTTTTTATATGTAGCTATAGAAGTCTGAGAAAATAATGTGTTTTAGTTAGTCAACTACTCTAATAAATGGAGAAATCTGAGTTTTCAAAGCATAAGCATTTTACAATAGATTATTGTATCCGTAGAGGTGAAAACCCATTAACTTTGACTTACATCAATGACAACAATTATGATGTGTTTTAAGTTGCACTTTAGAGGTAGATGACCCAGCATTGTTTATCAATGTTATCAAGGATCTAGGCTCATTCAGCCCTTCCCCCTTTGCTATCAGGATGATGGCTGACACTCCACCTGTATCTGATCCCAATATGGGTACTACATTTTTAAGAATCATGCCTTCTTCACATAATAGCAACATGCAAATTAAGGAGCAAAGGGTTGCTGGAAGGAGAATTTTTTGTTCCATTCCTCTCTCATCGTGGAGCAGAAGTTTCAGGAGATATGCCATTATGTCTTATGGACCAAAACCAATTCCAAAACTATGTCCATCCATTCTTAGAGCAGTTATTGACAAAATATGATGAGAAAGTTATGATTGGCTGAAACTGACTTACCCCTTTGGACCAGGCATATTACTGTCCAAATCATATCAGAGAATGGCTACTGAGCAGGCAGGCAACCAGTGGCATCTGATGCAACCATTAACACCAATAAGCCATTAAAAGTAATTTATTATTTAATGATTGCAAATGTGTCTTAGGATACTGCAGTTTTTCAGTATCCTAATGGAACACAATTTCCATTAGATTTCTTTCTTTCTGTCTTCAGACACAGATATCTTTTGTCTTGTAAGAAAACCAGATTAAGGAAGTTAGGACATTTTGTTAAAATCAATACACATATTATACAACATGCATATTTAAGGATTTGCTTAAATGTCTCAGAGTTATATGGGACTATTTTTAAACATCATTTGTTCAAAAATATGAAATATTTTCACTCTTGGGAACAAGTGATTTTTTGATATTAGGCTCTCTCGACTCATGATTTTAATCCTTTGATTGTAAAAATTGAAAAACTTACATGGTCAAGCAACGTATGTCAAAAAATACAGAAATTAATTTCATTTCACTTCACATTAAAACTCAAATTTCATTATTTTTCTTGAAATTACAAATTGCACTATTTTTTCCTAACATGAGGATGGGATACAGTAGGTGACAAGGCTTTGTTCTTTTATGACCAATGTGGCTTATTTGTGGTAAAGATGATATGCAAAGAACTAGAAAATGGTTTTTCCTCTCTACAGAGCTGCTTAGAGACATCATCTATCTATCTATCTATCTATCTATCTATCTATCTACCTACCTACCTACCTACCTACCTACCTAGCTATTTCCTATCATCTAACTATAAGCTTTTTTAGTTTTTTAAGTTTATTTATTTTGAGAAAGAAAGAGAGTGCACACAAGCAGGAGAGGGACAGAGACAGAGGGAGTGAAAGAGGGAGGGAGAGAATGCCAAGAAGGTTCCATATTGTCAGCACAGAGTCCAACACGAGGCTTGATTTCAGGAACCATGAGATCATGAGCTAAACTGAAATCAAGAGTGTGATGCTGAACCTACTGAGCCACCCAGACACCCCTCAGCTTCTTAAATTCAACTAAAATTGACATATAATGTTATATTAGTTTCAGGTGTACAATATAGTGATTCAGCAATTCTGTATATTTCTCAATGCTCATCAAGATAATTATATTCCTTTTTTTTATTTTTTGAAGTTTATTTATTCTGAGAGAGAGAGGAGGGGAGAGAGAGCATGAACAGGGTAGGGACAGAGAGAGAGGAAGAGAGCAAGAATCCCAAGCATTCTCCCACCCAGGGTGCAAACCCAGGAACCTCAAGATCATAACCTGAGCAGACACTAACAGTCAGATGCTTAACCAACTGAGCCACCCAGTTCCCCAAGATGATCCCTTATATCTATTTCAACCATTCCCCCTACCTCCTCTTCTCTGGCAACCACTAGTTTGTTCTCCGAATTTAAGAGTCTGTTTGGGGGGGCACCTGGATGGCTCAGTAGGTTGAGTGTCCGACTTCAGCTCAGGTCATGATCTCATGGTCAGTGAGTTCGAGCCCCACGTTGGGCTCTGTGCTGACAGCTCAGAGCCTGGAGCCTGCTTCCGATTCTGTGTCTCCCTCTCTCTCTCTGCCCCTCCCCTGCTAAGGCTCAGTTCTCTCTCAAAAATGAATAAACTTTAAAAACAAAATTTTGAGAGTCTGTTTTTTGTTTATCTCTTTTTGTTGCTGTTCATTTGTTTTGTCTCTTAAATTACAGTTCTGAGTGAAATATGGAATTTGTCTTTCTTTGACTGACTTATTTCATTTAGCATAATACCCTCTAGGTCCATCTGTGTTGTTGTTGCAAATAGCAGGATTTCATTCTTTTTTATGATTGAGTAATATTCTATTATGTATATATCACATCATCATCATATATATTTTATTTATATTTTATTTACATTTTATATGTTTATAGTTTTACATATATTTATCCATATATTTACATATAGATATACAGCTCTTTTATTAAAACCTAAAATGTTCATGATAGAAGTTTCTAATAAGAAAAGTTAATTTTTTAATCCATTCTTCTTTAAAAATTGATCTCTGTAATCAAGAGTTTTCTGCTTTCTCAGTGCAGGATCTGATTTATTATTTAATTTCCCCAGAATTCACTATGGTAATAAGAGATTTACACTGATTTGACACTGTGCGTTAACTGCCTTAACTATATGTTGTTGTCAGTTGTAGATCGTGTTTGTGAGTATTTCTACTCTATAAATTGATAAACATTAGAATTATGTGATAATATAATATAATATAGTCTTTATCTTTTTACTTGTTTTACAGATTTAAAGTTTTATAAACTTGAAAAAATATAAAGTGCTAATATGCAATTTGCTAATTGTGAACTGGCTAGGAATCTTGAAATTACTATTTTTAATACTGTGTTTGGAGGATTTCCTATTCCCTGGTTCCCTAACAACAAGAATTAATGGGTATGAACAAGTAATCAAACATTATCTGTATTAAAGTATGAAGCGGAACATAGTTTCTGCTGCCATAAATATTCCTGTCCATATGGTAAAGGTACAATATTGGCATTGAAGCTTGCAAGTCCATCTGGTCAGAACCTAATTTTCCTGGATAAGGCAAAGCTTTCTAAATCAAGCCATCTGTTTGTATGCCTTAAAAGAACCTGTAAATAAAATAAGGCAATATGTGCCTGTGAAAAGAGAGGTCAGAGTTAGCTTGACATTTATGGAGCACAAAAGACAGCCAGTTATGATAACCTATTGATTATTGTCAGATGTATCATTTTTGCTTCCTTGGACCAATAGATGTTGACTATGACCTGTAAAGAATAACTAATGCATGTATTAATCATCAATATTCAAAGCTCATTAAAGCTATAAAGGACCCCAAATTTTTACCAGCCCACCAAGAAACCCTTTTTACTTGGTCCATGAAGAACCTCCACTTGTTGCTTTTATCATTGCATTTTATAAACATTTTTTCAGAAAATTTTAACAGAGTACCTCTTAAACAAGAAAATATAAGGAGTGGATATTATTGAATTGCTCTGGAGAAAGATGTGTCCCAAAAAGTTAATACCTGCCTATTATAAATATACAGCATTATTTTTTATACAAAAATCAAATCTTCATTTATACTGCAAATATTCTGGACCTATTATATTACTTTTTTTCATTCAAGCAAAAATTTTCAAAAAAATCAATAAAATATCAAACACATCAGGTCTAAGAATTCAAGCTGTTATAGGACTTGATCCATCCTGTAAATAAAGGTTTCCATGAGGAGCACATTTACTGAGGGAAGAATTAGACAGCTTTCAGAATTGAAGGTTGGCAGGTGAATCAATACGAAAAGCAATATAGTTTTCTTAAAAAATTTTTGTTACCTATGGGAGCTGGAACAAAGAACATATCAGAAGTAAAACTGAATTAGTTAACAGATTTTGTTCTGATGGAAGTAAAGGAGGTGAGACTTCGTGGGACCAGAGGTATTCTTAGGAATATATTACTCAAATATCCTCAAAATAGACCGAAAATCTAAACATTAAAAAAAAAAAAACCAAGTACTTCCTGTAAGAAGTTTACTAAAAATGTAAAGGAAAAAAACAAAGTATCAACATTCAAATCACTGATTGAAATGCTAATATTGCTAACTGCTCTTATGCTAATATACTATTGTGGTAGGCTGAATTCCAAAATGAGTTTGCCCCTAGTTGTTAATCTTGTATTTATGTTACCTGGAAAAGGTCATTTTGCACCTTTATAATTAAGGTTACTAGCCACTTTATCTTAAAAGAGGGAGATAATCTGGATAGCTTTTTAAAAGCAGAGAGTTTTCTACAGCTGGTAGCAGAAGAGGAAGTCAGATATGCTCAGTGTGGCCTCATAAGAAGTAAGTGTGCAGTTTTTGCATTGTGTATGTGTGCTACCTCCCCTGGAACTGTAGATGAATCTAGGGGATGAAAGGTGTACCTGGCCAACAGCTAGCAGAACAATGGGGGACCTCGGTCAACTAATTGTTTCTAAATTCTGTCAACACTAATAGCCACAAACTTTTGTTTAAGTACTTTACATTCATTAATCTCATTTAATCTTCATTTTTATTTTATTTATTTTTTTAATATATAATTTATTGTCAAGTTAGCTATCATACAGTATATACAGTGTGCTCTTGGTTTTGGGGGTAGATTCCCGTGATTCATCACTTACATACAACACAGAGTGTTCATCCCAACAAGTGCCCTCCTTAATGCCCATTACCCATTTCCCCCCTCCCCCATCAACCGTCAGTTTGTTCTCTGTATTTAAGAGTCTCTTTTAAGATACTTTGTCCTCCTTTCAGTACTAATGGAGTATTGAAGTATGAATGCTGAGTCCTCTAAAAATGGCCTGACTTCATGTGGAACACATTTTCTCTGTTTATGTTTGTTGGGAGCAAGTAACTATACTCTAGGAACAGCTATTTGTTCTAGTAGTAACTGTGATGCCACTAGGCACACATTTATGTGTATAATTTATCATCACAGTGATGTGAAGTAAACTAACCCGATATGCATTTAGTTATGTGCATAAAACTATTATACACCATGATATTTAGATATAAGTAGTATTTCACACTCAGCACTTATTGCAAATGTAAGTTTTTTGATTCATTAGTTTTTAATATACATTATTAGTTGGTGTTGCAAATTTTCATAAAATACGTACAGTTAATCATAATCAATGATTAAAATATTTAAGTTCACAGACACGTGGACACAAATGTTTTCTAGATTGGATTCCTCAGCATATGAGGTTCTCTGGAATCCAAACTTTTCTTGCCATATTCCAGGTTCCGAGTTCACCTTTTCCAGTTGCACATTTTCCCCCAGGTTGCTCCTGTTCTCCTTGGAATCCTGTGGTTATTCTCCTTTTTCCCTTAGATTGAGATTTGGGGATCTTTAAGAACTAGAAACTCTACGGCATAAATTGCTACTGAAGAACCACCGGAAGTTGTGGTGTCATGTAAAAGGCAGAGGAGAAACCCAGGAGGGGTCTTTGATAAGGTATATGGACTGGGAAGAGTTTTTAAAAAAAGAAAAGTAAGAGAATTATTTCTTTTTATCTTTCTTTGAGTGGACTTCAGAGCCAGGAATAAGTGCATCATAGTCTTATTTAAAAGGTCCCTCTACTTGGGGCACCTGGGTGGTTCAGTTAGTTTAGTGGCCAATGTGGGCTCAGATCATGATCTCATGGTTCTGGGTTTGAGCCCTGCACTAGGCTCTGTGCTGACAGGTCAGAGCCTGGAGCCTTCTTCAGATTCTGTGTCTCCCTCTCTCTCTGCCCCTCCCTGACTTGTGCTGTCTCTCTCTCTCTCTCTCTCTCTCTCTCTCAAAAATAAACAATAAATTTTTTTTAAATAAAAAAGGTCCCTCTACTCAAAATTTACCTGCCTGTTTACTATTATCCAACCTTTATATAGCAAGGTTGGATAGCTTTATATAGCAACTACACTTTTAAAAGATGAAGTCTTGGGGCGCCTGGGTGGCGCAGTCGGTTAAGCGTCCGACTTCAGCCAGGTCACGATCTCACGGTCCGGGAGTTCGAGCCCCGCGTCGGGCTCTGGGCTGATGGCTCAGAGCCTGGAGCCTGTTTCTGATTCTGTGTCTCCCTCTCTTTCTGCCCCTCCCCCGTTCATGCTCTGCCTCTCTCTGTCCCAAAAATAAATAAATGTTGAAAAAAAAAAAATTTTTAAAAGGTGAAGTCTTTTTGGGGCACCTGGGTGGCTCAGTCGGTTAAGCGGCCGACTTCGGCTCAGGTCATGATTTCGCAGTCCGTGAGTTTGAGCCCCGTGTTGGGCTCTGTGCTGACAGCTCAGAGCCTGGAGCCTGTTTCAGATTCTGTGTCTCCCTCTCTCTGACCCTCCCCCGTTCATGCTGTGTCTCTCTCTGTCTCAAAAGTAAATAAACGTTAAAAAAAAATTAAAAAAAAAAAAAGATGAAGTCTTTTAAAAGGCAAACATGTAAGAGAATTTTCATATTTATTTTTTTTTTTTTTTAAATTTTTTTTTCAACGTTTTATTTATTTTTGGGACAGAGAGAGACAGAGCATGAACGGGGGAGGGGCAGAGAGAGAGGGAGACACAGAATTGGAAACAGGCTCCAGGCTCTGAGCCATCAGCCCAGAGCCTGACGTGGGGCTCGAACTCCCAGACCGCGAGATCGTGACCTGGCTGAAGTCGGACGCCTAACCGACTGCGCCACCCAGGCGCCCCGAGAATTTTCATATTTAAATAAATCTGTATCAGAATATCTAAAATCACACCAGATCTCCCTTTTTGGAAGGGAAAAAATGCTGAAACCAGTGTTGAATTAGGAAAAGTAAATTTCATTAAAGGGGATAAAGATTAAAAAGGGAAAAGTCAGTGACTCAGAACAGATTTCTTTACCCTGGGCAATTTTGATAATTGCTGCACTATTTATCTTAATTTGTGTGCAAAGGAAGGTTGAGTGCTGATGGTGAATAGAAGGCATACCTTGTAGACATGGGCACCTAGATATGCAAGATACTCATCTGGATATCTTGGAGGCAGCTAAAGCTCACAACTAACCCACCTTTCACTACAAAAGTGCACAGTAGGTCACAGACAGGTAACTTTTACTCACTAAAGTTTTCTCAAATGATATTTACAATGTGTAAGACCCACACTTAATAGGGAAAGTAAAACATCATTTTGGCTCCACGATACTCAGTGTGAAAAAATGGGTGTATAACTCTTGGCCATCTTCTTTGGCAGCCCTCCTGCCAATCAGCTCTCTGTCAAATGAGTAGGAAAAAGGGACTGGAGAAGAGATGGCATGGTGTACAAGGGCAGAGGTAGCTTTCCCAAGGTTTAGCATATCATGACCTTCCATGATACACTAAGATTGAGAAATTGGGCGGGCTGCTGCTGCCTTGTGGTATAGAGGACCCCAACAGCAGGTTCCTCTGGAGTTATAGTCTACTTGCCAGGAAAAAAAATGTGAAAAGATTGAGCCGGAACTAGAACACCCTCATGGAGATCTGTAAAAATGAGAGTGCTTGTAGAATACTTCTAAGAATTCATACAAGAGCCCCCAAGAGAGCAAGCTCACCAAGAAAGTACTGAGTACTGAGCCTCAGCAAAGTTGTCCAGAGAGATGGTGACAATGGAGAGAAGAATTTAAGAACCAGCTAAATACAGATCTGTCTGTCCCTTTTCCCACCACTCCTCCTATCTCTCCCTCACTCCTAACACAGAAAAGGAGATAAGCTTCAATAAAGTGGAGAAAGCAGGTTTCTTAGGACTTAGAATCATTCCCCATTCATCTTCAAACTATCAAGATATCAGCTCAAGACCTCCAAGAATATAGAAAGTAGATGGAATGTAAATCATTTTTTGCTTGGAATATCTGAATAGATAAAAAAAATGACTACAAAATTGTATTATCTAACAAAAATGACAGAAAATAGTGATTCAACTCTGTTGATTGGGGGTAGTGACAAGAGAAAAAATAATTTCATATTTATACCCCACTGAAATGAGTCACTAAAAACACAGCAAAATAAAACAAAGTGTCACTTAACTTTACTTTGTATGCCATTTATATTTGTCAAAGACTTCTAGATTTAAAAACAACAACAACGACTTCCAGATGTATTATCTAATTGTGAAATAGTCTAGATGTCTCATCAATTTGTATTTATTCCACTAATACAGGAAAACACCTTATGTCTTCTGCTAATTCAGAAAACAAATGTTAGACTTACACTTTTTTCTTTAAGATTTTATTTTTAAGTAATTTCTGTATCCAACATGGGGCTTGAATTTACAATCCTGAGATCAAGAGTCACATGTTCTACTGACTGAGCCAACCAGGTGCCCCTATAAGTACTTTTATGCTGCAGTGTTTTCTACTGAGCCCTCAATTAGGTAGAAAATAATTTCATAAATTTCCTTTCTATCATTCTGTTTATTTGAAGCTTAAGGAAACTGAAAAATATGGAAAGGTGGAAATTCTTAATGATTTTTTTCCAGTGATTCAATTATAATAAAGGTGAAAGAAACAATTTGATTATAATGCTTAGTTTTATATTAATGTAACTTTACTACCTAAATGAATTATTTTATTTATTTGAAAGGAATGTTTTGTGGAGTTTTTTTTGGTGTGTGTGTGTGAGTAACTTTATTGAGGTATAATTTACATACCATAAAATCCACCTATTTAAGAATTCAATTCAATGATTTTTAGCAGATCTACCAATTTATACAATCATCATAATCCAGATTTAGAGCATTTCTACCACTCTAGTAAAATTCTTCATACCCATTTATAGTTAACTAATTTTGCTTGCTGTAATACAAAAGTGGTTAAGTATGTCTTATAATTTGAAAAGCCTGGACATTTCATAATAACTAGAAAATAATTTATTCAAGTACAACTAACATGCGGTTTTATATTACGTTTGGGTGTGCAATATAATGATTTAACAATTCCATACATTTCTGAGTGCTTATCGAGATAAGTGTATGCCTTAAATCTTGTAATCGGTTTCACCCAAACTTTCACTCACCTCCACTCTAAAAGGAATGTTTTTTAGATAACTACATCGATTACATTAAATCAAGAGTATATATTAAAAATCATAAATATATAAATATTATTTCAATAAGTTCATTGTCTCTTTGAGAATTTGTATTTTCTTACTACATGTTTAATTTTGACATCTTAAATATTCCTGCACTTAAGTGTGCTCGCTCCACTTTTGTGCATAATGCCCTAATCTTAAATTATGAGTCTTGATATAGAACCTTGGAGCAGGTTATTCCAAATTTCTCTTGTGTAGTAGTAGCACATCTGCTAATTCTTGCAAAAGGTGATGAGTTGAGTGGCTGTTGAGTGCTCTGTGAAACATGGAAGTGCAAACACACCTTTATCCTAGTGACTTGAGCTTGATCTATAATTGACAAAGTTGGGAGAATAGGCTCTCCAAAAGTTAAGCATTTATGAAAATCAAAACAGTTTTCAAGTAAAAAAAAGAAAATTCTCAGAAACACCAGATAGACAACAGAACGTTAATCATAGGAGAGTGGGATTTCATTTTCTTGTAGAAACAAATCATATCTGTCTTCCTATCTAGTCAGTGAGTATTTCATTTTATGAAATGAAGAAAAGCTATTAATGTTTTAAAATCAGATAAAGGCAAATATTAGAGACTTTAAAAAAGTGTTTCAAATATTTTGGTTGGTGCATCTCTGATATGTTGAGGATAAAGTGATAAGCTATAAAAATGTCCATTACATTACTAACACAATAAAAGAAATTAAATATACAACAAATAATTCTCTCTGTAAAATGCTGAATCGTTTTGGTAAATTTGGAGGGCAAGATTACAATGATTATAAGAATGACAGCAAAGAAGTGCTTTCTGACATATATGAGTCTTAACGCTATCATAGATTCAGAAAGTTTCAAAAATATGTAAAAAATTTAAGTGATGTGCTAAAATATAATGGTAGTATTATGTAAATATATCAGTCTGTTGTAAGTATATAAATAATGTTATTTTAGCAATAACAATAATTGTGTGTATATATGTTTTGTTGACTATAGCACAGTGAAAAGAGAGGAGCAGAAAAGCAGGGTTTGACTTTGGCTTTTAAAAGAAAGTAATGATTTTGGACCAATTTTAATGTCAAGTATTTAATCTGCAAAATAAACATAATACCAACCTTCTTGGTTTGTTGGGAAGATTAAATTAAATGGAATACTATAGAGGATGGCAATTGACAATCTTGAAATACGGAAAAATATCAATAAACTTTTTTTATATCAGAGTCTCACTGTATTGTAAGTAATATTAGCTTTATTTGCTAGACTCCTACTGTATTAAACTTTTTTAGATTTTAATAATTATTGATATATACAATGTGTCTTAAACACCTAACTTCATTTTTTTTTTGATGGTAGGATACAAGTTATTCTAAAGGCTAGTTTGTAGTTTTGAGCTTACTCCCTAAATCAGACTATAAGAACAAAATTCCTTCACTCTTTTGCAAAGGGCTTAAATTAAGTCCAGTTTATGCAAACACCAGTATATTTCTTTCACAATCAGTAGTGCAGCTGTAGAGAACGACGTGTCTTTATCTACTGCTTTTACATAAAAGAGCACAGTATGAGGCAACCTTCCCACCTCAAGGCTAGCCTAATTCACTGTAGGTCATGAAAGCATAGGGGATCACCACTGTGTGTGTGTGTGTGTGTGTGTGTGTGTGTGTGTGTGTGTGTGTACATGCACATACATATATCTCCAATGAAAAGAAAGATGTTAGGTCTGCCAGTTATTCACCATTGCTCCTGTGGTCTTATAAAAATGGTATGACTCATTCCAAAGTGAAGGTTATTATACCATATATCCTAAATCATTCTGATACAGAGTGAGTTTTCCAAATTTAATTCTCTGAATGTGTTTTGAACTCAGGAAATCAGCATGTGTGACTTTAGATAACTTAGATGAAGTACATGACAGAATATAGTAGAAATTGATGTTTATTTCAATCGAATGAATTAGGCAATCAATGTTCTAAGCCATCAGAGAAAATGGAGATTAAGGTTGATTCTAGTAACCTCAGAAAACCCTTCTGGAAGAAGACTGATTAGAGTTGGATCTTGAAGAATGGCTACAATTTAGATATACGAAGATGACTAGAAAGGCAATTTGTAGGAAGAATGTAGGTGCAGTGAGAGAGACCATTGTGTTGAGGGTTGAGCTCTGGATTCTGTGATGAAACATTCTGGCTGACATATGGACTATATGTTGGGTAGGAATATGGTTGACTGAATTGGATGAAAAGACTTGGATACAGGCAGAGCTTTGAAAATGTAATTTTACAGACAATAGTAGTTTGAAATATAAAATTACTTGATGAAAGCAGTACTTAGGATGTTATTCTAATGGCATGGTTTTGAATAGAAGGATACTAAAGGGAAGAACTTGGGAAGTCATTGCCATAATCCAGATGTAACAAGATGAGAATATAAACTAGAGTGAAAAAAATAAAGTTGCATAAAAAACAAAATAATTAAGATAGATAAATGAGGATATATACATTAAATAGATGAAATAATAAAGAACAAGGTACAGTTTGATCTGTTAACATGAGAGAATTTAAAAAATCCAGATATCCTATCTCCCAGAACTGAATTATTTTCTCATTAAATAATATCTCTAAGATGATGTCATGGTGTTGGGAAAAATTCATTCTAATTCTTTGTATCTGTTATTTGTTGTCATTAACACTACTTCTCTCTCCTTCATTCAACCTGTTATTTTTCATTCTGAAATATTAAGAAAGCTTTATTAAATGTGCAACTGAATCACAGGTAGTGCTAATAGAATGTTTTTAGCAGTTTCAAATCTTAATGTATCTTCTCCATAGGATGTTGTAAGTATCAATGATAATATAAGGCATCTAGTACACTACCTAGCAAATAATAACCCCATAATGGTAGCTACTATCATTGTTGTGGAGTATTGAGATTCAAATGGTTATATCTGTAAAAAATTTGTATTAAAGCCTGTCAGTCTATTAATTGTATTTTGCTTTCTGTCACTTTCTTTAACATTCTCTTGCTCTTCTCTTTTCCTGAAACATCCTTTCTGATTAACCCCTTGAGTTCTCCCTGCCACATTAACTCTTGCTTGTCCCTCAAGACTCAGCCAGGATTTTTTCCTTTGCAGAAATTTTCCTGACCCATTAGATTGGGCTACAGTCCTATTTTTCCATAGTACCCTCTAATTCTTCTTTTGTAACAAATGTCGTACTTATGTTTTTATGGACTGTGTGCTCCGAATTCGACAAGGCAAGGATTGTAAAAGTCTTTTCTACCACTCATTCCAGCACCTGGCATAGTATCTGTACCCAAAGGTATGCAGTGAATATTTGTTGAATGGAAAATGGCCTAAAGAAATTGAGATGAAGTATTGCTATTAGGCTATCGGCATTCTCTAGCTGATCTTTGATAATCAGGGCATTCTTTTTAAATGTTCACAAGGCATGCCTTTATTGTATCCCCAGCATAGTTCCTGGCTTTGTCTTTTGTGCCCCACAGCAGCTTCCTCTATTGCACCTACATTGCTCTAAGCCCAATCTTTGGTAATTCTTCTTTTGCATCATGTGTACAGGACACCATCCATGTCTAAAAAAGCAGCCTTTTGCCTTATAATAATAGTGGGGCATCTGCCACTGACCTGCTAGTTAATTCTGTTACCTCTCTAAACTTGGTTTCTCAAATGTAAAATGGGGATAATATTAATAAACACTTCCTAGGATTTTAGTAGGGGTTGTGTAATTCAAATTAAATGAGACGTATCAGGTGGATATGCACAGTATATATCCTGGCAGGTAGTAAGTTTTTAATACATCTGTGTTTCTTTCTCTTTTTTTCTTCTTGTTTTCTCCCTCACATATTCCCTCTTTCCTTTTTCATTAAAGAATAACATAAATTCAAGGAATGCTATTTTGTTTGTGCCACTAGTACTTAACAGAAAAGCCTAGTAGCTGCCACATAGTAGTTATTTGATAAAGATTATAGGATGAAAAAATGAATGAGTAAGTGACTGATAAACTATAGTGATGCCCTACTCTAAACAAAACTCTAAACTGTATGGGCAGTTGCCAAAAAGAGATGGGGAGAATCTGTTACCCTTAAAAACCCTCTCTTCTCTTTGAGTCTTAAGGATATGATAAATTCAATAATCATAAGATTGTAGAGAAAATATTTTTGTGTTTCTGAAAGGTTAGGGCTTGTTGAACAAAGGAATTCAGGATGTGGATTAAAGGACAAGTCTTAGAAGTGATTAGATGGCCCTGAGAACCCCAGAAAGATTTACCTTCCCAAAGATGTTTGTTTACATTACAATAGGGTAAGAACTTTGAACCAAGGAAACATATGGAGGGTTATAAACTCAGAAATGCTTGTCTTTTCTCCTCCCTGGAGATGTTTATTTACATTACATAGGTTAAGAATCTTTTCCCAAAGATAACTTGTTTACATTAGGAAGATAGGTTCCTTTCTCTCAGGAATGGAGGGTGACAGCTAGGCATCCAGTATATAAAGTTCCAGATTCTTAATTTCAGGGTTCCTCTTCCATGGTGTTAGAACCCCCTTTGGGCACATACAGGACTATCTATTGGACCCATCACATCATCCCAGAAGGGGGAAGAATTAAGGAATAGTTGTTGCTGTAAATAAATAAGTAATAATAAATTTGTCCCTAATTCAGAAATCTTGTGCTTGCATGCAGGATAATATGAACAGATAATGATATTTAAAACTTATCATTCATTTATTTGAATCAGGCTTTAAGGCATTGAATATACAGAGAGAAAATAAACTAAAGCAATGGAAGACGTTAATACTGTAGTGTTAATAATTTTCAAGTCCTGTACTCAGGTAAGATTTACTTGTTTATTTCTTTTTTAAGGGTAGCAATGGCCCCAATCTTTTTTGGGCCTGTAGATAAGGAAGGAGCCAAAGGAGGAAGGTGGAGGGGGGTGTAAGGACACAGAAAGGAAGCTCACTAACATCACAAGGATGAAGGTGCTGTGACCAAGAGTGTCATGATCATGGGAAAATGGTCCATGGAGTGGAAAGAGCCCAGGTAAGAACAGTGCTCTGATTGCTAAGGAGCAGCTATAGGATGAGGGTAGATGGCCTCTCAGCTTCAGTTTTCTCATCTGGAATATGAAGGGCTTGGACCCAATGTTTTGACAATCAATTTCAAATTCCTGACCACAAAGCAGATAGATCCGAATCACCCACAAGATAGGGCTTTCTGGTCACTGTTGATAAGATCTTGATTCTTATAAATCTTGAGGTCTTTATTTTTCACCCAGGTGATTCTGTAGCTCTCCAGGTGATTCTGATGTGAAAGCAAGGTTTAGAGTCAATGCTGCTGGTAGTATGAGCATTCCAAAGTTGCATGACTCTTCCTCTGGCTCTTTTTTCAGGAAAAATAGTGAACATTTCTTCTGTTTCAACTCAATTGTGCAGTGTCAGTTGTAGCACTTTCTGAACTAAGTAAACTCTGTCTCCCCAGTGCCTCTATTAATTATACTTGCTAGTTCAGTCACTGACATAGTTTATGTAGGTGGAGCAGCTCAGCAAAAAGAAGATACTTTATCTGATAAAAAGTCCTTACAGCCCTTTCTACAGGGGTGGATGATGGATGTCAGACCCAGAGATCTGGGAAAAGTCCTGCATCAGGCATCATGATTTCTGTTTAAATCCCCTAAGCAAAAAGGTTTTCCCTTTGGTCTATTGCTGACCTCTTTTTCAAATTCTGTACCTTAAAAGAAAAAGGAAAATATGATGTAACAGAACTTTCTGAGGATATATCAAAGTATACCAGTAAAAGAAACTTGTGTTGGAATACTCAGAAACTGAAACAAAATTCAGGAGAGTCTGAAAAGTAAACAGCTGCTTATAGACCAGAGGCTAAAAAATCTGAGCCTCAAGCCAAATCAGGGCCAGCTGCCTATTTTTTATAAATTCAATTTTATTGGAACACAGCCATACCAGTGTATTTACATAATTTCTATAGATGCTTTCTTATTACAACAACAGAGCTGAGTAGTTACATAGAGCAGTAGTAACCATGTGGCCTGCAAAGCCTAAAATACGTACTATCTGACCCTTTACAGGAAATTTTTGCCAACCGCTGCTATAGACTTTTCTTTTGCCTCCAACAGATGTTTGTTTCACAGGAAATCTGTGAGTAACATATGTCCATAGTTGTATCAGAACTATTTGTCCTTTCTTAGTAGCAGAGGGAGTCAGACTGAAGTGCAGATGAAAAAAGATATCATTAGTAAAAATGCCTGAATTGCAAATAATAATCATGGACTAAATGGAATATATAATGAACAAAGTCACAGAAAGAAATGGATGAGCTACAGTGAAAACTCAGCATTCTTAGACGTTTGCAACTATCAAAAATTATCCCAGAAAAGACAATTAATTGAAACTTCCTCCAAAGAATGAGAAGTATTCAAATATTTGCTGGATGATGGTCTCAGAAAATAAACAGAGACAAACCTCCTGGGAAGCTAGTAGATTGTTTATAACAAAATGCCAAATGATCTGGAAAGCAACACAATGTCCTAAATCAATAGTAAATGTGTGTTTTTGTTGTAGTTTTTCATTACCCAGAATAGAGATGGTGATTTATTTGGTAATGCCAACATCATCCTGCATATTTTCTGATGAAATTTGCTACTGATTCTGTGAGAGCTGTTTAGAAAGCCTTGTCAACATTTTGTTAAACACTTTTTATTCTGTACATTTCAAAATATATTTGTACTATTCCTGGAAATGCTGAGTTTCACTCTTCTTCAGTTTTAAGAAGACATAAAGTATTTCTCCTTGATGCTGGTTCATAACAATCCCAGGCACACTGAGCCTTTAAAATCAATCCCACTTCATTCATTTTTCATCATAGTAGAACAAACAAGGGACACAGAATGTCGCACCTGCTTTGAGACTGTAGCTTGTGATGTAAAATGTGCTGATGCAATTAACTTAAATTCAAATTAACCACTGCATGAGAGAGTGATTTCCCCACATCTGTGTACTTGAACTTGATGCTGGTTTTATACCAAGTGAATACCCAGTTTTGTTCAGGCAAGTGAGCACAAAAAAGAAAACATTGAGTAAAAGGAAGCAATAAGAAAACAGAACTGACTATGCCAAAATAATAGGCAAATTATAGTATTAAAATAAATTAATTTATAGGATTCTTGTGGGATGCTTTTTTCCCTTAAAAATTGTGCAGACTTGGTTGATCTCTACAAGGCCCTAGTTTATCCTCTTACAGAGTCTGTGAGCTCAATCATATCTAGTCCTGCAGCCGCTGCTTATTCCAGCCTGGATTCCTTGCCCCTAGGCAGCTGCTATCTGAAGCAAGTAGTAGCTTCAACCCGCAACACCCAGGCAAAGGTGTTGCCAGGATTGGCTTCAGCCTTATTGGAATTTATCGAAAAATCTTTACGTGAGCCAAAGCACCACTTAATGCTGTTGTGGGTGAGGGTCTTGTTGCTGGCATCTGATAATTCTCCTGTGCCCCTCTTGGCTTTTATGTGATGTCCTTTTGAGCCCTGATTGTGTGCCTTGCCCTTTGCTTTAATGATGGATCATTGGTAATGCTGTCCCTCACATAATCTATGACCTACTCCTTATCTGTAGTTCTCTGTAAGTGGATGCCTTGTACAAACAAAAGCAAATACATGCTCCGATGCAGCAGGGAAAAAAAAAAGGCTAATTCTCTTATCATTATTCATTAGGGTCTCTGTTATTTATGTCTGTGTGCACTAGAATCACCACCTAAGCCCTTGAACTATTACCTAGTTCTTAAGGACTAAGGAAGGAGTAAAAACAACTGGACCGTGCTTCTATTCACTTCTTTGTTAGGGGAACCAAAGAAGAATTGAAGATGACCCAAGATAATCTCCTTCTCAACTCAATTCCCAAGGAAATAATCTAATGATATTTCCCAGGAAGAAACGGCCATATTTCTAATGTATCTAGTAACACTTCCCTGGTTAAAGATTACCTATAGTAAATAGAAATTGAGCATAAAAATTACTTTAACCAACATTTAAGCATTTATACTGTGCCAACCACAGCATATGTGCTAGCAATTAAAACAAATAATAATAACCTGTTGGGATGAGCACTGGGTGTTGTATGGAAACTAATTTGACAATAAATTTCATATTAAAAAATAATAAAACATAATAATAGCAATAATAATAATAATTCAGCCTTCAAGTAGATTTGACTAATAACTCTTACCCCAGATATAAAATTCCATCACTATTTCAGGAATATATAATTTTATTTTAGAAATGCATTGTGGTACCTACAGTTTTTTAACTAATTGATGGGACACTGTGCTACTTCTAAAGAATTGGAACATCATGCCTTTTATTTATAACATTTATCTTGTTTGCTTGCTATTATGAATGTCAGGCATTTGTATAAATGACCTCATAAGCTATGCCTCATATGGAAATAGATTTTTAACTTCTTTATTCAATACATTTATTTTTAAATCTTCAGTATATTAATTGAGCCTTACTAATTCTGCCACATGTGTAGTAGACTGCCAATGAAACCAATCATAGTTAATTCAAACTGATTAAAAATAAGATTTTGGTACATAATGATTATTATAATCAGAAAATATATTTTATACATGATTTTATGTATCCATGAAATTTTATAAAGCCATTGACATTTCATAGATTTTTGAAAGATATTTTGAGGTCTCAAAATTTCCCAGTCCCCTTTTTGAGGCTCCAATGGCATTTTTCAAGTTCTTCTCTAGCAGATTCATATATAGTTCTATAATATGTGCTCATGTTAATAACTGAAAAACAAAACAAAGAGTGAAGTTTTTTACAAAATGACCAGTATCATAGACTCTAGTAACCCCTCTTGCTTAGTTTGTATGTATACTTTCTTTAATTAGTGTAAACATATTAGTAGCTTAAAGCGTTCTCTTTTTTTAATTTTAATTACAGTTCGTTAACCTACTGTAATCATGTTTCATATAAGTTTCAGGTGTACAACATAGTGATTCAACACTACCGTATATCATTCAGTTCTCATCATGACAAGTGCACTCCCCAAACCCCATCACCTGTTGAACCCATCTGCCCACCCACCTGCTCTCTGGTAACCATCAGTTTGTTTTGGGATAATGAGTCTGTTTCTCGGCTTCTCTTTTTTTCCTTTGCTTGTTTTCTTTCTTAAATTTCACATATGAGTGAAATCATACGCTCTTTGTCTTTTCCTGATTGACTTATTTCACTTTGCATTATACTTTCTAGCTCCAACCATATTATTGCAAATGGCAAGATCTCATTCTTTTTTATAAGATGTTTCAATCTTTTTTAAAATTCTGGTAATTCTGATGAGGCAACATGAATGAGGCAGCATGAAGGATTTTGCCTTTATATAAGAATTTATCCAATTGTGTTCTGAGTAGTATATGAAAATGTTATTAAAAACCCTGTGTTTACAAAAATCCCATGTAAGTTGTATGTCCACAGTGTCCTAACATTCCAGATATTTAATTTAAAATTTTCATTTTTATGAAACAAGTTAGTAGAGGTTCTCAATCTGGGTATGTTAAGATACCCAAGTGAAATGAGACTCATTGAAGCAATATGAAGGCCTTGGATGCCAGGCGGATACACCCCAGCTCAGCCACTGACATGCTTTTTGATTGTGGTCAAATCACTTAATATTTGGTGTCTCAGATTCCCAGTAGTAGTCTTTAGTTTATTGATGAGGGAAGAAAATGTATAGAAGAACTTGAGCATTGAATAAACTAATATTTGTAAAAATTGGAGAAAGCAGAAGGCAAGTTTTGTAAACCTTCAGTGTTAGACCAATCATGTCCTGTGATTTTAGGACAATTAAAGGTTAGAAAAAATGGGAAACATGAGTAGTCTAAAGCAATGACCAGATGTTGTAATTTATATAAATATCTGAATCTGAGAATGGTATGTTTACTCAGATGTTTCATTTGAAAGCTTAGAAAGTTAATGCCTTCTTTCCTAAGACTTAAAGTTAATTAAATATCTTAACAATTTTGTGTATGTTTTTGTTTTCAATCTTTGCTTTTTGACAGATTCTTACACTCCTAAAATTTTTAATTAGCACAGGTGAGATTCATTAAGCAGTTAGGTGGTTTACTTCTTTTTTTCTTTGAAACAAGGTCAGAAGGACAAAGATGTGTTGAAACATATTTACATTTAGTGAAAAACAAGGTAAAGATATTTTCAAAACCTCAAGGAGGCTTGGGGACTAGTGTATCAGGATGGCTTAATGTTTAATGTTTTATGTATACATGTATATGTTTTAAGATGTATAGAGAAATGTCCCAACATATGCATATATAGTTTGCTTTTATTATAATTTGCCCTTTACTGTCTCAATTATTAACAACTAACTTGAATATTAATTTTAGCAATTAGGGATGAGTTCTTCACAGTGCAAAAAAAAAGTAAGTGTATCCTTCTGTCACTGCATGCCATTTGCACCCTTGACCCCAAAAGTGTCTGCCAGAGGTCCTCAACCTTGCTGCTCACATTTGTAATATTTTTTTATTTGCAAACTTTCATTACACCCATCTTGGAGCTCAGAAAAAAAAGACCCTGCAATTAACAAGACCTGTCTTTAGAAGGAAACCTTCTACTGACCTGTCTTTGAGGCATGACTGGAATCTCACCCCTCCCCACCTCCAATAAGTGACTCTCCCCCAGGTGACTTGGCTTTCTCCAATACAACACTTCCCTCAAAGTAAAATTTCTTGCTAGTTTTTAAAAGTATACAATTTATCCCAATACATACATAATAATCACCTGGTTTTTATCATATATACTGCATTTTTATATGTTATTTTAAGGATCCCTTTAAACTAAACTGTTCAGTCATTTACCACTGTTACTACAGATAATACTAGTCTCAACTTTAAAAGGAGAATGATAGAAAGTATCCTATGTAAATGTAAATTTCATAAGTGGAAAACATGCAATTTTAAATGATTTCATTTTAAAGTGACCAAAATTTGCAGCTTTTGATTTTGGGGAGAAGGGAACCCTCTATTTCAAAATTGTGGGTGTGCATAAGCAGATGTTCTGACAGTCTAGATGTGACTTTCATTGTGTTTCCTATATGAGAGTTGAAACTGCTCTGAAGAGAAATTAATTTCATTTGCTTTTATTTTTCTTTAAAAATTAATGCTGAAAAGAAAAACACTCACATTGGCTCTTTCACTATTTAGAATACCATTATAGGGGCGCCTGGGTGGCGCAGTCGGTTGAGCGTCCGACTTCAGCCAGGTCACGATCTCGTGGTCCGTGAGTTCGAGCCCCGCGTCGGACTCTGGGCTGATGGCTCAGAGTCTGGAGCCTGTTTCCGATTCTGTGTCTCCCTCTCTCTCTGCCCCTCCCCCGTTCATGCTCTGTCTCTCTCTGTCCCAAAAATAAATAAACGTTGGAAAAAAAAAAAAAAAGAATGGCATATAAAATATTAATATGCTAACCAATTTTTATATTTTGGGCATTCAGAATATTTGGTGGTGTGGGTAAAATACATATTTGAAAACTACGTATTTTTGGTGACTCAATTTTGTTTGGAAAAGTGCCAGTTTATATAGCACATCTTGAGAATTATACAGTTAATTGAAGTCACTTGCTACTTGTCCAAAAGAATGTAATAAAAGGGGAAGAGCCAAGCACTGAGTGATTTGTCTGTCAGAAGTACTTGTCAGTACTGTCAGAAGTACAGTAGGTATTTGATAAAAATACCTACTATGTATTTTATTTTGTTTTATTTATTTATTTTGAGAGAGAGAGAGCACAAGCAGGGTAGGGGCAGACAGAAGGAGAGACAGAATCCCAAGCAGGCTCCACACCATCGGCACAGAGCTGATGTGGGGCTGAAACTCATGAACAGTTAGATCATGAGCTGAAATCAAGAGTCCATCGCCTAACTGACTGCACCACCCAGGCGTCCCCCTACTACATATTTTAAATCAAATATATTGCATATACTTATATGGAAATCCATTTGTGTTTGATCACCTCGTGGCAAGGGGACATATACCCTCTAGGTTCCATTGCAAACCAGTAAATCCTAAGCACATTACCAATATCCAGTCTTTCTAGAAATCGTTAGGCTTTCTACTTATCCCATATTTTCAAATATTAAAGTAAATCAAATGGTTACACATTTGCAGTTAGACCCTACCCAAGCCTCTTTGTGACATAGAAATACAAGAAAATGGAAGATTCCTTTTTCCTTTTTTTTTTAATTTCTTTTAATGTTTTTTAATTTATTCTTGAGAGAGGGAGAGACAGACAGAGCATGAGCAAGGGAGGTGCAGAGCTAGAGAGGGACACAGAATCCGAAGCAGGCTGTAGGCTCTGAGCTGTCAGCGCAGAGCCCAACGTGGGGCTCGAACCCAGAGGCTGTGAGATCATGACTTGAGCCAAAGTCGGATGCTCAACTGACTGAGCCACCCAGGTGCCCCCAGAAGATTCCTTTTTCTTGAAGGCATTATATTTTTTATCTTTATTTCCAAATTATGATACTTTAATTTTGTTTGATAATTAAACAAATTAATAAATGTTTATTTTCCTTAAACTTGGTAATTAATTTTTTACCAAGTATTCTTAAAACATACTGATTTCCTAGACCCTCCAAAATAAAAATACTTATTCCTAAAACAAATTTCAGATCCATGTTTAAAAGAGACAAGTTTTGGGGCAACTGGGTGGCTGAGTTCATTAAGCATCCAACTGTCACGTCATGATCATGTGGTCATGATTCTGGGATCCCATTAGGTCCCTGCTTAAGATTCTCTCTCTCCCTCCCCTCTCGTCCTCCCTTAGATTTGCAAGCACTTTCCCTCTCTCTCTCTCTCTCTCAAAAAAAAAAGGCAAGTTTTGTGGTAAACAGAGAAAATCATAGAATATATGTTTAAAACTTTAGAAGATCATTATTTTAATTACCAAACCTTACCCCTTTAGATAATGTATGGCAAAAAAAAAGTGAAAGAATTATAGCATATTTAAGTGTAACCCACAAATCCGTGTGGAAAGGCTCTGGTTAATTTCTTCTCAACCGTGCAAGTTGCATTGAGAGACTTAAATGACTTCTAGCAGACTACAGGATACTTGAGAACTCATTTTAATTGATTTTCTAAATGTGTTGGTTAGGAATTAGCTACAGTTAGATTAGTAAATTAATTTAAATAACAACACTTGATAGGTAGTTACAATTTAGTATGATTTAACAGTGGCTTAAGTGTTAGAAAACCTCTGAGTTACATGGCATAATTTTTTGTTTCCAAGAGAAAAGAAAGAAACATACCCAAGGGTACTACAATATCCTAATACTGACAATAGTAATATTATTTTTAAAGTTTTAAGGGACACCAATAAAACAATTTCTTAGGGTTATTTTCTGCCAAAACTAAAATAATAGAGATATTTTCTCAAATGTAGTATGACTACCCCCTTCAAAACTGACGATTATGCAAGCTTTTTCTTGGTCACACATAGTAGACTGCCATTTTCACTGATACAATTTAATTTTGTGCATTTATTTTCCTTCTTTTCCCCCTTAGAGTATCATTTAATCTAATAAAAGAGGCACTTTTTCCTTTAATTGTTTAGATTCAGAAAACAGCAATATACACATTTAGATATAACATTTTATTCAAAATGCCTCAAGTGCTATGTTTATAATTTTTTTTAGAACATTTCTGTTATTTTTCTCCCTTTGGAGTCCTCTTTAAATTCACAATCATTTCTAAAACCTTAAATTCAATTACACCTTTTATTGACCTCTATCTCCCCTTTTACTCTATATCTTGATCCTATCTTCCTTTAGTAACAATGGGCTGAGTGTCATTCATTATGCGCATTTGGCCATATCTTCCTTGTGTGCCTTTGCACATGACCATGAACTAGCTTCACATGTCCTCTTCACCTGGCTGACTCCCAGGGAAGCTCCTGTGTCACCACTGCAAGAAGCTTTCCCCGATCCCAGACTTGAGTTAGATGCCCCCACCACTCCCACTATCATGTACTCCCTTATCACTCCCATGGTAAGAATACTTAGTGTGTCAGTGACCCATTTCTTCCACTAGAATAACTCCTGAGAGGCAAAGGCTGTGGATCAATTATATATTTAGTGTCAGTGCTGAAACCACATTGCACTCAGTAATAATTTAAGAAATCAGTAAATAGGTGGCTAACTGAGAAGCTGGGTTGCTGGATGTACTAATGAATCAATGCACAAATGGCTATGTATTGGTTGACTGTACTTCACTCATCATCTTAGTACAGTGGTACAAAGAACTATTTTAAGTAGTTTTGTCCTTTTCTGAAAATTCCCAATATATAATTTAGAGTAACTCTTGATGCAGCTTATATAGTATAGGGAAAAGCTACTATAACTCATTCATATGAGAATCATTGGTTTTTCTGACATTACACATCACTTGGATAAATCTGAACTCATTTTCAGCTGCCAGACATATTATGTATGCTAACAGATATTTATATTTACTGCCATGGATCTTAATTGCTTTGGAAAAAGACCTACTGTTTTGATGAATGGAATCTGTTAGTTGGAGATATGTGCTTAATATATGTATGTGTATGTTTATGTCCAATTGGTAGGCAGAGAAGATACTTTTGTGTTTTGATATCATTACATGAGTGATTCTCAGGCTTCTACATTATTTTGAAAATAACTAATGTTTTTGAACTTTTTCCAGGCATTGTGCATATTTAGAATGTTTTTTTTTTTTCAAGAAAGCAGTCTGAATATATGTCATCCTTCTTTCTAAGACATACAAAGAAAAAAGCTGTCTTAGTTCACCTTGTGCATAGACTTAATACAGTTTTCAACAATAAAATATGTGTTGATTATTGCTTTGCACTGTTGTAGCAGCTTCATTAGTTTTATTACACAGCTTGAAATGGTTTCATACCAAATTAAAAATCTAGGTTATTCAAAGAATTAAGGCTGCTAGTTCAGCCTGAAAAAAATTTCAGACCTCACCCATATTAAAAATTTCATTTCCTTATTCTACTGCAAACCATTTTTCACAATGATTATAATTATATATGTTATCCTTTCAAAAGCACTTAAAATTAATTTATTAAAAACATATACCTTACTGTACACTAGACAATGGAACTTTTAAGATAGTAATTATTAATGATTGACAAATACTTGAAAGTTTTAATGTCATAAAGCGGTATTTTTTTATAATGTATTCCAAAAAATATTAATTTATTTGATTCTTCTTGTGTGATCTTACATGATCAAATAAATTTAGAAAACATGAATTAAACTCTAATGTGAGTTACATTAATGCAGAAGTTTTCTGTCTGTTATTACACGAAAATTAAAATACACTCTCATTAAGGGCATCAATGAGAATAAAAATATTTGACTCCTCAGTCCTCAATTTATTTTACTTTTTGGCCCTATTCAATATTGTCAGTGAGGCTTCATTATTTTCACAAACCAGGTTTTTTTATTTGATTACTAAGAGGTAATATGTTTACAAACATCAAAATGTATAGCCAGTGTCTAGTTTCACTTTCCACAATTTTTTAATGCATAGACTAGTGCGTAGATACATAATTCTGCCTGTTATATGCCAAGATTAGTATAACAATATGCATATTAGAATATGTAAATACTTTGCCTTTTTACTTAATAGAATGTTCTGGAAATCTTTCCAAATTATTATATAGATTGCTTCCTTGTTTTTTGTTTTTGTTTTGTTTTATAGTTGTGTAGTATTCTGTTTCAATAGATAAACACAGTTGATTTAATCTATTTTTAGAGTTGGATGTTGTTTCAAAAGATTGCTACTACAGACAATATATTACTTGTATCAGTGCGAGTATATCTGAGAGATGATTTCACCAAAGTGAAATTGCCTAGCAAAAGTACTGCAATTATAATTTTGATTGAGATTGTCAAATTACCCCCTATAGGAGTGACAACAAATATAGTACACTAGTAACTTAGTCTGGCCAAGAGAACGTGGTGCCAGTTGTTTTTCTTTTTGTCCAATCTGAGGTGGGAAATAGTATTTTAGAGTCATTTAGTTACGTATTTTTATTAAGCTGAGCATAGTTGAATATCATCTTTCCATTGGTTTAAGAGTCATTTGTATTTCCTGTTCTGTCTTTTCATATGCTTTGCTCATTTTTTTATTAGATTGTTGATTTTTTTTCTCAAACCTTGATAGACACTTTTATTAGAGAGATTTGTAACTTGTATCAGAGAAACTCACACAGAGGTGGAGAGAGAGAGAGAGGGAGGAAGGGAGTCTCAGATATTACTACAACCCTATCTAACACTTCGATTGGAACTTGTGACATCGTAAAGTAGAAGACCCAGCCATGCTGCGACCAGATTATTGACACAAAAATGCCATATAATCCAGTAATTCCACTGCTGAGTGTTTACCCAAAGAAAACGAAAACACTAATTCAAAAAAATGTATGCACCCCTATGTTTATTACAGCATTGTTTACAATAGCCAAAATATGGAAGCAACCAAAGTATCCAACAATAGATGAGTGGAAAACAAAAATGTGATTCATACACAGACACACACACACACACACACACACACACACACACAAGAATATTATTCAGCCATAAAAAGTAATGAAATCTTGCCATTTGCAGCAACATGGATAGATCTAGTGGGTATAAGGGTAAATGAAATAAGTCAGAGAAAAACAAATACCGTATGATTTCACTCATATATGGAATTTAAAAAAACAAAGAACAAAAAAGACAACCAACAGACTCTTAAAGAACTAATGCTTGCCAGAGGGAGGTGGGTGGGGGATGATGAAATAGATAAAGGGAACTAAGAGGTACCAACTTCTAGTTACAAAATTAATAAATCGGGCACCTGGATGGTTCATTAAGCATCCAACTTTGGCTCAGGTCATGATCTCATAGCTGGTGGGTTCAAGCCCTGCAGCAGGCTCTGTACTGACAGCTCAGAGCCTGGAGCTTGCCTCATGTGTCTCCCTCTCTCTCTGTTCCTCCCCTGCTCGGGCGCTCACTCGCGCACTCTCTCTCTCTCTCTCTCTCAAAAATATTAAAATCAGTCAGTAAATCATGGAAAGTACAGAATAGGAAATACAGTCAATAAGATTGTAAAAACATTGGCATCAGATGATGACTTGTTCCATGAATCAGGCCAAGTTACTTCTCTGGGAATCAGGTTATTTATTCAATGAAGGAGTTCAGCCTTAAAGTTTCCTTTCAGCTTTATTATTCTATGCAGTAATTCCCAAAATATATTTATCAGAAACCTAGTCTTATAAGCTATTCTATAAGCCACTTGTGGTGGGCACTGAGTACTGAATAGAATTGTTGAATCCTTATGTTGTACAACTGAAACTAATATAAAAATGCATGTCAATTATATGTCAATAAAAATAATATGTGAGATAAAAAATACATCTTGTTTTAAGGTACAAGTTCATGTGACAAGTAAATTATACAATAGGTGCAGAAAGAATAAATAACTGTCTTGTCAAGTATTTGTCCAGACCACCTCTTTCAATGAGAATGCCCTGTCCCATCTCTTTCCAGTCACTGTTGAATGGCTCTCCTTCTTTACTAAGAGCAAAATCTTTATTTGCATAAAGGCTTTAAAAGCCTGGTCTTTATCACTTCTACAGACTGGGGTGTGTTCTTTGCCTCTGCCATATGGGTCTGCTTTAAATTTGTCTTATCATGTCATTCTCCCTTCTGCTCCTGTGCATTTGTTCACGTTTTCCACTCACTAAGATATATCTTTCTCTCTGTTTTTCCTACTTAAATACTACATTTCCATTTAATCTCATTTAAATTGTTACTTTCTCAAAAAAGCCTTGGTTGAATTCCCAATCTAATAGAAACCTCAAAATTTCAAGTACCTTTTGTCTATATGATATTTTATAATTGCTATTTTAAACACTTATTTGCATGATTACTTGATTAATGCAGTCTTCTTCATAAAACATATCAACTGACTCCTCAAGGAAGTCTTTGTTCACAGTGTAAAAGTATGGAAATATACATTGAATAAATGAAGTGTGCAAATTCCCAACGAATTTAATCAAGAAATCCTCATTTTGAAGTAGAATAGCTTATAAGACTAGGTTTCTGATAAATATATTTTGGGAATTACTGCATAGAATAATAAAGCTGAAAGGAAACTTTAAGGCTGACCTCCTTCACTGAATAAATAACCTGATTCCCAGAGAAGTTAAGTAACTTGGCCTGATTCATGGAACAAAATATTGACTTGTTCTAGGCTAAAACTAAAATAGGAATCTCTTGGCTCTTAATTTAGCTTTATTTCCATGATGTTATTGAATTAAAAATAAACTTCTGTAACTTTTTTTTGTTTTTTAAATGTTACCCTTTTACACACATAATGAAACTGTTTTGTGACTTGGAAGAAAGTAGGTAAAGCCTCTATAGTCATGATTGTCAAGACAAAATTTTAAGACATTTGAGGAGATAGATGTATTATGAAAATATTACATGAAAAAATCTTCATTTAAATGTACAGGAAGTCCCAGTGTTCTTCAAAACAATTATGATTTTGGGTGAAAATGTCTTAAAAAGCTCAAGAATGTTTAGATTGTAAACCATTATATTGTGCGACTAAAATAATGTGGTTACTGAGTCATAAACATAAAACAATGTATGTTCATAATGAAATGAAAATTATTTTTGTGGAAACAAAAGGAACTTTTTCCAACACTGAAACCTGCCATTCTATCTTAATCGTCACTACTGCTTTATACAAAGAATAGACTATCAATTCATTTTTCCTATTTATTTTTACCTTTCAGTGTGATGGATGAGTCTTGGTGGGGACTCCCATGAAATGTTTAGAATCAAAGTCAGCAAACACTCTTGAAACAGATCACTATGCAGCCCATCTTGTAGCATGTAATAATATTCAAATTGGGAGAAATTTCACATTTCTCAATTATGTTATTAGTTTCAGTTTCCTAAAGCCAAATTTGCTTAATTAAATATAGATCTTATGTTTAATATTCTGGAAAATGTTTTAGTGACTGTGTAAAAAAATCATTGGCCCCAACAACAGTTAAAGATCATTAAATAACTGCCATCCATTGTTTCCACTTGGCTGTGCTGACCCACTCTTCTGAGTTCTGGACACTAACTGAGCATGTTTTCATCAATCTCATTTGACTTATGCAAAGTTCATTATGGGTTTAGGACCAGATGGGCTTCCTATAACATCCAAAATATCTGATGTGTGGGTTATATCTACTTTCACTATGTGTAATTATTTTAGTTGAAAGGAGGAAATATAATTAGTAAAATAAGTTTGCCTAATCCATGTATATATACCCATGCACACAAATATAGACATATTCATGCATATATAATGCATATACCCATATATAATATAAATATATAAATTACATATAAATGATAATATGTAATAGACACCAATTTCTCCTAAACTTTTCTAAAATGTTTATTTTCATGTGAATATTGAAATTGCTTAAGATTTACATATTTTGTATTAAAAAAAAACCAAAAAAACAGTTCTTTGAAATTTCCTCCAGAACATAGAAATGGTGGGAGTACTTCACAACATATTCTAACATATTCTATTAGACCAATAGTATGTTAATATCAAAACCTGACTAAGAAATTAAAAAAAAGAAAATCTATAAACCAATATCTTTTATGAACATAGATATAAAAAAAACTCAAAAAATAGCAAATCAAACCTAGTAATCTATAAAAATATTATATACTATGACCAAATGAGATTTATTCCAGTTATGCAAAGCTGGTTCAACATTCAAAAATCTATGTAATTCAGTACTATCTGCAATAGCCAAATTATGGAAACAGCTCAAGTATCCATTGACTAATACATAAAAAAAAATGTGATACACCCACACACGTGAATATTATTCAACCATAAAAAAGAATGAAATCTTGCCACTTGCAATGACATTGGATGGACTTAGAGAATATTATCCTAAGCAAAATAAGTCCATTAAAGACAAATACCTTGTGATCTCACTCATATGTGGAATTTAAGAAACAAAACAAACTAGCAAAGAGGAATAAAAAGAGAGAGAGAAAGGCAAGACAAGAAACAAACTCTTAACTATAAAGAACAGTGAGAAGATAGGCTACAGACTGGGAGAAAATAATTTGTAAAAGACATTATCTGTTAAATGACTGTTAGCTAAAATATAAAAAGAACTCCTAAAACTCAACAATAAGAAAACAAAAACCCAGTTTAAAATTGGGCAAAAGATATGAAAAGACACCTCGGTTAGAGATCTACAAATGAAAATTAAGCATATGAAAAGATGATCAACACAGTACCTCATTAGGGAAATGCAAATTAAAATAAGAAGGCACTACTCACATTTTGGCGTGGCTAAAAGTTAAAACACTGACAATACCAAATGCTGAGAAACACATAGAGCAGCAGAAACTCTCGCTGCTGATTGGAGCGTAAAATGGTTCAGCCACTTTAAAAGACAATTTGGTGGTTTCTTAGAAAAGAAAACATACTCTGGGCACCTGGGTGGCTGAGTCATGAGATTGAACCTTACATTGGGCTCTGCACTGGGTATGGAGCCTGTTTGAGATTCTCTCTCTCCTACTGCCCCTGTCTCACTTGCATGCTCGCTCTCTCTCAAAAAAAGAAAAAAGAAAAGAAAACTAAACTAAACATATTCTTCCTACATGTTTCATGAATTGCATGCCTTCATATTTACCCAAATGATTCGAAAACTTACATTCACACAAAACCTCCACATTAATATCTATAACTGGTTTATTCATAACTGCCAAAACTTGGAAGCAACCAAGATGTCCTTTGATAAATAAATGTGCTACGTCTATAAAGTGAAATAGTATTCAGTGCTAACAAAACATGAGCTATGAAGTCACAAAAAGACTTGAATGCATTACTATGTGAAAGGAGCTAATTTGAAAAGATTACATACTGTATGATTTCAACTATATGATATTCTGGAAAAGCCAAAACTGTTGAGACAGTAAAATGATCATTGATTATAAGGGGCTTGGAATGAGAATGGGATGAATAGGTGGACCATAGGAGAATTTCCAGGCAGTGAAATTATTCTGTATCATACTATAATGGTAGTCACACCTTTTACACGTTTCAAAACCCATAGAATGTGCAGTATATACAATGGATGTAAACTATGAACTGTGATGTGATGTGATGTCTCAGTGTTTTTTCGTGACTGTACCACTGCACACTGATGCAGTATGATTGGGGAGGCTGTGTGTTGGGAGGTGACATAGACTGGGACTCTACTTTCTGCTCAATTTTGTGGTAAGCCTAAAAATTCTCTAAAAATTCATCTGTTAATCTTCTAAAACAAATAGTTTGGGTTTTCTTCTGAAGTAGAAGACAGACTGAAACATTTTGAGAATCATAAATTTATGTGCGTCATACACATATATAACATTAATATATTACATGAATTAATATATATTATATTACATGAATAGTATATTGTTGTATTATATATTATATTATATATATTTAATATATGTAAATATATTATATGATTATACAATATATTATGTTAATATATTATATAATAGTATATATAATGTAATATTATATATATTATATTCACATTATGTATATGTGATTGTGGTTTTGGTAATCTAGCCACAATTTTTTGTGTTTTCTTTCATATGAATTGGTTCTGCCCTGTTGATCCATGCTCATTAACCTTCATTTCCTAATACTCATTTCATTTCATATCCAACATGTCTCAATGAAAATAAAATGTTTATTTAGAACATAAAATCACCTGAAATAATGAGGTAGTGGCATGTCTAATTATCGAGACTGTGCTGTATCTTTTCTGTTCCTGGGATAGTTTTTTTTTAAGTCTACTCCAATGTCCCAAAACCTCAGACATTTTTGAGAAAATCATGACATATCTCCTTTTCATGATTGACTTTCAGCTTCTATATCTTTTCTTTCAGTTTGCAAAAGTGGACAAGGAAATAAATGCCTAATTTTTATTTTATTCTTGACCAAAGCATTTAAAATTATTTCCTTCTTGAAAAGATTTTGAGACGTTTGATTTATGAATAGAATGGCAATGATTTTAGAATTTGTGGCCTTCATTTTAAACATCTGCACACATGAATGTATCTAAACTACTCTCTTTAGACAGTTGGGAATTATGAAGTAGGGCCAATTGGAGAAGATGACCTTTTCAGTTCAAATCTTTGTGTAAATTGTCACTTCTTTGTAACAGCTGAGACTGCAGAGCAAAAAATGCATCAGTCAGATGTTTATTTCATGGAACATGATTATAGAAAATGCATGTGCCATACTATAGGCATGACTTTTTAAGGAAATTTGCTTGTTTTCACATGTAACATAAGCTATGCAAAGCATTCTTGGAGCATGGTTTTGGTGTAATAGCAGATTTGACTTCATCACTCATTGGTCATCTAAAGTAGAATATGCATCCTAAGGATGATTAATGTTTAATAGATAATACATATGTAATAAGAGATACCATAAAAAAAATTCTATTCCCTAGAGCATAAATACAGTTAAAAGAACATGAAGGCATTTGAAATCCTTTATGGAGAGACAATAGCCTGTAGAGGTTATGAATATGACTCCAGAGCCAACTATTTGAACTGGAATCAGATTTCTGTTCACTTACTAGTTCTGTGATCTTGGAAATGAATCTGTGTCTCAATTTCTTCATTTGTAAAACAAAAATAATGATATCTTTTGCCTACTTTAAAAAAGCTAATTATGGGGATTAAACAGACTAATACCTGCCTAGCATATAGTAAACTGTCATCGTGATGATGACAATGATGATGGTTATGATTGTTACTTAGGTTAGTTTTCTGACCTTACTTATACTTACTGTGTAAGGTGCTTTTTTCATTACCTAGAGTTAAGTATGAGATAGGTACTTTCAGAGACACGATTGGTCTGTTTAGAAATAGACTAAAACTTGATTCATTTGAGCAAAGGGAAAGATCTGAATTGATAAAGTGCTACTTTATTTCTTTCAATTATCCATTTTTTACTACGTACTTTAGTTCACACAAGACACACAAACATGAATCATTTTCATTCCTTCCTTCACTCAAATGTATTTAAAGGAAGCAGTGATGTAAAGTGAATAATAATCAGACAGACCTAGTATGTTATTTGTACTCCACTTTTTGGCAAGTGTTTTCAATGTTTCCGAGCCCATATCCTCATATTAGTTGGTGCTTCTAAGTTATTATAGGAAATAAATGAGGTAGCCTGTGTATAACACTTAACCTAGTGGTGGTTCTTTTGAAGATGTTCTGAGGGAATGAGCTTATTAAAAAAGTAAAAATAAATGATTTAAATTAGCATGGGAATTTGTAGGAGGTTAAAAGTTTATTTTCTTAAATATATTAGGCATAAAATTAGAACTTTCCCTGGAGCACAGTGATAAGTTTTTAGTATCTATATTTATTTGTCTTATCCTGACAGCAAACACAAGTTTCCTGGATCAGAGGCAGACCAATTATTTACTTACAGAACATGTTAGCAGTTGTTCCCAATGCCACATTTCTCCATCCAGTGACATGATCAAGGCAGATGTGATCAATCTACTGCATGAGAGAAACACTGAAATTATGACTTTCAAAGCTTTCCTAGGAATGATTGCACAGCTGTCTTCCTTTCCTTTTGAGAGAGGGACAAATCTTTATTCTCTAATGTAATTACACTATTTCTAGGAAGGAAAGGGGAAGATCTTTAGATTGTTACACTTAGTAACGTAAACAACTGGCGTTGTGTTTGGGGTTTTTTGTTTTTTGTTTTTATTTTTGTTTTTGTTTTTTTATTATCCTTTGAAATGTGAACAAATGGCTCCAGGGAAGATAAACTTGTAAATCTGTGCAGGTCACTTCACCATTTTATCACTTCCAAGGCTTGTTTGCCATCCACTCATCCACTAACCCAGGTTGCCAGTAATTTTTGCTAAAAAAGCCTTGACTGTGTAGTAAGAAGAAAATATCCACATTGTTTCCTAATGTAGAGCAGGTGCTCAGTATTGACTGATTGGAGAGCAGAAGATTGGGACAGATACTTGTGATATTGCAGAATAAATGAACAACATTGTGTATCCACATATGGGTAAGACTTTCCCCAATCTGGCCCCAACCTCTCACGCTAAATGGTATTTTCTACCAGTGCTCCATTTATTCCATGTACCAACCACAGTGGGCTTACCAACTTTTCATGGTCCAGTATTTTACTCTCAATTATCTCTTGCGTTTTTCATTTTTTTCTAGGCAATGTCATACTTACTTTTCAGTCCAACTCAGATCTTAGTTCTTCTGTGAATTCCTTTCAAATTTCCCCTTGGATGCATTTGTTGGTCTTTCCTTTGTTCTCCCACAGCATTCTCTTTATATAGCAGTGAATCTTTAGATTGAATATTGTAATATGACTTATTACTAACTACCAATACTTTGTGAGTTTAAATTTAAAATCTTTACTCATAAAGTATACGACAAATGGAAAAATGTCTTTGCTCCCAAATGATACATGCAAATTTTTAGGCATTTTCTTCTCAACTTGAGACTTACCAGTGTGACTGTAACTTCCTTGGCATTGTCAGGCAAGTTTGACACCATCCTAGAAAAAGCTCATGGGTAGTGTAAAAAGGCCAGAGTAACCATTCACATCCCTAAGGGTTACATCAATATTACACACTGCCTCTGTAGTTAATCATTACTCCATTATTAAAATAATATGAATTTTTAAATAACCATAAAATTTTGAATAATTACTTTTTGGATCTTCTTATATTTAGTTTTCCAGATGAATAATAGTTTATGGTACAAGTTTTGGAAATTTAATTCTGTTATAAGCATCTGGTGACTTGTCTAACTCAACTTGATCCTCAGAGTGTTTATTTTTACTTTGTATTGTAAAATATAATGTACAGAAAAGTTTGTGAAACATAAATGTAGAGTTTAGTGTTATTGTAAAAATGCCAACCATATAATATTTATCAACCCAAGAAAGAAAATATATAGCATTACCAGTTTCTCTCTTAATTCTTGTAGCCTTACTAAGTTTTTAAAATCTTAAAAGCTTATATCATTTTCTTCTAGAGTTTCTGGCAATGTATTATTACAAATACAAATACAACAATAAAACACAATAGAAAGTCCAGAAATAGACAAAGTCACGACTTATGACAAATGCATCTATACAATCCATTGGAGAAAATAATGGTCTTAATTTAAAAAGTCTGGCCAACTATATGTTCATAAGGAAAAAATTAATCTTGACAACTATTTCACACCAAACAAAAAAATAATTTGAAAAGAATCATGACGATAAATGTAAAAGGTTAAACTTCAAAAAATTATTCTAGGGACGCCTGGGTGGCTCAGTTGGTTAAGTGTCCAACTTCAACTCAGGTCATGATCTCACAGTTCATGGGTTTGAGCCCTGCACTGAGGTCTGTGCTGACAGCTCAGAGGCTGGAGCCTGGTTCGGATTCTGTGTCTCCCTTTCTATCTGCCCCTTCCCCTCTGTCTCAAAAATAAATAATAATTTAAGAAAACATTGAAAAATTTTAAATAAATAATGTTATTCTACATGAAAACATAAGAAATATCTTCATGATCTTAGGATAGGCAAGGTAAAGAGGATACATAGACCAGTAACTTTGAAGAAAAAAAAAATTGTAACTTTAAACTTAACATATTAAAGACATTTCACAAAAAGTCTTCAAATCATATGGTGAGTAAATCAGTATCACTAGTTGTCAAGAAGTACAAAGAAAATCCGCAAAAAGCTACCATACATACGCCAGAATGGTTGAAATGAAAAAAGATAACCATACCAGGTATCGGTCAAGGATGTATACTGACTGAAACTCACATATATTGAGTGTAGTACTGTAAATGGAACAAACAACTGCTTTGGAAAAATTTTTGGTGAGAATTATCTACTAAAGTTGACAGTATTAGCCTATAACCCAATAATTCCATTCTGTGTGTACATTCAGTGGAAATTAGTGTTTATGACCAAGAAAAGATGTTCCTAACAGTACTATTAATGATAACCAAAAGTTTTAAAACAGGCCAAATGTCAATCAACAGAAGAATGCATAAAAAGTTATGGCATATTCAAAGGAAAAAACTGCTACAGACATCAACCTGGATGAATCTCACAAACATAATTTTGATCACAGAAATGTGAAGGAGAAAAAGTATATATTGTGTGATTTTTTTTTTTATAAAATGTTCACAGGCAAAATGAATCCATTAACAATAGAGATCAGAAGAGTGGTCATGTATGAGAGGGAAATTGACTAGGAAAAGCTTTCCCACCAGTAATTCAAGACAGGGAAAATTCTGGAATGGAGATAATATAAATCTTGATATGAGATGAAATTGAGTGACCAGCATACATGTATAAATAAAGCTTTAAGCTATATTCTTATAAAAAAAGTGAGCTATATCCCTAAAATGTATACACTTTAGTATTTGTAAGGTATATCCTAATAAAAAGGGGAAATATTTCCTTGGCTGAGTTGACTTTTTGCATTATTATATAAGTTTTAGAATCAAATTTTAATCAAATTTTAAATTTAATATTTATTACAAAAATTTGTTGGGAATGTATTTAGTGATCAATTTAGAGAAAATTGGTATCTGTGCAATATTAAGTTTTGTTACTGCAAAATAAGGCATATCTTTCCTTTTTAAAATTCCTTTTCATTTTTTTCAAAGGTGTCATATTTCTATACATAGAGTTTTCATGTACTGTATTAGATTTATGTTTCATAGTTGTTCTTATTGATGTTATTGCAAAAAAAAGATTTTGTCAATGAGGATTTCTTCTTACTTCTCTTAGAGCTCACTGGACTTTGTACAGTTCTTGATAAATAATTAAGTTTCCAATTCATGTTCATGAAATATGAAGCAAAGATAATAACACAAATCAGCTCCTATCTCTGAATTTTCAACAATTCTAAAATAATATGTGTACCTCTAATCTGTTGATACGCAGTACTTTTTAACAAAACCTGTAAGGCTCAAAACAATAACATTTATAATCATAAATGGTATAAACATTTATTGTGTAGTTGCAATATGCCAAGCCCTGTGCCAAGTAATTTACATATGTAATCATAATTAGCCTTCACTCAAACCTAAGATTTAAGTTTCATAATTACATTCTTTTTATAGGTGAGGAAACAAAGACAAACATTAATAGCACTGATACTAGTTAGAGGCAGAGCCAAGTCATTGATCCAAGAATTTCTGACTCCCATGAGAATGAGTTTAAATATGATTTAATTCCCCCTTCATTAATTATAGGATCCAGTATGATTACTGATTAAAACATACCCATGCATCCTTATTACATGCTTTAATATAACAAAGACTATTTATAATCATTTGTCATGTGGGTTTTAAGTATTTTAATCAAGTGTTGATTAAGCTCAGATATTGATTAAGAGCACATTTCATCATATTGAAAACTAATTCCACTTCTCAAATATTACTGTTTGCAAATAGTGTTACAGACTGTATTATATGTTTAATGTGGATACAAAATATAAATAAGTCCAAATATTCTCTATTGGACGTGTTCTTTAGTAAAAAAAAACAGTGCTTTTGCAAGTGAACAATAAAGTTAGCCTCAGTATTTTAAAAAATGAAAAAAAAATTCTGTACTAGGTTAAAATTACACTGAGGTTTAAAAGTATAAAGTATAGATATATATATATATATATATATATATATATATATAGATATATATATATGATGCTTCTGTATTAATAATCATTGAGCCTTTTTGACATTATTTTGTAAATAAGTTAACTAATTGAACAGAAATTTGAAATTAAATTAATAAAGTCGTCTTTAGTTAAATGCAGTTCACAGGAGAGGATTATGGTTTTCACACAGGTAAAACACTGCCAAATGCATTATTTAAAGAATGTAAATGAGCCAACAGATTTTTACTAAGATATAAACATATAACCAAAATGAGGTTTATGATTCTGCACAGTAAGGAAAAGAGAATTACTTAGATAAGACCACATCACTGTATGGTTAATGATGGCAATCACTTCAGTTTGAAGAGAAAGATTTTACGGTAGTAAAACTAATTTAATGGGCCAGTTCACTCTTTGTCAATCATACTGTTAAAATTTACTACTGAAATATTGTAGGGAATTACCATAAATTCAGTTGATTTGCAGCCTCTGTCCTGTATATCAGCAGAACTTTTTTTCTCAGAAAGACGAGACAGCAACAGCACATTAAATCTGAAAACAACAAAAGCAATTACACTTTTCAAAGAAAAAGAAAACTACACACATACACACTCACACTCATGCACAATGCACATAACCCAAACTCTTAGGTTTTGAGCTTTTCTTTGTTTTAAAACTTCATACCATAAATAACATATTTCAAGCATTAAAGATAGAGGTTATTTTGCTTATTTAACCCACTCAGGATATACTGAATTTAAACAGTGATGAGATAAGAAAATACCTTAATTAGTGTCATGGAAATATATCCACTCTACCGAATTTAATGAAGCTCTTCTATTTATGGATTCTATACAATGGAAATTGATCAGTTCAATGATGATATTTTTTGGGAAATCATTAGTCTCCTTTATCTAATAGAACTTTTATTAATGCTTTTAAACTTGAAATATGTTTTTCTTTTCCCAAACTCTTTTAAAAGGATATGTCAAGGCGCGCCTGGGTGGCTCAGTTGGTTGGGCGGCCGACTTTGGCTCAGGTCATGATCTCGCAGTCCGTGAGTTTGAGCCCCGCGTCGGGCTCTGTGCTGACAGCTCAGAACCTGGAGCCTGTTTCGGATTCTGTGTCTCCCTCTCGCTGACGCTCCCCTGTTCATGCTCTGTCTCTCTCTGTCTCAAAAATAAATTTAAAAAAAAAACGTTAAAAAAAAATTAAAAAAATAAATAAATAAAATAAAAGGATATGTCAAGAATGACATCAGAAAGATGGCAGGAGTACCTGACTCTCTCTCCTCCCAGGAATGCACTGAATAAACAGTTACACGTGCATCCATTCCTTCTGAGAAAAATTCAGAAACTAGTTGAGAGACTCCTACATATCAGTGACTGAGATGATACCTATAATGAAACATGTAGGAAGAGCTGAGACACACGCATTCCATAAATGGCAACCCTGGCACACAGTACCTTACAATTGGGAGGGAGCCTCCAACTCCACCTTCTCCCTGGATGAAGGTCTCCCTGGATGAAGGGAAAAAGGGTTTGGACCACACATCTAACATCCCAACTTTTAAGGTTATTACCAGAGGAACTGACTCCCAAATCTCCTAGCTCTGAGAGCCTCTGGGGCTCTGCATTCCCAGGGGTCCCCTGAGACCACAGGAAACAGGAAGTTTATATGGCTATCCCTCCAGGCTCAGTGCAAAGGGAGTAAGTAAAGCGTCCAAGGGAGTTATTGAGTATGCCATCAAGTTAGATATATAAGATTATCATATTATATTATGTTATATTATATGGAGAGAGAGGTGATATTTCTGACTCACCCATTAAATTGTGTAAAAATCAAAATAAAATGTTCATATGAGTATGATTTTTGTACTCAACAATTGGTTTACTCTACAAAAATTTTCAATCTAGAATTAATATATCTATATTTTAAGTTTCATATCATCTATTTGTATTTCTTACATCTTTTGCCAGGTTTTTAGGTGTTTCCTCAATTCTGTATTCAGTGAACTAGAACTGTTTCACATTATTAGTATCGTCAGAAGACTCTTATGTTTTGATTTTTTTATTATATGGCATATGATTAGCTTTATTCATACTGATGAGAATCACTTTATGTCCTATTGTTAAAAATGGGAACATATTGGGGTGCCTGGTTGGCTCAGTCAGTTGAGTGTCCAACTTTGGCTCAGGTCATGATTTCACATGAGTTCAAGCCCTGTGTCGGGCTCTGGGCTGACAGCTCAGAGCATGGAGCCTGCTTCAGATTCTTTGTCTCCCTCTCTCTCTGTCCCTCCCCTGCTCATGCTCTGTCTCTCTCTCTCTCTGTCAAAAAATAAATAAACATTAAAAAAACTTTTTTAGATGGGAACATATTCATGAAATACTCTATGCTATTATTTCTGTCAAATATATCTCGCTTTCCCTTTACATAGATAGCACTGTAAATACTTGAGACTTAGGGTGCATATGAATCTATTTTGTGGAAATACTTATATTTCTTTTTTACTTTGTTAAGTCCCAATTTTACAATTTTATGTTATGATGATGGTGGGGGGTTTTATGTGAAAAAGGAGAGACTAATTGTCTCTTAAAATCCCAGGAGCAATAATCCTATATAATCAGATATCATATAACAGGTGTTCAACATTTTCCATATATTCCACTAATGTCTAACAAAAAGTGCCATCTACTATGTGTAGTTTAGGTTGTAAATGTATAAATTTGTATAAATTCACTCTATATGTTTTAGAGCTCTAATATAAGCAATTTTTTAAGTGTGGTCACAAGCACTTGTGGGTATGTAATAAGTCATGTGTGTTAAACCTGTTCCCACATTTGTAAATTCTAATTCAGATGTGGGACATTTATGTAAAGATTCATGTTGAATTAGTTGGTTCCAATCATCACCCATTAGATGTGCTTCTCACTTTTCCCTGTTCTCTTTTATTTCTGACTTACGCTATCGCTTGATCTACATTTTTGGTTTTTTGTAGGTCTAGTTGTTGAAGGTGTTTTCTTTTGTATGTCTGTGTGACAACAGAAAATACTTTTGTTTAATTCTGTCATTTTTCACGTGCCTTTACTATGTTCCTGCAGTACTGTCATGTGTTTAGCGAATTAAACCAAAAATAATGCTAAATGATGCAATATTATAAGAAGTCAGTCTGTACCAGTCAAGATACAGTTAGTACATTGAACAGGAAAATTAAGGAATATGAAGATTTTGAACTATGTAAAAGTTGATTAACTACTAGAAGAGATAAGAAATCACTCTAAGATATGGCAATACAAAGTGGTTTCAATAACCAGGGCTAAGGGAAAAGTAAATGATGAAGAAATACAGAGGAGGGTCCTGAGGAGCTGAGTATCAGACCACTACTAAGAAGATATTTATTGCTGCCACAAGGAGACATCACTTATGGTGAAGAAAAATTTGCTGGAATGTGCCCTCTGTTATACTGAGGGCCATTACCACTATTATGATACAGAAACTATCTGGAGGGCATCAGCATCAGAACCACACGAACCGCCACCAGTGTGGTGAATGCATGCCAGTGATTTTGCTGTCACACTGAAAATCATGAAAACTGGAGGAATGTAAAATTGCTTGATCCTCGTCCAGCCATGCAGTGTCCCGGAGCACCCTATATTGGCAGAGTATAACAGATAACCAGCAAACAAATAAGAAATGTAGGTTCTGAGTCAAGATGACAACATAGGAAGACTCTGTACTCACCTCCTCCCCACACAGAACACACCAAGTTACACCTATTGATAGAACAAATCCTCTTGAAGAACTGAGGGCTGACTGCACAACTACTGAACAACCAAAGATAGAATGGCAAGAGAACAGCAAAAGAGATGGAGACACAGTAACAAAGGAAACTCCCACCCCAACTCTATGAATGGCAGTGGGGAAGGATAGTACAGAGGGACTTGGACACAGAGAAAAAAGCCATGGTTCAAAAGAGCAACTAACATATAAAAGAGAAAACACTAGAAGTCTGCCAAGCTGAAGTCTGCCATGAGAAGCTACAGGAGAGGTCTCCAGGCAGAGGGAGTGGAGAATGACACGGTTTACATTTCCACCCCACCCTTAAAGTCTACAACAAGATCTGGATACCTCAAAGGGCAGGTCTGATCTTCTGAGTAAGCTTGTGACTTAAGCAAGCCCAGAGTCCACAAACCCACACCAGCCCTAGTAGCGCTGGGACACAAAAATCTCTGGTTTAAAAGGGCTGGGGAGCTGTAACACTCTCTCATCCTCCACCCTAAAAGCCCAGATGTATAGGTTCTGGACGCCATAAGGGGTGGGCTTGGGTGCCATAATTGGAGGGTCCTGATATCTAATGGGTGGGTCTAGTAACCATGTAACCAGTTGTCACAGGGAGCTTGAGACCTCAGCAACCCCAGCATCTACAAGCTCACATCAGCCCTGGTCACACTGGGACACAGAAAAAAAGCCTCATAGTGAGCTTGCAACCTCAGTGAGCCCAGGGTCCACAACCCATGACAGCTGCCCTATAGTTCTGACACACAGGAAACAATCCATGGTTTTGTGTATTATTATTATTATTATTTTAATTTTATTTTTTTTTTACTTTTTTCTTTATTTTTTTAAGTTTATTTATTTTGAGAAAGGGAGAGAGAGAGAGTGAGGGAAAAGCATGCACCCAAGAGCAGGGGAGGAGCAGAGAAAGAGGGAGAGAGAGAATGCCTAGGAGGCTCTACACGGTCTGTGCAGAGCCCAACGTAGGGCTGGATCCCACATACCATGAGATCATAACTGAGCCAAAATCAAGTCAGATGCTTAACCGAATGAGCCACCTAGGTACCCCGTTTTTACTTTTTAAGATTTGTCTTGTCATGCATTGTTTTTATTTTTTTTTCCTTTTGGTTTTGTTTGTTTCTTGTTCTTTTTCTTTTTTTATTCTTTTTTTTTGTTTTCTTCTTTTATTATTTTCTTTTTTCTTTATTCTTTTACTCTTTTATTCTTTTTCTTTCTGTAAAAATTCAGTTTGAAAGAGTAGCATATACGCCCACAGCTCTAGCCAGCCAGCAAAAGTCACCAAGTACACATAATCTGCATAGAAGACACCATATACAAGACCACTCCTTCAATTTTAGAAGTAGTCATTTCACCTGATCCATAGAAATAGAGAGTCAAGCAAAATGAGGAGACAGAATATACTCCAAAAGAAACAAGAAGACAAAACCTCAGAAAAAGAATGATATGAAACATGATATGAAAACCTCAGAAAAAGAATGCCTGATAAATAATTGAAAGTAATGATTTTAAAGATACTCATGGGACTGGAGAAAAAAAGAGTGAGACCTTCAATAAAGACACAGAAAATATTAAAAATAACCAATAAGAGTAAAAGTGTATAATAACTCAAATAAAAAGTACACTAGAGGGAATCAACAGTAGATTAGAGGATGCAGAAAAACCCTTAGTGATCTAGAAGACAGGGTAATGGAAAGCACACAAGCTGAACAGAACAAAGAAAAGAATTTTTTAAACTGAGGATAGAGTAAGAGACCTCTTTGACAACTTCAAGCAAACAAACACTCACATTAGAGGGGTCCCCAAAGAAGTGAGAGAAAGGTGTAGAGTATTTGAAGAAATAGTAACTAAAAAATTCCCTCACCTAGGGAGGGAAATAGGCATCCAAGTCCAAGAATCACAAAAAGTTCCAAACAAATCTAACCCAAGGAACCCCAAACAGGATGAACACCATGGCACATTATAAATAAAATGTCAAAGGTTAAGATAAAGAGAGAATCTTAGAGCAGCAAGAGAGAAACAAAAAAAACTACCTACAAGGAAAAATGTATAAGACTACAAGCTGATTCTTTCAGCAGAAGTTTGTCAGCCAGAAGGGAGTAGCTGAAAGGAAAAACCTACAACCAAGAATACTCTATCCTTCAAGGACATTATCAGATTTGAAGGAGAGATCATGAGTTTTCCAGAAAAACAGAACATAGAAGAGTTTATCACCACTAAACCAGCCTTACAAGAGATGTTAAAAAAAACTTCTGTAAGTGGAAAAAAATGGCCATAATTAGACATACGAAAAATAGGAACAAAAAGATGTAAAATATGACAACATATACATAAAATGTGGAGAAGAGAGGGAAGAGAGAAGAGAAAAGGGGGAAAGAAGTATTTTTTCTTTTTCTGTTTTTTTTAATGTGTTTGAAATCTAATGACTATGAAATTAATATGAACTGCTATTTACTTAGAATGCTATATATGAACCTGATGTTAACCACAAACGCAAAAGCTGTGATATATTAAAAACTAAATAAAAAGAAAGCCAAAAAAACCCATAATGGGTACTCATCAATCACACACACACACACACACACACACACACACACACACACACACAAAGCAAGAGAAGAATAAAGGAACACAGAAGAACTACAAAAACAACCAGAAAACAAAATTCTACAATTGCAATAAGTACATGCTTATCAATAATTACTTTATTTATTTTTTATTTTTTTAATGTTTATTTATTCTTGAGACAGAGAAAGAGTGTGAACAGGAAACGGGCAGAGAGAGAGGAAGACACAGAATTAGAAACAGGCTGCAGGCTGTGAGCTGTCAGCACAGAGCCCGACACGGGGCTCGAATCCACGAACTATGAGATCATGACCTGAGCCGAAGTCAGACGCTTAACCAACTGAGCCACCCAGGTGCCCCATCAATAATTACTTTAAATTTAAATGCTCCAATAAAATAAACAAATTTATTTTAATTTTAATTTTAATTAAAAATAAAAATTAAATGTAAATGCTCCAATAAAAAGACACAGAGTAGAAAAATGGGTAAAAATCAAGACCCATCTACATGCTGCCTACAAGAGACTCACTTCAGACCTAAAGATGTGTACATACTGAAAGTGAAGGGATAGAAAAACATTCCCTATGCAAATGGAAGTGAAAAAAAGAGCTGGGGTAACAATATTTATATCAGACAAAATAGACTTTAAAAAAAAGACTACAGCAAGAGACCAAGAAAGGCATTACATAATGATGAAGGGATCAATCTAACAAGAGTGTATAACAATTGTAAATACACATCCAACACTGGAGCAACTAAATACGTAAAGCAAATATTAACAGACATAAAGAGAGACATTGATAGTAATACAATAATAGTAGAAGACTTTAATACTTCACTTCCATCGATGGGTAGATCATCCAGACAGAAAATCAATAAGGAAACAATGTCTTTGAATGACACATTGGACCAAGATGGACATAACAGATATATACAGATCATTCCATCCAAAAACAGCAGAATACACATTCTTTTCAAGTACACATGGAATATTCTCCAGAATAGATCACAGACTAAGCCATAAAACAAGCCTCAATAAATTTAAGAAGATTGTAATCATACCATCCATCTTTTCTGACCACAACAGTACAAAACTAGAAATAAATCACAAGAAAAAAAATTGGGAAAAATGACTAAACACTATGATGGTAAACAACCAATTGATCAATGAAGCAATCAAAGAAGAAATAAAAAAAAAATTAATGCAGACAAATGAAAATGAAAACAAAAGGGGCCAAAATCTCTGGAACACAGTGAAAGCAGTTTATATAGCAATGCAGGCCTACATCAAGAAGCAAGAAAAAACTGAATCTAACCTTACACGTAAAGGAACTAGAAAAAGAAGAACAAACAAAACCCAAAGTGAGTAAAAGAAAGGAAAAAACAAAGATCAGAGCAGAAATAAATGACATAGAGATGTTAAAAAAAAAAAAAAAGAACAGAAAAACAACAACAACAGCAACAACGAAACCAAAAACTGGCTCCTCGTAAAAATAAATAAAATTGACAAACCCTTAGCCAAACTCATCAAGAAAAAAAAAAAAAAGAAGGAAAGAATCCAAAAAAATAAAATCAGAAACTAGAGAGAAGTAATAATTGACACTGCAGAAATACAGAGGATTATAAGAGAATCCTATGAAAAATTATATGCCAACCACTGGACAACCTACAAGAAATCCGTACATATCCAGACACCAATCTTCAATAACTGAACCAGGAGGGAATAGAAAAATCTGAACAGACTGATTATAGGTAACAAAATCAAAAAGCTACCAAAAAATAAAAGTCTAGGACCAGATGGATTTACAATTGAATTCTACAAAAATTTAAAGAAGTTAATGACTATTAGATACCTTATAGAAGAGGAAGGAAAGCTTCCAAATATATTCTATGAGGCCAGCACTACCCTGATACTGAGACCAGACAAACACACCACTGAAAAAGAAAACTACAGGCCAATATCCCTGATGAACAGATGCAAAAATCCTTAACAAAATATTATTAAAGTACATAATACAATAAATTAAAAATATCATTCACCATGATCAGGTGGGATTTATTCCTGGGAAGCAAAGTAGGTTTCATATTCGCAAATATATCAACATCATACACCACATCAACAAAATGAAGGATAAAAATGAAGTTAAGAATGACTCTTTGCCTGCTCGCTAATATAAAGAGCTCATGTGATCAATCTACCACCAAACATCTGTCAGGTTCCCCTCAAATAATGCCATATTGAAAGCTCTGTCTTAAACTCTTCTGTTGGAAAATTAGGCACTCGGCTGTAATGGGGGTTTGGTAAGGGGAAGACCATGTTGTTGAGTCTATGTATAACCTCTGTTCCTGCCAAAATGGTCACCTTTGTTCATGGTATATTTGGTAGATACAGCAAGTACCTTTGGCTTTGGGAAAAGATGCTGGCTAACATCCATGAAATATGTCATTTGTCAACAAGAACTTCTTCCACAGTTGATGGCATTTGCTAAATTTTTAAATACATCATGAATATCTTTACACTTTGTCCATTATGAGAGATTCAACTACTTGGTGACTTTGTGTCCTCACTCTTTCAATTCTATTCCTTCCAAGTTCCTGATTTCCCAGCCAACCCACTAGAATTTACCTGTAAATCAGTGTATATCTGTGCTTCCAGCCATCTCCCTATCCAAAGAGAAAATCAAAATATGACTGAAAGTTTTGGAATTTGACAGAATTTCTTCCTCTATAATACTTTAGTACTATAACTTACGAGATTGTGATACTGCAGATGCCCTTTTGGAATGGTCCCAATATATCATGCAAAACCATCTGTAAATAAGAATTTTCTTCTTTCCTAATTAGCTGTTTACCACAAATTCTCTCTGAGCTCTTAGGTGTCAGTTAAGGGAGTAATCAATAGAGAAGTAGGTAGCGTCAAGAGTCTTAACCACTTGTGGACCTTCATGGCCCCTGAATTCTTTCACAAAAGAATAGTTATTTGCTTAAGAGGACATGGGCTTGCTATAAAATCCTAGAGGTCTGAAATGATTCTCATATTGGTACTTGAAGGTGCCTCCAAACAAAATCCATTTCTCCATTCTTTTAATATCAATAGATCTTCTGAGTCATAGGTCTGAAGGGCAAATGCAACTTGTAGTCTAATTAGCTGTAGTGTTTTCTTTTTTTCTGGTACCTCTCAATCCTGACAGGGTGACTTGATGGACAGATGGAAGCAGCACAATTAAACGTTTTATGTGTTGATGCCAAAAAAAACATAAAAACTACCAAGTAATGTGCCTCGTTTTGTCTAGAGTAGTGATGTGATATACACTTTTATTTTACTCTGGAAGGGTTAAACTTTATAAGTTTTATACCATTTGGTCCTTACACATTTCACTGTGATGGCAGGCTTCTAGCACTTTGTGGGCTATATCTCCAAATCTCTAGTTTAAATGCCTTAATACATTAATTACTACTTCCTGGTCATGAGAATCAATTAGCATTATATCATCAGTGTAGTGGACTACATTGTAGTTTGATGTTATGTGAAATGAAAAGTGTTAAAGTATACTGTTGGCCTTGCCAAGAGGAAATAAAAATACTTCACAGGGCCTTTTTAAATTAGGATGGACAAAATCAATTCAGGTCCATAGCAGCCTACCAGGTGTGTTTATGTGTTCTTCAAAGATATTAACATCAAAAATAGAAGCTGCATTTAGAGTTATCACCTCGTAAAGTTGATCATAATCCAATGTCCTATTGTAAGGTCATTCCAATGACTGCATATCCACACAGATAAGCTAATGAGGATGTGATAGGTCTCAACATCCATGTCTTTTTCAAGTCTTCAACAGAGGAATTAATCTGTAATTCCCCCCAAGTTAGATTTTTACTTTTATTCTACTATCCTGGTATGAAGGAGAACTTTTGGATAATTCCATTTATACCTTTCCACAAAGCTTTACCCATGAAGTTAACAGGTCTTTGTGGAAATTCTGCCATTTGCCAAGAATATCTATTCCAATTATGTAATCAAGAACTTGGGATATAACCAAAATATTAGAGGTACAGCTAGGCCCACTATGAGTGGAGATTAACCCATATATCCTCTCACCAACAAAAAACCCCAATGTTAATTGTGGATGAGAATACCATTTTTGTGTCCACGGAAACTAATGTCAATTCAGAGTCAGTGTTAGAAATCCCTGAATAGTCCAGCCACTTCAATTTTCCTTTTTCCTATTTATTCTAATAAATGGCTACATATTCCTTTAAAAAGCATAAAAGGAAGATTTAACTTGTATTAACTTGTGGCAATGACACAGTATATTTTCAAGAAAGCCAGGTTTTGCTTTAATCAATGGGCTCTTGGTTTCTAAACACATGTAGATATGAACACTGCATTGAAGAATAGGAAAGTCCGTTGTGGCAACTCATCAGATTTTTGACCAAACAGATGTTTAAGGTCTTGTGTGGTTTTGTTTGTTTATTTTCTTTATATTGATCTAGCAATATTTTTGTAGACTTCAAACAAATCTATTTTATTTCTATAGGAACTGTGACCAATTAGCCACTGCTGAAACTACCTGTGGATAAAATACTCTAAATATTGATGTATCCTTGCTTCCACTTATGGGAAATGCACCCATCTTTGTCAGCAAATTGTTTTTACTCTGCTGTGCAGTGATCCATCATCTTCATTGAAATCAGGGAGCTCATTCATTGTGTTAATCCCATAGTCTCACTTGGCCTACCCAGGAGACCAAGAAGAAGTTACTTTAAGAATGAAGGTGCTGATTTCTATTTATGGTCATGATGATAAACAGGGATACAATTTACCCTCTCAACTTAAAAGGATTTTTAAAAATAAAATGTATAAAGCAATGTTTTTTCGTCCGGTAAACATCAGACAGGTAGGACCATTATCCTTCAGAGAGGAGAAACTTAGTAAGCCTTCTATTTCCCCCAGTTTATTTCCTGGAAAGAGTTTCTAAGATGCACCAAAGATATGAGGACCCATGTGGAATCTGGCCATCATTCTGAATTAACAGAGCTGAGAGGTCAGGGAGGCCAAGGTGACAAGAATTCATAGGGCATAGATGCAGAGCGGAAAGAGATGCATAGTGAGAGAGAAAGCTCCATAAATCTGCATAGAGTCTCACATACCTTTAGCTGACATGTGTGTAAGGAAATGTCCCAGGGGAAAAGAACCACCTCAAAGAAACCAAGTGGATAATCCCAAAGATAGAAACATAACTGGGAATGGTTCATGCTTCTATCAGAACAATTGTTCGTATAAATTTCCAGAATAATAGTAGGTTACACAGCCAGAGCAAAAATGGCCCTGAATTAAAAGACTGTTCTCATCCTGCCTAACGAAGTTTAAAAGTCCTACCAATAATCCCTGTAACTCTACCTCTACCTTCGTCTCATCCCAGCCAGAAATGGCATTCTACCTCTGAGTCACCATAGCACTTGCAGATGATTTTCCAATTGGAGTTATAACGTGTTCTGAGAGTCATTTGAGAATGTTCTGTGTTAGGGTGTGGCAACTTGTCATTGGCACAGTATGGCATGATCTGGCCCTCCTCTATCCCTATTACACTATTTTTTTACCAGACTCAAGTCTGGTGGATTGGATCAATGTCAATATCCTTGTTGTAATGTTATACAACATACTGAAGTCTTGCAAAATGTTACCTTTGGGTAAAATTGGAGAAAGTGTACAAGTTTTCTGTATTATTTAACTTAACTGTGTGTGAACTTGCAATTGTCTCAGCACAATTCCAAAAACAAACTTTTTTTAAAAAGACTGAGAAGAATCAAAACACTTGCAAATAACTCAGTTGTATCCCCTATAATAGTAGGAGTCACTGTTACAGAACTTAACTTTCTGAAAATAGGGGAAATAATGGGACTGTAAAACAATAGAGGCAAGATGCAATTTGCTTAATTATCAGAAGTTAGAGTAAGTGCAATTATTGCAATAATCAGTGAATATAACAACTGAAAAGAGTAGAATCGCAGCTGAAATTTTTCCAGCCTTTCCCCACTGCCAAATTCCAAAGTCACTTTACCCTTTTTAGATATTTGTTATAGTAGCACACAATTTTTAGATCCCTAAACCTGTATTAGTTTCTTACAGAATCTGTGACAACTTACCACATACTTCGTGGCTTAAAACAAATTTATTGTCTTACAGTTTTGCATTCAGATTTTGAAATGGGACTCACTGAGCTAAAATCAAGGTGTCAACAGGGCTGTCTTCAGGGTAGAATCCATTTTTTGTCTTTTGAATTTCTATAGACTACCTGCCCCCCTTGGCTCATAACCCAATTCCTTCATTTTTAAACTCAGCAATATCAAGCCAAATTATCATGTTTTTATCTCCTTCGTTCTCCTTCTTCTCTTCACTTCTTTCATTTTTAAGGACCCTTGTGATTACATTGGGCCCATCCAGATAATTCAGGATAATAACTTCTATGTGAAGATCATCTAATTAACCACCTTTTATCATGTAGCTTAATATATTCACAGGTTCCAGAAATTAGGACATGGAAATATTTGAGGGGCCATTATTCTACCTATTATATAAGAGTTATTAATAATAGTGAAGATCATTTAGGATCATCTGCAATTGCCCTCCATTTGGCTAATAAGTCAAAACAGTATTACCTCCTGGGGGAGAATGTGGTAGAAATTAGTCCCAAACTCAAGGATCAAAAGGGATGTAAGTGTATGGCCTCCATTATATCTACATTCATTTGGGAGTCTGGCCTTTATGGAAACTGGATGATTCATTGAGGATAATTACAGACTACCATAAGCTCAACCAAATAGTAGCCCAAATATTAGTCCTGATGCTAGATGCGATTTATGTGTGAGAGCAGATAAGCATGGACTCAGGTACATGATAAGTGAACATTGATTTGGTTAATTTGTTGTATTCTAACCTAATCAGAAATGAAAAACCAAAACTGTTCACATTCACATGAAATGGACAAAAATACAAATCTCCACTTTTGTCACGAAGTTGTAGTAATACTCTTGCCTTCTATAATAATATTGTCCAAAGATACCTGAGCTGTCCTGACATTCTGTAAAATATCATGTTGATATAGTTCACCAATGGCATTGTATTTATTGACCTGAAGAATTAAGAGTTGGCTACCATGCTGAAGGCATCTGGAGAACTCAAATGCTCCTGGATTTGGGAGGTGAACCCTGTGTGTTTCAAGGCCTTCCAAACTCATTATGTTTTTATGGTTCTGGCAGCCAAGAGCTTTTATAGGAAATTCTTAACAAAATATAATACAAATTATTTCATCTTGCATTTTCGTCCTAAAAGATGGAAGCACAATGTCCAGTTGATTTTTTTTTTTTTTAGTTTAATGTTACCATATTAAGAGGACTGCTATTCTGGCTTGTTGGGTGAACAAAAACTACAATCTTTACGGAGATCCCAGAGTATGGAAAGCTATGCATAAAGTCCAGGCAGAAAACTCTATGTGGTTAAAGGTTTCAGTGATGGAGAAAAATATCATTTGTATTTGGTGGCAAGTACCAGTGAGAGAACCATAATATAAACCTCTGAGTTTCTGGAGCAAGGCCATTTATTTTGCAGCATAGAATTATTTGCCTTTGACAGACAACTCCTGGCATACTGCTGGGCCATGGTAGAGATGTATGGCTCACTGTGGACCACCAAGTGTATGCAGCTGGAACTGGCCATCATAAGCTGAGTCCTGTCAGATCCATCAAGGCATAATATTGAATGTATTCAATAACAAATCATAATAAGATGGAAATGGTACATTGGGAATAGAGGATGAGCAGTACCAGAGTATACAAGACAGTTGTTGAGCAGGTGTCCTGGACACCCATACATTTGCACAAATAGCCCTCCCTTGTTTCATGATTATAACTTAATGCAGGATCTCTTATAACCATCTGAAAGAGGAGGAAAATGCATGAGCTTAGTTTACAGCTACATTAACTTGGTTGTGGACAAGCAAAAATAGTTGGCAAGTAGACTACAATCTCACCCAAGAATGGATTTTAAAACAGTGACCCAGGAAAATTTCCCTTTGGGCAGATTCTGAGAGGTGCACCTGGAATCACTTTGTGTAGAGAAAAAAGTGGTTTCGGTTTAGAATAGATATGGACACAAGGACAGTGGTAAAGGAAATGGTTATTAAAATTGAATTCAAAAACTATATAAATGAAATTAAATGTATGTCTGTCAACCTAATTATACAAAGAAAGGAATTACTCCAGTGACCTTTGAACACAGTAACTTGATTCTAAATATTTTATGAATATATTCTAAGGATGTAAAACCTGTAAAGGAATTAATTTTATTTACTAAATTTGTTAATGTATTTATTGAGTTCTCCAGATGCCTTATTGTATCTATCTTATATATTTGATTGGATAAAGCATACATGTAAATAATATAACAGGACAAAGATTTTTGCAGTAAAAAGACAGGGATATTCATGTAACATTTATAAAGATTTTAAAATGTATTAAATTATGAATTTTTATCATAACCTCATGATACAATATAAAGATGCAAATATACATTCAGATTATTTAGCTCTGTCCACTGGGCAGAACTCAGATGCAGTGTCACCCAAGTAACATCCAGTACACAGATTTTTTACCCCCTAAAATTGAGGTTCCTTGGAGAAATGTTAAGAGTCTGTCTGGGACTAGGAAAGAAAAAGATGAGTTTGGGACATCTTGTGGTAGAAAATAAGAAAAAGCTCAAATACAAATGACATTATGCCAAAAAGGCACAGGGGCAAGTTTGAATCTTCCAGTAGTAGTATTTGTGACAATGTAAACATTTAAAAAAAGAGAGAGAACTGTAAGTGATTACAGCATGTAAGCACCTTCTTACTCAACACGTCTCCAGAGGCAAGGGAAACAAAAGCAAAAATGAACTATTGGGACCTCATCAAAATAAAAAGCTTCTGCACAGCGAAGGAAACAATCAGCAAAACTAAAAGGCAACTGCTGGAATGGGAGAAGATATTTGTAAACGATATATCAGATAAAGGGTTGGTATCCAAAATCTATAAAGAACAGATCAAACTCAACACCCAAAAAGCCAATAATCCAGTGAAGAAATGGGCAAAATACATGAATAGATACTTCTCCAAGGAAGACATCCAGATGGCCAACTGACACCTGAAAAAATGCTCAACATCACTCATCATCAGGGAAATACAAATCAAAACCACAATGAGATACCTCCTTACATCTGTCAGAATGGCTAACAACTTAGGCAACAACAGATGTTGGTGAGGATGAGGAGAAAGAGAATCTCTTTTACATTGTTGGTGGGAATGCAAGCTGGTACAGCCACTCTGGAAAAGAGTATGGAGGTTCCTCACAAAATTAAAAATAGAACTACCGTACAACCCAGAAATTGCACTACTAGGCATTTATCCAAGGGATACAAGTATGCTATTTCGAAGGGGCACATGCACCCCCATGTTTATAGCAGCACTATCAATAATAGCCAAAGTATGGAAAGAGCCCAAATGTCCATCGATGGATGAATGGATAAAGAAGTGGTGTGTGTGTGTGTGTGTGTGTGTGTGTGTGTGTGTGTGTGCGCGCGCATGTGTGTATGTGTGTGTGTGTGTATACACACACACATACACACAATGGAGTATTACTCGGCAATCAAAAAGAATGAAATCTTGCCATTTGCAACCATGTGGATGGAACTAGAGGATATTATGCTAAGTGAAATTAGCCAGAGAAAGACAAAAATCATATGACCTCACTCATATGAGAACTTTAAGACAGAACAGATGAACGTAAGGGAAGGGAAGCAAAAATAATATAAAAACAGGGAGGGGGACAAAACATAAGAGACTCTTAAATATGGAGAACAAACAGAGGGTTACTGGAGGGGTTGTAGGAGGGGGGCTGGGCTAAATGGGTAAGGGGCATTAAGGAATCTACTCCTGAAATCATTGTTGCACTATATGCTAACTAATTTGGATGTAAATTAAAAAATAAAATTAAAAAACAACACACGAATATTCATAAAACTTTATAAACATTTTTAAAATATAATCTATACTACAGTAAAAGAGATAACACAATTATTTACAGGCAATACTGACAAATTTCACACTTATTGAAAAGAAAAGTATAAAACACTGGCTTTAGATTTTTAAAAGACCATTACTATTATGCATCTTGCAAACACTTCATAAGCACTTATGACACAGCCAGTGGAGGCTCCCTGGTTATATTTATATAACTTTTAATGTATTTTCATAAGTTTGTTGTAAAACCACCTGAACATTGTCAAGAATAAAGTCAAATGCCATATTCCAAACAGATTCCACTGACTGCTCCATCTATCTTTTCATATATATTATAACTAGATCCAGTTTTCTAAGTAATTTTCCTCAATTCAGTACATCATATATGACCTCTACTCCAAATATGACACCACTTTGATGTAGAAAGTTACTGAAGCTTATCTATAACAAATATGGGATGCCGTATTGTGGTATGTAAGATATCTTCTGCTTGTCTCTGATAAAATTTCTTAGTCTGTCCATAATAGTAGTTTAGTAAAAAGGAAGCACAAAGGAACACTATTTTATTTTACCCTTTCTCAGAATTTCTGTTCATGGTTAGAGTTTATCAAAGCAGCATTTGAATGCCACCACAGGTTTTTTTTACATCCTCGTTTTTGGTAAGAGGATGTATCTAGTTCTTGACATCTGCAAAGTTTTATCAGAGACACTTTCTTTTCTATATCGGATCCTTTTCCCAATAGGTACATAGAATGTCCAATGACTTGAAACCATATCACACTGCAGTAAAGGTTGATGCTGATTGTCTCCTGACCCTTAGAAATAAGTCTTTGTTACCTGTCCTTAAAATGGACAACTGGTGTGACCCTGTCTGAGAGACCATCATCCTGCAAAACTAGTTACTTTTAAAAGTAGTCATAAATTACAACCATTTTGGAAAACTTTTTGACAATGGCTATGAAAAATATGTTCCTGTCCTATGACTCGGAAATTCTACCCCTTATGTATACTCAAGATAATTAAATGTATATGTCTACTAAAAGTTTGTAACAGCTTTATTCCTCATTGTCCATACTGAAAACAACCCAACTGCTTATCTATAGCAAAATGGGTACATAGATTGTAGTACATTCATACAGTTGAACATTTTGCACCAACAAAAAAGAGCAATGCTCTGTCATAATGATGAAGAAAAAAAAAGCCACACAAAGATTGCATCTACATGATTCCATTTATAAGAATTAAAGAGACAAAACTTATCTGTAGTGATAAAAGTCAGTGGTTTTTCTCTGGGACCTATGACTGAGAAGGGGCACAATGGATCCTGGGAATGTTCTAGGAAGTGATTATACATCACACTGAGTTATACACTTTGTATCCTTCAGATTTTTTATACCTTGATTAAAATAAAATAGAAATAGCAAAATGGACTAGCATTCGGAACTGAGAATTCTCTGGTAACCAAGGATCATCAAAAATTCTCACATTAGAGAAAAATCAGGAAACAGTTTACATATTTGATTTAAATCTTTAGGAAAACCCATATAAAATATTTCAATATTGATTCTTTATGTCTGTTATGTTTTACCGATGTATACATCTGTAGAAGTTAGCTTTACTCTTTGGATAAAGTCTAAGAAAATACTTTGTAAAAAAAATGGACTTAAGTTCTGCCTTAGCTCAACAAGACACAAAAATAATTGATTCCAGAGCAGGAGATAAAGAAAATTTAAAACTGTTAACTCATTGAATGAATAATCTTACTTTTCATCTTCTGAAACTGTGTAATTTTGACAATGAGAATAGGTCGTGAACACAAAGCCATATTTAGGATATTGCTTAAGCATAGAAAAGAGTTTTGAATAATTAACTCATTGAGTAATCTTCACTTCAATTTAGTGACATTTTTAGTTGTATGTGAAATTCGTCACTGTTAGGGAATGCTTCCTGTTTTGGATGTCTTTTGGGAATGACAAAGTCACCATTGCTAGAAAAATGACTTTCTTTCACAAAGGTCTCCAGGCCTAGTGCTGTCCTTCTTCTCGAGGAACTGGGGAACACAATTCTTGTGCTCAACTGATTCTACACATGTTATTAGCATTATACAAGATTTTGGTCTTTAATGTTTTCCCGGAGTTTGGAAGAGACTGTCTATGCTTAGTCTTCTGAAACCCCTTTGATTCTAATGTGCATTAATGGAAAGAGTCTTCTCAATGCTTATATTATTATGTTGCACCTATTTTTATAAGATTCTTAGAAGAATCCAGTACCAACTCCTTATGTGAGTTTCTTTATTTTAAAGACAAAGAAATCAACTCAAAGTATTATTATCTACAACATGAACTATAAGAAACATGCACTTCCTCACTTGTGAATTTCTCCATGAATTCATGAATTAAGAATGAAATTATTGTGTTCCTGGTTCTGTACCAGTTACTCTTGTTCCCTTTGCCTTTATAATCTACTCTAAGGGCAAGAATAGATCTTGTCAAACAAATATTTTGCATAAAATATCATCAAGAAAATGTCTGAGATATTATCATATAATTATCTCAGTATTTTATTTATCTGAACTTTGTTTCGTAGATTAAATCAATAATTTTCCCCATAGAAGTTCACAGAGATGTAGAATTTTTTCTCTTTTCTATTATTTTTTAATTTCTTTTTAGTACTAGAAGCAGAGAGGTTTCTGGAGGAAGGCACTAAATCAGGTTGTTAGCTCTGCTCCATTATTTTATGCACTTCAGGTTGCAACTGGAAATACCTATATAGAAATTTATATGGTAGCATTAAATAACTTCAGACTCCATGTGTTTCTTCAGGGATGAATGAAGTGTTCGTATACAGTTTGTATTTAATAGTCACACAGAAGCACATTAAAAGGTGAGAGAGGGCTGAGACCTCTAGTTTTCAGGACTTTTGTACTAAAAGTTTTAGTAATGACACAAATGTTCTACTAAACACGTTGCTTTTTATGACCTAATATTTCTGGAAGTTGTATTGATCAAAAGTGTTTTGGCAGCTGAAACTGAATGACAGAATAATGCCCAAGTTCTTACATGCAGCCAAATAATGTACTGGTGTAGTAAATGAAAAGCAATACAAAGAACCCCTAGGAGAGCATATAAAATATAATATTACAGAATATTAACTCCACTGTACGTAGCCAGTAGCATATGAGCAATATTAAAACAGAGAGTTTGAAGCTACAAATTGCAAAACATTAATTCATTTCCTACTAATGTTTGCCCAAGAGACAGGTCCAGGGTCTGATGGAGATTTTTTCTTGAATAATGTTATTTCCTCACTAACTGACCTTCTTGCTTGTTCCAAATTACGTAAGGAAGGAAAAGAGAATGCTTGCAAAGAATATTTTTGAGGTAATAGGCACTTTCCAGATTCTTTCTAAAGATAATCTTCCAAATTAGCACCTTGACTTTAAAATATTCTATGAATTCATACAATTGTAAGATACGACGTGAAACAACCACTAAGTATGTATTTCTGAAATACATGTTTGAAAGTTTCTGAGTTTGTGCCGACATTTGATTAATTCTACAAATCCATTGTAAGTATAGAAGTTAGTAGTATAAATAAAACCACTTCTTCAGTGTACAAGGGCAATTTATGTCACCCAAACATTTTTTTTTCAACGTTTATTTATTTTTGGGACAGAGAGAGACAGAGCATGAACGGGGGAGGGGCAGAGAGAGAGGGAGACACAGAATCGGAAACAGGCTCCAGGCTCTGAGCCATCAGCCCAGAGCCCGACGCGGGGCTTGAACTCACGGACCGCGAGATCGTGACCCGACTGAAGTCGGACGCCTAACCGACTGCGCCACCCAGGCGCCCCCACCCAAACATTTTTAAAACATCATGGCATACTGAATTTATGAAGTCAATGTACTTACTTTGATAGGAAAGAATATCCTCATGGGGGCCTAAAGGGGAGTATTTTATCATTGTGTATAAGTAGAAATGAATGATCTGTATTATGATTTACTGTATAGGCTGTTTCAAATGTTTTAAAATTTTTAACTCAAATCCCAACCCTATTTCCAATTGCAGCCTTCCTTGTGGCCAAAATAAATATTAGGCTCTCTGAAAATAGAGTAGAATGAGGTCTATTTGGAAAATTTATATATTGATACTTATGTGAATTACACTACTATGCATGTTTCAGCTCCCACTCACAGTTCTAATTTCTATATGACCTTTGTAAGGTACGATAAGCCTGAATTTCACATGCCAAATGATAATTTTTAAAAAGCATCACCCTGTATATCAATATTTGTAAATCTTTATTTAAAATTATTGACATCATATTAGGGAAAATTTAAGTTAATCTTATACTAAACAGGCTATATAGTAACATGGCATTGTTAGTTGTGTTGCATATACATTGTTATAAATAAATTAACATAGCTATTATATGAGAAATGATACTTTTACTTTAGCTCTCTAAGATATTAATGAAATCTTGAAAATGAGCCTTCTGGGACTTCTGTGATGTTGAATCCCCATTATTCAGAATTTATGATGACTTAATCTAGACTGCAAAAGTTTTCCTTTGCATTATTCATATAGTGATAAAACTACAAAAGCAAAACATACAGAAAAATAGCATGACTGTTTAGTGAATGAAAATGAATGCATTATTGTGAGAATTTTAGCTTAGTTTTTTTGCATAAAAATATATTATAAGTGGTTATCTATTTTCTACATCACAATCAAATGAATTTCAAATGTGTAACATTAAGCATTTAAAACATTGCTTCCGATGTGCTACATGTTCTTGAAAGAAATGAATTACCTTTTGATTATCTTATTTTGGATTATCCTTATAATTAGTGAGATTTTATTTCATATAAAGATCTAATATACTAGAATCAATACATATGTTTTATATAATTCAAATGTTATAACGTTTAGCATAATTTAATATATATACATACATATATATGAAAATAATAAAACACCCATAGAAATCATGAGAAGATTAAAAAAAGAATCACTTAATTTTCAGAAGACAAAAGCAAAGTACAACTTTTGGTAATGAATATGCTAAAAAATTCATTTACTTTTATTACATACTACATGCATATTACATATTTATATTCCACATCACAATTGTGCCTTCATAGAATATAGGTAGTATCTAGCACATTCATTGACCCTTCTGCTGTAATCTCATCCAATACCGTACATTCATTAATTTTAATTATTATGTTTGTACATTGGTTTTTTTTTTTTTAATTTTTTTTTTTCAATGTTTATTTATTTTTGGGACAGAGAGAGACAGAGCATGAACGGGGGAGGGGCAGAGAGAGAGGGAGACACAGAATCGGAAACAGGCTCCAGGCTCTGAGCCATCAGCCCAGAGCCTGACGCGGGGCTCGAACTCACGGACCACGAGATCGTGACCTGGCTGAAGTCGGACGCTTAACCGACTGCGCCACCCAGGCGCCCCTGTACATTGGTTTTTAATATAGGTTTTTGAAAACTACAAGGAGTAGACTAATATGACTGGCTACATGTTTTTCTATTCTGTACCATTTTTTTTCCTTTTGATTACTAGCTTTCCATGTCTATGAGATGATGTATTTCAATAGTCTCTTTCCCTGACCACCCATTAGAATTGCCTAGGGAAATTTAAAATATAACAGTGTCCGGTCTTCTAAGTTTTTGCTTAAATTAGGATGAGGCATGAATCAGGCATGGCCATCTTAAAAATAATTCCTAAATTGGTGCTAATATGCAAAGCAGAATTGCAAACTTCTGGGATCTGGGGTATACTAAATCCTCCTTTCTACAAAAAGAGAATATTCATTTCTCAAAATCTTTACCACAAAACAAATAAGTAAAAATGAAGAGAAGACTATATGGGTCCCATGCTTTTGTCTTTTGCCTTTAAACATTCTGTTATCAACTGTTTTTTCTTTATTTCCCGACAGCTGCTGCTTTGCGGGAATTCCTTCTACTACTGGCTCTATTTCAATTAAACGTGTCTTAGCATCATGTGTAATACATCTAGGTAAAAATTACACCTTTTATGATGTAAAACATGTAATTTGCTAGTTTGGATTTGCCCACTTTGAATACCATACTCTCAATTTTTACAATCAACATAAGGCCCGACTAGTGATTTTATTTTTAAATGAGGCTTTAAAAATTAAATAAAGGGATTTTTAAAAAGCAAGCAACACTCCAAAATTACTACATGAGTCTAATATATAATGAATTGAGGCAAATTACATACAGGAACATTGATTTCCATGTCTTGGATTTCAACTTTCTGATCACTGTGGATCTAGTAAATGAAGGAATGAATGCCACTTCTCAATTATAGTATCTTTTCTTATTGCAACTACTATTATAAAAATATGAATTTAAATATATTAACTGCTTTCTATATACCAAGAACAGAACCTTACATGGTACATAAATTAATTTATAAAATAATCTTCTATACAATTATATACAAATATATAAAAGTAAACATAATATAAATTAGGTACTATTATCATCCCCATTGCTCAAAAATAAAGATTACACACAGCGGTAGAATAACATAAGTCCACAGAATTTGTGAGATGGGGCTGGAAATTGAAGCAGTCTGGACTCAGGGTTTGTGGATCTATTTGTGCTCAATATTTGCTAGCACTTTATGTCGTATTATTAATAAAACTATGTTATAAACAAGGACTGTAAATTAGAGAACTCTAGTAACTTCCCTAAATTAAACAGCTAGTAAGTGACAAAGCTGATATTTCTGCCAGTGTATGAAAGACTCCACATACTATTATGGTTTCTACCACACTTCAAAATAAATTAAATTACCTTATAATGCTCATTAAAGTTAGATAAAATATGTTTTCTAAGTGTAACAACTTCTTGAAGATAATACCACTTTTATGCACATATGTTCTTTGGTGTTATGTTGATTTCAGATATGCCTTGAAAAATACATGACATAAATTCTAAAAAAACATTAAGATTAAATTTAACTTATATTTTTATTATTTTTTAAAAACGTTTATTTATTTATTTTGAGAGAGAGAGCACAAGCAGTGGAGGAGCAGAGAGAAGGGGAGAGAGGAAGAATCCCAAACAGGCTCAACACTGTCAGCATGGAGCCTGATGCACGACCCATGAGATCAGACTGAGTTAATCAGGTTTATTTTTATGGACCAATATAGACTTTTCAATGGAAGCAAGAAAAACCCAATAATTATATACCTTTCCTGGAAGGAGGGATAGTTGAAATTTTTCATATAACCTTTAAAATTTTAAATTTTTAAAGGGTAAGATGCTTACCTTCTTGGATTCACGACCAATGAAGTTATCAAATTATATATTTGAATTCCAAAGGAGGTCTATTAATAATGAATAAGATGTACTAGTGAGTACTTACATGGCTCGTAAAGGTTATAGAAGTAGACTATACTTAATATGTATTTAGTAGAAAGTTCCAATGTTAAAAAATTAGTTTCCTAAGACTGGTGTCTTAAGTCTATAATTACTGCACTTCAGTATTTCACAGTATTCATTGTTCCTTCAGGGCACTGGGCAAAACTATTCAAATGGCACCTTATTTTTGATGGAATAGTTGATGAATATGTCCTCCTCAACCACTCCATTTTCACTCCTCTTCCTGTAGCACTATTGTAAACTGCTCTTCCCACAGTCAACAGTAACTTCCATGAAGCTTATTTCAAAGTTATTTTTTGTGTAATCATTCTCAACCTATCAACAGCATTTGCCACACTTGTTCACTTCTTCATCTTTAGATTTTCTTGGGACACCTGGGTGGCTCAGTCAGTTAAATATCCAACTTCAGCTCAGGTCATGATCTCCCAGCTTGTGAGTTTGAGCTCCATGTCAGGCTCTGTGCTGACAGCTCAGAGCCTGGAGCCTGCTTCCAATTCTATGTCTCCCTTTCTCTGCTCCTCCCCTGCCTGCACTCTGTGTCTCTCTCTCCCTCTCTCAAAAATAAATGAAAATGTTAAAGTTTTAAAAACTATCAAAAAAAGAAAAAAGAAAGAAAAAAGATTTTCTTCACTTAATTTCCAGGACACCTCCTCTGGTTTTCCTCCTAGTCACTGGAAATTCTTTTTTTTTTAATTTGTGTATATGGATTGTTCTTCTTCCCTCAATTTTTGAATACTAAAATTTCCAAGATGTAGTTCTTGTATCTTTTATCTTCCCTATTTTCATTCTTTAGAAACATTATCCAGCTCTCAGCCTTAACAAATACTGATATGCTCAAAACATCTAAATTTACATCTACAATCTATACTTATTTCCTAAATCCTAACTCATATATCAAATTGTTTATTCACAATCTCAATTTGGATATCAAATAAATGAGCCAAAACTGAAGTCTTGATCTTTCTCCCCAAAGCTTACCTTTTTAGTCTTTCTCCTCTCAAAATGGCTCTGTCACTCCAGTTACTCAAGCCTTATATATTGATGTTATTGTTGACTTTTTTTTTAAGTTAACCGTGCCACATTCCATTTACATGCCACATCTAAATCAGCCAATATTAGGTGTAGCTTAAAAACATAATGAGAATTCTATCCATTTCCATCACTGCTAACACTCTGATCTGAACTACCACTATATATCACTCTATTACTCCTAACAAGTCTCATTGTTTCTGCTCTTGCCCATATATCACCTTTTTGAAAAGCAGCATAAAAAGTTTACTTTGAAAGTAAGTCCAATAATTTTGTTATTTAGAATTCTTCAATGGTTCCCATTTCTCTTCCAGGAGGAAGAGAATTCTGTATGATATCCTTGTCTCCCCATCAGTTATATATCAGCTATGTATGGAGTACTTGCATAAACGAGATGTTTCCCCTCCCACTGAGATAGTAAAACCTTGGATTGCGAGTAACTTGTTCTGCTAGTGTTCCACAAGACAAACAAACATTTGTAATAAATTTTAACTTGACAAACGAGCGATATCTTGAAATACAAACAGTACATGATGCGTCATCACATGATCACAACTGAGCCAATGATTCTTGAAATTTGTTTTGATATATGAGTGCTTTGGATTATATGCATGTTTCTGGAATGAATTCTCGCAAACCAAGATTTTATTAGCACCTTTTGTTTATCAGTTCTAACTGGAGCACTTTTCCACCAGATATATGCATTGCCAACTCACATCTCTCTCAAGTCTTTGCTCAAATCTCACCTTCTTAATGATGAAAATGATGACTGTTCTACCTGGTACTGCAATATGTTACTTCACTTTCCCTCAACTTTGACGATTCCAATATTTTTTTCTGTTTACTTCTGTTTCTTTTTGCATAACTCTTATCACATTCTTACATAGTGCAAAATTTACTTATATATGATGTTTACTCCTTATAGTGAGTCTCTTTCTGCTAAAACAAAACTTTGAGAATCAGTAGCTTGGAGTTTATCCTCATTTTGTAAATAATTAATTGTATGAACTTGAGAAACTCCTTTGACCTTTGTGGATATTGATTTTCTTATTGGTTAAAAGTAGAGATTCCACTAGTGTTCCCTAAGTCCCTTCCAACTGTGTCTAACTCCAGCTTTTTTTTCTTCTGGCAAAACTCAACTGCATTATAAATTTTAAAATTGGATTTTACTCGACAGAAAGTCTATGAAATTGGCTGTTGGAAACACAAGTGTCCAGCTGTAGCGTCAATAATTAGTTGCTTCACTGAAAGTGGATTACTTTTTATAAAAACTTCCCCCTTTCGCCAGAGATGACTGCATTTCTCAGGGTAAGCTGTCTTTTCAATTTAATGTATTGTTAAAACCCAAGCAATTATAAAGTTTTTTTATTGTAATTACATGCTTTATTTGGATTTAGAGTACAGCTACAGAATTGCTATAAAGACTTACTCTGTGTTGAATGCAGGTGGGCTGCAGGATGAAAAGCATTTACTGTACAAATAAAGAAAATTGTACAGTACATGGATGTAATTGTGAGGTGTAATTAAAAGATAAATTGAATTTCTAGCCATTGAATTCATTTATCTCCTTTTGAGTGGGAAATAATAGTTTACCTAAAGATGTTACTTTAATTATCTAAGCAAGAGATTGGTTACATAATATTCATACTTCTAATTTTCTGTGGATAGACCTGTTTTTTAGGTTACCTTCTGGAAAATGATGAACATTCCTTTTTAATCCATAAGATATTATTCCTTCAAAGCTGCAAGCTTAAGGCTAAAATCTTATTTGGAACATGAGAAATGGTGGCCATTTCTGCAGATCTGGTGCTCACTTCGGCAGTCTTCTCAAGAACCCGGTGGCAGAACCAAATTATCAGAGGCCACAAAAAGCCTGTTTTGGGTGATGCGTATCACACTGGAAGCCCATCACTGATGCAGTCTTAATTTTTATCAACATTACACGTATAGCCAATAGCTCCAAGAGAATTGAAGTTTTATGAGTCCACCCACATCCCAACCTGCCAGTTCACAAAGCTCTGGGGTCTCACTAAAAACTGGCTTGCTATAAAACATTCAGTTATAGTAATTTGTTTAACTTTGACACATTTATAGCAAACCTGTTCCACTTTAAGTATCTGTTGTATTTGTAAGTTATTTTGTTCTGATGAAGTAAACACACATGCATACACACACACACACACACATACACAGGTATATATATTTGCTTTGTATAGAGTGCTCTTCATTGTGATTCAAAGATTTATTTCTTGAACAACATAATTTGTGTTTAGTAATTTAAATACTATTTTCATTGAATTCTTCATCAATGTTTTATAGCAACTACATTTTTACTTGAAAAATCCCTATAGGTTTGAATTACATTCTCATTCATTGCCCTTTGTAAGTTTTTCCCTGAACATGTTTGTGAATATGAAGCACTTGGAAGATAGCCAATTTTTACCTTTGAAAAAAAATGCAGCACATTTGAATTGATTTATATATCTGAATCCTATAAATAAAAATGGAATATGTTTAAGTACATTTAAAATATTACAAATACAAAAATTTTTAAAAACCATTTGAACATTTTCCTTAGCAATGCATAGAAGCAAATTCACTTTTCAACTATATTCATGTTTTTTAACAATGAAATAGTTACTTCTTTTTATGACAAAACTGACTATAGGCAATATTTACTGTGATTCTCCAGAAGAAAGAGTAAAGAAGCCTAAAATAAAAACTTTTTCTCATAATACACATATTATGAGAGTAAGGCTCTAGAAGCCCTACTATAATTTTGCCAATGTAGTTTATACAGAAAACTAATACATTTTAAGTATGTCTCTTGTATAGGGCTATCTTAACATTTTTTGCTCAAGATTAATAATAATAATTGCCTACGTTTGAATCCAGTGCAACATAAATCTGCCTAAATATGAAGTCTGGAACTAATAAAATACAACGTGTTCAGCGACTCTTATAACACAGCTTATAAGACTGTGTGAAGTATCCGCAAAATATGCTTAATTCTATGTTAGAAGAGATCAGAATGAGTAAAACAACTATTAATGTAAAACACTAAAATGTAGAATGCATGAAGGCAATCAGGCAATTCTTAATGTGCTAGTTATGCATCTTCATTAACAATATAATTAATAATTGTCCCTTAATCGGATGTTTGGTTACACTGTCTCTCAAGAAGCATATTAGATAAAAGAAAACATTCACCAAATATTAACAGAATGAGTTTAGTCATGATCACTACCTATTTATAATAGAACTCTATGAACTCAATTTTATGTTCAGAAATAGATGTGAAAATAGTGGAATCATGAAAATTGGTGTTCATATGGTCTGTAGCCTCTTTGTAATTAATAATTTTAGAGATTTTTGTAAAAACCCGTGAGGGCTTCTGAAAATATAAATATCATTAATATTTAGTAATTATATAGTTTAAAGATCAAATATCCTGGGGCGCCTTGGTGGCTCAGTCAGTTGAGCGTCCGACTTCAGCTCAGGTCATGATCTCACAGCTCGTGAGTTCAAGCCCTCTGTGCTGACAGCTTGGAGCCTGGAGTCTGCTTCGGATTCTGTGTCTCCCTCTCTCTCTGCCCCTAACCCACTCGCATTCTGTCTCTGTCTCTCAAACATAAATAAACTTTAAAAAAATTTAAAAAAAAGATCAAATATCCTGCATTAAGATTAATTTAACAAGATTATTATAGAGATAGTCATTTAACTGAGATACATGGATAAGGAAAAGAATTGGCTAATTATAACAATCTCAGATTAAAAATTATGTATATTTATTTGTTGAAAACATGGTATTATAAAACAAAATATTCTGTCACTCTAATCTAGATTTTATTTGTAATCTCTTTCCATTAACTTCAATTATTTATGCTTTCTCTTGTGTGTAATTATAACTGATGAGTACCAGCATTCACCATATTTTAATGTGGTTATTAATATCAACATAATACTGGCTTCATAAAACGAGTTTGAAAATGTATTTTCTCTCTCTACATTTTCTTCAAGAATTTATTAAAAAATAGTGTTATTTCTTCTTTATATGTTGGGTCAACCTTGAATTTTCTAATTATTCTTCTAATTATCCTACTAATTATTCCACTAATTATTCCATTCACATGTCCTATTTTCAGCTACTTTAGAGGCCAACAGTATGAAGCAAAAGTAGTAAGATAAATGTAGATTTTTATGATTTTTCCAAATTTATAAAGTTGCATTAGTATCAATTTAATAGCAAGTTTTAGAAATTCACTTTTTTGGTGTATTTCTAAACTACTCAACTCAGTAATCATAGAAAACCATAGATAATCATAGAAAAATTCATATTTACCTCTCAGTAATATTTAATTAAATTATATAATTACAACAAGAGGTACAACTGGAATAAAGGTTTTAGCGACCAGCACAAATGAATTTTAGAAACTCACTAATGAGAGCATATAGACAAGATTACCCAGAAGTTCTCTGCATTCTGAATATCAGTGAGTATGTCTTCATAAGGAATGAAGATCATCATGTAATTTAGGTATTTAAGCAGTGGCTAATTAAGAGAACTTCTAACTTATTTTTTTATTTATTACACCTTTGAAGTTAATCTTTTAAAAGCAGAAATGAATTCATTTTCAATTATTATACTAGAAATTATTTCCATCATCTGGAAGCGTTGACTCCTCAACTTAAGAATCTGAATAAAAATATTATGTAGTGTGTGAATGTTTATAAATATCACAAACAGGGCACCTGGTTGGCTCAGTCGGTTGATCAGCTGACTTTTGATCTTGGCTTACATCATCATTTCACGGTTTCTGAGATGGAGCCCCATGTGGGGCTCTGCCCTGCACTGGCACACAGGGCTTGCTTGGGATTCTCAGTCTCCCTCTTTTTCCACCCCTCCCCTGCTTGTGTGTACTTTCCTCCCCAAATAAATAAATAAACATTTTATATAAATAAATAAATAAAATAAAAGATATCACATAATCATGGCACAAATGTCATGTAACAGTCATTTATTCAAGAGTGGCAAGAAAATGTCAGTGAAATGGTAATTATGAATCTCTTAAAAGATGTTTTATCTAAAATATGCATTACTGGGCATACATTTACATATAAAATGCAGTATAGTGAAATATGCATGTGAGTTCCACAGTGGCCATGCACAGAGAGACTCCTTAACCTCTTCACAGCAGTGAATGTCTGTATTATGTTAGTTCTGAGATTGATAAGATACCATGGAGTTAAAAGAAAGCCTGATAGAAATTTCAGGGCTACAAAACTGACTGTGATCTTTTCATCCACACAAAGCATAAAAAACCAAAATGTAATCATCTGGAGTTACTCTGTATTGACAATATTTGCATTTCAGTACATCATATAGGACCCTCCTGTACAAGTTTTTGAACTCCAGGGCTCCTGAGCGGCTCAGTTGTTAAGCATCTGACTTGGGCTCAGGTCATGATCTCATAGTTCCTGAGTTCAAGTCCCACTTGAGGTGAGCTTGAGCCCCACTTCAGATGAGCACAAGCCCCGCTTTGGGTGAGCCCTGCTTCCCTCTCTCTCTCTCTCTCTCTCTCTCTCTCTCTCTCTCTCTCTGTGTCTCTGTCTCTCTCCCCCACCCTTTTCTGCCCCTTGCTCATTTGCACCCTCTCTGTAAATAAATAAATAAATAAATAAATAAATAAATAAATAAATAAATTTGCCTATTAAAAAAAAAGTGTTTGAACTACATCGTATTTTAAAGAAGCATCTAATAAGTGTTCAGGTCTAAAGTATGTTACCTCCAGCGGGGCCTGGGTGGCTCAGTCCGTTCTGACAGCTCAGAGCCTACAGTCTGCTTCAGATTCTGTTTCTTCCTCTCTATGCCCCTCCCCCACTCTTGCTCTGTCTCTGTCTTGTCTCTCTCTCAAAAATAAATAAACATCAAAAAAAATTTTTTAAATAAATAAAGTGTGTTACCTCCAAATTCGTATGTTAAAACCCTAGCCCCCACTATGACTATTTTTGGAGCTAGGACCTTCAGAGAGGTAATTGAGATCATAAGCATGAGGCCCTAATCCAATATAACTGGTGTCTTTACAGAAAAAGGATGCAACACCAGGGATGCACAGCCACACAGAGAAAAAAGCCCTGTGAGGTCACAGCAAGAAGGTGCTATCTACAAGCCAAGGAGAGGTGCCTCTGGAGAAACCAAACCTGTCAACACCTTGATCTCAAACTTCCAGCCTCCAGAATGGTAAGAAATAGATTTCTGTTGTTTAATTCATCCAGACTGTGGTATTTGTCATAGCAGCCCTATTGAACTAATATAATAAGCCACTCTAATGAAGATAGTGTAGCAAACTCAAAACTGGTAATATCAATTTAGTAAAGTATACCCATGTCAACTTCTCTTTGCTATTATTTTTAAAGAAAAGATTGTAACTAAATGAAATTAAATACTATGATTTATTCACCTTAATGTTCACTATAACCCTGTCTTGAACTTAGTTTTGAAGGATTCTTCATGTGATTATATTTAATTGTACTGTATATGGAGTTCCACAAGTTTCTCAAGTGTCCTTGTGATTTATAATGAAAGTGAAAACATATATTCTTTATGCTAAAGAATCAAATTTAACATAAATAGATTCTTCACCAGTGGCCAGATGGGTAGTGCTTTCTTGTTTGACAATTTCATTGTTGAGAAACTTTGACTAGAGAAGATTTGTAATTGTGTAATAGTACACTATTGCTTGCTTACTGGTCCACTTATATAAAACAAAGAGTAATGTCAACAAATCAATGTGTCCCCTGTGTGACACTATCTATATACTTTTTTTTAAATTTTTTAAGTTTATTTATTTTGAAAGAGACAGAAAGAGTGAGTGGGGTAGGGGATGAGAGACGAGGGGAGAGAGAGAATTCCAAGCAGGCTCCTTGCTATCAGCATGGAACTTGATGTGGGGCTCGAACTCACGAACCATGAGCTCATGACTTGAGCCAAAACCAAGAGTCAGACCCTTAATTGAGACACCCAGGTGCCCCATCTCTATATTTTTTAAAAAATATGTTGATATTGAAATATTCTCATTCTTGTGAATGTAATAAGAAATGGGAAGTAATGAAAAAACAGGATAAAAGTTATTGAAAATTTATAATTTCAGATTTACTGAAGCATAAATTTGGGTTAAGGAATGATGTGTGTTAGAATAATTTTAACCTTCGTTTAGAGCTCTACATTTAATTCTATGGTGGTCTTCATTCGTTAACACTAATATATGAAAAATCTAGGAAGTTGTATGTACACAAAGTTTGACTGTACAAGCAGTTTTGTAATTTATGGAACATGTTATGGGGTTATAGAACCAGGAAGGAGTTTTAAAGTCTCCTGCTAGGTTGAGAGAATCAGTAAGAAAAAAAAAAGAAAGAGAAGCAAAGAAATATGAGATTAGATTTATGTGACATACTCTTAAAATCAACAGTTTCATGATATCCTGCTGGTAAGTAGAAAATTAAATTAGACTCAAATATAAGGGTGACATGTTTTAGATTACAAACTGTCGCTCTGCTTGCCAGGCAGACTTGTATTACTTTTGTTTACAGCAATCACAATTTTTTAATTCGATTAGGATCTATGAAAAGTTTTTATTTTTTCTACTCCCAATGATGAAGTCTTTGACACTCTGACAAGACATTCTAAATCTCTGTGAAAGTTCTACATTTCTTGCCTTGGAAAGTTTTCTTTCCAATGGACAAATGTATTGATTAGATTTGTAGATTGTAGGGGATCCCAGGTATAAAACTGCTCTTACACTTTTATTTTAATTTTGTCCACTACCTGAGATGAGAAAAGAATAAGAAAAACAATTGGGAAGTATGGAAATATGTCTACATGATACCAAAGCAGTCAGTAGAAGACTGAAATATTAGAATATTAGAAATATTAAAAATATTAGAAACATGCATCTGTAATACCTCCTCATACTATTTGAAAAGTGAAGGATTGGACAAATCAGATCATTTGAAATCATTCAGATAGTGTATCTAAGGTTCCTTGGGGTGCCTGGGTGGCTCAGTCGGTTGGGTGTCTGACTTCGGCTCAGGTCATGATCTCACGGTCTGTAAGTTCGAGCCCCGTGTTGGGCTCTGTGGTGATAGCTCAGAGCCTGGAGCCTGTTTCGGATTCTGTGTCTCCCTCTCTCTCTGACCTTCCCCCATTCATGCTCTGTCTCTCTCTGTCTCAAAAAATGAATAAACGTTAAAAAAAATTTTTTTTTAAGTAAGCTTGCCTTTAATTGGCTGACTAACAACTGTATGGAGGGATCTTTTAACTCAAACATTTTACTCCGTAAAGGGCCTTAAAAGCTTTTAGCCTAGTCCTTCTACTTTTCAGGTGGGAATCATGCCGGAAAATATGATAAAAATTTCCTTAGGTCACTTAAGCATTGAGAAATAGCTAGTTGAGAACTCCATTATGAAGTGATGCCATATTTATATTTAAATAAGTAGATGTAAATGTGTAGATACATTTATGAAATTAATAAAATGATAATGTAATAAATGTAATGTAATAAATAAATATAATGTAAAGACATTAATTTTTTGAAAAAAATTTTTGAGGTATTTTACATATTCTAAGTTCACTTTGAACCAAAAATACAGCTACATTTTTAATACTCCAGGAAAGAATTTTATTGCCTTGAAATGCTCTATTTGCCAATATTAAAAAAAAAAAAACAAATATAATTTTACATTTAGAAGTGCATGGAGAAATTTTCCAAGTGTATAATTTTAAATTTCTTTGTGAAGTGAAAGTCACCATCACTAAAGTGGAAGCTGTTACCAGCTGTAGGATTATTTTGGTATATTAGCCTTAATTTTTCAAAAGGTAAAATGACTGCATCAGGAGAAAACTCTGTGACAGTACATTATAAAACTTTTAAAACCTAAGAAGCTTAGTATCTATGAGGATGCAAAATATTTTGTTTTGGTAAAGCTAGTAAGACTCAAATGATTTCCTCATTTCCAATTTCCTTCCTTGGCATTAAGAAGTAATTTATATTGTTTGGTGAAGCCTGATGTCTGCAGGCTTCTGAACTCATATGTTAATGTTATTAATGTAAACTGTATTAACTTTTCTTAAACATATTTTCAGTTGCCCATCATTTAAACTCTGAATGTAGTTATCTTTAAGTACACACACATGAGAATTGTGCACTTACCATGATAATCAATGACTAAATGGAAAGAACTTAGCAAATAAACTCATCCTTAAACAATTTGCTCACAATCACAGAAATGCCTAACTAAACAGATGGGCCTGGCCTCATGCCTTAATGATCAAGAAAATGAGATTTGGTAGATTTAGTGGAAGAGTGTGCAGTATGATGCAATTTCTCCAGAAGAAATGCATTGCCTTTATCCTCCCCTACTGCTCCTCCAGTGAAGATATGGGGATTAAATACAAAACTTTCAACTAAGTTCATTTGTAACACCCTGGGGATTGGAGCCAAATTGTGAGTCACAAAGGGGAGTGCTTTTCATTCAACACCTGCAGTATTTATTTTCTTTAACTTTTCAACCTCCTTTTTTTAAAGCCAACGTAATGAATTAACACAGAGTTAGGCATAGGAGATCTATGATTCTCTTATTTAGATCTTTTTGGTCACTCTTTGAATTAAGGATAGAATACATTGGTTACCAAAATCAGCAAGGAATCCATTGGCAGTTTACTTTTCTGAAAGGATTTCAAGGTCTTGGGTGAATAAACTAAAGAGCAAGGGGATTGGTTGCAAGAATATTTAGTAAATCAGCCCCCCCCCCCCCATTTGCTTTGATATAGATTTCATATATTTTTCTCTCAATTTTTTTCTCATGTATCAGTGAATTTTTTTCTCATGTTCCCAGTTAAGTTTCTGGGAAGAATTTTTTTTCCTTGAAAATAAGGGTGTTTTTCCTGAATAAAGTACAAGGAGAATGTAGATGTTTGAAATGAGTATTTGGTTCAAATATCCTATTATTAAATCTCCTCTTTTTATTTAAGTATTAGAATAGGACTTGTATTAACACTGAGATAATTCCCATTTAATTTTTCTAGACTTTTGTATCTGTAGGAGCTAAGTACCATTTTAGCAAGGGCAGGAAGGAGGTAAAATTGGTAAAATGAGAAAAAAAATATACATTTTCAGAGCTTAAAAATTTAGTATAGGGAATCTACAATAAATAATGTGGCTAATCTTCTCTGAATTGATAAATGATATTTAACTCTAGTGTTATAAACCCAAAAAGTAAATGAAAGTGAATTAGCTTGTGTATAAGAGTCATACAATGCCCTACAAATGTCTGTCATTAATTTTAATTCCATGCGCCTTTTAGAGCTATAATCTAAGGGTCAGAAGTATGAGGCCATTGTGCTGTTATGCTGTTATGCTCTGCAAGCCCTGATGAAACCTACACTTCTGAGGTGCTTAACAGCAGCACCTCACTAGTGCCTTGCCTTATGGGTTTTCAATAAATATTTTATACATTTTCTGTAGGTCTTAAAAATAAGCCATGCAAATTGCCAAGACAAAGTTTTCCAAACCTGAACAATATGACATTATACAAGAAACAAAGAGCTTTCTGGGAAGGTTTTTCACAGTAAAAATCATTAAAATCTGTGAGCTAGTTTCATTTTCAGCAGCATTGCCTCCAACACCTGTTCCTCCTTTCCACATTTTGATTTAAAATTCATTTCTGCTCTCCTTCACTATTTCAGTTTCTCTCTCTCTCTCTCTCTCCAACTATGAAAGTGGCAGGTTTTCTTTCATTAATCAAGAACTTTGAAAAACATTTCAACTTACCATTCTTACTAACTGGACCTGGAGGAAGTAAAGCTTGCAAGAATCAATGTCTTAGGAAGGAAATAAGTCCATTGCACATTCTACATTACTTTGGGCTGTTTCCATGGGAGCCATGTACATCCCTACATGGAACAAGCTGGATGCTGGTGCAACAGAAAACACTGTCATCATTTTTCTTGCTCTGAGAGTCTGTTTCCTTCCTCTGTTGTGAGACTAAGGCAGAATACGTGGCTTATGTATTCACTCTTAGATACTGAAAAGTCTTCTGGTCAATTTGGCCCACAAATAGTATCAGCTTAGTAATTTATATATTTATTCCAGTGCTAACATTTGAGTTATCCAAGTTCACTTAAAGGTAAAAACTCCCTTTTTCCCAACTCTTGTCTGCTTTAGACTGGTTGCCAAAGTGGGAAAGAATGGAATCAGCAGGCTCTTTTTTCTATTTTCCCACCTGGTTCCTCAACTTTACTACCCCATTTTGCTAATTCTAGGTTTATAGAAGTGGAAGATAGAGGAGGTAAATGATAAGAAGGAGAACAGACATCTGATGGGAGTAAGTAGCTGTAGACACTCTGAGCTTGGCAGGTATTTAAAGTAGCATGCTCTTGGGGCGCCTCAGTGGCGCAGTCGGTTAAGCGTCCGACTTCAGCCAGGTCACGATCTTGCGGTCCGTGAGTTCGAGCCCCGCGTCAGGCTCTGGGCTGATGGCTCAGAGCCTGGAGCCTGTTTCCGATTCTGTGACTCCCTCTCTCTCTGCTCCTCCCCCGTTCATGCTCTGTCTCTCTCTGTCCCAAAAATAAATAAACGTTGAAAAAAAAATTAAAAATAAAATAAAGTAGCATGCTCTTTCACAAAGTGCTTTGGCTGTGTGTGTGTGTGTGTGTGTGTGTGTGTGTGTGTGTGTGTGTGTGTGTGTTTTAGGTAAAATCCCCAGGGAAAAGACTCCTGGATGGAAATTTATTTTCACAAAGGAAATAAATGTTTCACAAGGAAATAAAGGAAGCAGGATTAGGCAGAGAGGTTGAGATCTGTTGCAGTAGCAAGAGACCTGAGCTATCTAGCAAGCAGTCTAGATTTTTGCCTCCCTACATCCTCCAAGTGGACCAGCCATTCAATGTGGCCTGTCCCAGCATAGGGAGCATGGCTCTGGATGAAGCAGTTCCCTGCAACCTAGGGCACTTCCCATCAAAGGACTCAGCTATGAGCCATGATGGGTATTAATGAAAATTTTGACCCTGTGTCCATCAGTGTACAAAAAGCTAAATTCCTCACTTCCCCAGTATGCAGTTTTACCTGTGTAAATAGATCTCTTTGGGAAAGGGCGAGGTAAGCATTCCTGTGGACAGTTTCCATGGTTGCAGAACCATTTCTCTTTGGGATTTGATCTCCTTCATTCACTGAGTTCCAATTATAAGAACTGATTCATGTCTGCAAGCTGACTGATAAGAGAGCATGACTGTTTATTACAGCATTGTTTTCCATTTGCTGATCATTTATTCTTGATTTGTTTGTATAAATTAAGCCAGATCTTTATTGGCTATATATCCATCTTTCCCTTCAGGCCACTGATCTTTTAACTATCTCTCTTGCTCTCAACAGGACAGACAGAACCCTGACTGCCATTCCAAACTTATCACTCATTAGGATCATTGCATACATCTTGCTTCTGACTATTAAATGCTGCCTTTTGCCCTCTATTACATCAGTATTCTTTTATTTCCATTGCTATTGAGGAGCCTAGTTCTGAGACAGTATCACTTGCCATCAGGCCTAACACCCTAGGATCCATTGCAGGTGGGTATTTTGGAGACTCTCCAGTCACAGAGAATTTTCCATCTCCAATTCTCTTGACATTGGCAAATTCATCTCCTCAGGAAGCTTGCTTAGCATCCCCTATTCCCTCTCTATCTAAAGCATGACTGAAAATGATCCTCTACCATCTGATCTATGTCAAACATATTCTGTTGGACAACTTTCGTTGACTGAACCACCCTATTATTCAGCTGACTCAGATCTCTTCAGCAAGATTTTTATCCTTTAAATTTTTCAGTTGAGGGTTGACTACCCCTCTACTGTGTTATCCAAGTTCCAGGGGAAACATGAAGTCCCTTTAACTAGAACTGAAGTGGATGAAAGGTATCACCACCACTTCCCCCATGGTAGGGGTTGGGCTAGGTAGAACTCTAAACACATTGTCAATTTTCCTTATAGAGGTCTCTCTAAAATCCAATGCCATTATGGCCTCTCCTGACTTGTTTAACTGGATTTGGGAGATCAAGTAAAGATTTCATAAGGTCTTGGCAACCTCCTTTGCAATTTTTTTGGTTGGCTAATACATCTTTTCAGAATGCTAGGTATTGTTATTTGGAACTTTGAATATACTGGGACAAAAAAGAGGGAGAGACATTTTAAATTCATGTGCATGTCGTGAGAATCTTGAGTAATTAAAGTTTCATCATGGATACTTCCTTATTTACTGGAAGCATGGTCTCTTTGGTATATTGTAATAATATATCAATGATAGTATTATTAAGAACATAGTTTTATGAAGTGATATTATAAGTCATATAAACATTACAATGAGTAGCCAAACATCCCTAACTTTCTTTTAATGCTTTACCAGGGGGAAATCCAGGCTTTGTGGGGTTTACTATTGGTAATGTATAAATTTTTAGGACTGTTGTCAAATTTTCAACAAGCTTTATCAACTTCCTTTCACTTTTGGGCTAAATGATTCAGACCCTTTCAAGTTTAGTTGTGTAGTCATTAATCAGTTTGTCAACAATGTCATTGTTGTAGTGTCATATCAGTTATTTTTGTTACCAATGTCAGTATATAATAAATATTTTATCCAGCATTTTAGTTAATTTGCCAGTGGGCTCTGTCCATCCATATACTTATCCAGCCATATTATTGGAAACAAATAATAGGATTAGAAAGATGTCTGCTTCCTTTATTTGAATGTATGTTTATGCAGGAAATCTTCTGATCTGTAACATTGTAATTCAGTAGACCTAGTCATGAAAGTGAGTGCTGTGTTTAAATGACATGTACATATTCTCTCACCAAATCCAATTTCATGGTAAATATATAAAGTGACATTTTAGTGTAAAGGTTCATAGATTTCCCAAGACCAGCATACTTTGAAATAGAAGAAGGGAAGCATGTTTTTAAAATGACAAAGCTGAGAACTGAACCCTGGATATACAGTGATTTAACTGATATACAAATGCCCTAAACAGTGTTTTAACAACTGACCTCTCCCGTATACTTGATTCATTTGGGTGATGAAAAAGATTATTTTAAATGTACTTAGAAGAATAAAGTAGGCTATATTCATCATATTTACCCTAACGTGAATGAAGACAACACACTATGATTTCACTGACTCATATTTATACTATTTATCTATAAGTTAAAGACAAATTTTAGTATTAGCAGAAAGGCTGCGGCCCTTCTGGGAGTATTTGCTGAGTAAGAGGGCACAGAATCTGTTGAACACATCAGCAGAATGGAGGGCAATGAATGGGAATAAAACAGCAAAACTCCACCTACTGCAACTTACTTACTAAATGCTAGTACATGTGTAGCTTCTTGTTAAAAATTACTTCAGAGATCATTAAATATCATTTATCAATTTGTACTTTTATATGTGTGTATATGTATGTGAAAACCATTTCAAGTCCTTTGGTATCTTTTGATTCCAAGAACAAAAACAAACAAAAACTTCTGTATAAACATTTATTCCATTTATAATTCAGAATCCCAAGACACAGCTAATAGAAGGCATGGGCATAGGTATTTATCAAGTATGCAATATGTACTGGCTCTAGGCTAGAGCTCAGGCATAGGGCTTTTAACCCCAGTATTATGGCAATGGCATAATGTCTTTGGCAATGGCATAATGCCTTTCCAATGGCAAAATGTCAAACTAAAGGGTTTTTAGTGTAACCGTGTGATCATAACATGAATCCATAGCATGAGACTCAATTGTCCCTGATAGAAGCCTATTCCAATGCTTCACACCATTCTGAGGGCACAACTCTGAATGCCTTTACAGTATTTGTGATGCTTTCTCTGAGGACCAATCGGCTACATTTTTTTTCAGGAAAAGACCCCTCTTATTGTCCTGCTTCCATTTTTTCTTTCTGTGAAAACAGAGTAAGGAGAGGCTACCTTGATTTATTATTTTTACTTCTTTCTTCAGAAGTGTTTGTCATAGGGGCATCTGGGTGGCTCAGTCAGTTGAGCGTCAGACTCTTGATTTCAGCTCAGGTCATGATCTCACAGTTTGTGAAATTGAGCCCCACGTTGGGTTTGGGCTCATGCTGACAGTGCGGAGCCTGCTTGGGATTCTCTCTCTCCCTCTCTTTGCCCCTTCCCCACACACTGTCTTTCTATCTCAAAAATAGATAAACTTTTAAAATGTCAAAAAAATTATTTAAAAAAAAGTTTTGTCATAAATGTAGATTCATTTCTCCAAATAGTTAGTTGATTTAGAATTCTTAAATTTCTAAACTGTCAGCATTGTGTTGACATTAATTCTCCCCCATATTGGTGATTAAATATGAGATATTTACACATAAAGATGTTCAGTATTCATCTTATAGGACAAAAACGTACAAAGAGGTAATAGATTCCAAAGAAAAGTATTCAGATTTTTTTAAAAAAATAAGATTATCGGGGCGCCTGGGTGGCTTGGTCAGTTAAGCGTCTGACTTAGGCTCAGGTCATGATCTCACGGTCAGTGAGTTCAAGCCCCGCGTCGGGCTCTGTGCTAACAGCTCAGAGCCTGGAGCCTGTTTTGGATTCTGTGTCTCCCTCTCTCTCTGCCCCTCCCCTGTTCATGCTGTGTCTCTCTCTGTCTCAAAAATAAATAAACGTTAAAAAAAATTTTAAAAAATAAGATTATCTTACCTCTCTGAATTTTATTTTGTAAATTTCAAAATGGAGATGATACAACTCATCTAACTTCTCTCAAAAAGATATTGTAGGGGCACCCGGGTGGCTCAGTTGGTTAAGCATCTGACTTGATTTTGGCTCAAGTTATGATCTCACGGTCATGAGATTGAGTCCTGTGTCAGGCTATGTGCTCTGACAGCTTGCTTAGGATTCTCTCTCTCCCTGTCTCTCTGCCCTTGTCTCATGTGCACATGCTCGCTCTCTCTCTCTCTCTCTCTCTCACACACACACACACACACACACACACACACAAAATATTGTATGTTTTCAGTAAGATAAAGTTTTGAAATTTTATTATAAAACATAGAGGATTATATAAATTCCAGTCATTATTTTATATAAAGGATATAAACAGAGAAAAATATTATATAAAGCCTATGAAGTGTTAGATTTAGTAAATAATAGTTGTAGATAGCTTCTAACAACAGAATATACCATTCCACTTATGGAGTTCTTTTCACTGACTCTAGAAAACTATAAGACATAGTTAATCAGAAAGAGATTTACATCATTACAAATGAAACATTTCTTTAAGAATATGTGGAGAGGTGCCTGGATGGCTTAGTCAGTTAAGCGTCTGACTCTTGGTTTCGGCTCAGGTCATGATCTCATGGTTTGTGGAATCGAGCCCCGTGTCAGCGTCTGTGCTGACAGTGCAGAGCCTGCTTGAGATTCTCTCTGCTCCTCTTCCCCTCTCTCTCTCTCTCTCAAAATAAATAAATAAACATAAAAACAAAGGTCATGTGGAAAACATAAGCACTAGGGCAAGACAGCATATAAAATGTTTAACTTAAATTTCTGTTAAATTCAAAACAAGATTATGACTGCAGAAGAGTAAGAACAATAAAAATGAAGAGTGTGACATGGAAAAAACAGTAAACCTGAGTTTACTATGGTAACAAAATGTTGAAACATTTACAATCAATGTCTTTTGAGTGCCTTTGCATGGGACCCTGTGCTAATGGTGACATTGAGAGCAAAATCTGTGAGAGCACAGGAGAAAGGGCATCTTTACCAGAAGTATTGAATCATGGTTCAGGAGTGACTTCCAATGAATCTTTGAGTGTGTTAACTAGACCAGTGGAAGATAACTATAGAGCAAAGGACGACTTCAGCAAAGCAAAGCAGAGAGATTAATGGCTTACCTATGAGACACTAGCAGTTTATCATAAATACATCAGACACTTTTGATTATGAAAAACTTTTCAAAGATGTAACATCAATTATACATTAGTTTCTAAGACTGTATAAAAGGAAAAATTAAGAAACAACAGAGGATTTTAGTCTTGGGTATAAAGCCCCCTCTGGACTATAAAAATAACTCTTTTGGGTATAAACAATCATGAAGAGAATAAAACAGAGAATATATTATAAAATACAGAGTGAAGCAGGAATGTAAAGGACTTAAAACCCAAGTTGAATGAATTCATAAGAAAGGTACAGGAAATATTCATTTGATAAAAATGCTTATTTTGGCATTGGCAGGAGATGTAGATAACTAGGTATCACAAATTCTGTAAAGTGATTGTTGCAGTGGATCTGTATCTTGAAACCAAATGGTCAGTAGAAACTGAATATGCAAAGCACATGAAAATAGAACTTCTCACATTCACTTTTATAGAGTGGAAGCTGAGGGCTGGAAGCTTCTTGCCCAGGCCCCTTACCATCCCTCTACTCCCTTTCCATCCCATATGGCAATTCTGTTGAGTATAGCAAGAAAATTATGATTCCTAAGAAAAGGAAGTAAATGCTAAACTCATGCAAAGTATTGTCACCCGTCTAATTTTGATTAAAAGTCACATGATTTAACATCTTTCTAATATAAATTGAACATAGCATTTAAAATTATTTACAGCAATATCTAATATACTTTCTGTTTAATGAAATGGAATGTGGAGAATGAATCACAATGAAAACAGTTTAAAATGTTCCTGAAATAATCTCAATATTTATTATATTTCTATTTCCTCATCTGTAAAATGGAGAGGTTGGACAAATGGTCTATATATACATTTCCAATTCTAATATCCTATTAATACATGAATTTTGGATAATAGAAATTTTAAAAACCAGTGCAGTTTAAAAACGTGAATTCCAAATGCCAAAATTAAATTACATGTTCACGTCAAACATTTTAGTCTGATTCTCTTTTATTATTTAATTAGCTGCATATCACATGGCTCTAGCACATTAAATGGTAGGCTAATGGAAAACCAAAATGAGCTATATGTATATTCAAATGTCCATCATTAATGCTTTAATAGACACACTTTAGTTTCCAGAGTAGAAAAAAATAAAAGTGGAAAACATTATTGACTGTTTTGAATCTGGTCTCTATGTAGCCATCTCTGACACTAAGCTTAACTGCATGAAATTAAACCAGAAGGATTCCATATTGTAAAGACAGACTGGCCCTAAATATAGAGGAACATTATCCATTGAGGTCAGAAAATAAACCAATCAAATATTCAAAGTAATAGAGGCTAAGATACATCTGCCAAGCACCCCTCTATCTTATTCACCAGCCTCTCGTATGAACATACACCTTAATGAGTCAATAGTGTCTCTTCTAGAATAAATATGGAAATTAGATCGTCCATTTTCAACAATTTCTGGGTGATCTGGTCAGAGTTACACCTTGTTCATGCTTTATTCTTCTTGTTTGTGCTTTGTTGTTACCCATGCCATAGTTGACTACTGTTCATTAACTGGTTATGAGTATTTCCCTTTCCACAGAGGCTAAAAGGAAGTTTACCGTGCAAAAGTTTTACCTCACTCTCTTCTTTTCTATAACATTAACTCACAAGACTGTGTGAGTGGGTCAGACAGAATGCTGTGCAATAAATATACCAGAGTGCAAAAAAATAAATACCATATGCCTTTATTTTCTGAAACCATGCTGAAACTGTTCCATGTAGCCAATCTCTGTATGGAGAGATGGAATGAAATTCTTTTTAAGACATGGACTTTTAGGGTGCAGTGGGAGAGATTATTCACTCTCTAGAATCCCCTGTAAAACTCATTAGGAAGATCCTCTCTTGTTATTGCCACACAAGTTCTTAATAGTATGCTCACTGATCCAGAGCCCTTAATGATGACCACTCTACTGCCTTTGTGCCTGGATTGAATTCAATTGTTTTTTAAGGGCTGAGAGCTGAAGCATGAAGTGCAGCTACTGAGGAGTCCACACCTCACTCTAACACCTGTCCAAGGTCCTATTATCTACCTGGGAAAGCTATGAGGAAGCTTGATCTCCCAACAGGGTGAAAGTCCTTCAAACCTCCTAGTCATTGTCACAAGCCCTCAACACACCCCTCTATTTGCATTTATACCTCCCAACCTGGTTGTTTTTTGTTTGCTTAAATTGAAGCAATAAAAGTTTGAACTAGGAATTTTTTTTTCAGAAACCTAAACAGTACCATAATTAGCAATCCTGGACAGTACCATAATAATTTCCCAGGTGAAACCCAAAGGTTTTGTTAACTTCTGGAAAACAAGGTTTAAGAAACATCTCCTGGGGTTGGCTGGGTGGCTCAGTCGGTTAAGAGTCTAATTCTTGGCTTTGACTCAGGTCATGATCTCATGGTTCATGAGTTCAAGCCCCATACTGGGCTCTGCACTGACAGTGTGGAGCCTGCTTGGGATTCTCTCTCTCTCTCTCTCTCTCTCTCTCTCTCTCTCTCTCTCTCTCCTCTCTCTGCCCCTCCCTCCCCAACTCACACTGTCTCTGTGTCTCTCAAAAGTCAGTATAATATATGTATGTGTGTATATACACACACACACACACACACACACACACACACAAACACATAAACATCTCCTATTTCTATGAGATACCTGGAGTAACAGGAGCAAGCCATGAAATTACTTTCCAATAACTATCCCACCACATATGATTCTGTCCCATGGACTGGAACAGGTAGCAAACAGAAGTAAAGATCAAGAAGCACATCCAACAAAATACACCATTTATATCAATAAAGGATTAAAAAATAAATACAAAATTTTAACTATGGTTGCTACTATGAAGAAAAGAGAGGAAAGAGATGAAGACAAGTAGCACTGAATAGTAAAATAAATATAGCTTCTTAAATATCTGGGATGTGGATTAAAATTTCAATCTAGATATTGTCTGAACGTGGCCCTTAAACCATGTCCTTATTCAATTTTCCATTTATTTAAAATAGGGATAATGATATATATATCACTGATATGATGGTTAGATAAAATCAGTAGGTCACACAACCTGACACTTAACTCATGTTTAATAAATGACATGCTTATTGCTGTTATATTATCATCATAAAAGGTGTTGAAGATGAAATGTGAAAAATAACGAATACATTCCCCCCTCTGACTCCTTTTTGCTTCCCCTAATATGGCAATTGAATATAAAATAAGACATTAAGTACTTGATGATACCTATCACCGAAGGAAAAAAAAAACTCCGTATCAGTAGGTTTAAGGCAACAGCTTCCAATCTGAGGTCCTAAGGACACCAATAAGTTGTGTGGTATTACTCACCTGCTTTTCCCTCCTGCTCATAATATAAATAAACCTCCCTGGGTGAAGGGTAATAGGATTCAGTGCACCTATTCTATGCATCCCTTTCCATTTTGAAGAGTCTGAAGTAACTAAATAAAAAACAGAAGTAACTATGGGGCACCTGGGTGGCTCAGTTGGTTGAGCGTCCAATTTCAACTCAGGTCATGATCTTGTAGTCTTTGAGTTTGAGCCCCACGTTGGGCTCTGTGCTGACAGCTTGGAGCCTGGAGCCTGCTTCCATCTGTGTCTCCCTCTCTCTCTGCCCCTCCCCTGCTCGCACTCTGTCTCTCTCTGTCTCTCAAAAATAAATAAACATTAAAAAAATTTTTTGAAAGCAGAAGGAAATGAAAAATTACTAGATGGCACAAAGTTTTTTGGAAAAGTCAAGATATTAAGTTTCCCATTAAGTACAGAAATAGAAGATACATGGTCTAAATTCTGCACCCTTGAAATATGTGGATTAATAAATTAAAAACTGTGATATCTGCTATATAAATAACCAGATGTTAAAACCAGCTAGTGAATATGCTGCAATAAGACTTGAGAAAGAGTGAGAACAAAAAGTTCTATCGCCTTGGGGGAAAAAGAGATGTTTTTGGAGTGCAGATGTAGAAACTTCTAGGAGAGTATGATTAGTGGGGAAAAGTCTAAAAAACAGGAGGAACCTTTTTAGAGAAAACTTCAAAGCACCTTCTAGACTCTGGAAACGATAGGATCTAAGAGTTTTAGAACATTTTCAGAGAGAAAGTGGAGAATATGCAATCATCAGGGATTGAGGTGGTCCTGGTTGTGGTGGTGGTGATGATGTAAAATAACAGAGAGCATATTTGAAGAACAGACTAGGAAATAGTTTCACCTAACCAAAAACTTGGAAAAGAGATTCTCTAAGGCTCAACCAAAACTGACTTGAGCTCAATTCAAATGTTGAAGTCTAATATCTAATTCAGACCCATTGTGCCTATTCTGGCTTGGTTGCTTGAAGTGGAGTTTTTATATTTTGTGTTTCCTCAAAGAAAAAGGCATACAAATTCCAGGAACAGCATCTGTAATTCTTTCCTTCAGTGTACATCCACTGTACTTTCTTAATATATTTCTGTTGTGAGTATTAATTCCAGCAGACTGGGAATTGGCCTAAGCTATTTTTCTAAAGTACCTGCAGAACACTGATCCCTGGTTAAGACATGAATGTTCTATTAGTAGTGCTACTTTGTAACCATACAGCTGAGCAGTTTGGGGGTAATTTGCAACCAGCTGATCAGGATTGCTTACTGATAATGGTAAGATTCATGATTTGTTCTGTCTCAGTGAGACTCCAGGAGGAGTCTAAGATGGGGATAGTTACATAGATAGAATATGTTTACATGTCAAGCAGGGTAAAAAAAAAATCCTGCTAAACAAAACCCCCTGGTCATAGACTCTGGGTCTGGAGTTCTCTCTTGTCAAGCAAGAGAGTGGATGCAGAATTAAAATGTGAAAGAGGCTAAAGTCTGGGAGGAGACAAGAACCCCTTTCTCTGTTTTTATTAAGATCAGAAGGCTTGGGGCGCCTGGGTGGCGCAGTCGGTTAAGCGTCCGACTTCAGCCAGGTCACGATCTCGCGGTCTGTGAGTTCGAGCCCCGCGTCGGGCTCTGGGCTGATGGCTCAGAGCCTGGAGCCTGTTTCTGATTCTGTGTCTCCCTCTCTCTCTGCCCCTCCCCCGTTCATGCTCGGTCTCTCTCTGTCCCAAAAAAATAAATAAACGTTAAAAAAAAATTTTTTTTTTTAAAAAAAGATCAGAAGGCTTACAAGCATGATCGACCTGCACAAAGAGACAAGGAAACCATGAACATTAACTCATGGGCGTGATGAAAGGGGCTTTTGAAGATATGCAGTGTTAGGGGTTTGGGCCAATACAGAACAAAATCCTGGAGCTGGGTGGAAGGTTGTTTACAGCAGACATGAGGTGCCACCTCTGTTTATCTAAACTGGCCTAGGGGACAAGAAAGAGAGAGCATGCTATCTTAGGGTCAAGAAGGCACCTTTCTTTTGCTAATTAGCTCCATTATGGGCAACTTCAGCCCTGCTGCAGTTTATAGCCCTGTTTACCTGTTTACCTATTTTGGTCCTTCCCTCCTGTGGAAGCAGCTTTCTGCTATTGTACTAAGTTGGGCGGCATTTCCGCCTTGAATACCTAATCTTGTTTACCTAATCTTGGATGTTTTCATCCTGAGATTTCCTATTCCTGTAACTTTGTCCTATACTGGGGCCTTTGCCCTGTTTACCTAATCTTGTTCACGTTTATCCTGTGGCTTTCTATTTCTTTATGCTTTGTTAGCCCATTGTGGGAGCTCAAGGAATTCCCAAGCTTATTCCCCATACTCCCCCAAACCAAAAATCCCTGTTCAAGATTCTATTTTGAGCTGTCTGGTTTCATGGTGTCCTGTGCATCTTGGAATAGAGACAGAGATATGAAGAAAGAAGGAAAGAGATGAGGAGGGAGAATGAGGGAGACGGAGAAAGAGGTTGGGATTCAAGGCTGCTACATAGCTGCACTTGAGGATGAAGGAAGAGGCTGTGAGCCAAGGATGCAGGCAACCTCTAGAAGCTAGGAAGGGCAAACAAAGTAATATAGAGCCTCCAGAAGGAGTATAGCTCTGCAAATCCATTTTGGACTTGTGATCCCCCTCCCGCATAACTGTAAGTAAGATAATAAACTAGTATTCCTGAGAGGGGAAAAAAAGTTTTATGATGATTTTTAGGTCATTCTAATTGTGTGCATATGTGTGTTTGTGTGTTTTTATTGATATAATTAAACATTTCTAACAGAAAAAGTGATCACTAGAAAAACACATACAAAATGTTTTGTTCTTTTGAGTCTTAGGCCTGTGAGTATTAAATTAATTTTGTTTTCCCTAAGTTTCCATAAAGAGAGCACGCTGCTTTTTACCATCTTATATTATGAAAGATTCAACATAAAATAAATAAAATCACCCTGAGGAGTTAGAGTTGGTGTGCTAAATCCTCAAAACACCCAATGGGTACAAAAAGTCTTACTTATCTCCCTCCTTTAATCAACACTGTTGGTCTTTAAGTTTTCTGTAATTAGTTACACAGCGACAGAAAATTAATTTACTCTGGTATATTCAGAGGCCATGGTTCGACCACCATCCTTGGCGTGACGACTCAATAAGCTGAGGGTTTTCATTCTGAATTTTGCATGCCTTAGTTCTGTCTTCCCCTTCTCCTCAGTTCTCTCCTTGCCCCAGTACTAACCAGTAACGTTTTCCAAATCCTTCAAGGGCAATTGATGAAGTGGAATTTTTTAATATGCTTATGCTGGTGTATTTTTTTTTTCAAATTCTATTTGTAAATTATATTTTGGAGATCTGATACATAAGATTTTGCTGCCAGAATGGTGGGCATTACCAGGCTAACTTTTGTGCAATGAGGCTAACTTGAGGGAAAAAGGCACTGCAGCCAGACCTGCCTTATGTGTAGAGAAGACACCAAGATACATAGCAATTCTCAAATACTAAAATTGCACATCCTATTTTTTAAGTATAGCAGTGAATGGCATGTTGAGAAAACAATATTTTCTGAGTATAGGAGAGTGATTAATAAGACCTACTAACATGTTTAATACATTAGAGAATTGATTTTATTATATTTGATGGCACTAATAATAAGAAATCCTAGCAGTCAGGCAGGTGATGTGAAAGACGTTTGCCAATTTATAGCATTGCCCTAGCATGTAATTTAGGGACAAGACAGGCAGCCAGGACAGCACTGGGTTTTACGGCTTGGAAAAAGTAGGAATGGGGCCTGCTTGCATAGAACAGGGCTTCTGGAATAAGGCAGAGCCTGGGACACCAGGAACAAAGCAAGAATTCAGGGACAAAAGCTAACTGTCTTTTTGGGAGTAAATTTGGAATAAGCCAGAATAGTAGTTACTAGAGCTGACATCAGAAAATAACATTCAGAGAAATACTTACTGTAAAAGTGCTAAATCTCATAGGTAAAGGATTTGCTGCTGAAATTGCTTTTGACCAAGTTCAGGATTGGTTCTAGAATTCTGGTGGGACTGAATCTTCAAGTTGGCCAGAAGTTTCTACTATAGTAAGAAGAACAGAAATTAAGAGGCTACAAATCAGCTAATGAGGGGTTCCAGAAAATTTTTTGGAAAGTTCAGTTATATAAATTGAAATTCTCAAAATTCAGTTGAATTAAATCCTTCAAAATTGATTTAAATCAAAATAATGATATTAAGTATAAAATACTTAAAATACTTTCTGTTATCTCAAATAAAATACATTTAAATATCATATTAAATACTTGAAAACGAAAAATACAGTCATGTTCTACTTTCTTATAAAGTAGTCCATTGGGATCATGTCCAGAAAAGTGTGTATATAAATGGCTATAAGAACTCTAGGAGAGAATTATATTATCACCCTGATGGTGAAAATTGAAAATACAATAAAATATATCTTAATTATGTTGGAACAAGCTGCAGGTACTGACTGAACCCATTAATAGGATAATTGCAAGTATATAAAAGTGATTAAGAATAGTACAAAATCATGTTTATATACACTTTCTTGTATTCTAAGTATTTCACATTTATTAACTTCATTAATTTACACAACATTGTTTTTTAGGGGTTGCTGTACAAGACACAGTTAATTTTGCTTTGGTATTCCACTAATGAATATATAAAGAAAAAAGAAAGCAATGTGAAAATAAAACATAAAATCTCAGGTAAAATACTATTTCAGATAGGAAAAGATGAGAATTGAATGAGCAGATAACTTTAACATACAATTTTTACTTTATTGATTTACACGCCAGACAATTCTTAAAAACAGGGTGTATTTTCAGTCATTTTAGCATGTACTTTTTCTTTGCAACCATCATTTACACTACAAAAGATCATATATAAAGAAAGAGGGAATAAAAGGAAAATAAGAAAGCTGTGTCGACTATAGTGTAGCGTATAGACTATAGTTTAGACACATAGTATGAATGATGTGCTTGTAACACTCCAGGATCCTTCACAGAATTTAGCTTATATTCAGAAAGAAATCTAATTATCAGGCTGTTAACACCCATAAGTGAAAGCTCGGCTCACTGTCTAAACCAAGATAACTGAAGTGTCTTCACTGCTTTGGCACTAATTGGTCATTTGGAGCCCAGGGACTTTTCAAGATTGACAGCAAGAAAATGAAAGCTTTTTGCTTAGTCACTGATGTTTAAGTGACAAAAGGCAAGAGCAAAATCAATCTTACTCCTTGGAAAGATTCAGGAATTTCTCCAAAAACTGTTTAGAAACTGTCTCTAAAAATTTCTGTGCTGTTTTACTTGCTGTTCCTAAAATCAAAGAACAAGTCATAGTTGATAATAGATGGAATACCAAGAACAAAAGTATTAATGATTTTTTATATAAATACCATAGTAATAATATTATATATCCTGGGAGTTCTGTTTCACATCCAAGCAAAAGAAAAAATGCAGATCTTCATAACAGATGACAGTTTAGAATTACAGCAATTTGAACAGTCTTAAAGTTTTACATGTCAAAATATTGCATGTGTGCTACAGATGTTTAGCTACTGCTCATCAATTGTCTTTCAAAATATAAATGTACAAAAGAAATGCGATGAATTCATTGGAAACTGGACTTTTAATAAATGGAATACAAGTTAGCTTTATTAAGCAAGATTCTTTTCCATGAGCAATTTCTGCAAAGGATTAGATATTAAGAGATATTAAAGCCTTGTATTTTTCTGAGGCACTACTCACACCGAGAACTCTTTGCCTGACATTCTGAAAATAATGGTGGTAACATTACATCAAATTATTCATTCTCACCTAATGTCATCAAACTGGGTCACATATTCATATACCAATGTCATATCATTCATAAAAATGTCACATTAACTCTCTGCTTTAACTGTTATTTTAACTTCACAAAGAAGGAAGGCAAATAATTGAATTATTTTTCATTTATAAGAAAATATTTCTACAACTGTTTGTAGATACAATTCGGTAGAGACTTAAAAAAAAAAGAACAAAACTGTATTAGGGTCATCAGGATTCAGAAAAATATTTTAAAGAAATGGTATATTCCTTTCTCTCTCGCATGTTGGGATGTCTTTCTTGGTCTTCTACTTCTCCCACCTGTCTGTTTCTATTTCGTAACACTCACTCACGGCTTTCTCTTCATGATACTGTTTTTAAAATTTTGTGCTCAGCCTCCTCTCCTTCCATACATACTGCTAATTTATGGTCTCAATGATCATTTGCTGGACAGTAAGTTAGATAGAATGATAGATTCCAGGTTTATGTATTAAAGCCAGGCATTTCTAGAAGGCATTCGTACCTTTTTATTTAAACTGCCTCATGGGACAAATCTGTATGTAAGCTAAGATTAATATCCACACCCAAAAATATTACCCTTCTCTTTCTTCTATGTCTCTTATCTCCATGGATGGACACCCTTATCTATCCAGTTGTGTAAATCAAAATAAACTGGACATTAATATATATTAGCGATATTTTCAAGCATGAATATAATCTTCAATTTTTGGTGGACCCCTACATGAAACTAGTTTTTATTATCTATTAATTCAGAATAGATACAGTGAATTCCATAACGCTTAAAAACAATTTGTATTTTGTCATTAAAGAAGTAAAAAAAAATCTTTTAAAAATGTGAGTGTGTGTGTGCATGGAGAGGCTATCGTTTATCCAATTTTCATATAACGCCTACTTCACATAATATTCCATGAAATCCCGAAGTCTGTGCTTCACAGATTGAAAAATACAAGCTCTTCCTTTTGAAAATAAAATACCTGTATATTTTAGACACTCATTATGTCTTGTCTGGCTTACTGGAATAACCTCACGTTCCCTCATTAGACCCATTCTAATACAATTCAATCTGATATTTCCTTCTAAATCACAAATATATTTGATAGCCTCTCCCAGTTAGTCCTTCAAAGGTGTACCATCAAGTATGGACAAATCCAAAAAAATTCTTAGAATGGTATATAAAGTAATTTTGGGTCTGGTATTATCTCACCCATTCCTCTCATATGTACACAATATTGTGCTCGTACCAAGATGCATGTAGTTTCACAGTTTGGCATGTTTTCACTCCTTCCCTTGGGAAGTTGCCCACATTTTGACCTTTAGACACTGTTGAAACATCACCATATGTCAAGCTTTTCCTAAGTAAACATCACTCACTTGATAGCACCTACTAATAGCTAAATATGACACATATCCTGCTCCATTAAGATTGTTTTCTTGTATGTCTGCCATCCAACTAATGTGTGAGCTCCTTAAGAACTGATGCAGCTTTATTTATGTTTGTAATCCTCGTAGCTAGCGATGTAAGAAATATAGGGAGAAGAGAGAAGTGGAGGAAAGTGGAGGGGAGGAGAGGGGACTGAGGTGGAGAGGGGAGGGGAGGGGAGGGGAGGGGAGGGGAGGAGAGGGAGATAAACATGCTTCCAAACAAGAACCTCTGTCTTCAACTTCAGATATATATAACTATCTGCTTACTTGTAATTTTTACATCAGTGTCTGGCAGATTCTTCACACTAAGCAAATGAACAAACAAACTTCAAAGTACCCCCCACCCCCGCTTGGTTTTATGTTTTTATCTTATGTTATTTTAATCCAGAATGGCCCACACTAACATTTCTACTACTATCAACAATATCTCAATCTCCAATTCCTCCGGTCCACGCGTTCTATGAGGCATTTCTTAAACCCAGTAAGATAAACCTTCTATTTCCTCAGAGTTTTCAAGCCACTTTCTTTTTTTTTTTTTTTTTTTTTTTTTTTGCTTAGGCCACTTTACATTCTTTGTTAGAAAAGAACTTATATTCACCTTCTCTTTTAACTAGATTTTAAATATCTAGAGGAGAGATCCTAATCACCTTCCATTTCCACAGTTCCTTCCAGAATGCCACACACAATGTAGACAGCCAAAAGTGCTTGTTAAGCCAAATTCTTTTCAAAATTATTTTCTGTCATGGCCAAAGCTATAAAGTCATCATTCCATTATTTTTCATCTGTATTTATGGACGTGTCTCGGGTTGAGAAAAAAAGTCATAAAAGCACAATTAAGAAGTATTTTGAGCCGTCTCTTAGACTGCTTATTCAATATAACATATCAAAAGTAAAGGAAGGTTAAAAAAAGAAAAGAAAACAGAAAAATAATTCTGATCCTGAGCTTATTTTTAGAGTTTATTGCATCCAGGGGAAACAAAAACAGCTTCTTATTTAAAGAACCTAATAAAAGAGTAGATTAAGTAAGTCAGCCTATTATGGAAATGGAGATGAGGCCCAGAGGCTTCTTCACTTTCAGTTAAAAGCTTAATTTCAGGGAAGCATTTTACCTTCCAATCACAATACATAAAAACACTCACGAGAATTGTCTTTTCTTAAGCTCCTTCATAATCCCTTTCCACAGACTTCCCTTTCAATGGAGGTTTTGGTGTAAACGACAGTCCATTTGAGTTTCATCTCAGACTCTAACATGTTACAGGCTGCTGTCACAACATAGTGAACAGAACAACTGTGGGCATATATGACTAAGAGCTTTTGGCTGGAGAGAGATTTTACTGAAGAAAATCAGGGACTGCAGCTCTTCGGGGCAAATAGAAGTATGAAGGTTTGTTTCAAGTACGGACTGTGGCTGAACTCCATGACCTCTTGAGAGATAGAGGCTAGAAAAGAGAATTTTCATTAAGGAGTCTGTGAAATGTAAGCACCACCTCTTTTGACAAAGATTACAAAGTGTGAGGAAAGCAGGAAAAAATAGCTTTCACATAAAACTTCTACACTTCTACATAAAACACAGTACTTACTGATCAAGACCCACAATTTCAGGGACCACAGTTCCTTTTTAACATTAGACAAAAGAGTGTAGGCAGGTGGTCAGTGGCAATAAATATGGCTATGGCAGTGCACTACCACAAGTAGCTTTGGAGTCATGGGAAGTCTGTGAGGAAGATTGGAGCAAAGAGCACAGAGAGATGACAGGTGTGAAGTACCAAAAAATATTTTAGGAGTGAATGAGAATATTGCACGGATCTTCTGCTCTTCAACCTTATGCTGATAGGAAATTTGATTCACTTGTCTTAATATAATGTAGCAATATCTATATATAGGTTATATTGGTAATATAAACTAACTTTCATTAGAAAAGGTTTCCCTAAAGAATCTTCTTTATAAATTGAAAGTAGTTTGTATACATAAGCAAATAAATATAATGGGAAATACTATCTCCTCCACATGGTTTTTCCACTATCTTGACAGTGAGCAGTGAGTTATCTATTATGTGTCTTCCCTTTTTCCATGTCCATAAAATAAATATGATAATGCTGACTTCAATTTATAACATTACTAGCAAAGAATATACAATATTGTAATTCTGTCTTTGAGCTCCTTGGATAAAGGTTGTTTCGTGAATCTGGTAATTAAATTTGTGTATATATGTTAAGGTTAGTTAATTCACAATTTAATGAAAATATTCACCATTTCTTTTATTCATTAATTCATACACAATTTTTTAAAAAATTTTTTTATACATTTATTTATTTTTGAGAGACAGAGAGAGATAGAGCACAAGTGGGGGAGGGGCAGAGAGAGAAGGAGACACAGAATCTGAAGCAGGCTCCAGGCTCTGAGCTGTCAGCACTGAGCCCGATGCGGGCTCGAACCCACAAACTGCAAGATCATGACCTGAGCTGAAGTCAGACGCTCAAATGACTGAGCCACCCAGGCGCCCCCAATTCATACACAATTTTTGACTGCCTAATTGTCAAGCATTGTACTTCATCAAGGTCAGATATTCTGTTATGCTAAGAAACTACTCTTATTCTTCATATTGTCTAATAGGAAATAAGTAGTGAGTTCAAAATAAGCCTTTAGTCTCCCCATAATACCTTCTTTGAAGACTTGGAAATCCTCTTAAAGTTACAGTCTTTTTGCTAGGATGATCCAGGTCCTCTATCTTTTCTTCTTTCTAATGTGGTAGAATCTAAGATGGGACACCAAAAGCTAGCAAGTTATTTTTCCGTGAAGTTTAATACTGTTTTCGAGATGATGTTACTAACATTTTTATGATTAATCATGCATTAAACAAATATATTCAAAGTTAATGCATATTAAAAATTGATTTTATGTATGATTTCCAAATGTTAGATTTTAAATAGTTTACAAGTATTGAAAATAAATTCAAAGCATGAGAGACTCTTAAAAACTGAGAACAAACTGAGGGTTGATGGGGGGTGGGAGGGAGGGGAGGGTGGGTGATGGATATTGAGGGGGACAACTTTTGGGATGAGCACTGGGTGTTGTATGGAAACCAATTTGACAATAAATTTCATATATTAAAATAAATTCAAAGTAATAACAATTAGCAACTACTAAATATTCAATACATTTTCATTTATTTAGTGTATTGAAAATATTAGTGTGAGTCAAAATAAAAAGTTGAAAAAAGGAAAATTGGTTTAAAACATATATCTAAGAACACAGAGAAAATGTAATGGGTAGAAAATGCACACTCTATTTTTTGTTTTGAATAAAATATTTGACTCAAAATTAAAAGTGGTTTAATACCTAATAAAATGGTGAACTGAACCCAGGCCACCACCCACTATATTGACTCTGAGGAAATTATGAAAGAGCCATAGCGATTTAGGGAACTATTCTTGAAATAAGAGGTGTGGGTGTGTAAGAGAGGTAGTAGTAGCAATCTCCATAAAGGGTATGTAACTGGCAAAGGAAGATTTATGAATTTTCAGTTATTCTATTAATTTATAAAGATAGACATCTTAAAATTACATAAACATCCTTTTTTTAGACCTTGTTATTATTTTTTTATTTTATTAAAATAGAAAAATACCGGGGCTCCTGGGTGGCGCAGTCAGTTGAGCGTCCGACTTCAGCCAGGTCACGATCTCGCGGTCCGTGAGTTCGAGCCCCGCGTCGGGCTCTGGGCTGATGGCTCAGAGCCTGGAGCCTGTTTCCGATTCTGTGTCTCCCTCTCTCTCTGCCCCTCCCCCGTTCATGCTCTGTCTCTCTCTGTCCCAAAAATAAATAAAAAACGTTTGAAAAAAAAAAAATTAAAAAAAAAAAAAAATAGAAAAATACCTATAGTTTCCTAATATTTTTCTGTTGTCTGTTTGTGGTAAATACAAATGTGCAGCTCACTGAATGCTCACAAAGTAGACGCGCCTATGTAAACAGCACTCTGATCAAGAAACAAAATATTATCAGTACCCAATAAACTCCCACCATTCCTTACCCTAGTTTCTAACCATATCTTTCCCCAGGAATACCCAGAATTTTGTAATGTCATATGAATTGAATTACACAGTGTGAATTTTGTATATGAACTCTTGTGCTCAAAATTATGTCTGTAATGTTGTGTGTAGTAGTGGTTTATTCATTTTTTTTGCACGTTATTTTGATGCATGCACATGTTGTAACATTTGTTAATTTTTCACTTGCTGTACATCTGGATTGTTTCCCTTTGTAGATTCTAATTAATGACCTTCCTGTGACATTTTTTATCCCTTTCTTTTGGTTAACTTATTTACACAGTCCTGTTGAGTACATCCCAAAGGGGGAACTTCTGGGTCATGGAGCATGCGTAAAGGGGCATGCATGCATACAGCTCACCTGTGGTAAATATTGACAAACAATTTTCCAAACAACTTGTAGCGATGTACATTTATCCAGACACTGAAAGAGTTGCATTTACTCCACAACCTTGACATTTTCTTAAACCCAACACAAACATTGTTATTTTGACATTCTCTCTCTCTCTTTTTTTATTTAAGCCATTCTTTAGGGGTTTTTAGTAACATCATTTTATGGCTTTAATTTACATTTCCCTGATTACTAATGAGTTCAAGGGCCTTTTATACATGTATTGATCATTTTGATGGTCTTTTAATGTCATGTCTGTTCAAATATCTTGTCTGTTTTTTGTAATTGGTATGTAAAAGTTCTTATACAGTCTCCTCATGTGTACTTTGTCCAAAGTGCACACTGTAAATATATCTTCCCACTCGGTGGCTTTCATTTCCCATCTTTTAACGGTGTCTTTCGATGAACAAAAGTTGTTAAGTTTAATGAAATCTAGTACTAAAATCTTTATGGGTTAGCAAGTTCTGTGTTGGATTTAAGATACCTTAGTCCACTCTAAGATCACAAAAACAATGTTTCCTTCCAAAAGCTTTACTGTTTTAACTTCCAAATTTAAATCTATACTCATCTTAAATTTATTGTTTTGTCTAAATGTGGTAGGAGTCAAAACTGATTTTTTTTTTTCATATCTAATTGTCTTTGCACCATTCACTGAAAGAATCATCCTTTCCTCACTGCAGTATAGAGCCATGTTTTTCACATCGGGTGACCATATACACGTGGTCTTTGTCTGGACATTAGAATCAGTACCAATTTCCCACTTGTCTAATCTTGTATCCCTACCACAGTATTATTTTCTATTATTAGCTTTATAATAGGCTTTAAAATCTTTTAGTTTGGGGGCGCCTGGGTGGCTCAGTTGGTTAAGCATCTGACTTTGGCTCAGGTCACGATCTCGCGGTCCATGAGTTCGAGCCCTGCGTCGGGCTCTGGGCTGACAGCTCAGAGCCTGGAGCCTACTTCCGATTCTGTGTCTCCCTCTCTTTGCTCCTCCCCCGTTCATGCTCTGTTTGTCTCAAAAATAAATAAACGTTAAAAAAAAATTTTAATTTAAAAAAAAATAAAATCTTTTAGTTTGTCTTCCACTTTCATCTCCATGTTCGATTGCCTTTAGCATTGCAACTAGTGTTAACTTTTCAACTTTGGCAAAGAAAAAAAAACAGCTAGATTTTTGATTGGGATTGTGTTGAACAGACAATACCAACTCTTCCAATGTGTAGAGCAGAATATTTTTCTATTTATTTGGGGACGTAACACATATTGATAATGCTTTTAAAAGAAAATAGAGTTCTCTCATCAGATTTTCTCCTAGGAATTTGATTTTTCTGATTGTTCTACATAAAAGTTTTTTATTTAATTTTCTATTTGTTTATTTCTGGGTTATAGAAATGTAATTAACTGTGAATGTTATTCTTGTTTCCAGTAAGTGCCTAAATTTATAATTATAATTCTCATCTCTCGAATTTGGGGGCATTTAACACAAATAATCATGTGCAAAAAAAAAAAATGTTTTCTCTTTCCAAACCTTATGTCTTTTATTTCCTTTCTCTATTTCACTAGGTAGGACCCCAGGAAAATATAAAATTGAAGTGGCAATAGCTGGTATACTTGTTTCATTGTTGTTCTCAGGAGGAAGAATTAACCATGATGTTTACTCTAGAATTTTTGTAGATGTTCTATCAGATTACGGGATGTTTCTTTGCTTAATATACTATACAGTGTTTTGGTAGCATAAATATGTCTCTAATTTTTTCAGATGCTTTTCTAATATCTTATATTTTAAGTGGATCTTTTAGCAGAATATACATGTGCTTTCTTTTTATGCAGTCCCACAATGCTCATTTTTTAATTGGAGTATCTAATCCATTTAGATTAAAAGTATTTGAGTTTCTACATAGAATTTTATTATTTTCTACTGAATTCATATGTTTAGCATTCTTTTTCTATTAACTTACCTTTATTTAGATTAATCAGTATTTTTATTATTCTGTTTCTCCCCCTACCCACCACCAAGCCACTACTTACATGTTCTTTTCACTATTCATTTAGTACTAACTATAGAGATGATAAAATGCCTCCTTGACTTATTACCAGTTCTCAAATAATGCAGTAACTTAGATCATCTTACCTCTCTATCCTCTTCTCTCACAATTTGTGTTATTTTTAACATAATTAATTGCTACATATGTATTGAAATTTAATGTTTTTGAAAGTCACTATTACTTTATGTCTATTCACACATTGGCTTTTCTTTGACTCTTCATTTTTTCAGTATTTTTGTGAGCCTTCCTTCTGTCTGAAGGACTTGTTTTCATGTATTTTATAATATGTATGTAGTTGCACTGAATCATGTCAGTTTCTAATGCCTGACATTGTTTTATTTTCCCTTCCTTTTGGGAGGACGCAGTTGTATAGTTTAAAATCTGAATTAATTGATTAAATCATTACATAGCGTTTCATTATTTTCTGGCTTCCGCTACTTCTGTTGACATGCCACATCTCAAAATCATTGTTTTTCCCGTAAGGAAAATATGCCTCTTTTCTCTGGCTGGTTTTACATTTTTTCTCTGTGTCATTTGACTATAATGTCTAGATATAGTCCCTGTTGTATTTTCATGGATGGGTTTGTAGCACTTCTGAAAACTGAGGGCTAATATCTTTCATCAGCTTGGATAATTTTGGTCTCTTCCCTATATGAATATATTTTTCTGTGCATTATCTTTCTCTTCTTGACACTGTTTCCCAACTCATTGTCTCTTTCTCTCTCTCTCTCTCTCTCTCGCTTTCCCTCCTTCTCCTCCTCCCCCATCTCTCTCTTCTTTTCCTTCTCTCTCTCTCTCTCTCATACATACACGCACACACAAACACAAACACACGTATTTTTCGGGGGGGTTCTTTCTGTCTTTGTTTTAGTTTGAATATGTTCTATTAACATATATTCCAATAATTTCTCTGGTCTCCTACTAGAGCTAAACAGCTGGTAAATCCATCTAAAAGTTTCAATATTTCACTTACTGAATTTTACGGAGAATTTACATTTGGCTTATAATTTACAAAGTTCTGCTATATTTCATTTGTGAAAATATTATGAGTTATTTTGAAGTAGTCAAGGGAGGGAGACTATTCTCAATGCTTTGCAGCATCTCTGAAAACACTCTGAGAGCCATCAGCCACCTAAAAAGGAAAAAGGAAAACTGAGCTCATGGAGGCAATAGCACCAATTATAAAGAGGAAAATTGTCAGTAAAGGCCTATTTTGAGAAAATTTCACTGCTTAAACAGCTGGCTCTAAAAGAGCTCTAATAGAGCAATAATAGTCTCCTAGTAAATCTGTAGAACTGAAGAGCAATTACCCCCCAGCTATTATGCCAAATAGTCCTATTAGTGGCTTTATCTGGCTTCTAAGGACACTGTGTTTGACCATGTCAAACACAGTTCAGAGAGTTAAGAGCATAAAGGAAGAAAAAGTCCTCTTTGCTTCCTCACAGATAGATCCATAGAGGACATGGAATTTAATCAGGCCAACTCAGTTGGTGGGACTTTTAGAAAGATGATCTAAAATATATCACATAGTCTCCATCTCTCCAACTGAAGTGAAAGTAGAGCTTCTACCAATAAGTACGTTGACATTTTTTTCTTTTTAAATATTTTTTAATGTTTATTTATTCCTGAGACAGAGACAGAGCATGAGTGGGGGAGAGGCAGAGAGAGAAGGAAACACAGAATCAGAAGCAGGCTCCAGGCTCTGAGCTGTCAGCACAGAGCCCGACGCATGTCTCGAACTCACAAACTGTGAGATCATGACCTGAGCCGAAGCTGGACGCTCAACCGACTGAGCCACCCAGGCGCCCCAACATTTTTTTCTTTTTAGACTTTTGTTAATTTCTATTTTCTTTTTTCTTTTTTTTCTAAATTTTAATCCCAGTTTAGTTCACATATAGTATTTTTTTGTTATTTTTTGAATGTTTACTTTTGAAAGAGAAAGAGTGGGGGAGGGGCAGAGAGAGAGAGGGAGACACAGAATCCGAAGCAGGCTCTAGGCTCTGAGCTGTCAGCATAGAGCCCAACTTGGGGCTCAAACTCACAAACTGTGAGATGGTGACCTGAGCTGAAGTCGGACACCCAACCGACTGAGCCACCCAGATGTCCCTACATAGAGTGTTATATTAGTTTCACGCATACGATGTAGTGATTCAACAATTGTATACATTACTCAGTGCTCATCATGATGAGTGTACTTTTATTTCTTCACCTTTTCACCCATTCTACCCTCCCCTCCCCACTGGTAACCGTAAGTTTGTTCTGTACAGTTAAGAGTCTTTCAGTTTGTTTCTCTCTCTCTCTCTCTTTTTGTTCATTTGTTTTGTTTCTTAAATTCTACATATGAGTGAAATCATATGGTATTTGTCTTTGTCTATTTCCCTTAACCTTATATACACTAGATCCATCCATCCATGTTGTTGCAAATAGCAGGATTTCGTTCTTTTTTATGACTGAATAATATTCCAGTGTTCATGTCTCTGTGTTTGTGTGTGTGTGTGTTTGTGTGTGTGCATGTGTGTTGTGTGTGCATATATATATATATATATATGCATATATATATATGCATATATATATATGCATATATATATATGCATATATATATATGCATATATATATATATATATATATATATGCACAAACCATATCTTTATCCATTCATCTATCAATGGACATTTGGGTTGCTTCCATAATTTGGCTATTATAAATAATGCTGCAATAAATATAGGGGTGCATATATACTTTTAAATTAGTGTTTTTTGTATTCTTTGGGTAAATATACAGTAGTAGAATTACTGGAACATATGGTAATTCCATTTTTAATTTTTTGAGGAACCTCCATACTGTTTTCCACAGGGACTGCACTGGTTTATATTTCTACCAACAGTGCACAAGAGCTCCTTTTTCTCCACATCCTTGTCAACCTTTTTTCCTTGTGTTTTTTATTTTAGCCATTCTCAAATGAGGTATGAGGTGATATCTCACTGTGGTTTTGATTTGAAGTTCTCTGAATAGTGATGCTGAGCATCTTTTCATGTGTATCTTAGCCATCTGGAGGAATGTCTGTTCATGTCTTCTGCGCATTTGTAATTGGATTATTTGGTATTTTGGTGTTGACTTGTATAAGTTCTTTATATATTTTGGCTAACCCTTTATTGGATATATCATTTGCAAATATATTTTTCCATTCTATAAATTGTCTTTTAGTTTTGTTGATTATTTCCTTTGCTGTGCAGAAGCTTTTTATTTTGATGTAGTTCCAATAGTTTAGTTTGCTTTTGTTTCCCTTGCCTCAAGAGCCATATCTAGAAAAATCTCCAACAGCCAATGGCAGAGAAATGTGCTCTCTTCTAGGATTTTTGTGGCTTTGAGGTCGCATCTATTAATCTTTAACCTATTTTGAGTTTATTTTTGTCTATGGTGTGAGAGTGTTCTAGTTTCATTCTTTTGCATGTAACTGTCCAGTTTTCCCAACACCATTTGTTGAAGACACTGTCTTTTTGCCATTGCATATTCTTGCTTCTCGTTCGAAGATTAATTGACCATATAATTGTGGGTTTATTTCTGTTCTGTTCATCTGTGTGCCTATGTTTGAGCCAGTACCATACTGTTTTGATCACTGTAGCTTTGTAGTATGTCTTGAAATCTGGTATTGTGATACCACCAGTTTTGTTCTTCTTTTTCAAGATTTCTTTGGATATTTGGGGTCTTTTATGGTTCCATATAAATTTTAAGGTGTTCTAGTTATATGAAAAATGCTTTTGGTATTTAGATAGGGATTGCATTGAGTCTGTAGATTGCTTTGGGTAGTGGGGACATTTTAACAATATTTGTTCTTCCAATCCATGAGCATGGAATATCTTTCCATTTGTTTGTGTCATCTGTAATTTCTTGCATTAATGTTTTATAGTTTGCAGAATATAGATCTTTCACCTCCTTCATTAAGTTTATTGCTAAGTATTTTATTATTTTCAATTGTAATGCGATTGTTTCCTTAATTTCTCTTTCTGCTACTTCATTATTAGTGTATATAAATGCAACAGATTGCTGCATATTGATTTGTATCTTGCAAACTCACTGAATACATTTATCATTTCCAATCATTTTTGGTGGAATCTTTAGGGTTTTCTATATTTAGTATCATGTCATCTGCAAATAGTGAAAGTTTTACTTCTTCCTTACCAATATGGATGAATCCCATTTCTTTTTCTTGTCTGATTGCTGTGACTAGGATTTCCAATATTCTGTTGAATAAAAGTGGTGACAGTGGACATCCCTGTCTTGTTTCTGACCTTAGGCAAAGGGCTTTCTGCTTTTCTCCATTGAGGATGATGTTAGCTGTGAATTTTTCATACATGGCCTTTATTATGTTGAGGTATGTTCCCTCTAAACTTACTTCGCTGAGGGTTTTTTATCATGAATGGATGTTGTACTTGGTCAAATGCTTTTATTGCATCTGTTGAAATGATCATGTGGTTTTTATCCTCTTGTTGATGCAATGTATCACTCTGATTGATTTGCTAAAAATTATTTTTAATATACTTGGAGTAGATCTGCCCCCAACACCCCAATTCATATGCTGAAGTTCTAACTCTCAATGTGACTGTATTTGAAGATAGGGCTTCTTGTAGGTAATGAAGTTTAAATGAGGTCGTAAGGGTGGGGTCTTAGTCCAGTAGGCTGATGACTTTATAAGAAGAAAAAGAGACCTATCTCTCTTTCTCTCCACCATATATGAACACCATGAGAAAGCAGCCATCTGCAAGCCAGGAAGTGATTTCTCACTGGTAACCATCAGCTAGCACCCTGATCTTGGGCTTCCAACCTCCAGAACTGTGAGAAAATAAATTTCTGTTGTTTAAGGTCTATGATATTTTATTAAAGCCATTTGAGCTGACTAATACACACTCAAGGTTTTGGCATTGTCCTACGTGCATTATGGCCATTATCTCACTTAATCTCATGCTAATGATAAAAGGTAATTATTTTCCTTCCATTATTACCAATAAGAAAATTGATGGTCTGAGAAATATGCCTTGAATTTCTCACAGATTTGTTTGGATTGATGATCTCTTCACATCACATAAACAACTCCTCATCAAGTGAAATATTGAGGCTGTAAACAATTAAAAGGCATTGAAAGCAAAAGAGAACATCGCACTAAACCTCCTGGGTAAGGTAGACTTGCATGTTTAGGATGGGTCATTGATTCAATTACATATATCTCCTCAGTGGGGTGCCTGGGTGGCTCAGTTGGTTGAGCATCTGACTCTTCTTTTTTTTTTTTTAATGTTTATTTATTTTTGAGAGAGAGAAAGAGCATGAGTGGGGAAGGGGCAGAGAGAGAGCCAGAGACAGAGAATCCGAAGCAGGCTTCAGGCTCTGAGTTGGCATCACAGATCGCGACATGGGGCTTGAACTCATGAACCACGAGATCATGACCTGAGCCAAACTTGGATGCTTAACTGACTGAGCCACCCAGGTACCCTGAGCATCTGACTCTTGATTTCAGCTCAGGTCATGATCTCACAGTTCATGAGCACAGTTCTGTGCTGGGCATAGAGCCTGCTTAAGATTGTCTCTCCTTCTCCCTCTGCTCCTCCACTGCTCTTGAGCCACTCACTGTCTCAAAAAAAAAAACACAAAAAACATATATATATATATATATATATATATATATATATATATATCTCCATATATATATTCATTATATGTATATATATCTCCATATATATATTCATTATATGTATATATATATCCATATATATTTCCATTATATGTATATATATATCCTCATTATATATATATATGTGTGTGTGTATATATATATATATATATATATATATATATATATTTAGATTATTTGTATGGCATGGTCTCTTCCATTTCCCCCAAATTATTATATTGTAATATAAATATAAAAACCTAACTATAACATTTTAATCATCACAATAGAAAAGTTTACCTATACTCCATAGTTTACTATTTTCCAATGAATTGTAAACTTAACCGTGGACAGACAGTATTTCACTTTTATTTGTGACATTTCTAATCTGAACTTTAATCCTATGAATATAGACAAGGATCTTACTAATTAGCAAACCTTTTGTTTTTTCTTTTTCTTTTTTTTTTTTTTTGCACCATAGTGAAGAAAATACGTTTATTTTTACTAAGTGCTTTTTGGGAGACATCATATTGGATAATGGACATATTAGCATGGTATACTATTTGAAGAATATCCTATTTGATGTTCCAACTTAGATTTTAAGAGGTGTAGATTATGTAAAATATAGTTCTAGATTGTGCAAAAGATAAAGATTAATAGATTCATGAGTAAAAGACTAGAGAAATTCACTTAAATGGAAAAACATTGACTTGATATTTTGATATGACTATTAAACAGTATATATGACAGTGAACATGTACCTGATCAATTTTACCTCCTTTACTCAAGATGCACATGAGGATATCACTTTCCTAGAAGATCACTCTGCATTCTTTCCTCCATGAAGTTACCGGTACAAATGGATGTACATGGCTTTAACTGCTTCTCCCTATAACAGTATGTGCAGAAATATAATATTAGTCCTAATTCAAAATATTTGAGTTAAATGAAAAATACTTGACAGAAAAAATGAACCATTTGGCAGTTAAGAATTTGTAGTATTCTAAAAGCAAGGAAACTGTTAAAGATAGAGTTTATTAAGCACAGAAACAAACTCTTAATGACATCTCATTGATATCCATTTAATTGTTCCTATAACCAGAGGATGTCTCTGTGAGTACACCTTCATTATTCACAAGAAAAAAAAGTGCTTTGTGAAAGCTATCAAAATCAATTACAGTTTGTCCACTTTGGGGGGCCAATGAGGCAGAGAATTAACCTCCAACTAATTTCCAAAGTCATTTACCAGCTGATGGCTTAGTACATTTACTGCCACAGGCACCAGGCACTTTGGAACATTTGCAAAATGCATGCTGTAGAGTGCAGGAAACGTATCATCTGGGTCATGATAGACTCATGAGCCATGTTTGTTTATTTATTTTATACTCATAAAACCCCCTGAGGTCCAGTAAATACACAATTTAATTTTATTAATAAATATATCTCTAAAGTCAACAAGAAATCCTATGCTCTCTAATGCAAACTAAAAATCTTCCAGCCACTTATTAAATTATCTAAAAGGCACAGTAAAGCTAGAGGAATAACATGAGTTCAGATGAATGTTATGTTGCATTCCTTCTATAATATAAATAAGCAGGAACCACATCCAGACATTATGACCTTTACAAATGATGAAATTTCTGAAAGTAATTGCTTAAAGTAAAAATGAAATCAGTAATGACTTAATTGACACTGTGGTCAACTTACCTTCTAAGTTCTAAGATACTGAAATAGATAATACAAACATATTAACTCTCTAGGGGCACACTCTTTAGTTGTCTAAAGATTTAGTGAAAATCTATTTTATACTTTTACAATGATAACTGTTTATATCATTTGATACTCTGATTTGGACATTACCCTAAAATGTGGAAAATCTTGTACTTTTTATTTAAGTACATATATTTATTACCAATTTGTGGGCAGTAAGCATCACTTTAAATAAAAGCATTAACTGAATACAAAATAGGTTAGGAAAAAAATGTCTCCAAAGTTGTCAGGATAACAGGATGAGAAAATGTAACAATGTGTTCAGCATCAACATGTCTGAGAAAATCCTCCTGATGCATTCTGCCAGACAGATAAATTCATCTACATCAACCTCTAAGAGAGATAATCTAATAAAGATGCAGTGTGAAAGGAAATTGATATTTGGTCAGGGGGAAAAGAACAAATGAAGCATTTGTTAGAGTACATTCAGACTATCATTTCCAATACTGACTGATCAAATGAGACTTTAAATATCCACATTTTCAAGAGGCAGAAGACAATAGTGTTTGTTTTGTTTTTCCGCAGAGTCTAACCAGGTACAATGTTTCCTAATTCAATCTTGATAATATTTATCTCATTAATTCAAAGGCCTTTGACTTATAATTATCATATTATACATATAGAAAGAGCTCTCAAGACAGTCATAATATCAGATAAACAGACTCAGAGGGCTTGTTAATCAAACTTGCAATAACTATAGAGGAAATAGGCAATCTAAGGATTTCTCAGAAATCTAGATATCCCCAAATATCTTCTGCTCTAAAGCATGGAATGCTTGCTATTAAAATTTTAACAGGTTGATGAATAACATTATGGACTTAACTCTAGAAAGCAGGCCTTGCAATACCTGAGAGTGATTGTCACCTCATGAGCTCTGGGCCAGGAAGCAGGTGTAGGTCTGGGAAGGGGCTGGAATCGGAAGATGCTGGAGGAAGCTGTGTAATTCTAAAACAAGAGGGACAGGCCAGCAAGATACATTTTATTTTCCTCATGTATTTTCACTGCGTTTTTAAATGTGTTTTAGTTTCCTTTGGACTAGCAGAATAATTTTAGAACGTAATATCTACCAACACAGCCACAACTGAACTCTGTTATCCACCAATAAGAGTTTGTTAATATGCCATTGTGCTAAGCATTACTGCTGAGGTGTCTTTGATAAGTGCTTTGAAGATTTTGATACTGGGGCCTTCTCAAACCAGGGTAACTAGCAGCTTGCTAGAAGAATCCATGTATAAACTAGAATATAAAATACCTTTACTTTTTCATTTTTATAAGAAATAAAAATAAATCTTAGTTTTCAATGGACTACTTTGGTGTTTCCTCCCATATCCCATCAATTCAGGTTCTTAGCTTCTAGCTAGAGGGTTACGCTATGAAACAGCTGTGAAGCATTATTAAGGGAACCAAAACTACAAGAAGACTCATTTAACAGATTTGAAGAGAAAATTTACTATGTGGTATTTAAAATGTGTATGTCCTCATAAATAAAATTGTGCCTTCATATACTTCATACAATAATCTCCCCTTATAAATTACATACACATATAGCCACACACACACACAGTCATTTAATTATTATCAAATCCTAAGTAAATCTAGCACTGTCTAGCTTATTGAAATCCCATCTCTTTGACAATAATATCATCAGTGAATTAAATCCTGCAAGTGAAGCAGATGGCATAAATAAGCTGCTTATACCAACGCATAGCATGTGCAAAAGGTTAATTGAACTGCCTCATCATGAATTATATATATATATATTTTTCCCCAGTCTAGCAGCATTTAGAACAAAATGATGTTTTTCCCCTGGTTTAATTAGTGTGATGACATTAATTATAATCATAACAATTCCAACACTACTAAAAATAAACTGTGAAAAACTTAATGTATTTTTAAAAATCATGTTATTTTACCCCTTAAAGGAGTGTGTTATGTTCATGGTATTGGGAATGCCATTCAAATAGTCTTTAAAAATTGAAGAGGCACCCTAACCTAAAGACGATGATGGCATTCTGCTGGTCAGTGTTCTGTGCAAAAGCCAGTGGAGACTGCAGGCTCCAGATGCTTTCTCAAAAATAATTTTCCCAGAAATACATACAGTAATTTCAAAAAGGCACTAAAAAACTAGTGTTACTGTTGGCTGGCTTTGGTTCTCAAACATATGGAAACATTTATGAAAGAGGTCAATAGGAGGTCATAGCTTGCAAACCTAGATATCTCAGTTGACACAAGCTTGTATCTTTTTTGTATTTTACCAGTGGCTTCTCTTTTTTTTCTTTTTTCCATTTCATATGTCACTTTAGTGTATTTCAGATTTTGTAAGCTAGCTAATTGTAAAACTCTCATACTAGGGGATAAGGTTTGAACAGTCTATAATATTTGGGGGCAGTGTGCATGTGTGCACATGAATACATGTGTGTGTCATTCTTTAGGCTCATTATAAGCAGTATCTTTGCCTTAAACATATCTATACATTCAGTCTAGTACAAATACCAGAAAACAGTAAGTGGCTCAAGTATTTTTCAAAGGAATAAATAGAGACTTTAAATTATTGAAACTTAAGATTTACTGAAATAGTTTACATTTTTGTAGTCATAAGTAACTAGGTCACACATGTGGAAGTCTCTGTGTTTTTATTAACTCACCAAAAGTGTGTTAGTTTGTAATACTATTGACCAACAGTAGCTATATGGTTGATCTCTTTGTCTTCTTAATCCATGTTGTAAAACGATACCAACAACAAAATGGCAGGAATCAGGCATGTGATCCATATTACACGTTTCAATGTGAAGTTTTGTCCACAAACATCATATAACCAGGCCTGATTATTATCTGTGATGCCAATGTCAACCCACAAAGAATGAACCCTAAATGAAAGCTTCTAAGAATAAGAGCTTCCCTATAGCATCCATAGATTTTTTAAAAAGCTGTCTTTGAGAATAATTTTAGATATTAGCCTCTATCCATTTAATCGCCATCATATAAAATAAATCCACAATTATTGTCATCAAAACACTTGTCATGTATCATGTTAATTTTTTTCTAATTTGATATTTGGACATATGTTACACCTATGTTGCAAGTTAGAAAAAAGACTTATTTTGTGTTTTTAGTAATGAATTAGGTCTCCTTTTCATTCTTGGTTTTATGTCAGCTGTTGATGATGTTGCCACAACTGAACTCTCAGCACCACTAAGAGATGCCCCCTCCCAGGGCCCCATGTTTTGGAATTCCTCTTTCTGACCCCAATATATTCTTATGAGCTTGGAAGACAGGCAGAGGGGGGTTAAAATGAGGATCTGTGTCTATTTTTATGCTGATACATAGTATTTTCATTACTATAGCTTTGTAATATAGTTTGAAATCAGGACACAAGATGTCTCCAGTTTTTTGTTTGTATTTTTGTTTTAGTACAGGCAACACACAGTGTTACATTAGTCTGAGGTATATAGCCTAGTGATTCAGTAAGTTTATACACTATGCTATATTCACTACAAGTATAACTGTCCTCATACAATGCTATTACAATGTCATTGACAATATTTCTTATGCTATGCTTATTCTCTTGACTTATTCATTCCATAATGGGAAACCTATATCTTCTACTTCACCGATTTTCCTAACTCCCCACACCCCTCCCCTCTGGCCGCCATCAATTTGTTTTGTGTATTTATAGATCTAAGTCTGATTTTTTCTTCTTTTTCCAAGTTTTTTATTTAAACTCCAGCTAGTTGACATACAGTGCAATATTAGTTTTAGTTGTAGAATTGAGTGATTCATCAGTTACGCACAACACTTGGTGCTCATCACAACAATATCCTTACTGTCCATCACCTGTTTAACTCATAACCCCACCTACCCACAGTCCCTCCATAACCGTCAGTTGTTCTCTATAGTTAAGACTAAGTTTCTTGGTTTGCCCCTCTTTCGCTCTGCCCGTGTTCATTTTTATTCTGCTTTTTAATTGTTTATTCATTTATGTTTGTTTTTTTTAGATTCCACTAACGAACCAAACCATATAGTGTTTGTCTTTCTCATTCTGATTTATTTTACTTAGCATTATATCCTCGAGATTCATCCATATTTTCTCAAATGGCATGATCTCATCTTTTTTAATGGCTGTATAATATCCCATTGTGTGTTTATATATATATATATATATATATATATATATATATATATATATATATATAAATGTATACACACACTACATACTCATCCATTGGTCTGTTGATTGACACTTCAGTTACTTCCATATCTTGGCTGTTGTAAATAATACTGCAATAAACATAGGAGTGCATATATCTTTTTAAATTGGTATTGTTTTCTTTGGGTAAATATCCAACATTGGAATTGTTGGATCTTACGGTATTTCTATTTTTGATATTTTGAAGAAACTCCATACTGTTTTCCACAGTGGTTCTACCAGTTTGCATTCGTAGCAACAGTGCACCATGCACCAGGTTTTTTTTTTTTTTCTCCACATCCTCACCAACACTTGTTATTTCTTTTTGAGTTTAGCCATTCTAACAACTATAAAGCAAATACCTCATTGTCGTTTTGATTTGCATTTCCCTGATGATGAGTGGTGTTGAGCATCTTTTCATGTGTCTGTCTTTTTCAGGTTCTATCTGTATGTCTTCTTTAGGAAAATGTCTGGTCAGGTCCTCTTCCCTTTTTTTTTAAATTGGATTGTTTGTTTTTTTGGTGTTGAGTTGTACAAGCTCTTTATATATTTTGGATATTAGCTCCTTATCAGATATGTCATTTGCAAATATCCTCTCCTACTCAGTAGGTTGCCTTTTTGTATTGTTGATAGTTTGTTTTGCTGTGCCTTTTATTTTGATGTCCAGTTTTGTCTCCTTTCTCAAGATTCTTTTGGCTAGTCAAGGTCTTTTGTCATCTCATACAAATTTTAGCATTGTTTTTTCTGTTTCTGTGAAAAATAGCATTGGGATTTTGATAGGGATTGCATTGTATGCGTAGATGGCTTTGAGTAGTATGGACATTTTAACAGTATTCATTCCTCCATTCCATGTGCATGGAGTATCTTTTCATTTATTTGTGCCTTGAAATAACATTTTATTACCTAATTATTCAAATTTACTATGTTTGTCATTCTTCTAGTGTGTTCAAGCTTAAATAGTCTCTGTCCTGATTGATGATATCGGCTATGTTCACCTACTGCTCAAGTTATCATCTTAAATCCCAAATGTTTGCAGTGTGTTACATTGCTTAAAAGTTTTGGTGGCTGGGGCGCCTGGGTGGCGCAGTCGGTTAAGCGTCCGACTTCAGCCAGGTCACGATCTCGCGGTCCGTGAGTTCGAGCCCCGCGTCGGGCTCTGGGCTGATGGCTCAGAGCCTGGAGCCTGTTTCTGATTCTGTGTCTCCCTCTCTCTCTGCCCCTCCCCCGTTCATGCTCTGTCTCTCTCTGTCCCAAAAAAATAAATAAACATTAAAAAAAAAAAAGTTAAAAAAAAAAAAGTTTTGGTGGTATACCTTTGATTGGAAAGCAATTGTTAAAACCCTCCTTAATTTGGCCTCTATAATATCTTTTAGATTTTCCTTGCCTAATTCCAATTTTTCACATAATTGAAAAAAACTTTTTTTTAATGTTTACTTTTGAGAAGACAGAGACAGAGTGTGAGCAGGGAGGGGCAGAAAGAGGGAGACACAGAATCTGAAGCATGCTCCAGGCTCTGAGCTGTCAACACGGAGCCTGATGCGGGCTTGAATTCACAAACTGCGAGATCATGACCTGAGCCAAAGTTCGACACTTAACTGAGCTACACAGGTGCTCCCCCCAAAAAGTTTTCTTTAACATAAAATAAATCATATCTCTTTTCATCCCCTGAGGCGGCTTTGGTGCCTTCTCAATGCACTCAGAGAGATTAAAAAAAAAAAATCCAGGGGCGCCTGGGTGGCGCAGTCGGTTAAGCGTCCGACTTCAGCCAGGTCACGATCTCGCGGTCCGTGAGTTCGAGCCCCGCGTCAGGCTCTGGGCTGATGGCTCGGAGCCTGGAGCCTGTTTCCGATTCTGTGTCTCCCTCTCTCTCTGCCCCTCCCCCGTTCATGCTCTGTCTCTCTCTGTCCCAAAAATAAATAAACGTTGAAAAAAAAAAAAATCCAAAAACTCCTCCCAATGGCTTCTAAGTCTCTAAATAATGTATCTTCTTCCTGGCATTCTAATTGTGTTCTATACCAGTCTCACTTTTTTCATTACATTCTTATCACACCATTGTTCTTTCAGTTAATTAAAAAGACGTGTTCTTTCCCATTTCAAACTCTCTGTAGATGCTGATCCTGGAACATGAATGCTATGTTCCCTCTGTGTCACAGGCTTAATTTCTCTTACTTCAAGTCTCTGTTCTTCTCTGACCAGTCCACTTAACATTAGTTCATTTTCCCCTCCTGGTTCAGCTCCCTCTTTTCTTACTAACATCAATTTTAGTTTGTAAGTATTTCTCTGTTTTATTTATTTATTTTTTTATGTCTACAATTAGCACAAAGCCAAAAGAAAAAGGCAGACCAGCTCTCTGCCTTCTTCATCAACATATTCTCTAATATCGTTCTTTGGAACTCAGCAGCAATCTAACCTTGTGAATGAACAAGCAAATGAACACTAGATGCTCAATAAATATGTGTAAATTGTGTGTCAATCCTAATTGAATTCCAAGGATATGGCAGCCATAAAGAAAAGTAAAAAATATTTCTAGTGAGGAAAAAAAATAGAAAGTAGAAAATCCATTTGTTTTTTATTATACAGTAGTCAATTTGTTTCCAAAGGGTCATTGATGGATTAAATTGTTTACTGCAGAAGAATATTGAATGGCCCCATTTTGATGTATCAGTTTTACTATAAAGGTAGATTTATAATGTCATATGTCAAATAATGATTTGTGCCATGAGGATATAATATTTATTTTTCAAGTTTTTCTCGATTTTCTTTTCCAATTAAGTGAAGGTAATGTAGAATACCTGGTTAACAAGAATTTTTCTAAAATTCTGCAATTATTTCAGCAGATAATTAGATATATGGCATAAGAGATTTAAAAATATATAGATGCCTGTACTTATGTATACTTATATCTACATAAAAATATGTGTATATATGTATATATTTTATATATGTTTAAGATATATATAAATGCACATGTGCATATATACACACATTTGTAAATATAAATATACACACATACATACACATGTATTTACATATATACATAAAACAGTCATTACTAGTTCAGTTAGTTAAATCTGTGTAGCTATGATTATAGCCACAGTGCATCCCACATCATTATTTTCTTTTCTCTGTGCCATGGTGCACAAATGGTATCACTAACCTTACTCAAATTCAGGAAGAAAATCAGAAAATATAACTTAGTAGAATTTTCTTTCAACCTGTCTCCCCTTGGAGTGCCGGGTGGCTCAGTCGGTTAAGCCTCCGACTCTTGATTTCAGCTCAGGTCAGTGAGGTGAAGCCCCACCTCAGGCTGCACTGACAGCACGAAGCCTGCTTAGGATTCGCTCTCTCCCTCTCTCTGCCCTTCCCCTGTTTGCACTTGCTCCTGTGCACACACACTTTCGCTCTCTCTCAAAATAAATAAACATCAAAACAAACAAACAAACAAACACAACAAACCTGCGACTCCTCAAGACACAAGTGGCCAGCTTATACTGCCAGGTGTTAACTAACAGTTATCTTTATTGCTTTGCATTTGAACCAAGCCTTGAAAGCAAATATGTTCCTCATAATGTAAGCTTTATGAATAAATCATTCGGTGCTCTGAAATAATATAATTTCTTGCCACCAATAGAATGTTTCAGTAGTCATCTAGGTACTGTTTTCTTTCTTTTACATTTGATACTGTGTTTCTCTTAGGTTTTTCCTTAGTTCTTGGTCAGTGAGTAAAATTAGTCCATTTATTTATTTATTTTAGCATGTTAAGACCTCTTAATTGCTTTAGCATAAAAATGTCTTAGTTTAATATTTTCCTTTCTTTTTCCCCTCAAGAAATATGGTTTGTAATCTAAAATAAAACTGTAATAATTATATAATATCACTTAGAGTATATAGTATACAAACACATTCATCATGTCTTCAAATACAACAGACACAATTATATAGTGTTTGCTATACCATTAAAAATGGTTTATACTGGTGGAAGATCATAGTGATGGAAAATCATCTTTGTTGTTACTGTAATATCAAGTTCACAAAAAATTCAGAAGTGTTCTGAGTTTCTAGAGCAATTTAAAACTTCTTTTAAAAAAAGATTTATTTTGTTATAGTTTTTTTTTATTATTTTACTTAAATCCAAGTTAGTTAACATGCAGTGTAATAATGGTTTCAGGAGTAGAATTTAGTGATTCATCACTTACATACAACACCCAGTGCTCATCACAATAAGTGCCCTCCTTAATGCCCATCACCCATTTATCCCATCCTCCCACCCACCTCCCCTCCAGCAACCTTTAGTTTGTTCCCTGTATTGTTTTTATTGGAGTAAACTATTCATCACTGAAGGTAATTACCCCACTTTTCTTCTAGATTTTCAGTATATATCCATTACTATTTTATACATAATTTCTAAAAGCTATTTTATTATATTTAATCCTTTTCAAAGGCAAAAATGTTACCTAATGATATATTTTGTGATAAAGATAACCCTAGCTGGTAAAAAAAATCTTTTGGTGTGATGTTTTCCATTGGTTAGGCTTTCACTATCATATTCCTTCTTAATAACATATTATATTCAATTTCTGAACAATAGACTAGTTGCATGTGAATGAATTAAATCATAATATTCTGGTTTTCTTTCCTGACAATTTATCAGTTCATTTCCATAATCAAATCAGTTTTGTTACAGTTAACACATACATTCTGTTAAATACACTTAGTATTTATTGAGCTATCTGGGTTTCATTTAATTCTAACAAAGTACTTTATATAGAGTAAGTACTTTATATGGATTTCATTTGCTTCTAACAAAAATCCTACATGTAGGTGCTACAGTTACCCACAGTGAATACATTTTGAAATTAAGACTTAAAGGTTAAAATCATTTCCACTATCATTCTGGGGTCTGACTTAACTCATGTAGCCCAACTGTATAGATCTATCCTCAGGGAAGAGGAAAAGAACTGCTTGGCATGTCTGAAACTCTGCCTAACTTACTTTCAGTATGTATTTATCTCTGCTATACTGGGACGTGCATACAAAATGACCCCCCATTAGTTCTAGTTTCATTTACTTAATGTTTTCATTTCCCTTTTTCATAAAAATTCACTCCAATTGTCTTAAAAACCCTTTTGCGATTAGCTCCTTTACAGTTCTCACACCAATTTGTACCTGAGGAAGAACTACAAACAAGCAAAAATGAAAACTCAATTATGAAGCTAATTATATAGTAATTTCTCCCTTAAAGTTGTTCAAGAATATAATTTCCTAGTTTTAATTATTGGTTTTTGCACCATTCCTATTTTTTAAAAATGTATTTTCTTGTTCACCTAAATGGACCAGCTTCTTCTTAAGCATCTCTCGATTTAAAATCTACTTTTTTCTTCAGGGTGCCTGTGTGGCTCAGTTGGTTAAGCGTTCGACTTCAGTTCAGGTCATGATCTCACTGTTCGTAGGTTCAAGCCACACATCAGGCTCTGTGTTGACAGCTCAGAGCCTGGAGCCTGCTTCAGATTCTACATCTCCCTCTGTCTCTCTGCTCTTCCCCCACTCACTCTGTGTGTGTGTGTGTGTGTGTGTGTGTGTGTGTGTGTGTGGTGTGTGTGTGAAAAATAAATATTAAAAACAAATATAAGGGAGGAGTCAACATGGCTGAGAATTAGGGGGACCAGAAGTTCCCTCGTCCCTCAAACACAGCAGTATTTAGGCCAGAAGTCTTGGAATTCCAGGATTCTGGGCTACAGAGTGACAAAAACATCTCCAGGGGCCCCTGGGGACAACTTGGAGGGCCATATGTGTGTGATTGCGAACTGGGAGAGAGAAAACCGGTGGCATAGACACAGTGTGGAGGGATCCCCTTCTGCGGAGAAACAAAAGGAAGAGAAAGAGGAGAGGCTGTGGAAGTGTAGGATTGAATTTGGACAAGAGAAAAACCACAGACTGGGGAATAGAAAAAAACAGAGAAAGAACCAATTTCCAACATGATCCTGACTTGTGAGGTTTTCTCTGTCTGGGGCCTGCCAGCCTTTACCCATGCCTGGGGAGGAGGGTAGCCAGTCCCGGGCTCCTAAGTGAGGAGCTCAGAGCCTCAGTTGGAGAGAGCAGTCCTCTCCCTTCAGTGCTGTGGGAAGAAGGCATATAGCCTCCAAGGACAAAAGACCTGCAGGTGCCCGCCAACCAGAAACCCTGTGTCGGCTGGCTGGTGGAGTGGCACTTCCCCTGAACTGGGGCACACGGAGCAGGATCCTTCAAGACATCAGGGTTTGAATCCCAGCCAAGGGCCTGGGAGGTGCGGGAGACTGTAGAGGAACAAAACCTGCCCACTGACACCTGCATGGCACTGTGAGGGCAGCCTCAACAGAGTGGCTTGAGACACCCAGTCCAAGAAGGGGGGAGAGACTGGGCTGTAGCCATTTTTCTCCCCATCACTAACAAGGTGGGACTTCAGGGAACAGACAAGGGGCCCACAGTGGAGGTGGGACCCACCTAAGCAAACCACACCTCTCCACACCTTGTAACTGCACATCTACTGGAGCAAGACTGACACTGACTCAACCAGACACCCTCCTCCAGACGAGCACACCCACGGTTCTAAGACACCATCAGGTATCAGTCCAGTAGTTTTGCATTTTCTGATTTGATTCTTGATAGATATATATGTATATATGTGTGTATATATCTTTTTCTTCCTCTTATACCTTCCCTTGTCTATTGATATATATGTATAGATATATATGTATAGATATATATGTATATACGTGTGTATATATCTTTTTCTTCCTCTTATACCTTCCCTTGTCTATTCTGGTTATTCTGGTTTTTGGTTTGTTTAAGAAGACATTTTTTATCTATTCTTTTTACACACCTTCTATATCTTCTTCTTTATTTTCCTCTCTCTCTCTCTCTCTCTCTCTCTCTCTCTGGATTAAGACATACAGGTTCTCTGATTCTCTTCCTGGCCAATTTTTTTTTCTTTTCTTTTCCCCCAACACTGTCATTTCTCTCTTTGTATGGAATAAGGCTTCTTCCACCACCACCCCCCTTTTAATATTTTTTCCAGTGTTACTTCAATGAACAAATCAAACCACACCTGGTGGAAGGCCCAAACCATCACTGCAAGTAGGGAGATATAGGAACCAGAGTCACAACAATAGAAAGAACACAACACACTCCAAAAACACCTCCTGAAGGGCCAGGCCCTGGACAGTGTATGACTTTAATACAGTAGTGCTCGCAGGTGCAGGGCACTTATTCTGTCCCTTATTAAAACACACAGGGACAGAAAACTAGCCAAAATGATGAAATGGAAGAATTTTCCTCAGAAGAAATTCCAGAAGAAATGATGAGAGAATTGCTCAAAACAGATATAAACAATATAACTAAGCAAGAATTTAGAATAGTAATCATAGGATTAATAGCTGAGGTTGAAAAAAGCATAGAAGGCAGCAGAGAATCTATTGCTGCAGAGATTAAGGAACTCAGAAATAGTCATGATGAATTAAGAAATGTTGTAAATGAGGTGCAAAATAAACTAGATGCAGTGACAACAAGGATGGAGGAAGCAAAGGGGAGAACAAGTGAAACAGAAGATAAAAGTATGGGAAAAAATGAAGCCAAGAAAAAGAGAGAGAAGAAAATACTAAAACACGAGGGAAGAATTAGGGAACTATAATATCCATATCATAGGAGTAACAGAAGAATGAGAGAGAGAGAGGGGCAGAAGGTTTACTTGAACAAATTATAGCTGAGAACTTAATTTAGGAAAGGAGGCATATGTCCAAATCCAGGAAGCACAGAGAACTCCCTTCAGATTTAAAAGGAATAGGTCTTCTCTACAGGATATCATAGTGAAACTGTCAAAATACAAAGAGAAAGAGAGAATTCTGAAAGCAGCTAGGGACAAAGGGGCCTTAACCTACAAGGGTAGACACATAAGGGTAGTAGCAGACCTGTCCACTGAAACTTGGCAGGCCAGAAGGTAGTGGCAGGAAATATTCAATGTGCTGAATAGGAAAAATGTGCAGCCAAGAATCCTTTATCCAGCAAGGCTGTCATTCAGAATAGAAGGAGAGATAAAAGCTTTCCCAGACAAACAAAAACTGAAAGAATTCATGACCACTAAACCAGCCCTTCAAGAGACCCTAAGGGAGACTCTGTGAGTGGAACCCTGAAAAGACTACAAAGGACCAGAGACATCACCACAAGCATGAAACCTACAGATAACACAATGCACGACATCCATCTTCCAGTAATAACTCTGAATGTAAATGGGACTAAATGCTCCAATCAAAAGACACAGGGTATCAGAATTGATAAAAAAAAAAAAAAAAAAAAAACAAGATCCATCTATATGCTGTCTACAAGAGACTCATTCGAGACCTGAGGACACCTTCAGATTGAAAGTGAGGGGATGGAGAACCATTTGTCATGCTACTGGAAGTCAAAAGAAAGCTAGGGTAGCCATACTTGTATCAGAAAAACTTGATTTTAAACTAAAAGCTGTAACAAGAGATGAAGAAAGGCATTATATAATAATTACAGGGTCTATCCATCAAGAAGAGCTAACAATTATAAATGTTTATGCCCCAACTTGACAGAACCCAAAGATATAAATCAATCACAAACATAAGCAATCTTATTGATAAGAATACCGTAATTGCAGGGGACTTTAATACTCCACTTACAACAACGGATAGATCATCTAGGCAGAAAATAAATAAAAACACAACAGCCTTGAATGATACATTGGACCAAATGGACTTGACATATATATTCAGAACTTTTCATCCAAAAGCATCAGAATACACATTCTTCCCAAGTGTACATGGAACATTCTCCAAGATAGATCACATACTAGGTCACAAAACAGCCTTCAATAAATTTAAAAAAATTGAGATCATACCATGCATATTTTCAGATCACAGTGGTATGAATCTTGAAATCAACCCCTCACACACACACACACACACACAAACTGGAAATCCTCCAAATGCATGGAGGTTAAAGAACATCCTACTAAAGAATGGATGGGTAAACCAGAAAATTAAGGAAGAAATTAAAAACTATATGGAAGCAAATGAAAATGAAAACATGACAGTCCAAACCATTTGGGATGCAACAAAGACAATCATAAGGGGAAAATACATTGCAGTTCAGGCCTATCTCAAGAAACAACAAAAGTCCCAAATACATAATCTAACTTCACACCTAAAGGAACTAGAAGCAGAACAGCAAAGAAACCCCAAAGCCAGCAGAAGAAGAGAAATAATAATGATTAGAGCAGAAATAAACAATATAGAATCCAAAAATAACAGTAGAAAAGAGCAATGAATCTAACAGCTGCTTTTTTGAAAAAATAAAATTGATAAACCCATAGCCAGATTTCTCAGAAAGAAAAGATAGAGGACCCAAGTAGATAAAATCACAAATGAAGGAGGAGAGGTCACAACCAACATCACAGAAATACAATTATTGGACAATACTATGAAAATATATGCCAACAAGCAGGACAACCTGGATGAAATGGGCGAATTCCTAGAAACCCACAAACTACCAAAACTCAAATGGAAAGAAATAGAAAATTTGAACAGATCCATAACCAGTGAAGAAGTTGAACCAATTATCAAAAACCTCCCAACAAATAAGAGTCCAGGACCAGATGGCTTCCCAGGGGAATTCTACCAGACATGTAAATCAGAGTTAATACCTATCTCCCTGAAGCTGTTACAAAAAAAAAAAAAAAGAAAAGAAAGAAAGAAATGGAAGGAGAGCTTCCAGACACATTGATTCCCAAACCAGAGACCTCACTAAAAAGGAAAATTACAGGCCAATATCCCTGATTAACATGGATGCAAAAATTCTCAACAAGATACTAGCAAATCAAATTCAGTATATTAAAAGAATTATTTACCATGATCAAGTGGGATTCATTCCTGGACTGCAGGGCTGGTTCAATCCCTCAAATCAATTAATGTGATACATCAAATTAATAGAGGAAAGGATAAGAATCATGTGACCCTTTCAATAGATGCTGAAAAAGCATTTGACAAAAATAACAGCATCCTTTCTTAATAAAAACCCTCAAGAAAACCAGGATAGAAGGAACATACCTTAATATCACAAAAGCCATGTATGAAAAGCCCAGAGCTAATACAATCCTCAATGGGGAGAAACTGAGACCTTTCCCTCTGATATCAGGAACACGACAGGGATGTCCATTCTCACCACTGTTGTTTAACATAGTGTTAGAAGTCTTAGTCTCAGCAATCAGACAACAAAATGAAATAAAAGACATCCAAATTGGCAAAGAAGTCAAAGTTTCACTTTTTGCAGATGGCATGATACTCTACATGGAAAACCTGAAAGCCTCTACCAAAAAGCTGCTAGACCTGATACATGAATTCAGCAGTCGCAGGATACAAAATCAATGTACAGGAATTGGTTACATTTCTATACACCAGCAATGAAGCAACAGAAGAAGAAATCAATCCAATTTACAATTACACCAAGAACCATAAAACACTTAGGAATAAACCTAACCAAAGACATATGCTGAAAACTATAGAAAATTTATGAAAGAAATTGAAGAAGATACAAAGAAATGGAAAAACATTCCGTGTTCATGGATTAGAAGAACAAACATTGTTAAAATATCAATACTACCCAAAGCAATCTGCACATTCAATGCAATCCCAATCAAAATTCCACCAGCATACTTCTCAGAGTTAGAACAAATGATCCTAAAATTTGTATGGAACCACAAAAGACCCTGAATAGCCAAAGTAATGTTGTAAAAGAAAACCAACATGTAGGCATCACAATCCTGGACTTTAGCCTCTACTAGAAAGCTGTAATTATCAATACAGTCTGGTATTGGCACAAAAACAGACACATAAACCAATGGAATAGAATAGAGAACCCAGAAATGGACCCACAAGTGTATGGCCAACTAATCTTTGACAAAGCAGGAAAGAGTATCCAGTGGAAAAAAGACAGTCTCTTTAGCAAATGGTGCTGGGAAAATTAGACAGCAATATGCAGAAAAATGAAACTGGACCACTTTCTTACACGATACACAAAAATAAACTCCAAATGGACAAAAGACCTAAATGTGAGACAGGAAACCATCACAACCCTAGAAAAGAAAACAGGCAACAACCTCTTTTATGTCAGCCACAGCAATTTCTTGTTCAACACATCTCAAAAGGCTAGGGAAATAAAAGCAAAAATGAACTATTGGAACCTCCTCCATATAAAACTTCTGCACTGCAAAGGAAACAATCAACAAAACTAAAAGGCAACCAACAGAATGGGAGAAGATATTTGCAAATGACATATTGGATAAAGGGTTTGTATCCAGAATCTATAAAGAATTTGCCAACTCAACACCCGAAAAATAAATAATCCAGTGAAGAAATGGGCAGAAGATATGAATGGACACTTTTTGAAAGAAGACATCAAGATGGCCAACAGACACATGAAAAGATGCTCAACATCAAGGAAAAGATGTTCATCATCAGGGAAATACAAATCAAAACTAGGCTGAGATTCCACCTCACAGGGGTCAGAGTGGCTAAAAGTAACAACTCAGAAAACAGATGTTGACGAGGATGTGGAAAATGGGAAGCCTCTTGCATTGTTGGTGGGAATGAAAACTGGTGCAGCCACTCTGGAAAACAGTGTGGAGGTTCCTCAAAAAATTAAAAATAGAACTACCCTAATACCTAGCAATAGCACTACTAGGAATTTATCCAAAGGATACAGGAGTGCTAACTCACAGGGATACATGTACTCCAATGTTTATAGCAGGCTTTCAACAATAGCCAAATTGTGGAAAGGATTTGGAGAACTAAAAAGGTGGTTTGCTTCAGCCATCATCAAGAGTCTCATAGGCCTTTCATTCATAAAGCAAGTTTCATAGACTGTTACATAGAGTCATATCCAAGTTAAGTATCATTTCATTTTGCTGACATAAATACTCATGAAGTCAAGGTAGCACTATTTATATATTAACCAATATATATGTAATTAAAGCCACTATAAACTACTTTAAATCTTTAGTATAAGCTATAGTAACACATTTTAAAAACCAGTTGAAATAGTAACAATATTTTAATTACCTAATTCACAGTATTTGAACATACAATTGCTTTATGGAAGTAGTAATGAGATATTAGAAATGACAGGTACTTGCATTGCAATACAATATTTTATGTAATGCAGTGGTTAACCTGACATATAGTTCTAACAAAACAATAGAGCTATGTTTCACAGGAAAAAAATTGTATTGCTTTAATATTTATTAAAAATTTTTAAAAAGGTTTTTTAATGCTATCTCTTAGTTATACTCCACATGTGGCTGGTGGTTATCATACTGGATAGTGAAGGACTAGAGTATTCTATGAATTCTAAGGCATTTATCCAATGGCAGCTTTGATATTTCCCATTTGAGCTGCCTTAAGCAACAAAAATGACTCAAGCTCATTAATCTGGCTCTATCAGTATGTTCTATTCTTAGAAATGTCATATATGGCTCTTTACCTTTTCCATGCATCAAATAGTTAATGAAAGAAAAAAAGCACAACAAAGCCATTAGTGCAAGTCTTCATTAAAATGTTGTAAATGGGGTGGGGGAGCACCTGGGTGGCTCAGTTGGTTGAGCATTGGACTTCAGCTCAGGCCATGATCTCATAGCTCAGGTTTGTGAGTTTGAGCCCTCCATCAGGCTGTCTGCTGTCAGCACAGAGCCTACTTCAGATCCTCTGTCTCCCTCTCTCTTTGCCCCTCCCCCCTCTCATAAATAAATAAGCATTGAAAAAAAACAAAGATAAAATGTTGCTAACGTTCTAAGATCAGTGCTCTGAAGGGAGCAAATAACTCAAAAAATTCATAAGATAGATTGAGGAAAGTCATTTAAAGTTCAGTTTGTTCCAAGAATTAGGCACTATTCACATTTTCAGAAGGTATGAGGAAGCAGGTTGGTCGGATCACGGGACAGAAAGCAGGACTGGGGTCATGTTTTAGCAAACATTGCTTGGACAATTTAGCTTCAGTGAGAGATTAGGGGTGGGGGGGATGAAGTTGGGACTATAAAAGTTACAACTGAAACTTCCTTTGGCTTTGAAGATCTTTCTCAGTCATTCCCTTAGGCCCTCAGTGGCAACAAGGTTAACATATTTAGGCCATGTGTCAGAGTCCAGACCTTCAACACAAGCTCGGGTTTCTGAGTCTGAAGAACTAGTGAGGTTTGTGATCATAAGAGATGAATGAGTCTAGAGCATTCATCAGTTTCTTATATAATCTTTAGTTTTCTATAGTGATTTCAGATATCCTTTGGGACAGTAGCCATGTGAAAGTGTTCAAGATTTTGGAAAGGACACAACATAGGACTATAATGGAAAAATAAGTAGAATCATTAATAACCCATGAAAGTGTCTGCTTAGCCCTCCAACTATTGTTCCTAGTTCTATTAAGAAAAAAATTATATATGTGTGTGTGTGTGTATACACACACACACACATATATATATCCCAAAACCCAAAATCTATCTGAATTCTTCTTTCTGGATGACCCAGAAAGTCGCACAGAGGCCAGGTGTCCGTTTTCTTTTCGTAAAATAAAACTGTTCTATCATTTATCTTATCAGTCAGATTTTGTCAAAACAGTAAAGATCATCTTTGGAAACCAGGGCATTAGAATTAAAGGAAAAAAAAATCTTAACTTTCTGTCCTTGAAAATTAGCAATCTAAATTTTTTTTTTAATGTTTATTTACTCTTAGAAACAGAGCGTGAGCAGGGGAGGGGCAGAGAGAGAGAGGGAGACACAGAATCCAAAGCAGGCTCCAGGGCCCTGCACTCTCAGCACAGAGCCCCACGCGGGGCTCAAACCCACAAACCACAAGATCATGACCTGAGCCAAAAATGGATGCCCAACCAACTGAGCCACCCAGGCTCCCTGAAAATTAGCAATCTATGAAACTAAGAGGAAATTTTTAAATACATAATAACTTGAAGAAGAAACGTATGACAATTAGTAGACTCTAGAATTCAGGGTCTTTGTCCTGGAATCTTGGGCCAAAGCTATTTATATCTGGAAATCTGCTGCTTTGATGGGAGATTCTTGGGAAACTTCCTCCTGCCTCAACTCTTTTGCTTTGGAGAAATCATGTGAGATTCTCAGCTTTAGATCTCCAAGTAGTGACAACATTCTGTCTTGGCAATGTATATTCTGAAATTGGGAAACATGATCCAGGGATCTATGCCTTGTAACTTTGCAACTGTAACAGCAGTTGATAGTAAGGGATTTGGTTCTGACCACGTTCAAGAACATTTTTATATTGCTGTTGCTTTAAGGAAAACAGAGTTCTGGGCTGAATGTCATGCAGAAATTCCTGTAATTTCTCCTTGGGAAAGCCACCTGTGCCTGTTGGCTGTAAACTTGGAAATACTGCACCAATCAGTTATGGGAGGTGTAATTCCAAATCCCACAGGATGACCAGTGATTTGTTCGTAATATGATAAATTATGATGGGTTTTAGTGGATGAAAATAGAATAGCATAGTTTTTAAAAGCTAAAAGTAATACTTTGGCTATCACTTTTATAGTTCAGATAATTTTACAAGATTTATTCTGAGGGTACTCCATCTTTTTCTTTTGATTTTTAATGATATCTGGGGAAGTTAAGGGCAATGTATTTATTTATAATACATTTGTATATATGGGGGGAGAGATGCCACATCAGAAAATGCTGAGAATGAACAACTTAAATATTCATAGCTGGTTTATGTAGACATTTGTCAGGTTATTTACTAATACCTTGTTATTATAGATATCAAAACTGGAGTTGGTGTTTGGATATATTTGTACTTCCTAATCTCTATGTTCTGGATGAACAATCCTTCAGATGTCCTCATAAACTCAGACATTTATTATGAGTTGTCATATCTAAGATATTTTAGTGCTTCAGAGTAAACTTAACTGAAAGACAGTAAGGGAGAGTAATATAATGAGTTATATTTTGTGACAGAGAATTACTCATAATTATGCATCAGGTAAGTCTCAAATATATGCACCATAATTAAATTCTGAGTATGTTTTCTTGATATTTTTCATGGGCATTAAATTAGAGATTACACTTAAGTGGGTGATTGTATTTAAATTATTATGTAATTTTTATTTAACTGATGGATGCTGTCCTCTTTAAAATAGAAATAGGACTGGGGCACCTGGGTGGCTCAGTCAGTTAAGCATCCAACTTCAGCTAAGGCATGATCTCATGGTTTGTGAGTTCGAGTCCCACATCGGGCTCTGTGCTAACACCTCAGAGCCTGGAGCCTGCTTCGGATTCTGTCTCCCTCTCTCTCTCTGCCCCTCCCCTGCTCGTGCTCTGTCTCTCTCTCTCTCTCAAAAATAAACATTAAAAAAATAAAATAAATAAAATGAAATAGGACTGAAAAGACAGTATTATTTTTATTATATGTAAGAACAGAAATATATTCAATTAATACTTTGATGCATCCATATGCTATTGTGACTACTGCATGTCTGCAGCTCTTTGCTCCATTTGTGGTAGATATTCATAGTATATTCAAACATAGTTCTATTCTTTAATATATTTTACATTTTTTTTTAAATCTGTGAACAAAACACAATTAAATTCAAAGCCAAGATTTAACCTATGGAAATGTATACTTTTCATTAAAGGTTGTGAAAATGTAATTATTACTGGTATTCTTTGGTTTCCTTCTTTCATTTTTTTAGAAATAAAGTACAGGACCACATTTAATATTTTAGTGAAGTCTTAGGTGCAATATATTTGTAATCTTATCCACCTATATCCAAATCCTCTGCTTAATTCCATCTTTCATCTAACTTACAAAATTTCCATTACCTTTATATTCCTAATTCCAAAAATGAGCTCAGGGAAAAGGTGACAATATCTTGAATTCTATTCTATTAATAATAAACTAGCTTATGTTGATATAAAATTTTCATTTAAGTTTCTTTTATTTGATAATCATGACAACTTTGTGAGAAATAATCATAGCAGAAAACTGAGCTTGACAGAAGAATGACAGAATTTTCCCAAGTTCCAAATCTGTAAGGCCCAAAGTATGAACTGAGGTTTCCTGTTTCAATATATCCCTCATTTCATTTTAGGATGCAGAAATGTTCAGGTGGCAAGATCAGAGGGCAGGACTGAGACAAGTGCATCTAAGTAAGGGTCTCACAGTCTTAGTCACAACAGTGCCCAAGCAGTTTTGAATATTTTGGGTCTCCTTCTCCGTATGTCTGCACTCACCACTGTTTTCAAGGGGTATCATAATAAAATGCAAGTTAAATGTTCAAGGAAAAGGCAGCACCTCAAACCAATGTCATCTAGATGAAGTTATTGTGGTTCCTATTTTTGGTTTATAAACTAGTTTCCCACAGAGGAGCATGTGGAAGCAATAGGACAACTATCACTAGGGTGAAAGTATAATACTAACTAAATAGATTCAAAGGGATGTCTCTAGTTGGCAGGTATGTTTGCTGAGATACTCAGATCTGATACAGGGTATCACTGGGTGCACTTGGGATGCCTCTTCTGGACTTTCTCCACTTAGGTGAAGCTTTTGCTAATGTTCCCAGGAAAATCACTTCAACCTCCCCCTTCCCAGTCAGACCATGATAGTACTTTGTATATATCTCTATTAAATATGTTAGCCTGTAGGGAATCTCACCTTTCTCCCAGTCCTCCTTTGTTCTGCCCCCAAATAGGAGTATGCCTCTCACTTCTTCAAGTACTGTGACCTGTGATTCGTGTGTGCTTTAGCCTCACAGGAGACTTGTTTTCCCTTGAAACCTAGAGCAATGGAAGGCTTGGGAAGATTCAGCATTACTCTTGTCTGCCTACTGAGATCTTTCCTTCTGTGCCGTCTCAAAAATGAGAAGCACTGAGACTGATCCTCCTTCTTCAGAGCTCTGGTGTCTAGGACAAAAGCCAAAGACCAGTTCTGTGCAAGGCAAGGGGAAAAATATTTGCTGGCTCTCTTCTTGCAGTTGCATCTTCTTTAAGGATTGTAAGCTCTTCTTGAACAAACCTTTTCTCACCAACATGGCAGTGAAATATGAAGAGCTAAAGCACAGGTGTATATTTGGAAAGAAATGTCAAAAGAAAACATCTTGCCTAAAACAGCTCACTGTCCTCAGAAGAAGTTTCTGTGTGGTCCAATCATGCCTTGGTTTAAACAGAGGTGTAGGCCAAAGCCTCAAGTAGAAATAGTCTAGTTTTCTGTTTATTAACCACATACTTTGTCCATCTCTTTTTTGAGACCCTAAATAAGTAATAAGTGGCTTACTGAGGATAATGTTCAGTGATTAAGAAATCTGAGTCTGGCTTTTATCTTTTGATGTCTTTACTCTCCCATATCAGGTTTGTCATATCATGGTTCCTTTTTCATAAATTTGTCTTCTCCGCTAATGTAAACTCCTTGAAGTCATGGACCATTTTTTATTCACATTCTCTTCCCATGTTATCTTATCACCTAAGCAGGCATTTGATGATTTCTGAACAAAAAGATGAAAGGAATAACAAAAGTACTACAGGACAAGCCACTCAGACAACCTAGAAAGCATTTGAAAGAATAAACTACCACTTGAATGTTCAATTCACATAAAAGCAATGTTGAAATCACGTGGTTTGTAAAGTATGACATAACAGGCTTAGTGTCAGTTTCTTTCTACTTTTATACTATATGAACACTTCACATAAAATAATTAACTAACTGAAAAGTGTATGTAATATGTGAAAATGAAGTAAATTCCTTATCAGTCTCTGAACATTTCCTGTCCAGCTTACATCTCTCAAGTTTGAGCTGTGGACACAATTTATGGAGTCTTTTTCAGAAAATATTAACGAGGGAGAATAGATCTATACCAGACATTTTATTTTTTAGATATAAGTTACAAGGGTGCCAGATGGTGAGTCTTCTTTTGTCATTCTCTAAAATAATATTGAAAGATACATGCAAGCTTTGTTCTAGGCAAAGTGAAATTTAGGAGATAAAGTGAATATTAAGAAGAGTAGTTCTAACTTATTATGACTTTATCTAGTGGCTTATGAAAGAGGAATTCTGAAGAGCTTTGTAAAAATGAAAAACTCAATGACTTCTCTGATTGTTTACTTCACCTTTTTTCTTTGGGTAACATTGATTATTTTGGATGTTTGTGCATGGCAGTTTTAATTCATTTAATGAAAATAATATTTATCTCTGGGACATCATCTTCTGTTTAGCATCATGATGTAAACAAAGATTATGAACTTGGCATAAATACAAGTGAGGACTGCAATTTACCCAGAAACAAAACACTACTTTGTCAACCTGAAAAGCAAAGCATTTATTGCAAGCTGTAGGGGAAAAGAGGCTTAACTGTTATAGTATTCATTCACCTAATTTGTATTCAATAACAAATGTCTTTTTTTTTATATATATTTAATGAAAGTGTAAGCATTGATATTTTAAAACAGAGTCCCTGATTTTCCTCTCATTTGTTATGGCCCTTCAGCTATAAGAGAATCAGTAAACAATGAGGCATAATATTAACATTTTAGATTATGTTTAAAATTATTATTCAGCTGGCCTAGATCTGTAAGTGTAGGTGGTAATTTTGCAATAATTGTGTTATGTTTCCAGCCTGATAGGTTGTTCTCCCTCTGTGTGATTCAGTTAATAAGTGTTATTTCATGATTCATTCTTTTGCTCTGGAAGTTCTTGAGTTGGCTCCTGTTACTACTAAATGCTGATTCAGTTAGACATCGCTATGTTGGATTGGCTCTAAAATGACTTGTTGCAGTTTGGAACAGTGGATGGGACTGTGAGATTGTTGTCATATTAATTTATCTTACACCCTGGCATTTAACCCCAAATAGCAATCTTAATCATGTCCCAAAACAGCATTGGTAGTTTAATTATTTCAATAAAAGATACTTTAGGGGGGGTACCTGGGTGTCTCAGTCAGTTAGGCATCCACCTTCATCTCACGTCATAATCTCATGGTTCGAGTGTGAGTTTTAGCCTCACCTCGGGCTCTCTGCTGTCAGCACAGAGTCCACTTGGGATCCTCTGTCTCCATCTCTCTGCCCCTTCCCCTACTCATGTGCGCACGTGCGCTCTCTCTCACTGTCTCACAAAAATAAATAAACATTAAAAAAAATTTAAAACAGATACTTCAGGGCAAGAGGAATTGCACTGCTAATCTACAAAGTCTACTTTGTACTGTTATTAAGGACCTTCTATGTGGGAAATCACTATTTTCTCCTACTTCTTGTTTCTCATTTAGATTTCTAATCTATTTGTGGAAGCTATCTTATTAGCAACTGCCATGTAAGATCAATATTCAAATTTTGAAATTATTTCCTTTATTCTCCAAGTCTTGGTATTCATAAAATGCATAATAACCAAACTCTATATTATCATGTCATAGCTAATTTGTCATTTAATATGGAATAAAAGAAATAAACACCAGCCTTACAATAGACATTATTTATCAAACAGTAACTCCTATTAATGTCCCTTGTTCTAAGGAACTTTAAAGGAAAGCCAGATGCATTAATATCAGGCACAAGAATATTTTCTTTAGGTTAAGAGGCTCAAGCTTCAATTCTCTCAAATCTAACATTCAATGGAAGCATGAGTAGAACTATGTCCCGAACATACTGTTGGTGTTTCTTATCCAGGCTTGGAGTCATAAACAAAAGAAGGAGAAAAAATAAGGGGAGAAAGAGGAGGAGCAGGTAGGGGGAAGAGGAGGAAGGAAAATGAACAGAGATCAGGTGACCACAATGAAAATTCAACCATCCATCACTTCTAGATAATTACATAATGTGTGTATGCATGCGTGTGTGTGTGTGTGTGTGTGTGTGTGTGTGGTGAGCATGTACACAAGCTCATGTCTGAGTTTGTGTCCATAAGGGCTGTAGTGGAGTATAATGGGGAGATTAAAAATAAAGTATATGATTTCTGATATAACACTTGTGAGAATACTATTTCTGTCTGACTTAGGTGCATGATTCTGACAATAATTTGAAAAAAAAAAAAGTGTTGAGGCTGCAAACTATAGTTGAAAAAGGGAGCTTAGGATCTGTTCCTGCAATACAAAACTAGGTATGCCTGACTCTTCTTATCATTACCTAGTTCTATTTAGATACAGCGGACATAACAGCAGTGTGTGTAATGTTGAAATGCATCTGAATACATTTTATGAGGCAACCATTGGGACCATACTTTACCATTCTACACAATTCGTTGCTACCTTGATCTCAGTTGGGATTGCTAAAGTTTCATAAATTAGTCTTTTTCAAGTTATAAAAAGAGTATCTTGAAAATATGCATACATGTTTTTGACATTTTTCTAACATAAATACTGTATTATAGAAGTTTTAAAAAAGAAAATATATATAACCATGAAAATGATCTGTAGTTAAAAAATGCAAAGCTTATCACAAAATTATGTTGACAATCATGTGTTCTCACATTTATAACCAGTTTCTTAATAGGATTTCAAAAACGTTGAAGATTCTCAGGTTTCATAAGTTTCTGCAATTATTTTATTTTTTATAAATTAAACAATGTTTCAGCAGAGAAAGTGAATGAGTAACCTGGAAGTCTTTTAAAATTATTCTTCTAGGGGCAACTGGGTGGTTCAGTCAGTTGAACAGCTGATTTCAGCTTCAAGTCATGAGCCCAGGTCATGATCTCATGGTTCCTGAGTTCAAGCTCCGCATCAGGCTCTCTGCTGTCAGCACAGAGCCCACTTTGGATCCTGTCCCCCTCTCTCTCTGCCCCTCCCCCACTCATGCTCTCTCTCAAAAATAGGTATTTAAAAATGAAATGAAATAATTCTTCTGTATCATATGAATTTGACTTTTAAAGCGTTCAATTCTGTTTCAAAGCTTATTTCAGGTATTTCTAGTTTTTAGAAAATGTTTGAGTCTTTTATGTTTTAAAATTAATACAGATACCCAAAAAACGAGAGTACTTCATTTGCGTTTGGTATGCCAGTTGAAAGCTTAGTGTTTACAGTGCACTTACATATTTTAATACAAACCCACACATCTTGCTTACACTACCAAAAAGATAAAAGATGGAAAGAAACTGGGTAATGGCATAAAATACTCAGAAACATTAATGAGACACATTAATAAAATATAAAGGCAGAAGGGCTTAGGAATAATGAAAGAGCCCCTGAATATAGAGATAAGGCCCATGCGAATGTGTTGGACGACAGTTCGGTGGACCTGAAAGTCTCATACTGAGCTGTTCTGTCATCACACTTCTCTTCATTTTTCCCAGCCAGGCTTCTCACTGATCTGCCTCTTTAGTCATGGGCCTAGTTGTTCCTCATTTCCAGCCATGTTCTCTTTGCTTCTACTCCAAAAATAAAAAGAAAGCATATACCTGCTTGTAACAGATTTTCTAAATATATAATCAAATTCAATGTACCTTTGAGCTCAGTAGGAAAAAACAGAATACAAATAGAAAACAGAAATTGAAAAAAAGAAAAGAATACCTGTATTTGTCTTTTTTCTACTTATCACAAGATTTGCCCGAGTCTGTTATTTCTGGCTCAGTTTCTGTACTTGGTATAGGACAGAAAGCTTGAACTGTTAGCCATGAGTTAAGTTCTATCCTAGAATTTTAAGTTACTCTTTTGATGGGCACTTGATGTCTTCCAGCTTTAGTATTCTCATAGGGAAAACAGGGAGAGTAATGTTTCTTATGACACAATGTTAGAAGTTAGTATGTGGCTGTATGCAAAAACACTTGGAAAATATTTGGTTTCTGTAGTGGGTTGAATTGTGTTCCCCCACCCCCACAAAAGATATATTCAAGCTTTAACTTCCAGTACTGGTGAATGTAACCTTATTTGCCAATGTGTAAAGTTAAAGATCTTAAGATAAAGTTATTGTGGATGTAGGGTAGAACCTAAATCCAATGACAGATGTACTTAGAAAAAAAAAGGGGGGAAATATGACACATCAGGGGAGAATATCACATAAAGACAGAGGCATAGATTGGAATTATGTATGAATCCCCAAAACAAGGAATGCCAAGGGTTTCTGGCAGCCACTGAAAAATAGAAGAAAGGCATGGAAGGGATTGTCTGTCCAAGCATCCAGAAGGTATTAACACTGTCAACACCTTGACTGTGGACCCGTGGCCTGCAGAACTGTGAGAGAACAAGTTTCTGTTGTCTATGCTGTCCACTTTGTGATTATTTGTTACAACAGCCCTAGAAAACTAATACAGTCTTCAAAATTGATTCTCCATGATTCTCTTGTTTTTCTATGAACATACAAATTTTCAGGGGTGATACTTAGTCAGTGTGCTGCAATATGGCCATATCACTTAAGTGTGGCTGGCATTGATTGGTTTAGTGCTCAACTCTGATAAGTTTTTGCCTGTGCTATAATTGTTATTACATATTTAAAATATCACCTTTCTATGGCATATGAGCAAGAAAGTCTCTTAAGATTTTTTTCCAAGACTAAAATTCTGTGACCTTTAGGCTGGACTCCAGCTACTCTAAGGCAGCCTCATACTACATGCATTAATTAGCTTGGCATACTACATGCATTAATTAGTGTTCTAGGTATTTATGGGAAGAGAAAAATGAGTAAGACATTTCATGTTCTTACAGATTTTAAAGTCTAATTAGAAGGTGAGATATGTCCACTTGAAAGTGTAACAATAAACAGTAGCAAATTATAAATGTCATCCAGGAGGCAGTGACAAAAATCAATTCCTGATTTCATTGTTCATTATGGACATAGACTAAGACCTTGCAATAGGCTATAGATACCAAGATGTACTCATATAATGCATATGGCATTTCCTTTGCAGGTACATATATTGGTAAACATTCTCCCCAAACATATACCTTAGGAAAATTAGGCAAGAGCTGTTGATAGTGAATTTTTGTCTCTAGCTGGATAGTATTTACTAGTAAAGAAATTAATATTTTCTATTCTTGAAAAGTATAATTTTCCCCTAATGAAATCTCTTTATTTATTGACTATTCCTTCTACAGAAATTAAAAATATAATTTTATATTTAAAATATTTTTTGATATTTACTTTTTTAAATATAAGATTTTAAGGTAAAAATGCATAAAAGAAATAGACATGTTTGCCTGTATGTACAACTTATTGTCTTTCTTTTTGCTTCCCTCTAAGAACTAATTATCTAAACTGTGCTTACTTAAAGATATTCTTGCTTCATAAAGTAAAAGGAAACAAAATCAATGATTTTAAAAGAATACAGCTATTATCTATCCTGAAAAAAGTGGGGGAACAAAAGGACAATTAGCAACTGTCTTACTCAATTTGGGTTGCTATAACAAATTACCTTAGTCTGGGTGGCCTATGCACAACAGGAATTTATTTCTCACAGCTCTAGAGGCTGAAGGCTGAAATCAGGGTTCCAGCATGGTCGGGTTCTCATGAGAGCCCACTTCCCAGTTCCTAGATGACTGTTTTCTCATTGTTCTCTCACATGGCAGAGAGGAAAGAAAAGCAAGCTTTTTCTTGACTTTTATAAGAACCCTAATCCCATTCATGAGGGCTCTACTCTCATGACCTCATCTATCCTAATTACTTCCCAAAGGCCCCACCTCCTAATACTAATATCATCCCATTAGTAGGTTTCAACTTATGAATTTGGAGGGATGAAAATATTCAGTCCATAACAGAAAAGCTCTGTGAAATAATTTTTTAAATAAATACTTATTATTTGGTGGAGAATTCTCTAAAAATATACAGTAAATACATCTCTGTATTTTGTCATTTTTAGGCCATGAAAAGTACCTGAGAAATTATGTTTTCAGTTTTTTTTTAACTGGTAAATATGCTCCAAATAATATGTGCTTCTGATTTCTGTAAAGCACATAAATATTAAAAATTTGTAGTTATCTACTTGACAAACTCTTATTGAAATTCATGTGGAAAGGAAAAAATGCATAGCAAAAAAAATAAGAAAAATACCCTTGTATTATGCTGTGGTCTCAAGTAGGTCTGAGTCCAACTTTTCAGTTCCTTCCACGTGAGACCAATCTAATGTGGCAAAATTAAATTTTAGGCTCTTTAGATAAGAGCCTCTTTATTGGGCACATTAATTATAATGTGAAAATGGTATAAACTATCTCTTTAATTCCATTTACTCCAAAAGTGCTGAGAGGCTGTGCAGCTCATTGATGAAGCCTGCTAGAGTATGGACTCTTTTCCATCTAAAACAGCATCTTTTTATAGATCAAACATTTATTTTTTTTTTAATTTTTTTTTTAACGTTTATTTATTTTTTGGGGACAGAGAGAGACAGAGCATGAATGGGGGAGGGGCAGAGAGAGAGGGAGACACAGAATCAGAAACAGGCTCCAGGCTCTGAGCCATCAGCCCAGAGCCCGACGCGGGGCTCGAACTCACGGACCGCAAGATTGTGACCTGGCTGAAGTCGGACGCTTAACCGACTGCGCCACCCAGGCGCCCCTAGATCAAACATTTAAAACAGATTCTAGACATACAATTTTCTGTGTTACCTAGCAGTTATTCATCCACCAGTAATATTCAAGAGCAAGATTTTTCTCAGATGGTGTAGTCTGTGGAAAACAAACAAACAAAACACTGTATAGAGTTGCCCCCCCGACCTGACCCAGAGGCTCAAGATTTTCACCTTTCATGGAGAAAGAGCAAGGAATAATCTAATGTTCTGGCTGCACCAAATGCTATTCTTTATTATTATCTCTATTTATCTTCCTGAAGGGTCCCCTGCATGAATGCTTCTACTCTTTTTGTTCAGGCCAGCGGTTCTCAGCCATAAACATCATAGTAGAATCACCTCCAAAACTTGTAAGCCTCTCGAGATCCAGGCTATATGCCAAGCCAATTAAAGCAGAATCTTGGGAGTGAGATCTAGGCAACAGTTAAGTTTTAAAATACACAGTTTTTTTTCATTGTGCAGCTGGATTATTTTCCCTATTCTTTTTTTTTTCAAAATTAAAAAAAAAATTTTTATTTATTTTTGAGACAGAGATAGAGCATGAGCAGGGGAGGGGCAGAGAGAGAGGGAGACACAGAATCTGAAGCAGGCTCCAGCACAGAGCTGTCAGCACAGAGCGCAATGCGGGGCTCAAACCCATGGAGTGTGAGATCATGACCTGAGCTGAAGTCACACACTCAACCAACTGAGCCACCCAGGCGCCCCTATTTTCCCCATTCTTGTAAAGTATTCACCATACTCTACAGAGCATATTCACATAAGGCTTTGATTTAAACACAAAGGATCAGATGCAGCAAGAAATAGAGTGCAGGAAGCCATGGAGTTCCAAGAGACATTCTATAATGTGACCTACCCAGGGCCCTTTCTTTTGCACACCCAGGACCACACTGCCTCTCTGACTTGAACCCATCAAGTTCCTTGTGAGAAATCATGCCTTTGGGAGAATTCCTGAAAAGGACCACAGTATTTAAAGCCTTTTAAAGAATCAAGCAAGGCTGATCAAATGGGTGAGGCCAGTTGCAGACCATTCCCTAACATTGCCAGGAGACTTTCCGATCTTAAAGAGCACATCATAAATTCCATTGCACTTATTTTAGCCAAGAATAAAAAAAAAAAAAAAAAAAAAAAACCCAGAAACCTAGGCTTTGCCAGAGATAAAGCTAGAGCTATCTTGGTCAAGCCGTAAACCAACTCTATGTTTACAGCAGCTGAGATTGAACCTGCTGATCTTGGGTTCACTGGATGTGATTCCCTTTGCTTTTCTCACCAAGAATATCATACCATTTGCCTTTTATCTTAGAGAAATTCCCCAAAATTTGAATTCTTCTGAATGCACACTTTTTATATTTTCTAGTACTCTCATGGCTTGCTTTCTTCTTGCTTTTCTTGCTTTTTATTAACATATTTTACATTCAGTGGAATTTTAGCTTGACTAGAAATGGAATTTTAGGTTGACTCAATCTCTGATATAGAACCAGAATTGCTCCTTTAATATTGGTTTATTTACACTTATTTCTTTAATCATTCTTTTATTGTAAATCATGACCACTAAACATCATGAGATTACATCTACATCAGTCAGTTGATTCAAAATTGCAACATTTAGTAGACCAGCAAGATATGAAATATGTAATCGAATAAAAACAATCTAGCATATAGGTGATAAGTGTCTCATGTTTTGACTTACCTAATTGTTTTTTAATTTCAATTTGTATAATGTTCTTCTGCAGAAATACATTTCCCTCTGGCTGAAAGTTTTAAATCCGACCTAATTACTTTACTATTGTTTAGCTTCACAATCAAGACATTTGAGCAGGTTTCTTGACATTAATTACTCTTAAAATCAACAGTTCAGTATGTATAAAGGGGTCTGGGTCTAATTTTCTTCTTTTGTCATCATTTAATGTAATATGTTTAGAAACACAGAGACTATAATATATTAGCAGTAATCTTTGCCCCTTTAGAAATCCGAAGTATCATTTTATTATATAACCTATTTCTTCCTTTTAATCACAATTTTCTATCACCCTGTGGATTAAAGTCTATAGTCTCTGTACCAAAATGTCTCTTTGACAGTACATTTTAAGACATTTTTCCAGTGTGTTTGTCTTCTCAAACAGCCACTTGGTTGAAGTAATTTAGCATATCATTTCCTTACCACTAAAGTTATCTTCCTATCAATGACCTATGGGACATTTTATGGGAAAGTTGGAAGTACTATATTGTTGTAAACTTCTCATTAAATTATCTGGTTCACCAAAACTGTATTTAATTAATGCATTTTTAATATTCTGAATGCTTCAATGAATTAGGAAAGTATCAAAGAAAAAGTACTAACCACTAATATTTTATAATTGGCCAAAAATGTAACAACCTAGTTATCACAATCCATGCTTGCTATCATGTTTAATAGGAAAAAAAATCACTATGTAATGCTTATAGAGAAGATATCTGTCTCCTGTGAGTCCATTTTACAAAGATTTTTGAAGAGGTAAGAAATGTTAAACACTTTAGCAGCTTTGTTTTGTGCCAATTCTGAGTGTAATGAAAGCATGAGCCATTTTCAAACCTATGAGTCATCCTTTTATACTATTGGCTTTAAAATTCAAATATTGAAACAATTCATTAGCCTAATAATATTGTAAACTTCTCTTCAAGTTTTCAAACATTAGTTTTTCTCAGCTGATTTCTCTAGCCATGTTTTTTTGAGAAAAATAACCAAATCACTTTATTGCCCTGGTAGCTTAATTTCTGCCATTGCTGCTAGGATTAATTTTATGTTCCTCTTTCAAACCTGGACTTTGGAAATGTGACAGTCAGTCTAGTACGATTTATGACTGTAAAAGTGAAGCTGCAATCTTAGTTATTTGTAATTGTGGTTAAAATGTCCATCAATGAGTAAAACATAATGGAGTTATCAGCTCAAAAAATACATAGGACTTAAAGAACACTTTGTAAAAAGTGCTATGAAAGGGCCTAGATCTTAACAATAAGGTCAGGATTGAGGGAATTCATGTTAAGAGATTAAGTAGAACTGCTCTTGACTTCTTCCTCCGTGGCTGTGTCAATATTCCATATGCATTGCTTAAGTAGTGAATTAGAGAGCTATAGAAATATAAGATAAAATGATAACCTTCAGTTTTCCCTGGAGACTATATTGACCTTTTTCTAGGCTTTAAGCTCATTTTATTCTTGTTAATGTTTAATTCATATAGCAAATGAACGAAAAGGTAAAGCTTTCAGATTTGTAAAACATCACCGAGCATTGCATAATGAAAAGGAAACCTGACTTGGTTACTTTCTCTGATTTTAATATTGAATTGAGTCCATTTAGGAGCAGCAACCATGGCATTGTCGATCTGTGAAAAGGTGAGGCAAATGTCTTGCCAATTATCTTTGCCATGCCTTTCAGTTCCTAGCTCATATATATGTGTGATCATAATCTCAAATTATTTCCTTCTAATAACTATACCAAGAGAGTGAGATATATTTGAATAGTCAGTTGTTAGAAAAGTATTAAAAATAACTGTGAGAACAAGAAGCACATAATTAACAAGTTGGATTGTGCTCACTGAAAGAGAATCTCTAAGCCTCAGAATATCTTTAAAAGAATAGGCGTAATAGCATGTTCTTATTCAAGGAAGTGAGCAATGACTTTAGGGAAATTTTTGAACTGTGATGAAAATATAAAGATAATTATTTTCTTTTCCATAGTTTCATCTGTCTTCCAAATATTATAAATACTGAGAATTTAAATAACTGGGTACATAACAACCTGTCTCTTCTCAAAATGATTGACCACTCTAAAATAGTGTGGGCATGGCAACAGTCAGCCCCATCCATGATGAACTGTCTATGGTACCCATAACCACTGGCTTCTGCTTTAAGAAGTGAGAAAGGGAACCAAATATGTAATCAGAGGTTACTCTGGGTTCAGCTTCTTGTCAGGTATATTAAATGTATTGAGTAATTAATTGCAGAGAAAAAAATCTGTGAGATAGAATATAACCTTCTTTAACAGATGATGACACTGAGTCTCTAAGGCTCCTGTAATTTACATTAGTGTAAAAGGCAGAATTGAAAGTTATACTAAGTTCTTTTTGTTCCACAGCTATATTGCCCAAAACTTGATCTTGAAATAAAATATTGAATAATTAATTAAATACTAAATGAATTGCCCTAGGGTAATTACTGAGGATGATTTAGAGGGATAACTCAATTTACAGAAAATCTATTTTCTTTCTTTCTTGCTCACTTTCATGGCTCATCCTAATACTTGATACGGGGCTATAAAGATGAAAAGAGAAAAATTACAGTAAATATACAAGAAAACAGCAATGACATCAGTTGGTGTTTCTCCTAACTCTGTTAGGAGAGTTCACAGGTAAAAGATCTTCGGATTATGGATTGAATAAATCTGTAATATTTGGTGTTTACTTACCAGAGAAAACTACAAGAGGGGAGTCACATACATTACTGGAGAGCTCGGCCTTCTGTCCTTGGGAACCGAGGCAGACTCATTCATTTTTGCTCCCTAAGCTGTTCCTTCTGAAATCAGAAAGTGAGTGTGAAGGAGACTAAAAGAGCTGATATTTCTTTAGGACATCATGGGAGATAAGTTTCAACAATACTATAATATACAATAATTGTCAGACTCTGCTATTAGCACAACATTATTATAGTTCCACTGTACAATTAGCAACTGCATGCTTTTCTAGTCTGCTATCATTCATCATCTATCAAAATGCCAACCTGTCTTCCATCTATCTAATCTAGTACCGAAATCACCAATGCCTCTGTGTGGCTCCCCGTTCTGATTATCCCCCCACTGTTAGCCACTTTTTGGAATGTCTTAACTGTGCTCTTTGGAAATTCCTTATGTCCTCAACTTCTTGACTGAAAACTTGCCAACATTGGACACAATGGAAACTCGACTCCCCATCTATACACTTCTACCTCTCATGTCAGTGTTCTTGAAAATTTCCTCAGTATCTGAGTGTGTTGTCCCATTAGCCACAGTATTCCACTCCTTTCTTAATTCATAAAGACATGGAATATCTTGTAGAACAGTAGACCAGGTTTGAAAAATGTACTTGAACACAAATTCCATGGGTAGCCATGGGAATCTCAGTAGCGGTCTCTACATCTTTCATCCTTGATTCCCTAATAGTTCTGTAATCTCCCATGTACTTCTGGATGAATTTTTTTGCTTACCAATTCAAGTGACATAACGCATGATTATTTCACATTTCCCAAACTGTTACATTATCATTTAAGAGCCTGGCCAATCTGGAATGAATGTAATTTCCTAATTCCCAAAGTAGAAACTTTGATTCAGCTAGAGTGCATGTTCTATGGTCTAATCTCTATGACTGACCAGGATGAGATAGACTGGCATTCTGTACATAAAGTTGTCTAGAGCTATATGAATGCAAAGAGAGTGAAAGGCAATCTCCAAGTGGTGAAGCTAGGCATACATCTTTATAGCATATCAGTACTTAATGAGCACAGAGTAGTTTTCTAGAATTGTATCTCAGTTTTTCACATATTCTCACTGTTTCTCAAGGGATCATCTGCTTCCTACGTCACTGATTAATGAGGCTTTCTCCTCTCCCACACATAAACTCTCTTCCATTGATTTGTATGGATCTTCCATCGATTTGCTTCTTCAACAAGCAAAAAATTTGGACAGGTTACAAACTGAGTTTATGAATTGAGCATCACCCTGATGATATCAAATCTGATGAAATAGCGCAAAAAAAGAAACGCAATAAAATGCCTCTAGTGACTAGAAATGCAAAGTACAAAATAAAACACTAGTCTATTTGAGATATTTAAATTTCTCCCTTTCCAGAGAGAGAGAGGCAAACAGAGAAACAGGCTTTTAACTATGGAGAATCAACTGATGGTTACCAGAAAGGAGGTGGGTGAGGAGATGGGTTACCTAGGTGATGGGAATTCAGGAGTGTACTTGTAATGAGCACTGGGTGATGTATAGGGTTGAATCACTATATTGAAAACCTGAAATTAATATAGTGTATGTTAACTAAAATTTAAATTAAAACAAATAAATTTTTATTTATTTTTTATTTAATGTGTTTTTTTTACATTTATTTATTTATTTTTGAGAGAGAGACAGAGCACAAATGGGGGAGGGGCAGAGAGAGACAGAGACTCAGAATTCGAAGCAGGCTCCAGGCTCTGAGCTATCAGCACAGAGCCCAATGCAAGGCTTGAACTCACAAACCGTGAGATCATGACCTGAGCCGAAATCGGACGTTCAACCAACTGAGCCACCCAGGCACGTCAAAACTTAAATAAATTTTAAAGAACTTTTAACAAAAAATTTTAAATAAATTTCTCCCTCTCCTTTTCAGGGCTCAAGTATCAGTTTAAATATATAGGCTTCCAATTCTATTGTTTACTAAATTCACACTTTAGCACCAGATCCTAACTTCTCTATCCTATACAAGTCACTACTCAACAATGCCCCTTCACCCCACTCTGCACAACATGTATTCTTTCTTCCATAGTGGATCATTTTATCAGCATAGAGACATATTATTCCTCCTGTCTGAATAAATAAATAAATAAATAAATAAATAAATAAATAAATAACCAGATAAACAAAACTGTAAGTATTTTTAGCCCCACTTCCTTCCACACACTACCCCAGAGCAAAATTCTTCAGAGCAGTTGTTTATAATCATTATTTCTAATTGCTGTCCACTCATTCTCTCTGAAACCACTCTACTAACAATCTTAACAGGGGAAGTGGTGTTCCCCATTCTGCTATCACTGATGGTAAATTCTCAGTTTTCATCCTATCTGTCTATGAGCACTTCTGAAAACAAGGAATGCCTATTCACTTCGTTTCCTTGACACCTCTATCTCATCTTTCCTCTACCCTGCTAATTTTCCTCCTCACCTTCTTTTGTTAGACCTACTCCATTCTCCAAACGCATATCATAAAGTGTCATTGGTTCCATTATTAGCCCTAATTTCTATCTACAGTCCTTTGGTGATTTTATCCTTTCTCAAGGCTTTAAACCCTTTCTTACATGACTACAACTCTAATGACAACTTCTACATGATTACAACTTATTTCTATCCAGGATTGCTCTTAACAAATCAGACTCAGTTATCCAAACCATTTGTACAAAATCTCTACTTTGTATCTATTAGGCAGCTACAATATAACTTATCCAAAATCACTCTTCTGATTTTTACTCTCTCCAGACTAACCAGTTGCTTTTCAAGCTTTCCCCCCTCTCAGTTAATTTCACTTCCATTCCTCTAGCTTAAAGCCTTTTATCTATGTGCCTCATGTATGATATTTCACCAAATTCTGTCAGCTCTACTTTCAGAACATTAAAAATCTCATGACTTCTCACCACTTTCTCTTCTTCCAGCCTGGTCGAAGCCTCCAACAACTCTTGCTTAGATTAGAATTGCTTTTGACCAATTTTCTGATTCCACTCATGCCCCCTACTGTTTATTTTTAGTCAAGCAGTCAGAGTGATCATTTTAAAATAAAAATCAGATCATCGCACTTTCCTACTCAAAACTTTCCAGTGGGTTTATGACTTGCTCAGAATAAAAGTCACTGTTATTTGCCAACTCATAGTGATATGCCCTGATTCGAGAGACCCCCCGAAAACAAACCACCAGAGTCCAGAATCAAAGCCAAGCGGCAAGGGTCGTTTATTGCAGGTTCGAACCCGGTCCTCCGCGCATTCGTTGTCGGTGACGCTAAGAGGCCCTGAGTAAGGATCTTTCAGCTTCTTTTATAGACAGGCACAAACAAGTTAGGGGTATTTTTTAGAGGTTACAGAGCTGTTGTTGGTTGACATTTAAATTTGAACGCTCAGCAGAACTTGATTGGTTCCCGCCTTTATTTCAAACCATTCAGCAGAACTTCATTGGTTCCCGCCTTTATGTCAGACTACAACCGGGCACCCCCTGGCTGGTTTCGGGAACGGGGTGGGGGTGGGGGGGGGGAGGGGAGGTCTTTTCTTTGCAGTTATGAGTACACCTGGTAATTTTTCTCTTAGTCTCTCAATAGATAGCCTGTTCACCTGTGACCTTATTTCCTCTTTCTTATTATCAGCATTTCTTATTCCTTGCCCCTGTTTTATTTTTCTCCATATCAGTTTTGAAGTGATACATTATATATTTTACTTATTAATTTTGTTTATTTTCAGTCTTCCTTACTACAGTATATTAATTCCATGAAAACGCCTCTTCTTGTGAATCTTGCTTTCTGCTGTATCCCCAGCCCTCAAAGTAGTTGGAACATAGCAAATCTAAAAATATCTGCTGTGTGATGAAAAATATATTGCCTGTGTTTTCTCTGTGTGGAAAGCCTGTGAACTCAGCTAGTTCCCTCCTGTTTTTCTTTCCCTACCATTAGTGACTATTAGAAACTTCAAGTAAGACCCCACTACTTTAGAATTTAGACAGAATTTGGTGAAATTTAGAGCTAATGAGGAAAAATGAGACCGTTGTCCCCTCACCTTCCTGTGCTATCCCTTCAGTGTCTCCATGATTAACACCCATGTAAAACTTAGATAAAGAAGTTTTGTGTTAATATTAGAAAGAGATTGGACGACAAGTTAAAATTCATTAATTAATTTATTAAGTTCTTCAACAACCATTCATTATCTTGGACTTTCCTTTAAATCTCAAAGGCATTGCTGTTAGGTATTTTGACTCTGGACAAGTAAATAGTCTCCTTTGAGTTCTATCTGTAACCCATCTCCTCGGCCCTCAGGTTTTATCACCTGTCCCCCAAAACTACTGCTATTAAGCATCCCTCCAAATCACCACAGCTCTCCAAAACAACATATTCCTCCATGAATCCACTGCCCACCACCTTCCCAAGTGCCCCATCAAAAGTCTTAAGCATTCATAAGTCTGGAGTAACATCCCCTCAAGAATAGACAGGTATTTTGAAAGACCAATGCATCCAGCATCTTGCAGTGTGTCTTTACTGGGGAAGGGTGATGGAGGCAGAGTGGAGTAGGTGAATTCCTCCTGGTTAGATTTCCTTTATTACATTTTTATCATTGTAAGCTTTAGGCAACAGATATGTTCAACTATTGCATCTGTTAAATTAAATATGTGTGCATCTTCAAAAAGAGAAATTAATTTCCAGGGAGACTATAGTCTGAATACATGTTAGAAAATAGTTATGTCTGGGGCGCCTGGGTGGCGCAGTCGGTTGAGCGTCCGACTTCAGCCAGGTCACGATCTCACGGTCCGGGAGTTCGAGCCCCGCGTCAGGCTCTGGGCTGATGGCTCAGAGCCTGGAGCCTGTTTCCGATTCTGTGTCTCCCTCTCTCTCTGCCCCTCCCCCGTTCATGCTCTGTCTCTCTCTGTCCCAAAAATAAATAAACGTTGAAAAAAAAAAGAAAGAAAAAAGAAAATAGTTATGTCTTCAATTAGCAAGCTTCTTTGTTTCCTTCCAATATCACAAAATTAATGTGATACTTAGTGTAATGTCTATCACTATTCAAATAGGCTGTTTTTTAAAAGAACGTGACAAAATAATGTAAAAATGTATTTGGAGGAATTCATAGGTAGACAAAACTAAAATGAGTTTGTAAAAATAAGAGAAAAATATTTTTTTCTACCTAATTTTAAAATGTTTTTCAAAAGGATAACGATTAAAACAGTATGCTACTAGTATGCAAAAGAATATTCTATACTCTGATTCACATTAATATTTGGGAAAGAGACCCTAATATGTAGGACAATCTAGTGTAATAAATATGGAATCTCAAAAGCATGAAAATTAGATATCTAAGTGATTCTGAAATCACTAGTTAGCTATTAAAAGAAAATTGGATTGCAAATTCATGCCTAATACAATTTCCAGATATAAGGATATAAAAGAAAGAAGAAAATTAAAAAACAAAAAACAAAAAAACATTGATCAGACATTGGTGGAAATATATTCTCAACATGACACAAAAAAACCCAAAAAATTATTTGAAGTACAGTTTCATGGTGAGAAATATATTTCAGAAAACTGATATTTTATATAATGTAATATAAATAAGCAATATACATTTCTTTGTATATAAACAAAAGATACTAGGACTAAAAAGCTGCTGCTGAGAGTTTTATTCTCCCAGATCCTTTTGCTTTAGTTTATTCCTGCACCAGCTCTAAGTTCAAAGGGCACAGTACGAATCTTGGCAGCTTCACATGCTCTGTCTAGTGTTCCTGAGGTGCCATCTGGCACAGGAATCTTGACTACAGACAGCACTTAATGACCATTCTAGCTGACAGCTATTATGGATGCATCTTTGCTACTGGTGCGCGATCCATGTGCAATTCTAACCGGAAGGATGACAGTCACAAATCTCAACAGAGCTTTAGATTGTTTATAATTCCAAAGGCCTTTTAAGAATGTGATATTTAGCAAGAGTAAGCAGATTGGTTAACAAAAGTGGGACATGTCCTCACACATAATGAACTAGTCAATAAAAAACAAAGACCACAGTACAGACAACCACATTCTTGTTTTGAGCTGCTCTGCTGCATGGATTTTTTTTTTTTTTTTTTACTAGAAGTTAACAGTTCATTTGCTTATAATCCAAATCCAGAAGCCACAATTGCTTTGAACTTCAAACAAAATAAAGACATGTGCCATCTCAGACAAGAAAATATCTAGTACAAATTTCTTACAGAAAGTAAGATTCATATGTGGGGAAAAGAGTAAAAAGGAAATCAAAAGAAAGCTGAAATGAGAGCAAGCAATTTATAGTGCAAATGCATAGTGAGATGCTGAGTATCATAGAATTATACTTGGATTCTAATTTTTACTAAAATAACTATCCATGACACTACACTCACAGTCAAGGTACATCAGAGAACTTATTGATGACCTGTTTCAGCAGAAATTTAGAAATCTTTTTAGAAGGGAATCATTAAAGCCTCTTTGTAAACGGTATCAGAAGGAATATTTTATGTTTTGGGGTACTTCATTTCTATGAAAAAAAAGGCCTATTTTGTTTCTCGCTTTAAGAAACTAACCCAACTATATCAATAAATCATCTTTATTTGTAGAACTTGCTCCTCAGGAAAAAAAAACACTGGCAGCTGATAAAAGAGAAATATGACCTTTAGTTCCCACTTTCTATCTACATATTGTACTACAATGCTATATTTAAATATTTATGGAGATAGTAACAAAATGGTACATTGAAATTTTGTATAAATAGCTGACTTTGTTTGCATAAAATATATGGTATACTTTTATATATAAATGATATGGTGACCTATCATTCATTGTTCCATGAAAGGCTTTCCATATACCATGCATGTGCTAGGTGCTAGGCATGCCAGCTGGGGGGGGAAAAATTGACTCTTGCTTCAAGGACATATTGTTCTGGAGATATGTACTCTGAACATTTCTTAACAACGTAGACTAGATGGATCATTGAATCATCCATCTTCTCTGGTTTCATTACATTTTGACTAGTGCTATGGCTTTATAAGAGAACTGACTGGTGAACCTATAGCTTTGGTCAAAAAATGGGACAAGCCCAGAGCAGACAGATGTTCTGTGGCCAATAAAAGGAATTCTATTTAGGCATATATGGTACCCCAACATTCAGCTTCAACTAGATTAGCTTTATGATACTTTCTAAAGAGAGCCACAAGGAAAGATCTCTTGATAGAACATAATCGGTTCATCTTGCAGGAAGCAATAATCCAAATCATATGAATGCTCCTGCTACCATCGTTTAATTTAGAAGCAGTGTAAGTTGCTAAAAATTTACAAGCAGGCCAAAAGTCTATGGCCACCCTGGGAAATTACTGAGTGTTAAAATGGCTTGCATGAGATAGGACTGGCTCTATCTCTACATGACCCCTTTCTTCCTGTCCTCTAGTAATATTCTATAAACTCCTAGAGGACAGATATATAATAGATCAAATCATGTCACAACATAATAATTACTAAATGTTAATTATAATGTTGTCTAGAAACACACAGATTCTATATCTTTGCAAAGTCAACCTGTTTAAAAATACTTACCATTTATTATTTAACTCTTCCATATTTCTTTACTTTTATTTCTGTGTTTTCCTCAACTTATCTATCATTTCCATTTTATGTACATATCATGTGTTTGTATGTGTAAATCCTGCGTAATTTCATGTTTGAATTCCAAGTAAATAATAAGGATTTTTTTTGCCAATAGGTATGAAAATTTAAGATTAGGAAAGCTAGTCCCTTAATGGAAAATTATTATAAAAATACTATAGAAATATTTCAAATATATTATAGGTAATTTTGCTTTCTTAAATAATATATTCTGGGGGCAGCTGGGGTGGCTCATTCGGTTGAGCATCCAACTCTTAATTTCCGCTCAGGTCATGATCTCACAGTTTGTGAGTTCAAGCCCCATGTAGGGCTCTGTGCTGACAGTGCAGAGTCTGCTTGGGATTCTCTCTCTGTCTCTCTCTCTCTCTGCCCCTCTCCCATTCACTCTCTCTCTCTCAAAAATAAAAAATAAACTTTAAAAATAATAAAAAAGTAAATAAATGCATTCTGAATGCAGTATACCTTTTTATATTACTAAAAATAGTGGCTATTATCTACTCCTCTTCATAAACTGTATGTTTAATATAGGCCATAATAATATGGAGTGCCTGTGCAGCACTGTGTACCGAGAACCTCCTAGCCTTTTAGACTGCCATGTTTCTTCCCATGCCAAAAATTTCTTTACAGAACCCCTAAAGTGAGCTGTCTAAAACAGGAAATCAATTGCCATTTATTTGTTTAAAACAAGATATTAAAAACTCTTGTTTCTTTAGCATCAACTAAAAAATAAAGTCCAAATTTCTTAAGATATACAAGACCTGTAACAGTCTAACTCAAGTCTATCAATTGTTATTTTATAGTAGTCTCTCAATGATGCCTCATACCCTAGGTACATTAGATATCTCATTCACTAAATGGACTTCATTATAATAAATATTTATTGAACATCTTGTTTTAGAAAATGGAAGCAACTCCACTAAACTTTTATTCATGCATCTACTTACCTACTTTGCTTAGAATGCTCTTTTCCACTACCCCAGGCTGGGCAACACCCATTTGGTTTGTACCACTCTATTATTGTCCGCTGACAGGCAAGTCTCAGCTCCCATCACTGAAATACCACAGCACATTTCCAGGCTATTTGATTGTAACTGTTAATTGATAAGTCTATATCCTTTTGAGGAAGAGAATCACTCTTCTACCAGATATAACTCATGTTTTCATATTTGGGGCTTAAGCTGAGGGAAAAGACGGTTCTTGTATAATGGAGTTTGAATCTCTGGAAGTGAAATCATTCATAGTGTCCATCAGCTGAAGAAATAGCATGTGTTTCAGAATGTAAACCCAAACTAAGAAGACCCCTAAGTAAAACTGAGAAAAAACAAAAGCACAACAACTTATCCCCTTGGTAATTATTGTTGCATATTACTAGCAGATTGCTTCTACCTAGGAACTTGTATAGTGGTAATTTCCATGTGGAGATTGGACAGAAACTATGAAGTAAAACAATCCGGATGGTAATTGAATTAATATGGGGCCTTCAAACTCTGAGAAAAAATTAATTATGGAAGATCAAGAATATGTTTTTTAAATAGCTTTTTGAGGTATAAATTATATACCATAAAATATTTACTCATTTTATATGTACACTTCAATGATTTTAGTAACAAAGTTGCACAACCATTACCGCAATCTAGTTTTAGAACTTTAGCATCACCCCCAGAATATCTTTTCTGACCAATTGTGGCCAATCCCTTTCACATCTCTAGTGTCAGGCAACCACTGATTTCTTTTCTGTGTATTGCCTTTTCTGGACATCCCATATGTTTGGAATCATAAAATAATCAAGTCTTTTGCTTCTGGCTTCTTTCACTTAGCATAATGTTTTTAAGTTTCATTCCTATTGTAGCATGTATCAGTGAGTTACTCCTTTTTAATTGCTTAATAGTATCTCATTGTATGACTTACCACATTTTGTCTATCCACTCATCGAATGCTGGACATGTGAAATGCTTCCAGCTTGGATGTATTATGAATAATGCTGCTATGAGCATTCATGTACGTGTCTTTGTATGGACATATATTTTTTCTTTTTTTTTTAAATATGAAATTTATTGTCAAATTGGTTTCCATACAACAGGTGCCCTGTATGGACATATATTTTTATTTCTCTCTGGTAGATTCTGAGGAGTTAGATTGTTTTTATCTTATGTTAAGTTTATGTTTAACTTTTTTGAAGCAGATAAAATGTTTTCCAAAATGGCTGGAATTTCCACCAGCAATGTAGGGGTTCCTATTTCTCCACAACTTCAACAGCACTTGTCTAATTCATTATATCAGTTCTAGTGGATGATGTGGAGTCTCACTGTAGCCTTAATTTACATTTCCCTAATGACTAGTGTTTCACACTTTTTACTGTGCTCATTAGCCTTTCTTTTGTCTTCTTTAATGTAAATTCTGTTATAATAGAATATTTAATCTGGGGTTCTTGTCTTATTATTATTGATATGTAAGAATTTTTTTATATCTTGGATAAAAGCCTCTTATAACATTATGGTTTGAAAATATTTTCTCCTACTCTAGGTCTTACCTTTTCATTTTGGGGCAAGGGTGATAGTATTTGTTTCACAAATGTTTGTAATTTTTATGAAGTCCAATTCATTATTATTTTCTATTATAGATGGTGCTAAAATATCTTTGCCTAATACAAGGTCACAAATGTTTTTTGCTATATTTTCTTCTAAATATTTTGTAGTTTCAGCTCGTGCTTGATCTCTTTTGGGTTAATTTTGTGTGTGAGATGGTGTTAAGAGTCTGTGGTGTAGTAAGACATGTATTTCTTCTTTGTCTCTCATTCCCAGTCAAGCTCCATTCCCAAAACACTTGGAACTTCCCCAATGAAGTGGAGTCTTTTGTTATTTGCAAGAAACCTCTTTGATTATATAAGTGTTTATGCTAATGATGACTGAGGATGGGTCACTAGATAGCCTCAGGATGGCTGAGGATGGCTCAGGATGGGGCTGGCCATCAGAAATACCAAGAGATTAGAGGGTTGTAATTTTTTACCCGAATAGCAGCTTCTGGGAAGAGGGAAGGGCTGGATATTAAGCTTTATAAAAACTCCTGAATGAAGAGATTTGATGAACTTCTTCATTGGTGACTGTATCCAAATGCTGAGAGGGTGACACCTTAGATCCACAGAAGCGGAAACTCCTGTGCTTGAGAATCTTTCCAGACCTCACCCTCAGTATCTCTTCAATGGTTATCATCTTCATTTTTCTATATTTCATTCATATTGTAGCATATGAATATCTTATATTAAGTTATTATGTTCATTATCCATTGTAATAAACCAGTAAACATATGTGAATGTTTTCCTGAGCTTTGTGAGCCATTCTACCAAGTGATCAAACCTGAGGGAGGGGATCATGGGAAGGTCTGATTTATAGCTCCTCAGTGTACCAGACTATAAGCTCTGCCTTAGGATACATCTTTAGGACTAAACATTTGTGTGTATTCATCATTTTTTTCCCAAGTAGTCATCGATTAATGTTGAGAAAAGACTTTTTAAAACTTCAGTTTGTTTCAGCTATACCAAGATGTTGGGTGAACTGGAGAGAGACCCCAGGCCCTGGGGCGTAGACCCAGCCAGACCCAAAGGAGTTGCTGAAGGTTCTTGGGCTTGTCATGAGAGTGAATTCAAGGATAGACGCACACAACAGCGGACAAGTGACACAAGCAGGAAAATTTATTAAGGCAAAAATACACTAGACATATGGAAACAGGGGAGAGAGAGACAGCTGCACACCCTGGGGTGGAGGGTGGTTAGGTTTCTATCTTTCATTGGCAGTTGTTAACTAGAGGGTGGGGTATTTATTACTTGAGGTGTGAAGCAGGGTATACGGTCTTCTACTTCCTAATTTGGTCTAGATTTCTGGTCATGACATCTGCCATCTTGGGCCTGTCTGGTTGGATCCCATTTCTTGTGGAGTGCTGCCAGGACAGGCCTTTGTCCTTCCTGATAGCTGGTCATGACCTCCTCCTTGCTGACCTCCAGGTACCCTGTTAGAACCTAAGTAACTGCCTACTCTAACAAAAAGACAAAGTGAGGGGTTTTTTTGTACCTATTTGAGCCAGGGCTGTATATTTTGAAAGCATTTTGTGTGGATCACAAATTAGTACCAACAGTAATAGAAAGGTAAGAAACTTGAGGAGATATAATTTAAGAAGTTAAATTAGAGTCAGTGATGCAGAGCCTTTCCCATCTTGAGATCTTACTTTCTAAACCACCAACTGAAGAGTCTGACTTCTGTTTTCTCAGGAGTAGTGGAAATCCATTGTAATTTCTTACTCAATTGTTGAGTCTTCAAGGATTTATGTTAAGTCTATCTGTGTTTAGTGATTGTATTGTTCTGGCCCTTTCTACAGTGGATGTCACATAATATCTCAAGACAAGATTGTTAAATAAATGTATAGATTAGTAATTAATCTTCAATCTGACATCTAGTATGTTCTTTTTTTTTTTCAAGTTTATTTATATGTTTTGAGAGAGAGAGAGAGAGAGAGAGAACATGTGCATGCCCACACACTCTGGGGAGGTGCAGAGAGAGAGGGAGAGAAAGAATCCCAAGCAGGAACCAAACTGTTGGGGCACAGCAGAGCCCCACATGGGGCTCAATCTCACGAATCCATGAGATCATGATCTGAGCCAAAATCAAAAGTCAGATGCTCAACCAAGTGAGTCACCCAGGTGCCTCTAATATACTCTTCTTTATACAAAGATATTCTTAAGGACTATTGAGGTAGGTAGCCAGAATATTAGTGTACTGCAAAGGGCTATTATTTTTTAATTAATTAATTAAAGTTGTTATTTGATTTTTTCTGTCTTTTTCTTAGTTTTCAGAGTCTAATTTGTCCTTTTTTTTTTTCTTAATCTGCTGTTAGGAAGCTTTCATATTAGAACTTTCTAATTTACTGTCAGTTTGGAAACACTAGTGTCAATCTTTTACTTATAAGGAGTTAAAATGCTCAATATGGAGCAAACTAAGAGATACCAATTTGGCTATTTAAGGGGTTCTTCCCTAATCTTAAATTTTAGTAGATCCTTGGGATTGCCAAGTAAACACTATTTCATTTGGTAAGATTTAATGATGTATTATTCATTACAGTTAAGTATTTAATATATGCTTTGTTCAGGAAGCTCTATATTATTAAAAAGGAAATGGTAGTTGTGATAATTGGAGTCATCTGGTGTTTCTTCACCTCTCTCCTACATAACTCCATGAGTAAGTAAGGCTGTTTTATATGCTCCTGACAGAGTGAAATGACTCACTGTCTAAATGCCAGATATAGGAATCCTTAAAAACCAGTTAAGATGAGAAAGTCAACATAATGAATTCTCATTCTGATTCACTTATGAAGGTACATGGTTTAATATTTTCATAGGCATATATCTTTCTGTCTGTAAGTGGTAGTTGATTCCTATACTCATCAGTCTGTTGGCTCATCAGATAGATTGGGTTTGTTGAAGTCTTGTGTCATTGCTGATCCATCTGAAACACCTGGAACCATATGTCTGTTTAATTACTTACTGAACCTGGAAAGGGATGCTTTAGAGAAAAGAATCTTAGAGCATTATTTGTGCACTATTTACCATTCCTCAACGGAGTTTTTTTGTATTTCCACAATTTTGCCTCCTTTTTTCCTGTTCTTGATCATTTTAAATGCTTATGACATTTTAGATTATGCAACTTGAAATGTCATTTTCCAAAATTTGTACAATGGTTATTTTAGGCTCTGAACCAGATACGAGTTTTTCGGACATTATGGTTAAATTTTGCTTGTCCCTTTATGTATAGTTCATGTTATTTTCTTGCACTAAAGTCTGACTGGAACAGCTGTGCCTAGCTCTGTTCTCAAAATGAACATTAGTTGCTACTACATCTCTGTGCCTTTGTAGAGTGGAGAGGGGCATTTGAATTTGGAATGATTTACTTTGTCAGATTCCAGTTAAGTGTTAGCATATTGGAGAAGGAATCCAAATAGATTTGGGACACCAGCCCTTCACTGCTTCATTCATGTATAGAGAATCTTCAACAGTGTCAACACCAGCAATGGTGAATATAAGAACAGAATACATACTTCTCAGATAATCCTGGCCAAAGGCTGCATATTTCACACTTTGGCTTATTTTCACACCTTTAGCAACCAGAAAAGCATATTCAAGATAATGCAGTCAGCTACTGGCCTATGCAAATCTAATACAATTCCTTGGTAAGAAACTTTTGTCTTTACCCTGTTATCCTTCTTTGACACAAAAGCAGTTTCACCATTTCACAATACTTGCATCAGTAAATGTTGATAGATATTGACTTGCTCTGTTAACATAACACTTGACAGATCCATTTCTGGAGATAATGAAACAGTATTTATTCAAGTAAATTATGATATAAACAGCATTTCCTAAGCTTTTATTTCTCCAGAACAACATTCCTAAAGCACACTGGCTTGTTGATGTTCAATGTGGCCTTCAAGGGATTGTTTTTAAATGTTTTGGTAAATCACTCATATTTCAGGTTTTCTGAATCTTGCTGTGGACCCCTATTCCTGCTACCTCCATCTTGTTTTTATAGTTATTTATTTGGTTGTCCCTAGAAAAACAAGTGAATCTATTTTAAATCTTAACAGAACCATCATACCAGTACAACAGTAATTTTATTAGTGATTTATAAACGTATACCAAAATCATTCCTTGTAGTCATCATCATAATGTACCACACTTTTTACAGAACATATGAGAGGGATAAGAAACCATAAAAACCACACTCAATAATGTCACATTCTAGCTAAAATATGTCCAGAATTGTAAAATAATAGCAATGTACTTTCTGGAATTGAATCTGTATTTAATGATGCAGGAGTCAGGGATCCTTGGTTGTCTGCTTTGAAATGCTAGGCCATAAGCAGTGTTGAAATGAAACTTCGAAATAGCTCTGTTACCAGTGAAACTTACAGCAGTATTACTGATTTGGATGTGTTATAGATTATTAAAATATTTATTGTGCCAGTGGGTGGGATTTTCATTCCTGATGTTTTGATTGTAGTAAGAGTGGTAATCTTACAGTTCTCCCTTTGGGTATAGTAAAATTCTTCCAAGTGAAAGAGAATCAATCATAGATTTCACATAAACTGGAAGCATTTTTAACCATGACAGAAATAAGCAGTGCTTGACACTGAAATTTATCTCTCCACTGCTCTTTTTTTTCTTGATTTTTTTTAATGTTTATTTATTTTTTTGAGAGAGAGAGAGAGAGCACAAGCAGGGGAGGGGCAGAGAGAGGGAGACACAGAAATCTTAGCAGGTTCCAGGCCCTGAGCTGTCAGCACAGAGCCCAACGCAGGACTCAAACCCACGAATTGCGAGATCATGATTTGAGACAAAGTCAGATGCTTAATCGACCAAGCCACCCAGGTGCCACTCCCACTGCTCTTCAGCTGATTGTTTTTATTATTATTATTATTTGCATAATTTTCCACTCAGGTTAACATTAGTATACACCATGATTATTTTCTTGTATTAGGGACAGCTCTTATCCTGTTTATAGTTGACATCCTAGCCAGTGGGATAGTGGGATCTATCCTCTGAATGTTAAAGAAAGGAATTTTGAACTATGTCCACATTCATTTCCTTTAAAGTCAAACGAGCATCTTTACATTACATGAGTGATTAAAAACAAATTGAAAATTACCTATAATTGTTAAAATATTAAGACACATAAACAGGTATATATGTTCATGTATTAAATATATTAACTGAACTATATGCAACTTAAGACATTCATCCATTTCTTCAACATGTATTATGCCTTTATGGTGAGTGCAGGTGCTATTATGGGTGGTTTTACTGAGTTGAACAGGTGCCCTTTTTATAAAGATTTTTTTACTTCTTAGCACATGTAATGCAACTATATGTAGATAAATACTCTAAAGATATATAGATAACTACCACTTCTCTTTTTAACAAAAGGATATATAGTCTGTGGAATAATATTATAGATAATCTGTTTCTAAAAGGCTACAAAATTCTTCTAAATCTAACTTCATAATAAGGAACAATGATATAGAAGTAAATGTATACAATACAGGTATAACATTTAATTAGGTAAAAATTCCAGTTTGACTGGAATGCCTATGCTATAGGTGGAAAAAGATGCCTGTGCTATAGGTGGGCAAAGGAGGTAGCAATTAGTTGTGGTGGTTAAGAACATTGCACTGAACTTATCTTGCCATTGCTAGAATATGGGTCTTTATTGTCTGTGACCTCGAGAAATTATGATGCTTTTTGGCCTCCATTTGTTAATTTGAATGATGGAGATGATTATAATAACTAGCTCTATAGGGTTATATACAAATGGAAGGAGATCATGCATGTAAATCCCTCAGATCATGCCTAGCATACAGCAAACCCTCAGTAAATGTTAGCCATTATTATTACAGGTTTATACACAAAAACTCATTGACTTGTCAACTTTCAAAACATTTTGGTTATTAGTTAATATACAGATATTGAACCTTAGCACTTTAAAGAATCAAGAACTATGACAATCATGATAGCAGTGTCAGATACATATTATGAAACAGTAAGTGGCCAATTATATTAGACCTGAAGGAACAGTTTTTGGAAGACATGATGTTGTAGTTATTGATTTCAATATAAGTGACTGACAATGGAGATGAATTTCTTTGCTTTCCATAAATTATAATTATACTCCCATTAAAACATATTCTAAGGAGAATGGTTAAAGATAAGTCATCACAAGAGTTCTTCTATCTTAAAATGGCAGTTTAATTTCTTGTTTTTAACTCTTGTGTTGATTTATCTGGAGCTATTAACAGTAAGAAGGTTCCAAGCAGAAGTATGTCATTAGGAGAGGAGAATGTGTTTCTAAACACTGAGAGTTGAACTATACCAATGAAATCACCATATTCCTTAAATATTATTCCCATCCTAATGTTTCTTTAACTTTTTTAAAGAATTTTCTATCCCTTCATCTCTACTTCCTTTACCTTCTGTACATTCTCCTTTTTATTTTAAAGTACTTACAGCTCCTTATTATATATCAATCTTCCTGACCTCAGCAGCACAGATCAGAAAGTTTTATTGGGCTTTAAAGCTCCAGATTTCATTATTTACATGTAGTGAAGTATTTATGTTTGCATTTTTTGATAACTTGTTTCATAAAGGATTTAGTAGAAAGTGCTTAAACACAGTAATATAACCAACAGGATATTAGAATGAAACTCAACTTAGTTTTTCTCTTTTCTTTATTGAAGTATAATTAATATTTAGTATTTGTTTCAGGTGCACAATATAATGATTCAACCATTCTATATATTGCTCAGTGCTCATCACAATAAGTGTACTCTTAAGCCCCTTTATTTCACCCATCCCCCTTCCCACTTCTCCACCAGCAACCATTAGTTTGTTCCCTGGAAATTTAAGGGGAAAAAAAGCAAACAAGGATTCATCTCCGTTTTGAATGAAGCATGAGAAAATAAATGCAAGGTAACTAAGTGAGTGTATAAAAATCATTTCTCTGCATACACAAATTTTACAAAAAAAAAATTAAATAGTTTACAGAAATTATTCCTTGCCCCTCTATCAAGGAACAGAAGCCAGGGATGTGACACTATGGAAACTTAAGAGGGTAAGGGAAAGGTTGGCTGACTGGCTTTTGTGCTGAGAAAGTTGAGAATGGGATGATTTGTTGACATTAACCAAGATTCTTGAGATTACTAAATTTGGAAGCAGGTTTCTCAGGGACCAAATACATCCATTGAGTGTCTGACTCTTGATTTCATCTCAGGTCTTGATCTTGGGATTGTGAGTTCAAGCCCTGCATTGGGCTCCATGCTGGGCATGAGACCTACTTGAAAACAAAAAATGTTCATGGATTATAAAGGAGTCAACAAAGGCTTCCACCTAGATCATTGGAACTGAGGAAAGGGGGGGCCCAGGGAAGAGCCACTGAAAAATCAACAATAGTACCCTAAAAATAGGTTGTCAGCTTTTCTTTTGGTGGTTACCTTGAGACCCACCCAGAGATGTCAGCTTTAATGTCTACAAACAAGAGAAAGAAACCTCACCCACATCAGAATTGCCCTATTTTCCCCTTCTCTCCACTTTCTTCTATTTAGATTCTATAGGGAAATGAAATTGCATCCAGAAAATGGAGGAAAATGGCTATCAGAAAATGTTTCTTGTGTAGACAAATAAGCATAATTTTGTCCATGCCTTTTCTTTATGTTTTCTCATGATCTCTGTTAATCTAAGAATGTATCTATAGAGTAAGAAAATATAAGAAAGTCGTTTTATTTTGATGATGGAAGTTTTTAATTTAAGATTTGGTGATAAATTGAAATGCATATGTATTATAAAAAAATGATAAAGGAGCCTAAGTTCTTCTTTATTAAAATATAATTTGAAGTCTTGAGAAATGTAAATGTTTCTTTTTTTAGAAAAGTAATCTGAGGTCATATTAAAGAACTTTGTAAACTGCTTACTGTATTGATGGGGCTTATTTACATAATATTATAACATGAAGCTAAATGGTTGTAAATATACCATTTGCATGTCTATTCAGATGTGGTTATTTTCATAACAGATAAATACATTCTTACCACTTGGTAGAGCAATTGTAAAAGTGTAATAAATATGTACATTGGTTTTTCCAAAGATAAATTTTTCCTTAGCAGATTTAGTAGACATGCAAATAAAGTTTTAACAGTGGTTGGTGGAATATTAAAATTACTGCAGAGTGCCTACTCTTACTGCTAATGTAAGCCAGAAACTTGAGCCATATGCTAAGCCGTTGGTTCCCAAACTTGCCTGCATTCGTCCAAAGGCTTCAATAAAAGTAAAATACCAAAAAATAAAGGTCTGTCTCATCCTCAGAGATTATGACTTAATTGGTCTGGGATAGAGATTATGATTTCACTGGTCTGGGGTAAGGCCTGAGCTTTGAAATTTTTTAAAAACCCCAAAATAATGCTAATGTGCAAAAAAGTTTGGAACTTCTGAGCTAAGCAGTCATTCTTGTTTTATAATGCTTTTACTCATGTGCAGCAAGAACAATTTCCTATTCATTAATGAGACTGCTAATTCAGTAGTGAAACAAAACCAAAACTCCATTCTTTTCTGTAAACAGAATTACCAGGCCAATTCCAGAAAGCTGTACAGTAAGGTTTAATGTTGCATGAACTTGCTCAGTGAAAGATTCCTTAAAAGGAAACTTTATAGTTGTTATGATATGAATAGCTTACTAAGTATTATGTGTAACTTAAAAGCTTTAGCAAAATTTTGTATAAAATCACGTCAGATCCAAATTCTATAATACTATTTATTTTTTATCTGACTTTCAAAGAAAAGAAACCTGAATTGTATGAAAAGCAGTGTCTTGGAAAAGGCAATCTGTTATTTATATATCTAGCTCAATTATTCATTCTATCAATTTGTTCATTCATGTGTTAATTGTATTTTTAGCTACTAATGCTGGCAGGTTTTATGCAAAATGGAATAAAAAAGAGATGAAAAACACTATTATTGCCTTAATTTTTTGCAAATTATTATCTTTTGTCATAGTAATTCTATTTGTTGTAAATTATTCAAAGGAAATAATCAGAAATGAGCACAAAATGTATATATAAGAATTTTAAGCAGCATATAAATTACAGCAGAAATTTTAAGATGAGAAAATTTGAAAATTATAGTAAATATATATTCAGGTAGATGAATTTTCTCTTCATTTTCTTTTTTCTTCTTTATGTATTTTTTCCAGCTTTATTGAGATATAATTGACATATAACATATGAATTTAATGGGTACAATGTGATAATTTGATATACACATATATTACAAAATGATTACTACAATAGGTTAGTTAACACCTCTGTCATCTCACATAATTACCATTGTGTGTATGTGTGTGTGTGTGTGTGTATGTGTATGTGTATGGTGAGAACATACCCTTCTTAGCAAACACTTTTTATTTTCAATAGTGTATAAGTATTCACGAATGTCAGAAAATTCTTGTGATTTCTTAATAATGTTAGTTTTGGTGTGGATCATGTATTATATATCAGGTTCTTCAATAAATGCTTTACAGTAATTTGCTGGTACTAATCTTCATAACAAGTCGATTATGTATGTTTTTTAAGCCTCATTTTACATGTAAGAAATTTGGGGAACGGAGAAGTTAAATAAATTGCCCAATGTCATACAACTGTTAAATGACTGGTCTCAGTTTTGGAAGTCCAAGGCATATACCCTTAACTATTGTTCTGCGTTCTTAATGAATGATAGCCAGAATATATAATTTTATAGATAGGAGAATTAAAATTTTATTTTATACACTAAACGTTTCATTATGTAGGAATAATAAATAACTTCTATCTTTTTTCTCTTTTTCTTTCTCCTATTTTTGTATTTTATATAATGAACATGGATTAAATTTATAATCAGGAAGACAAGTAAACATATATGCATACATCTGAGAAGCAGGAAATCACTTCTTTACAGGCTTGTCTCAGGTTGGACATTTACAGTACGAGAGGGGGAGATTTCTACTGTCTCCCTCAGACTTCATCTCCATTCTTTCGCAGTCAATGAGCTTGACAGCTGTAAAACCTAGGGAGAAAGGAAGAATAAGGGGATAGGACAGCTCCTGCCTATTTTCACCCTCTTGGGCCTTATATATTTAACTAGCTTCCCTGGGTGGGCCTAGTAGATAAGAAAAGCCGATTCTTTCTGTCTGTGCTCTTCGTGTATTTTTTGCAGGGCCTTCTTTCCAACACTTCCTTGAGGTGGGCAGAAGCACCTGGATACCATTAGGGGTTCCTTCGACAGCCCCTGGGCATCAAATGTGACACTTTTAAGTCTTTCTGCTCAGGTTCCCCTCTTCTCCCACATGATCCTATAGGACAGGACATGCAGTCACCAACCACATATGGATTTCTCTTTCTGGGCCACAGCTGGTCAATAGGAAGCATTCATCCATCCCTTGTTCCAACAGATTTTAGGTAAGTAGGCTGATTCCAGTTCAGTAAGTGTAAACAGAAATATGGAAGGAAAAACAAAACAAAACAAAATAAAAATAAATAAATAAAAACAATAATTTTCCATGGTGCCAAAAGGGAAAAGGCCCCCTCCTCTTCTTTCAGAACATTCTCTTCAGAAAACTTATAATTGTAAATTCTTTCTCTGTCCCTTTAAGTTTTGTGTAAACTTTTTTAAAAGGCTAAATAAGCTACTTGCCAGTGTTAAAAACCAAAAGTGTCTTTCTGGAGAACATGGTGGTCATCTCACTGAAATGTAATCAAGGAAGACACCTTTCTTCCACGGTGGCAGTCAAGGAGCCTAACTTCTAGGTGGACTGCTGAGCATCACATTACAAAACTACTTTCTGTCATAAAGATATAAAAAGTTTACTTTTCCTTCGGATAAAGCCAATTTACTCAGAGGGTCACCCCAATATCAAGTGAATCTAGGATGCTTACGTGTGATAGATGACTACATGTGATAGATGAGGATAGATAGTCCTCTTATTTGAGGACTAGTTATTTATCTTGAGATCATATATGAAATGGGTTGTATCTGCTTGGCTGTAAATAGGGTGAGTTTTCTTTCTGTCTTTGCGATCTGTTTAGTGAACTGCCTGTGTTGGGCTTCATATTCTGGTTTAATGCTTATTCAATAGTAGAACTGTTTTATCTCCTACTTTCGTGGAGAGGTTTCCTGGTCTGCGAGAATATTTTGGTTTTCATTATATTTCCCTAATCTAGTGCAGCAGCTCTTACTCTCTGGCTCTACTACCAAAGCAATTAGTCCGACCTTCCCTCACCCTCTAAAAGTCCTCAGTCCACTGTCTGTTTGTTTTCCCTTAGTTATGAATTAGGCACCTAACCTTGGCATTTCCATAGGTTACTACCTCCTCCCCTTCTCCAAAAAGAGTGTGAACTGTGATTATAGTAACAACTTCCTCTAAAGAAATTTCTTCACCAATCACTTCTTTTCACCGCCTCTGACCTCTTCTTATAACCCTCCTCTGCCTTATGGGTCTATCAGACACAGAGAAAAATTTCTTAGAAACTTAATTCGGTGCATGGAAGTGAGGGATTCCAGGTCACTTTCATATTCCTACATGCTTACTCTGGAAAACTTACTCAAATGTGAAGATAAAGCATACTATTCAAACAATTACAATAGCTGCAGTAGTCAAATGTACATAATGCTTTGGGAACATAGAGGAAAGAATTATTTAATTTGTCGTGACATGGACTACGGACTTTAACAGTCTGAAAATCTCTTCAGGGAAATCTTTTGTAAGTTGTTGTTGTTTGGTTTGGTTTGTTGTGTGAATTTTAAGCCATGTTCTTTTTAGTGGTAACATATTCTTATGAACAGATGCCCCTACACACACTTTGGTCTTACATACTCATCATTACTAGTGCACTTGTGAACTGAATTAATTTTTAAAAACTGAGAATAAACTGAGGGTTGATGAAGGGTGGTAGGGAGGGGAAAGTGGGTGATGGGAATTGAGAAGGGCACCTGTTGGGATGACCATTGGGTGTTGTATGGAAACCAATTTGACAATAAATTTCGTATTTTAAAAAATAAATATAAAATAAATATTAAAAAATAAACAAGGAAGGATATTGAAAAAAATAAAAATAAAATAAAATAATAAAATAAAATCTACCATGATTTCCCAACAGTCAAGATATATTATAATAATTATTTTTCATGTAATGACATCTATAATTTAGTTTAAAATACTTCAGGGGCGCCTGGGTGGCGCAGTCGGTTAAGCGTCCGACTTCAGCCAGGTCACGATCTCGCGGTCCGTGAGTTTGAGCCCCGCGTCAGGCTCTGGGCTGATGGCTCAGAGCCTGGAGCCTGTTTCCAATTCTGTGTCTCCCTCTCTCTCTGCCCCTCCCCCGTTCATGCTCTGTCTCTCTCTGTCCCAAAAATAAATAAAAAACGTTGAAAAAAAATTTTAAAATACTTCAGTCATAGACAGTGAGGTATCAGGTAAATAATGGTTTAAGTTACAGTTTAAAGAATTCCCTGATCTGAAATTCACATTCCAGGGGTGAATGTCAGATACACTTAAATGTGGAATGTCACTCTTCAGAAATAGCTACAAGCCTCTGCTATCCTTAACTTGATTAAAAAAAGAGGATTTGCTATTTTGCATAACTGTAATGGGTTTTCATTTGTAAAATTAATGCTTATTAGTGATTGTTAGAAATGGGTTCTCATTGGTATAATTAGCCATATTAGAAATACATTATCTGGACCAAAGATTTTTAGAGATACCTCTCCAACCTGCATTAATTGACATAAGAATCTAACCAGCCTCATATATGTTCTGTACACTGAAACATTGTTCTCCAAGCTTGGTTCCAACAAATTCGTCCAGACGAGTGTTGGTCTCCTTTATATATGATTTGAATATTGTCACATTTGCTTTATACAACTTTCTAAGAAAGGGTTTTCAATCTCCCCAGAAATGGAAAGCCAGGATTTTTTGTATGACTGTTTAATAAGTTCTTGAGGAATTTGGTTGGAGAGTTTGCTTGCAGCCTAACTAGTTTCAAGTTACTGGAAAATAATAAGCTATCCTCTAACTCACACTGTTGGAGGTCAAACAGAAAAGGACCCTAACAGTTCTGGATCAACCTATTTTAGACCAGATCAAAACAGCCAACAGGAGATGAGGAATTAGAGATCACAAGGAGGAGAATGTCTGGAAAGACTCACAGAGCAAAAGATATTTGAGCTACATATTGAAAAATGAGTTATAGTTTCCCAAGGTAATAGGAAGGTGTGAGAGGAAATGTTTCATCAGGGGAAGGTTATGAGATTGTCCCTAGGTGCAAAAGAGTATAGCTTATTCATTCACCTACAGAATGGCTGAAACTTTGAGGTCTTAGGGTACAAAGCAGACAAAGGCAAGATTATGAAAGGCTCTATATGATCTACGGAAGTGCTCATCAAACTCTTTAAAAACACAACTCATAGAAGCATACTTTTTATATTATGCAAGCATAGAGACATAAAAACTTAACATTTCACAAAATATTACATCAAAATATTCAGGTGTTTTGTGTATATTCTACTGTATTCTTTTTAGTTTATTCCATTCTATCTTACTCCACTTAAAATGTTGGTTTTGAACAAGTAACTTGACTGATATATCAATGGATCACTCTCCATGGCAGGAGGAAAACTCTGAGGAAACTTTGTCCTGTAGAAATTGGAAGGTCCTCTAACATTTCAAGCAGATTTTGTGAGGACTAGAAAGAGCATTGTTTCAGTAGTATGGGCTCAAGATGTGAGACTAGGAGTGTAGAAAAGAGGTGGAGGATTATCACCCTGGTCCAGATAAGAGATCAGAGGTTTGTGAACTGGACATTAGTTTTGGGGATTGGGGGCAAGAAAGATTTGGTAGAAAAGTGGGTAGAATTAGCGGGACTTACTCACTAATTCTATGTGGGTGTTGGGTGTTAATGAGGGAGGTGGAATGACAGAGAAGCAAGATTCAAGAATACTTTTCTAGGCTAACAGATTAAATAACAAGTGTATGTATAAGAGAGATTCACGAAAATATGCAGGAACACCACAGTTCCATTTTATCTATTTTCTAATAAGAAAAGCTTACCATATTCTGTTGTTCTCAGTGTGGCCTGGAATTTTCCATGATTCTGTTTTTTGTTTGTTCGTTTGTTTAATAGAATATATCTTGGGAAGTATGCTGGCTATTTAGACCTTAACAGCTGTTTGATCCAATGCATTCCAAATCTGATGCTGCCTAAAACAGAATTCCTCTGGGAGAAAGATTCAAGAATATGTATTGCTTAACAAGATCCCCGATGGATCTTTGTAGCAGTCCTATGACTGGAGTGTGGCTATCACTGATCTTTATTTTACATATAAGAAAACTTTATCTCCATTGTATCTAGTGATTTCTCAAATCCTCACTATTTATATACTTAAGCTAAAACTAAAATCCACCTAGCTGAGCACTTTTTCTTCACTTCAGTGCTTTCCTTAAAACATTCATACTTTATTATTCACTGATGACCTTGCCTTATACTTTCAAATTAAAACTACCTTGTGATTTCGCCTTAAAATATTTCTGTGCTTTCACATTTCAACCTTCCTTCAATTCTGTCAGTAGGATGTGCCCTTCTTTATTGCTAAGATTCCTCTCCAACTGTTTTTATGGCTCTCAGTGCCCCTTTATTCTTCCGAGATCAATGTGTTGTTCCATTTGCTAAGATCAATATTTTTCAGATGCTCCACCAGCATGTATTTTTTGTAAACATTTCCTTTAGAGAGTTGTATTACCCTCACTTTGTTGTTTAGAAACCACTTTCCTTACTGAGTTAGTTAGGATACAAAATGAAATAATCTTTAACTTTGAATAAAATACATATAACATTTATCAGCTTTATTTATATTTTTTAAAACTTATTTTCCCAGTGGACTAAACAGTGAATATACAATTACCAACAATCTAAAGAATTAAGAAGTGCTACTGAAGCTTATGTTTGTTAAAAATCAAGTTGCATGTATGAGAGGGAGAGTATGCTGTATGTAAGAGAGGAGGTATTTATCTCATTCTATTTGAAATTTCTATTTAGTAAAGTAGTATATAAAATAAAGACTAACGTACAGTAAGGGTATAAGTTATGAACACCTTAAGATGCCAATATAATACACACTGTGGTATCTAGTGAATTTATCAACAAAGATCAATAGAACATTCTGTGGTGATTATTTGGAAAATAAGAGCAAAGTATGAATATTGTAAGGTAAAACCTGTCTCGTTCCAATATCTTAGTTTTGAGAAATTAACTCCACTAAAGACAAGTTATGGAACTACCTGACTATAGAGCCCCTCATTCAAATACTCTGTCAAGTTTTTTTATTCCTATAGACAGGACCTCAGTAGACCAGATCTTTTCAAAAGCAATTCCAAAATTTAGCAGGTAGAGTGGAAAGAACCCAATTTAATTTTGTCTTATATTAGTATGCCTTATTTGTCAAATGTTAAACCATATTTTATAATCTTGCATCCTAAAATTTTTTTAAAAATTAGGATTTCTTTGTAGGTATAGATAAGAGCAAATGATTTAAAAGAAACAGATATTGGTTGAACATTGGCTTTGTCATTTACTATCAATATAACTATCATTGAGTTTATTTTTGAAAATTAAAACTTTGTTTTACAGGTCTGTGATTGGATTTATGGATTATTCATGCAAAGTAATGAGAATGTTGCCAGTTGTACGTTAGCAGTGTACATTAGTGGTATTGTTTTTAAGTGACTACTTCCCCAAAGTTGGAGTAATATCCCTTTAAGTGTCAAATGTAAACATTTTTAAAGGATTTTATTGAAAATCCTCTTACAAAGACTGCATATTTTTCTGCCACTTTAAATGGTGTAACAAAATGGTAAGTTTATTTTTAATTAAAAAGGGCCTAAAGACATAGGTTTCCTTAAAGTTATCTCAGAGACCATGAATGAAAGGACAAGTTGATGGTTGCCTGGGAGACCTGCTGCAACCCAGTAAATTGCTATATCTGTTTATATATCAGAGTTCTTTCTTTTTTAAATATTTATTTATTTATTTTTGAGAGAGATAGGGAGAGCTAGGGAGCAGGCAAGGGGCAGAGAGAGAAGAGAGAGAATCCCAAGCAGGATCTACAATATCAGCATGGAGCCTGATGCTGGGCTCAAACTCATGAACTGTGAGATCAGAACTTGGGCCAATATCAAGAGTCAGATGCTTAACTGACTCAGCCACCCAGGTGCCCCTATGTATCAGGATTCTTTTTAAGATTTTCAGAGAATATTAGTCTCACTGCTCAAAAATACACAAAAAGTGAAATAAATGTTAATATATTATTTTTCCAAAACTTGTTTTTGAGATACTTCATACCTATAGCAAAGCTGAAAGACTAGTGTAGTAAACACTCATATATCTTCACGTAGGTTCATCAATTATTAACATTTTGTCATAAATGCTTTATATTTCTTTCTATATTTTGGTCTGTCTCTATCTCTCTTTCTTTGCTCCTGTCTCTGTTGACAGATAGATGATAGAAGGAGAAAGGAATCTTTTCTTTTTCTGGACCATTATGACACCTCTCCCCCTAAACATTTTAGCTTTGCTTCCTAAGAACAATGCCATTTTTTTGTATAAGCCTAAGCCCAATACAACGATTATGCCTAAGGAAATTTAGCATTGACAGCACACTCTATTATGAAGACCTTATTCAAAATTTCTCAATTTTCTCAATAATGTCCATTGAAGTTGTATTGGAAAATTCACATATCGTATTGTATTTAACTATCATGTTTCTTTAGGTTATTTTAAACTGAAACCATTTCTAAGCCTTTTTTGGTTTTCAGTACTTTTATTTTATTTTATTTTATTTTATTTTATTTTATTTTATTTTAATTTTATTTTATTTTATTTTATTTTATTTTATTTTATTTTATTTTATTTTATTTTATTTTATTTTATTTTATTTTTATTTTTTGAGAATCCAGGCCAGACATTTTACAGAATGAGTCTCAAATTAGAATGTTTAATTGCTTCATTCTGATTAGATTTATATTTTTTAAATGTTGGCAAAAATGCTACATGATGTTAATGTTATCCCATTATTGGTGATGTTAAGTTTAATCACTTAGTTAAGATGGTATCCATTATAAAGGTATCTTTCCCAATCTACTTAACATGTAATCTGTGGGGTGATACTGAGACTGAGTGAATATCCCATTCCCCCATACAATTTAGCCAATGGCCATTTCTTCTACATTAATTAGTTAACCCACCTTCCATGAAGAGTTTTTTATTCTTGCCTGTGGTTTAATTTATTTTCTAAAAATTACCCATGTGGATTAATGCATTCATTTTAATTCATTATGTTAAAATCCATTATTATCATAATTATTTTCATGCTAAAATTGTCCCACATTGAACCAGTGAAGGTTCTTCAAACTACTTCTACATTTTTAAGCACTTCCTTACTTTCTGAAGTAACTTGTATATCAAACTTCGGACATAAAAGTAGAATCCAGGGTTACATTTTACTCTTCTGTTCCCACCTGGAGTCAATCATTTCTCCAAGGACCTGGTTCATTTAATGAGAGGATAGTTTTTAGGAACCAAGATCAGGACGATAGGTTTGTTTGTTACTACTTGGGTGTCATTGCTTCTAGGCCCTCTCAGTGTATATTAAACCATACACACACACACACACACACACACACACACACACACACACACACACACACAAACACACACACACACACACACAATCATTTCTGTATCCATCAATCTTAATATAAGTACATACTGATATCTTTGACTCTAATCCAATACCACAAATTTTATTCCAGCCTATTTTCTCACTTACCTGTAACTTCCCTTCTGATAGTAAGAAACTTGGCTCCCACCACTTACTTACATGTTTGTTTAGCCCTCATATGCTTGAAAAGTAGTTCAGAGTTGTTAACCCATATCTCTATGAGAAACAAATTTGCCAACTAGAGTACAGTATTTCGGTATAATTTCTTTAGTTTTTACACTTACATTATCCAGTCAAAACACCATTTTACAAAATTAATTGCATCAGCTCCTTTTTTACCCCAATCATTTATGTGAAGTTATGCCATACATTTGTAATATTGTTATATTCTTTTGTCAAAGTGCATTCCATTCAGTAGTGGTTGATTTCTTGTTGTTTTAGTTGGTGTATATTAAATTTCACTCTTTTATAATGTACAGTTCACTGGTATGGCATTTACTACTCCTGTTCCATACAGATTAGTTCTTTCACTTTAAAATTCTCTTGTTCATTCAGTTTGTTAACAACCACCCTAGTCCTCTAATCTCTGGCAACTACTGATTTTTTCTGTCCTTAAACAAAATTTGTCTATTCTGAAACATCACATGAACAGAATCATAAAATATGTAGTTTGTTGGTCTAACTTCTTTCTCTTTGCAGAATAAATTTTCACATATGTTACTGCATGAATCAATGACCCATTACTTTTATGGCTAAATACTATTCTGTTGTATGGATGTACCACAATTTGTTTATCCATTCCCCCATTGAAGCTGGGGAAGGACATCTTGGTTCCTTCCACTTTTTTTTCATCTGTTTGTGTTTTTTGTTATTATAACTAAGGCTGCAACAAACATTACCATATAGACTTTTGTGTGGACATATTTTACAGTTTACTTGAGTAAACAACTAGGAGTGTGATTCCTGGGTTAAGTTTATGTTTAACTTTAGAAGAAACTGCAAAATCGTCTTCCAAAGTGAAAGACGGCAATGAATGAGAGTACCTGTTGCTTTCTTATTCATTTTTGTAGATGTATTTTATATCATGGTACATTACCAAATTATTTTTCCCTTGTGTATAGGAGCTAGTCCTGAAGTTTTAGGCATATTATTTTATCATCTATAAAAATAACTCATTGTATTCTTTTTCTAATTATTATGGCTTTTATTGATTTCTCTTTAATCATAGCAGCTAATATCTTCAAAAAATGTTCCATAGCAGTAGAAATTGTCAGAATGTTGCCCTGTCCCTGACCTTAATGGGATTGTCACTAGTATTTCTCCATTGAATAACTATGTGTATGTGTATGTGTGTAAGTGTCCAACAGTTTGTATTTTGCTAATCATTTTAGTCGGAAATTGACATTGGATTTTGTCAACATCCTTTTCCATTTAGTCAAGATTCATTGTTTACTAATGTAGATAGTGGATTCAGTTTGTTTTTATTCTCTTTAGGAATTTTCAGGATTTTTCATGAATATTTATAGTGAGATTAATCTATCAAGTTTTGATGTATTATTTATCCAGTTTAATTATCAATTTTATATTGTTTTTACAGAATTCATTTAAGTTTTCCTTAATTTGCTATCATTGGAATTATCAGTCTTTTAAGTTTAATAGAATTTCCCTGTGAATTATCTGGGTGTGCTGGGTTTTTTGTTATTGTTGTTATTTCTTTCTGTCTTTGCTTGCTAGATAGTTATTTATGATAGATAGTTATTTATGCTTCTGTCTTTGCTTGCTATATACTTAGTTATGATTTATATTTCCTATGTCTCTCTAACAACTTGGTGGAAACTCTTATCATATATGATTAATCAAGAAGCCTCTATTTTATTCCATCCAAATTCTAGATTTCCCTGATCTTTTCTGGGAGGTCCAAGTGACTCATTCACCATATCCAATGTTGTTGGCTATGTCCTTCATTTCCAGTCCGTTATTCACTCTTTACTATTTTTTGTAGGTGTTTGTTTTAACCAACTTAAAGCTTCCTTTAATTTAAGTACTCATAACTATGAATAAGGAGGGCATAAAAATGCAAAAAAGTTTTCATTAAAAGAAATGAATGCACAATTCTACAACATTTTGTCTTTCCATAATAATTAACTCTTTGTGGGCTATACTGTCTGTAATTGCATTCTCTCTGCTGGCTGCTATAAACAGAGGTGCCTTTTAAATTCATATTGATGGAAAAGTCACTTGTTGGTCAAGGTTCCAGTTGAAAATTTTTTTATCCATTTCGTAGCAGCATGACATTCTTGGTGTCCATTTATGCTATTAAAATTCAAATCTGGGGGCACCTGGGTGGCTCAGTCGGTTAAGCGTCCGACTTCAGCTCAGGTCACGATCTCCCAGTCTGTGAGTTGGAGCCCAGCGTTGGGCTCTGGGCTGATGGCTCAGAGCCTGGAGCCTGCTTCCGATTCTGTGTCTCCCTCTCTCTCTGCCCCTCCCCCGTTCATACTCTGTCTCTCTCTGTCTCAAAAATAAATAAACGTTAAATAAATAAATAAATAAATAAATAAATAAATAAATAAAATTCAAATCTGTTCTTCAACTATACTCATTCCGTTTTAAAGTACTTAACACTAGTTTAGTAAATATATGTCATATATTTTTCTTCTAAAGACTTCCCCAAATTCACTCCGCATTAGTCTTGTTTCTAAAAGTGTCTATATTGTTACAATCACTGAAGAGTTCCCCCCAATTCATGGTGTTTGAATTTCTGTAGCCAAGGCTTCTAGTCAGTTTTCACAACCATGCCATATATAGGAAACTGAAGAGTGGATTTCAGAAAATAACATGCTAGACTAGTTAATGGCCAGATGCTCACTTTTAGGAATAATTTGGAAGAATAATCTGGGCTTATTAAAAATTAATTCCATAAATCATGTAATTTTCTGATTTCAAAACATTTCCAGTCTTTCATAGCCATAGTCTTGGTACAAGAGGGAACATTAGGAAAGTGTTTAGAAATAGAAATGGTTTCATACTTAAGCAATTACAGAGCTTCCCCTAAAGGATAATGCTACTTTACTTATCTCTTCCATGTTATAAATTTGGCCATAGCATCTAAGTTGTATTAGTACTATTATTTTCAATATGTTATCAGAATGCAAAAAGATTTTATGACAATTTTATTCCTACTATATACTACTTTCTCCTCTTCTGCCCCAAAATGCAAACACATATCAAAGTAATTTAAATAAAAAATAAAAACAAAAAGTAAAAAATAAAAACAAGAGACAAAAAAAAGGCAAATTAGAATAACTTAGTCCCACCACTTTACCCTCTACTACTGTTAACATCATCACCAATACTGAATAATAGTGACATACAGAAAGGTGCGTTAGGGTTTTTTTTGTTTTGTTTTGTTTTGTTTTTTTCTCTTTAAGAGCATTTCATGGCAATATCCTACCTGCTGGAAGGATTAAAGAGCAAGGGACAGTATAAGGAATTCCTTATGTATACACAGGATAACAGGACAAACTATCTCCTTTTGACCCTCTCTTCCTAGTGAAATGCTAAATAACAAATAGAAATAGGAAGAAAATAGGGACAAATTTCAGTCATTTTTATATGCTCATTGACAAATGGACAAAATTAAGTTTTTGCTTAAAAGAAAATCATTATAGCAAATCATTATAGCAAAAGCATTACAGTATTTCTTATGGCTTGTAAGATCCCTTAATGTCACTTAAATTATTGCTAAAATCCGTGGTTTATAGATGACTGGTTTGTTTTCATTTCTATGGTGGGGAATGCCAAATAGTGAATTAGGAAACAGCACTTGGACTTTAAGTGCTTCTAGCATTCATCCTGTTGTCCTTAAATTATTGTGTACTGTGAAAATGATTTATTCTTACATATAACCTATTTGTGCTAAATTATGAGTTGATAAACTACCACCCCTGAGCCAAATCTAGCCTTCTACCTATTCTTCTATATAAAGTTTTATTGGAACACAGTAGTGTCCATCTGTTTAGGTATCGTCGGGCTATTTTCCTGCTATCATGACAAAGTTGTATAGTTGTAACTATTTGTTTGGCCACAAAGCCTAAAATATTTATTGTCTGGGCTTTTATAGAAAAAAATGGCAGCCCTTGTGCTAAATGATTATACTAAATGATTTGGTTTCCATGTAGAGTAGCTTCCCTTGCTGTCTCTATTTTCTGTTACTTTCTTACTTAAATACTGTTTGTAGAAAAATATTACCAAACAAGGGCCAGACTCAGAAAGACTTTCCAGGGGGCCCCTGGGTGCTTCAGTCCGTTGAGCGTACGACTTCAGCTCAGGTCATGATCTCACGACCCATGAGTACAAGGCCCACGTCAGGCTCAGGCTCTGGGCTTACAAGCTTGGAGCCTGGAGCCTGCTTTGGATTCTGTGTCTCCATCTCTCTGTCTGCCCCTAATCCACTCACATTCTGTATCTGTCTCTCTCAAATATAAATAAATATTTTTAAAAATTAAAAAAAAGAGAAAGTCTTTCTGTATTTTCACTTACTGTTACATATGAATGTGAATAACAGATTTAGTTATCTTCTGCTATGTCCTCAGCTTCAAGAGGAGAATAGTAATTAATTCATATAGATAGATAGATAGATAGATAGATAGATAGATAGACAGACATAGATATAGATGATTTCTCCACATCATCCCCTGCCATGTGATTTATAAATATTTTGTAATCAACTACACAGAACAACATTTCAATGAATTGGAGTTCTTGGGCATTGTCAGACCATTGTTTCTTCAGTAGCTCATCCAAATGCAGAAGGTTAGCTCTTCCCATTTTTTTCTATTTTCACACCAAACCAAGCTCATTTTTATTCTATATTACTCTACATGATTGTACCACTAGCTATCCTGGTGGTTTGGTCATGTGTGGCAATTTACCCTCCATATAGGAACCCGAATAAGATATTGTACAGAAATAAAACTGTATAAATCAGGAAGGAAAAATAGAACAGGAAAAGGTTAACACTTGATGGGAAATGTAAAAACATGTTTGAAAGACTCGGTGTGGGTGAAAGAATGACTAAGGAACAGAATAAGGTACAATCTGGTGACCAAACAGGAGGCTGGAGTTTGCAATAGAGAGATGTAAAGTGAAAAGCCATAGTGGAACTGCTGAGGAAATCTGGATAAAGTCTTTAGTTACTACTTTTATACCTTAATTACTACTATTATAACAATGCTAATTTCTTAGTATTGATAAGTATGCTGTGGTATGCAAGATGTTTAGATCAAAGAAAACTGGGTGAGTGATTTTTGTAAGACTTCTGTAAGCCTAAAATTATTTCAAACTAAAACATTTAAAAAGGATATATTCCTGATATGAAGCAGCTTAACATCTAGTAGGGAGAGATAGATACATTAACAAAAAATAACAGTGAAAAAAAAATATCACACCACAAATGCTCTGATAATGGTTCCCTGGAGTCACCATGGAAACACAAGATATTATTGACAACCCAAGCAATAGTATGGGAAATGGAAGTGTATAGATATCAGGGAAGTCTTTCTAGAGGTGTTTCCATGCTCTGTTGTGAGGGATGAGTGGGAGATATCTAGGAAAAGAGGAGGATAAAGAATTTCAGGTAGATGTAGTACCATGAGCAACATAAATCAGAAGCAACCATGACACATTCAGGGTTAATTAATATGAAGAGAAATGATATTTTTTTAAGAAATGGAGCGGAAAGAGATCAGACTATAGAGACTGTCAGTAAACATAATCAATAGGAACGTATAGTATTTTATTTCACATTAAATATAATTTATTGTCAAATTGGTTTCCATACAACACCCAGTGCTCATCCCAACAGGTGCCCTCCTCAATGCCCATCACCCACTTTCCCCTCTCCCCCAGTCCCCATCATCCCTCAGTTTGTTCTCAGTATTTAAGTCTCTTATGGTTTGCCTCCCTCACTCTCTGTAACTTTTTTTTCCCCTTCCCCTCCCCAATGACAGAAACTCTCTTCTGTCAAGTTTCTCAGGATCCACATATGAGTGAAAACATATGGTGTCTGTCTTCCTCTGCCTGACTTATTTCACTTAACATAACACTCTCCAGTTCCATCCATGTTGCAGCAAATGGCCAGATTTCATTCTTTCTCATTGCCAAGTAGTATTCCATTGTATATATAAACCACATCTTCTTTATCCATTCTTCAGTTGATGGACATTTAGGCTCTTTCGGTAATTTGGCTATTGTTGAAAGTGCTGCTATAAACATTGGGGTACAAGTGCCCCTATGCATCAGCACTCCTGTATCCCTTGGGTAAATTCCTAGCAGTGCTATTGCTGGGTCCTAGGGTAGATCTATTTTTAGTTTTTGAGGAACCTCCACACTGTTTTCCAGAGTGGTTGCACCAGTTTGCATTCCCACCAGTGCAAGAGGGTTTCTGTGTCTCCACATCCTCACCAGCATCTTTAGTCTCCTGATTTGTTCATTTTAGCCACCCTGACCGGCGTGAGGTGGTATCTCAGTGTGGTTTTGATTTGTATTTCCCTGATGAGGAATGACATTGAGCATCTTTTCATGTGTCTGTTGGCCTTGTATACTATTTTAAACAATTCAGATTTTTAACTTAAATAAAACAGTGAAAGTCAATATGACTTGATCGATATGATTAGTTTTGTGTTTTGTAAATGTTAACCTAGAGGCTATGTATATGGGTTAGAAGAGATATATGGGTTAGAAGAGATCAACAGTGGAAACCAAAAGACTATGACTGTATTACTTTATTCCAGGTGAACAAGGGCATTGGAGATATGATTTGAAAAGAGTAGGTTTTAAACTCTATTAATTAGATAGAAATCAGGATGATTTAGTATGATTTGGATTAGAGACTATTGAAACAGAAAAATCTAGAATGGATCCAGATGATTTTTCAGGAAACTAGTTGTGGATTAAGTATATTAACCAGGATTTAGAAAGAAAGAGGTAGCAGATTTGATTGGAAGAAAGGATTGTAGGGAGCCATTTCCTTTTTACCTATTATTTTTAGTTGCCTTTAGGACACAAACATTTCAAGAGACTGTTGGAGCTCAACAGAACCATTCTAAATGAGCTATAAATTTGGAAGTTATTGTATACTTGAAATAATCGGATTAAGTATACTTGCCTAGGTCGAAATTTGAAGTGAAGAAAAGAAAAATAAAAATAATACTCTGTGAAAACAAACACTTAAGTGAAGTGAAGGCAGAGAAAACTACAAAGGAAATTAAGACCAATCTACCACTGATTTCTGATGAAATAAAACAAGATAGCTGTTTCCCAAGAGGTAACAGAAGGAATTTCAAGCAAAAGGGTAGGCTTTAAACTCTCAAATGTATAGGTATCAAATAATACAAATTTGAAAATATCTTAGAGTTGGTAACTAGAATCTCACTGATGAACTTGAGAATGCTATTAGAAGTCAAAAAGAAGTAGATTGAATGGAATCAAGAAATTTGGAGCTGATGACACTATTACTTTGTATGCAAATAATAAAATGCATTAAAGAGTTCTTGATGCAGGTGTGAATGGCAAGCACATATGTATGATAAATATGCAAGAACAGAGGCTGGAGAAAGGAGAAAAAGAGATAACTGATGATAGAAAAGTCTCCTGAGTGTAAATTTAAAGGAATGAGTCCTTGGCCCAAGTGTAAATTTTTCGTTGATCAGGAGACAAGATTCCTTTAATATATAAAAAGAAATAGAGAAGAGATGATCAAATAAATTATAGTAAAAACTTCCCTACGATAAGGAAAAACTTCAGACTAAAATAACCTGTTGGGTAACTTTAATACAAGAGATAAATATGTCTTCTACCCAACCTCAGCGAAGTGTTTAAAAGGAAAAAAAAAAAACAATCCTAGTGTTTGAAAAGATAAAAGAGGTAACAAAAATGATGAAAATAAGCTTGGAATTAGAATGTTCCACTGCCTGCAGCACAGGAAACCAAAAAAGGCTGAGGAACATGTCCAGGTTGTAAGAAAAAAAGAACTGCCATCTAACACCCTCATCCCTTCCCTTGTGAAGGACACGTGAAGACCAAAATGGACCCTTTATAGTTTTCAAAAGAAGTTACTGAAGTAAGTTCTCCAGTTACATGGACCCCTTCCCTCATTTTATTTAATATTGTTTAAATGTCACCTCTTAACAGGGATTTTCCTAAGCACCCAACCAAACCAACATTGCATCTCATCTATCGTCTTACCCACATATGATTTTCCTTGCATCATCACCTAATAATGTATTATAGAGTTATTTGTCTATGCTTTTTACTGCTATCTCTCTGATGCCTACAACATCTAGAATCTGAGTGCACAGAACCAGTGTCTGAAAACGAACTCTATACTTTTATTGTCTCTTACAAACAGAAAGGTATATTCCTTGCTTTAAAAGAAAAAGAATATAGTGAACTTGTGAGCATGAGGAAAGTGGTCCAACTTTTTAATTGTTTTGGACAGTTGAAAGGTAATTATGGCACACCCAGAGGGATTGCTTAAGAGCATTTAATGGGTCATTTACTCATTCATCCAGCCTACATTTACTGAGTTCTTACTGTGCCAACATTATCGCTTCCCTCCAGCCCTCTCAAGGACTTCGCTCTTTGGGTCATTTGAAATTTGTGTCATTGCACTCTGTGTCTTACTCATCACTCCCTTTCTGTTGGGTGTTTCCAGCAGTCGTACAAACATGCACTAGGCAGTCCCATTCTGAAAAGTGTTTTACCCCTAATTCCACATCCCATTTCAACCTCTACCTGTGTTTTCTGCTGCCCTTTACAGCCAAATATTTCCTGTTTATATTATCACACTTATACACTATTTTTTTTAAAGTGAAAGAAGTTTTAAATTATCAATGAATATAATGACTCATGTAACATTCACCTGTGCAACACTGTAACCAAGATTATCAAATACTAATATTTTATCATATTAAGATATTTTAACTCCTAAGAAGCAATATTTAATATTTTCTGAAATTTAATATTTTAATTTATATTAAATTATATTTATTTATTATATTATAAAATTATATTTATTAATAAAAATAAATTGTATTAAATTTATATTAATTTAATTCATATTTAATAAAAACTGAAATTTATTTTTTATCACTCATAATCATTCCTCTCCCTACTAGAAGCAACCACTATTATGAATTTGGTATTTATCTACCCCTTACCAGTTTGTGTATGTTTAAATCTATAATACTATTTATGTTTTTAATTTATATAAATTTAGAATACTGAAGGTCTTTTTGTATGATCAACTTTTTGTTTTTGTATTTAATCATATATATCTGAGATGTTTCTATATCAACCGATGTACCTTAAGTTCATTCATTAATTATTATATTACTGTTTCATATGCATATACTATTTTTACTTATCCATTCTCACACTGATGTATAATTATTTCCAATTTTAATTATATTCTATTTCATTATCTTTATGCATTACTTTTTTGCAACCTCAACTCATATCTATCATGAGTTAATATTGTAACAACTTAAAACATCTTCAATGAATAGTTTTACTTAAGTAACTTTATTACCATATCCCACTAATGTTATCATGTGAAAGAGTGATTATGGCAACATGTGAAGTGTAAAAAGAAATTTTAGAGGAAAATAAAAGCACTGAAAGTGTGACTAGAGGAAGAGGAGTCAGGACAGTAATATTAACAGGGGAAGAGTTAAGGATGCAGGAGAAATTGTTGTAATTCATGCCAAAGGGGTGTGGACATTATCAGCAATGTCAAATAATTAGATCCAGAATTTTAAAGGTTATTGATGACCTTACCAAATGTAATTCCAGTGGAGTAGTGGGATGGAAGCCAGATTAAGAACGATTTTTGTGGGGGTGCCTGGGTAGCTCAGTTGCTTAAGCGTTCAACTTTGGCTCAGGTCATGATCTCACAGTTTGTGAGTTCAAGCCCCGCATGGGGCTCTGTGCTGAGAGCTCAGAGCCTGGGGCCTGCTTCGGATTCTGTGTCTCCCTCTCTCTCTGCCCACCCCTGCTCATACTCTGTGTCTCACTCTGCCTCTCAAAAAATGAATAAATGTTAAAAAAAATTTTTAAATAATTATTGTGGGAGAGAAACTGCCCTTTCAAAGAGTTTGGCGAGAAACACACACACACACACACACACACACACACACACACACACACGTGTTGGAGAAGCAGAAGTCTGGTTTAAAAACTTGAAGTGTTGCTATCTTAAAGAAAAAGAAAAGAAGTTGACATTATAGGGGGTGTAGAACACCCAGGAAAAATTGTTTAGACTGGATGAGAGAGCATTTCTTCTCATGAGATTAAAGAAAGCTGCCTAGAAATTATTTTTGTTTTAACATTAATTTACAATTAAGGAAAAACAAGTATGTGTAAGTGTGGCAAAATTGCCTGCTTCAGTCTTCATCACAACAATGCTAAATGCAGAACACTGTGAAGGATTATCTACGCAGATGATTTTTTTGAGCATAACTCAAACATTTTAATCACATAAAGGAACCAAATGTTGTCAACCTGTAAGAATTCAGCTCATCATTTAAAAATTAAATTTAAAAAAACACTACACAACGAATATAATTGTGGATAACATTTACATGGTTATAAGCATTAAACTTTAAATTTAAAACTAGATAAATGATGACACACCTGGCTGGCTCAGTTAGGTAAGCCTCCAACTTCGGCTTAGGTCATGATCTCATGGTTCATGGGTTCAAGCGTCTCACTGGGCTCTGTGCTGACAACTCAGAGCCTGGAGCCTGCTTCGGATTCTGTGTCTCCCTATCTCTCTGCCCCTTCTCCACTAGTGCCCTGTCTCTCTGTGTCCTTCAAAAATAAATAAATGTTAAAAAAATTATTTTAAGCTATATAAATCACAATAAATCATGAAAGAATTACATTTTATCCATCTCCTTGATTAAGAGAATGAGAAAGGTAAAATGAAAGTCTAGATCAAATGTGAAATATAAAAAAGAAAACATAAAGAAATAAAAACAGAAAACCTTGCTCCATATAGGAAAATAATTTTATAACTAGATGCATCTAGAATACTAATTAATAGCTTAAACTTCATTCTTATAGATTATAATATTAGTGAAAAATCAAATGTTTCTGAAATAACACTTGAGTTGAAGAGAAAATAAAATCGAAATAGAGAATACAGAAAGCAATAATACTAAAGCAAATGTGTGTTAAAACCTGTGAGATCTAGTTAAAATGTGCCCTGTAAGGATAAATATGAATTAAAAATAAGAAGTGTAACTTTCCCCATTGAAAATAAGGGAAGAGACTCCCCACCCCCTCCTTTTTCCTAGAGCTGTTACTTTAGAATACATGTAATTGTAAGGTCTTTATTACTTTGAAAAGCATGTAAATCTTTTTAAAGGCTAAATAAACCTCTTCACCAGCTTAGCAACTCAGAATGGCCTTTCTCAAGAACCTAGGAATCATCTCTTTGAAATGTAATCATTAAGGAAGGAAGAGACCTCATATCCCAGTGTCTGTGGGAGAAGAGCCTAAATTTCTCTAGCCCCTTGTTGCAAAATTAACTTCCATTATAAAGATAGGAGGGGTTTATTTTTCCTTTAGATAAAGCCAATTAGCTAACACAGGTGGTTGGTTACCTCCAATTACCAGGTGAATTTAGGATAAACTCCATGTGACAAATGGTACTGTCAAGTCACTTTTCTTGAGAGGTAGTTATTGTTCATCCTGAGAACATGTAAATGATGGGTTGTATCCTTGGCTATATGAAAAGATGACATTTTTTCTGTCTTCAGTATCTTTAGAGGATTACCTGTGATGCCCATCACATTCCAGTTTAATGCTTATTCAATAGTAAAATTGTTTTCTTTCCCTTTTAACTTTGTGGAAAGTTTTTCCGAGTTGGGAAGAGATTTTAATTATACTTCCCCAGGGCACCTGGCTGGCTCAGTTGGAAGAGCATGTGGCTCCTGATCTTAGTGTCATGAGTTAAAGCCCCACACTGGGTGTAAAAATTACTTAAATAAATAAACTTTTTAAAAAAATTATACTTCCCCAACACCAATGGAAGATTCATTGCTTAAGTATTCACTTTACAAAGCTCATGAGAAAACCAGATTAAAAATTAAAGCTTTTTGTTAATATTTTCACCATGTTAATGAATCAGAATAAAACATAATTATATCTTGTTACTCTTTTTTTAATACAAAATCATCAACATTTATTTGGAATTAATTTGTTACGGTTGTTCTTTTCTTGTCATGCTCTCTTACAATGTGACCCAACAATTGCATTACTAAAAACCTCCACTTATCCCACCAAAAAGAAGACTTGTATTCACACAGAATCCTATACACAAATGTTTGTGACAACTTTGTAATAAATTCTGTACTAGAAACAATTTAATGCCTTTCAAGGGGCGTGTCATTAAATGGATGATGCAGGAACAAAACTATTTGTACATGCAACAACTTGGATGGATCTCAAGGAATTATGCTGAGCAAAAAAAAAAAAAAAAAGCCAATATCAAAAGATTATATAATGTAGCATTCCATTTATACAACAGTTTTGAAATAAAATTCTAGAAATAGAGGACACATTAGCAGTTGTCAGTGGTTAGGGAGGTGTGGAAAGACAGGAGGTGGCTGTGATTACATAACCATAGCAAAAGTAATCCTGGTGATGGAATTGTTTGTGTCCTGACTGTTGGTGGTTACATTAACTTAAGCATGTAAATTTGCACATAACTACATAAATTTGCACACACACATATACATACGTGCACAAAGCTCATATAAAACTTGCAAAATCTGAATAAGGTTGACAATATGTATCAATGTCAGTTTCCTAGTTAATATATTGTACTGTAGTTATGTGAGATGCTACCATTGGGAGAAACTGGCCTAAGAGTATATGGGAATCTCACTACTATTTCCTAAAATGCATGTGAATCTATAATACCTCAAAATTTTTTCTTTAATTTGTGAAATATTTAAAGCCAGAGCAACTCAACAAAGAACATTGCTTTGTTTTACATAGTGATAGCATTCTGTATTTCTATTGAACAAAGGAATTTTTCTCTGAAACTTTAAATCATAAATAAACCATGCCTGAAATTATCCCCTTGATCCCATAATACACTGGGAGCTCTTTTCATATATTGAAAATCACAGAGTTGATGGTATAAGCCTACCACTGCAGAAAGAAGAAAGCTCTTTTAATAAATACATAATGTTCCTCTAATCTAGTGAAAACTGTATTGCTCACATAATCATTGTTTAGAATTCAGTGATAAGTGTAAGAGAAAAATACTAAATATTTACATTTCTGTAAGAAATCCTATACATCTGTGCAAAGAAAATCTCTCTCACACACACAAGTTTAGGTGTGATGTTTTGCTCCACACATCACTAGTAAGTATTCATTTAGTATTTTGGAAACATTTTGTCACAAGGTCACACAGTTTTCTTTAATGTGAAGTGTTTATAAAATGTAAATTCTAATTTTCCATGAAGGGATATATTCTGAGTAAACAAGAAGTATTTTTCAAATAATTGGATATCTTCCAATTGGCTGCAAATATGAAACCACACATAATTTTTAAAAATAAGAAATGGAAGTTTATAAAATATGAATATTAAATGAAAGGACTCATTCCGAATAAACAACCTCTTAGGGAATTTTAAACACACTGTGATATAACAACAAAACATATTGTTAATTGCAATAAAAACATTTATTATCCTTTTGTACCATTATTTATCAACTTTGGGACAGAAATGATACCTGAGTGTTATCTTAGGTGCAAGTTAAAATAAGGAAAGCACATCATCTCAGAATGTGGTGACTCCTATAGTATGATATGATTGATTAGATAAGTCGTATTTTAAAAGTCTCAACACATGTAGAGAAGGCATGAGGGTAAAAACTACAAAAAAGCTTCAAAAATAAAATATAAGGTGACATCAAGTTAGAAACGAAAAAATTATGAATGGACAAAGAAACATTAAAAGTCTAAATTAAAATATGAAACTCCAGAGGAAAAAATACTTGACAGTATAGTTATTTATTACATCAAAACTTCCTTGCCCCTGGCCCTGATGCCATCAAAATAAAACCAAATTTCTTGGATGAGCCACAGAAAGAAATAGCTTTATTGTACTTGACTGCCTTTGTCTTTGTGATTATGGTTGGGATGAAAGTAACATACATTAGAGAATAGAAAGATCATGGATGTGCTTTCTTAAGAAAACTAATTTTCCCTTCTAACTGAAATGGGAGTCCATAAAATAAGGATGACGGGATGATGGTGTTATGAGGAAACGTTACTCTTATGAATGTCCTGTAGGTGGAAAGGAATTTCTGGATCATATCGTTGAAATATTTAAATTGTTACATTGAGGCTTTGTGTTTATTTGTTTGAGCGTAAAATTGAAAATAAAAAGTCATCCTATGACAGTATTGTTTTGTTTTATCATTGTTACTCTACAGAAACTTTAGGCGTAAAGGGATCTCACATTTGGGCTGCCAAATTTTATGAAGTGAGTTAAGAACATTGAAAAATGCAACCTAGAATGCGCATAGAAATGTCTTTCCACCATAAAAACAAGGCTTTATAGAATTTGCAGTTATGGCCAAAAGTTCCGTTTCATCTATATAGTAAATATGTCCCTGTCTTCAAGACATTTTCATCTGGATATGGGTATAAACTGAATGTTAATTTAAAAAAAAAAAAGAAGAAGAAGAAATGGGCATAAAATTATGTGCTTCATTTATGTGTATGGGCTCATTGTCTTATCGCAGTGTTCCTCACACTTGAGTATTGGTAGAAACACTGAGGGACTTGTTAGCACACAGGTTGGCGGGGGGGGGGGGGGGCGCTCAGGCTCTCTAAGGTGAAGTCTAAGAATTTTCATTTCCACCAATTTCCCAGATGATGCTAAGGCTGCCAATCTGAGGATTGTATTTTGAGAACCGTTAGTCTAGAGGAATTCAGAAGAGGAAAGATACTATTGAACAGCAGGATAGCTGAGTGTGTTTTGTGTGGAGGAGATAGTTGTTACACTGTGATTAATACAGATTTATACCAGATAAGAAATTTTACAGGCTGGCGGTGCAAATTCAATTTAGTTATGATTGTCACCATTTTCCCTCTTGCGTTTTTCCTTCACCTTCTTCCTCTTCCTCTCTTCTTTTTGCTGAGAACAGTCTCATCAATTCTTCATTGCAATCTTCATTTTTTAATAAAAGAAATGGTGTTTTTGACCTAGTGGTTTAAACTGGTACATTCCTATCCGGTCCAGAGCAATTTCCCAATAACATTTTCCGGGCTACATACATAACTTGTCTCAAGCATTGCTGTCTCTTCGATAAACCAATCAAACTGTTTCCACTGACTGCAGCAAACTTCATTATTGAAGCAAAGGAGACCAAGTTGGGGTGCTATAATGAATGTCATACACAGATAAACTCTGCAGTGTCAGCAGTGTTTGCTCAATATTTCCAATTGCAAAAGCAATACAAATAGTGAAATGCCAGGGTAAAGACATAATACGATATAGGTACATAGGCCAGAGTTTCGTTTTACATCATTCAATGGAAAATTTTACCCACAGGAACTTTTTTAAAAACTCCAATAAACTTACTTTTATTTTTGAAATATGGGAATTACTTTGGTTGGTTATAGTTTTCCAATTAAAATATGTCATATTTATATAAAAATGCAGCACTTCAGGTTTCTTCTCTCCAAATTACATTTGGTACTCAATATGGAAAAGGAGAGGGACAGGAAATTAATTTCCTAAAAAAAATAGCTATGGAGTGGTTTTAAAACAACAGAATGCATTTTCCAACATAGTCACACTAAGCACTAAAGTATATTCATAGCATTTGTACAGGTAGATGTTGATTATACATGTTTTCCACATCATTTCTATAAACATCTTTTTATGAGTGAAAAAATAAAATCTTTAAACTGTGGCTGAAGCTTTCATTTTATGAATAATGAAAGAAAAGAATCGAATCCCTCTGGGCCCAAACTAATGTAATAACAGTCCTCTGGACATCAGAAGTTTGAAGTATTTTGGAGGGTTGAGTGGCAGGCACACAGCAGCCTCCCCTTTCTACTGCCTAACCAGCGCTGCGTGCACAGACCGTCCGTGCTCCGAGGTACCTTTGCAGTCAGCCTCCCAGGGGCAATCCAGTTCACAGTTCTCTCAGGAGCTTTCCGGCTGGGGAACACACGCAACTTTTCATCTTTCATTTTTCTCTTTTTCTTCTTTCCCTTTTGCTTTTGAGAAGAGCTATTTGGATAAACTTGTTTATTATTCATTTCCTGAGGGCAAAAGGGAAAACTCAGTGAACCTTAGCAATGCAACATTAATTAAGCTGAGACTGGACCAACCAGGAGTTATACAACAACAATTAATATGTTCAGTCCCTGCACACACAAAATATAGCAAAATGGACAAGCTTCAAAAAAATTTTCCCTATGTGTAAGGGAATAATTCTCTTACCACAATCCTTTAAATAAAATTAGTTTTTAATCCCAATAGCTAAAGAGACTATGCTTCCACAGACAGGATTAACTTTTAATGGATTCAGAAGATAATAATAGAAATTGTAAACATTTACTTAGTATTTACCATGTCAGACTCTGTTCTAAAAACTTGACTTGGATTCTTTCTTGGGATCTGTAGGACAAGATAACACAGATACAATTATTTCCACATTTTACACAAATTGCAGGCACAGAGAAGACAACTAACTTGTCCAAAATTATGCAAGTAGGAAATGGCAGAGCAAGAATTAAATTGACACAATCTGACAAGAGGGCTGGTCTAGCCACTGCCCTGTACTGTGTCTCTCCTGTCCTAATGTTAATGTTCTCATTATGTTTTGCTTTTACGAAGTGGCATGCCTGTTACTCAATTACAACAATATGTGTGTGAGTGTATCTGTCCTGTTCTAATGTAAACATATAGTATTTTGGGTTAAAATTGCAATGCTTTGAAATGTATATGATTAAGAAATTCTGATATAGACAGAGATACACCTATGGAGGAAAACTACTAGTCTTTTAAGTCCTCACAACATCTTTGAAACATAAATTAAAGCCTATCTTTAAATAAATCTACTCACAATTAGACTAATGCAAAATTATTCCAAGAGATGGAATTAAGCCAAATTATCCACACTTTAGTTTGAAAGAACATATCAAGGCTTCCTCCGGAAATGGCTTAAAATTGCCCATTGTATTATAAAAATTACCCATCAGATATTAAAATTACCCACTGGAATTTATAATTGTATACAAACAAAATGTACACAGGAAGTGTCTTCAACTTTTTAACTTCTTGAGGGTTAGTTACCTGGTCTCCTTAGACGCACTGCTCCTATCACAGACCAGCTATTATGATGGATAAACATTAATCTTCCTCCCAAATGTATTTCTTGAGTTACTATGATATTTTCCAAAAAAAAGTATTTATTTATACCAAATTCTAGGCTTCAGAAGTTTGCAATGGATAGTATTTTGGAGGGTTTGGCCTGTGTTTGATTTGACATCATTTACAACTAAGTGAGTAAGTCTTACAGTATGGAAAAAAATCTTTTTAATCTGTAATCCTCATCTTTTTCTCTTGTACTATATTTTTGTCTCCACTCCTACTTAAGATAAATTTATAGTACCATTGTGAGGTGTTACTGAGCTGTGAATTTAGTGTATTTCAAGATATGGTGTACTTAATGTTATTTGCCATAATACTTTAAAATATAATCGTTATGTTAAAATTCATGATAGATGTAAATACACACTGATATACATATTTTTCTAGATGTATATCTGTGTTTCTATATGTGTATCTGTATATTTATACAGATATACCTAAGGAAAAATATTGAGTCCTTCATAACATCCTCACCACCCCATTGCACAGTTCAGATATTTCTGGGTCATCTTCAATCATGTTATTATGCATCTTTATATTGAGAAAATTTCAAAAAATATATATAAAGATTAAGACAAGACTTATGTTTGTAGACTTGAAATAATTTATTTCTTATAATTTTCCTATAGCATTTTCAGGTGTGTTTGTTATATGTGTCATTTATGGAATCTTATGATTCCAAAATTAAAAATGAGAAAGTAATATAATCCAATCTATCATTTTATTGGCCAGTAACCTAGGAAATAGAAGCTCAAAATTTTGAATATTACCTTGTCAGATAAACAAATACTATCTCATTAAAACACATGTGTAATGTCTCTTTAAAATTTCTTCAGGAAAAATAAGAACTTTCAGCCTACATCCTGAATGTTTAAGGCTAGACTTCTTAGCTGAGTGATACTGAATAGTTTGCTTATATTTCATTCATCCCAAGATCTTTCTATAAACCAGTCACCTGAGATGAGAAGTCTCTTCATCGTAATATGCAATGTATTTTGTCTCCTCTCTAATCACTTTTCTTATCACAAAGGTATATGTTGAAGCTTCTCAAACATCAGTTTAAATGTCTGCTGCATGTATTCTATTTTTGTCAAGTATAATATGAAATAAAAAGCTGTTCTTTGTTTCTAATTTGTACACACTAGAGTTCTTTTTCATATTTTCCCCCTACTAAAATTTAGAAAGGTTACTTATAAAAACATTAAAAGTATTCACAATGGTATTTTCAGAACAGTTGTTTTGTACGTTGAAGATAACTTTGACATTTACTTACTTGTGATTTGCCCCTAGAGATAGACTTAGAGGAAAATGATAAAAATATTGATTGTCATTTTGTAGCAAAGCATTAATCTTTATAAGTGACATAGGGCTGAACTCATATATTTCTACAAAAAGATAATTTTGGGGAAGAATACAATATATTCCTTTTGGAAATGAAACTTTCTGACTTACAAAAAAATAAATTATAAAGTCACTAGGCTGACATGAAATGGCAATTGAAATACAGCTAACTCTATTGCTTGAGTCTTTACAACATTTTTGCCTGAGGTCCATTATGCAAACCTATCTATTAGGAAATATTTAAAAGGAAAAGAACATGGTATTTTATTTCTAGGTTAAGCACTGAGTTCAGCATAGACTTGAACATGTCTCTATTCCCATCCCACCCCACTTCATCTCAGAACATTAGATAAAATTTGCTTTAAAGAACATAAAAGATATTTTCCCCAAGATTCACTCATACACAAAAACTGGAAAATTGGCTCTTCCCCTATCTCCGTCCTAATCCTGGAAAATCATTAGGACTTCATGATCCCTGAAGTCTAGATTTTTTATACAAGCATTTTGCCTGTTTTTATGAAAAAGAATGAATCTTATAAGTGGGGTAGGTTACCCCTCTGTTAAGATCCTGGGTAATATTATATCTGATGTGCCAAGATAAAAATATGTATGTGTCTTATAATGATACTGAAGATGGCCTCAGCCATATACCTACAAGCCTGTGAAGTCTCTGAGAATTAATAGAAAGTCAAAGTTTCTACAATAATCATGGAGATCTAAGCCTGCTTGAGATGAACTCCTTGAAGAGGCAAAATATTATCTAGAATGGTCATATGGATGCCCATGAAAACTAGGAAATATGTACCCTGGCTATGTGTGGACTGAGAGGAAGCCTCGTGCCAAGCTTGGCATAGAGGAATGGAGTTAACAGGAAATTAATTCACTCTGTAACTGGCTTAGTTCTTTCTCCAATTATACTCTACTGGCTAGAAAAGCTGGCTTCTTTGAAAGGATATAAATTGGGGAGAAGAAAAAGGTGAGAGAAAAAGAAGAGAAATTGTCTGCCTCCCCCTGTCCAAAATTCTTCACTATCACTGAATGTCTTGTTAACCACTTTTATAAATATAACCAAATTCAGCACAAAATTTAAGGAGCTTATAAAAAAGGGAATTTTCAAGTACAATGTAATTTTATTATACTTTTACATAATATGTAGAGTTAGATAAACTATATTCAAATTATGAAAAGAAAGGCTAATTATATAAGACATCTTTAGGTTATGTGGCAGAGCTCAGCATATCCTTTGACACCAGTATATAACTTGATTATAACTATCTTGAGTAATCTTAATCAGTGACACGGTCATTACTCTTAAAACTTAATGCACTGAAAGTTCAGCTTCTGTGTGGGCTGTATAAATCTGGAAGGAGCGACAGTTAGATAAACTACAATGAGAAACACCTGGATAATCTACAAAATCATAATTTTCCATGAACTCATTAAAGAGCTGAGATCACTGGGCAATGAAATACCCTGAAACTCAGGGAGAAATAAACTCCTTCAAGAAGAGTTGTCTAAGATATCTCTATGTATACAGAAGGACTGGATGCCATAAAAGTGGGTAAGGAAAAAAAACACGTGAATTTTTGATTAATTTATAAAGGACAAGTGTGAGCTATCTAGTAGTTTAAAACCCCTGAGAGAGCCAGACCAAAAAGGATTTCATGCTCACTTGCAAGTTCTTTTCTACTGACCTTACTAGTTACCATCAAGAAAGACTGGAAGCAGGGTAGATGATCAGAGGAAAGATCCTGTGGTTAAGCAGGGATGCAAGAGGGAGTGAACTGCAGGGCAGACTTCACACTATGCCTGGATCCTTCTTTTGTACAAAGAAAACACTTTAAGATTCAGAGGGATGGGCAGGAAACACTGTCACATTTATGAGACAATGCCATGTGCGTTATTACTGGTATGATGGTTAGAAAAGAAAGCCTATCTTTGGAAAGAAGCAGGCTAGGAGCCCATACCAATATAATCATAGGTCTATTCCTGAGGAGGGGCACAAAACTGTCTGACACAAGACCCACCAGAGATGTAAAGTGGACTTTGGTTGCAATAGGAAAGAGGGTTGGAAGGATGAGGGAGCCTCACTCCACATTCTAATCACAAGGCCTGTCTAATACTAAGCGGGACCAGGAAAATATACTGCCCCTCACCACCAGTCAGGAAGCATCAAGTGAGAAGGAACAACATTCTACCATTGAAGGAAAAGAAAGAGGGTGGAGAGAGGCCTTTTCTTTGGTATAGAAGTGCTGTTATGGTTGATAGCTTGTAATGAAACATTAACACACCAAAATACTTTCCTGATCCTTAGCCTCTCTATTAATAATCAAGGAATCTTCCAGACCACTGCTGGAAGAATGTGATGCCTTTGATACACTAAAGGTACCATAATCAATAACGAAATTGAAACTCACTCTACTACTGAAGAGAGTGACTCAACTGCCCACAACTAATAGCCAGACAGAGAAAAATCCATGCTCGTTTCAAAGAACAAATACTATTTACCTTATTCTCTACTATTCTACACCAAATGACTGACAATCAATAAAAAGTTATGAGACAGATAAGTATGAAAATGTCTAACTTGGTCAAAGAACAAGAAATCAACAGAACCAGAAACGGAGATAATCCAGTTGTAACTATCACTCACTATGTAAGTGATCTAAAGGAAATAGTAGATAAAGACATACACATATATGGAACTTCAGCAAGGATATGGAATCCCTAAGAAAATAATATAAGTAGGTCAGTAGAAATACCCAAACTGAAACACACAGGGAAAAGTGGCGAAGAGGTGAAAAAAATAGAGCAACTAAGAGCTGGAGAATGGTATCAAGCTGTCTAAAAAGCATTTAATTGGAGTCCCAGAAGGACAATAGAAAAAAAGCAGTGTGAAATAGTGTGGGAAAAATTAAAAATTAAAGGCTCAAATCTTCCAAAAATAGTGAAAGATATCAAACCATAGATCCAAGAAGCCTAAAGATCCCAAGATCAATACTGTGTATACACATACATGTACAGATGTCATCTTTTCAAATTGCTGAAACCAAAACTAAGAACCAGAGGGAGAGAGGAAAAGACACAATATATAGAAAACAACCAAAGATAAGAATTTTAGCTGACCTCTTACCAGAAACTATGCAATCACAAGTCAATGAAATGAGTTATTTAAAGTACTCAACAACAACAACAAAATGTCAACCCAGAATTCTCTAACCAGTGAAGAGATCTTTATAAAATGAAGGTGATACAAAGACTTTTCCTGACAAACGCTGAGAAAATTCATTGCCAGCACAGACACAATCTAAGAAATGTTAAAGGAATTTCTTTGGGCAGAAGGAATATAAACTCAGACAGAAACTTGAATCTTCACAAAGAAATTTTGAGCTCTGGAAACCTAAAAATGAAACACAAATAAGCTATTTTTTAAAGGTTTTGTTTGTTTTCTATTTTTATACCCTATTGTTACTATATTAATTTATTGGAAGTATTATCTTTTAAAACTTGACATTTTTATTCAATAATTTATTTGCCTTAAAACAAATTCTTTTAAAGAGGAAACCATTAGTATATTGTTTGTGCTATGTAGAATTAGTCAAGTAAAAAAAAAAAAAAAATCCCGTAAGTGGATCTAAATGATTCTGTATTCCTATCTGAACTTTAGTAATTGCAAGTATTATTTGGAGGTAAATTCAGACAAATAATAAAAAAAAATTGATTCTACATTAAAAATTATATTCATTTAAGAATAATGGTAAAAATTAAATACAAGATGATGTATTTTAAATCTGGTATTGTTAAAGGTAGAAGACATGCTTATTAATAACACCCAGAAGCATAATGCAATTTTTACAGATGGGTGAGGAATTTCTGTCAACAGTAGCATAACCTTGCCATTATTTGAAATGCAGCCAGTAAAAATGTATTCCTTTTGTGTGGCTAAAAGTCTGTCATTTTATTCCTGTTCCTAAGTAAAGCTCTGTAAATGACATTTTAGCACTTGTAGTTTTGCATCAAATATGGCCATGGGGGAATAAACCTTTGATGAACTTCCATATATATCTCATTAAGAATTCATAGAAGGTTTTATTTGCCAAATAAAAATAAAAATGCCATTTTCCAGAATTAAAGTGAAAATTATACAAATAAAGTGAGATTTTTCCAATCACAGTCATTAGTATGTAGATTGACACTAAATACCTAGCAAATTACTTATTCTCCCACATACTTAAATAAAGTGTTGGAGAATCATAAGAAATGAGGGCTTAAGAAGTTTTTCATTGCATTATGCTTGTGAAAATATAGCCAAACATAACATATAAACTTTCTGCTCATTGTATGACTCTCTGTAAATGAAAAGTATTTCTGTACATTGTTCAGTGCTCATCAGGATAGGTCCTCTTCCCCTGTTTCACCCATCTCCCCACGCACTTCCCCTCAACTAGCCATCAGTTTGTTCTCTATAATTAAGAATCTGTGTTTTGGTTTATCTCTTTTTTTTCTTTGTTTTGATTCATGAATTCCACATAAGAGTGAAATCATCTAGTATTTGTCTTTTCTGACTGGCTTGTTTTGCTTAGCATTATACCCTTTAGATCCATCCCTGTTGTTGCAAATGGCAAGATTTCATTCTTTTTCATGGCTGAGTAATACTCCATTTGTGTGTGTATGTATATATACCAGTTCTTCTTTATCCATTCATCTATGGACGGACACTTGGGCTGCTTCAATAATTTGGCTATTATAAATAATGCTGCTAAACATTTACAAAAACCTTTAAAGGGGCGCCTGGGTGGCTCTGTTGGTTAAGCATACAACTTTGGCTCAGATCATGATCTCCCAGTTCATGAGTTCAAGCCCCACGTCAGGCTCTGTGCTGGCAGCTCAGAGCCTGGAGTCTGCTTCTGATTCTGTGTGTGTGTGTGTGTGTGTGTGTGTGTGTGTGTGTGTGTGTGTGTGTCTCTCTCTGCCTCTCCCCTGCTAATGCTCTGTCTCTGTCTCCAAAATAAATAAACATTAATAGTTTTTAATTTAAAAAAATTAAAATTAAATAAATAATGCTGCAATAAACATAGGGGTGGATGTAAAAAAAGGTCACAAGGAGCCATTTAAGGGTGATAAATATGTTCATTGTCCTGATTGTAATGATGTGTTCATCACTGTGCATATATGTATGTATGTATGTATGTAAATATACATGCACATATATGTATAGTCATACACGTATGCATATACACTTGTGTACATGTATGTTCACAGTACATATGTGAACATATGTGTATTTACAGATGTGTCTATGCATGAATGTATGGTACTATTGTTTACATATATGTCAAAATTTAGTGAATTGTGCATAATTATATGCATTAAATTATATGTCAGTTATACCTCAATAAAGCTGTTTTCTAACATTTAAACAAAAAAGAAGATTGATTATGTATTCTTGTTTCATCTTTATTTTGTATGAGAATATTTTTTTGAAGTATGATATGCTGTACTCATGTAGCTTTATAAAGACAGATGCATATTATTACTTGTTACCACACTGAAGCTCTCCATATTTAATTTCCTACTTTACTGAATAAATGGCCTATTTTATAAATAGTAATTTCTTTTTAATAACTCAAATTAAAAATGCTCCAAAACTTTATCAATCATAACATTAATTTAACAGATTATAAGTGAAAGATGTATTCATTCTTTCTTATATATAAAATACATGCATCTCATTTTTGGGGGCTGCAAGCCAGACTCCCTGTATGAGTTATTTTCTCTAGATCCAAGCCCATCCTCTGCTCTGTGGTGCTGTGGTTAGGATTCTGCAAGCCACACTTCTGCTTACCAGTTGGCTCTCTGTTAGATTATGCCAATAAAAGGTGTTAAAAAAGAGAGAAAAAAAAACTAGAAGAAGAAAAAAAGATACACACTCCTTCCTGTTTCACTTTAAATCCTCTTGTCCCTTCCTCTTCCTGCCATGGTTACTTCTGTAATGCTTTTTCATTCTGGAAGTGGCAGATGTTTCCAGGGCAGCAGTTTTCTACCACTCATGGAATAAGACTCATGACATTCCCTCAGAAGAGCCAGCATCCCTTCCTCAGAAGTGGAATTTCACCCTAAAGCGCCCCTCATTCATGCTTCTATTTTTTAATAATTTCAAACTCTTTCCTTTGTTGCTAATCCCTAAGGTTGCTAGCTACTTCTTATAGCTGCTAACCTTTATGATACCTTAACATTCCGTGTTGGCTTTTTTTCACTTTTTAATCTCTAGTTAACAATTCTTTATGTTAAATGATTTCTGTTAAAATAACTAATATGTCATCTACCTCCTCACTGGCTGATTAAGTCATTAGTACCAGGAATTGGAACTCAAAAGGGAGACCCTCAAAGATGGGGATTTGGAATAGGTATGGTTGTGTCTTTATTCAGAAACACAGTACTGAGATCCTTACAAATGGGGGAATAGGGATGCAACTATTCCAGACATGTAGTGACATCATGATTAATCACATTATCACCTGTCTTTTATGGTGATGTAGCAAGTTCCTCGTGGGAATAAGTGACTGCTTCACTCAACTTTTCTGCAGCCCTGATGACCCCAAGGAGTGTACTTGAGCACTTACAGAAAGAAAAAAACAACAAGCTCAGCTCTTTAAACTCTCAGCTCAAGTTAGAGTCAGATAACTGTAGAAATTGTATGACAGTCCTGAAATAAGCCCTTATTCTTTGTAGCCACAGGCCTGGTCTTAATTAAAATCAGACACAAACTTTAATTGAGTGGGTTGCAAAATTATAACAGAAGTTAAATTTGCAACCTCATCAATTCTCTCTTGTAAAGGTTAGGACAGACTTGGAAGAGACTGGGATCCTTATAATTAAACAGGGTTCACTGGGTTGGATCAGATAAAGCTCAGAATCTTCAAGCGTGAGTCACCCTGAGCATCCTTTGTCAGTGGAAGAGGAGACCAGACTTCCCTTGCTTGAAGACCCCATAATAACCTCATCTGCCATCTTGCAAATAGATGCTTATTCTCAAGACCCTCTTATTGCCATCTGTCTAAAACAAGAGTCATATCACAGCATGATTCAGGAAGGAAGTACGAAGTCTAACTAGGGAAGACATAACTTCTACACCAAAAAAATTACAAGAGTTTTTTAGTGCCTTTATATTGACAGAAATCTGGGAGTGTGATTTAGAATTAGATCTATTTCCAATTAGGACAACTAAGCCCAAACCTAATTCTATAATTTATAATAAATTCTATAAATAATATATACCATTTATAGAATATGCTAATAAATGGTATCAGTGGTGTGTACAGTGCTATGTTCTCTCACATATTATCTCATTTAATTCTCTCCAATCCCCAGTGAAGTTGTCAACTGTAATCCACATTTTATAGATAAACTAATGGACAAGCTAAGGTTACTATCAAAGGTCAAGTGATTATTTAGCAATATAATTTGCATCCAGACCTACATCTATTAGACTCGTATCATTTTTCTTCTTCCCTCAACCCTATTCCAAAATAAAGTTTTATGATTAAGATCTATTTGTCTTATTGATGCAGATTTAGTGCCAGGTATCACAAGAAGAATTTGGCTGATTAAATTTAGAATACTGAAAAAAGCACAGTACTCAACTATCCTTTGTTGAGTAACATTTATATTTGAAAAAGTACATATTTGTATTTGATTTAAGGAATTGCTTCATTTTCTTTTATGAGAAATCAAGATAAGTTTATAATCTTGCCTGAGCCCAGAATTCCTTGTTCTTACATTTGAGATATACAGTTTGTAGACTCTGTTTAAGGCAGATAAGACAAAGCCAGTATTTTCTAACATTTTGTTTCCTTATAAACTATACCCCATTATCTTTTATAGTTTTTTTTACATTCACATTCAATGCTTTTTCTCCTATCCCATCTCACGTTACAGTAAATTCTTCCCAAAATGCCATTGACTAGGTGACACCACCTGAAACCTTCATCTGTGGCCATTTCTAATGTGTTGCTGAGTATTAGGTAGAGTTTAACAGCCTCCACAATGTAATATATCACCAGGTCACTACACAGAAATATTGCTCCTATTTCCTCTTTTCCTCTAAAGCTGCTCAGTATTTCAAAGACAAGAAAGAAGCAGAAAGACCCGATTGATCATGCACTCTGGAGTCGGGGAGACATTGGGTTCAATCCTACTCCAGCCACTTGCAGCAGTGTGGATTGAGACCGTCACTGAAACCCTCTGGGCTTCAATATCCTCATCTGTGCAAAAACAATGACAGTGCTTGCCCCTGGAGTTACTGTGAAGACTTGATGTGATTCAAGCAAAGCGTCTAGTAACATGGCACCTGGGAGATGTACGCACCCAGTACTATTAATAGGAATTCCTTCCAGAACTAAAGCAAGTAGTACTCCATCTAATGTATAGTAACAAAATTACTGTGTGTGTGTGTGTGTGTGTGTGTGTGTGTGTGTGTGTGTGTGTGAGAGAGAGAGAGAGAGAGAGAGAGAGAGAGAAATAGAGACAGAGAGACAGAAAAAGAAGAAAAAGGAAGGAAAAGAGAAGAAAGCTTGCATATATACAGATAAGACATTTTAGGATCAGAAGATTAACATGGTTTCTGTTAAAGCAAAATATTTAACTTTGATTACAGGAAGCTATGACATCAAGTCTATGATGACACAGGGAAAAAATAAGCCACAAATTAAAAGCAATTGTTGCATAATTGTGTTTCAAAACTCTTGGTACAAATGAGAGAATTAGAAATCTGAAATCGAAAGTTAATTATTTTCACGTTCCTTCTGCCCATATAATTAGAGCTAAATAAAACTTTTGAATCTTAGGAAATGCATAGATTTCTTACATTTAATTCACTGGAAATTAAGGGTCAATTCAGAAATATTGCATAATTACATATTTACAAAGAAGATTGCTGTCCTAAGTGCATTTAGAGGAAGGCACGGCCAATCCAAATAGCAGAAGTTTGTGTAACTAATACCATATGAATTCACTTTTATCAGAAACATTTAAGGATCGTTTATTTTAAACCATAAAATGCAACTCCGTTATCTCTTCACACATTTGCGGAGCTTCTGGTTAAATTAGGGAACTCAATATGACTGAGCTATTGACGGAGGTTAGGGGTAGCCTCAGAGAGATGCCTTTTGCCTCCCACAGGTTTGTTGTCCAACCACTGGGCATCTGATACAGCAGATGGACTCTACCCAGTACATGGAACAGTCACCAGCAAGTGTAATCAGTACTTTTTCCGCTTCTGCATGATTTTAGTTACATGTTCTTTCAAATCACTCATTCTAGGATATATTTATTGATCCCTAGATACATGCAAGGTTGCAAAGATTACGAAATTGAATATAGAAATAAATCCTTACCTCAAGAGCTATGCTTGATTTTACATCCAAATCTTGTTTCTGATGTTTCCCTGATCAGGCTTACTTCTGTTCTGTCACAGTTTGGATTATTTTATGCGTAGTACTTTCATTGGGATATCGTGTCTTTTCTTCATGCTGTGTTCCCTTTTTATGTTCTTGCTCTATTTTATTAACTGTCCTCATCTCTGTGCCTTGTTGCAACTTTTGAACTTCTTTCTCTCCCTGCCATCACTATGGAATGGTACCAGGGATAGAAATTTCTTACTGTTTCCAAACCAACTGAGGAGCCTTTTCCCACACATACACACTCGAAGTTCACCCTAAGAGTATCTGATTTGGTGTCTTGGTCTTTGTTTTCTGTCCAGTTTTGTTCATATAACCAATACTGAAATGACCAGTGGGTTATTAGAATATATCCTTCTCATGAATGTTAAGGGTCAAATTTCCTGGTGTGAATTTGGTAGTAGAACAGAAGGGTCAGAGGTGAGATAGAGGAGAGGATACTACATGCAAGGGATAGCAAAACAAAACGGTTTTAGTATTCAGCCAGGAAGGAAGTTGATAGACGTTGGCTAGGCATAATCAATATACATAAAATACGGATGGCCAAAGAAACATCCTTATGGTATGGCCCACAGTTTGTGGCACATGGACATGTTCTCTCTATGCTCTAAAGACAGAATCCCGGAGTTCTATAGTCAGCTCCCTCCAGTTTTGCCTCAGCTACAGGTATGGCAGAAGTTATGCCCTTCCCAGGGTATCCTACAACGAATGACTGAGCAAGGCCAGCAGAAAAAGCCCTGTCCATCTCACCAAAACAGGATGCAGGGATGACCATTCTTGCTTTTGAGCTCCCCACCAAGTTGGCTGAGGCTTTGTCTTTCTGGAGGCTGCACAACACTTAAGCTTTTTTCTCCACAAGGTCACACTCTCCCCACTTCCCTTCACAGGGGTTCGGTCCTAACAAACACATTTTAGCATCCGCTTTCAGGGCCTAACCTGTGACACATGCAGCAAACAGGAGTATAATATGCAGACCAAAACCATGAAAATGTTAAACTTTTATTCTGAATTGTGAAATCCCAAGTTTCATTCCAATGGTAGTATTGCTAGGAGAGAGCTAGTTGGGACATGAAGTAATTGTGCTTACAAGAGCTAAGAAGCAATCAACAATTCTAATATAATAATCCATAAACACCTGGACTAAAACATTTTATAAGCTAGGTTTCTGGAGGAAAAAAAAAAAGGCAAATTGTAGTCTTGGCAAATTCCTCTGTTTTTGCTTTCTTTTCACTGAAGCCAGAATGTGTTTTTCTGTCATGCTAGATAAGAACCTTGGTCTGAGGTGAAGTATTCACAGGATACCTGAATCTACATCCATTATAATCTCCGTCCTTCTGTTGCTGATAAAGAGGCGCTCCTCCTAACTGAATCCTGGCCCCTTCCACTTTCTCTGAGACTTTATTCCATCAATTTGATCTTTTCTTCTTTCCCTTCAACCTCCATCTCTTCATTTCTAAGTATGTTCAAGGCTTTCCCATGATAATTAAGTGCTCACACACACACACACACACACACACACGCACACACACACACACATTTAAACCCACAAAAATAAGGTGTATTTGTTTTTTGCTATTTTTCTCTTTTCTAATCCTGACAGTTCTTCAAAGCATGTATTGAAATCAAACTGAAAGCATTCAAAATACTAGATTTTAAAGACATAAATCAAGATCGTCAAATATAACAAAGTATGTTCTAAGGCATAAAACGATATTTTTAGTAAAGCTGAAGTGGTTTAGGTATAATTTTAAAATGTTTCTAAGGGCGAGCGCCCTGGGTGGCTCAACCAGTTAAGCGGCTGACTTCAGCTCAGGTCATGATCTCGTGGTTCGTGACTTCAATCCTCACATGGGACTCACAGCTGTCAGCACAGAGGCTGCTTGGGATCCTCTGTCTCCCTCGCTCTCTGATCCTACCCCCCCTCTCAAAAATAAATAAATATTTTAAAAATTTTAAGAATATTTCTAAACATTTTAATTATTTTAACTTGCTCCTTATCTCCTCAGTTTTCTATTTTATGCTTGTGATTCATCTATTATTATTACTGTGGCATATATGTGCATTTTATGTTTTCTCTATTAATAGAAGCAAAGAATTGAAACGTTTGGCGAATACTGACTGAAAGAATACTGGTTTTGTAGAAAACCTTCCTGCAATCTTTGAACGCATATAAAAATCCCTATAAAAATATAAAATATCAAGCTATTTACCTTTATACCCAGTCTAAAGTTCATTTTACACACTAGAAATAACTACAAGCATAATATTTACCCTAAAAATTGCACTAAACATTTCTTGATATAAAAGCCAAACTATGCAAACATTACCATTAGGGATGAAGGATACACAGAATCTATCTTTATTTTTTCTTAAAATGCTTATAAACCTATGATTATCTCAAAATAAAAAGTCAAAACTTAATGGCTTAAAAGTTATCAGTCTGAATTTCTTTTTAAGTTTATATATTTATTTAGAGAGAGACAGAAAAAAAAAACAGCATGTGTGGAAAGTGTGAGAGGGGTAGAGAGAGAGAGACAGAGAGAGACAGAGAGAGAGAATCCCAAGCAGGCTACACACCATTAGCATAGTGCCTGTCGCGGGGCTCAAACTCAGGAACATGAGATGAGGACCTGGCTCAAAATCAAGAGAGGGTGCCCAACTGACTGAGCCATGCAAGTGCCCCCGTCTGAATTTTTTTTGAAATTCTGATTGTCAGGGGAAATATTAGTAATGTTATCTGATAATGTTCATAAGTTGAGAGTAGCAAGATAATACTTTTATCCTAGTTGTTCATGAATAATTAAAATAACATTTTTGAGAGCTCTGAATTTGTTTTAATAAATAAACACATGTATCACAAGAAAAACATAAATTAATAGTGGAAACTATTCTAAAACTTGGATATACAGAGTAAAAATTTAAAAATCTTTCTCACCAAGCCTAATCCATAATTCCAAACCTCTTGTCAGAAATAACCATTGTTACCCATGTATTTGATTTATTTAGTTAGTATTTTAAATATATTTCCAGGTCAGTACAAAAAATTCAAATCTATATTTTTAAGTTACGAAATATTCAATAGCTGCTTGAATTTAATGTGCCATGAGTTACTTAATTGATTCTCTGTTAATAGATTTGGATTGATATCAAATATTTTATTACAATTAAAGATGCAGTTAAGGTTCTCTATATGTCTCATTGTCTAAATGTAAGTATCTTTCTGTAGGAAATGAAATGGTTACATTTTTTAATATTCCAGCTTTAAGGGGTTTCAAACTGTCTTCAACTGTATGTAAATTGAATTTTATGAAAGTGCAGTTTTCCCCACAAAGTCTAATATAATATTAACACTTGTAAAAATACAGCCTGGTGGGAAAACTATTAGATTTTCTTGTTATTTCTATTTCATTTTACTAATTATGAATAACATTTGGCATTGTTCATAGGCTTGTGGACCTTTGCATTTCCTCTTCTTTGAATTACTATGCAATTTCTTTACTTAATATTCTATTCAATTGGTTGTGGTTGTTCTTTTTTGTTGTGTATATTGACCATTTTATATCTATATGTTTCAAATGTTTTCTCTTAATGTGCCCCTGTACATTGTTGAATATTCAGAGGTAATCTGAAAATTTAATTATAAACTCTCTGGGTTTTATTTTTTTATTGTTTGAAAAAATAATATAAATCATAATGATTTATTTATATTTTTCTTTTTTTAATATAATTTATTGTCAAGTTAGCTAACATACAGTGTATACAGTGTGCTCTTGGCTTCAGGAGTATAGACATCCCATGATTCATCACTTACATACAACACCCACCGCTCATCTCAACAAATGCTCTCCTCAATGCCCATCACCCATTTCCCCTCTCCCCACCCCCCACCATCAACCCTCAGTTTGTATTCTGTATTAAGAGTCTCTTATGGTTTGCCTCCCTCTCTGTTTGAAACTTTTTTTCCCCTTCCCTTGCCTCATGGTCTTCTGTAAAGTTTCTCAAATTCCACATATGAGTGAAAACATATGATATCTGGGTTTCTCTGATTAACTGATTTCACTTAGCGTAATACTGTCCACTTCTATCCATGTAGTTGCAAATGGCAAGATTTCATTCTTTCTCATTGCCAAATAGTATTCCGTTGTATATATAAACCGCATCTTCTTTATTCATCAGTTGATGGACAATTGGGCTCTTTCTATAATTTGGCTATTGTTGAAATCACTACTGTAAACGTTGGGGTACATGTGCCTCTATGAATCAGCACTCCTGTATCCTTTGGATAAATTGCTAGTAGTGCTACTGCTGGGTCATACGGTAATTCTGTTTTTAATTCTTTGAGGAATTGCCACACTGTTTTCCACACTGTTTGCATTCCCACCAACAGTGCAAGAAGGTTCCCATTTCTCCACATCCTCGCCAACATCTGTTGTTTCCTGAGTTGTTAATTTTAGCTACTGTGACTGATATGAAGTGGCATCTCAACATGGTTTTGATTTGTATTTCCCTGATGATGAGTGATGTTGAGCATCTCTTCATGTGTCTGTTGGCAATATGAATGTCTTCTTTGGATTATTTGTTTTATGGGTTTTGAGTTTGGTAAGTTCTTTATAGGTTTTGGATACTAACCCTTTATCTGATATGTCATTTGCAAATATCTTTTCCCATTGTGTCAGTTGTCTTTTAGTTGTGTTGGTTGTTTCCTTTGCAGTGCAGAAGTTTTTTATCTTGATGAGGTCCCAATAGTTCATTTCCCTTGATTCCAAGACTTCTCGAGTAAGAAGTTGCTGCAGCTGAGGTCAAAGAGGTTGTCGCCTGTTTTCTCCTGTAGGATTTTGATGGTTTCCTGTCTCACATATACGTCTTTCATCCATTTTTAGTTTATTTTTGTGTACGGTGTAATAAAGTGGTACGGTTTCCTTCTTCTGCATGTTGCTATCCAGTTCTCCCAACCCCATTTGCTAAAGAGACTTTCTTTTTTCCATTGGATATTCTTTCCTGCTTTGTCAAACATAGTTGGCCATACTTTTCTGGGTCCATTTCTGGGTTCTCTCTTCTATTCCATTGGTCTATGTGTCTGTTTTTGTGCCAACATCAGACTGTCTTGATAATTACAACTTTATAGTAGAGTCTAAAGTCTGGGATTGTTATGCTTCCTGCTTTGGCTTTCTTTTTCAACATTATTTGGCTATTTGTGGTCTTTTGTGGTTCCATACAAATTTTAGGATCATTTCTTCTAGCTCTGAGAACAATGCTGGTGCAATTTTGATTGGGATTGCATTGAATGTGCAGATTGCTTTGGGTAGTATTGCTATTTTAACAATATTTGTCTTCCAATTAATGTGCATGGAATGTTTTTCCATTTCTTTGTGTCTTCTTCAATTTCTTTCATAAGTTTTCTATAGTTTTCAGCGTACATTTTTGGTTAGGTTTGTTCCTAAGTGTTTTATGGTTCTTGGTATAATTGTAAATGGGATTGATTTCTTGATTTCTCTTGCTGTTGCTTAATTATTGGTGTATAGAAATGTAACCAATTTCTGTACATTGTTTTTGTATCCCGTGACTGCTGAATTCATGTAAAGGTTCTAGCAGCTTTTTGGTGGAGTCTTTCAGGTTTTCCATGTAGAGTATCATGTCATCTGCAAAAAGTGAAAGTTTGACTTCTTCTTTGCCAATTTGGATGCCTTTTAATTCATTTTGTTGTCTGATTTCTGGGGCTAGGATTTCCAACACTATGTTAAACAACAGTGGTGAGAATGGACATCCCTGTCGTGTTCCTGATCTCAAGGGGAAAGCTCTCCATTTTTTCCCATTGAGGATAATATTAGCTGTGGGCTTTTCGTATATATGGCTTTTATGATGTTAAGGTATGCTCCTTCTATCCTGACTTTCTTGAGGGTTTTTATTAAGAAAGATGTTGTATTTTGTCAAACGCTTTTTCTGCATCTATTGACAGGATCATATGGTTCTTATCCTTTCTTCTATTACTGTGATGTATCACAATGATTGATTTGTGAATATTGAATCAGCCCTGCATCCCAGGAATGAATCCCACTTGATCATGGTGAATAATTCTTTTAATATACTGTAGAATTCGATTTGCTAGTATTTTGTTGAGAATTTTTGCATCCATGCTCATCAGAGATATTGGCCTGTAATTTTCCTTTTTAGTGGGATCTCTGGTTTGGGAATCAAAGTAATGCTGGCTTCACAGAATGAATCTGGAAGTTTTCCTTCCATTTCTATTTTTTGGAACAGCTTGAGAAGGATAGGTATTAACTCTGCTTTAAATATCTGGTAGAATTCCCCAGGGAAGCCATCCAGTCCAGGACTGTTATTTGTTGGGAGATTTTTGATAACTTACTGAATTTCTTTGCTGGTCATGGATCTGTTGAAATTTTCTATTTCGTCCCATTTGAGCTTTGGCAGTATGTGGGTGTCTAAGAATTTGTCCATTTCTTCCAGGTTGACTTTTATATTAAGTTTAAATATAATTTTAAAAAATCGTCCTTAATATTTGTGTTAAAATACAATATTGGTAGGTAAAGAAATGTGAATACCAGCTTTCTCTAAGGAAAGTTGTCCTCAGAGGACAGAAAATGGGCTCATGGCTGGGATTAAGGACTTAAACTGAAAACTTCATCATTAAAAATTTTGATCTGAAGGAAATATCTTTTGTTTTGTTGGTTTACTTGTTTTTAGAATAGAAAACAAAAATTATCTATGGAGAATGCATGTCTTTCCACGTTGAAATTTTATCTTGTTTAATAAAATATTCTTGTAAGATCTGTAGGAAAAGACAGATACAATGCAATATGTTGAGGAATCATCAGACCAATATAACACAGTATAATTTTAACTGCACAAATTAAATCATTAAAGCAGTAATCACTAGATTTCAAGCCTCAATGTATGACAATCTAGTTAAATAATCTCTGATTTAGGTAGTGTGATTGGCAGTAAGGGAATGGGTAAGAGATGGAGGCAGAAATATTCCCAGCACTGACTGAGTCAACTTATTTGTTTTTCAGATGAGCAAACTAAGGTGAGTACTGTTCACATGACATCCTAAGGTCATTTCATCTTCTACTCTGGGCTCTGTCAGAGCTTCATCCTGTGTCCAATTTCCTTGTGAATTCTCAGTATTTTTCAAAATTAGCTTCAGATATTCCCTTATTAACATAATTGATTCTGTCAACATTTTTTCAAAGCATTTAACAAATATTGTACTTACCTACATAGAAAGTTAATATAAGGTTCACTATTTGCCGTACAGCAATTTATTTGATTTCCATCTAGATTACTTTGTGGCTGCTAATTTCTTACATGTACTGTTGGTTTTTTTTTTTATTTAAAACTATCATGGAAAAGCTATTGAAAAGTTCATAATGACCCATTAATCAATACCAAATACTTAGCCTAACCCTATCCCCTTACTGGTTGTATCTAAGTCAACTGTAATTAAGCTCAACATTTTCTTTCAGTTTCTCCCCAAAGAACCTCATCATTTGCTGTGCTACTTCAATAATATTTCCATTTCTGCTGTTGTGCCAATATCTCCTTGTCCCTCAGGAAATGGGCTGTGTACAAAGGCATAATGTTTAAAGAACAAAGTAGATCTGAAATATCTCCATGACCACTATTCAATATCGCTCCAGAGCTCTGCAGAATACTAATGTTGACTCAGAGGAGTAATGAATAAATAAACACAATTGGATATGTTTCAAATATTGTTCCATTGTTTTTCTTATAAAACTGATTTGAAAATAAACAGTTCAGGTAACCTGTGATTTAAAGGAACTCCATAATGATTTACAGTTGTCAGTTACAGAAAAGATCAGATGAATTTAATGGGAAATTTTTAGTACAGCCTAATTGTTAATGTTTTTAGGATGTATATATACTTTAATTTCTTGTATTTTAGAGTGTTTCTTAGCAACACTATTTTTAGCCTTTCACATAAATATAACAGTACAAATTAATGTCACTCATTTATAATAATACTTCTTAGGTTATTAAATACCACCTTATATCAAGCTGTTCAGTTACAATGCATAGCAGTCATTAATTTCTTTAGCAATTAAAAGAAAGGGCATTTTAGTAACATTTACTGATGACATAGATAGTTGATATTATTCTTATGTTATAATCTCACAACATTTAAAACTTTGAGAGACAGGGAGTAGAGAATTTCAGTAAACCATCAATACAATGCTGATTTTTTAATGTGATTTTTATATATTTTTCTAACTATATGTGTGTCTGGAGAGGGACGGGGAGAAAGAAGAATCTGTGGCCTTTGATTATGAAGGGTTTTCCACTGTTCCCTACTACAGCCCTCATTCTGAGCTTCTTCATATCTGATACGTACATCATTTGGACAATTTTGGAAAGTGGTCAATACCAAACTTCCTTCATCAAAATCAAAGTATACAGTCAGTAATACAATTGACTTTGGTAGAGAAAATCAAGATTAATTAAATTTTCTATTTTGGCTCCTAGGGAGTAGCAAAGCAGATATCAATAAATCCATAATTAAAAGTATCAGACTCTTTATTATGCATACTTCTTAATTTTTCTATGGTTATTTATTTTACATATTTTATGCAAATTTTGGGATAGAGTTATGTATTTGGCATATACACTATATTATATATACAACTGGTTTAATCTCCTGGAGAGCAATAAAATGTATTTTGGAGAGTTGTTAGTTATACTGGATATAACTGGAAAAATATTTTCATCTCTACTAGACAAACCTCCAGAAGTTGACATATAGATCAAAAGAGACATTTGAGCAATGTTAAACAGTAAATAAAAAAAGTACATGTCCTTGGATTAAGAGTTAGCAAATACAGACTGCTGGTTAAACCTAGCCTAAATAAAATTTTATTGGAACAGAACTTCTCTATCTGGGCTTTCATCAAAAACAGTTTGTCAGTTTCTGCCCTTGATATTCCTTGGGTTTTCTTCATCTCCATATGACATTTGAAAAAATGTACCATTCACCTTTTTGTGTAATTTTCAATTTTTTGCTAATTTTTATAACAAAACTAATTTTAGCTGCACAATTAGTTAGCACTGGCAGTACTCCAATTAGAAATACACTTTTGAATGTGAGTCATTCCTTCATAGATGTCTATGTCAAAGCATTCAGTAATTAGCACATGGAACTTTAGGAATAATTTTTATATATTAACTGAGTGATATTTAAGGAATGAGGTCTTTATAAAGATTTTCTAGGTCCCAGTACCCTTATATGAATCAAGTTTATGAATCTGACAATCTCAATAGCTTAACATTTACAAAACAGAAGTGTAGACTTACATCATCATTTGGTTTCTAGTTCTCTCCACTTAGTAGAAACTTCTGTTCTCTGAGTTGATGGCTATGTAATCTAAAGGTTAAGCACATGGGCTTCCATTCTACCACATACTGCTATTATCACATTAGAGAAGTCACTTAACCTTCTTTGTGTCATTTTTATCATCTACACATTAGTTGTTGTTTTGAGAATTAGATAATTTAAAACATATAAGGTATACAAAAATCTAGAAATGGAAATAACTATTAATATGTAAATAACACAAATATTTTAACATATATTAGCCATGATACATTTTAATAGCTTTATTGAAATATAATTGTTTGATGTTTATCCATATATAAATTGATATATATTAAAGTATAATTGATATACAAAGAGCTATATGTATATAATGTATACAATATGATGAGTATGGACATGTGCAAATATCCATGGTACCATCACCACAATCAAGGTAACAGACATATCTAATAACCTTCCAAAGTTTCCTTATGTCCTTTTGTTTCTTTGTTTTTCTTTTTGTGATAAGAACACTTGACATGAAAACTACCTCCTTGACAAATTTTAAGTGCAAAATACCATACTGTTAACTACAGGAATTACGTTGTCTACCAGATTTCTAGAATTTATTCATCAAGTGTAACTTTATACCCATTGATTAACAACCCTCCATTTCCCTTACCCTCCAGTATCCAGTAACCATGATTATATTGTCTCCTTCTATGATTTGACTATTTTAGATGCCTCATATAAGGGAATCCCTCATTATTTGGTCTTCTGTAACTAGTTGATTTTACTTAGCATAATGTTTTCTTTTTTTTTTTTTTTTTTTTTATTTATATATGAAATTTATTGTCAAATTGGTTTCCATACAACACCCAGTGCTCATCCCAAAAGGTGCCCTCCTCAATACCCATCACCCACCCTCTCCTCCCTCCCACCCCCCATCAACCCTTAGTTTGTTCTCAGTTCTCAACAGTCTCTTATGCTTTGGCTCTCTCCCACTCTAACCTCTTTTTTTTTTTTTTTTTTTTTTGTTCCCCTCCCCCATGGGTTTCTCTTAAGTTTCTCAGGATCCACATAAGAGTGAAACCATATGGTATCTGTCTTTCTCTGTATGGCTTATTTCACTTAGCATCACACTCTCCAGTTCCATCCACGTTGCTACAAAAGGCCATATTTCATTTTTTCTCATTGCCACGTAGTACTCCATTGTGTATATAAACCACAATTTCTTTATCCATTCATCAGTTGATGGACATTTAGGCTCTTTCCATAATTTGGCTATTGTTGAGAGTGCTGCTATGAACATTGGGGTACAAGTGCCCCTATGCATCAGTACTCCTGTGTCCCTTGGATAAATTCCTAGCAGTGCTATTGCTGGGTCATAGGGTAGGTCTATTTTTAATTTTCTGAGGAACCTCCACACTGCTTTCCAGAGTGGCTGCACCAATTTGCATTCCCACCAACAGTGCAAGAGGGTTCCCGTTTCTCCACATCCTCTCCAGCATCTATAGTCTCCTGATTTGTTCATTTTGGCCACTCTGACTGGCGTGAGGTGGTATCTGAGTGTGGTTTTGATTTGTATTTCCCTGATAAGGAGCGACGCTGAACATCTTTTCATGTGCCTGTTGGCCATCCGGATATCTTCTTTAGAGAAGTGTCTATTCATGTTTTCTGCCCATTTCTTCACTGGGTTATTTGCTTTTCGGGTGTGGAGTTTGGTGAGCTCTTTATAGATTTTGGATACTAGCCCTTTGTCCGATATGTCATTTGCAAATATCTTTTCCCATTCCGTTGGTTGCCTTTTAGTTTTGTTGGTTGTTTCCTTTGCTGTGCAGAAGCTTTTTATCTTCATAAGGTCCCAGTAATTCACTTTTGCTTTTAATTCCCTTGCCTTTGGGGATGTGTCGAGTAAGAGATTGCTACGGCTGAGGTCAGAGAGGTCTTTTCCTGCTTTCTCCTCTAAGGTTTTGATGGTTTCCTGTCTCACATTCAGGTCCTTTATCCATTTTGAGGTTATTTTTGTGAATGGTGTGAGAAAGTGGTCTAGTTTCAACCTTCTGCATGTTGCTGTCCAGTTCTCCCAGCACCATTTGTTAAAGAGACTGTCTTTTTTCCATTGGATGTTCTTTCCTGCTTTGTCAAAGATGAGTTGGCCGTACGTTTGTGGGTCTAGTTCCGGGGTTTCTATTCTATTCCATTGGTCTATGTGTCTGTTTTGGTGCCAATACCATGCTGTCTTGATGATGACAGCTTTGTAGTAGAGGCTAAAGTCTGGGATTGTGATGCCTCCTGCTTTGGTCTTCTTCTTCAAAATTACTTTGGCTATTCGGGGCCTTTTGTGGTTCCATATGAATTTTAGGATTGCTTGTTCTAGTTTCGAGAAGAATGCTGGTGCAATTTTGATTGGGATTGCATTGAATGTGTAGATAGCTTTGGGTAGTATTGACATTTTGACAATATTTATTCTTCCAATCCATGAGCAGGGAATGTCTTTCCATTTCTTTAAATCTTCTTCAATTACCTTCATAAGCTTTCTATAGTTTTCAGCATACAGATCCTTTACATCTTTGGTTAGATTGATTCCTAGGTATTTTATGCTTCTTGGTGCAATTGTGAATGGGATCAGTTTCTTTATTTGTCTTTCTGTTGCTTCATTGTTAGTGTATAAGAATGCAACTGATTTCTGTACATTGATTTTGTATCCTGCAACTTTGCTGAATTCATGTATCAGTTCTAGCAGACTTTTGGTGGAGTCTATCGGATTTTCCATGTATAATATCATGTCATCTGCAAAGAGCGAAAGCTTGACTTCATCTTTGCCAATTTTGACGCCTTTGATTTCCTTTTGTTGTCTGATTGCTGATGCTAGAACTTCCAGCACTATGTTAAACAACAGCGGTGAGAGTGGGCATCCCTGTCGTGTTCCTGATCTCAGGGAAAAAGCTCTCAGTTTTTCCCCGTTAAGGATGATGTTAGCTGTGGGCTTTTCATAAATGGCTTTTATGATCTTTAAGTATGTTCCTTCTATCCCGACTTTCTCAAGAGTTTTTATTAAGAAAGGGTGCTGGATTTTGTCAAAGGCCTTTTCTGCATCGATTGACAGGATCATATGGTTCTTCTCTTTTTTTTTGTTAATGTGATATATCACGTTGATTGATTTGCGAATGTTGAACCAGCCCTGCATCCCAGGAATGAATCCCACTTGATCATGGTGAATAATTCTTTTTATATGCCGTTGAATTCGATTTGCTAGTATCTTATTGAGAATTTTTGCATCCATATTCATCAGGGATATTGGCCTGTAGTTCTCTTTTTTTACTGGGTCTCTGTCTGGTTTAGGAATCAAAGTAATACTGGCTTCATAGAATGAGTCTGGAAGTTTTCCTTCCCTTTCTATTTCTTGGAATAGCTTGAGAAGGATAGGTATTATCTCTGCTTTAAACGTCTGGTAGAACTCCCCTGGGAAGCCATCTGGTCCTGGACTCTTATTTGTTGGGAGATTTTTGATAACCGATTCAATTTCTTCGCTGGTTATGGGTCTGTTCAAGCTTTCTATTTCCTCCTGATTGAGTTTTGGAAGAGTGTGGGTGTTCAGGAATTTGTCCATTTCTTCTAGGTTGTCCAATTTGTTGGCATATAATTTTTCATAGTATTCCCTGATAATTGTTTGTATCTCTGAGGGATTGGTTGTCATAATTCCATTTTCATTCATGATTTTATCTATTTGGGTCATCTCCCTTTTCTTTTTGAGAAGCCTGGCTAGAGGTTTGTCCATTTTGTTTATTTTTTCAAAAAACCAACTCTTGGTTTCGTTGATCTGCTCTACAGTTTTTTTAGATTCTATATTGTTTATTTCTGCTCTGATCTTTATTATTTCTCTTCTTCTGCTGGGTTTAGGCTGCCTTTGCTGTTCTGCTTCTATTTCCTTTAGGTGTGCTGTTAGATTTTGTATTTGGGATTTTTCTTGTTTCTTGAGATAGGCCTGGATTGCAATGTATTTTCCTCTCAGGACTGCCTTTGCTGCGTCCCAAAGCGTTTGGATTGTTGTATTTTCATTTTCGTTTGTTTCCATATATTTTTTAATTTCTTCTCTAATTGCCTGGTTGACCCACTCATTCGTTAGTAGGGTGTTCTTTAACCTCCATGCTTTTGGAGGTTTTCCAGACTTTTTTCTGTGGTTGATTTCAAGCTTCATAGCGTTGTGGTCTGAAAGTATGCATGGTATGATTTCAATTCTTGTAAACTTATGAAGGGCTGTTTTGCGACCCAGTATATGATCTATCGTGGAGAATGTTCCATGTGCACTCGAGAAGAAAGTATATTCTGTTGCTTTGGGATGCAGAGTTCTAAATATATCTGTCAAGTCCATCTGATCCAATGTCTCATTCAGGGCCCTTGTTTCTTTATTGATCGTGTGTCTAGATGATCTATCCATTTCTGTAAGTGGGGTGTTAAAGTCCCCTGCAATTACCACATTCTTATCAATAAGGTTGCTTGTGTTTATGAGTAATTGTTTTATATATTTGGGCGCTCCGGTATTCGGCGCATAGACATTTATAATTGTTAGCTCTTCCTGATGGATAGACCCTGTCACTATTATATAATGTCCTTCTTCATCTCTTGTTACAGCCTTTAATTTAAAGTCTAGTTTGTCTGATATAAGTATGGCTACTCCAGCTTTCTTTTGGCTTCCAGTAGCATGATAAATAGTTCTCCATCCCCTCACTCTCAATCTAAAGGTGTCCTCAGGTCTAAAATGAGTCTCTTGTAGACAGCAAATAGATGGGTCTTGTTTTTTTATCCATTCTGATACCCTATGTCTTTTGGTTGGCGCATTTAATCCATTTACATTCAGTGTTATTATAGAAAGATATGGGTTTAGAGTCATTGTGATGTCTGTATGTTTTATGCTTGTAGTGATGTCTCTGGTACTTTGTCTCACAGGGTCCCCCTTAGGATCTCTTGGAGGGCTGGTTTAGTGGTGACAAATTCCTTCAGTTTTTGTTTGTTTGGGAAGACCTTTATCTCTCCTTCTATTCTAAATGACAGACTTGCTGGATAAAGGATTCTCGGCTGCATATTTTTTCTGTCTAGCACACTGAAAATCTCGTGCCAATTCTTTCTGGCCTGCCAAGTTTCAAAAGAGAGATCAGTCACGAGTCTTATAGGTCTCCCTTTATATGTGAGGGCACGTTTACCCCTTGCTGCTTTCAGAATTTTCTCTTTATCCTTGTATTTTGCCAGTTTCACTATGATATGTCGTGCAGAAGATCGATTCAAGTTCCGTCTGAAGGGAGTTCTCTGTGCCTCTTGGATTTCAATGCCTTTTTCCTTTGCCAGATCCGGGAAGTTCTCAGCTATTATTTCTTCAAGTACCCCTTCAGCACCTTTCCCTCTCTCTTCCTCCTCTGGGATACCAATGATGCGTATATTATTTCTTTTTAGTGTATCACTTAGTTCTCTAATTTTCCCCTCATATTCCTGGATTTTTTTATCCCTCTTTTTCTCAGCTTCCTCTTTTTCCATAACTTTATCTTCTAGTTCACCTATTCTCTCCTCTGCCTCTTCAATCCGAGCCGTGGTGGTTTCCATTTTGTTATGCATTTCGTTTAAAGCGTTTTTCAGCTCCTCGTGACTGTTCCTTAGTCCCTTGATCTCTGTAGCAAGAGATTCTCTGCTGTCAGCTATACTGTTTTCAAGCCCAGCGATTAATTTTATGACTATTATTCTAAATTCACTTTCTGTTATATTATTTAAATCCTTTTTGATCAGCTCATTAGCTGTTGTTATTTCCTGGAGATTCTTCTGAGGGGAATTCTTCCGCTTGGTCATTTTGGATAGTCCCTGGCATGGTGAGGACCTGCAGGGCACTTCCCCTGTGCTGTGGTGTATAACTGGAGTTGGTGGGCGGAGCCGCAGTCAGACCTGATGTCTGCTCCCAGCCCACCGCTGGGGCCACAGTCAGACTGGTGCGTGCCTTCTCTTCCCCTCTCCTAGGGGCGGGATTCACTGTGGGGTGGGGTGGTCCGTCTGGGCTACTTGCACACTGCCAGGCTTGTGATGCTGGGGATCTGGCGTCTTAGCTGGGGTGGGTAGGCAAGGTGCACAGGGGCAGGAGGGGCAGGCTTAGCTTGCTTCTCCTTAGGTGATCCACTTCAGGAGGGGCCCTGTGGCAGCAGGAGGGAGTCAGATCCGCTGCCGGAGGTTTGGCTCCACAGAAGCGCAGAGTTGGGTGTTTGCGCGGAGCGAGCAAGTTCCCTGGCAGGAACTGGTTCTCTTTGGGATTTTGGCTGGGGGATGGGCGGGGAAGATGGCGCTGGCGAGCGCCTTTGTTCCCCACCAAACTGAGCTCTGTTGTCCGGGGGCTCAGCAGCTCTCCTTCCCTTTGTCCTCCAGCCTTCCCGCTTTCTGAGCAGAGCTGTTAACTTATGACTTCCCAAACGCTAAGTCGCGCTTGCTGTGGGAACACAGTCCGTCAGGCCCCTCCGCTTTTTGCAAGCCAGACTCGGGGGCTCTGCTTGGCCGGCGAGCCGCCCCTCCGCCCTGGCTCCCTCCCGCCAGTCCGTGGAGCGCGCACCGCCTCGCCGCCCTTCCTACCCTCTTCCGTGGGCCTCTCGTCTGCGCTTGGCTCCGGCGACTCCGTTCTGCTAATCCTCTGGTGGTTTTCTGGGTTATTTAGGCAGGTGTAGGTGGAATCTAAGTGATCAGCAGGACGCGCGGTGAGCCCAGCGTCCTCCTACGCCGCCATCTTCCTCCAGCTAGCATAATGTTTTCAAGATTCATCCATGTTGACACAAAGAGCAAGATTTCCTTCTTTTTAAAGGACTGAAAATATTTCATTGTACTACATTTATGGGATGCAGCAAAAGCGGTACCAAAAGGAATTTTAGAGTAACAAATGACCAGGGGATTTTTGTGTGTGTGTATTCGAAGATAATGTGTATTCTATTTTTCTTGAATGGAATGTCTCATATATATATATATGTATACATATATATATATATGTAAAAAAAAATCTGAAGTATACTTCAAGTAAAAAATGTTCTTGTTCAGGGGCGCCTGGGTGGCTCAGTTAGTTAAGCATATGACTTCAGCTCAGGTCATGATCTCATGGTTTGTGGGTTTGAGCCCTGCATTGGGTTCTGTGCTGACAGCTTGGAGCCTGGAGCCTGCTTCAGATTCTGTGTCTCCCTATCTCTGTGCCCCTTCCCCACTCTCTCTATCTCTCAAAAATAAATATTTAAAAAAATTATAATAGATAATAAGTCATGGAGATATAATGAACAGCATAGATACTATAGCCAATATTATAATAACTTTGTATGGGGATCATTTCATGATGTCTAAAAATAGTGAATCACTATGATGTACACGTGAAACTAATAGGATATTGTATATCAGTTATTTTTCAATTAAAATAAAATTTTCACCTCTGTTTAAAGAGACCAGGTTTTGATTCTTGGCCAAAGTAATAAGATATGTAGTGTAGTAAATGGCTTTGGAGTATAAATTCCTAAGTTTGAAGCACTCCTTACCCATGTGACTTTGAAAAATTACTTTATATTTTTGATTCTTAAATTCTTCATCAGCAAAATGGGAATAATGATTATAATAAAGTGATAAATAAAGAAAAAATACAAAAGAAGAAAAATCTTAACCTAATTTTACATTTCACAAAAGTAGAAAAAGGAGTACAAATTAAGCCCAAAGATAGCAGAAGAAAAGAAATAGTAAAGATTAGAGCACAGATAAACAAAATAGAAAAGGAAAAACAGCAGAAAACATAAGTGAAAACGAGTTTTTTTTAAAAGATAAACGAAATTGACAGATCCTTCATTTGACTAAGAAAAAAAGGGAGAAGATTCAAATTAATAAAATCAAAAATGGAAGAAGAGACGTTGTAACTGATGTTACAGAAATAAAAAGGGTCATAAGGGACTACAAAGAGACTAACAAAATGGATAACCTAGAATAAAGATAAATTTCTAGAAACATACAACCTACCAAGGGTGAATCATGAAGAAACAGAAAATCTGACAAATAAGTAGTAAGGAAATTGAATCAGTGATCAAAAGCCTCCCTTCAAAAAAAAGCCAAGGACCAGATGGCTTCACTAGTGAATTCTATCAAACATTAAAAAAATTAATGTCAATCAGACTCTTCCAAAAAAATTGAACATAAGGGAACACTTCCTAACTCATTTTATAAGGCCAGCATTACCCTGATACCAAAGCCAGACAAAGACATTACAAAAAAAAGAGAAATATAGGCCATTATCTGTGATGAACATAGATGGAATTATCCTCAACAAAATACTAGCAAACCAAATTAAACAACACATTTTAAGTATTATACACCAAGACCAAATGGAGTGTATTTCTCAGATGTAAGAATTATTGAGTATGCAGAAATCAATCAATGTAATACACCCAAAAGAACAAAGGATAAAAATCACATAGTTATCTCAATAAATGCAGATAAAGCATTTGACAAACTGAATACCTGCTACAGTGGTGTCTCCCTAAAATTCCTACGTTGAAACTTAATTCCCAATGTGATGGTATTTGGAGGTGAGGCCTTTGGGAAGTTATTACAAAAGAGTCCCTGATCAATAGGATTAGGGTCCTTACAAAACAATCCCAGAAACCTCCCTCACCCATCTTCCTATGTGATACAGGGAGAAGAGAGTTATCTATGAATCAAAAAGTAGGCTATCACCAGATACCAATCTTCTGGCACCTTGATCTTGGACTTCACAGGCTCCAAAACCCTGAGAAATAAATTTTTGTTATTTATAAGCCATGTAGTCTGTGGTATATTTGTTATAATAGTCCAAATGAGCTAAGAAAATACTCTTTAATGAGAAAATAGGAGTAGGAGGAAAGAACCTAACATAGTGATGGCTATATATGAAAAACCCAAAGGTAGCATGATACTCAACAGTGAAAAAATGCAAAGTTTTTTCCTTTAGAACCATAAGAAGGATGCCCACTTTCACCACTTCTTTTCAGTATAGTCCTGGAAGTCCTAGCCATAGCATTTGGCAAGAAAAAGAAAGGAGAGAAGGTAATGAAGGAAAAAAGGGAAGGATGGAAGGAAGGAAGGAAGGAAGGAAGGAAGGAAGGAAGGAAGGAAGGAAGGTATCCAAATCAGAAATGAAGAATAAAATTATCTGTTTGCAGATGACATGATCTTATATGTAGAAAATCCCAAAGCCTACACAGAGAACTGTTAGAATTAATAAATGAACTCAGTAAAGTTACAGAATATAAATCAACATACAAAAATCAATTGCATTTCTATATATTATGAATTATCAGAAAAGGAAATAATAGCATCAAAAAGAATTAAATACTTAGAAATAAATTTACTAAGGACATGAAACACATGTATACTGAAAATTGTGAATCAGTGATTTAAAAATTTTAAAAAGACAGAAATAAATGAAGAGAGAGCCCATCTTCATGATTTGAAAGATTTGATATTGTTAAAATGTCCACATTACCCAAAGCAATCTACATATTCAGTACAATATCTATCAAAATCTTAATGTCATTTTTTTTAAAAAAATAGGAAAAACAATCCTGAAATTCATTTGAAACTAGAAAAGATACAAAATTGCCAAAATAATCTTGCAAAAGAAGAACAGAGCTAGAGGTATCACACTTCCTGATTTCAGGATATGCTACAAAGTTATGGGAATTAAAACAGTATGGTACTGGCATATAAACAAGCATATAGACCAATGGAACAAAATAAAGAGCTCAGAAATAAATCCACATATATATGGTCAGTTGATCTTCAATAAGACTGCCAAGAAAAAAAAATGGGATAGTGTCTTCAGTAAATGGTACTGAGAAAACTGGATATCCACATGCAAAAAAATAAAATTGGATCCTTATTTTATTCCACACACAAAAATCAACTCAAAATGGATTAAAGATTTAAATGCACATGGAATTGTAAAATTCTTAAAAGAAAACAGAGGAAAAACTTCATGATATTGGGCTTGGCAATAATTTCTTGGACATAACATCAAAAGCACAAGCACAGCACATTTATTCAAAAGAGACTATATCAAACTAAAAAGCTTCTGCACAACAAAGAAATCAACAGAATGAAAGGCAACATACAGAGTGGGAGAAAATATTTTCAAATGATATGTCTGAAATGGAATTGACATCCAAAATATATAGGGAATTGCAACTCAACAGCAAAAAATAAATGACTCAATTTAAAAATAGGCAAATGAAAAAAAATGAAAATAAAAAAATAGAACATAGATTTGAATAGGCACTTCCCCAAAGAAGACATATACATGACCAACAGGTATATGAAAAGATGCTCATAATCACTAATCTTCAGGAAATGCAAATTAAAGCCACAATGAGATATCTCATATCCATTAGGATGGCTGTTATTTAAAAAAATTAACGTGTTAGCAAGCATGTGGAGAAATAGAAACCCCTGTACACTGTTGTTGAGAATGTAAAAATGTGTGGATGCTATGGAAAATACCATGAAGGTTCCTCAAAAAAATAAAAAATAGAACTACCATGTTATCTGGTAATCTTACTTTGGGTGGTATGTGCAAAAAATTTTTTGAAATTACGTTCTCAAAATTGTTTTTGCACTCCGTATTTATTGCAGCATTATTCATGCTAGCTACCGAATGGGAACAATTGGAATATTTATCAACAGATGAAATGAGTAAAGAAAATGTAGAATACACATACAATGGAATATTATTCTGCCTTAAACAAAAGAGGAGGAAATCCTGCCATATGAGACAACATGGATGAACCCTGAAAACATTAAGCTAAGAGAAATGCGTGAGATATGGAAGGACAAATGATACCACTTATATGAAGAATCTAAAATAGTCAAATTCATAGAAACAGAGAGTATACCATGATCACCCTGTTCAAGTACCTATTGTATCCCACACAATTTTGTAGGAGGGAAAATTTGTATTCCCTTTAGAGCATAAGCTCTATATAATAAAACCTAGAATTAATAGAACTAACTGCATTTTAAGCTCTGATCCTAATCTTGTTTATTGTTGTATTAGTTATAATATATCAGGGACAGACTACTACATTTGGTAGAACCAGGGTCACATGCCAGCAAAATTCAGTACTTTTAGGTAGAAAAATATGGAAGAAAGTGATTCCAGTTTGAAATGCCCTGAATGTATATACCTCTATGAAATAAAACCAGCAAAATGAATTAAATATAGTCAGCACTGAGTTTGCTTTTTAATGGTATCTGGAAATGAACCAAATCCTTGATATTGTTTACAGTTGTGGAAAGCATTTTAGATGAAATCCCTCAGAATTAGTGTCAAAGTCTTATCTTCTCCAGCTTAATATGACAAAGATAGAAAAAAATGAGATATACACATCATTTCCAAAGCAAGTCAACGTTGTTCCATTTTCAGAAGATAAAAAAAGGAGGAAAAATTTTAAAATAACATTTCCTAGGCAAGAAGTGATACATCATTTCCTTGTTTACTATAGAGTCTAGTGTAGTTTCTAAGTTTTTTAGGAAAACAAAAAAAGGTGAGCATTCTTCAGCTATACATGGAAAAATTGCCTAAAACTCTCTGAAATATGCTAGAAATGAAGCCAAGGAGAAATAAGGTAAAGTTTATTGAAAAAAATCTATCTAGGAAAAAATTAAAAGATACTGTTTTTTGTAAGATAAGTGGTCCTAAAATGTAATAAATAGTAAGTTAATGTAGTGATTTGGGAGACATATTGGATGAATGTGCCTACCCTATTAAGAAGTGAAAATTCTGATAGAAATTTGAACAAATTGAAGTCTCAGGGGAAAGGCTATCTTCATTCCAAGTCAGAATCTAAAAAATGGAATCCATGTCAGAAAACAAAGTTACTAAGAATATTTTGAATGACAAGTGGGCAAGTTTAGTCTCAAATGAAATTAGTAGGTAAAATTTATTTGAAGAAGTATTTACCTAAAGTAAGAATGTCTTCAAACACTGAAGTAGCAAATTTCCCTTACACAGATCTATTAACAGTGAGACAAATAAGTTCTCTACATTCTGTCCTTTTTAAGGAAAAAGCAGTTTCTTTCATCAACTTTTGCCAGTAGAATTATAAGTAAAATTCATCAAATCTGAAATCTATTAAGTGTTAAAATGCATAAAATGTATTGGGCAAGTTGGAGATTCAATGGGTTAAAAAAAAACTTATTACTATACTTTTCTATTTAATGTATTTTGCCTTGATGACATCCCACAAATTGAAATTTTCAGTAGAGTGCTGTTTAGATAAATATAATGCCAAGCTGACTGAATTCAATTCTGCCTGAGATAAATATAATTGGCTAATATGTTTGGTCAATAGAAAATTTTAAAGGGGTATACTTACCTTGTGTATTATACTTTGAGTCTTGATTTCACAGTAAATAATATTAAGACTTTGTTTTTTTGTTTTGTTTTGTTTTGTTTTCAATATCTGAAGTTTATTGTCAAATTGGTTTCCATACAACACCCAGTGCTCATCCCAAAAGGTGCCCTCCTCAATACCCATCACCCACCCTCCCCTCCCTCCCACCCCCCATCAACCCTCAGTTTGTTCTCAGTTTTTAAGAGTCTCTTATGCTTTGGCTGTCTCCCAATCTAACCTCTTTTTTTTTCCCTTTCCCCTCCCCCATGGGTTTCTGTTAAGTTTCTCAGGATCCACATAAGAGTGAAACCATATGGTATCTGTCTTTATCTGTATGGCTTATTTCACTTAGCATCACACTCTCCAGTTCCATCCATGTTGCTACAAAGGGCCATATTTCATTCTTTCTCATTGTCACATACTACTCCATTGTGTATATAAACCACAATTTCTTTATCCACTCATCAGTTGATGGACATTTAGGCTCTTTCCATAATTTGGCTATTGTTGACAGTGCTGCTATAAACATTGGGGTACAAGTGCCCCTATGCATCAGTACTCCTGTATCCCTTGGGTAAATTCCTAGCAGTGCTATTGCTGGGTCATAGGGTAGGTCTATTTTTCATTTTTTGAGGTACCTCCACACTGTTTTCCAGAGTGGCTGCACCAATTTGCATTCTCACCAACAGTGCAAGAGGGTTCCCGTTTCTCCACATCCTCTCCAGCATCTATAGTCTCCTGATTTGTTCATTTTGGCCCCTCTGACTGGCGTGAGGTGATATCTGAGTGTGGTTTTGATTTGTATTTCCCTGATGAGGAGCGACGTTGAGTATCTTTTCATGTGCCTGTTGGCCATCTGGATGTCTTCTTTAGAGAAGTGTCTATTCATGTTTTCTGCCCATTTCTTCACTGGATTATTTGTTTTTCGGGTGTGGAGTTTGGTGAGGTCTTTATAGATTTTGGATACTAACCCTTTGTCCGATATGTCATTTGCAAATATCTTTTCCCATTCCGTTGGTTGCCTTTTAGTTTTGTTGGTTGTTTCCTTTGCTGTGCAGAAGCTTTTTATCTTCATAAGGTCCCAGTAGTTCATTTTTGCTTTTAATTCCCTTGCCTTTGGGGATGTGTCAAGTAAGAAATTGCTACGGCTGAGGTCAGAGAGGTCTTTTCCTGCTTTCTCCTCTAGGGTTTTGATAGTTTCCTGTCTCACATTCAGGTCCTTTATCCATTTTGAGGTTATTTTTGTGAATGGTGTGAGAAAGTGGTCTACTTTCAATCTTCTGCATGTTGCTGTCCAGTTCTCCCAGCACCATTTGTTAAAGAGACTGTCTTTTTTCCATTGGATGTTCTTTCCTGCTTTGTCAAAGATTAGTTGGCCATATGTTTGTGGGTCTAGTTCTGGGGTTTCTATTCTATTCCATTGGTCTATATGTCTGTTTTTGTGCCAATACCATACTGTCTTGATGATTACAGCTTTGTAGTAGAGGCTAAAGTCTGGGATTGTGATGCCTCCTGCTTTGGTCTTCTTCTTCAAAATTACTTTGGCTATTCGGGCCTTTTGTGGTTCCATATGAATGTTAGGATTGCTTGTTCTAGTTTCGAGAAGAATGCTGGTGCAATTTTGATTGGGATTGCATTGAATGTGTACATAGCTTTGGGTAGTATTGACATTTTAACAATATTTATTCTTCCAATCCATGAGCACGGAATGTTTTTCCATTTCTTTATATCTTCTTCAATTTCCTTCATCAGCTTTCTATAGTTTTCAGCATACAGATCTTTTACATCTTTGGTTAGATTTATTCCTAGGTATTTTATGCTTCTTGGTGCAATTGTGAATGGGATCAGTTTCTTTATTTGTCTTTCTGTTGCTTCCTTATTAGTGTATAAGAATGCAACTGATTTCTGTACATTGATTTTGTATCCTGCAACTTTGCTAAATTCATGTATCAGTTCTAGCAGACTTCTGGTGGAGTCTATCGGATATTCCATGCATAATATCATGTCATCTGCAAAAAGTGAAAGCTTAACTTCATCTTTGCCAATTTTGATGCCTTTGATTTCCTTTTGTTGTCTGATTGCTGATGCTAGCACTTCCAACACTATGTTAAACAACAGCGGTGAGAGTGGACATCCCTGTTGTGTTCCTGAGCTCAGGGAAAAAGCTCTCAGTTTTTCCCCATTGAGGATGATGTTAGCTGTGGGCTTTTCGTAAATGGCTTTTATGATCTTTAAGTATGTTCCTTCTATCCCGACTTTCTAGAGGGTTTTTATTAAGAAAGGTTGCTGAATTTTATCAAAGGCCTTTTCTGCATCGATTGACAGGATCATATGGTTCTTATCTTTTCTTTTATTAATGTGATGTATCACATTGATTGATTTGCAAATGTTGAACCAGCCCTGCATCCCAGGAATGAATCACTTGATCATCGTGAATAATTCTTTTTATATGCTGTTGAATTCGGTTTGCTAGTATCTTATTGAGAATTTTTGCATCCATATTCATCAGGGATATTGGCCTGTAGTTCTCTTTTTTTACTGGGTCTCTGTCTGGTTTAGGAATCAAAGTCATACTGGCTTCATAAAATGAGTCTGGAAGTTTTCCTTCCCTTTCTATTTCTTGGAATAGCTTGAGAAGGATAGGTATTATCTCTGCTTTAAACGTCTGGTAGAACTCCCCTGGGAAGCCATCTGGTCCTGGACTCTTATTTGTTGGGAGATTTTTGATGACTGATTCAATTTCTTCGCTGGTTATGGGTCTGTTCAAGCTTTCTATTTCCTCCTGATTGAGTTTTGGAAGTGTGTGGGTGTTTAGGAATTTGTCCATTTCTTCCAGGTGGTCCAGTTTATTGGCATATAATTTTTCATAGTATTCCCTGATAATTGCTTGTATCTCTGAGGGATTGGTTGTAATAATTCCATTTTCATTCATGATTTTATCTATTTGGGTCATCTCCCTTTTCTTTTTGAGAAGCCTGGCTAGAGGTTTGTCAATTTTGTTTAATTTTTCAAAAAACCAACTCTTGGTTTCTTTGATCTGCTCTACAGTTTTTTTAGATTCTATATTTTTTATTTCTGCTCTGATCTTTATTATTTCTCTTCTTCTGCTGGATTTAGGCTGTCTTTGCTGTTCTGCTTCTATTTCCTTTAGGTGTGCTGTGAGATTTTGTATTTGGGATTTTTCTTGTTTCTTGAGATAGGCCTGGATTGCAATGTATTTTCCTCTCAGGACTGCCTTCGCTGCGTCCCAAAGCGTTTGGATTATTGTATTTTCATTTCATTTTTTTCCATATATTTTTAAATTTCTTCTCTAATTGCCTGGTTGACCCACTCATTCTTTAGTAGGGTGTTCTTTAACCTCCATCCTTTTGGAGGTTTTCCAGACTTTTTCCTGTGGTTGATTTCAAGCTTCATAGCATTGTGGTCTGAAAGTATGCATGGTATGATTTCAATTCTTGTATACTTATGAAGGGCTGTTTTGTGACCCAGTATGTGATCTGTCTTGGAGAATGTTCCATATGCACTCGAGAAGAAAGTATATTTTGTTGCTTTGGGATGCAGAGTTCTAAATATATCTGTCAAGTCCATCTGATCCAATGTATCATTCAGGGCCCTTGTTTCTTTATTGACCATGTGTCTAGATGATCTATCCATTTCTGTAAGTGGAGTGTTAAAGTCCCCTGCAATTACCACATTCTTATCAATAAGGTTGCTTATGTTTATGATTAATTGTTTTATATATTTGCGGCTCCTGTATTCAGTGCATAGACATTTATAATTGTTAGCTCTTCCTCATGGATAGACCCTGTGATTATTATATAATGTCCTTCTTCATCTCTTGTTACAGCCTTTAATTTAAAGTCTAATTTTTCTGATATAAGTGTGGCTACTCCAGCTTTCTTTTGACTTCCAGTGGCATGATAAATAGTTTCCATCCCCTCACTCTCAATCTGAAAGTGTCCTCAGGTCTAAAATGAGTCTCTTGTAGACAGCAAATAGATGGGTCTTGTTTTTTTTATCCATTCTGATATCCTGTGTCTTTTGGTTGGTGCATTTAGTCCATTTACATTCAGTGTTATTATAGAAAGATATGGGTTTAGAGTCATTGTGATGTCCGTAGGTTTCATGCTTGTAGCAATGACTCTGGTACTTTGTCTCACAGGATCCCCCTTAGGATCTCCTGTAGGGCTGGTTTAGTGGTGACGAATTCCTTCAGGTTTTGTGTGTTTGGGAAGACCTTTATCTCTCCTTCTATTCTAAATGACAGACTTGCTGGATAACGGATTCTCGGCTGCATATTTTTTCTGTTCATCACATTGAAGATCTCCTGCCATTCCTTTCTGGCCTGCCAAGTTTCAAAAGAGAGATCAGTCACGAGTCTTATAGGTCTCCCTTTATATGTGAGGGCACGTTTACCCCTTGCTGCTTTCAGAATTTTCTCTTTATCCTTGTATTTTGCCAGTTTCACTATGATATGTCATGCAGAAGATCGATTCAAGTTACGTCTGAAGGGAGTTCTCTGTGCCTCTTGGATTTCAATGCCTTTTTCCTTTGCCAGATCCGGGAAGTTCTCAGCTATTATTTCTTCAAGTACACCTTCAGCACCTTTCCCTCTCTTCTTCCTCCTCTGGAATACCAATTATGCGTATATTATTTCTCTTTAGTGCATCACTTAGTTCTCTAATTTTCCTCTCATACTCCTGGATTTTTTTATCTCTCTTTTTCTCAGCTTCTTATTTTTCCATAATTTTATCTTCTAGTTCACCTATTCTCTCCTCTGCCTCTTCAATCCGAGCCATAGTTGTCTCCATTTTATTTTGCTGTTCATTGATAGCATTTTTTAGCTCCTCCTGGCTGTTCCTTTGTCCCTTGATCTCTGTAGCAAGAGATTCTCTGCTGTCAGCTATACTGTTTTCAAGCCCAGCGATTAATTTTATGACTATTATTCTAAACTCACTTTCTGTTATATTGTTTAAATCATTTTTGATCAGTTCGTTAGCTGTTGTTATTTCCTGGACGTTTTTCTGAGGGGAATCCTTCCGTTTCGTCATTTTGGATAGTCCCTGGAGTGGTGTAGGACTGTGGGGCACTTCCCCTTTGCTGTCTTGAATAACTTGCATTGGTGGGCGGAGCCGCAGTCAGACCTGATGTCTGCCCCCCCCCCGCTGGGGCCACAGTCAGACTGGTGTGTGCCTTCTCTTCCCCTCTCCTAGGGGCCGGATTCACTGTGGGGTGGCGTGGCCTGTCTGGGCTACTTGCACACTGCCAGGCTTGTGGTGCTGGGGATGTGGTGTATTAGCTGGGGTGGATTAGCAAGGTGCACAGGGGTGGGAGGGGCAGGCTCAGCTTGCTTTTCCTTCGGAGATCTGCTTCGGGAGGGGCTCTGTGGCACCAGGAGGGAGTCAGACCTGCCGGAGGGATGGATCCGCAAAAGCACAGAGTTGGGCGTTTGCGTGCTGCAAGCAAGTTCCCTGGCAGGAACTGGTTCCCTTTGGGATTTTGGCTGGTGGATGGGCGAGGGAGATGGTGCTGGAGAGCGCCTTTGTTCCCCGCCAAGCTGAGCTCTGTCGGCCGAGGCTCAACAACTCTCCCTCCCGTTGTCCTCCAGCCCTCCCGTTCTCCATGCAGAGCTGTTAGCTTATAACCTTCCAGATGTCAAGTCCCGCTTGCTGTCGAAACACACACCATCCGGCCCCTCTGCTTTTGCAAGTCAGATTTGGGGGCTTTGCTTGGCCGGGGGGGGCCACCCCTCCACCCCGGCTCCCTCCCGCCAGTCCGTGGAGCACGCACCGCCTCTCTGCCCTCCCTACCCTCTTCCGTGAGCCTCTCGTCTGCGCTGGGCTCCGGATATTCTGTTCTGCTAGTCTTCTGGTGGTTTCGGGGTTATTTAGGCAGGTGTAGGTGGAATCTAAGTGATCAGCAGGACGCGCGGTGAGCCCAGCATCCTCCTACGCCGCCATCTTCCCAGGATTCCAATAATTAAGACTTTGAACTTCATACCCATTATGTTTGGGGAGGTATATGACTGATACTTCAAACATACTTAAAAAAATACGTTGCTCAATTTTCATACCTTAATAGATGCATATTTGCATGGAACTCAGAACAGGGTCCCCAGTAGGAGCTCATAAGGCAGTACTGTTGTGGAATCCCATATGTGCCCTTTTTGGCCTTTCCATGGCTTCATTTTGCTCTGGACAGGATCTGCCTTCACTAAGAATGACCAACCAGAGAGTGAAAAAAAAATAGTGAAAAAAAAATAGCAAAAGAAAGTGCCATCCCGCAAGCCAATGACAGTGTTTTAGGAATAAAGAAGAACAATGATGACGAAAAATACTCATCATATTTAACAACATGGAACCACTGTTTTCAGTTGTATTGGTATAATGAGTGTGCCAAGTGAACAAATCTATCTGTGGCTTAAAATTTTTTTAGAAGTTTGACTGTAGATGAGGTAAGTCCATTGGTGGAGGGAGATGTGGAGTTAAGGGAGATTTAAAGAAAAAGACTTTATTGAGGTATAACTTAAATACAAAACCTGCACATATTTAATGTATACAATTTGATGAGTTTGGACATATGCATACACCTGTGAAACCATCATCACAATCAAGGTAATAGACGTACCCATCATGCATAATTATGGAATTAACCCAGTTAAAGATACATTACTATAGAAAAAGAAAGATGGGATAACTAATATATAATGTTCAAGAAAAAGTGGGAGAATTTAAAGGAGAGGTGATGACTTTACTTCAGCTAGGGGGAGGCATACCTCCACCAATGAAACCAATCTGAAATGAATGGTCAGTGTTATAGATGTGAAAAAGATGGTTGGGTTACAGATGTGCCAGTGAAAATTTGATTGAGTTGTATCTAATATCTTTAATTTTTCTCCATGAGGTTCACATAAAAGAAGAGGTTTGAATGTTTAATGGCATTTTTAAAAGTCTGAAACAATTTTGCAAAGAACAAGAGTTTGAAATGATAGAGAAACATAATAAAATTCAGGGGTGGTTGGAAATTCTTAATGTAAGTAAAGCTATTAAGAATAATATTCATTTGTGATGTATTCTTAAGAAGGATTAAACAGTAATGTGCATTGCTCTCAGAATTGAAATAAATAGTAAGAAAAGAATTTTCTCTGTAACAGAATAATACTTTGAGATATTCCTTGATGTAAACATGAACACATGTATATTTACAGTTTCCTAACAGTCTTTGCCCTCTCCTCAAAGAATCAGCAGCCCTTCTTTCTGAGGAAGACATCAAAACTAAAGGATTTTTCTTCTAGTGTATCAGTTTTTTTTATTTTTCAGAAACCCAAACTTTTTAATATAAAAGGGTAAGACACTAAAGGACTGGGGAATATATACTTTATTTGAAAGAATTATTATTTAGGCAGTTTGGGAGTATAAGAAAGACACCTCCAAACACAGTGGCTTAAACTAGGTAAAAATATATTCCACTCTAACAGAAGAGTCTAAGTTTGTGGTGTAGTCTAGTGTAGAGGCTTCGTCTCTCTGTCTGTCTGGTTCTCTCTCTCTCTCTCTCTCTTTTCTTCCAACCTCAAAACATAGCTTGTATCTCCAGTTCCTATAATCCATGTCCACGTTACCCCATTAGGAAATGGAAAATAAAGGAAATGTAGGACATGACCATGACTTGAAAGAAGTTGCCCATCCCCCATCTGCTCACATTTCACTGACCAGAACATATGCCCATACCTAGCTGCAAGGTAGAATAGAAACTGTAGCTTTGCTGGGGAGGTGGTATGCAGAGACAGATGGCATTTCCTATGTAGCCAGTTAAAATTTGAAGATTCTATTCCTAAAGGAAGAAGAGAGTAATATCTTTGAGGATAAATTGTCAGTCTCTAACACAATGTACCCCTTTGGTATATTGAGAATATACACATAGAGAGTACACACAACAACCTCGCAAGACAGGCAACCAAACGACTGATCATGATATTGCATTCATCTCAAAGTCTAAATCCTCTGGGTTATGGGCATTCCTCTTCAGGAGGTCTATATATGACTAATGACCAACAATTAATAGTCGTGTTATCTGTCTTTTTCTATCCCAAATAGTGTATCACAAACAAAAAGAGAGCAATTTAAAAACTCCCATTCAGAAAAAGAAAGAATGGAGAACACTGTTAGGCAATTGTCATGATAAATCCTCCCCAATATTATAGCAGGATCCTTCACTGGAACATCTGGCAGTTGTGATTTGAGTTTCTGAAAGGACCTCTTTGTTCTCTATCCCTCATGGCCACCTATGAAGAGACATTAGATAATATGTCCTTCCTGGTGATTACATAACTCTTGCTGGCACAATTTTAGAATTATAAATGTTTTCCTTCAGAGTTATAGTCACAGTTTTGTGACTTCTTTTGACTTTAGAATTTTTCACAAAAATTCTAGTAGCAGATGTCCAATAAGAAAATTAATAAGTAATAAATAAATTTCAATTAATAGATCTCTTATCAAGAAATCAAGTAAAGATAACATCTCATAATGGTACTTAATTGCCACAAGTCTTGTCATTTATTTATAGATGGGTTGTTTCTCCAACTTAAAAAGGACATTGTTTGGAAAACTGTAGCCTTGGCAGAAAAACAATAGATGTACTACAGTCTGTGTTGGTGGTTTTACTACCATTGTCTGTCAGAGAACAAGTAAAATGAGTAGAATAAGAAAGCTTGTAGTCAGAATCTTGACTCTTTCAGAGCTTCTGATGTCACTGCTGATATTAATCTGATATTAATTTAGGGATACAGAATCACTCATTGTTTCCATCTCTGAGAAGCTTCAAATTATAATTTTATCCCTCCAGCTAGATTGCAAGCTATAGGCAGTAAGAAGTTCCTTGGAAAACCGTAATCCCTTCCTTCTGTGCTTTCAAGGTGTGTAACCTGTGGCGTGATTTCTTCTCTTAGTTATAGGTGTTTGATGAAGGTGAAAACACGAAACACAGATCGATATTACTCATTTTTAAAATATTTTTTATTAAATTGCCATGAAATCTGATTTTCAAATAGCCTTTGAACCTATCACAACATCTTGCTTGTTCCCTCATTAATTAATATGTTAAATAAAATCTTTGGTACATATTAATTTTCTGTTTGCTGAGTGTTATGATTTTATCTTTCTGAAAATTATACTGCATCAGGGGCAAACCATTCCTCTTAATGGCACAACCTGAAAGTTACTCATATCGTATCTATTCATATGTCTGTGGCCATAACATAGTAACATAGCCACACTTCAGAGGAGGCTGAGAAATATATTTTTTTTCTCTTTTTTCTTTTTTTGGATGTTAGGTGACCCTATTAAAATTCAGTGGATTTTATAATAAAGGAAAGAGAAAATGGATTTTGAAAATCATCTGTCATTTTATAATTTAACAGCCATAATGCCATAATTGGTTTTCCTATCCTAGACAAAGCAACATTTCCCTGGACTAGTTAAGAAAGAGATAAATAGAAGGGAAACACAGTATTAAATTCTGGAACTTATCCCTGATGTGAGGATCTGCTCTACCCTCAGAGATGGGTTCCAGATATGAAGGGAAATGGCAGAAACCACTCAAGTCGTTGGGGAGAATCTAAGTGTAAGAGCATTCTGTGCTTTGCTGTTTCAGTGGAGCCTTACAGTATTAGCCCATGTTTCACATTGTGTGGACGAAAGAGCTGAGAAGGCTATGTAGGAGTATCTGGGCTCATGGAACTAAGATAGACACCTCAGTCATTTCTCAAATTTGTCATGGAACAGGGAGGATGAAAATATGCCCTGTGTGACCCAAATGGATTAAGATATATGTAGGAGAGATACTTGCAACCACAAAAATAGAAAGCATTAGCAATATGTTCAGACTAATAAGTGAATGAAAGAGATCCTGTATCTAAGGGATGCCTGGGTAGCTTAATGCTGTTGGTCTTTCTCTATTCTTCGGCACTGTGTTAAAACCTGGGTTGCAGTTTGGGCGCCTGAATCGACTAAGATCTTGCTTTGTTGCTCATCGTGTAAGGAATGGGTCCAGATCTGGGAGATTAACTAAAGGAGGTTTATAAGCAATTGACACCAACATCCCCTGCTTTTCCACAGCCTCCCAAGCAAACAATCACTGTGTTAAGTGTCTGGAATTAAAGAGTATATAACTAGTTTGAAAGACTGATGAAGATAACTTAGGAAAGACTAGAGTAGACTTTTTCTCTCTGATTTTTTTCGTTATTGAAACAGGGCTTGTTTAGAATAGTTCAGTAAATGTAACTTAGTTGAATTGGAAGAAGTTCTAATGTACTTGTAGCTCTACTTAATTTCATTCAAATAGGCTAGACAGAAGGCAGTAATCTTTTATCATAAGGACCAGATAGTAAGTAAATATTTTTGGCTTTTTCCCATCACAAGTAGAAGTACTCAACTTATTATTCCCCAAATAATTAAATTAGAAGAGAACAGAAAGGCTCAAGTTTGATATTTAAGACTTTCCTCATTTTAAATACATGATTATTTTAATAACGGTTTGAACCTTACATCTTATTGCTAATTTCATTTTGAGATCAGCTTTTCATTCAGTTATATTGATAGTTATATACTGATATTCATGTTCCATGTTATCATTTTCACCTATAAGCAATAATATGCCTCGAACTGCATGCATCTGGCTATTATGAGTTCAATTACTCTTTTTTTAATTGCTACATTCTACAATTTAGTTATTATAACATAAATATTTATCAAGTCTTTTCCCACATATGAGTGAAAATATCACCATGATTTGCTTGAGTGTTTAGATTAGAAATATTATTGTAAGAGTGCTAATTCTTACATTATTCTTCTTTGAGATTCTTAGTAATATTGGCATTAAAGATTTTCTATACATCACTTTTTCTACCTGAAGAGCACTTACATGAACTGCATACCAACTCAAGAACTGTCACTGATATTTAGTGAGTAGCCTCCTGATTTTTACTCTTAGTATTACAAATAGAAAATAATTTTCTAAATGTTTTTTCTCCTAAAAATCCACTTATATAAATTGGTAATATTATTGTTTCCTTTAATTTTTTTAACAGTTTATTCATTTTCGAGAGAGAGAGCGGGGGAAGGGCCAAGAGACAGGGAGACACAAGATCTGAAGCAGGCTCCAGGCTCTGAGCTGTCAGCACAGATCCCAACACGGAGCTCAAATCCACAAACCATGAGATTGTGATCTGAGCTGAAATCAGCTGCTTAACTGACTGAGCCACCCAGGTGCCTCTATTGTTTCTTTTAAAATAAAAATGAAACATATTTTCTCAGATAAATTTGGAATACATATGCTGTTAGGGTGAGGAGGTAAAGTCCCCGTATAAAGCTGTTAAATGAGGGGGCGCTTGGGTGCTCAGTGAGTTGAGCATTACTCTTGATTTTGGCTCAGGTCATGATCTCACTGTTGGTGAGATGGGGCTCCCCATCAGGCTCTACACCGACAGGGTGGAAGCTATTTGGGGTTCTCTGTCTCTGTCCCTCCCCAGATCTCTCTCTAAAAATAAATAAACTTTAAAAAAATTTTTTTAAACTGTTAAGTGAGGAGTTTTATATCTCAGACATTTGGCTGAGGCCTCCTAACCAAAGACAATTATGCTTAGTGACCTTATATTCTAAAGAGACATTCTGGACAGATGTTTACAGGATTTTCTGATAAAGACAAAAATTTGGGGTTCCTCAGTGGTTCAGTCGATTAAGCATCAGACTTCAGCTCAGGTCATGAACTCGCAGTTCGTGAGTTCAAGCCCCACATGGGGCTTTGTGCTGACAGCTCAGAGCCTGGAGCCTGCTTTGGATTCTGTGTCTCCCTCTGTCTCTGTCCCTCCCCCACTTGTTCGCTCTCTCTCTCTCTTTCTCAAAAATAAATAAACATAAAAAAAACTTGCCTATAGATCTCAGACTTGCATCTGTTTCTTCTCTCTAAAACCAGATCACTCCATTCCAGACACATTGGCTACTTGATGTTGCTGGGATATACCAGGTGCCATCTGGCCACAGGGCCTTTACTTTGCTGTTGCCTTTACCCAGAAAGCTCTTGTCTCACTCTTCCCTTCTTCGAGTCTTGTTCCAATCTCACCAGATCACCAAACTTAACACTGTAGTCACCTTACACTTTTGATTACACTCACTATTCCCCCTCTACTGTTCTACTTTTTTCCTGTAGCTCTTGTCATCTCTTAGGATATGCTATGATTTGCATATTTCTTGTCCTTAATATCTGTTTCTAGCCTCTAGAATATAAGCTCCACAAGAGCAGAGTGGGGATCTTTGTGTTGTTTATTGATTAATCCTAAGTATTTAAAATAATGCTTGGCACCTTGATTGGGTTTAATCTTGAGCAAGCAGTGCATGGACTCCCTGAGTGTCTCACGTGGTTTGCCCAAAGTGTATTTTGGCTAAACCTTACTTCATTCCAGTCAATGTTTGATTACCTATCTCTAGAATAAAATGTAGGTAAAAGTCCATTTTCACCTGTCATTTAGCAATTTTTAGTAGAGTTCACTGATACATTTGACAAAGTGTTTTTCTCCATGGGGGGTTGCCCACCAAACATTTGCCATTCCAATCTACACATCCTCCATCTGGAAAAATGTTAGCTACATCATTACAAAGCTTACCATTCTATTATCTCAATATTTTTAGATCAACTGAGAGGTTCAGATCAAAAGATATTTCATGTGTTATCTGCATATTTATTAGAAAACATAAATTGCAATCTGTAATCCATTAGCCACAGATACGAGTTAAATTGGAAAATATAAATTATGCCAGAAAATTTTCCTCTGCCTTTAAGCAAGATATCTAAAAATTATAATTCCTCTCTCATCTCCAGTAAGTTATTTGTTGGGAAAGTCACCCTAGAAAGCCCAGTATAGAAGGCAAAATATAACCATAACTATTTATCTTTGAGGCCTTAGAGTTATATGTTTCCCTAATTACATTTTAGGAGCATTACTGATTTTGGAAAGTCCAGTGTATCTCAGCCTAGATTTTAAATAGCTATTTTTGGAATGACCAAGAGATGGACTTTATCGAAACACAAGTAGGATCAGAGAATTAACCATGCATCAAGACAGAGAGGGTTGATTAAGTGAGATGAAAATAAATCCTCAGTAGAAAGGAAGTGTTGAGAACAAACTTAGTTCTTACTTGATGGAAATGTGAGCATCCCATCATAAACCAGATGCTTATGATTAGATGAATGGAATTAATGAGAATATTAAAGTGACTAAATTGTTATTTGAGTCCAAGAATTGGGTGATTTTTCTTTCCAGAATCTCAAATTATTCATGTCAAATTTAAAAGGACAACCTAAAACTACAGGATGATTTTCTCAATTAGCTTTTAAAATTACTCCTTTGTAAATTACTTAATCTTACCGTGTAAAGAAAGTCATAAATCCTTACTCTTGGAGATTTTCCAGTATAATTCTAACCTTGGTTAATGAGTACATATGATCCCATTGTTATCTAGAGATGACTGAGAACAATAACAGCTTACTTCTCCTCAAACACTTGTTAGTGCCACCTTCAGCAGCCCTAATATTAGCAATTATAATCCAGGAAGACACAGGAAGAGAACTACAAAGAGAAGCCTTAAGTCTCTCCTTGAAAGAACATGCCTCAGTTTAAAGCAGGGGTATAAAAAGGGAAGGCAGTAACTTATTATGGATTCCTTTTTTACCTTCTTTCAGTGAATCATTTGGTGAGATTGACTCAGCATGCTTTTTATTTTCTTCTGACATAGGAGCTGAGAAATGAATTAAAGAATTTCTTTGAATTAGTGAGATTAAATGAATTCCTATTTTATAGCCAAGAGATTGGACAATATGCAGTGATTATATTTTATATCAAAGGTATTTCATTAAAAAACTGGATTGATATTTATTTCAATTGATTTTTAAAATATTTTCCTAAATTTTCCTTGGAGCCAGTCTTATTTTTGTTATAGAGTAATCAGGAAGGGGCAAAGAGAAAATACTGGGTTTGGGGGTCCTATAATCTATCCTGCACAGTGATTCATAGTAAGATAAGACTATTCACTGCAATTTTTTATTGATTGAATGGATTACATTAACATGTTCTCTTATTTTTGGAAGAAACATTTAGTTTCAATGGCTAGGAGCAGCATATCGTAATTTGGAACAGTAGACAAATGAGATTTTAAAATCCTAGAGACCTGAGTTTAAATCCTTATGCAGCTGTGTTATGACTATTTGCCTATAGAAAAAAATCCCTGAATTAATATGAGCAATCATTCCTTAAATGTAAATTAAATAACAATAACATTCACCGCATAGGGATATAAGAATATTAAATTAAATAGTGCATATTACATACCTTTGGGATTTAGGCCTGTAAACCAGCTAACTCTGGGAATTGACTGAGAATTGTAACTCTTTTATGATTCAAGTTAGACTTTTGTTCACTTGATCTAGAATTCTTCCACTTACACGAATCAAGTAAAAATTTAGTGAACTTTGCATCTATTTCATTTCTAGAGACTATAATTAACTAACCAACACCACAGGTCTCTGAGAGTCAGAATGTTCTGATTGCTGCGTTGACTCTGCTGTTCATTATAATAGCCATGCCCACCATGCTTTTGTCAACTGAGTGCAACCCCTTGGCCTGTGGCACCCTGGGAGCCAATTATCCCCATGGCATTTAGGTTTCCAGATCCAATGACAGCAGTTGCCACTGTGATTTCTGACCTACAGAGAAGAGTTATCACAGAGCTTTTCAAGGATGCTGTGCTGAGAACATAACAGGCACTAATAATGTTATAAACATTTTATTATCATCATATAAATTACGGTAAGAATTGTTAATGACACATGTGTTTACCCAAAATAGGAATAAATCTGATTGTGCACACAAGGTAGAATGCATAGCATGACACGCCTATGAAGTGCTTGTTAAAAATTCTGATTCTGGAGCTTTAACTTAACTGTTCTGAAATAGAGTATATGCAAGTTAGTCTGCAGACTGTGTTTTTAGCAATTTTTTTCATTTTATTTTTATGCATATTCAATTTTGAGGATATTTTTGTAAAGCATATTGCTTTTCTAATCTAATTACTTGGTGCAGTATTATCTTGATTTCTACTGTCCTTAGTTGCTACACTTCATATTTTTTCTCATTCCAGAATTGATAAATGATTGAATTGCTAATGATTGACTCAGTCTGTGATAGAGGTGAGGTAACATCAGCTGAAAAATATTACATATATGTACAAATACAAATTAGTTATATATGTATGTATATATATGTAAATATATACATACCACAAACAGTATGTAATGTACGTTTCTTATCACTTATAATCCATTTTTCTAACTAGGGAGGTGGAGATAAACATCTTTCACTGAGTTTGTCCAAAGGAAACATCTCCTAGTGCAAGTGAGAGTCTCTTCTTCCAATCCCCTATTTCTGTATTGTCAATTAGTCTGTTCTTGGCTCTATTCTATTTACGTTTCATAGGTGAGAATGTCCACTGTCTTATATTGAACCTCTGGGTTATAGGAGAAATAGTATGTCTTCATGGACCATGGCAAATATTCCCTTTGATTTCAACATCTCCAGGTTACAGTGTTCACTTCTGATTCATTTTGAATAGGAAACATTGAGAATTCTGGACACAAATTACCTCCCAAAGCAAGGGCCATAGAAATAAAAAACCTACATAGGAATACAAAGCATACATTAAAATGCTCTTCAAATCTTTAAGTATACGTTGGAAAGAAAACACTATATTAAAGATGAGCAACGTCATCGTTCCCGTTACTGTTATTGTAGCCTTTTGTTAGCTTCATATGCAAATTAAGTAACAGACTAAAATGGGTTTCAAAGTGTTTGAAAAGCATGGCAAAAACCGTGTGTATTAATCTGCTTTAGAACCACAGTTATAATTCCTTCCTTGCTTATCTGAAGGCAGCATTTATAAAAATGCAGATAGAAGCAGACATCAGAAGAATTCATTGTAAGGCAGTATGTTGAGCATCTAACTGCTCCTCTGTTGGCTGATTGTTACAATACCAAAATATTACTCATAGAGGCTTAAAACAGTATTTTCAGGGTGCCTGGGTGGCTCAATCAGTTAAGCAGCCAACTTCAGCTCAGGTCATGGGATCTCATGGTCCGTGAGTTTGAGCCCCATATCCTGCTCTGTGGTTACAGCTCAGAACCTGGAGCCTGTTTCAGATTCTGTGTCTCCCTCTCTCTCTACCCCTTGCCCGCTCATGCTCTGTCTCTCTTCTCTCTCAAATAAATAAACAAACAAACATTAACAAAAAAGAATTTTAAAAACCCGCTATTTTAAGTGTGTTTTAAAACATTTTTTGGAGCTCCTGGTTTAGTGCCAGCAAGTGAAGACCTTGAAAGTTCTCCCTCCCATCCTCACAACAAATAAAGCTGAAGAAACAGAAATCCAGTGACTTTTTTGGACCCATCAGAGGACTGAAGTCCCAGGGCAAACTACCACTCCAAAATCTGGGCAGACAAGTAAATCCAGAATCACAGTCTAGATCTCCTTACCTGAAACACAAGCCACTGAACACATGAACTGGTGGGAACAGTTACAAGGTAACTTTAATTACTTGCTGGAGGCTGAGTACGGACTAAGGGGAAAGTGGAAAGCTCTTTGGGGCTTCAGTCTGGCAGAGGGGAGGGCATTTTGTGGTGGGCTTTACATCCAAGAACTACACCAGTTTCTCATGGTGAAGAGCCAGGAAAGATCCACCCATGACACTGTTAGGGGGAGGCGAAGTTTAAAATACTAATACAGGAACATCCTCCAGAACAAAAGTTTACTTTTAAGAGGAAAAGACTTATAAAGCTCTATCCCAACAGACTTGTAAAGCCTTATCCCAACAGTCTTATCACTCTCCTGCCACCTGAGGCTTCTTGCCCCACCTAAGTGGGGAAAAAAAAGCTAAGAAACACTTATAAACTCTTCACAGCCCAGGGACAGAGGCCCACTAAAAGACTGAGATTTAATACGAGATTATAGAAAGCTTGCACTTCCTCACACTTTACCCATGCCAACAGAGCTTATAGCTGAAAGATCTATAGTACCCAGAATCTCTCTGAGGAGAAATACTCAGGGAAACCCTAAACCAACAGGGAGAGTTTTAAAAAGCAAGGATATTGGAAGAATTTGAAGACTTATGGCAACACAGATACAGCAAACATTAGACACAGCACAACTCCTAGCCAGATAAACAAATTTAAGGCCAATATAAGTCCAGATGTCAACACAAAAATATTTATACATTGCTACTACTGCTTTTAGTTAGATCTTATTTTTCTCTACGTAGATAAATCCAAACACATGAATCAAGAACATATATTAAGGAATAGTTTTACAGTAGTAATTGAAAGGCAAAAATAGAATTTCCCAGGTACCTTAGACTCTCAAAATATTTTGGATTGAATATACATTCTATTTCAGGTAAGATATGAGTGTTAGGATTATATACACCATTGCTTCATTTATTACCTTTTATTTATGAGATTGACCTTCCTATAAATCTTAATGGAAGAAAAACAATTTTTAAAAGTTTTCTCATCCCAAAACACAAGATTAATCAATTACTTCTACCTTCAAAGGTAATAAATATAAACTAGAAATAATAAGTCATAGAATCTGAGCTGTAGGAAAAACTCACCAAGTCAGCTGACTGATGTTTACTGTCATAGAGGTATAGATCCTGGTGTTAGTTGAGAGATATACAGATTTGACATGTACCAAATAGCAACAAAAGTGTATGTAATCCATTCAGTTTATTCTATTTCTCTCTTAATTAAAAGACAGCGTGGAAAATAAGAAATATCCCATAGCAACCAAAAAGTGTGGGAGTATTTTTATGTCAGATGAGGGAAAATTCCAGAGCAACTGTGATTAAATATGGTATTTTGGCATTTTGTAAACTAAAAACTAGATTAGTTACTACAGTATTAAAACCAGAATGCCACATGCCTGGAAAAACAACAAAATGATGAGACTGCTAACAACCCTCTCTGAGTTAACATTCTACAGAATCGAACCTATTTTCCTAATTTCCTAAAAAAATACTCAATATCCTAAGAGGAATGAAAGAAGAAGTAACAAAATTATCATGGAGAAAGACATAAGTTTCAGTTGAATCAGGTTTATATGTACATAAAATAATTATTGCAATGACCAATAACATTAGTTAACATTAGTTACCTTAGGTTTGCCCAAGATAATCCTGGTTTGCTCATTTTTTTTTTCCCTGACTTAAAATATTAGTATTACTCACTTGACTCTAAAAACTAACCATTAAGACCCTTTGGGATTTTCCTCTGCTTCCTCCTCCAGTTTCATGCTACCCTCTCTAAATTCAACTCACTCAAACTATTCAGCACTTCCTCTGACTTTATGAATAATACCCTGAGGTTATGGCATGAGATTTTTACTATGCCAGAAACCCTTTGCCTCCTGTTCACCAGCCAACTCTTACTAATTTCTCAGATTGCATTTGAAATATTCCTTCCTGAAGGAGGTTTTCTTTGACACTACAGCCTCATGCCCAGAGTAATTCATTAGGTCCCCCTTTAATTGCTCTAATAAGTTTTTTATTTCCCTCTCATAGTTTTCTTTTGTAGGTATAGTCTTTAATGCCTACCTTCTCTTATAGACTATAAGCTCCACAAAGGCAAGAACCAAGCTTTCTTTGTGACCTCTCTTTTCCTGGTTCTTGGCAGAGAAACACAAAGAAAGAGTTTACAAGCATTAATTGAACATAAAAATGATCTTATGATGTCTTTCTGAATTGCATCACACAAATGAGGAAACTGAGGTTTAGAGACTTTAAATATAATTCTCATGGTCACATTCCTGGTAAACAAGAAGTCAGATTTCAAAGCGAGTCATGACTGAATTCAAAGCCTATGCTTTTGATATTTTAGAAACAGACAGTGAATAACATGACACATTATGTTTTGGAAAATGTACCTACTCTTTGAAAGCTATATAATTAAATCATCTGGTAGATTTATAATTGGCTTTTTTTTGGGGGGGGGACAGATTTACCGAGGTTTATTACACATATAATAAATTTCACCAATTTAAATTCTACAGTAGACATATTTTGCAAATGTATTGTCATGTAACAACCATTAGAATCAAGATGTAAAACATTTTCAAAACCCAAAAGTTTCCCTGGTGCCCCTTTGCAGTCAATCTCCTCTACCCATACTTGGACCTGACTAACATTGATCTGTTTTCTGTCACTAGAGGTTTGTATTTCCTAGAATGTCATATGAATGTATTCACACATTATATGTTCTTTTATGTTTAGCTTCTTTCACAGTTTTTGAGATTCATCCAGATTGCATATTGTTTATTATTTTTATTGTTGAAGAGTATTTCATTCATATAAATATACCACATTTAGTTTATTCGTTCATCTGTTGCTAGACATATGGGTTTTTCAAGGTTTCAGCAGCTGTGAATAAAGCTTCTTTAAATATTTATGAACAAATAATTGTGTTAATATATGTTTTCATTATATCTTAAACAATACCTCAGGGTGGAATGGCTGGGTCATACGGTAAGAATACGTGTAACTTTATAAGAACCTGCAAATAGTTTTCCAGAGTGATTCTAAAATTTTACATTCCTTATAGCAAGATATGAGATTACCAATATTCCACATCTCATTTTTAGGTGCAATTTTGTTGTTGTTGTTTCATAAGAAGAAACAAGTATAGAGATGATAGAGATTGTTAATATGTTAACTTGGTTTTGCATCTATCTCAGAGAAGTGGTATGATCATGATAGCATTTGAAAAGCCCATTTAGCTTTGGGAGTTATGTGAAAATTCTACCAAGGATAAAATTTTGCTCTTTAGTCAAGCTAACCCTACCCAGCCCATCACTTCTTTATTAAACTCTTTTCCACTTACCTTTTCTGCAACAAGAACAAAAAAGTAAATTATTCAAAAGCAATATGATATGCACTTAACACAGTTTATGAAAGAGAAATGCTGCTTAACTCTCTATATTACAATTCAGTATACCAGTAGAAACATGATATTCAAAGTCTGAGTTATTATGCTAAATTCTTTAGGGCTACCATAACAAATTATTTCAAGCTGAGTGGTTTAAACAACAGGAATGCCTTGTGTCATAGTCCTAGAGGCTAGAGGTCTAAAATCAAGGTGTTATCAAGATTGGTTTCTTCTGACGAGTCTGAGGAAGAGTGTATTCCATGCCTCCCCCATAGTTTCTGGTGGATTGCTGGCATCTTTGGATTATAGAGCATCACCCCAATAACTTCCTCCATCTTCATTGTCCTCCCTGTGTGCATGTTTGTGTCCAAATTTGCCCTTTTAAGGACACCAACCTAATAACCTCACTTTAACTTGTCTACCTGTATAAAGACTCCATCTCTAAACAAAGTCACATTTTGATACACTGGAGATGAGGATTCCAAAATGAATTTGGGGGATACAATTCAACCAGTAATAGTTATAAGATCCAATGATGGTTGTGCTTATTATCATAGTATTAAATAGTAATTACTTCTAAATTTATATTAATGTTAAGTGAAAAAACACAAGCTTCTTTATAACTGCATTGCTTTTTAAAAAAAAAAATATTTATTTAAATTCAAGTTAGTTAACATACAGGGTAGTACTGGTTTCAGAAGCAGATCCCAGTGATTCATCACTCACATGTAACACCCAATGCTTATCCCAACAAGTACTCTCCTTAATGCCCATCATCCATTTAGCCCATTCCCCACCCACCTCCCCTCCAGAAACACTCAGTTTGTTCTCTGTCTTTGAGAGTCTCTTATGTTTTCCCTCCCTCTCTGTTTTTATCTTATTTTTCCTTCCCCTCCACCATGGTCATCTGTTAAGTTTCTCAAATTCCACATATGAGTGAAATCATGATATTTGTCTTTCTATGACTGACTTATTTCACTTAGCATAAGACAGTCTAGTCCCATCTACATTGTTGCAAATGGCAAGATTTCATTCTTTTTTATCGCTGAGTAATATTCCATTATATATGTATACCACATCTTCTTTATCCATTCATCAGCCAATGGACATTTGGGCTCTTTCCATAATTTGGCTGTTGTTGGATAGCACTGCTATAAAGGTTGGGGTGCATGTGCCTCTTTGAATCAGTATTTTTGTATGCTTTGGATAAATACCTAGTAGTGCAATTGCTGGATTGTAGGGTAGCTCTATTTTTAATTTTTTGAGGAACCTCCATACTGTTTGCCAGAGTGGCTGCACAGTTTGCATTTCTACCAGCAGTGCAAAAGGTCCTCCTTTCTCTGCATCCTTGCCAACAATCTGTTGTTTCCTGAGTGGTTAATTTTAGCCATTCTGACTGGTGTGAAGTGGTATCTCATTGTGATTTTGGTTTGTATTTCCCTGGTGACGAGTGATGTTGAGCATCTTTTCATGTGTCTGTTAACCATCTGGATTGTCTTCTTTGGAAAATTGTGTGCTCATGTCTTCTGCCCATTTTCTAACTGGATCATTTATTTGGGTGTTGAGTTTGGTAACTTCCTTATAGACATCAGTTGCTAATCTTCTATCAAATATGTCATTTGCAAATATCTTCTCCCATTCTGTCAGTTGCCTTTTAGTTTTGTTAATTGTTTCCTTTGCAGAAGCTTTTTACCTTGATGAAGTCCCAATAGTTCATTTTTGCTTTTATTCCCCTTGCCTCTGGAGACATGTCTAGTGAGAAGTTGCTGTGGCTGAGGTCAAAGAGGTTGCTACCTGTATTCTCCTTTAGGATTTTCATGGTTTCCTGTCTTACATTTAGGTCTTTCATCCATTTTGAAATGGAAAATTTCACACATATTTTTTGTGTGTGGTGTAAGAAAGTGGTTCAGTTTCATTCTTCTGCATGTTGCTGTCCAGTTTTCCCAGTACCATTTGCTGAAGAAACTGCCTTTTTTCCATTGATTACTCTTTCCTGCTTTGTCAACGATTAGTTGGCCATATATTTGTGGTCCATTTCTGGTTTCTCTATTCTGTTCCATTGATCTATGTGTCTGTTTTTGTGCCAGTACCATACTGTCTTGATGATTATAGCTTTGTAATACAGGCTAAATTACGGAATTGTGATGCCTCCAACTTTGCTTTCATTTTCAACATTGCTTTGGCTATTCTGAGTCTTTTCTGGTTCCAAACAAAGTTTAGGATTGTTTATTCTAGCTCTACGAATAATGTTGGTGTTATTTTGATAGGGATTGCATTGAATGTATAGATTGCTTTGGGTAATATCAACATTTTAACAGTATTTGTTCTTCCAATCAATGAGCATGGAATGCTTTTCCATTTCTTTGTGTCTTCTTCAATTTCTTTCATAAGTGCTCTGTAGTTCTCAGCATACAGTTCTTTTACCTCTTTGGTTAGGTTTATTCCTAGGTTTTGTATGGGTTTTGGTGCAATTGTAAATGGGATTGATCTTGATTTCTCTTTCTGCTACTTCATTATTGGTATATAGAAATACAACTGATTTATATACATTGATTTTATATCCTGCAGCTTTGCTGGATTCACATATCAGTTCTAGCATTTTTTGGTGGAGTCTTTCAGGTTTTCCATGCAAAGTATCACGTCATCTGCGAAAAGTGAAAGTTTGACTTCTTCTTGGCCAATTTATAGGTCTTTAATTTCTTTTTGTTGTCTAATTGCTGAAGCTAGGACTTCCAATACTATATTGAACAACAGCAGTGAGAGGGGACATCCTTATCATGTTTCTGACGTTAGGAGGAAAGCTCTCAGTTTTTCCCTATTGAGGATGATATTACCTGTGGGTCTTTCATATATGGCCTTTATGATGTTAAGGAATGTTCCTTCTATCCCTACTTTCTTGATGGCTTTTATCAAGAAAGGATGGTTACAACAATGGACAGATCATCCAAGCAGAAAATCAACAAGGAAACAATGGCTTTGAATGACACACTGGACCATATGGACTTAACAGATATATTAAGAATATTTCATCTTAAAGAAGCAGAATACTACATATTCTTCTCAAGTGCACAGGAAACATTCTCAAAAATAGATCACATGCTGGGTCACAAATAAGCTCTCAACAGATACAAAAAGATCAAGATCATACCATGCATATTCTTAGCTCACAATTCTATGAAACTTGAAATCAACCACAAAAAAAAATTGGAAAGCCCTCAAATGCATGGTGGTTAGAGAACATCTCACTAAAGAATGAATGGGTTAACCAGAAAATTAAAGAAGAAATTAAAAAATACATGGAAGCAAATGAAAATGAAAACACGACAATCCAAATCCTTTGGGATGCAGCAAAGGCAGTCCTTAGAAGAAAGTGCATTGAAATTCAGGGTGTTGTATGGAAACTAATTTGACAATAAATTTCATATAATAAAAAATAATAATAATAAATAAAATAAAATTAAATTAAAATAAAATAAAATAAAATAAAATGAAATTCAGGCCAATTTCAAGAAGCAAGAAAGTCCCAAATACACAACTTAACTTTATGCCTAAAGTAGCTAGAAAAAGAGCAGCAAATATAGCAGAGGAAGGGAAATAATAAATATTAGAGCAGAAATAAATAATATAGAAACAAATAAACAATGACCAAAAACCAAAACAAACAAACAAAAAAAACAGTAGAACATATCAGTGAAACTAAAAGCTGGTTTTTTGAAAGAATAAACAAAATTGGTAAACCCCTAGCCAGACTTCTCAAAAAGAAAAGAGAGAGGACCCAAATAGATAAAATCATGAATGAAAGAGGAGAGAATAACCAACATGACAGAAATACAAACAATTATAAGAGAATGCTATGAACAATTATATGCCAACAAACTGGGCAATCTAGAAGAAATGGACAAATTCTTAGAAATACACACTATCAAAACTGGGATGGGAAGAAAAAGAAAATTTTAATAGGACCATCACCAGCGAAGAAGTTGAATAGACTATCAAAAATCTTCCAACAAATAAAGAATCCTGGGCCAGATGGCTTCCCAGGGGAATTCCAGTAGACATTTAAAGAATAAAATAAATAATAAAATAAGTAAAATAAGAAATAAAAATTGACAGAAAGCTTCCAAACTTATTCTATGAAGCCAGCATTACCTTGATTCCAAAACCGGACAAAGACCCCACTAAAAAGGAGAATTACAGGCCAATATACCTGATGAAACTGGATGCAGAAATTGTCAACAAGATACTAGTAAATCTAATTCAACAGTATATTAAAAGAATAATTATTCACCATGATCAAGTGGGATTTATTCCTGGGCTGCATGGCTGGTTCAATATTTGCAAATCAATCAACATGATATACCACATTAATAAAAGAATAGGAACTACATGATCCTCTCAATAGATGCAGGAAAAACATTTGACAAAATACAACATCCTTTCATGATAATTGCATTGCTTTTAACAAGACTTCACTTGTATGGATTTCTTTAAGAGTAAAACTATTTCAGTGATAATCAATGATGACCAAAAGTTTTGAAAACATTCTTACTATTATGCAAAGCAAAAAGAAAATCATTTTGGAAATTCTAAAATTGTTAAATGTAGGTTTTATTGGAGGTAGCAAATTTTTTAATATTAGGAAATGGATTATATTTTAAATACAGTAAGTTTCTGTTTAGGTGTTTATTTTTGAATATTATGAAATCAATGAAATATGAAGAAAAGGTAATATATAATTTTAATAATTTCAAACAGAGGTTTCAAATGTATATCATTTTCTAAGTTCAAATGTTTTTATAAAAATTATTTTAATTGAATGTACCCTGAATTTCATTAAATTATAAAACAATTCACATCTAATCTAAATTGTAGCAATTGATCCTAGAGTGAGATTTATCCTGTGGTTATGGAAGGCAATGGCATTTACAACTGGAATAAATTAAAGCAGATGAGGAGAAAAAAATCTATTGTATGTAATACTACTTCAATATATTCTTAAATGACTATGCCAATCCATATTCATCAATAAAAGAAATGGTGTGTGCAAAAAAATGAATAAAAATTTATCGCCAAGAAATAGCCCATGTTTTACAAGCATAGAAATTGTTGTATTATAATCTCCATGCATTTCTTCTTCACTATGTGTCATACTCAAAGTATTAAAAAATACAGGCAGAATACAATTTATTAAACACTGTTTCTCCTACAATTTGAGTTACAGAGAGAATTTGGGAATCTTTCCTGTTGCCTTAGATGAACTTACCCTTCAGTATTTCTGTCCCTTTTAAGAAATGGGGCTGTGCTTTATTCTATTATGTGTACTGATTAAAATTCTAATAATTAATTCAATGACTTAAGTCTAATTTTTACAATTAAAAAAATTTGCAAAGAATTGTTATGTTAATACACTTGAATTCCAATTCTAAATGCAAGAATACTACTTATTATCAGGTATACAGTAGGCAGAATAATGCCTTCTTACTAAGACATCTGCACCCTAATCCCTACAACTTGTGAAGATATTACCTTGCATAGGAGAAACGACTTTGCAGATGTAATTAAGTTAAGGATTTTGAATTGAAGAGATCAGTGTGAAATATCCAGGTGAGCCCAATGTAGTCACAAATGTCTTTATAAATGGAAAAGGGAGGCAGAAGCATCAGTCAAATAAGGAAATATGATGAGAGAAGCAGGGATCAGAGTGAAGTGATAGTTGGCTTTGGTGATGAATAAAAAAAAAAAAAACTGAAACATTTAAAAGGACCCAAAAACATCAACACCCAAATGGATTGAGTTGACACTTTTAAAGCATTCCACACAACTGCGGAAGAATACACATCTTTTCAAGCACTAACAGAATACATGCTTCATCTTGTTTGTAGATTGGAAGATTCAACATAGTAAAGGTGACAATTCTCAAAGTCTTATCAGTATCCCAGCAAGATTTCTTGTGGATATAAACTAGATTATTTGAAAATTTATATGGAAAAGCAAAGGAACTTAAATAGCTAAAGCAATGTTGAAAAAGAAGAATAAAGTGGAAGGAATCAGATTACAGATTTGAAAGCATTGTCAGTAATGTAAGACTATGTGGTAGTGCTGGGAGCACGGACACAGAGACCAAAGAAACAAATAAGAGTCACAAAATGGACATCTACAAATAGGCCCAACTGACTGTGGACAAAGATGCAAAAGTAATTCAGTCAAGGAAAGACAGCCTTTTCAACAAATGATGCTAGAGCAATTGGATATCCATAGGCACAGAATAGATTAGGTAAGTAATAGATAGATCAATAGATTGATCTATAGATAGATACAGCTCTGATTTAAACCTTACAACTTTCACAGAATTTAACTCAAAGAGGATCATGTATTTAAAGTGTAAAACTATAAAACTTTTAGAAGATAACATAGGAGAAAATCTTTGGAAACTAGGGCTTGTTGGAGAGTTCTTAAACATGACAGAAAAAAAAAATCTGTAAAGAAGAAATTGATTAACATAACTTCATAAAAATCAAAAACTTATGCTCTGGGAAAACTCTGTTAAGTGAGTGAAAAGATTAGCTACAGACTGAGAGAAAATATTTTCACACCAGATACCTGACAAAGGATTCATATGTAGAACTTACAAACACTAAAAACTCAACGTTAAAAGAAGGAACTATTCCATTTACAAAATGGGCAAAAGAGGGGTGCCTGGGTGGCTCAGTTGGTTAAGTGTCCAACTTCATGAAGCTCAGGTCATGATCTCATTGTCCGTAAGTTCGAGCCCCACATCGGGTTCTATGCTGATAGCTCAGAGCCTGGAGCCTGCTTCGGATTCTGTGTCTCCCTCTCTCTCTGGCCCTCCGCCATTCATGCTCTGTCTCTGTCTCAAAAATAAATAAACAATAAACATTAAAAATTTAAAAAAAAAGAAAATGGGCAAAAGATATGAAGAGACATTTCACCGAAGATTATATAGGTATGACAAGTAAATAGAAAAGATGTTAAACGTCACTAGCCATTAGGGAAATGCAAATTAAGTCCATGATGCAATATCATTACACACATGTTAGGATAGCTAACATGAAAAAGTAGTAACAAGGGGCGCCTGGGTGGCTCAGTTGCTTCAAGCATCTGACTCTTGATTTCGGCTCAGGTAATGATCTCACAATTCGTGAGTTCAAGCCCTGCATCGGGTTTAGCACTGACAGTGTGGAGGCTGCTTGGGATTCTCTCCCTCTCTCTCTGCCCTTCCCCTGCTCTTTGTCTCTAAATAAATAAATAAATAAATAAATAAATAAATAAATAAACTTTAAAGATAAGAATTTGAAGAAAAAACAGTGGCAATACCAAATGCTGGTGAGGATATGAGGAGACTTGATCTCTCTTATTTGCTAATGAGAATGTAAATGAATATATCCACTCTGGAAAATAGTTTGCAGTGTCTATCCAAATATACACTAACCACCTGACTCAGCAAATGTACTCCTGGGTATTTATCCCAGAGAAATGAAAATTTCTGTCCAAGAAAACCTGTACATGATTGTTCATAGTAGCTTTATTTTTTTCAGGCTTTTTCAGGTATAATTGACCAATAAAATTATATTTAAAATGTACAGCAGCTTTATTTGTAACAGCCCCAACCTAGAAACAACCCAGATGTCCACAAACAGGCAAATGGCTAAGTTGTGTATACCATAGCATACTATTTGGCAATAAAGAGGGCGTAAACGTTGATATACACAACAGTTGAGACAGTCATCACCAGTTTCATGCTAAGTGAAAAGAGTCAGTATCAAAAGATCACATTTTTACTCCATTTACATACAATTCTTAAAGTAACCAAAAAATAGAGATGGAATTCAGATTAGTCCGTAATAGAGATTCCAGATGGTGGAAGGAGGAAAGTGTAAATATAAAGGGGAAATATAAAGGAATTCTTTGTGGTGACAGGACATTTCTGTACCTTGATGGTGATCACACAAAACTACACGTCATAAAATGACTTTGAACTATACACCTATATTGTACCAATGTTGAGTCCTGGTTTTGATGTTGCACTACAATCTCAGGTAAGATGGAAACAGTGGGGAAAATGGTGATGTGTACAATGTTGTATTAGGTTTCTTTTTAACTGAACTCATTTTCTTTTTTTTTGTTTGTTTATTTTTAGGGAGAGAGTGTGTGGAGGGGGAGGTAGAGGGGCAGAAAGCAAGGGAGAGAGAGTCCCAAGCAGGTTCTGCAGAGCTGGACACAGGGCTGGATCTCACAAACTGGAGAGATCATGCCCGAGCGGAAAGCAGAAGTCAGACACTTGACCGACTGAGTCACCCAGACACCCCTAACTGAACTCATTTTCTGCTTTAGACAAGAAAAAAAGGAGGAAGAAAAGGCAAGGTAGCAGAACAGGAAAAAAGAGATGAAGTAGAGGAGAAGTAAGAAGAGAACCACAAAAATAGTGTAGAATAAGCATAGTGTCTATAAAAAATAGCTTTATCAAGAATCAAGAAGTTTAAAATAGCATATTTGAAACATTTGAGCACTTGAAGTTCAACACATGAGGAAGGCTTAGGTACTATAAATATAAACAAATTTGCAATTCTTTTGTTTTCTATGCATCTAATATGAAAACATAAAAGTTACTAGCAACTCACTGCGATTTGAGCTAAGTATAAATTCATCTTTTGAAATAATGTTTCCCAGAATAAGGATTCCTCCTCTGGTTAGTCTATTTTTCCTCAACTCATTCAAATGCTTAATATTATGTAGTAAATAACTTCTGTCCAAAGTAACAGAATTGCTATAGAATAAACTAATCAATTAATCTAAAAAATACAGTTGTCAACTCTAGCTTGCAATTTAGCAACACATTATGTTAAGACATCTTTATTTGTTTGGTGTTCTTTGTTTTCAATATAAACTATGACTAACTTCTGGAAATATGATTAAGAATCATACTTTATCATTATTACAGAAGAAATATTTGTTGAAAACAGTAATTTAAGTCTTAATCAGTTTATGTGCTTAATTTAGAAACTCATTAGATGATTTTATTCTTTAACAAACAAATCAACATTTATTAGAATGAGCCTAGAGATTTTTAGTGCTAGTATTTCAAAATTCTGAATGAGTTAAATTGATGAACCAATCTTAATGTTTTAATCCAAATAATGTATACTACTTGAAATAATCTGATCTTTTTGTTTGGGGAAGAAATATTTGCTTCACAATAAGATTATATTTTAGTCTCCCCTCATTGAAACGTTTCAGATAGTTTCATCAAAATAGTTGCTTTCTCTTGTAGGAAAATACAACATGTTGTACAGTATTTTAAGTAAGTTATTCCACTAAATAATGACTACCTTGTTACTTAAATTGCATTTCATACATAATTATTGGTGCCTTGTGGGCAAGCACCTTGTCTTTTTCATATTTCTATATCTAATGCTTCAGCTATGCCTAAAGTGTGGACAATGCTCCACATACATTATTCCGTTATTTCCATCATTAACTCAGTACTGCATTTGAGTATCAGCATAGCTAAGAATTGTTTTTGAAAGAATATATTTCAAGTTAAGAGGAGTGTTTCTTTTGATGGTTTTATACACATGAAATTGCTCACTTTTCTTAATGAAACTCAAGTCAAATTCTCAAAATAAACTTGGTTTTTTCAGTGACTCTAGTCTTTCATCCAGTTCCTCTGCACTTGATGTATACTGCCCCATAGTAAATGCTTCTTACAAACTAGATTATAGTAGGTACCCTTTCTCCAGATTATTTTGAGGTTTTTTGTTTGTTTGTTTGTTTTTATTATTTTTTATTCTAAATGTTTCCCTCATTTTCCACATGTCTTTCATTTTCATTACTACATTTCTACGTATAAAATAATTATGAACTGAAATGTTTGCTTCATGACATGTTATTAGATTGCTGTATTTGGTGAACAGTTTTCCTTTAATTGATGTGATGGGATGCCCAGGAAGAGACAACGGTGAAGCTATGCTCTCTGGGCATCTACACTCCTTTCCTTCCACTAAAGGTAAATGTAAAAATACCAGTTAATCTTTAGCTTTTGCTTACTACATAATAATGGATTTAATCTTCATAATTACCTTATAAAGTAAGCACCATTTCTTACTTCATTGGAAACTTGAAAGAGGTGATAGGCAACTATAATTGGAGTTTCCCTGCCTGCCCTCAATTTTTCTGTGGTAGATGAGTTAAACAAACAAACAAACAAACAAAAAAAAAAAAAAAACAGGTAAGCAAAGACTATCCTTTGGTAGCCCTGGAGATTTTTTTTAATTGAATATTTCAGAAATGGATAATACAGAATGCAAAAAAAGAGTAATGGACAATCAAGAGATGTAAGAGCCAAATCCTGTCTTTCAGCTCATTGTTTAAGATTTTCACCCTAAAATCTGATTTATCTTAATCTCAGATTGGTTCTTTATATACTTCACTCAAATTGTGAAGAATGACATTTTACTTTGTTTAGTGACGTTTTAATGAATGGTTTGTGTGTTTCTGTGCATAAAAACAGAGGGAAAAGGAATTTAAGGATAGAAATGACAAATGACCATGAAGCTTTAATATAATTATTAGTAATTTTAATCTCTTTTTCCTTTATATTATTGTTAAAGTTTAGGTAAAAATTCAGACTCTTACAGGTTAATACAAAAAAATTCCTAGTCTCACAATCTAGTACTCTACCCCAGGAATATAAATTATATATTTATATGTTTATAATATGTATGGGGCATAGTCTACTACCCCTACACTAGTAGCATTTAAAATATGTAATATATAACTAATGCACATGCATTTTATATATACGCTTAAGCACTGAGTTTAAAAAATACAATATACTTGAGCTATTTAATGTGTCTTATTCTGTGTTCTTAAATATTCTAAAGAATTGTAACCAAGGTACACCCATTTAGAAATCATTTTCCTGTTATATGATTTCATTACTCATTTTTTTCAGATGTATATTTGCTTTTTACAGCTCTCTTTTACTTTAACCAAGTTAAATACATTTGAGTACATCAAATTGTAACTGTCGTCTGAAGATAATTGGCAAGTATTGATTTTTCTCCTTTTAATAACTGTCAAGAGTACAGTAAAAGAATCTGGGGATCTAGAATGCCAATCTTAATGATCCAGTTAGTTTAAATATCACACTAACAATGAACCACTTTTCCTTTAGCAACATTAATTCTAAAAACACCATAATATTGGGGCTCCTGGGTGGCTCATTCAGTTAAGTGACTGACTCTTGATTTTGGCTCAGGTCATGATCTCACCATGATCTCACTGTAGTGAGATAGAGTCTACATCAGGCTCCAGGCTCTCCCTCTCTCTGCCTTTCCCCCAATCTCACTCTCCCTGTTTCTCTCTCTCTTTCTCATAAAATAAAATAAAATAAAATAAAATAAAATAAAATAAAATAAAATAAAAACACCATTATATAAACATCATAGGTTCAAACTCCTTATTTAACTGTCAGTGGAAGTACTTTATGTACTTAATTGCAAAATGTTGGTTACAGAAAGAGACAAATGATCACAGTAGCAACAGAAGAGGGAGACCCTGAATATAGAATCTTATATCTTCCCTGGCCCTTTCCTCCTTCTACTGGAAGCTTCTGTTTGTGGATGATCCAGGGAATTCTGACAAGACCAGCTGTGAATTGATAAAAAAGGAAATCAGCATTCATTCAATCCTACTTTAATATTAAGGGTGCAAAATGGTTGCATGACTGTCCTAATAAAAAAAATTTTTTTCAACAGAAAAAAAGATGGTATCATGAAGCAGAAGAACTTATTCAATGTGAATGCATAATGTTTGAAGTAGGAAGAAAGCGATCACAAGATGATTAGAACACCATCCTAAATTTGTTAAAGCAACTGCAGCTATACAGGAGGACCACAAAATAAAAATAACAATCAAAGGGTGGAGGACCTCAAGGAAGAGATAGATGGATAGCAAGCAGTAAATGATTGCCAAAGAGTAGGAGGAGATGCAACAAAAACTGGTAGAATCCAAGAAAGAAAGTAGGTGATAAAAACAACTTCAGAAACCAAAAGACAGAGGGAGAGCAAAAACCATGAAACAATAAAAACACTTGAAAATATAAATTAGAAATCAGTTAAAAATTAAATTTAAATAATAAAAGGGTCAAAGAGAGAGTTCCTCATGATAAACTTCCAAGTTACTGATTTCCTCCCACATATATCCCTTCTACCCCATGTATGTTTGCTCAATTTTATTGCTTACATGTAATTTTTCCTCTAGCAATTATTCTTTTTTCATATTTTATTCTTATTTCATATTGCTTTTATTTTACCTTATTTTTTTATCTTTTAAATGCTTAGTGTATCTGCTTTAGTACTTCTGTTTTCCATAGGAGGTAGATATAGATATAGATATAGATATAGATATAGATATAGATATAGATATAGATATAGATATATGTCACAAATTATAGTTTTTATTTTGAGGCAACTGAAGTATTCAGATATCTCTATATTTTAATCTGGTACTTCATATTTCCCTATAGGTCATATGAACTCTGATCTAATATATATTGATCTGTGGAGACCAGTATATGAGTTCAAAGACAATGTGTCGCATCATTTTAAGCTCTGGCATTTTTTAAATCTTTCCTTTCCTTCCTTTCCTCTCCTTCCTGAGTATCCTTTCCTTAGTTCATAGGAACCATGACATACTTAATTTCTGAAAGATAGAACAAATATTCTCAGTTTTTTAAAAATGTCTCCCATTGATCTCTCTAGCAATACATTCTCCACACTATGATCAAAGTTGCTTTACTAAATCAAAATATATAATGCTGTTGTCCCACCCACGTTCAATATACCTAACAATTCTCCAGTGTATGTTGCAAAAAGTCAAGAGTTGTGAGGATGTTGTAGTGATTTTACTCTGCCAATTTGATAAAGCTGAAACTATAGTCCCAGAAATAGCTTTCTGGTTGCTTTAAAGCTGAACTTGTACAAAATTTGGAAGGAAAGAGTGAAGTAGCAGTAAGGAATGAAGTACCTGTCCTTGCTTTCTGAAGGACACTATGATTGGATATAATGATGTGCAGAAACAGCAATAGTTTCTAGTTTGTCCTTGCTTACCCAATAATGTTTGCTCTTTTCCCTGGCTTCCAACAGCAACAAGGAACTGAGAGAACTGGTAGCTCTGCAGAGGGACAGTTTTTCCGAGTCTTTTCTCCCAGCTCCTTTCGTGGTGCTGCTCTGTGAGTTGGACTGCCTGGCTTCCCAGATTACCTTGTAAGATCCGATTTGTCCATCCACACCACAGCTTCCAAATGGTTAATTAGTGACTCTCCTCTAAAGTCCCAGTTCCTGTTTCTGCATCCATACTCCCAAGACTCTCCTATAACCATGCACAACCTATCCCTAAAAGAAATCCTTTAGCACACATTACTATTCTCAACGGTTCAGTTCCCCTATTTGAACCTTAACTTACTCAGATAGATTTTAATCACTCTATAATCCACCAACCTCAAAAATTATTTTCTACCTACAATTACTTCCTTGCAAGCATCTTTGGCCCTGTCTATGGTTTTTCCTCTGCCTGTAACACTCTTCCTACTCTTATCTGACTGGTGCACTCCGGTCCTCTTCAAGACACATATGTACATTCCATGGAACATTCCAATCCATGCCATTGACAGCATTATTCACTCCACTTTCTAAAATCCATTTATATTTGTATTTAAAAATTGTATCCACTGTATAAGTGTATGTTATCCTTTGTCTTTCTTATAGCTTTTAACAAAAAGACACAAAGATTTTATTTCATATATGCCTCTTCATACAACCACCGTCTCTGAACACAAAGTTTATTTCTTAGTTATGGTGCTTTCACTAGTATTTAGCACAGTATTTGGTTCATAGCATTCTCTCAATAATTTACTCAGATTTAGCATACCTTTAATTTTATCTATTGAGATAGCTATTTTAATACAGTTTTCCACTATTGAAAGTGGTCCATAATGGCTGAAGTTGATGGTAATTGCTTCTTTTTCTTTAATGTGATAGTGTATCTGTGCAAGCATTATTAAATTCCTCATTTTATACCCTTTGTTGTCGTTGTTCCTATATGTAACTGATCTTCTCTAATAGATCATTAGCTTTTGAATGAAGTACATGACATATATAATCAAATACTCTTGTGCAATGGGGGAAAATGAACACCTTGTATGATTACGCTTATGTCTTATATGGCTTAGTTCAATTAACACATTGACTCTAGAAAATTAGCTCTCATAAGAAGATTACAATCACAGTAAACCTGTGGCTGATTAAAACTTTTAAAAATGTTTTGTTTTGTTTACACTAAAGTATCAATTACACAGGGTGTGAAATTATTTAGCTGTCAGGTATAGTACATTTGTAGCTAGCACTTGTCTTATTAGAAAAGTTTTCTCATAGATGATTTTTCCCACATATTCCTAGTATAAACTTATACTTTAATTTGTACCCCACCTTTAATAAGAGATAGGTGTCAAATGACCTTAGATAACTACTTCAGCAGATGTGAATATTGTATGTGGACAACTCATAATTTGTGTTTTAGCTCAGTAACTCCATTACTGTTTATTAGATCATCTGACAAAAATTGTACCCCTTATTTTAGGTATTCTAATTGATGTCAAAAAGAAGAATTATTGATAATTAATGAAAAAATAATAAAAGGAGAGTAATGGGAGGGAGAAAGAGAGCCAAAGAGAAAGACATCCCTTATATTTTTGGTTCCCAGTTTGCGGGTTTCACATGCCTGGGGAGTCATGAGGTTATTTCAGTTGGTCTCTTACACAGATAATTACCAAGCATTGTCTATGTACTGTTATTACATTTCACTTGCATAAATAATCTTTTGAAGTATATGAATGCTTTGTTAATAGTATGCAAATTAATTTTAAAATATTGCTATGCTACTATTTGGTCTTTTCAAATAATGGATTTTCTTAGTGTACAAATGCTAAAAATGAAACTGTTCTATTTTTCCCAGTATGTTCACTCATACTCACATAGGTTGGAAACGACTCCCTTATATCATTGTTACCAATAAATGTGGCCAGTTTGCAACGGTTTACCTTTCCAAATTAAATCTATTTATCACATTCAATGTGAGATTGGGGCTACAAGTAGGAAACTATATGTAACTTCTTAAGTCCTTACTTATAATCTTATACTATATTCTCCCAAACTAGGTTTTCATAGTAGGAGGAGGTGTAAAGTGTCATTAAAAAAAAAAGTCAAGCTTCTTAGACTGTGAGAGACTCTAAATGAAGTAACAGCCGAGGAGTACGTGTTCAGATTATCTCTAAAGTATATTCATTGAACACCCAGAGCAGGGATTGTAAATACAATGCAAATACACTAGACTGAATATTAATTGTTTCACTGCTCTGCTTTCCTTCTAAACTCACACTCTTACTAAAAAATATTTGACATGTTTTACGTGATCCGTTTAGATGATTTCAGCATTTTCTACCACATCCCAGAAAGATGAATAAATGATCCAAATCAAAGAAGTTCTTTTCCTACAGTGATCTGCATTGTAAATAAAACACAATATTTGTTCTTCCAATATTCTTCTTCCTGTGGATGATCTCTAGCTATGGAATGGCCTATTAATTTATACTAATGGGGATGCACTGAGACATATCTATGATAGCGTGGCCCATATTTCTGTTAATATGCACATTTTTCTCTATAGGAATTATTCTATGATTTTTGCTAATTTTTTAGTAGTCATGAAGCTAAGAAAATTTCATAATTTATATGTATCTTTTGGTTGTTTGGCTTTGGTTCTCACTTTATGACAAAACCCTGGTTAAAAAATATTTAGAATGATAAATATTTGAAAGGCTTTCTGTTACTAGAAGTCAGATCAGTTTTTATTATAATTTGTTAATTGAACTAAAGATTTCAACCCACATAGCTTAGCAGATATTTTTATGTGCTGACAGCTTTGTTAAAGCCTGAACTAATACACTTAAGAACAGAGTCATGATTAAAATTTGGCCAGTGTACTTGACTATTATGAATGTTATACTTTGACTATTATCCCCAACAGATTCAGGAAATACTATTCAGGGATCCTAGCTGGCTCTGTCGGTAGAGCAAATGACTGTTGATCTCAGGATTGTAATCTCAAGTCCCACTTTGGGTCTAGAGATTACTTAAAATCTTAAAAAAGAAAAAAAAAGAAATACTGTTATAACTGTATTGCTACAATAAAGATTAAAGAGGTTGAAGGTTCCTATGGAGTTTGGAGTTCCTGAGTAGAGTATACAGTGAAGCATTAAGTGATAATGCCTGAAAAAGATAAGGGGTGTGTGTGTGTGTGTGTGTGTGTGTGTGTGTGTGTAGATTTTATTCTGTGACTGAAATGGTTTGTTGAATGCTTCCTAGACTACTTTCATGTAAAATTCAATACACAGCTAAATCCTATTTCCCCCTTCTCTTGCCATTGGCAAGCACCATTCTATTCTCTGCTGCTATGAATTTAACTATTTTAGATTCATTATAAAAGTGAAATCAATCAGTATTCATCTCACAAAAAAACAAAAAATGAAAACAAATGAAAAATTACAAAAGAACATAAGGAAACTTTTGAAGGAGTTTGATTGTAGTGATGGTTTCATGAGTGTTTGCATATGTCCATACTCATCAGATTATGTACATTAAACATTCACAGTGTTTTGTATATTAGTTATACCTCAATAAAGCTTAAGAATATGTGTATTAAATATATATGTGTATATATATACATATAATATATTACATACAACTAAGTCTGCAGACAGTACCAAAGTTGTTTTTTTTTTTCCCACAGAGATCCTACCACCCTAGGTAATCTAATGCTCCTTCCTCAATATTATCCTTTTCTTTTATGAAGTATAAAAGCCCTCAAATCTATTCAGAATGTCTTTATATCACATGCAACCACATTTTTAGATAAGAGATGATGACTATTTAGTTCAAAGAATTTATCTCAGAAAATTTTTAAGTTTTGTTTTAGGACTTCAGTAATAAAGCTCATGGAAACCAGAAGAAAACAACAACCTTATATTGTAATCATATACTGAAATATTTCATACTTGGCTCTAACTCAGATAGATATATATATGTTTAGGCAATTGTTAAATATACAGTGTCCCAGGTTTTATAAATATATAGGAAATGATGTTATAATATGTGAGAATGTTCTAAATAGTCACTAAACTTACATGTTAAATATGATTAAATTCATTTTTACACAATTATTATTCCAACTTTACCAGTGAATTTAGCTAGAAAGTGAATTAACAACACTTAGGTCATTTTAATTCACATGGTAAATTAATATGAATGTTTCTGTTGTTGTTATTCAGAACCAAATCAAATTAATCTACCTAATATTGCAATAACATTTGGCAGTCTGCAAGCCTACAGAGTTCACTGATTCATTTTGCTTTTATTATAATGCCATAAACATAATTAATGACAAGAGCACTTCATTGGTATATTCTATCATGAAGCGATATTGCTACACTTAAAATCCTGTTCTGGATGTCTACGTAATGTCAAGTTATATAGATTGCCTCCACTTGCCATCTTCACTTTTAAACTAGCTATTGACAGAAGAGGAGGACATTGAGTGATTTGACACTGAGTGAATGAAGCCTTTATTTGTTATTTGAAATGGCTCTAGTGCCTTGGACACAATTGGAGGTTTATGACTGGATGACAGAATTGTCAAATCTATTACCAAACCTGCCAAGAAAGTACAATTCATACTGTTTCCTTGTTGTTTTTTTCTTTCATGTAACAATGCAATTTTATAACAATCTTACTTCCCTTCAGGGGAAATATTTGAAGATGGTCACTGGGCCTCTCTGGTTGTTAAAGGCACTTAACTTTTGGTCTCCTAATTTATTTTACTACCCCAACTATACTAGAAAGCCTAAAGAAGGAACAGCTGGAAATACTTGAATGCTGGAGTGAGATTTATAAAATGAAAAAGATGAAATATTACCTATGTAGAGACATGTATTAGGATACATGTGTCCACAATTGTAAGTATAGAACAGTTTAAATACCTTATCAAATATGAAACATGGAAATCCACAGGTTTTAAAATGATACATTTCTAATATCCTGCATAATGTATTAGAAATGTCATTTAATCATCTGTTAGCAGGTCCAGAGGTTGATTTTGTTTGCAGACAAACTTTGCTTTACCTCATTGAAAATACAAAGATCCAAAGAAGGGAAAAAGATCTTCAGGCAACGTAATTCAGTGTATGGTCAGAAGAAAACAAAAAAAAAATCTGTCCAATTTAATGTCAAAAAATGCATGGGGCGCCTGGGTGGCGCAGTCGGTTAAGCATCCGACATCAGCCAGGTCACGATCTCGCGGTCCGTGAGTTCGAGCCCCGCGTCAGGCTCTGGGCTGATGGCTCAGAGCCTGGAGCCTGTTTCCGATTCTGTGTCTCCCTCTCTCTCTGCCCCTCCCCCGTTCATGCTCTGTCTCTCTCTGTCCCAAAAATAAATTAAAAACGTTGAAAAAAAAATTAAAAAAAAATGCATATCATATTTATATATCAGAGGTTTTTTTGTTTTTTGTTTTTTGTTTTTTGTTTTACAAATAGAAACTGGAAGTAGTCATTTGATAAGACCAGAGTTCAGGATATGTGTGTTTGCACGGGGATAGAGGAGGTGGCTGAATAAGTAGAAATATGAGAAACTTAGGTTCTGGATTTAACACTTTTTATGTTGACGTTTGAAAGACTGAGACTAAGAGATAACATGTGATTCATGCAGAGTCATTGAGAGAGCTGGTATTAGAAATCCTGTCTGCTAATTAATTTATTTTTCCATTTTCCTTCATGTAAATTTAAAGTTTTAATAATGGGCACTGATTTGTTGTGTTTTTGCTAATCATTAATAAGCCTACTACTATTTGGTAGATTTTATTTCAATAAATATTTACACTAGAGAATATAATTTGGGATAAAATTAAATTCAGAGAATAAATTAATATGCTATTGTTTTCTTTTACATTAAAATACACAGGAAAGAGCTCTGCTTTCACTTAGGATTTAGAAAGCTACAAGAGAACATAACTCACATGCTAACATCAAGACAGTCTTCAAAAGCGTAACTTTTCTTGAGCCCATCAGAGATACGAGATCACAAGTCAACCTGGTGAACTGAATTCCAAAGTTCAATAAACCTCTCCAAGGAATGAGGAAACAGATAAACCATTTCACCTGTGGCAGAGCACAAGCAGTGGTGAGAGTCATGAAAGTTGGTAAGAAGAAAATATGTAAAATTGTAATATATTCTTTAAAATTGAATGTGAACTATACCAATGGGGACACCTGGATGGTTCAGTCAGTTAAGCATCCATCTACAGCTCAGGTCATGATCTCACAGTTCATGGGTTCAAGCCCGTCATCGGGCTCTCTCTGCTGTCAGCACAGAGCCCACTTCAGATTCTGTCGCCCTCTCTCTCTGCCCTTCTCCCTTTCTTCTCTCTCTCTCTCTCTCTCTCTCTCTCTCTCTCTCTCTCCCCACCTCTTGAAATAAATAAATAAACAGTAAAAAAAAAGAATACCTATGATTTCTATGTTCAAATAAATAGATGGCAAGAAAGGAATTTTACTACAGAACTAAAATCTCTTTTAAAAGAATCAGAAAGATATTTTAGATTTTAAAATTGCAACTATTGAAATTAAGATATCAATAGATTGGTTAACAGCAGAATAGAAAGTTAGAGATAATAAAGAATTAAAAGACAGATCAATAGAAAAAATCCAGACAGAATCATGGAGATTCTGAAAAAATTCAGAGAAGACTGTAAGGTAGATTTGATATATATGATAGTAAATTCCCAGCCACAAGCAAGTTTCTGAAGGCTTGAGCCAACCTTCCAGAGGAAAACCAAAGAAATTTAACTGAAGGTACTCCTTTAAAATAAAGCCAGAGGAAAGGTAGGGGGAGGGGATGGGTGAAATAGTGAAGGAGATTAAGAGTACACTTATGATCTGCACTCAATAATGATGTTTAGAATTGTTGAACCACTATATTGTACACCTGAATCTAATATAACACTGTATAGTAATTAACTGGAATTTACATAAAAACTTAAAAATAGATAAAAAACTAAAACTAAATTAAAAAAAAAAAAAAACTCAATAAGAAAGAAAAAAAGCCCTTAACCCAGGAGTTGTACCAGTCAGTAACTAGTCCCACCCACACCCCTCCTGCAGGTCCCTAAGCAACTCCAGGGATATCTCCCAACAATCTGGCTACAGGCAAAACTCCACCTCATTACAGCTGAATGGATCATTTCACTGGCAAATGCGCCTGATAGGAATCCAATCCAAGTAGTCAGTTTTATATCACGAAATCCCTGATCACTTTTCCAGACAGATGAGCCCATTTCTCCTACTAATGTCCTGTGTGCAAATGGACAGCTAGAGCATTCTTTTACACAATAGCTCTGAAATGAGCAGCAAAAATAACAAAAATAAAAACAAAAACCTGAGTGTAAATAGTACATATCTCTATCTGTCAAGGGTTAGAGACAGAATGGGAAAATTAGAGTAACAGAATGGGATAATTAGGGCTAGAGTTTTCAAACAAATAAGATATGAACAATACATTTATATAATATTTCCTTCTTGAAATTCAAGTAGAATAAATGTATTCTGTTCCTTTGTACATCATAGTAAAACTAATGAATATCAAAGATAAAGAGAAAATATTTAAACAGCCAGAGGAAAAAAAAGGTATTATCCTGAAAGGAATAGCAGTAAGGCTAGAGCTGACTTTATAAAGAAGATATAGAAGCCTTGGAAAAAAAATGGAGTAACTTCTTTAAAATGTTTAATAACTTCTTTAAAACAACTGTCAACATACATTTCTATTTCTTCCAAAAGAAATTAAAGATGAAATAAATAAATTTTCAGACTATCAAAATCAGAGAATTTATCACTTTTTTCCCCCTGAACTAAATACCAATAGAGTTCTTCAGGTTAAAATAAAATTATTCTGGATAAAACATGAAATGTAGGGGGTAAGGAATAAAGGACAATAGAAATGTTATAAATGTAGATAAATATAAATATTGACTATACAAAAGCAATAATAGCAGGGCACCTGGGTGGCTCAGTCAGTTAAGCGTCTGACTCTTCCTTTTGGGCTCAGGTCATGATCTCATGGTTCCTGAGTTTGAGCCCTATATCACGCTCTGCAGAGACAGCGTGGAGCCTGCTTGGGTTCTCTCTCTCCCCTCTCTTTCTGCCCCTACCCTCTCAAAATATTAAATAGACAAACAAACAAATAAATAAATAAATAAATAAATAACAACAATAGTAAATCTAGTAGAGGTTAAATATATGTAAAACTAATATGCAAGGAAATAAACAGTACATAATATAGGAAAGTAGGGAAAAGAAGTGTTCCAAAGCACTGCTCTCTCATAGAATTGCCAACATTATGTAAATCTTCAATTGGAAGCTGTCCAGTGGGGTAAACTCTAGTCCCTTGTGCCCACTGAGCACTAAGAAGAAATATGGCTAATGCAACTGAGAAACTGAATTTTTAATTTTACTTAATTAAGTTCAGTTCACATTTAAATGGCCACATGTGTCTAATGGTGACTGTATTGAAGTTCTAAAGATATCTGCATTGCCCAGAAAGGGATAAAGTACTAATTCATACTAAGTTGTGTAAAAAAAAAAAAAAAAAAAAATCAAAGTTGCAAATTTTGCTCTTTAGGATAACCACAAAAGAATAGTAAAAGAATCAATAACAAGCTACTAAAAGATAAAGAATTAGGTAATTTTAAAAGTGTTTAATCTTTTAAAAAGTTAAGAAATTAGAGATGCAGAGAACAGGAAACTTGATAAAAGCCAAAATAAATTGCAACATGGTAGGTATAAATCTTAGTACTTTAATAATTACTTTAAATTCACTAAATATTCCATTTAGAAAATCAAACTGCAGACTCTCTCATCTAGCCTAGTACTGACATGGCTCATGTATATGTAATTTTTCAAAATTTTGTTTAATTTAGAAATCTCAGCCATGAACGTCCCATAATATTGACAACCACAAGAACTATCTTTTCCTTTTAAACTCCAAAGCTTGATCTCCTACCATATTTTTATAATGTTTTCATTGATAATTCTCTTTCCTTAATATATACTTACATGTATGTGTATTATACATATACATGCACGTATGTATGTGTTCTTTCTTGATTATACAACAATGTTTTTTGCAAGTTTTTTTGTCTTCTTACATATTGCTTTACCAATACTTCACCCGTAATATCTGTAGAATAAATGAATGAAATGAATGTTTTCATGACACAATTAGTATCAATGTTTATAGATCAGAATAAAGTTAAATATAGTTAACATTACCACAATGCAGAGTATTAGTTTGGGTTTGAAAAGGCATAATGCACTTTTGTTGTTGTTATTTAGGCATTAAAATGTTATTCACTTACTTTTCAATTTAATAGAGATAGATAATATTAATTTCTGATTTTTAAAAAGTACATAAAACATTATATTTTACTATATTTTTATAATAATTTCTGGTGTTATTATAGTACTTTACAGATTTTATAAATTCTTCAAATGTTTTATATTATGTATTCATCACAGTGGCTCTGTGAGGAAAGAGTTAATACAAGTCTTTTCATTTAATCAATGTCAAAGACTTAGTGATATAATTGGGCCCAAAATCCTGATCACCTAATTCTTAATACATTCATTCTTCCCTTTTCTCTATCAAATTCAATACTAATTCAGATGTCAATTCAATACTAACCAGATAATGATCCCGGAGTCAAGGGATCAAGCCCCGCATCTGCCTCCACATGCTGAGCATGGAGCCTAAGATTCTCTCTCTCTCTGTCTCCCACTCTCACACTCGTTTTCCCTTTCTCTAAAATATAAATAGATAGATAGATAGATAGATAGATAGATAGATAGATAGATAGATAATCAGAAATGGAAGAGGTTTACACTGGAAAGACAGATACTCTTGATTTTTTGGTTAGAATATTTGCTTTGGCTGAAAATTTACATGAAAAAGGTGAATGACTGGGGGCTGTCTCTCTGTTAAAGAAAATTTCTAAGTCCAAAAGTGCATTTAATTGATTCAGGTTGTTGCATTTTTTTTCAGTATTCTTGCTGAGGTATATATCTGATTAGGTATGCAAGTAACCCATTGAAATACTTCTCTGAGCTTGAGTACTCTTAGGCAGTTCTTCTGTCCTCTTGACTGTCCTATCCTAAGACATTTGTGATTAATATTTCCATTTAATAAAGTCAAAGAAAAATGCCAGTGAAATGTTATTTATGGTTACTGGTAAACTTCCATAAGGATATCTTTTACTTATTCATATTCCAATAAATAGCAAAAGTATTTCAAGAACCCAACTATAAACAAAGTTTTAGTTTTAAAATTAATATTAGTGCATATGTAACAAACCAACACACATATCACCATGACAATGAGTTATTATAAAGTATACAATCCTTAGTATCTTTCTGATCATTCAAATAAAGGATATAAGGAAGCAGAGAAGGAAGGAAAAAGGAAGAAAGGAAGGAAAGAAATTATGGTGGCCTATATAATGAGAATACTTCTAAATGTGATGTTAATCATGATACTTAGATTAAATATTTATGTCTGTCAAATCCCCAGGTCCAGGCCTAAGCTAATTTTGAGAATCAACACATTGTTCCTTGAATTTTTTAATAGAGACTTTGCCCGGGGCTCCTGGGTGGCTCAGTCGGTTAAGCGGCTGACTTCAGCTCAGGTCATGATCTCACAGTCTGTGAGTTCGAGCCCCGCATCAGGCTCTGTGCTGACAGCTCAGAGCCTGGAGCCTGCTTCAGATTCTGTGTCTCCCTCTCTCTGTGACCCTCCCTCGTTCATGCTCTGTCTCTCTCTGTCTCAAAAATAAATAAACATTAAAAAAAATTTTAAATAGAGACTTTGCCCATACAGCAAAGCAAAACAAATTACATCTATTGACTACCCAAGAAAGAGGGGGAAAAATTAGGATTTGCCCATTCATGTCCCAGATGGAGTTGTTTTTTACAGTAACATTCCTTCTGATTCTCTACATTAAGCACAATTATTTTGGCCATTATTATTTTTAAAATCATTTTTAGGGGCGCCTGGGTGGCGCAGTCGGTTAAGCGTCCGACTTCAGCCAGGTCACGATCTCGCGGTCCGTGAGTTCGAGCCCCGCGTCGGGCTCTGGGCTGATGGCTCAGAGCCTGGAGCCTGTTTCCGAGTCTGTGTCTCCCTCTCTCTCTGCCCCTCCCCTGTTCATGCTCTGTCTCTCTCTGTCCCAAAAATAAATAAACGTTGAAAAAAAAATTTTAAAAAAAAAAAAATAAAAAAAAAAAAAAAAAAATCATTTTTAATCACACATCTGTTCATATTGTTTTCTCACAGAAATTAATCCAAGGGTTTTAAAAACTTAGCTTCTAAAGTTCTAAAGTGGTTAAACAGCTAATTAATTTTACATGAACATAGCAGTTGTTCTATGGATTTCATTTTTTTGTTGTTGTACATTAAAACCAGGTAGTTAATAGGGAAACCTCTTAAAGTCATAAAAAGGCCGATTTTTGTTAAAAGCAAAACTACGTAATTACCATTTAAATGCTGCAAAAATATTGAAAAGGATTCCTCCATCATCAAATTTATATCTTCATTAAAGATGCTAACTTTTCATTTTGTCTTCACATTTGCAAAATAATTAGGCTTTGCCTTGAGGCAAATTCAAAATCTTCAAGAATGGTACAAATTCTGTTGATGTAACTGTCTCCTGTGCAATTCTCCAAAGGCAAGAAGTATATATTATTATGAAGAACTTAAATGGATAAAAGAAAACAATTCCCAACAGAGAAGTTTCAGCAATTAATTTTGACCTAAAAAAAATCCAAGTTTGGAATAAATGCCTGACTAGAGGATGCTATACAAGCAATGATTCACATTGTCAGTGATTTATTGTATTCATCTTTATTATAAAGAATTGCACAAGAAAGGTAATTGGTTCTTTTTTAATGTTTTTAAAGATCATTAGAGCAACTTAAACTCCTACAATATTACTACTTCATGGTGCATTTGATTTCACATTGACCTCTCCCTTCCTCCACAATTTACATAGATTTAAACGCACACACATACACACACACACACACACACACACACACACACACAAATACACACACAAAGAGCTTTGGAAAGCTAGTTGGCTTTCTGCGTATCATTCACCCAACATAGTGGCAAAATTTAATTTCAAATCCATGTCTCCATGCCTTTTAATTTCCTTTTTCTGCCCTTATTCCATAATTTCTCTTCTGTTTTTCTTAGTAGATTCTTACAGGGAAAATTATTCTACTTCATTTTCATTTTGACTCAGTAATTCAAAAACTATGTCCCATTATCTTATATGTGTACCAAGAGTCATATGCCTTTTGGGAATAAATGATTTACTTTCCCTTTTTTTGAGAGAGAGAGCACATGCGAGAGAAAATGTGCACATGCATGCAGGAGCAGGGAAGGGGCAGAGAGAGAGAGAGAGAGAGAGAGAGAGAGAGAGAGAGGAGAGAGAGAATCTCAAGCAGGCTCCAGGCCGAGTACAGAGCCCAATGCTGAGCTGGATCTCATGACCCTGAGTGAACTGTGAGATCATGACCTGAGCCAAAATCAAGAGTTGGACACTTAACTGACTGAGCCACCCAGGAGCCCCAATTATTGACTTTCTCAAAGATACAAACCCAGGTCTAATGTCTTCCTTTCAATTTGTGGGTTTTTTTATACCATACTATTCCATATTCTTTTATGGAATAAACCTGGGTGGCTTAGTCAGTTAAGCACCTGACTTCAGCTCGGGTCATGATCTTGCAGTTCGTGAGTTCAGGCCCACGACTGGCTCTGTGCTGACAGCTCTGAGCCAGCCTGGAGCCTGCTTTGTATTCTGTGTCCCCCTCTCCCTGCCATTCCCCAGCTCTGTCTCTCTTTCTCTCTCTCTAATAAATAAACATTTTAAAAAAGTAATGAATAATAAAGAAGAAGATAAATTGAGAAATTTAATAAGGCAAAAATAATTCCTTCCTTAGTCAGTTATCTGAGAAGTTGCCCAAATATCTGGTATTTGGTATGACACAAGAAATAGCAATCGATAGGAAAAGAAAAGGAAAAAACGGAATGACAATTATAGTGGCAAAAAGTCATAATAATCAATACCATGGGGAAAAATATATACCACATAATATATAATTATACTTTAATATCTGTGAGTGAAAATTTAATAATAAGGAAAAGTCATAAAATACTCTTGATACTCATATGACAGATGTAAACAATTTAAATAATTGAAGGTCGAGAACTGGTACAACACCCATACACATGTCAATGATTAAATTTCAAGGATTTTTTTTTCTTTGCCTACTAGACCATTACAAATTCTAAAAAACAATGTCTTTCTGTTTAGAAAGTAGGCTGTAAGATTTCCATGCCCTTTCTGTAAAAAAAAAAAAAATTATGTTTATTTCTTTGGTAGTTTTAAAAATAAAATATTCCATATATTGTATCTTAACATTTGTCACTTAAAGCCAAATAGTTTTATAAATATCCTAATAAAGTTATAGTGCACAGAAAATCCATTAATATCAAGAAACTGAGACTCAGCTCTATCTCTGAGTGCTGAGGGGTACTATACTTGCTCTTTTTAAAACAAATATTAGAAGTAAAACAACAAAACAACAACAACAACAAAAAACAGTGTCACAAGGGATTTTCCAGGAGGCAGACTCTGAGATGAAGTTTCATAGTCAGAAAAAGAAGTCTCAAAAAAGACACCATTTATGAAACTGGGTATACATACCAATGAGATATATTTACTTGTATAAATAAATAATAGTTCTCAATTTTTTTGTTGTTAATAGATGTAGGTTATAATATTTTAAGGATCTAGACTGTTGTTGGTTTTGTTTTCTGTGTTGTCCTGGAGAGGGACGTGTTTGGTTTTATTTTGTTTTTCTCCCTAATACAAACTCCTTTTCTTAATATGCCAAGTCAAGATGAACATGATTGCATTCCCAAACTATGAACTTTTACATCAAACTATTTAAATGACACTCCCAAAATAATTATGAGTGTTACTTTTTCTTAACTACCTTTTAATGATTTGAGGATGGTTGCTGACAATGAAGTATCTCAGATGTACTATATTATTTTATTATCTTATTAAAAGCTTACCACCAATTTTAGATTGGAAATACCCTCTTATGATGTTAATGGATACTATAAATTGACCTAAGTCAATTTGGTCATTCTCAAGTATAAGGTTATTTTTCGTAGATATCAGTTCCTTCCAATAGAGAAAATAAGATAATCACTTGCAGCAATAACCAGTAACCATCAATGGCCATCCAAGATTTGCAGTTGCTTTCAGGCAGAATGTATCAACAACTCCAGGTCTCAAATAGGTTCCTACCCACACTCATCCTGTGTGCAGGATTTCCATGTTCATTATTGCCAAAGATGGCCAGTAACAGTGATGTTTAAGATAATGTCTTAATGTCTTGATTAATATGAAGACTAATTTTAAAATTTATATTCCTATTTAGAGGGTAGTAGAATACTTAATTTTTCTTAAAAACTCATGATTCTTGGGGCGCCTGGGTGGCCCAGTTGGTTGAGTGTCCGACTTCGGCTCAGGTCATGATCTCACGGTCGGTGAGTCCGAGCCCCATGTCAGGCTCTGTGCTGGGCTCTGTGCTGACAACTTGGAGCCTGGAGCCTGCTTCGAGTCTGTGTCTCCCTCTCTCTGACCCTCCCCCATTCATGTACTGTCTCTCTCTGTCTCAAAAATAAATAAAAACATTAAAAAAAATTTGTTTAAACTCATGATTCTAAGAATACTATTGCAAAATAGTAGAAATGTGAGAAACCTTATTGGATTCTACTTAATAAAAATTGTATTTCAGGGGTGCCTGGGAGGCCCAGTCAGTTTTGCCAGGAATGGCCAGCGAACCCTGCTAAGAAAGAGAGGAGAGGGCATGGGGGTCAACATTAGCAGAAGAAGACCGCCCATTCCCCTCACTCGTATTCTCATTTATCGCAGTGTCAGTCCGATCACAAATCTCAGTTGGCTTGTTGTGTACAGAGGGCAAATAACATTTCTGGCATGCAGAAACAAAGGGTGCATGACTTAAAGATGGACAATCACAAGAGACTAATCAAATCAGAGACATACATCAAGAGCCTATGTGTCCTATTGTTTTGCTAAACTTTGTATAGGAGTTCCCGAGGACCGAAGAAACACCTGGGCGGGCCAGGCCAGCCCCCCCCCCCCTCCCCCAGGCACTCCACAGTCAGGGCAGTTAGACCTCAGGCATTCCAAGAGAAGCACTCCCCTCCCAAGCTTAACTGCAGCCACTAGAAATCTCCATGTCACATTTTAGCTAGCCAAGCATTGTGTATAATCTCATCATCCTCAGTAATAACTCCAATAAATTTAGCGTCAGATTCTTGATTTCTGCTCAAGTCATGATCTCATGGTCTGTGGGTTCAAGCCCCATGTCAGGCTCTGGACTGACAGCGTGGACCCTGCTTAGGGTTCTCTCTCCCTCTCTCTCTGCCCCTCCCGGTTACTCTCTCTAAAAAATAAGTAAACATTTTTAAAAATTGTATTGCAAAGTGGGGAATTGTACTTCATAGTTCGATCCCGGATACAATAGAGTATGTAGAATCATTAGGTAGACTACATGTTAAGACATTTGAAAAGATTAATGTGAAAACAAGTGAGGATAAATAGAATTCACAAGCATATGACTCAGATCATGTTGTAAACAGTGAATTCCACATGACATGAATTAAGAGGGAAGGAAAGAAAAATATTTTTAAATAAAAAGACAGTTATCAGGTAAGACAACTCTTCTTGTAGCAACATCAGATAGTTCAACAAGATTAAACAAAATGTTTCCCCTAGCCATTTGGAAAGGAGACATAAACCAGGGATAATGAATTGTATGGGGCATATTGCTTGAAATAGCTTTTTAAATGGTGATTTCCCTGGCACTTTGCCTCACAAAACACCACTTAACATCTTTGTGTTTGCCTCATATTTAGGGGTCTTCAACAGGACTAATTCAAGACTTCTATTGGAACAAATAACAAAGTTATCATCCACAAGACAGCAGCCAGTGTTCTAGCAAAATATTAATATTAGAAATTAGCCATTTTGCAAGTTAATTGGGAGCCTCTCATAACACAGTAAATTTTTAATCTCATAACACAGTAAAAATAAAAGATAGTACAGGAAACACATAATCCCAGCCCCTTAGCAACAGAAAAGTCATGTAGTCCAATTTCTACCTCAGTGAAGGAATGGTAGCCTTCTTAAAAGATCATCAGTCTCCCCTTAAATGTGTCTACGTCAGGGAGTGTGTTGTAAAGAGAATTCCTTTACTTGGAAAGCTATTATTGTCAAAAAACATAAAATACTTCAATTGCTGCTTCTACTTGACAATTCTTCAGATATTTAAAGATGTAGTGATGTCTCTGTTTGACTCTTCTTCTGCAAGCTGAACCTTCACAGCTTCTTTAACTTGTTCCCCACATGGATCCTCCAAATCTCCTGGGTGAATAATGGTTTTCAATCATCTCTTCCAAAGGAGCACCTACAACCACATTTGATGTACCATCTCCAGAATGATAAACACAAAGTCACAGTAGAAGAGTAAGTTTCCTAGATCTGGACACTAAATCACTACAAATGCAAATGCAATTGAATCTTTTTTTTTTTTTTTTTTTTTTGAGCAACATATATGTTTACTTTCTCACTTTCATCAGAAATAGTAGCCAAATAAATCCTCCTTCTACCAATCCCAATCTCACATCATTCTGAAATTATATATATTTTGAATATACTAATACATGATGTCAGGTACAGTCATCCTGCACTGCAGTCCCTTGGTTTCAGCTGGTCATGACAGCTGTCCTGACCTCCACACTCCCAGCATACTGGACGTCTTCACATAGGAAACACACAATGGTCTCCTCTACCCCAAGGCTGTCGAGTTTACTGCTCCCTCTGCCTGAAAGACCCTTTCCAACACCACCCCATCACCCCAACCCAGACATTTGCCACACTCCCTTCAACTAGCTTTTTAACTTCTACTTATTCTTCAGCTCTGACATTAAAGATACTCCAGGGGGAGTATACCCCAGCCAACACTCAGAATGGTTATATGCTCTCATACACTGAAGCACTCAATTGTAACACTCAGTCTTAACATCTGTGTCCCCCACTAAGCCTAGAACTCTGTGAATATGAGTGCAGTGTTTGTCTTCTCCCCGGTTGCAGTCCAGGCAGTCAGCAGAAGAGATGACAATTAGTAGGCTGTCAGTAAGTAATTATTGAATAAGAGTCAGTGTGAATTTTTTTTAACTACGTAGTGTGTCAGCAATCTCTATCTACTATCATTCATCCACCTTTTTAATAACCATTAAGGTAATAAAGTTTCAAACAGGAAAGAGCAAGGGTGTTCTAGAGCATTTCATTAATTAACATTTTTAGATAATATTATAGTTATGCTATGAATCTTATTTGTTCTACTTTCTCTAGATGGATTTCATAACACACTTTGCCAAAAGTCATCATAAAATTACAGTGTACTATATCTGCCATATTTTTTTTAGTAGTACTGCTTGAAAACACATGAATCTATGGTAAGGGACATAGTAAAAAGAACATAAATTTCAGGTCCAGTTATACTTTTACTAGCTACATAATCTTGGAATAGTTATTATGATTTCTTAATCTATAAGGAAAAAGTTACCAAAATATTTTTGTAGATTATGATAGGAATTAAATAAAATGTTGATAGCTTCCACTACCTCCATCACCTCCCTGCCCAAAATCAGTATTAACAAAATACTTGACTTTAAAAATTTGCCCTGGAAATTTAAAAAATATCAATGTTAAAATTACCATCCTGTAATTTCTAGAAACACCTATTTTAAAAATTAAAAAACATCACCCCCTCCAGACTCCTGATTCTTCTCCCACCTTCTTTGATTCCTGAAAAATTACAAACGTAGATAAAATTTGAACAAGGTTTTCAGCACCACAAAAATATTTTGTCTTTATCTGGGACTCTGAATCTACTTTACAACAGTGAATAGCCTTCATATTTTCATTCCTGTCTTTCATACACAATCTAGCCCATCAAGTTTGAGGAGTGATCTATTTAAAAGAAGGGAACAAAATAAAGGTAATAGTACAGTTCTGCCTGCTATCTTTTTTTCTAATATCAGTTTATGTTCCCCAATCATGTGCCCTGCCCTTCCTTTTTTCATATTATTACGCCTCAGCCTGCAAACACAAGCCTGTTGCTTTACATTTTTCAAAATCCCTAATTTTTTCTTCAAACTTCCTGAGGCTATTCATAGAGATCACAAAAATATAAAGTATTTATCTACATGTACATATGCTCCCTTTGCAAAATTTGGACATTTTCTTTCACAATTTGAACTTAACAAAATGATCTCTAACAGTATTGTTAGATGACTTTCTTTCTATCCCTAAAATTTTTTATAACTGCAAAATTTGTGTTGTATGTTAACAACTCTCCTTATTCTTCAGCTCCATTTCCTTCTAGAATAGCAAATCATATCATTTTACATAAATATTTAGGAATTTTTAATTGTTTATTGAAATATAACTAGATACAGAAGTGCACAAATAATAAATGTGTGACTCAGTGAATTCTCACAAAGTGAATATATTCACATCACCAACTCCCAGTTTAGGAAGTAGAACATTTACAAGACCCAAAATGCCTTTATTCAGTTACTACCTATCCTTCTTCCCAAGTAAAGTAACCACTATCCTGACTTCTAATACCTTAGATTAATTTTCTGTGTTTTGTGCTTTACATAAGTAGATTATACACTATGTTCTCTTTTGTGTCTGGCTTCTTTTGCTCAGCCTGTTTGTAAGATTTGTTCATAATGCTGTATAATAATTCATTCATTTGCATTGTGGTATAGTATTCCACTGTATGAATATAGTAATCGTATTTATCCATTCTACCATTGATAGACATTTAAGTTGTTTCCAGTTTGAAATGAAAATATGTGGAAAATAGTCTGTTGGAACTATTCCTAAGAGAGAAATGATTGCATCATAGGTTTCTGTATATATTCAAATTTAATAGATACTATCAAACTTTTTTTCCAAAATACTTACACATACCTATCTGCAGTATAAATTAGTGCTTGCGGATATATCTTTGTCAAACCCTGTATTTCTAACCTAACTGTGATTCTATATTTAAAATAGATCTCTTACATACAAACAAGTTAGGTCTAAGTTTTTAAATTGACTCTGCCTTTTAATTAGTATGTTTAGATCATTCACATTTAAAGTGATTATTTACATACATGGTTTAACAGCGACCATATTTGTAACTATTTTCTGTTTGTTACCCTTGCCCTCTTTCTTTTTGTGTCTTCTACTCTTTCTGCCTTTATGGTTTTAATTGAGAATTTTATATGATTCCATTTTCTCCTCCTTTCTTAGTCTATCAATTATCCTTCTTTAAAAAAAATGTTTGTGGTTGTCTTAGAGTTTCCAATATACATTTATAACCAATCTAAGTCTATTTTCAAGTTTTATTTTATATTTGAGAGAGAGAGAGAGAGAAGTGATCCGGGGAGGGGCAGAGAGATGGAGACAGAATCTGAAGCAGGCTCCAGACTCCGAACTGTCAGCACAAAGCCCAACACAGGGCTCCAACTGACAAACTGTGAGATCATCACTTGAGCCAAATTCAGATGCTTAACCAATGAGCCACCCAGGTGCCCCAATTTTCAAATAACACTATACCACTTCATAGGTAGTTAAGGTGCTTTATAACAGATCATTGCCAGTTCCTTTCTTCTGTATGGTATGACATTGGTGTCATTTATTTCATCTATCCATAAGTAATAATCATTGCAATAATCATTGTTGCTATTATTATTATTTTGGACAAATTGTTCCTGCTAGATGGAACATAAGAAAGACAAAAGGCTATATTTTACCTTCACATTACTTTTTTAACACCATTTATGTAAATCTGTTTCTGATCTATATAATTTTCCTTCTCTCTGAGCAACTTCTTTAACATTTCTTACAAGGCAGGTTTATTGACTACAGCTCCCTCATATTTTTGTTTTTCTGAAAAGTTTTTATTTCTCCTTCACTTTTTAGGGACAATTCTACTAGAATTCTAGAATAGTAGTTTTTTTCTTTCAACACTTCCAAACTTTTTTGTCATCTGAGACTATGTTACTTTCATACCTTCTTTGAAAAATAATAACCAACTAGCTTCATGGATAAATTTTCCTAATATACACAGAATAATGCTGACATTTATTGAGTACTGATTATATGCCAGACTCTTTTCTACATGCTTCATGTGTATTTCCCCATTAATCTTCACAACTATCCTGTGAGGTAAATACTACTATTATTGCAGATGGGAAAACTGAGACTTTTAAGTAACTTGCCATATATCATTCAGGCATCAAGTGACAAACTACCTTGCCAGACTGCCTGAGAGTCAATGCATCCCAGTATATTTTAAATATATCAAATACACAGCTATTGTGGTCCTTTAAAAAAGGAATCTTCTTTCCATTGCTAAAATATCCTTAATTACATTGTTGTGTACTGTCCCACCACAGCAGTCTTTTCAAATAACAACCTGAAAACCCTAGCAACTTGGCTCTGGTACTGTGCTTTTATAACTCTTTTCTCCTCCTCCTGTGTAGGATCCTAAATCCTTAAGCTGAGGCTATCCCAATGAAACTAAATAAAAACCCACTAACTAGAAGAAGAAGTTTGTTAATATGACTGTGAATTTGTCTTTCTCACAGTCAGATCCAATGAAGAAACATATTCCCTGAACTAAAGGGTATTTATTAGCAAAGCCTGGAATCATTGCTGCCATAGACTGTCTGAGTCAATGAAATGGCAAAGCGGGGAATATTCACTAGAGGTTACCTCCATGGCCTCTACAGTCCTGCCGCATAAAGTGTGCCCTGGGGACCTTCAGTATTAGCATCAACTGATATCTTATTATAAGTGCAGAATCCCAGGCTCCATCCAGACCCACTGAATTTTCATTTTATCAGGGTACCCAAGTATTAGGGCGCCTGGGTGGCTCGGTCAGTTGAGCATCCGACTTTGGTTCATGATCTCACATTTCGTGGGTAAAAGCCCCATGTTGGGCTCTGTGCTGACTGCTCAGAGCCTGGAGCCTGCTTCTGATTCTGTCTCCCTCTCTCTCTGCTCTTCCCCACCTCTCTCTCTCTCTCTCTCTCTCTCTCTCTCTCTCTCTCTCAAAAATAAACAAGCATTAAAAAACAAAATATAAAATAAAATAAAAATAAGTATATATCCAAGCTCTGATATATTCTTTTACCTCCAATTACATATCCATTTTGGAGATACTGAGATGAATCCCTGAATGCTGGAAGGCAAAGAAGGCAGAAAGGGAAGGAAGACTGAACCAAACCAATGTGGGGGTAGGAAGTGGAGAGTTTGCATAAGTAGTCAAAATGTGAAACACTTCAGGTAAAGAAGTGAAGCAAGGGAGGTAGCCAAGGGTCATAAGTCAAGGACAATATGTCCACAGGAAGTCCTGTGCCATTCCATCTGGGAAGAAATCTCTTACAAAACGAGATTGGTAAGAAAGGAATAGGAGGTAGAACACAGGCTGTTGCCGGTGCCATCTGTTGATGGCAGTGCAGACAGGGTGAAGGATGGAAGATTTTCTGGAACCTGAGAGATGCTAGAAGCCAGCAGGTTGGGCTCCATAGAGGCGCATGGAGAAGCTGTCATGTGATACTGTCCATGAAATTGTATTACAAGTCCCACTTCTCATGTGGGGAGCAAATAAATACTTCATATATGTCAATTGCAATACGAAGTTCAAACCAGTCAATGGATTATGAGAGTTCATTGAACATCTGTGAGATAGTACTGCTATAGTCCCATCTCCTCTCTTGAAGCCTTAAATCTGATAAGGAAGAAAAGGCAGACAGATAAAGTGAAACAGCAAGCATCTAACTATATGTTAACAGAATTCATCAAGCATCTACCATGTGCTAGGAGGAGTGTAAGCTGCTTACAACATGTTTAAACATACAGCAACTCAGTTCAATGAGATTTGTGTTGTTATGGTTATATTATAAGTAAACTGAGCCAAGAGAATTATGCAACCTGCCATATCCATACAGGCACTAATTGGCAAACCTGGTATGTGAGTCTAAGAAGCAGGCTATGCCCTTGTTTATAGACACCAAGTTACATAGAAAGTAAGAGATCGAGGGATTGTGGTGTGTGAGAGCTTCTGTGTGGTGTGGGGGGGGGAAGGGAGTTATTAAAGAATGTGAAAATGACGTGTTAAATAAGAAATAACCCTGACACATATGCTAGAGGATCTTCACTGGTCTTTTCTGACTTTGCTTTTTCTGGAACACATATTGCCAGCACAGATGATGTATTGAACAGCCTGAAGCTGGTGGTCAATTTTGGGTCTACTGTGAACCCCTGGATTCAATGACTTTACCTTCTTTTACTTCCCAGTGTGAGCAAGGATAAAGTTAATGGTGTATAACTAATGATATCATAAATTTGCAGCCACTACTGAGCTATTTGCAAGCTGCTTGTCACTATATACTGGGTTTACTCACCCCACTCCCTTTCTTATAATCCACCACCAACTATTTCTTTATAGCTTTGTGCTCCACCATGAGAGAAACACAGCAAACGCGAACAAATTCATGAAGTTCGCCTCTGCACTCCAGATGGTTGATGTGTGCCAAGTTTGAGAAATCCAGTAAATCAATGGATGCATGCTGCTAGATATCTGCTTAATCTTGCCCCACAGAATGACCTTGAGAGTTCCATCTCAAAACTGGTCATAATTTACATTGTATTAAATTAAAGAGGAAGAAGTTTTAATCCCACCAATTACAATTTATGCTTTTGAAACCCAATAATAAACAAAACTAAATTATGAGAGCAGCAGCGTGTCTAGAATACAAAGTGGGATGTCTGTGCCCTATGTAGTGTTGGTCTTAGTGCTTTAGCTCAATAGCATTATCTGGGGGCAGGGGAAGAGGGAGGGTGGTTAAGAAACTGTCTTTACTAATACTATTTCAAAGATGTATTTAAAGGCACTTCAGATTTGTGAAATCCTTCATCCAGTTAAAAACTGCACTTTTGACAAATGAGGGTACTTTTAGAAGAAAAGGAAAGGTTCTGGGATTATATAATAAATTATAAAAGAAATTAAATACTGATTAGTCTGGAAAAGAAAAAAATATGGGTGGGAGAAGATTTCTTAAAACACTCGCATATCACCTTCATAAACTTCAATCCCCATGCACACTTCTACTCTCTTTTTTTTTAAAGTAAGTTTTATACTTATTACCATTTTAAAGATGAATAAATTGAGATACATCAGTAACATGTAAGTTGTCCAATTGGTAGGACCAGTTTTCAAACAAGACAGATGCTGGATCTGTATTTTACTCCTTACACAAGATAACCAGAAAGTAAGTTCATTGCTGTTGAAACTAAACACCTTCATACAATGTATTTTTTTGTGAAGATGAATGGATTTTAATATAACAAAATATGAAATGTTTGTTGATAGGGTTTTAGTTTCCACATTGCAACTAATATTTTTTAAATTTTTTATTTAAACCCCCATTAGTTAACATATGGTGTAATAATGGTCTCAGGAGTAGAATTTAGTGATTCTTCACTTACACATAACACCCAGTGCTTACACATAACACATAACACCCAGTGCTCATCCCAGAAAGTGCCGTCGTTAATGCCCATCACCCATTTAGCCCATCCCCCGACCCAACACCCCTCCAGCAACCCTCATTTGTTCTCTGTATTTAAGAGTCTCTTATTGCTTTTCTCCCATTCTATTTTTATCTTACTTTCCTTCCCTTCCTCTAGGTTCATCTTTTGTGCTTCTTAAATTCCACATATGAGGGAAAACATATAATATTTATCTTTCTCTGACTGACTTATTTTGCTTAGCATAATACATTCTAACTTTATCCACGTTGTTGCAAATAGCAAGATCTCATTCATTTTCATCGCTGGGTAGTATTCCGTTGTATATATGTATATACCACAGCTTCTTTATCCATTCATCAATCAGTGGACATTTGGATCTTTCCATAATTTGGCTATTGTTGATAATCCTGCTATAAACATTAGGGTGCATGTGGCCCTTTGAATCAGCACTTTTTTGTCCTTTGGATAAATACCTAGGAGTGTAGTCGCTGGGTCATAGCGTGGCTCTATTTTTAATTACTCCCTTTCATGTTCAAGCTCGCCTTTCGTCTTAAGCCTTCACACGCCAGTCTACATTGGCAACAGCTGTCCTAGTCAGAGACCTTTTTTGCCTCTTTGACATCCTCTTGACGTCTAATCTCACCCATGAGAGTCAAGTGGCTCTTCATGGAACTCATTTAAGAATTCTGGATGTACTTTTATCAGAGCACTGGTAATTCTGGCTAATGACTATTTAACCTGATAACTATAGGGTAGAGATTTTTAATATCTATTTCTGCATTTAGGATCTGAGTCAGACTGTGGTCACTAGATATGTGGTAGATGAATGAATAGATGAATAAATGATGAATGGATAGCATAAGGAAGGAAAAGTAGACTTGTTCTCTGTTGCTCTCCTGTTCTTCAACCAGTGGGTAGAAAGATACTGTGGCCAGATTTAGCAAATAAAAATTTAAAAAGCTCTGTTAAATCTGAACATCAGATAAACATTAAATCATTTTTATAGATAATAATGATGCAAGAACCAAATAATGCAAGAACACCTTGTATTTTATCTAGCAATCCTAAAAGTATGAAGACACAGATTTCAGCTCAATATGAGAAAAAAAAAAAAAAAGGCTTCTAGAAGCATGATTGGTACAGGAAACTTCAGGAAGCATGTTTCCAGACCTTATTATTTGAGCATAGGATGGATGCCAGATGAGTTCTGGACTTATCCTTGCATTTGTTAAATTTTTTCTTGTCCGTTTCTTATTAAGCAGTACATTTTGATAAAATTTGCATACAGATATAACTAGACCTGGAGAGTGAATATTTCATATGCAAATTATACACTCCACATCCAAGTGGATGTGGATCTTTTAACTGCAAAAATCTATTGACCACACCGCTGCCAGTTTCTTTTTGAAGGCTATCTTAAATTACAGTGCATTATTGATGTATTTGAAATAAATTTAAGTTCAAGTTGACCAAACTGCTTAATTCAGATTCCATCTCTGCCCTAAGTAAAGGCATCCTATGATAAGTTGTTTTATCTCTGTGCCATAGCTATGGAACACAAATTCTATTATCTGCCTCACTAGGTACCCTGTGGGTTGATGGGTTCAGTACAGTCAATACGTGCATTGCTATGTAAAATGAAAAGTTATTGGTATTAATTATTACAATCCAGCTAGGGTTCACATCTTGATTACACATTACCATTTTTGCCTTAATTTTCTACTTTTGTCAACTATGATTTCCAAAAAGATTAATAAATTCTTAATAAATTAAACCCAAAGAAAAAATTGAGTATGACAAAAGTGATAATAATAATAACAATAATAATAATAATATCATGACAAAAAATTAAATAGGACTCCCTGGAAGCCTATTTAGCTACAATATTATATTAAATTATTTTCAAATAATATAAACATATGACAACCAATAAAAATAACATTCTTCTTCAGCACTCTAATGTAGTTATGATATGCCAAATAATTATGATATACCACAAAAATAAAAGATATAGATGTACTTAATGACATGAGTGGTAGCCATGTGAAATTGCCATATATTACCTACAAAAATGACAGTATCATGTGGTTCAAAGCAAAAATAAGCCATTGTCTATGAGTCCCCATAAAGAATGTGTCTTTTTTTTTTCCTGGAAATAGTTTTCATCAGAAAATGTATACTTAATATCTAAATGCAGAATAATGAGGGGAGATTTCAAATATATTGATCTTCTAAAGTTTCTGAGAGGGGCGACTGGGTGAGTCAATTAAGCAACCAACTTCGGCTCAGGTCATGATCTCACAGCTCATGAGTTCGAGCCCTGCGTCGGGCTCTGTGCTGACAACTTGGAGCCTGGAGCTTGCTTCAGATTCTGTGTTCCCTTTCTCTGCCCCTCCCCTGCTTGTGCTCTCTGTCTCTCTCTTTCTCTCTCAAATAATAAATAAACATTTAAAAAAACATAGCTGACCCAATCATGTCTGAATTTAAGAAAAATGAAAAAAAAATTACTATGGGTACATGTATCTCATTTGATATTTGGGATATGTGTATTCTAAAAATGTAGTCATTGTTTATCTGAAATTCAAATTTAAGTGTGCCTCCTGTATTTTAATTTGTTAAATGACAACTTTCAAATTAAAAGTAAAGTCATTTTTGACATCCTGTTTTACTGATATTCTTACATGTAACATTCTCACCTAAACAGCAATCCTACCAGTTAGATTCCAATTTATTTTTCAAATTGGCAGTGGATAGGCACACCTGTCTTCTGAATGCCAGTAAAATCTTTTGCCCTGCTGAATGTTACAAAACGGAATTAATGTCCTTTAGTCAAAATCTGACCCAAAAACATTATCAATAATTGAAATAATTGGTAATGTAAGATTTATAATAGAGGGTCAATCTAGAATTTTGCTATTTAATGAAAACCTGAGGCTATTAGACTGAAAATAGAATTTTTAAACAAACTTAATTTCAAAATAGTTTTGGAAGAAGTGTTGAAAGAGTGTTACAGAGTTCTGCAATACCCCACACCCAGTTTTCCCCTATTGTCAACATTACTATGATATGTCTTCACAACTAATAGTGTAATGTTAATACGTTATTACACCTGAGGTCAATACTTTATTCAGACTTCCTTATTGTATACCCAATGTTCTTTTTCTATCCCAGGATTCCAACCAGGATAACATATTCAGTGTCACATCTCCTTAGCTGAAGCTGCGTCTTCACTGTGACACTTTTTCAGACTGTCCTTGTTTTTGATGACCTTAAGCATTTGAAGTACAGGTCAGCCAATGTGTAGAATATTCTTCAGTTTGGATTTGCCTAATGTTTTTCTCATGGTTACATAGTGGTTATGAACGTTTGGGAAAAAGACTACAAAGGTAACGTGCTATTCTCATCACATTATATCAAAGGCACGTGCTACTAACATTATTTATTATTCATTATGTTAACCTTGTCGTAATGTTTATCAGGTTTCTCTACTGCAGTGTTACTTTTTTTTCCATTTCCATACTGTATTTACTTTTAAAAAGTCACCATGTGTACTCCACATTTAAGAAGTGAGTTGAGGGGCACCTGGGTGGCTCAGTCGGTAAGGTGTCTGAATTCAGCTCAGGTCATGATCTCACAGTCCGTGAGTTCGAGGCCCACGTCGGGCTCTGTGCTGACAGCTCAGAGCCTGGAGCCTGCTTCCGATTCTGTGTCTCCCTCTCTCTCTCTCTGCCCTTCCCCTACTCACGCTCTGTCTGTCTCCGTCTCAAAAATAAATAAAAACATTAAAAAAAAGAAGTGAGTTGAGGGGTGCTATAGTCTAAATGTTTGTATCCCCCAAAACTTCATATGTTGAAATCTTAACCCTCAAGGGGGTTGACATCAGTAGGTGGTGCCTTTGGAAAGTGCTTCTCTTAGGTCATTAGGGAGAAGCCTTCATGAATGGGATTAACGCTCTAGAGACCACACAGGGCTTCCTAGCACCCTCCACCATGTGAGGATAAAAAAAGTCTATAACCCAGAAAAGGGCCCTCACCTGACCATGCTGGCACCCTCATCTTAGACTTCAAGCCTCCAGAACTATGAGAAATAAATTTCTGTTATTTAAAAGCCACCCAGCCTGTGACATTTTGTTATAGTATCCCAAATGGACTAAGACAAGGAGTGATACCTACATAAATTGGAATTCTTCTGCGAGATTTATCTGTTCTCCCCATTCATTCCTTCTTCATTTATTCAATAATCTGTTTATATCTGTATGGATTCATGAATATTTTATACTTTGGGTTATAATCCAATAGTATGTTATTACTTTTGTGGCTCATTTTTCTAGCTTTGGCATTGGGAGCTTTTCAATTGACTCTTGTGTCCCTTTGATATACCCATATCATTTTGCTTTTTTAAGTACCTCCTTACTTTCTGACACAAGAAGCCCCAGGATCAAATTGTTCCACATTTGCCACTGGAACTCTTTCAGTTGGCTCATATATCCCCGTGATACATCCCATCATTGTGTTTTGAATTGATTTTAGCACTCACTTTCAGACACTACAAGATACTCCAGGCTCATCTTGTATGTCCTCTGCCTTAAACCTCAAAATCAGCCATTTCTCCAAAGTGCCTTGGTTCCTTTTATTAGTGTACAATAGTAGGAATTGAGATCTAGGTGCTAGGTGTACTTGTTGCTATAAGGGTGTCATTGCCTTTAGTCTCTCAATAGGCAGAGCTAGGACACATATGTGTGTATACTAACCTGTGTATATACACATATGTGTTCTACATCCATCTATATCTATATTAAGGTAAATATGAATTCACACTAAAATCTCTGATTTTCACTAAGTACCACATAGTTGAATCTAGACTCTTTCTCATCCCTTGTTTATCTGTAACTTCTCCTTACAACAGTGAGAAACCTCCCTCTCCTCATCTGCCCTCCACTTACTTATTTTTTCAATCCTTATACATGGATAGTGATTTCAGAGTGGTTAATGCATACCCTTGTAACAAAAAATTTTACCAGATACAGCACAGTGATTATGTATAGTTCCTAAAGTTGGAGTCCCCACTCATTTCCAGAGGTACGTATATCATCGGCACCTTTCTTTTTCCATTCCCTTCAAAGAGGTTGTCACACATTGTAATATGGATTATTTTATCACAGTCTGCATTCCTCCTGGGATTCTTCCAGTCTCCTAATTGACTTTTCATTATTTGCATATAATTAAGGTTCATTTTTTGTGGTCTAAGATTCTATGGATTTTTACAACTGTATAGTCCCGTGTCTCCAGTATCATACAGAGTTGTGTCGCCTAATAAATACCCTGAGCTTATCTGTTCAACCCATCCCCCTTTTCCTAACTCCCTGAAAACACTCTGCTACCTACTCTATAGTTTTACTTTTCTAGGATGTCATTTAGTAGAAAAATAAAGTACGGAGTCTTTTCCTACAGACTTCTTTCACTTGGCAATTTGCATTTAGGATTCATCCATGTTTTAGGGTGACTTGACAGTTCATTCCATGCTATCTCTGGAGAGTATTCCCTTTTATAGTTGTACCACAGTTTCTCTACCTGTTGAGAGACATCTTGATTGTATCCAACTTTTGGCAATCATGAATAAAACCACACATGCAGAATTTTGTGAACACACAAGTTTTCAAATCTAGAAGTGCTTTTGCTAGATAGTTTGGTAAAAAATACATTTAGCTTTGTAAGAAACTGCCAAACTGTCTTCCAAAATGGGTGTACCATTTTGCATTTCCACCAGCAATGAATGAAAGTTCCCATTGTTCTGTATGCTCACCAGCCATTGATATTATCAGCTTCTAATATTTTTTATAAAGCAGATCTACTGACAACAAATTCCCTAGGTTTTTTTTCCCCAAAAGTCATTGTTCTTCACTTACAAATTTTTCCAGATATACAATTCTAATTTAATAGCTTTTTCTTTCAACCTTTTAAAGATTTCACTGTACTCCTTGCTTGCATGGAGTATGATGAAAGAGTCTGATAATGAATTATTACACTTGTCCCACTCCATGACTAGCTTTCTTCAAGATTTTCTCTTTGTCTTTATTTTTCTGCAATTTGAAGGTTATGTGCCTATAGCTTTTTTTAAATCCTGTTTTATGTTTTCTGAGCTACTTGTATCTGTGATTTGGTCTCTGTTATTAATTTTTGAAGGTTATTGGCCATTATGAGTTCAAATATTTCTTCTGTCCATTCTCTTTCTTCTCATTCTTGTCTTCCAATTATATATATGTTACATATTTGGATATTGTCCTAAAGTTCTTGGATGCTCTGTTCCTTTCATTCTTTTACTATTATTATTATATTTACTGCATTTGAGAAGTTTCTATTCACCTGTCTTCAACATCACTGATCTGTCCTTAGCTATGTTGCATCTATCATTTCTCTTTGATGATTTTAGTCTCCATTTCCCTGTTTACATTAGCCATGCTATGTTGCATATTGTCTGCATTTGCCATTGGAATATTTAAAATATTAATCATAGTTATTTTAACTTCTTTCTCTGATCATTCCAATATCTGTAACCAACAGTCTCTGACTTACATTGCCTTCCTTATTTCCCTGACTTTAAAAAGTGTCGATTATGCCCTTTTCAAATTATCTCTTACAAGTCCCTTAAACTATAATGAATTTCACAGTGTAACTTTATAGCATTCCAGCTGTAGGCTTTTACACTGTACATATTACTTAACGTGTCAGAGTTCATTCAGGAAGCAAAAACCACACCTGTAATTTGAACAGCAAGGATTAATATAAGGAATTGTTAACTAATAAAAAGTGATTACTAAAAGGAGCAAACAAGGACTCTATGAGGTGCAGAACACAGCTACTTTGTTTGTAGGAAAATAATAAGGAAATAATTTAGGGCAGGGAGGATATCCAAGTCCAGGATTCAGAAATACGAGTAGAGGCCATGGCTTTCATGGAAACATGCAGCTCTTTAAGAGAGAATAAATTTGCCAAGGACACAGATGAAGTTTAATTGTGAGAGCCACTGAGTTGCTATTATTGGCCATGCACAAACTCACTCCCACCCCACACATACACATATCACTCTACAGCACAGCCTACCTCCCAGAAAAGAGCACATTGAAAGAATGAAGAAGTGTGTCCCTTCTTCCTGCTCTAGATTGGTAGAGTCCCTCCACTATTGTTGCCATAAACTAATATTATCCAAGCTGGAAGAATAGAGTTGGCTACAGGGTCCATCTCCAATATCACAAATCAGAGTAAAGAGGAGTGGATTTGGATCTGAGAGTAGTAACAATGTTATTCTGGGTAATTACTAGTAAATTCAAGTCTCAGAAAGTATAATACAAACAAATACTTATGTTTCAACCATCAAACAGTATGTTTCCAGGCTATAAAAACCCCCAGCACTTGTGATTAAAATAACTTTTAAAAGTATTTTACTTAGAATAATTTTAAACTGTAAAATATTTAAAAAATCACATTGTTACCTCTTTGATACACCTTTGTAGGAGCAGAGCATCCTCACATTAAATTCTTAATATTTAGCCAATATATTTTATTTGGAGTTTGCTGGAGCATTGCTCTTTAAAAATAATCTTTAAGTATTTCAATATATACTGTTTTACTAAAAATAGGTATTTTGTTGATTTCAGGTGTTAGTTTTTAGAAAAGAAAAAATTTTTATACCTATACAGTTGACCCTTGAACAACACAGGGCTGAACTATGTGGGTCCACTTATACACAGATTTTGGGTGGGGACTGCCAAGAGCTTTATTATTTCTATTTGGTCTAATAGACCAAAGGAGGAAGTCTCCAAGGTGGCTGAAAAGCTGTTTAGTAGCTGCAGAGAGAGGTTCAGGCAGGAGCCTTGACACTAGAGGGATGCCAGAGGAACCCCTCAAGGGCTGTGGGGCTCCAGAAACTCCTAGTCATACTTGAGGGTGAGCCTTTGAAAGAGATACTTACCAACTCCACTTAGGAGCCAGCCAGCCGGCCTGCGGAGGTTAGTCTGGTGGTCATCATCTTCTTGATGAATTCCACCTCCTCATCTAGGAAGTGGCTTTCCAGGAAGTCACAGAGATGGGAGTCTGCACAGGCAGGACCTAGGGCATGCAGATCCAAAAGGCTTCTTTTGGTTCAGGTTCTTCCCCAGGACTATAGCAGTCTGTAAGAATCCAGGGTTTTATCCTATTCATTTTGGGATGGTTTCTGCAGGTCCTGGAAGAGGGCACGACCACCACACTGGTTTTGTGTATTCAAGACGCTGGGTGCCATCTCAATCTTCCTTGGCCGACTTGAGAAAGTGGCCCATGCCCTCCAGAGTCACAACATCCTGGTCAAAATAGAAGCCCAGATAGGGGTAATTGTAGGAGACCCGCAGATGCATGTTGCTCAGGTGGTTGTCATCAGCCTCCACCTCAGTGGAATAATTCTGAGGAATCTGGGAGCTGGTATTTGATGGGCAATAGCGAGCTAAGCTCAAAAAATGGTGTTGGCTTGGACCGGAGGTAGAGGATGCCTGAGAGGACGGTTCTGAAGGTTACCACTGGAAAAGAGGTTGGAGAGGGTTAGAGGCTGAAAGAAGGGACGTACCTGGGTCGGTGCTGTCCAAACACTGTTGAAGCAACAGAGAGATCCGCATGACTCTGTGGTGCACTGCCTATATATGGATGTTTTAATAGTACAGTACTATAGATGTATTCTCTTCCTTATGATTTTCTTAATAACATTTTCTTAATAACATCTAATAACATTAGCTTACTTTACTGTAAGAATAGGCCATATAATATGTATAACATATAAAATATATGTTAATCAACTGTATCATTGGTAAGGCTTCCAGTCAACAGTAAGTTGTTAGTAAAGTTTTGGGGGGAGCCAAAAGCTGTGGGGAGATTTCCGATTGCTCAGGAATTGGGACCCTTAACCCCCACATTGTTTCAGCGCCAAGTGCGATGCTAAATGTACAAATCTCATCAAAATGCAAAGTAGAATTTACTAATTTTGCATTTATAAAAAGCATTTCTGAAATAAAATTTATAGAAGAAGCAGTAAAAAATAGGAAGCAGGTAGGTAGACTTTCTGAAACATTTAACATGCAGCTTATTTTTATAGCAGGTGTACACTATGATCTCTTAATAGTAAAGCTCTTTGAAAAGGCATGGTCTTCAGTGTGCTGACTCCTTTTATAGACTCCTCACACCACAACCTTGAATATTTAAGTAGAGCAGTGGATAACACCTCTGCAGCAGTTGGTAAGGTCTGAACACATGAAAATGCTTTAGAGGATCACTCACTGCAATCTACTGACCTTTTGGAAAAAGCCCAATGTTTGAATGTTTTATGGACAGCACTTACAATAGAAGTTGCTCCTTTAATCTCTAAGACATGTTGTGATGCAGTCTCACCAAATCAGGGCTTTTATTGGACCGGTATAAACATCAGAATCGCCATATTCAAGATGTACTTTTTTAGTCTTCATTGTACAAATTCCCTGAAAAAGCAATCCAGGAAACTGTCATTTAAGAAATGAGCAAAATTGCAGGGTTAAATTAAATCCTACTGTTTTATAATTGACCTGAAATTTAAAATTCTGAATAATGGCTGATCCTGCATTATAATTTCACAAGGGCCTCAAATCTTTTTATCTAGGGTGAAGCACAAACAGTAAAAGATAGCCTTATGGCATATTCTTTATTTGTTTACAAATAATAAGCAACCCAGCACACCACTCATCAGGATCCCTTATGGTGCTTGGCTTAGGATAAAATAAAAGCCTCTGTGTCTATTATGAATACGAATACTGGGAAGCACAGGCACTTGGCAACAAACTTTTCATTATAGGCTGTTTCTGGGTAGAAGTTTCTGTGTAGAAGCTATATTCAATTATTCATTAAGAGTATTTAAAATCAAATTTATGAATTATAGTAGCATATTATAAAATCCCCAAAAAAGCTAATTAAATAATTTTTACCCACAGATGAATAAAAAATAAGGCAGCCTATAGAACTTATTATTCACAATAGCCAAGATACGGAAACTACCTAAGTGTCCAGCAACAACTGAACAAAGAAAAGTCTATAGAGATTAGATATAGATAGATACAGATAGATATTTTGTATATATAATACAATATTATTCAGCCATAAGAAAAAAAAAGAAGGAAATCCTCCCATTTGTGGCAACATGGATGAACCTAGAGGAGGATGCTATGCTAAGTGAGATAGGCCTGATACAGGAAGAGGAATACTGTATGTTTGATGAATACATTGTAAATAATGCTGCAGTGAACAAAGGGGTGCAGGTTTGTCTTCATTTCCTTCACCCACAAGTGAAATGGGCTGGGTCATATGATAATTCTAGTTTAGCTTCTTGAGGAGCCTCCATACTGTTTCTTACAAATGACTGCACCAATTTACGTTGCCACCGATAGTGCACAGGGTTCCCTTTTCTCCACACCCTTATCGCTCCTCTTTTTGATAATAGGCATCCTAATAATGGTTGGATGATATCACATTGTAGGGTTTTTTTTAAGAATGTAGAGAAATTTAATACCATTTCAAAATATAACTCAGATGAATCAGACCAAACTATCATCAAGTTGACATTAAAATGTGTTACTTGACCAGATGTGTCTTTAGAAGATTTCTCTTCTGATAGGCAATTCTGCACCTAATGCAGTGTAATTTGGTATAAACATATGGATATTTTTAAAGACCTATAAAAGGATATTTATGATGACCCATCATAAATAAATAATAATATATATTAATATAAATTAATTGATGGATTCCATTTTTTTTATTTATATATGAAATTTATTGTCAAATTGGTTTCCATACAACACCCAGTGCTCATCCCAAAAGGTGCCCTCCTCAGTACCCATCACCCACCCTCTCCTCCCTCCCACCCCCCATCAACCCTTAGTTTGTTCTCAGTTCTCAACAGTCTCTTATGCTTTGGCTCTCTCCCACTCTAACCTCTTTTTTTTTTTGTTCCCCTCCCCCATGGGTTTCTTTTAAGTTTCTCAGGATCCACATAAGAGTGAAACCATATGGTATCTGTCTTTCTCTGTATGGCTTATTTCACTTAGCATCACACTCTCCAGTTCCATCCACGTTGCTACAAAAGGCCATATTTCATTTTTTCTCATTGCCACGTAGTACTCCATTGTGTATATAAACCACAATTTCTTTATCCATTCATCAGTTGATGGACATTTAGGCTCTTTCCATAATTTGGCTATTGTTGAGAGTGCTGCTATGAACATTGGGGTACAAGTGCCCCTATGCATCCGTACTCCTGTGTCCCTTGGATAAATTCCTAGCAGTGCTATTGCTGGGTCATAGGGTAGGTCTATTTTTAATTTTCTGAGGAACCTCCACACTGCTTTCCAGAGCGGCTGCACCAATTTGCATTCCCACCAACAGTGCAAGAGGGTTCCCGTTTCTCCACATCCTCTCCAGCATCTATAGTCTCCTGATTTGTTCATTTTGGCCACTCTGACTGGCGTGAGGTGATATCTGAGTGTGGTTTTGATTTGTATTTCCCTGATAAGGAGCGACGCTGAACATCTTTTCATGTGCCTGTTGGCCATCCGGATGTCTTCTTTAGAGAAGTGTCTATTCATGTTGTCTGCCCATTTCTTCACTGGGTTATTTGCTTTTCGGGTGTGGAGTTTGGTGAGCTCTTTATAGATTTTGGATACTAGCCCTTTGTCCGATATGTCATTTGCAAATATCTTTTCCCATTCCGTTGGTTGCCTTTTAGTTTTGTTGGTTGTTTCCTTTGCTGTGCAGAAGCTTTTGATCTTCATAAGGTCCCAGGAATTCACTTTTGCTTTTAATTCCCTTGCCTTTGGGGATGTGTCGAGTAAGAGATTGCTACGGCTGAGGTCAGAGAGGTCTTTTCCTGCTTTCTCCTCTAAGGTTTTGATGGTTTCCTGTCTCACATTCAGGTCCTTTATCCATTTTGAGTTTATTTTTGTGAATGGTGTGAGAAAGTGGTCTAGTTTCAACCTTCTGCATGTTGCTGTCCAGTTCTCCCAGCACCATTTGTTAAAGAGACTGTCTTTTTTCCATTGGATGTTCTTTCCTGCTTTGTCAAAGATGAGTTGGCCGTACGTTTGTGGGTCTAGTTCCGGGGTTTCTATTCTATTCCATTGGTCTATGTGTCTGTTTTTGTGCCAATACCATGCTGTCTTGATGATGACAGCTTTGTAGTAGAGGCTAAAGTCTGGGATTGTGATGCCTCCTGCTTTGGTCTTCTTCTTCAAAATTACTTTGGCTATTCGGGGCCTTTTGTGGTTCCATATGAATTTTAGGATTGCTTGTTCTAGTTTCGAGAAGAATGCTGGTGCAATTTTGATTGGGATTGCATTGAATGTGTAGATAGCTTTGGGTAGTATTGACATTTTGACAATATTTATTCTTCCAATCCATGAGCAGGGAATGTCTTTCCATTTCTTTAAATCTTCTTCAATTACCTTCATAAGCTTTCTATAGTTTTCAGCATACAGATCCTTTACATCTTTGGTTAGATTGATTCCTAGGTATTTTATGCTTCTTGGTGCAATTGTGAATGGGATCCGTTTCTTTATTTGTCTTTCTGTTGCTTCATTGTTAGTGTATAAGAATGCAACTGATTTCTGTACATTGATTTTGTATCCTGCAACTTTGCTGAATTCATGTATCAGTTCTAGCAGACTTTTGGTGGAGTCTATCGGATTTTCCATGTATAATATCATGTCATCTGCAAAGAGCGAAAGCTTGACTTCATCTTTGCCAATTTTGACGCCTTTGATTTCCTTTTGTTGTCTGATTGCTGATGCTAGAACTTCCAGCACTATGTTAAACAACAGCGGTGAGAGTGGGCATCCCTGTCGTGTTCCTGATCTCAGGGAAAAAGCTCTCAGTTTTTCCCCGTTGAGGATGATGTTAGCTGTGGGCTTTTCATAAATGGCTTTTATGATCTTTAAGTATGTTCCTTCTATCCCGACTTTCTCAAGAGTTTTTATTAAGAAAGGGTGCTGGATTTTGTCAAAGGCCTTTTCTGCATCGATTGACAGGATCATATGGTTTTTCTCTTTTTTTTTGTTAATGTGATGTATCACGTTGATTGATTTGCGAATGTTGAACCAGCCCTGCAGCCCAGGAATGAATCCCACTTGATCATGGTGAATAATTCTTTTTATATGCCGTTGAATTCGATTTGCTAGTATCTTATTGAGAATTTTTGCATCCATATTCATCAGGGATATTGGCCGGTAGTTCTCTTTTTTTACTGGGTCTCTGTCTGGTTTAGGAATCAAAGTAATACTGGCTTCATAGAATGAGTCTGGAAGTTTTCCTTCCCTTTCTATTTCTTGGAATAGCTTGAGAAGGATAGGTATTATCTCTGCTTTAAACGTCTGGTAGAACTCCCCTGGGAAGCCATCTGGTCCTGGACTCTTATTTGTTGGGAGATTTTTGATAACCGATTCAATTTCTTCGCTGGTGATGGGTCTGTTCAAGCTTTCTATTTCCTCCTGATTGAGTTTTGGAAGAGTGTGGGTGTTCAGGAATTTGTCCATTTCTTCCAGGTTGTCCAATTTGTTGGCATATAATTTTTCATAGTATTCCCTGATAATTGTTTGTATCTCTGAGGGATTGGTTGTAATAATTCCATTTTCATTCATGATTTTATCTATTTGGGTCATCTCCCTTTTCTTTTTGAGAAGCCTGGCTAGAGGTTTGTCAATTTTGTTTATTTTTTCAAAAAACCAACTCTTGGTTTCGTTGATCTGCTCTACAGTTTTTTTAGATTCTATATTGTTTATTTCTGCTCTGATCTTTATTATTTCTCTTCTTCTGCTGGGTTTAGGCTGCCTTTGCTGTTCTGCTTCTATTTCCTTTAGGTGTGCTGTTAGATTTTGTATTTGGGATTTTTCTTGTTTCTTGAGATAGGCCTGGATTGCAATGTATTTTCCTCTCAGGACTGCCTTCGCTGCGTCCCAAAGCGTTTGGATTGTTGTATTTTCATTTTCGTTTGTTTCCATATATTTTTTAATTTCTTCTCTAATTGCCCGGTTGACCCACTCATTCGTTAGTAGGGTGTTCTTTAACCTCCATGCTTTGGGAGGTTTTCCAGACTTTTTTCTGTGGTTGATTTCAAGCTTCATAGCGTTGTGGTCTGAAAGTATGCATGGTATGATTTCAATTCTTGTAAACTTATGAAGGGCTGTTTTGTGACCCAGTATATGATCTATCTTGGAGAATGTTCCATGTGCACTCGAGAAGAAAGTATATTCTGTTGCTTTGGGATGCAGAGTTCTAAATATATCTGTCAAGTCCATCTGATCCAATGTCTCATTCAGGGCCCTTGTTTCTTTATTGATCGTGTGTCTAGATGATCTATCCATTTCTGTAAGTGGGGTGTTAAAGTCCCCTGCAATTACCACATTCTTATCAATAAGGTTGCTTGTGTTTATGAGTAATTGTTTTATATATTTGGGCGCTCCGGTATTCGGCGCATAGACATTTATAATTGTTAGCTCTTCCTGATGGATAGACCCTGTCACTATTATATAATGTCCTTCTTCATCTCTTGTTACAGCCTTTAATTTAAAGTCTAGTTTGTCTGATATAAGGATGGCTACTCCAGCTTTCTTTTGGCTTCCAGTAGCATGATAAATAGTTCTCCATCCCCTCACTCTCAATCTAAAGGTGTCCTCAGGTCTAAAATGAGTCTCTTGTAGACAGCAAATAGATGGGTCTTGTTTTTTTATCCATTCTGATACCCTATGTCTTTTGGTTGGCGCATTTAATCCATTTACATTCAGTGTTATTATAGAAAGATATGGGTTTAGAGTCATTGTGATGTCTGTATGTTTTATGCTTGTAGTGATGTCTCTGGTACTTTGTCTCACAGGGTCCCCCTTAGGATCTCTTGTAGGGCTGGTTTAGTGGTGACAAATTCCTTCAGTTTTTGTTTGTTTGGGAAGACCTTTATCTCTCCTTCTATTCTAAATGACAGACTTGCTGGATAAAGGATTCTCGGCTGCATATTTTTTCTGTCTAGCACACTGAAAATCTCGTGCCAATTCTTTCTGGCCTGCCAAGTTTCAAAAGAGAGATCAGTCACCAGTCTTATAGGTCTCCCTTTATATGTGAGGGCACGTTTACCCCTTGCTGCTTTCAGAATTTTCTCTTTATCCTTGTATTTTGCCAGTTTCACTATGATATGTCGTGCAGAAGATCGATTCAAGTTACGTCTGAAGGGAGTTCTCTGTGCCTCTTGGATTTCAATGCCTTTTTCCTTCCCCAGTTCAGGGAAGTTCTCAGCTATTATTTCTTCAAGTACCCCTTCAGCACCTTTCCCTCTCTCTTCCTCCTCTGGGATACCAATGATGCGTATATTATTTCTTTTTAGTGTATCACTTAGTTCTCTAATTTTCCCCTCATATTCCTGGATTTTTTTATCCCTCTTTTTCTCAGCTTCCTCTTTTTCCATAACTTTATCTTCTAGTTCACCTATTCTCTCCTCTGCCTCTTCAATACGAGCCGTGGTGGTTTCCATTTTGTTATGCATTTCGTTTAAAGCGTTTTTCAGCTCCTCGTGACTGTTCCTTAGTCCCTTGATCTCTGTAGCAAGAGATTCTCTGCTGTCAGCTATACTGTTTTCAAGCCCAGCGATTAATTTTATGACTATTATTCTAAATTCACTTTCTGTTATATTATTTAAATCCTTTTTGATCAGCTCATTAGCTGTTGTTATTTCCTGGAGATTCTTCTGAGGGGAATTCTTCCGCTTGGTCATTTTGGATAGTCCCTGGCATGGTGAGGACCTGCAGGGCACTTCCCCTGTGCTGTGGTGTATAACTGGAGTTGGTGGGCGGAGCCGCAGTCAGACCTGATGTCTGCCCCCAGCCCACCGCTGGGGCCACAGTCAGACTGGTGCATGCCTTCTCTTCCCCTCTCCTAGGGGCGGGATTCACTGTGGGGTGGGGTGGTCTGTCTGGGCTACTTGCACACTGCCAGGCTTGTGATGCTGGGGATCTGGCGTCTTAGCTGGGGTGGGTAGGCAAGGTGCACAGGGGCAGGAGGGGCAGGCTTAGCTTGCTTCTCCTTAGGTGATCCACTTCAGGAGGGGCCCTGTGGCAGCAGGAGGGAGTCAGATCCGCTGCCGGAGGTTTGGCTCCGCAGAAGCGCAGCGTTGGGTGTTTGCGCGGAGCGAGCAAGTTCCCTGGCAGGAACTGGTTCTCTTTGGGATTTTGGCTGGGGGATGGGCGGGGAAGATGGCGCTGGCGAGCGCCTTTGTTCCCCACCAAACTGAGCTCTGTCGTCCGGGGGCTCAGCAGCTCTCCTTCCCTTTGTCCTCCAGCCTTCCCGCTTTCTGAGCAGAGCTGTTAACTTATGACTTCCCAGACGCTAAGTCGCGCTTGCTGTCGGAACACAGTCCGTCAGGCCCCTCCGCTTTTTGCAAGCCAGACTCGGGGGCTCTGCTTGGCCGGCGAGCCGCCCCTCCGCCCCGGCTCCCTCCCGCCAGTCCGTGGAGCGCGCACCGCCTCGCCGCCCTTCCTACCCTCTTCCGTGGGCCTCTGGTCTGCGCTTGGCTCCGGTGACTCCGTTCTGCTAATCCTCTGGTGGTTTTCTGGGTTATTTAGGCAGGTGTAGGTGGAATCTAAGTGATCAGCAGGACGCGCGGTGAGCCCAGCGTCCTCCTACGCCGCCATCTTCCTCTTGTCCCTATCGATGGATTGCATTTTTGAGTTTGTACAATGTTCTAGGAAGATCCTACTTTCTCCAGCACATTTTATATCAAACTTGATATTCCTATTGTGTTGCATTTGTCAAAATGAGCTCAGTAGAATCTGTTTCTTTTATATATGTCAAGTTAAATCCATTCAAGCTATGATTTTCCTCAAAACAAAACCAACATGAGAGTATGTTAGGCTGATACACTTGCTAATGTGGCTGTAAAATATTTTTAATTTTCCTAAAGTATAGCATTTAGTTTTAAAATATTAGTCCCTTTACCCATAGTATTTCCATAAGCCTCCTTTTGTAACCCAAAAAATCATCAAAAAGGAAATGGACACTTCCTTCACCCATCCTCTACCAGCTACTATTCCTTTAGAGTAGGGGCCAGAAAACTCTTTCTGTAAAGGGCTAGCTAGATAGGACATATTTTCTCCTTTGCAGGCAATACAAGCCCTGTTGCATCTATTCAAGTCTACTGTTGTAGTGCAAAAAACAAACGAAAACAATCATAGACCAGAGTAAGTGAATGACTGTGGCTGCATATGACCCACCTTGCATTAGAGTATCAGAATTGAATCTGCTCCTATTAAATCCATAGCAAGATATAACTTAGGGCCTAAAATGAAGGTAAAATCTTTTTCTTTCAGAAAAAGGAAAAGCATCATATAATTCCTTCTTTGGAAAAGCATCATGTAATGCCTGGAAAATATCATCTACTTTATTTTTTTTTATTTTTTTTAACGTTTTTATTTATTTTTGAGACAGAGACAGAGCATGAACGGGGGAGGGTCGGAGAGAGAGGGAGACACAGAATCTGAAACAGGCTCCAGGCTCTGAGCGGTCAGCACAGAGCCCGACACGGGGCTCGAACTCACGGACCGCGAGATCATGACCTAAGCCGAAGTCGGCAGCTTAACCAACTGAGCCACCCAGGCGCCCCGAATATCATCTACTTTAAATATGCCTTTCATTCTTTCCTTACCCTGAAACATTTATTAAGAAAGGGTTATCTGTGGTCCAGTACATGAAAAACATCTTTGGGGGGGTATATATTAAATAGAAAGTGATACTATATCTACGATTATAAGAACTCCCGCTTCCAAATAATAATGACTCTTGGGTAATAAGCAAGCACCTGTCGCATACCTCCAACATACCAAATGTGAAAGGACAAGAAGTTCTCCCTGGAAGTGATGGCAGCAACTGAAAGTTGTATTTTCATATCTAGTATAGGGATGAAATAAATCATCCAGTATTTTTCTTTGTACCAAGTAAGGTGGTTGTTAAAGACTCAAAAAATGGATTATCAGATGAGCTTTCTGTACAGGCAACTGGATAGAATGCATAGAATCATTTCAGCCATTTTTTTTTTTCTGCTGGGATGCTGCAGAACTCAACTGTTCATGGAATCTTCTTTTGACTATTAGTGCTGACATTTCCCAGAAGATGAGCATTTAGTGCTTTTGCCAACTTGTGATTTGTAGATGCCAGTCCTGCTGTGATGTGAGGTTGTGTACTAGGGTAGTAGGTTTGCTCTCTTCCCCACTGCATGGAGACTAAGAGCTCCTCCAATAATTTATGGGTAAGTGTCATTTCCTGACAAAACTGTTCCCGTTCAGTCAGAATATCTTGAATAGCACTCTGCGCCTTGTGGTTTTGACGCTGTAAATGTGGTTAGGAGTTGGTTAACTCATCTGCCATAATCCTGCTTGTGAGGAATTTACTTCGTCATATATCACACTATATTGACATACGTTCTAACTGTTCAGAAAATTGACCTGTGTTTTGACCTATGGCTTTATTTTCTAAAATAAGCTGATTTTCCTCTGGCTAGACATTCAAAGTAATACTGAAGATCATCCCCAACAGAAGCCACTAGCAACTTTTTAAACTCACAACTGACCTCTGTCTATACCCTGAACTGGTTTTAAAGACCTTCTTTGTCCTGTAGTAACCTACTTTAAGAGTTCTTGAGCTTTTCCAATATGTTCTTTACCTCTGATAGTTCTTTTTTGGGTTCTGCAACTCCCTCTGACTGACCAAGTAATTCTCCTTTACAATGACCCAGAGACTTAGCCTTTGCATTTTTTGTTGGGGATATCATGGGTTATAGCAGCTTTGGGAACTAATATTCTTACAGCATCGACTTCCACTGCTTTTTCAGTGAGAATCTTCCTTACCTGAAGAAGTCCTGGACTCTCTGATGGAACAGCTTTCTTTCAGGGATTCTGAAGGATGTGATGTTTCATGGGTTGGACTCCAGAGGTAAGTCCAACAGATTTAGATGGCTCCTCAGTTTCTGTTCTATCTCCTGCTCCTCAGACTGAGGTTGAAGTAAGGGTGACTTTGGTTTCTAAACTTTTGAGAGTAGCTATTTTTTAACCAATGAAAATGTTCCTCAAGACTTCTACTGAAAAACTACCAAGGTTCTTACTCTTCTGATTTCAGGGGGTTTCACTTTACAGATTGTTGGGCTCTGTGTCACAGGGTTAACCGCTCCACATAGTCCTTTTCCATTCTGTAGCTGACCTGCCCAGGCCTGCCTGATATTCAGCTTCTCACTCACTCACTCACTCACTCACTACTGTAGTTTGGATTTGAATTTCCCTGATGATTAGTGATGTTGAGCATGCACCTGCTAGCCATTTGTATGTCTTCTTTGGAAAAATGTCCATCTAGGTTCTTTGCCCATTTTTTTAATTGGACTACTTGTGTTTTTTATATTGAGTTGTATTAGTTCCTTATATTTCTTATATATTAACCCCTTATCAGATATATGTCTTATAAATATTTCCCCCATTCTGTATGTTGGTTTTCCTTTTTTTTCCCTTCTAAGAAAAATATTTTAATTATTTTATTACTAATACTTTATTATAGCTATTATTCAAGCAAAGCATTTATTTTGAAATTAAATAAATCATGCTTTTCAAAGTACAAAAGAATACTCTTCTATCTGTGAAATGTGTTTACAGAAAAGTAGGTCATTAGGTCCTTCATTGTATAAAGAAGCTTTTACTTTTTCTCTGCTCTGGAAACAAACCTCCAAAGCATTGGTAGGTAGAATAGTGTCCTTAGGTAGAAATCATATTTAATGTTGACTGAATTAAATAAGAAATATTTATCATATACTTACATATGTCTTAACAGATATCATGGAAAATTCGAAGTGTAACAAGTAACCTTCCTGCAAAGAGTTTACAATCTCAAGTGGGAATGAATACTTAATTTCATTATTTGGATAATACTTTGGTTTTTCATTTCATTTGTCATTTCTTTTACTATGCAGGAGCACTTAAGTTCGATATAATTAGTTCCACTTGTTTGTTTTTACTCTTGTTTCTTAAGCTTTGACTGTCCTATCCATAAAATCATTACCAAGACCAATGTCAAGGAGTTTTTCCTTGTGTTTTCTTCTAGGAGCTTTATGGTTTGAGATTTTACATTTAATCTTTAACCCACTTGAGTTACTTCTTGTGATTGGTGTTTGATAAAAGTCCACTTTCATTTTTTTACATGTGAATATCCAGTTTTCCCAGCAGCATTTACTGAAGAGAATCTTTTTTATCTATTGAGTATTCTTGGCTCCCTTGTCAAATGTTAGTTGGGCACATATGTATGGGCTTATTTCTAGGCCAGACAGGGCCACCAGCTTGGCCCTGTAGTTGGACAGAGCAACTGGCTAGGGCCTCTGCTCCACCTCCTTTCAGAGGAGGATTGTAGTCAGCGAAGATCTGAGTGCCAGGTGTATAAGCCCCACTCCTCTGTTTCTATCTGATCTCCAGTGGTCAAGCCCTACAGATTCCCTTAGTGATTCCTATGAGGTGACACTTCAGTAGACCTCCTGGGAAGTGCCTCAAAATGCTGAAGGAGCTGGATGTTCACCTTGGGCCCTTTTTTCCACTGGAGAAACCTAGGTTCAGAGGGTCAATCTCAGCGCAATGCTGTGCTGTTCTTGGGGGGGATGGAATGTATTAAGAGGGTAGCCACTACTCTTACTCTTGTGGTCCTTTTTGATCTTTGTGGTCCAAGAGGGTGATTCAGCCTCACCCCCATGTTCTAGGATTTTCACAATGGTGTCTTATCTATGGATAATTACCAGTTGGTCTTCTTGTGAGGGAGACCAAAGTTGAGAATGACTTAATGTCAACATCTTGATGATCTCACTCCTGTGATGACATTTTTATTAACAAAATTTGAGCTGTGATAACATCTTAAGTTGGACTACCCACATTAAGTTACAACTTATTTAATAGCACTCCACTTCATAATGTACATTCTAGTTTGTGAGCTATCTTCAAAAGCAATTTCATATTTTCAGTTAGGATACCTACAAACAAATGTAATTCTCCTGAGAAATGCAGCTGCGTCCTCTCTCTGTCTCTCTCTCTCTCATGCTGCATACACGTGCTCATGCTTCTCTGCCTTCCTTCTGTCCCTGTGCATTTCTCACCTTTTTAGTGATCTTACCATATGAGATAATTATCTATTTACAAAAGTCAGAACTATTTTCACAGATGAACATCTAATCTGTTTTTTAAAAACCTCTATGGGGAAAAAAAAAAGGTTTTCAGTATCCAATTTTACACTTCAAATGGTTTTTGCTAGCAACTTTTCCTCTTAATAAGCCAAAATAAATGTTGATTCTGATTTGTGACAGATGGTTCATCTCTAAGAACCCATAACAGTGATTTCAATGTTTTAAAAAAAACTTGCAAAAATCGGTACCACAAGAAATTCATCCAGACCTATATTCCACAATCTTCTTCTAAATTGATGTATAAGTACATATTCGTATTTGAATGAAGCAAAAATGACTTTGATCTTATAAATAAGACTCACTACAGGTTTCTCCGCCAGAGATTATGTCTCTCTCTGCATATAATTTGAATTGCTCCTGAATGTAATTCAAGACTGGTTCGTGATATTTTATTAAGTAGCTAGACGTTTTGTGGCTATTAAAAATCAGCATATTCCTTTTGGATTACTCTTTAAGTAGTTGTTAAATGAAAAGACTAGCCTTTAAGGTGTTATGTTAATCCTTTTTAAAAAGAACGCTTAATGTTTTCTACAATGTGAATATTGCTGGTTATCGCTGATTAGCATTGTAGCTCACCAGCATCTCATTTGGTTTTCATCAACTCCAATTCTAAAAAGGGTCTTATGGGGAAAAGTTGAATAAAGAGGCAGTGGTTTACAGTAAATAGCTGGAAATAGGAATTGGTTCTGTTCGCTCAACCTGTTACTCATTAGGAGATTAGGGATAGAGAACCAAAGAGAAAGTGAAGATTGTGTCAAAGAGGTGAAAAACGAAGGTTAATTTTTTAACCCTAAAAATAAGTTCTCAACTGGAAATTAAATTTACCTCACATAAACCATTTGGTTTGGGGGCAGGGGGGCAGGTTGTATGTTTATTTTCTCTAAGCAGAGTCACCTTAAAGCTCTCAGCACTTCTCTGTCACATGGAGTGATCCACATCTAACTTTAGAACTAGCTGACTGTTGAAAGAACAGTGTCCTCAGCATGAAAATCAGGAGGAAACAGGGGAACCTGGGTGGCTCAGTTGACTAAGCATCCAACTCTTGATTTCGGCCCAGGTCATGATCTTGTGGTTCATGAGTTCATGTCCCGCATTGAGCTCTGTAATGACAGTATGGAGTCTGCTTAGGATTCTCTCTCACCTCTCTCTCTGCTCCTACCCTGCTTTCTCTCTCTCTCTCTCTCCCTCTCTCTCTCTCTCTCTCTCTCTCTCTCTCTCTCTCTGTCTCTCTCTTTCAAAATAAATACATAAACTTAAAAAAAATGAAAATCATAAGGAAAGTGTTAGGACTCTAAATATGCCATCATGTTTTATATGTGTTGTGTCATTGGAATAAGAGAAAGGAACAGAGTTTGGTATCTAAAATTTTCACTCTGTTCTTTAAAATTTCTCTTGCCCAACAAAATATAGGTCTGGAATATAGTGTGGCAAAAATAACTTGCTGATTATTTCATGTACTCTCTTATACTTCCCAGCCCTTTTGCAGTTGGGGGGGGGGGGGGGTGGGTGGGATGTGACTAGTTCCAGCCAGTGGAATTACACATGTATGTCTTTTTCAGAGCAAAATGCTTAATTGCCAGTGAAAGATTTTATGGAGCCTTCTTTGCCTTTCACCTGGATGAGGAAAACCATGTGTTCTAGATGGTTCATGTGTAAGGTAGTAGGGGCCTCTGTCAGCCAAAATCCCTGAGTGACTGTGAATCCAAGGCACTACCCAACCTCAGCTTTGCACTGGATCTGTTTTGTGAACAAGAGGAAAATATTGTCAGGTTAAGCCACTGAGATTTTTGGGTTAATTCATTACTTCTGTATATTACAACAAAACTTCAAGAATAATGAAAGAACTGCAAATAAAAGGGAGTTGTTTTTCCTACCTGCCCCTCCCCTATAGGAACACAGTTTAGAAAGAACAGCCAGTCTGACGTCATTATGTTTGCATGACATATGAGCAAAATGTTGGTGATGAAGGTCAGAAATATCACCAAAGACATTTACATATGTATACACTTTCACATCTACACATATAAACATTTTTTGAACATACCCTAAGTATATTATTTAACATAGAGCAGTTGAAACCAGAATATATCACATTTTCAAGTCTCTTTTTCTGAGTGAATGAAGGTCTTATCCACTAATGTGTAACTGTCCTTGAAGACATTATGTTTAGGTGTCTATCTCCAACATCATTTGACAGATGTGATTAATTAAGAGATGTCTAGAACTGTTATTAAACTCAAAATACACAGGTAAACATCCAGAGAAGGCTTTCCAGATGGTCTTTGGGGAGTGTAACATAAATTCTTCATGAAAAAAATTTGCTCTAACATCAATCATCTATTCCTGACTAATAAGTGCATCCTTTCCCTTGTCAATTGTTCTATTAATAATTTGCTGCCATGTCCCTAAATTCTCTTAGTAGATGTTATTTCTTCAATGTTGATATGATTTATGATTGCAAAAGGCAGTTTATAATATTCTGTAACTAGTGGATTAAAACACCTGTTACATTTTGGGTGATGCAAAACTCCTAATGCATACATCAGAAGAATAAATGGATGACTATAGGAACATAAGAATAATAGATCTAAAAATGCTGGTACTCTGAAAACAAAATCCTTGTTCTAGTATACAGTGCAAACTATACAGTACCACAGTTGGCTAGTACAGAAGATATCATCTGAAATTATCTGAGTCAAACATAATCATAACTCTCCCTAGACTTTGGTGATTTGGTAGCTCTTAAAGGCAAGTTTTCTACTATGTAGAGAAAAAAAAAAAAAAAAAAAAAACGTCTTCAGTAAGATAAAGACAAACAAATGCAATAGAAATAAAGTTTTAGTTGTACAAGATAAGTACATTCTAGAGATCCCCTGTACAATATTGTGCCTATTGGATATTGAAAATGTGCTTTCCTATGAAGGCTTTTAAAAAACAGATTAGATGTTCACCTGTGAAAATAGTTCTGACTTTTGCAAATAGTTAACAATTTGTGTTATACATTTAAAAATCTGTTGAGAGAGTAATCTCATGTTAAGTGTTCTTCCCATAGTTAAATTAAAATTTTGAAAAGCTAATATACCTAAAGAAACTGAGCTGAGCCTTTAGGGAAACTTTGAGTTCTTTGTTCCATTATTACTGAGGCCTACGTGTATCCTTGTTCTTGGATTCCAGTATCCCTGTGCAACTCAGATTTTAACTGGATCACCTGCCCCTTAAGAGCTAGCTAATGGACTTGAACCCCAATCCATGATTTGTGGATAATTCAGAAAACTTACCCAGATTTCTGTTAATCCCTAGGTATTGGGAGGTGGGGGATGGAATGTGGAAGTGGCTTACATTTTCATGGTCATTTTTGGCTTTTGCTGAATTAATTCTATTAATTTTTTTCTGATTGATGATGATCTTCTCTGATTTGTATGAGTCCTGTCATGGAATTTAGCCTCAGTCTCATTCTGTAATTCTGTAAAACAAGTAAACTTCAAAACAACAACACAACCACAGAGTTTTCTGCCTCTCAAACACAGCATTTGTAGGCATGACAGATTCTACTGAAGATTTGAAGAAGCCAGAATAGGATTTACAATAAAAGGTGGAAACAATGAACTTTTAGTATTACATTTTTGAACACCCCATTCCAGAATTTTCCCCAGTAGCCCTGTTTCCCCATTTGGAATTCCAGCTTTTCATTATCATATGGATTCCTTTCTTCCTCTATCCTATCTTCCTCTTCTCAACATCTTCAGGAGCACTACAAATTATTGTCAGAGCATGGCTTTGAAATTCAACTCAAAGCCCAGATTTGCATATTCAAGTCCTTCCAAGGATTCAATAGAAAAGAAATTAACTTCACAATGCCCACCCTGCTTACACAGCAGTTTAGTTAGCAATTTCCCTATCACTCCTATAATAAATTTGTCTTTTTGTTTGTGCTAAGTCAAACTTAAGAGTCTGAAACTCGCAAATCAATGCATAATGTACTGGCAACAACCAATGTGGATTAGTAAAATATTTATACAATATTTCAGCAAAGCTTTTTACTTTCATGTATGCATTGTTCCCCTGAAGAGGAAGGCCAATGTGGACTGTCTTATACAATAATTTTATTAAATATCTTTACCTTCAGATATATAGGGCACTTCCAGCCAGGGTTATACATGTAGGCAAGCAGAGCTCTTTGGAGACACTCTTTAATTAACAAGTATAATAAATGTTGAAGTAGATAGAAGTGACATAATTAAATTGTGTGCTTCTAGATGGCTTTAAAAGAGTTAGATTTTCTGCAATATTATTCACTAACTACTCCTTTTGTGGGTAAGTCTATTTTTCATGGAGAATAAAAAAGTAAAGTCCAAACAATCCAAACTCAAACTACCACATTCCCTGAGCTGTTAGTAGTCTAGATAGGAAACACATATTCTAGATGTCTGTTAGTATTTCTCCATTGGACTTCCTCAAATAAGTAATATATTTCTAATTTGAACATCTCCAAAATCACTATTGTATTTTTTAAATACCCAAATTGTTAGTTAATTAATATCTCCTATGTAAGATGTGTTAGCAGTACTCAATCCTTTCATTTCAAACTCTGCAGTCTCACTGAAATTAAGAATTAAATACATGAAGAGAGGTAAACAGACACTAGGGCACACACTTGAAATCAAGGTAGTGACCTAATCAGCACAAATGAGTGCATTTCCCCTTGAGGCCCTTTCTCTTCAGTTTAACACCGCCAGGTATCTGCCATCTGTGTCCACCTTTCCTTTCCCTTGGAGAAGTGAAGAGCTTCTCCAGCAAGGGCAACATTTGAAGCTTCCAATTCTTGGATTTATTGTTAACAATTAGAAACAGATTCAGAAATCAGAGTACAGAAGCAGATATTGTATGAGAGCTCTGGCAAACACCATGATGTGGCCTGCAGATCCCCCTTAAAAGACCCACTGCCCAGCTGAGAGGCATGTGGTTAGCTGCGGACCTTCAGCTCTTAGCGTCTTCAATGTCTGCCTTAGCTTCTGATGTAATATTTTTACATTGGCTGTCAGCCAAAGACTGATTAAATCTAGGTAAAGGACAGGACTGCACGCAATCAGCTTTCCTCTGACATATCTTTACTCCTGAGTGCCCTACCAGGCTGGCAGAGACATTCCTAGTTCTTCATGGTATTACCCTCCAATAAAATTTTTGTCCCGGCATCTGATGTCCAGATCACCCAGTGGTCACAGCTGGTACCAGGAATGGTGTGAGAAGGCAGGCAGTAAAATGGGGTCTGAGACCGTCACTCATTCCTCAGCTGGCAATGTAGATTCCACCCTGAGTGGCGAGTGGAGCATGGACAGACTTTGGCACAAGGGAGTATTCCAGTTGTTAAAACCTTTACCTGCTGCCACCTGGCAATGTGTCTAGGGAGGGCTATACCTTAGTGTTGAGGATTTAGGCATTTGAACTATATGGGGAGTTAATAAATGTAAAGATAATGGAATTAAATAATTTTTACTAAGTTCATCACTGCCCTAAAAGTGGATAATGAAGAGCTCAGAGAAATTAACAAATAACTGAAAGCTAAGTGTAAGAGCTGGAGAGTCTATCTGGTAGCTAAAAAGCATCCTTCCACTCACACAGCTGGCAAGCAGAAAAAGATGAAAATCAAGGTCAGTCTTCAACAGTCAGAGTTATTGAGCTTCAAAGATGGTTGAATGTTCTATATAGCACGAGTTCTCATACTTATGTCAGATCTTAGGATTCTGTCACATGGTGTAGGAACATCTAAGTAGGTACCCCTGAAGATTTTGAGTCCCCACCATTCTGAGTGTACAGAATGGTCCCCACCCTTCCATATTAAGAACTAGCTCTCCTCCCACATGGAAAGATAATACAGAGGTTTCTTCCATACAAGGCAACAGTTGCCCTCTCAGTTTTCCTGACCTCTACTCCTGACCAACAGACTTATAGTAAGTGTTAAGACACAATGTTGCAACTGAGGAAGTGCTGGCACCAATGAGGGAGGAAACAGACTGTATCCCAAAGGAGCTAATGATAGGTAGCAGGTGTGTACCCAGGGGCCAGGGAAGAACTTATGGCACTGAACAAAGCAGGTGCTCCATCAAAGGGCTGGACCATAAGTGTGGATCATGAAGAGTTCATTGACTTGGAGATGGGTCTTAATATTCCAATGAAAAGCCAGGGGATGGTACGAATTTGCTGTTAGGATTTCTAGCAGAAACCAGAAAACAGTCACCCAGGGTGAGTGAGGTTGAAATGTTTGAATTGCTGTGGCAGACAATAGAGTAGGAGATTAAAAACTCAGTGATTTAGGTCTGCTGGAACAGTTATGTTAATGAGACCATAAGACCGAAGAGAAAATGGTGTTCTTTGAGAAGGCCTAGAGAACACACTATTTACCAAGACCATAAGGAATGTGCTGGTATGTGCGTCATTAGCATCATAAAATGTTCAGTGGTAATTCTTTGTAGGCCAGGGCTGATGATAGAGGCTGTCGTAGAAATGAGCTTGCTGATAGCAGTAGGACCCTGATGCAGTAAAGGTCGAGTGTGTGACTTAACTGCCAGAAGGCAAAGGATTACAACTATTGTAATACACAATAATATCAGAGTGGCATCCAGGAGTACTAACCAGTAAAGAGTTATAGAAATGGTTAATAGAACATGGCCTCCCCAAGAACCAATTCTCAGCTCTCAGTATGGCACTAGTCCTTGAGGGATCAACAACCACTTGGCCGAAAGATGGCTACATTGGGTCCTTTCTGTTCTAGAAAGGGCAATAGTTTGTTAACACAGGCATAGATAACTATTCTGGTGATAGGTTTGGCTTTTCTGCCTGCAGGGCATCAATCAAAACCACTACTCTGGAGTTTACTGAATGCCTGATCCCACCCAAGATGGGCATCTAACCAGGATGAGGACAGGTGTGATCCTTTAAGGTCTTGCTTTTAATATTTGTTAGGTAGAACTGAGCTGTGGTCAGTATAGGCTGACTGTTCTGAGGCAAGACTCTTCTGCATACTATTCGCAATGCCCTATGAATCATGACATTTTGTATGTGGCCTTTGAGAACAGGCACTCTTCCCAGCCCCATCTGAGCACCAAGCAGAGTTACCTCTATTCTTTCAGGATTGTTCTTTCCCTGGCCCTGGGAAGTTCCTTCATACACTGGTGCTGATCTGTACTCAGCTGAACATTCTTGAGGGGCTTTCTGAAGATCTCTGGGAATTCTCTGCTCAGCTTTCTCCTCTCTCGTATTCTGTCCTGCAAACTATAGCCACTCTGGCCTCCCCACACTGTCTGCTCCATCTTCTTAAGTGGAGTCAGCCAGCTTTTGCCTGGGTTCTCCAGCTTGAAAACTCAAGGCAGTATGCTGAGATAATTATATGACTTATCTGTTGCTTGTTTTTCAAGGATTATTGTCCTTTATTGGAAACTATTGTGTATGTATACATACATACATGTTTACATTTATCACTCCCATTTTATATTTCCTTTGTTTGTTTGTTATTTCAGGGAGTAGTAGAAACCCAGTCCATCTTGGTCAGAAGCAGATGTCTTCTCACATTTAAATACTCTGTAAGTATGAATTACCAATTAAATTGGTAGTCTTAAAGATTTTCTGTTATCCGTTTGTTAGAGTAACTCTCTAAAGATCACTTCCTGATAATATCATCAGCTGTTCTGCCTTTTACGTTAAGATGAAAAGTGAAAACATTAAATCTCTCTAGGTACGCATCAAGAGATATTTTCACTACCCCTTATATTCAAGCTGTCCTCTTTAAATATTAAATATATTTTTATATTTTACTGCCCACAGCACATGCTACCTTAGGAAGGGTTACTTATAGAATTATTTTTAGTAGCTCTACTTTATTCAAAAGAGAGGAAAGGCATTTCCCCAAGGAATATTTATAAATATGTTCTCTAAGCCAGGGCAGTAATAATTCCAAAGCTTCTGGCTCAGTGTGTAAATCAAATATGAAAATCCATAAGAACTTTTGAGACCTTTTGCTGTGGGCCTTAATTCAAGCTTTTCAATAAAGCTGGATTTAACCAACTAGCACTTAGGTTTAATTCAATTAAACAAGTGTATATTGAGGATCATTTTGTGCAAAGTCCCAAAGTACCATGAGGAGGAGCAGACAGAGCCAGTCCTTTAAGTGCTGACATGATTACTGTAGGGACATATTCTTTAGGTAAACTTCTATACAAATCAACACAGGAAATGCCATTAGTGGTGGTCCCAATAAACTCGCACCAAGGATCCAATGAGCTCTCATGAAGAAATGTAAAATTTGAAACATGCCTTACAGAGTTTCCACTGGAAATAATAGGACAAGGCTGTTGAGAGAGTGGGATCAAAATCATTAAAGACACAAATGAAAAATTAAGCACATATTTAATAAATTCAGATTGGCTAGGGTGAGCCATGCATGTGTACATGCATGAGAGTAAACTGAAAAACTGGGAGCTGGATCCTCTTTGTTGAAGGCCTTTGTTAACAAGCAGAGAAGTTTCTGCCTGATGACGATAAGGTGCTTCTGAAAGGTTTTGAACTTGAGAATAACTGTCAGCAAAATAAATAATATACAATGATGTACATAAAATAATGAATTAGGGAATTGGGGCATTAATAGAAGAGATAATCAGAAAACAGAAAATTTAGAACAAAGCAAAAATGTTTTACAGAATATTTTTAATAATATGCTGCTTTCTAAAATGTTTTATTTATTTTGAGAGAAAGGGGGGGGTGGCGGGGGGAGTGGGGAGGAGAGAGGGAAAGAACGAATCCCAAGCAGTCTCCACACTGTCAGTGCAGAGCCCAACATGGGACTTGATCCCATGTGCTGTGAGATCATGACCTGAGCTGAAATCAAGAGTTCCAAGCTCAAATGACTGAGCCACCCAGGTGCCCCCATAACATGATGCTTTTAAAAGATAAATAAAATTCTGAAGTGGAAGAAACAACATCAGCCCAGAAAGGAGATTCAAAGGAAGAGTAAGAGTGGAAACTCATCTCTAAAAATTCTTCATTACAGAAAGTGGAGGTGAATTTTTAGAAAAGAAAATATAAATGCCTAACAAATTTGAAAAATGCTCAATTTCAGAAATAAATTAAAACAATAAATTCCACTTTCACTTTTAAAATTATCAAATGTCAAAAAATGGCAAGATCTAAAATGGTTAAAGATGCCCTTAGGCACTACATACCATGAGGCTTAAATTGTTTAAATCCTTGTCCTCATAATTTCCCCTTCAATGACTCTATCCTAATGAGATAGAAATTCAGAAAATAAGTTATGTGCAAAGACAGTAAACACATTATTGCTTGCATTCTTAAAGCAGTAAAAATAATTTTAGTTGCTCAAGCAAAGGAAAATAATACTTTGAACCATGAAGGAGGTCATGTTTAACCCTTACGCCTACACCTCAGGAAGTTATCTACCCAGCCCCATCCATCTAACCATATTTCAGTAAATTATAATCTATACCACTCTTATATTATCATGGAAGGGCATTCCTTTCCCACAAGACTACATGATATGAAACATAATGACTTCCTGACACCACAGATCACAGCACAAACACATGTATAAGAAATACAGAAGGGAAAATGATGTAAAAAATAAATGAATATAAAATGAATATAAAATTACAATTTTAAGGAATTTTTTTTATAAAACCCTGCAACTTAAGACCTACTAATGTTATTTAGACATTCTTCTTCTTTAAAAAACGATGGGAACATAAAAGTAAATTAAATATGATCTTCACCTTCAAAGAGCACACTGCCTAGTGAAAGCACAAAAAAGTATCTGTGAAAATATAATTGAATAGGTCAACCTCATTGGACTCTACTCAAATGGTCTCTGATCTACAAAATATCAAAAAACATTTTAAGCAACTTTAAATGAATAATTTTCATATGCTATTAAAAAAATCAGTTACTTATAGCTTAGAACTAAAATTAGTACATAACTCAACGTTATTGCTAGTTACATTGCTAGTTTATTGTGTGGGGGGGGGGACTTATTTACAAGTGATTTTAAGTCTAGTTCTCAATATAAATTGGTAAAGAAAAAATGATTTTTTTCTTTTAGAATACTATTTTTCTTTAGAATACAACAGATGGAATTTTGAATTTATTCAAGATTTACAGTATCCTATTTGTAGGATCCCTATGAGCATATCTATAATTGAAATTGCAATCTTAGGAAATATGTTTTAGAAGTGGTGTTTTAATTTATTGGCAGGCTAATAATCTTTAAAAAGGTGGACTAATTTGCTTTTCCCTGTCACAGATAGACTGTTTTAAAAAGCAGAATTTACTGATAGACTTATTGCTTTAGTTGATACCAAAACAAGTTTTGGTATTTGTTTAGTTGATACCAAAACAAGTTTATAAAGTTAAATTACTATTGCTGGAATAACTGAATGTTGAGATACCTACTACATACAACATCATAAAATTGAAGTGCTTATATTATAAAAGTTTAATACCAACGTTTTGTAGATAAACTATACCATAAAGAGCTAACCAGTTCTTGAATCTCTCTTTGTGTTTCTGAGGCTATATATTAAACAGTAAAAATACTGTTATGTTATCTAGGTTAGTTTAAAAAAATTAATTAATATTGACAGTTGAATTTACTATTTGAAACATCATTCTGATTTACATTCCATACCTAATACTGTCTATACTAGCACAAACAAATAAACAGAAAATTATATATATAAGACTATGGAAACTTTAAAACACTGCTCCTTAATTATGTATCTAAAACTAGAAGTGTTTTTAAGACAGGATTTTAGTTCGAAATCTGCTTTCAAGCCAGGAGATAGTAAATGACTGTTTCAAAGCCACAAAGTTAGGAAGTGCACAAGAAGAATCAAGATTGTTTCTTTATTCCTAGTACAGTATTATTTCCACAACATCATTATATCTCCCAGAATTAAGAAGGAACTTAATTTTAGTTTTTTTCATCAACCGAACATTTTTCATTGTTAAGCTCGATATTTAAAAAATTATCCAGAAGGAAATGCTAATGTTAATACCTTATTACTACTTATTACTCTTGTAATTTCTTATGTTATAAAAATACATCTCTTGTCTAAAAAAATTAAAAAGCAGTGTTTTAAGCAATTTTAAATGTAAAAAGACACATGTGATGATACATTATATGTATATAATATGTACATATTATATGTATTTAAATATATGTATATATATTTAAAGATAACACATTGCGGGTATCCGGGTAGCTCAGTTGATTAAATGTCTGACTCTTGATTTTGGCTCAGGTCATGACCTCACAGTTCATGGGTTTGAGCCCTCTATCGTGCTCTGCGCTGACAGAGCCTGCTTGGGATTCTCTCTCTCTCTCTGCCCCTCCCCTGTTCGCTCTTTTTCTCTTTTTCTGTCTCTCAAAATAAATAAATAAACTTAAAAAATAATAATAAAGCATATGGAAACTTATTCAGTGGAAACTAAGGATAAACACTACTGTAAACATTGACTATGTTTACCAATAGTTACTATATATAGTCAACATTCATAAAATTCAGAGAAGATATTCTCCAATACTGCATTATCTATCATGTCAGCTAATGCTAATAATAATTAGGCACAGGGAAGAAGGCTAGATTAAAAACCTAAATTACAGATGCCATCTGCCAACCAAATTTGGTTTGAGTAGAATATATGAAAATAATTTAAATTTTTTTTAACGTTTATTTATTTTTGAGACAGAGAGAGACAGAGCATGAACGGGGGAGGGGCAGAGAGAGAGGGAGACACAGAATCTGAAACAGGCTCCAGGCTCTGAGCTGTCAGCACAGAGCCCGACGCGGGGCTCGAACTCACGGACCGCGAGATCATGACCTGAGCCGAAGTCAGCCGCTTAACCGACTGAGCCACCCAGGCGCCCCTGTAAGTAATTTTAAAATGATCATCCAGAAAACAGTGAAAGAGATGTAAAGAAGTCTTTTTTTCACAAATGATATTGTCCTAGTTTGGTGTACAACAAATATACCTCATTTCTATGCCTCTAATACAGTTTAATTTATTTTCAAAAACCACCTAATATAATTGTTGAATTTCAGGATTCTATTACTTATTCATAATTTTAAGGATTTTGATATATATTCAATTCATTTTATTTAGTTATTTGGGGATGTTTATTTTGCTATGCTTTATTTATTTTTATAATTTTATTAATATTCTATTCTGGATTAATCATAGTAGTGTATATATGCATACATATACACAAAGAATCTCACTAATTTGGAAACATGTTTAATCCAACAGGTTTTGAATTATCCCGAACATTTATTCTTCCTTCTTACCAAAGAGCCATATAATCCAATAGAAAGCTGGACTAGGTCCTTTCATTGACCCTACAGGAAAAATATTCTTTTGCCCTGAATTAATAATTCCCAGAAATTAGTGATATCAAGTAGTTCTTCCTCTTCTGTAGATATTTGACAGTAGAGATATTCTTTTCTAATGCAAGTATAAAAGTGGGGGGAAAAGCCACTGTGATCTCCAGGGCATCCCAAATTAGTGTGCATATGAATCATCTGGAAATCTTGTTAAAATGCAGATTATGACTCAGTAGGCCTGGCGTGACCCTGAGATTCTGCCTTTCTAATCGTGGTGATTCCACTACTCCATAGGCCACACTGAGGAGCAAGAAGTAAACCAGTTTTCTTCTTTTTTTCTTTAGCCCTTTCCCAACGCATGTGAGTTTCAATAGCCCTAGAAATGTATTTCTGACATTATTTAGTTAGGAATCAGAATGCATTAGAGAAAATAAACAGCTGTCTTCCATCCAGTGTTACAGTTTTACTTTAAATAAACCTGGAATCGAACCATTATACCATATTTCAAGTTATTATCAGTTAAACAGGTTTTCTTGACTGTCTTGCAATTTAAGCACCATTTAAAGCCTTCTTTGGGAATATAAATTCTAAAATCAAAAAAACTGACTTAATAATGAACTTTTAGAACAATGCCCATTTATAAATTTGGAGTCCACTGTATTTTATAAATTCAAACAATAAAAATCCACATGCATCAAGAATATATCACAATGGTCCAGGTAAAATGCTACGATATATGGTAACTATTTAAAAATATAGCCTTGGGGCGCCTGGGTGGCGCAGTCAGTTAAGCGTCCGACTTCAGCCAGGTCACGATCTCGCGGTCCGTGAGTTCGAGCCCCGCGTCGGACTCTGGGCTGGTGGCTCGGAGCCTGGAGCCTGTTTCCGATTATGTGTCTCCCTCTCTCTCTGCCCCTCCCCCGTTCATGATCTGTCTCTCTCTGTCCCAAAAATAAATAAAAAACGTTGAAAAAAAAAGAAATATATAAAAATATAGCCTTGAACTGTATGAAACATAATTTATTTGTATAATGTAGAGAAATTATGGAAAATAACAAAGTTATAAAGTGAAATACTGACAGTTTATAAAATACAATTTGTATAGCAATAGAATATATATCGTGTTTCTAATGCATATTCTTAATGTGTTTACCTTAGTCAAATATATTCATTCATCAAATATTTACTGAATACCTCCAACCTAGACAAAGGGATATAAATAATAAGGCATAGCCCAGAATCTCTAGAATAAGACAGTTTAATAAAAAGCTTAACACATAGTATCAATGCAACATGAGAGATTAGATCAGTATGAGCAATACAGGTGGGAATAGTTCTGCTTCCTAGAGTCAGGGGAGTTTTCATTGTGCAGATAGAACATAAGCAGGATCTTGAAAAACAAGCAGTTTCCTTAATTGAAGGAAACCATATGCAAATATGGAAACCATATTTGCAAAGGCACAGAGACTGGAAAGAGCTTTTAAGTATGAGCAAACAAGTCAGTGAGATACCATCCCTGGGCACGTGAGGCAGGCTATGCTGGAGGAGAAGGCAAGAAAGGTGGATTATACCAAAATTAGGAGAGATCTCCCCCAGGTCAGGGAGCTGAGAATCCACACTCTAGTCTGGACCATTAGTCTTCACACTAGGCAGTGTACCTCCTGTATTACACAAAGACTTTCCAAGGGCACACAAACAAAATAATCAAAGCCATATATACTCTTTCCTAAAAGTGATCTGAGACTAAATAAAGTTCGTAATAGTTTTTCTACTCTTTTCCCCCTATTCTAAAAGAAAGGTATCCACCTAGATCTTAATGGAGTGCATTGCCCTAAGGAGTAAAGCTTTCCCTGAATCAAACAGAGGTGACAGTTGATATAATTCTTTGTTGAGAAAGTACCTCTAATATTGCATAATAAAACTGGTAGAAAATCATATGCTTTTCATTTCTTTGCTTTCAAAATATTAAAAGGTAACCTAACTGTGTTGTCACATGATAGATCATTAAAAATAATATTTGGTAGTAGATTACCATATGATTTTTGGCATGTAATTCTAAGACTCTATACAATCCCAAATTGAAGGATATTGCTAAGAAAAAGAAAACAAAATACTTCTATTTCCATCTAATCTTGTAATAAATTTTCTCAGTATTTCTATATACAAAAAAAAGATCTTACATGCTGAGTAATTTACCCGTGACTATATGAAATAATTGATAAAATCTTTATAAATCCCTAAAAGATACAATTGCAATATTGCAATAATATTAAGTAATTATTAATGACATACTTTAAAGCTTGAGCACTTCTTCCCTGGTAATTAAGAGCACTAAATGTTTATTGGATCAGATATAATTTTCAGAAATACAATTCTAGAGACAAGGATCAAATGGAGAAGTGGAAAATAGCTAGAATATTCTTGCAATAACTCAGGTCAATTTTATACAGGCTTTTTATTATGGAATTAAATAATAGTTCATTGAATTAAATAAATTGCTGGACTATCTTATTTATTCTAGTAATCTACTTTTTTTCCCTGATCTGATCAATCTTATGACAGAAAGATTGGGACTGTTTTCACAAACAGTCAGATAAAAGTACATTAGTAAAAACATTTTAACTCAGTAAGGACTTTTTGGTCATTAAAAGGATCCAAATACTTCCTTTAAAAAGAGTGAGAGTCCAGTTGATTTGGTTTTTTTTCTTCCTTTCCCCCTTCCATTTGTTGATTACATGATATTCAGATTTCTAAGTCAATGCACATAGTTTTCCTTTTGTGAACTTGTCTTAATAAAATGTCTTCTTTTTCCCTTCAAGTTTCAGTGTGGAAAAGATTTCATCAAGTTACTAGTACAGTAAATGGTATAGTAATTTGTCTGTGTAATTTAATATCTACTGATTTACATTTAAATTATCTGATAAATTATTTGCTTTATTATATAGTGTCTATAAAACAGTACTCAGTGGTGGTATAAAACCAGTGGCAATGGGAAACTGGAATAGAGCATATGAAGTATTACTAGCCTGCAACAGGTAATGAGCAGCTAGATTGCTAAAAATTCTAGGCTTGCTAACAATTTGCATATATGACTAATTTAGGAAATATATAGTTGAAGCAATTGCCTACATTTCAAACATTCCTGTGAAAGTCAATAAAAAATTACTTATTGGGGTTTGTTCCACAATGCCTGCTTTATTACTGTGTGGTTTGTGAAGAAACTTTTCGAAACAAGTTGTCAGTCATGATATAAATTCAGCTCCATTTGAAAAAAGTTATCCTCAAATGATTGTAAACTTGGAGAGACTAATTGAGTAAATCAAAAATCTGCAGCTGAAAAATGCATGACTGAGAATATTACCATAAGTTATATGTATTGACATAAATTAGTATTTTTTTGGCATGGCAGAATTGCTAGGCATTATTTAATTCAAGTAAAAGAGGGAACGTAGATCTCCTACTAGTAAACTTTCACATACAAAATGACAATAACTCTATAGAAGATGAATGCCATACTGATTTTCTGCTGGATACTGTTCCAGTTACTCTCTCAGTAATCTCAGGTGCTCCATAAATATTGGTTAACTTGAATTTTCAGTGAAGTTACACACCACATGTAGTTGTCTGCCAGACACCCTCACTCTTTTGGCTGATACCACTGATGAAAATCAGGACCATGTATTATACCAGTTGGGTTTTATATAGTGCATCCATAGAAAGAGCCCCCCCACCTTAATTGAAATTAACTAGAAAAATATCTAATTAACTAGAAGAATGTTCAAGTTCATGTGCCCTAAATCCTGACCAGTAAACCAGATTAACCTCCTAAAGCTCCTAACTCAATTATTAACAAACTGCTGCAAGAAGATAATTACCGTAAGTATTTAAATAATACTCCCAACTTTAAGTGCTTTCATATCTCTTCTTTCATATACTCAGAGGTTTTTAGAGCACAAAAAGACACGTACCTTCCTCTCTCCAATCATAAAAGAATAAAATCAATTTGTAGTCACTGAGGACCTACTCTGTACCTGGCTCTATTAGCTACTAGGAACTCAGTGGCAAGTCATAATTCCTACCATCTTGCCATTTGCATCATAGCCCCCAAAGCAGACAATAATTAAATATTAGTTATTGTAGTCATAGTGATTATTACTACTATAAAAGACTAATGTTGCCATAAGAGTGGATAACAAGGCACTTTGTCTATTTGAGTAATCATGGAAGGTGATCTTTGGGCATTCCTGGAACTAATTAACTGCTATTGATGTCTGATGGATGAGAAGTTGGCATGGCAGAGGGTGGGGATGGAAGAAGGCTGTGCAGGGAGCATTCCAAGTGGAAACTGAGACACCTTGTGATACAATAGTCCTACATTATCAATCCCAGGACCGAAGAGCCATTTCAAAACCATGTAAGAGAATGTATAATTATATTGTAGCCAACATTAGATCTATCAAAGTTGTGCCTGAAAGAACTGGAATAAGATAAAATTTTGTTTTTACAATGAAACAATTGCTTCTCAAAAGTTCTTTTTCCTTGTCATTAATGCTAATGCATCTATGACTATTAATCTGTCTTTGTAAACTGTATATAATTAAGCCTTGCACTCTATCTGGCAGCTGTTATTCACATACAACTTCCACAACTGCAATTTCAATGAAGTCTTTTTTTTATAGTAATTTGTCATTGTTCACTTAATCTCCAATGAAAATGATGTATACAGGAAGAATAAGGATAATCAGCAATCATTATTTTCACCCTTTAAGGTTTGAAAAGAAACTTTTTAAAATGAATGTAAGAATAACCCAGTTATTACAATTGTGAAAATATAATCTTCTTTGAGGCCTGTTTAATACCGATGGAAAGGGGGCTTTCAGGGAATTTCTAACATAGGATTTTGAAAACAGAATTAAGAAATGTTTTAGTAAAAAAGATTTTAAATACTGAGAAATTTTCAGATTTAACAATTATTCTTTATAAAATGTTCTGAAATTCATTTACATGATGTATCAATTTTATGAGAGCAAGATAAACCTGAAGTGAACAAACAAAAACCAAACTTATTTACAATCTGTTTTCTCCAGATAGCTATGTATCACAGAAATATGATTGACAATATCAGAAGTTTCAAGATATTTATTTTATCTATTCTTCTTTCATATACATCTATATAATTACTTATTATACTCATATACAAAATTACTTTTAAAATATCTATACATTGTTAAACTAATTTTTTATAAAGTTTGAGCTTCAATGAATCAGGTATTTTGTTTATATAACACAAAAAGACTGGTTTGACTTGTTTTTTAAATTGATATATATCTTTAAGAGTTTCAAAATTCAATAACCTCACTGATTAATGTGGGATAAACAAAATGCCATCGTGTCTTAATATGTATTATTTAGTGACTCTTTTTTTTTATTATAAAATTTATTGTCAAATTGGTTTCCATACAACACCCAGTGCTCCCCCCAACAGGTGTCCTCCTCAGTGCCCATCACCCACCTTCCCCTCCCTCCCACTCCCCATCAACCCTCAGTTTATTCTCAGTTTTTAAGAGTCTCTTATGGTTTGGCTCTCTCCCTCTCTAACTTTTATTTTTCCTCCCTCCTCCATGGTCTTCTGTTAAGTTTCTCAGGATCCACGTAAGAGTGAAAACATATGGTGTCTGTCTTTCTCTGTAGGACTTATTTATCTCACTTAGCATAACACTCTCCAGTTCCATCCACGTTGCTACAAAAGGCCATATTTCATTCCTTCTCATTGCCATGTAGTATCCCATTGTGTACATAAACCACAATTTCTTTATCCATTCATCAGTTGATGGACATTTAGGCTCTTTCCATGATTTGGCTATTGTTGAAAGTGCTGCTATAAACATTGGGGTACAAGTGCCCCTATGCATCAGCACTCCTGTATCCTTTGGGGAAATTCCTAGCAGTGCTATTGCTGGGTCCTAGGGTAGATCTATTTTTAATTTTTTGAGGAACCTCCACACTGTTTTCCAGAGCAGCTGCACCAGTTTGCATGCCCACCAACAGTGCAAGAGGGTTCCCGTTTCTCCACATCCTCTCCAGCATCTATAGTCTCCTGATTTGTTCATTTTAGCCACTCTGGCGTGAGGTGATATCTGAGTGTGGTTTTGATTTGTATTTCCCTGATGAGGAGCAACGTTGAGCATCTTTTCATGTGCCTGTTGGCCATCTGGATGTCTTCTTTAGAGAAGTGTCTCTTCATGTTTTCTGCCCATTTCTTCACTGGATTATTTGTTTTTTGGGTGTGGAGTTTGGTGAGCTCTTTATAGATTTTGGCTACTAGCCCTTTGTCTGATATGTCATTTGCAAATATCTTTTCCCATTCCGTTGGTTGCCTTTTAGTTTTGTTGATTGTTTCCTTTGCTGTACAGAAGTTTTTTTTATCTTCATGAGGTCCCAATAGTTCATTTTTGCTTTTACTTCCCTTGCCTTTGGGGATGTGTCAAGTAAGAAATTGCTGCCCATGAGGTCAGAGAGGTTTTTTCCTGCTTTCTCCTCTAGGGTTTTGATGGTTTCCTGTCTCACATTCAGGTCCTTTATCCATTTTGAGTTTGTTTTTGTGAATGGTGTAAGAAAGTGGTCTAGTTTCATCCTTCTGCATGTTGCTGTCCAGTTCTCCCAGCACCATTTGTTAAACAGACTGTCTTTTTTCCATCGGATATTCTTTCCTGCTTTGTCAAAGGTGAGTTGGCCATACTTTTGTGGGTCCAATTCTGGAGTCTCTATTCTCTTCCATTGGTCTATGTGTCTGTTTTTGTGCCAATACCATGCTGTCTTGATGATACAGCTTTGTAGTAGAAGCTAAAGGCTGGGATTGTGATGCCTCCCTCTTTGGTCTTCTTCAATATTACTTTGGCTATTCAGGGTCTTTTGTGGTTCCATACAAATTTTAGGATTGCTTGTTCTAGCTTCGAGAAGAATGCTGATGCAATTTTGATTGGGATTGCATTGAATGTGTAGATAGCTTTAGGTAGTATTGACAGTTTAACAATATTTATTCTTCCAGTCTATGAGCACTGAATGGTTTTCCATTTCTTTATATCTTCTTCAATTTCCTTCATCAGCTTTCTATAGTTTTCAGCATACAGATCTTTTACATCTTTGGTTAGATTTATTCCTAGGTATTTTATGCTTCTTGGTGCAATTGTGAATGGGATCAGTTTCTTTATTTGTCTTTCTGTTGCTTCATTATTAGTGTATAAGAATGCAACTGATTTCTGTACATTGATTTTGTATCCTGCGACTTTGCTGAATTCATGTATCAGTTCTAGCAGACTTTTGGTGGAGTCTGTCGGGTTTTCCATGTATAATATCATGTCATCTGCAAAAAGTGAAAGCTTGTGGGGTGCCTGGGTGACTCATCAGTTAAGCGTCCGACTTCAGCTCAGGTCATGATCACACAGCTTGGGAGTTCAAGACCCGTGTCAGGCTCTGTGCTGACAGCTCAGAGCCTGGAGCCTGCTTTGGATTCAGTGTCTCCCTCTCTCTTTGCCCCTAACCCACTTGCATTCTGTCTCCATCTCTCTGAAAAATAAATAAACATTAAAAAAAAGTGAAAGCTTGACTTCATCTTTGCCAATTTTGATGCCTTTGATTTCCTTTTGTTGTCTGATTGCTGATGCTAGAACTTCCAACACTATGTTAAACAACAGTGGTGAGAGTGGACATCCCTGTCATGTTTCTGATCTCAGGGGGAAGCTCTCAGTTCTTCCCCATTGAGGATGATATTAGCTGTGGGTTTTTCATTAATGGCTTTTATGATGTTTAAGTATGTTCCTTCTATCTCAACTCTCTTGAGGGTTTTATTAAGAAAGGATGCTGAATTTTGTCCAATGCCTTTTCTGCATCAATTGACAGGATCATATGGTTCTTTTCTTTTCTTTTATTAATGTGATGTATCACATTGATTGACTTGCGAATGTTGAACCAGCCCTGCAGCCCAGGAATGAATCCCACTTGATCATGGTGAATAATTCTTTATACATGCTGTTGAATTCGATTTGGTGGTATCTTATTGAGAATTTTTATATCCATATTCATCAGGGATATTGGCCTACAGGTTTTTTTTTTTTGTTGTTTTGTTTTGTTTTGTTTTGTTTTGTTTTGTTTTTTGCTTGGTCTCTGTCTGGTTTAGGAATCAAATTAATGCTGGCTTCATAGAATGAGTCTGGAAGTTTTCCTTCCCTTTCTATTTTTTGGAACAGCTTGAGAAAGATAGGTACTATCTCCGCTTTAAATGTCTGGTAGAATTCCCCAGGGAAGCCATCTGGTCCTGGACTCTCATTTGTTGGGAGATTTTTGATAACTGATTCAATTTCTTCACTAGTTATGGGTCTGTTCAAGTTTTCTATTTCTTCCTGTTTGAGTTTTGGAAGTGTGTGGGTGCTTAGGAATTTGTCCATTTCTTCCAGGTTGTCCAGTTTGTTGGCATATAAGTTTTCATAGTATTCCCTGATAATTGCTTGTATTTCTGAGGGACTGGTTGTAATCAATCCATTTTCATTCATGATTTTATCTATTTGGGTCCTCTCCCTTTTCTTTTTGAGAAGCCTGACAGAGGTTTATCAATTTTGTTTATGTTTTCAAAAAACCAACTCTTGGTTTCATTGATCTGCTCTACAGCTTTTTTAGATTCTATATTGTTTATTTCTGCTCTGATCTTTATAACTTCTCTTCTTCTGCTGGGTTTGGGGTATCTTTGCTGTTCTGCTTCTAGTTCTTTTAGGTGTGCTGTTAAATTTTGTATTTGGGATTTTTTTGTTTCTTGAGCTAGGCCTGGATTGCAATGTATTTTCCTCTCAGGACTGCCTTCGCTGCATCCCAAAGTGTTTGGATTGTTGTATTTTCATTTTCATTTTTTTCCATATATTTTTAATTTCTTCTCTAATTACCTGGTTGACACATTGATTCTTTAGTACGGTGTTCTTTAACCTCCATGCTTTTGGAGGTTTTCCAGACCTTTTCCTGTGGTTAATTTCAAGTTTCATAGCATTGTGGTCTGAAAGTATGCATGGTATGATCTCAATTATTTTATACTTATTAGGGCTGTTTTGTGACCCAGTATGTGATCTAAATTGGAGAATGTTCCATGTGCACTCAAGGAGAAAGTATATTCTGTTGCTTTGGGATGCAGAGTTCTAAATATATCTGTCAAGTCCATCTGATCCAATGTATCATTCAGGGCCCTTGTTTCTTTATTGATCCTGTGTCTAGATGATCTATCCATTGTTGTAAGTGGGGAATTAAAGTTCCCTGCAATTACCACATTCTTATCAATAAGGTTGCTTATGTTTGTGATTGTTTTATATATTTGGGGGCTCCCGTATTTGGCACATAGACATTTATAATTGTTAGCTCTTCCTCATGGATAGACCTTATAATTGTTATATAATGCCATTCTTCATCTCTTGTTACAGCCTTTAACATAAAGTCTAGTTTGTCTGACATAAGTATGGCTACTCTAGCTTTCTTTTGACTTCCAGTAGCAAGATAGATAGTTCTCCATCCCATCACTTTCTATCTGAATGTGTCCTCAGGTCTAAAATGAGTCTCTTGTAGACAGCAAATAGATGGGTCTTGTTTTTTTTTTAATCCATTCTTATACCGTATGTCTTTTGGTTGGAGCATTTAGTCCATTTACATTCAGTGTTATTATTGAAAGATATGGGTTTGGAGTCATTGTGATGTCTGTAGGTTTCATGCTTGTAGTGATGTCTCTGGTACTTTGTGGTCCTTGCAAAGTAAGGACACAGAACCCCCTTAGAGTCTCTTGTAGAGCTGGTTTAGTGGTGATGAATTCCTTCAGTTTTTGTTTGTTTGGGAAGACCTTTATCTCTCCTTCTATTCTGAATGACAGATTTGCTGGATAAAGGATTCTCAGCTGCATATTTTTTCTGTTCATCACATTGAAGATTTCCTGCCATTCCTTTCTGGCCTGCCAAGTTTCAGTAGATCGGTCTTCCACTACTCTTATATATCTACCTTTGTAAGTTAGAGCCTGTTTATCCCTTGCTTCTTTCAGAATTTTCTCTTTATCCTTGTATATTGCCATTTTCACTATGATATGTCGTGCAGAAGATTGATTCAAGTTACGTCTGAAGGGAGTTCTCTGTGCCTCTTGCATTTCAATGCCTTTTTCCTTCCCCAGATCAGAGAAGTTGATTTGTTCAAGTACACCTTCAGCCCCTTTCTCTCTCTCTCTTCTTCTTCTGGAATTCCTATGATATGGATATTGTTCTGTTTGATTGCATCACTTAGTTCTCTATTTAGTGACTCTTAACATGCATGTAGTGCTAAAGCTGCAGGTGTGCGGTTATCTTGCTCTCTAGGTTTTTCCATTTGATCTATTATTGACACAGGAGGCATTAGGTGCTGAGTATATGGTGACCAGGCCTGCCTCCTCAGATCTCAAGTTCACTCAAATGGTCTGCTTAAATAGGTACACAAAGAAATATATAAAAAGAAATTATAAATAGGGTGAATGTATCACCTGTGTTTGTCAGGATTTTCCCAGGTTATACCAATTATTCCAAGAAATATGACTAATAGCCCACCTTTTACTTCCAAATTATAAAACTAGGTGACCAGACAACCACATCCAACCTAAAAAAAAAAAAAGATAAAAGGAAGGAAACCAAAAGATCTGGGCCCCCCCATTAAAGACAGATTTTCATATTAAACAAACAAAAGACCCACTTTATGTTGCTTATAAGGAACTTAGTTCAAATATAACCATAAAAGAGGCAAAAAGTAAAATGATAGAAAATGGCATATGATGCTAACACTAGTTTTTATAATTAGGACTGACTGCATGTATATTAGACAAATTTTATTTTATAACAAAAATGCAGGAATTTCATTTCATAATGATAGGCAAGTTATTCAAATGGCTTACTCCTAAATTTATGTACCTAATAACAGAGCTACCAAAATACATGAAAGAAAAACATGATAGAACAAGAAGAAATAGACAAATCCACCAATAAGTCATATATTTTAATAACCTATCTCAGGGCACCTGGGTGGCTCAAGTCAGTTATGCGACCAACTCTTTTTTTTTTAACATTTTATTTATTTTTGAGAGAGACAGAGACAGAGTGTGAGTGGGGGAGGGGCAGAGAGAGGGAGTCACAGAATCTGAAGCAGGCTTCAGGGTCCCAGCTTTCAGCACAGAGCCCAATGCGGGGCTCAAACTCATGAACCTTGAGATCATGACCTGAGCTGAAGTCAGATGCTTAACCAACAGAGCCACCCAGACTCCCCAGGTTATGCAACCAACTCTTAATTTCGGCTCAGGTCATGGTCTTGCAGTCTGTGAGTTTGAGTCCCATCAGGCTTTGTGCTGGCAGTGTGGAGCCTGCTTAAGATTCTCTCTTTCTTCCTCTCTTTCTGCTCCTTCTTGCCCACCCACCATCTCTTTCTGTCTCGAAATAAATAAACTTTGAATTTTTAAAAAAAATTTAATAAAAAATAGCCTATCTCAATAATTGATAGCACAAGTACAAAATTAGTAAGAATACAAAGACTTGAACAATATTACCAATCAAGTTCACCTAATTTCTAGAAAACTCCACCCAGCAGCAGCAGAATGCACATTCTTTGCAAATATACACAGAAATATATTCTGGTCCATACACAAGCCACACAAATTAAAAAGGATTTGAGTCCTATAATGTATATTATCTGAATGCAATGGAATTAAATTAGAATTCAGTAATAGAGGGGCTCCTGGGTGTTTCAGAAAGTTATGCTTCCGTCTCTTGATTCAGCTCAGGTTGTGATCTCCCAGTTCATAAGATTGAACCTTATCATAGGGCTCCACACTCAGCGTGTAGCCTGCCTAAGATTCTTTCTCTCCCTCTATCTATCTGCCCCTACCCTGCTCACATACAAACTAGAAAAAAAAAAAAAAAGAATTCAGTAATAGAAATATATCAGGAAAATCCCCAAACATTTGGAAACCAAATAACACACTTCTAAATAACACTTGGGCCAAAGAAGAAATCTAATGAGAAATTATAAATTTTGATCTTAATGAAACTGAAAAGGAAAACATAACACATTGATCTATAATTGCATTGATCAATGCAATCACAATCAGAATCCCAGTAGGGTTTGCTTGTTTCTTTGTTTGCTTTTGTTTTGGGGTTTTTTTTTTTAAGAAATTGAGAAGCTGATTCTAAAATTGATATAGAAATATAAAGGACTTGGAATACCCAAAACAAATTTGAACAGTAACAAAGTTGGAAGACTATATACTATGTGATTTCAAGACTTATAAAGTTACCGTAATCCTCAATGTCATATTGACATAGACATAGACAAATAGATCAACAGAATAGAATAAATTTCAAGCACCATCCCACACATATATAGACAGTTGATTTTTGTCAAATATGCAAAGGCAACTCAATGAAGAAAGGATAGTCTTTCCAACAAATGATGCAGGAACAGTTGGTTACCCATGAAAAAATATAGACTTCGTGTTAAATTCTTAACAGATACATACATACACACACACACACACACACACACACACACACACACACATACACACACACACACACACACACAGATGCAAGTAGGGAAAGGATAGGAACTTTATGTTTACTTTTTTTCTTACTGGAAGAGATGGAAATAAAGGCCTTATTAAAGGTTACTTTTAAGAGCTCTGAAGGAAAAATCTTTCATTATGGCATTTGTAGACTTGGGGTTAAGACACTATGAGGTTAAGTTACTATGATTCAGTGTCTAAAAGAAACAGTCAAGGTGGATCTCCAAGACTCTCAACATCTCTCCAACCGGAAGGAGAAACTTATATATTTTACACATTAGCCATTTATTTAAGATTCCATTTAATGAAAAGTTTCTGCTATTAAAAAAGTATTGGAAATCACTTCTTTATTTGATCATAACAATGCAAATTATCAATAAATTTGAAACCAAAATTTTTCTGCTTGTTGTCTAGATTGTGTGTAGAGGTGTGCATGCATGTATGCTCACACACACACACACACACACACCTCTTCCTGTGTTACTGATAATGCTGGAAAACTACTCATTTGCAAATAGGTACATCTATCTGGAAACGATGACAATTATAGTTTCCCTTATTTTGCCGCACTTGAAATCATTGTCACTATTAAATACTGTTTAATTTAACAGGATATCTATATATAACTATAGCAAGGTGATTTAACTAAATATACTTATTGGGCATTTTTCCAAAAGCTTGAACACAGACAAAACTTCATGCTTTCTTCCATATTATTCTGTCTCTCCAGGGGTATAAAATCTCAAAATTTTATGCATATAAGCTCTGCTTATATTGTGGACTACACTTTTAGAACTTGAACTGTCAAACACATACTTTGCAAGCTTCTTTCTCTCTTGTTGTCATTTTGTTCTCACTTATTTGTTAAGTGTTTACTTAATGGGAAAAAGATTCTAAACACTATATAGTATATTCTTTCTGGATTATAACAACATTTCTCTGAGGATTAGGTACAGCACTCTGATTTGATAGCCCTGAAAATAATTTAAAAAGTTATTCCTACCTGTATTACCAAAGCTTCTTTCCAAAATTGAAACTGGAACTTTCCTATCACAAAGCACTTTACTTTTGTCTTTTATTGAACAAACAATTTTCTGTATCAAATGTGGATACTGAATGAAGGCACGATATTAAAACGAGGTAAAGGGGGATTTAACATTCACAAAATGTAGGTATCTCCCAAATTCCTAATTTTAATTAATTAATTCCTAATAGCCACACAAGCCATACATCAGTTAAATCTGGCAGTATTAGAGCATCAAAATATCAAAATAATTCAAAGTGTACAGATAACTGCATAACACATAAGACTATGAGCTACTTGAGGGCAGGGATATTAAACTCTTCTCTTAAATCCAGCAATTTGGCCCAATGCCAAGTACAAAGCATATAACGCACTAATAGATCTGTGGGTTATATTCCTAAATAAGAATCCAGTTTTTCATTTTGATTTACCAGGCAAACATGTATATGAATTCCCATAACACATGAAAATAAAATTTTCTAAAATATTAATGTTAAAATAAAAATGTGTTAAATAGTGAATCTTTGAATGAGATCATCTCATAACTTATTGGATATGAAGTCAGATATCTTCATAAGAGAAAATAATGTATCCGCTAACACTGCAAGAATACAAATGATGGAGGAAATTAATACTACAGCAGCTCTCACATTATTACTACCCAAGTTATGTCGAGTTTGAACTCCATTAGCACCCTTGCAGTTTATTGTTATTTATAAACCTAGTGACCTCTGTACTTCTAATACATAAATATTTTTATTTTTTCTTTTTAAGGCTAGAGCATTTTGTTAAAAAAAAAAAAAAAGCCACAAAATGAAACAGGTCATTTATTTAAAGCATATGTTCTATTTCTGAGGTAAAACAAATCGGGCTTTTCATACAGACATGGTGAGATAACTAATAGTCTTAGCATGCAACAGAATAATTGAAGGGTATTGAGTGGAATGAAACAAAATGTTTCCTTCACGCAATATTACATAATGCATTGCTGAGGTAACCTTTGGCTTGTAGATTTGCTTTCTGGACTACAGAACAAAGTGCATTAGTGCCACCTCCTGGTAAGTATAATGATCCTGAAGAGGAGGCTTAACTTTCAAGAAAGCCCCATACTTAATACGTAGTCTGTGTTTACTAAAATAGTAAGTGGAGAGGAGAGGAGAAGCCGATAGACTTCCCCTCCAGTGGAAATAATTATTTCTTAACTACAGTAAATGGGAGGATTAGATTTTTCACCTATGTAAAGCTGTTATTTTTCTTACTTTTTAGTACCTTCCCTCAATTTACATAATGAATGATGTTGCTTTAATTTTAAAAATGTGTGCTAAATTTACAGGGATATGTGTGAGTTGTCTCATATTATGATGCTAACTTCCAGGCTGAAGCCAGTAGGATACATGCCTCATGAAAGCCAATGTAATCTCTTAACCAATGTAATTTGTAAAAAGATTTAAGATTGGAGGGAAAGGTATTAGAATCCTGTACTGAGGGTCTCATTTTCCCATATGTAAGTTTTCTGTACTTATTTTCAAAAGTGTTTTCCAATGACAAAAGCTTCAGAAGCTTAGTTTTGTGTGTACACTTTCTATTAGAAAGTTCATTATTATGAGTTCTGCCATCCCTTATGCCCAAATTTAACTCATTTCTTCACATTTGTAATTCAATGGAAATATTGTATAGAAATGCATTGTATCCTTTTATCCATTTAAGTTGTGGGTGGTTTTTACTGCTCTGCCATGAAATTACTAATATTTTATATCCTTTCTCAAGAAATAATGCCAAACTGGATACTCATTAAAATATTGCTGCCTAAGTAATTAATTAGAGATCGCTGAAATTTAGTAAGTCAAGGACTAAAAATCTTCAGTGAATATAAGGTCCATGAAGGCAAAAAGTTTTTTTCTATTTGGTTCAAGGATGTATTCTCAGGACCTAAAACAATATATAGTAGGTATTGGGTGTATATTTATTGATTTTCTTAATGAAAGAGTTAATGGGGTATAGGAATTCATTAATATAAAATAAAAATTAGCATAAAACTAAATCTGGAGGTTTTATTTGAACCTCTTGTTATTTCTTATGTCTCAGAGATCTCAACTTGAATGTACACACACACAAATACATACTAACACACAGTACATAAACTACACTAATTACATATAAACTTTTAATATAAAGTCTGTATTTGGCCCTCTTCTCTGTCTGCCCACTTCTGTTTAGCAATTTTATTTATTCTCAACGTTTCAATTAGCTCCTCTATGTGGATGACTCTAAAATATTTACATAGTCATATCCTCCCCTCTATGCTCAATGAGAGCATAGAACTTTCTGCTAAATATACCTGTACACATACCTAGTATATCTGCTACATAAACCTGTTCTGTAAACACTTCAATCTAATAATAATATTCAAACCTGAACAAAGACCCCATAAATATATTTGTTGTCTATTCCATATTTCTGTTAATATCAGACCATCCTCCCAGCAATTCAGGTAAACCTAGTCATTCCTAGTAAACCTCCTACGTGTCTCCCACATCAAATATGCACACACTTGTGCACACACACACTCACACACCCCTTTCCACATTTAGTGTCATATGCACAGTTGAAACCCTGATTAATTCTTACCTCGCCACAGTCAGTAATCAGCCTCATGGCTTAGAAGCCTCTAGTCTCCCTTCACTGCATAGCTTCCTAATTCTTGCTGTCATTTCAATCATCCTAGAGCAGCATTACCTCAAAGCATCTCGGGCAAAACACTGACTCAATATGTTAAGAGAATAAAGTCTCTGACCAAATAAGTTGGGGAAAAACTAGATTTTTTTAAGAAGTAAAATTGATATATTTACTTTACAGCCTGAAATATACTAATGAGAATGTGAGTTTCCAACGGGAAAATACTGTGCAGGTTTCCCCTCTGTTACTTGGAATTTTAATTTGTTTATGTGAAACCACCTCTTCAACCATTGTTCTATAACATATGCTTTGGAAAGTACTGCTGTAGAGCATCATCATGATAACTTCTCTCCTGTGCTCAAAAATGAAATGATAAAGAGAGCACACTCCAGAGCCTGGCTGTTCAGTCACTAGGCCACTAGCCAAGTGTGACTATTTAAATTTAAATTAATCAACATTAAATAAAATTTAAAATCTCAGTCACACTAGCCACATTACAAGGGCTTAGCAGCCACATGGGACTAGTGGCTACCATATTGGATAGTGTTGATCCAGAGTAAGACTAACTGGGCTCAATCGTTAAGCAGCTGTTTAACCAGGGACAAGTTACTTAACTACTCAGGATTTCAATTTTCTCACCTACATACAGAGGAAAAGATAGAATCAAGTCGCAGAGTTGTTATGAGAATTAAATGAGGTAATCCATGGCAAGTGCTCAGAACAGGAACTGGCACATAGTAATAACTTAGTAAAAGTTAAGTAATATTATCCACTAGGATTATTAAAAACCAGCTTCTTGGGGCGCCTGGGTGGCGCAGTCGGTTAAGCGTCCGACTTCAGCCAGGTCACGATCTCGCGGTCCGTGAGTTCGAGCCCCGCATCAGGCTCTGGGCTGATGGCTCAGAGCCTGGAGCCTGTTTCCGATTCTGTGTCTCCCTCTCTCTCTGCCCCTCCCCCGTTCATGCTCTGTCTCTCTCTGTCCCAAAAATAAATAAACGTTGAAAAAAAAAATTAAAAAAAAAAAAAAAAAAAACAGCTTCTTAATCTATTTTGTGGTCTGTCTCCACTTGCCTTTTAGCCTTTATTTCAGTTATTTCTTTATATGCACACTGGCTTCTACTCCATCTCACAGGTCCCCATAAATATCTCATACTTTGCAGTCTCTTTATGTTTGCTGTCCTCTCTGCTTTCCTGAAAATGCTCTCTCCACTTCCTATCATTTTACTACATCCAAATCCTGTTTACTTTTTAAAATCAGGATCAAATTCCACCTTCACCACAAAGCAAGACATAAACTCTCATGGCTCTGATCCCCATAGTTTTCTCTCAGAACCTGTTTTTGGAAAACCAATTGTGTTTAATAGTTATATACATATATGCTTTATTTCTTCTACATAAACTGTCCTATAAATCATGGTATCTCTTATACTCTGTGAAAGTGATTAATAAATATGTTCTAAGTGAATAATATAAAGACCTTAATTTTGTAGTTCAGTCCCACCCCTACTAAATGACATAGACTGCTTACAACTATACCTTCTATGATTATCACAATCTTTATATGGTTTAAAATCCCATTTCAGTAGACATATGAAAATTCATTCACTCAATGAGAAAAAATGAGATCATAATATATTACTGGATCAATGGAGTATTAAAATCGAACAAAGCCATAGGTATTAATATAAATACATATTTTACTTAGAGAAATTTTAAACCTCTATCTGCAAATGATTGGTTTATAGCTAATTTTTTTCTGAAATAGAGATGAAATTAAAAGTAAGATTTTTGCTTGAAAGAAATTATCAATGATATCATTGGATGTCCTTTCTGCCTGCTTTGAATGCTGATGATCAAGTCACAGGAAAAAGAACAAGAACATATCCATCTTGAATGAGCAGGGGATGTGATTTCATGAATGTAAAACACTTTTTCAAAAATGAATGCAATAATTAAAAGTGCTTTCGGACATGAATAAGTCAGATAGCTCAGCAATATTTATAGACATAATCTTTACATTAGACAAGTCAAATGATACACCCAGTGTACCAGCAACTTTTTTTCACTGTTAGGCATAATGAATAAGAATTTTCAAGCTCTCTGAGAACATATTCAACATTTGTCAATAGAAAGAAATTCTTAGTTTCCAAGAGTTTTAAAGCTCTCTTGAGGGCAATGACCCAAACTAGCTTCACTATGATTGACACATAGTAGTAGCTCAATCATTGCTTACAAAGATATTAATAATGATAATTCCTAATGTGGATATATTTCTACTGTTTACAGCAGCTTTTGTTTTATGTTTTCATTACTGGAAAGTTGAACAGTTTAACACCATTTAGAGTTTTCATCAATGGGTGTATTAAATTCAGAAGGGAAATGGGTAAATAAAATTGATTAAAGATGCACTCCGACAAGGTATCATCAAAAAACGTGCATTTATTTGCATTATTAAGGTCAGTAATTTCAAAAACAAATTTATTTGGCAGTACCTCAATGGCACTATTAATCATTTACTCCTTAATGCTAAATAATTTAACCAAAATCCATCCTTCATATTTTCTTCTGTTCTATCAAAACTTACTCTTAAAGGTCAAACTCCAGCTAGTTGTTAGAAGCAAAACAACTGATGTTTGCATGTGTGGGGTTTACCAAGCTTTGCCCTAAACAAAATTGTAAAGTTAAATTGGCACCCTTCAAATTTCCTAATGCTAGTGGTCCTTCCCCATCAGAAACACCAACATCATAGTAAACGCAATCAGGACCTGTGTTCAAATTAAAAATAAAAAGCATCTCATTTTTTGCTGATTACTTCATGTTGGAGTGAGCTAAATTCAAAAGCTTTAGACAAAATACATCTTTAGCTAATTTTAATTATGAGAAATAAAAGAAGAATGATAGTAAATGTTACACATATAAGAAATATTAATTTATGGCTCTTTTAATATAAAAAGAACATATGTTCAGATATTTGTGGTATATTTCAAGCATACAAAAACGTAGAGAGAATAATATAAAACATTTGTTGATGTATCTCACTGCCTTATCGTACCCTAATATTTTTCCATATTTGCTTCAAGTCATTTTAAAATTATCCTTGGGTAACACTCTGTGGTCCTGTTCTAATCACTCCTCCTCCCAAATAAAAAATAGCATAAATATTTTATTTATTATTCCAGTGCATGCTTCCATACTTGATTAATGATCTATATGTAAATGAAAATATGTTTCATTTGTTTTTAAACTTTATATAAATGACTTTATATTTAAGGCATCCTTCTGCAAAGCTCCTTTTTCTATCTATTAATTTTATAAGTATTTGTTTTGTTCATAAAAACCATAGTATTTGTGGATAAATATATATTGCATGGACATACCTCAATTTACATTAATAGTTCTCTAGTTAATGAACATTGAGGTGCTTCTCAGTTTTCAACTACTACAAAATGTTGCATTGATCAATTTTGAACCTAAAGCCTTATTTATAATCACAACATTCCCTCTACAGAAACAGAATGCCTGGTCAATGAATATGCATGTCTTTAACTTTACCAGTATTTACAAGTTGCTCTTCTAAATGTTTACACTAATATGGAGCTCCACTAGTAGTTTATAAAAGCGCTGAATGCTTCATGTTCTCACTAATAATCGTATTGCCATACTTCTTGATGACAATAAAAGGTTATAAATTATAATCTTAATTTTTAATTCACAGTTTCCAGATTGCTAATGAGGTGAAGTATCATTTCATATTTGTGGGTGGGACATTTGTCCTCTGTTATAAATCAAGTCTTACTATTTTGTGATTGAGTTATTGACTTCTCTGATTAAATATGTTCTACATATTAATCCTAATTGGTTATATTATTTTCAAAAACACACATTCAACCTTCCCTTTGTCTTTTCACTTTTTAATAGATTTTTTAATGTAACAGTTTTTAATTGTAATATTGCTAAATCAGTCTTGAAGATATGAGCTATTTGTGTCTTCTTTAAAATATCCTTAACTTACTTTAAATGTATAAACAATATTCTGCTATATTGTTCTCTAATAGTTTATAAGTAAACTACAGGTCTTTATTCTTCCTAAAATTTATCTTGGTATATATTGTATGGTGTTAAATATTTATCAGAGCCCAGATAAGAGAGATATTTGCCCCAAAATGGCTTTGCTTTTCTCCAAAACCCTTCAGGCCTACATGTTCTACATGGTCTTATTTATGTGCCCGAACATGGCAAAGGAGGATGTATATCAGAATATCTGACCTGGCTTTTCACTTTACACACATGCCCTTTTCCCTCACCCCAATACCAGTTCATAATCAGTGATTCCCATGAGAGATGTTGTGTATGGGAGACTGTCCTACCTGTGAAGGATAGTATTGAGAAAGAAAAAGCTAAAAATCAATGCTTAAAGAGACTGACTTTCTAGCCTGCAGTATTCCCTTGTAATTTGACTGGAAATAATATTAAATGAAAGACTGTATTCATCATAATTGGGTAAGGACAATAGTAGAACATGGGAAAAAGAGAAACTCAGAGGTAAATGCTGATAATGTTAACTCATAGAAAAGTGTCCCCTGACATGGTAAGTATCCTGTAGGCTGTCAGGGATACCTATCATGGCCATTAGATGTTGCCATTAAACACTTGAATCTTACAGATAATATCCTTGTTCTTATTCCATTGACTCTGGGATTAGTGAAGGCACCATGCATCATGCTCACTGGGGATGAATGTCCTGGTATGATTAACACAAATATCCAATCCACTTCCACATTTTTACTGTAACTAAACTGAAATCTTGATTTTTCTACATTAGGTTCTTCTGAGATTTAATAATATGTCAGCTTCCTTAAATACACTTCATTCTCAGAACACTTACGAGATAGGGCTTCTGCCCCCTCAGTACCTGAGAATTTGTGTCTGATCCGTGAAGACTTCACAAGGTGAACACAACTACATGGATTGAAGGGCTGAGGAGCCAGGCTTCTCCAGGCAACACACGCTCAGCCTCTACACAGGTGTTTTTCCTATGGTTTTGTGGTGTGTTCCCTTCAGTCTGTAGTGGCCTTTGTCCAACTAACCACAAACCCAGCCTGTCCTTCAAGACACAGTTTAAAGATAAAGCTTTTAAAAAATGGTTCCTCGGGGCGCCTGGGTGGCGCAGTCGGTTGAGTGTCCGACTTCAACCAGGTCACGATCTCGCGGTCCGTGAGTTCGAGCCCCGCATCGGGCTCTGGGCTGATGGCTCAGAGCCTGGAGCCTGTTTCCGATTCTGTGTCTCCCTCTCTCTCTGCCCCTCCCCCGTTCATGCTCTGTCTCTCTCTGTCCCAAAAATAAATAAACGTTGAAAAAAAAAAAAATTTAAAAAATGGTTCCTCATTCTCAATTTCAGAATTAAACACCATGACTCAGGATAGCCTTGGCACATTATGTACACATTAACCCCCCCACTTTACTTGTAACTTTCTTAAGAACTATATTATATTCAATTTCTTTAGTCCTAACAGAATCTTGAAGCATGACTTATATAGTAGTAATTTCATAAATACATGTTGAATCAATGAGAAAAACTCAAGGTTCTCCACCACACCTTGACTCATACAGCATGTGGGGAAACTTGATATCAAGTATTTTCTCTTCTAAATAATAGTGGTTAATAAAATCACAAATGTGTAAAAAAGTGTATGTTCATGAATATTTAGCAGAACATTCTGTATTTTCTTTTTTTCTTAACATTGCAGCACGAACATTTCCCATTCCTATAAAAATCCTTTATAAATATATTTTCATATTTATTGTATCCTATATATATAATGTCCCATTATATTGACATACTATAATTTTTACTATCACTCTAATACTAAATATTCAAGTTATTTCCACATTTCATCAACATAAAATGCTGCAATGAATATATTTTTCTGCATAATTCTTTACAAAAAGGTCCTGTAGAATAAAGGTCCTGTAAGAATATTTAGCACATTTCCAAATTGTTTTCTAAGTACCCTTGAGTGTTCCAATTTAAACTCCAACCAGCTGTACATGTGAATCCATCTCTCCATGACCTCCTTGGTAGTGAGTATCGAAGTTTTTAAATCTTTTTTTTTTTCTCTCACATGAAAAATGACTTACTATTACTGCTATGTTTCTTCTTCTTTGATTACCTTTGGAGTTAAACTTTTTATATTTATTGGTAATATTTATTTCAATTTTATAATTTGTCTTTTCTTTGTCTTTATTCATCTTTGTGTTCATCCTTAGGGGTGCCTCTCATTAATTTGTATGAACTTTATAGATCAAAAATATTACTTATTTGGGGCACCTGGGTCGCTCAGTCAGGTAGGCGTCCAATTCTTGATTTCAGCTCAGGTCATGATCTCATGGTTCATGAATTCGAGCCCCATGTCGGGCTCCATGCTGGCAATACAGAGTCTGCTTGGGATTCTTGCTCTCTCTCTCTCTCTACCCCTCCTTTACTCATGTGCCTGCTCCCTTTCTCTCTCTCAAAATAAACTTAAAAAAAAGTATTACCTTTTTGACACACAGATTTTGTAATTTTATGTGTTCAGATCTATACTTTTCTCTGTGAGCTATATATTAATGATTATATGTTTAGATAATACTTACCTGGAGACTAAACAAATATTCATCTACATAGATTTGTTAAATTGTTTACATTTATGCTTCAGTTCACCTGGACTTTCTGTGAGTATACAAGTAGGGTTCCAAATAATTTGCTAATTTTTCTAATGTCATTTGGTTAATAATTTAAAAAAAAAAAACCCTTCCTTTCTTATTTAATTATGAGGCTTTGTCCACTCAATATTAATTTCCTATACAATTCAAAGTCAGTTGCTGGATTATGTTTTGTTCTATTGTTTTGACTATCCTTATACCATTTCAACAGCTTTCATAATTTTGTCTTTTAATCTATGTTTTAGAAAATTCCCTGTCATTACATCTTAAAGATTGAATATACAAATGGACAATGGTCAGACCATATATGGCAAGAAAACTCTAATAATGCCTTCTGCAGCAACCAGCCTGGAAAGTCAACCCACAACCCCTGCAGCAATTGATAGGAAGGACTTGGTCAATGACTGTGGCTTCCCTATTCTGCCCCCACTTCCAACTCAGAACTTACCAGAGAAAGTCTAATAAATATGCTTCCTAAGCCAATCACCTAAGATGTCCTCTTCTAGGTAGCCTGCCTTCATTTCTCCAGGCCAACTCCTCCAGTCGGAGCTACCTGAAGCCTTCCCTTTTTTCACTTTACAGTATTCCCACTTCCTGCTTGCCTTTGAGTCTCTGCAATACAGATACAAACTGTGACTGCCTCCCTTTGTATAGCAAGCTCCAAACAAATAGCCTGTGTTCTCATTTGGGTTTTTTTCATTTACTTCTACACACCTTTTTCAAAATTTTCATAACCTTAATATCTCTTAATTCCTCAGAGAATCACTTTTGGGACTGCCCTTATTTTTCTTTCAGGAAATAATATTACCTTAAACACCAAAGAATTCCCAGGTGCTCTGTTTTTATGTATGAAACTATAATTCTTCCCCAAGGATCCATCCTTAAGTCAGGTAGTCACCTGGGCCTGGGGGACCTTTTTGGAAATGTTATAATGAATGGTGTCAGAAGGTCCATCAGGACCTGTTGCTTTGGTGTTGGGTACAGGTTATTGGACACAGAAGCAGCCTTTATCATTATAATGCTGTTTGCCATTTAAAATATATAAGATTATAATATTAAAGAGAAATTTTCTAGCACATAAAAAGCTGAGGGCCAAGGAAGGCCTGATATATACAGTGAGTTAGGTTACTAACTATAGCCTTTAGTGGTCTTCAGTCCCTTATAGAGTTGACCTTGCTGGAGGTCTAAGAAGACTTGCAAACTGAGATATGTCAAAGGCTTAGGCTCAGACTAGGTCCTGCTCCTGGAATAGAGATGATCTGCCTAGGGGGCAGGGGTGGGAAGGGAGTGACATGTGGGGGTGCAGGGTGGGGGGGAATGAGGGAAGGACTCCCTGCCATCACATAGACACAAAGAGGAGAAAGGGCTCAGGTACCAAGGGTAAAAGCATTCTAATCTAAAACCCAGGAGGGGTGCTTCGATGGCTCAGTCTGTTAAGCGTCCAGTGTTTGATTTTGGCTCAGATCATGATCCCAGGGTCTTGAGATCAACCCCATGCTTAGTCCTGTTGACAGCATGGTGCCTGCTTAGTGTTCTCTCTCTCTCTCTCTCTCTCTCTCTCTCTCTCTCTCTCTCTCTCGACTTCTCTCTCTCTCAAAATTAATAAACTTAAAAAAATAAATAAAGGCCCAGGAGATAAAAAAAAAAAAAATAGAGTTGAACATTAATTAGGGTGGGGTTTTTTTTGTATTTTTTAAAAATTCAGCTGAACTAAACTATAAAAATAAACAAATAATCTGTCTAATAGTGTCTAATAGTTTTTACACAGTGCTTGGGCTAACTTCCAGAATCCATTTTTTTTTTCTGACTTTAATGCTTAGAATGACTCCTATATATAACCTGGAGCAAAAAGTATGTGTAAGGTGGTTCTGTTGGAACATACAATAAATCAACCTTTTTATTATTATTTATCAAAACAAACTATTATTCGAATCAAAAGTTATTGAGCTTCACTTCAACAAAGATGTTATAAATCCTGAGATTGCACTAAACTGTATAGGTTACAAAGTACTTCTTTGAGGAAAATAACTGTATTTGTTTCTCTTGCAGAGTCTAATTTTCAGAAAAAAATCACTTAGGCAGAAGGAAGCAATGCTAGAGGCTACACAACCCAGCAAAATGATAATAAATATCAGATCCCATAGGGTTTAGTGAGGCTGGAAGATACAAGGCAAAGTTCCAGAGAGAGGAGAGCTATGCAGAAAGTCTCAAGCATTACATAGGGCTGCCCCTAAGTATTAGGACAGGGCAAACATGCAGAGAAACTCCAAGAGCTGGGCAAAAAAGTCAAAGGAGCTGTAAACTGAACAATTCCCAGATATTCTATCTCTGGCCACCCAGAATGGAGAGTCCTCAGTTAGTTCTCCAGGACATTCAGGCATCAGAATCCCCAGAAGGACCAAGAACAGATATATTATTTATATAACATATATACATACACATGTATGTATGTATATTCATATATAGCGAGATACGCATTATATTACATATTATATATATGCATTATATATATGATGATATACTCTGTATATATGTATGCATATATATACAGATATACATGTGTATATATATTATATATGTATATGCCTATACATAGATATATATCTATATCTGTATCTGTACCCATATCTATATCTACCTATTGTAGATCTATATCTATCTATAGACAGATCTAGATATAGAGATAGAGATAGGTATTGAGAGAGAGAGAAGAGAGAGAAATCAGTTACCTACTTGATAATCCAACCTCCAAAAAAATAGTCTCCTGTATATTGGTTGAAATTCTCCCTGAATTCCTGTTCATGCCACTATTATGTTTATAGGTTTCTACTTCAAACAAAAAGACTCCTGGGAAGAACTATTAAACCATTAACACCTTGGCTTGGATAAAATACTGAGATCATTGGAGAAGGACCCTCCAGAGAGTCTGGATAGAGCTCAGTATTTAACTCTGACAATAAGGGAGGAGCAGTTCTGGCTCTAGACTATCCCATCATCCAAAGGCATACTTCAAGCTCTACAGATGTAATTAGATTATACTCTGTACTAATGAAGAGACTATAAGAATTGCAAAGTGCCACATAATCAACTGCTAATTTCTAAATGGAGTTTTAACAGCATGTGGTCATTAAGTTTTTATAATTCTTAAATTAGTTGAAAAGTGAACAAGTCATATCCTGACCATTTTTTATGTCTGCATGTCAGTCATCCAGACTGATGGATTCTGAAGCAGAAGTAACCATTTTCTTGATTTTCTCCTAATCAAGATAGTTACTTTCTCATCTCATCTCACCCCATTTAGTCTAATCAACCTGCCTTGCTGTGTGTCTGAGCCAGCCTCTTACCATTGTCTGTGAATCAGCATTTATAATAAAAACTATATACATTATAAGTTCCCCATCCAACACACCTCTGAAATTTGAAAGAACATTATGCAAAGAAACAAAGAAAGCAAAATGCATGGTCTTGCTTTAAAAGTACAGAATTATTTTAAGTTAAATAATTTATTAATAAAAATACTACTTATTCACTGCTAGGTGCCTGGCACATGTCTAACTTGTTGGATCGTCATATCAATCTGAAGAGAAGGCCTGTTATTTTAATGCACACTGCAAATGAGGACAGTGAGAGGAGGAAACTCTAAATGACGTTTGACTAAGGTCATTTTTGTAAGGTCATTTCAAAAGCCAAGTAGATCTATTCATTGCATTTTGATTTTTAAGTATTTGAAGTATTTATTTTGACAGAAAAATCCTCTCAGACTAGAAATTGATAACTGTTAATGCTGTAAGAAGATTAGATAGTAGTTATCCCACAGCTAATCGAATTTAAAAGTGGAGGCCTCACCATGGTATGTTTTATCTGCTTTCTGAAAATTAACCCCAGGCTGCTTTTACCCTGAGGAAGCCTGCAGTACACTTGACCTGCCATCCCTCTCCCAGCGGACTTTTCCAACAAAGTAAAGCAGTTCTGGCAAATTCTAACTGCTCTCATATACTCAGAAAGGACTGTTTTTCACAGGTTTTGTCTGACCTCTGCCCCAACAGAAAGAAAATCAGACTAAATTTATGCCAAACAAGTTTTTAATAATTTTGATGAGAAACATTTTTACCAACGGCAGCCTGGTCTCTGTCTAACCTTTGACACATTTCCTCATTAATAAATAGCAGCATACCATCGAGAAAATGAATTTTGCAAACAGTGTAGTAATTTTTCCCTGTTGAAAGTTCTAATCTATTTGGAAAATTATCCCATGGGTTATAATTTTAAAATGGCTGAGAATGCTACATTTGTGAATGCTATAGATATTTACTTGTTTTTGTTTTGTGTTTTTGCTCCTTGAGCATCATCTGTTTGCCTCAACATTGCAGAACAATGAGCTGATTCAACAATGGCCCCAATTAGAAGTGTTACTATACACAAACTGCTGTTTCAGATTTGGACTAACTTAAAAGATATTGAGCAACCCCGTGTGGCAAGATCAGTTCTCTGTGCTTTTCAATACTCTATCTAGGTCTTTGTTTTTGTTTTCTAACTACTCAAAGCCCCAAGTGACAGGACATTTCTGTAGAGCAACACTCAGTGCAATCTAAAGTTACAATAAAACTTACATATAAATAAAGTCTCTGTGGGGCACCTGGGTGGTTCAGTGGGTTGAGCAACCGACTTTGGCTCAGGTCATGATCTCACGGTTTGCGAGTTCGAGCCCAGCTTCGGGCTCTGTGCTGACAGCTCAGAACCTGGAGCCTGCTTCAGAATCTGTCTCCCTCTCTCTCTGCACCACCCCTCTCACACTGTGTCTCTCTGTCTCTTGGAAATAAATAAATGTTTAAAAAAAATTTTTTTTTTTTAATTTTTTTTTCAACGTTTATTTATTTTTGGGACAGAGAGAGACAGAGCATGAACGGGGGAAGGGCAGAGAGAGAGGGAGACACAGAATCGGAAACAGGCTCCAGGCTCTGAGCCATCAGCCCAGAGCCCGACGCGGGGCTCCAACTCACGGACCGCGAGATCGTGACCTGGCTGAAGTCGGACGCTTAACCGACTGCGCCACCCAGGCGCCCCTAAAAAAATTTTTTTTAATTAAAAAATAAATAAAGTTTCTGGATATTGACATAGATTTTTTCATAATGGGATTTTAGCTGCTATTTAAAATATTTAGCACAAATGATTCTTGTACTACAATGAACACTGGACAATGATTATCTGTAATTCTTAGTCACTCATGCTCTAGGATTCACTGATTTAAAAGAACCAGTTACTCTCCTCTGATATGACAAACTTTGTTTAAATCCTAGAAAATTCTCCATGTCACTTGACCTGTATCTTCAAAACAAAGGCAACTGAGTCCAAGCACCATAAAGATTTAAGGATTGTGCTATTGCTGATATAGGTGTCAGAAACAAATTTGAATATTGGGGAGCATTTGAGTGGTAGAAACACTTAGGAAAGAGGAAAGAGAAACCAGTTAATTTGTCAACTCTTTCTTCACATAAAGCATGAATGAAGTGGATTCTTCCACGAGTAACTAATATTTCCAAGTAGTGCCAAGTGCCCATTTTATCACTTCTCATTTTGTTCCAAATGGAGTTTGCAGAGACATTCAAACATTAGGGTAATGTATGAAACACTTGCACAAGGCAGCTGGAGAAACTTTGCAATATTAAACAATTCATATTACTATTCAAGTTGTATAAATGGAAGTCTACAGGAAAAGGCACGAATGTAATACTGACTATTTTTCAGACTAGATGGATAATGAATACCTCCCAGTGATGAGCCTTCCCATTGCTCCACATTGTTGTCAACAGTTATTATTGTGAGTGTGTTTAATTTTAGCCATTTTGGTAATGCCTTAGTTTCAATGGTGAAGGGAAAGGTTTGAAAGCAAGAATTTTCCCTTAAATCCAGATGCACTTTGTGCCATATGTGGCAACATATAGTGTGAATTTGTTACTACATAAAATGTTCGTAATGGTAACTACAGCTCTCGCAATCCTCAGAGCAGTTCAAAGATAACACATAATATTTTATGAATCTGCTCAAAGGTGAAAAATCATGAGTAAACATAAATCAAATTTGACCTTACAACAACTTTTGGACGTATGATAGGAGTGTCGACTAAATCCTGGTAAAGGAATTAGAGTGAATTTAGACACAGAACAAGATGACCTGTAAGAATTAAGTGAAATAATGGAAGATCTTCAAGGAACAAATTGTGGTCTTTCACATAAAACAAAATTAATTTTGAATTTGCAATATCCAGAGCTATTTGATATGAACTGTACACTATTGATAATACAAGCAAAATCTATTTAAAAAATCCAAACAGGCTAAATTTGGCAATTTCTCTTTTAAAAAAATTATTTTCATTTAAAGAAAGTGTTTTTTAAAAATCAAAAGAAACTTTGTATGAAATATACAAAAGTGATAGCTACTTAAGTATAAGAACAATATTATCAGGATATATTAGAACAATAAAATAAAAATAGTTGTGCATGGCCATGAAAGAAAATACTTACAACTTATCTTGAAACTAATTTTTATGAAGAATATATTTCTGGTATTATGTATCAAGGTCTATGCTTTAACTGAAGAGAGATTTTAACAATTTGAGCAACACAGAGTAAGTTCTTTGCCAAATCCAACTTCCCATTTAGGTTAAAAACCATAGGTTGGCCAGTGACTGGTGAGTTGAGGGTTATTTTTCAAAAAGAAAAAACTGGGGTAGATCAAATCCATTCTCTGTCTCTCTCTGTCTCTCTGTCTGTGTGTGTGTGTCTCTCTCTTTCTGTTCATCAAAAATCAGTTGAGGATCATAAAGAGATTTGTAGGCCCCAGGGCTGAGAGGTGATAAGGAAGGATCTTATGTGAGCGAAGGAATCAGAATAAGGTAGTGAGAGAAGAGGAGGGAACAGACTCACAGAGATAAACAGAAGAAAGACCAGACAACCTCATGGTGGAAGGTGGATGGGAGCCTAGAGGTCTGAAGGCTCTCCAGTAATCTATTCCAGGTGAACTTCTCCCATGAATATTCAACCAGACTTCCCTGTAAAGAAACCTTGGTCCTACAATACCCAGTTCCATAGTACTTAACCTCCTTGTGACTGTTAGTTTCTGTCTCTCGAGCAGACACTTTTGGTTCTAGGAGGGCAGAATCTGAATCTGATTTCCATTAACATTCTCAATGCCTAGCACATATTAAATGCTCTACAATTATATAATAAATTAATAAAAACAGATCTCATTTAAAAATAGACCCCAACTCCTTCTACCCTTTCAACTTCACCAATCAGAGCAGAAGAAGAACAGAATTTATTACATCAGAAGTTAGTCATGCCGAAGGGAAAAAGAGAGGCAATTGGGAGTTGGGGGGAGAACTGAACAGAAGGAAAAGAATTTTAACAGGGCTTTTAAAATACTAGTTACGGGGGGGCGCCTGGGTGGCTCAGTCGGTTAAGCGTCCGATTCATGATCTCATGGTCTGTGAGTTTGAGCCCCGCGTCGGGCTACGTGCTGACAGCTCAGAGCCTGGAGCCTGCTTCAGATTCTGTGTCTCCCTCTCTCTATGACCCTTCCCCATTCATGCTTTGTCTCTCTCTCTGTCTCAAAAATAAGTAAACATTAAAAAAAAATTTTTTTAATAAAAAAAATAAAATAGTAGTTACTGGGCCATATCCTCAAGTTTCTGAATCAGTAGATCAGAGGTGAAGCCAAGAATGTTCATTTCCAGTAAGTTCCCAGATACTGCTCATGCTTCCTTATGTAGAAAACCACAGGCTTAATTAAGAGAATAGGAGGTGGGGGAAAGATCAAGGAAAGGATAGAGGACATGAGGAGAATTATAATTGGCTTCATAGATTAAGAGGCATCAAGGTATAATTCTCTGTCAGAAAAACTGATTAAGAGGCTGTAATTGGTATCTTAGAATTGATTGGTAAAGTTTAATTGGTATTACTGTTTTAAGCAAGTAGACTTAAGATGACCATATGTCTAGGTGTGTCTGGGAGAGTCTTGATTTTCTCCTATAGCTCAGCATAATAATTAATAGCACTTCCTTTCTCTCTCAGGAGTGCCCCAATTGGGACAATAAATTATATGGTCACCTTGCTTACTTATAAGAATGAAATACAAAATGTGTACAAGCTGTGAGGGATGCTGCTTCTTAGTCCATCTGGGCAAGAGAATGAATGAGCTGGTAAAAAAGGAGAAACAAAGATCTTTATCTATTTAATGCCCTTTCTAAAGGATCTTTGAAAAATACTGAGTAGTAGACACTGCCTAAGACCGAGAGACAGCATTCTGAAAACCAGGCATAGAAATAAATAAGTGCCAGACCTGGAATCAGGATGATTAATGGCTAGGTTTTTCTTAGCCCAGAAGAAAGGTATGCCTTTTGATGGCTAGGCTTTTTCAGGACACACACTGAAGGGGAGGGAAAAAAAAATATTAATCCCCAGATATCCTGACTCAGGATGGCTGAGAGAGAGTCCAGGAAGGAATTCATTTTTTGCACAAACACCTCAGGAAATTCAGATGCATGCCATCCATGGACCATACTTTAAAAAACATTTTAATAAATGTGGGCTAGGTCTAATGTGTTAGTCTTTCTCATAGCAATGACATTTTAAAATCTTAACCCAAAGGAGTAAGTTTATAATAGAAGGAATCCAGAAATTAGATGAGTGTAGTTTCTGCTCTTTGCCACCAGAAAAACCCTTGGTAGTTCCAAAATCTCAATTCCATTCTTCCATTAATAAAACATGACAGCAGGCTGGAAGGAAGGAAGTCGTTACAGGGGCAGGCCTTGGAATTAGAGCATTTAACTACCTCATCCCCTTCATGAAATTAGAAGTTCCCTAGCACTATCAACAAATCATGGTGGAAAAATTACTTCCATAAAACTCCCTCAAGTCCAAGGACATCAGACGTTGTCAGTGGGGGAAATCCCCCAGAGTTCACAGGAGATTTGATTGCACCTTAGAATCTGAAGGCATCTCCTTGACTGGCATAACTTTAAATTACCTTTATTCAGTAAAATTTACATAATCTTTAACAAAGTTTTCTGAATGATTTCTTTTCTCTCAGTAATATAACATTTGCATGACTCAATTTTGACATCTTAAGAAGGTCTGCATAAATATGCATTTTCCATTGAATTTATGATATAGCCACTCAGAGCATATCCTTGACATCATCTCACCTTCTTGGTCACACATTGACATTTTAATGTTATTTACTATAAAATTGCATTGACAGCATCTTCAGAGCATTGTGATAGCATTTTAGTTGCCATCAAAGTGAATTTTTAATAATACTCACTTGGAAGAGAAAAAAAACACTACTGATTTGACTTCAACATACCCATTACAGTACACACACGCGCACACACACACACACACACACACACACACACAAAACAATTTAACTATTGTATGCTAATTAGCAGTTGATTGTGCATCAATGGCAGATGAGAAAGTGAACCTAAGTGGAAAGGACTTCGTCAAAAAATATAGAAAAGGAAATTCTTCTGTCTCAGGAAGCCAGGACAGAATCCAGAACCTCCTGCTTTTATCTTCAAGTAAAAGGCAATATTATTACCCCCCTCTTCATAGGTTTTTCCAGATAATTGTACTAAAAATGATAATCTATATTATAATAGGTATTCTTTAAGTGTGCACTTAGAAATGTGCATTTTAGTATAAACAGTATAGACTACCTCAAAGGTAAAGTCATTTTGTTTTAAAGTAGGCCAGCAACCTGTTTGTTTTAGAGTTTTTGTTGTAGAGTAGGCCAGCAACCTGTTTGATCCCAGTAATTCATTTTGAACAAGTTTTTCAGGCTTAAATTGTCAGTATTCCCTCTTAGACTTATTTATCAATTGCCTACACACCACATGCTGCTAAGTATTTTTTGTAGCTAAAGAAAAAGAAAAGACAAAATTATAATAACTAGAATTCATGGAAGGCCAGCTATGTTCTAACCAAGTGCATTGCGTGCAAAATCTCATTTATTCATAACAAGAATCTCATAGGGAAGTGCAATTATCCACAAGCTATAGATGAGGGAACAGAGCCCTGGAAAGGAGACACTTCTAAAGGCACATGTGCTTCTAAAGACACGTGGCTAGTGAATAGTGGAGTTGGGATTTTAAAAATGCTGGCTTCAGTGCCCCTGCTATCATTCCTCTTTGAAAAAAAAGTGAGGGAAAAAGTGAGGCCAGAAGCACATGTATGGTTGGGAGTGGTTGAGCACATCCATAGGTGCTTCCAGCCCATGGGCAATATTTCCATTTCCCTTTCCAGTGGGAGGCTGGTGGAAGGGAAAGGTCTCTGACCCACAGCAATGCTGGGTGAAGACAGAATGGCATCTACCAGACCATTTCTGAAAGAGACTGCTGAGGATCATCACCTGAGAAGTTTATCCAAAAAAGACCATTAGAGCAAGGGAGTACAGGGTTCCTACCAGAAGCTTAGTGAATGGTCCAATAGCCAAGAATATGTGGACAGCTGGACAGGAGTCCCTCTAAATAAATATCAGAGACAGCAGCAGCTGGGCCTCACAGGTTGGATCAGTCAGTAAATTATGCAGATCTATTTAATGCTCAATTATGGCTAGCCATATTACTCTAAGGACTTACATGAGATGTGGTTTTAGTACCAAATTCTTCTTTTCTTACTGTTAGCTAAAATATTTGTCAGGACTTTCTGTCCACAATGCAATCCTGTCAAGTGCCATCCAGGTTAAATTCTGAACATCAATGACTTCTTGCAAAGAATGTCATTTGCTAAGCCACCAAGGAACATGTGAACAAGCATTTGACCTGAACCTACTTAGGACAACAGTCCTGTAAACTTCGTTCTTATTCCCTTATTCAACACTAGGATGTAAATTAACTTCTTCAAAACATTCAACCCATTCAATTTTGTTAAGATGGTTGATATAAGCTTATAGTATACCTAAAGAATCATTTTGTCAGCTTGCAAGTCAAATTATCCCAAACATTTACTCACTAGGCATCTACTCCTAAAAGAATCACTCATCTGGATTATTTTTCAATTATAAACTTGAAGAATTTCACTGAAACAAGTGATTTTCAAGTGCCTTTTAAATAAATGAACTTGTTAGTTGTGTTCAAATAAGCTCTAGACATGGTAGCTGGGTGATTTCCTTTTTTTTTTTTTTTTTTTTTTTTGGAAGTTCTTTTTTTTTTTATTTTTTTTTCAACGTTTATTTATTTTTGGGACAGAGAGAGACAGAGCATGAACGGGGGAGGGGCAGAGAGAGAGGGAGACACAGAATCTGAAGCAGGCTCCAGGCTCTGAGCCATCAGCCCAGAGCCTGACGCGGGGCTCGAACTCCCGGACCGCGAGATCGTGACCTGGCTGAAGTCGGACGCTTAACCGACTGCGCCACCCAGGCGCCCCTGATTTTCAATTTAAGAAAATGTGCTATGAGGGTGCCTGGGAGCCCAGTCAGTTAAACATCTAACTCTTGATTTTGGCTAAGGTCATGATCTCACAGTGGTCACCGGATTGAGCCCTGCGCCAGGCTGCATGCTGACAGCACAGAGCCTGTTTGGGATTCTCTCTCTCCTCTCTCTCTGCACCTCCCTCTGCTCACACACTCTATCTCTCTCAAATAAATAAATGAAAAAGAAAATTTTTTAGGAATACTATAAAAAAAAGTGCTACCATTTCTTGCCTTCATTTTAGAAAAAAAATGTCATTGCTTAAATAACTTGACTGCTGCCCCTTGAATCTCTGAATGCATTGCTAGAAATCATTCTTGGTGATATACCTTTACATTTGATAACTTATGGAATGTATGAGATTCTATTTTATATAAATATGTATATATATGTAAATAAACAATAAACACATGTAAATATGTATATATACATATATACATAAACATAAAAAAAGAAATATATATATACATATTTGTTTTGGTCATAGTTTTATGGCTGTAATAGATTATTAGCTATATTGAGAGTTCAGTCAAAAACAAGTAATATATACAAGTATGTGGGTAAACGTCATAGAAAGGTTTATAATGAACTAATAATAACTCTCTGTCTGAAGTAAAACTTCCCCTTTCTTTGATAATCCAATTCACAACCTCCATCAACTTTTTTCACACTTTTCCTTTATTAGTTCTCTGGGTGGCTAACTTCTCTTCTCCAAATAATGTTGCTGTATCTAAATTTTACTGTGCAATCAACTTTATATATTAGCTATTGACTTCCTAATATGATAAATAAGGATGATCTCCCTTCCACGTCCTCATCTACTCCTTCTACTAATATTGTTTAATCACTACTCTGATTGGTCAGCTATGCAAATTCAAATAAGATACTTAAATGTACATTTCTTATCCCACAGACTATAGCCAATATCTCTTGACTTCACATTTGGTAAGGTGAGGACACCTGCAAGGGTCAGGTAGATGTAGATGTACTTAAGTTCTTTGCCTTTCCAAGAGTCCTAGAATTACATTTCCTACTCTATAGGTACAATGCTATGACTCCTGTGCCCCACAGAGGGGAAGTTTTTATCATGAAATTTAAATGGATTATCCATTTTTAATGGCTTCACCATATCCAAAATACTTTTCTAAGCTCTCGATCATTATATATTCTATCGAATCTCCTTTTATATAACTGGACCACTCTCTCCAAAAATTTGGTCTTCTGCTGGTTTTCTTGGTACTTAATATTAATTCATCTCATTATTTCCTAGGCACCTTAGAGTCCTCTTCAAATTCTAACATTTTTGACACCTCTTTTGAGGTATAATTGACATACAATTAGCTTCTGATTTTGAAATATTTTAGATTTCAATATTTTAAATATAGAGAAGAGATCTAAAAATAGAACAGTGTTCCCCTACCCTTCATGTAGAGTCTTCTAATACTTTCTTTATATAGTGATCAAAGTTAAGAAATTAACATTGTTATAATACCATTTACTAAACTGGGGATTGTATTTGGGTTTCACCAGTTTTCTCCAAAGTGTCCTTTTACTGTTTCAGGAGCCAATCCAGGATCCTACATAGGCTTTAATCGTCACAATCCTCCAATCTGTAGTATTGCCTGAGACTTTCCTAGTCTTTCATGACTGTGGCTCATTTTAAAAGTAATTGCAAATATTTTGTAGAAAGCTCCTCATTTTTTAATTTATGTGATTTATCTTTTTAATTAAAATAAGGTTACATAATTTTGAGATGAATATCATAGAGGTGACTTGCCTTGCTCACTGCACAATTTCAGGGAGTATGTGATGTAAATATGTATTACTACTGGTGATGTTAAACTTGGTCATTCGGTTAAGGTAATGTCTGCCCTGTTTTTTTAATTATAAAGTTATTTTTGTACCTCTTGATAAATAATATTTAGTAGAAATACCCTGAGACTATGCAAACATCTCATTTCTCTTTAAATTTTTGCCCAACTAATTTTTAAAGAATTTATCTAGAAACCATATCGTTCAACTCAATATGTTGGCTCTCTTGTTAAGTCAAGTACTTCCCTGCTTTTCAATGAGGGATAGATTTATCTGGCTCTGTTCTCCAACTGCAATCTGTTTTCACTAGTGTTATAAAAGCAAAGGTGTGTATTCCCCTTCTTTCCACAGATTAAGACTCCTGTCCAAATAGGAGACAGAGGAAAAGGGTCCTGATGGAGTTCAGTGCCCCTTCCACAGTGGCACTCTTCCCCAGCCAGTTTTTCCCCCACGAGAAAGACTTCTCAGGCTTAAATCTTTGCTATAAGAGCCTTGGAGGGTTCATGAAGGAAAAAAAAAAATGCAACAGGATGCAGATTACATTTCTCCTGCAATTTGTTCTCTAGTTCTAATATTTCTTCTCATTATTTTTGGGCTTATTCATATTCATACTGTATTTAAATGTATAAAAAGGATTTTGCCCCCATTTGCTAGAGGGAGGGTTGGGAAGATGGATGTTCTTCATATAGACTTCAATCTCTCTGTTTTCCACCTCCACGTTATCACCTCTCCCAAATTCAGAGGCCTCGGACTCTACCAGGTAAGATCAGTCCCCTATTTAACATATCCCTAAACATATTATATGCTGTGGCTTTCTTGTATTATTTCAGTTGTCTGCACTCTTCAATCCCTTTTTTATTTCAGAAATGTATTTAAATATGTTATCTGTTGGTTCCACACATGTACATTTTTGGAGGTTTGTATGTCTTCTAAAATATCTTTTATCACTAATGATTTATTAGGAAAAGAAAGTGTTAAATATTAACAATCAATCAGGCATCTTGAATCAAGGCTAAAAGTTTAATTTCTGATTTAATAAAAAACATATTTTCAAGGATGAATTTTAATCATATACATAGTAATATGTGATTTTTCCTCATCAAAAAATAGATTTCACAAGTTCTTAACCCTTTTTTTCTTTTGTTCTTACTGTAAATGGAATCATCCAGAAACAGATATATAATACAAAGGACTTTATTTTTTTTTTTTAATTTTTTTTTCAACGTTTATTTATTTTTGGGACAGAGAGAGACAGAGCATGAACGGGGGAGGGGCAGAGAGAGAGGGAGACACAGAATCGGAAACAGGCTCCAGGCTCCGAGCCATCAGCCCAGAGCCTGATGCGGGGCTCGAACTCACGGACCGCGAGATCGTGACCTGGCTGAAGTCGGACGCTTAACCGACTGCGCCACCCAGGCGCCCCACAAAGGACTTTAAAATATGAAGCAAGGCATAAAGTTTCCTTTGGAAATTGTTACGTTGCAAATACTTTTTTTTTTCTTGTCATAAGTTTGTATAAGTAGGCAGTGGGATAGAGTGAAAAGAGCAATGGTCTTGGAGTCAGTAGACCTACATTCTAATGTCAACCTCAGTTTGTATCTCAGTCTTCCCACATTGAGTAGTTTGCTAGGATAATTACTGAGGTTCTTTTCAGTTCCAAAATTTATTGTTCTAATCTTTTGATCTCCTTATTTTGTTGTCTTCAGTGAGGTTCTGGATCCTTGAAGCTATTAATTCAGCCTCATTTGTCAATTTTTTTTTTGTCACCTAACTTACATAGCAAACACAATTTTAACTATCTGAGCATTGTACATGCCCTCCTATACTGGACAGTAGCACCATAATGCCTCTCACTTCTATAGTCCTTTTCTAAGACATTTTTCCCTGTGTGTAACAATTTAATGGAGGATGAGGGAGCAACTTTAAGTAGTTCATTACCTCTAAGAGGCCCCATTCTGTACTACAGCATCCTGCCACTTGGGAAATAGACCAGGAAATAGCAACTAACCAAATAAAACAAACCTATAGGTTGGCTAGCACTAAAGCACTAACCAAAAATGCATGACAGTATTTAGATAAGTTATCAAATTCCTCCTTTAGGAATCTAAACATGCACTATGGAAAGAGTTAATGAGTTGGTAGCAAGAGCAGGAGCTGAAAATATGCACATGAGCAGAGGTCATGAAGGATCAGGGGTCAGAGTGGGCTATAGATAAGAATATGGTTATATTTATGTTAAAAGTAGGTTGAAACTGAGATAGATAAAAGATGTTCATAATAGAAAGTGAAGTAAATAATCACAGGGTGTCTGGGTGGCTCAGTCAGTTAAGCATCTGACTCTTGATTTCAGCTCAGGTCATGATCTCAGCGTTTGGGAGATGGAGACCCCCCACCCCCACCCCACCGTTGGGCTCCATGGTGTGGAACCTGCCTAGGATTCTCTCTTCCCCTCCCCCAGCTCATGTACCCTGCCTTGGCTCTCTCTCTCTCTCTTTCTCTATCTCTCTCTCAAAATAAAAAAATTAAAAGTGAATAAAAAAGTGAATAAGTGAATAAAAAAAAGTGAAGCAAATGATTACAGTAGAAGTAGAAACAAGGAAGAGTGTATATTTCCACAGCAGGGGAAGGAGGATCTCCTACTGATAAGGGCTAAAGCTTAATTGGATTTGCCTAGATTCTAAACTACATTCCTGTCTCTATGATCTCTGGTCTATTTCTGAATTCTCTTTAGATTACTCTGTCCTCATTCTCATGTGCAATATAACCATAATCTTACCATTAAATGTAACCTGAGTGAATCTCTGTTTGTAGCCACCAAAATAACCTAGTGCATTTTTGCAAGTAGATCATAGGCCCCTCAAGTATCCGACAGTGTGCTTTGTACCCACCACATCATGTGCAGTATAAACATCAGGGCTTCCTGACATGGTCTTTTGAGGGTTCCAGAAACTGGAAGAAATTCAATACTCCAGTCCAGGCAGTAGAGAAGCCATGCACATACCTGCAATCTTTGATGCTACTATCAAGTATCAAAACATTTACTCTTGATACACACACTACAAGAGTAATTGGAGTTGACTTAAAGTACAAAATGTGACAGGCCATAACTTGTACTGGTTATCACAAAACCACCATACTCTGAGACATTCTAAAACATTCCTACGGTGAATCAACAGAAATCTATAAATCTAGTTAAGATGCTTGGATTTGTCCTCCCTCAGAGGACAGTAATGTAAGACAGGTTTCAGCCTGAAGTCATTATGCATTTGATTCATAACATTTTTCTTGTTAGGTTATATCTCCTAAGAATGAATAGTCTGAAAGTTTCTTACACAGAAGTAGTGAAAAATAGGAAAGGAGATCTTCAGACTAGGAAAGGAATGGAAATGCGAAATAAAAAAAGAACTTCTAGTATAATCTTGTGATGTTAAAATGTTTATAATAAAAATAACTTATATGACATTTTATGATGTTTGGCTTAAACATAAAAGTTTTATCTTTAATATTACTTCAAAACATATTACTAGTCCCAGTGAAGGATTATCTATATATCCAAGTCTACCTTACTTTAATATATGAATATTTTACAACAGCTTTATTATTAATCACAGGTGAAAGCTCATTAATGTAGTCATAAGTTTTGCTTCTTTTCTCAATTTTCCATGTAGTAATAAGATTCCAGATTCCATATATGCTACATAGACTTACATATTGCCAACGTTTAAAAACTCCTAATGGATATCACATTTTGCTAATAGTTTCATTTAGAATTCAGGACTGAATTTTAGTTTCCAAAGAGATGAGTGAAGATTTTTTTTTTACAATCCGCCAATAAATAGATCCCATCTGTCTCTTTAATAAGGTCATGTACTATATAAACCATCTTTGCTTCCACTATTATTAAGAGGATAAAAATGGCAGTGCTTTAATATATATTTATAAAGTTAAATTAATATAAATTGTCAGCTGTCCCAAAAATTTATTTTGATAGTGATAGTTTGACTGTAACATGATTTACTCTCTAAGAAAATGGCCTTTTCCTTAGACCTTGAAATTGAGAGCAATTCACTATGAATGAAGACACTCCCCCAAGAGAAAAGTGGAAATGACATTGATTGAACTGTTACATGGCACACATTTGATAGGCTTTTTCACAACCTGTATGGGTAATTTCAAAATTAATATTGTGACCTTGTTCCTTCAAAAAAAAGAAATTGAGAGTCATACTTAATATATGTAAGTTTAGATGTTATATTTTGGTGCCACTTGAGGTTAGTAAATTAGAGATAAATCTATGCTGTCCACAAGACCTAACCACACACAAAAAAGTGTCAGTTCAGAATATTTCGAAGTTTAGTCAGCATAAATAAGATTAAAAAGTTTAGCCAATAGCAGATTCCTTCTTCTTTAAGGAAAAATGTCTCAATAAAAGGCTCTGTGGGGCACCGGGGTGGCTCAGTCAGCTAGCATCAGACTTCGGCTCAGGTCATAATCTTATGGTTGGTGAGTTTGAGCCCTGCGTCTGGCTCTGTGCTGACGGCTTACATCCTGGAGCCTGCTTCGGATTCTGTGTCTCCCTCTCTTTCTCTGCCCTTCCCCTGCTCGTGCTCTCTCTCTCTCTCTCTCTCTCTCTCTCTCAAATATGAAATAAAACATAAATAAAATTAAATAAATAAATAAATAAATAAATAAATAAATAAATAAATAGTTCTACTTCTAACATAACTTTGGGGTAGATGGACCTTTTTTCACATACACAAAACCAAGGGGAAAGGGGTAATGTAGGAGACTCATCAGGAACTGAGACCACAACTGTTGGCACACCCTTCCCATTTGTGTGAAATTCTGAGATCGTACAAGCTAAACTATTCAGTGTTCTAATGTTCAGCTCTGGAAAGGTAGCAAGCCCAGCAAAGTCATGATCCCAAGAAGGGTCAATAATATACCAGCCACTCCTGTCCTGAGGACAGCAGACTCTGAGGCTATTCTGCTTTTAATTATGGCAAGAAGCTGTGTTGGAGAAAAGGATTAGTGCAAGCCCTTCTCTCTCCATAGCATCCAATAAATCCCTCTCCCACCTTTTAAAATCAATCCATGTAAATGAGATGGGGTTGATTAAAATAAGATCTTTCCTAGAACTCTTAAATCTTGAACCAAATTTCAGGAACTGCATCGGACAACAACTTCTGAAATACTACTCACAACCGTCCAGTGTGGTAGGTCCAATGATGAAAAGACTGAAATAACCTGCCCAGCAGGACACTCTTAGTAAATGGCAAGAAAGAGTCTCTGGTGCCCTTGCAACCTAATGCCAAAGTTCATGCTCTACCCTCTCCTGAGCTTCAGCACCACAGTCAGCTGTGAATATGGTGAGACTACATAGAGAGGGAACAAATGTCTACCTCTCCTGCAATCCCACTGAGTTCTTTGTAGGATGCTCTTCTTGACTTTAAAGTATTGGGCTTGGTCTGGATGCCTCACTATGTTTTAGACACACACACACACACACACACACACACACACACACACGAGCATCCATGCTCATATTATGTATGTATACATTCCAAATATGGGCCAATAATTGAGACTATTCAGTATGAATAAATTCTCCAGAATAGCAGCTATCCATATTCCACTCTTCCTTCTGAAGTCCCTGTGAATCTTGCACAGAGGAGAAGAGGGTTCCTATACATGAGCTGAGCTAGAGAAAAAGCTAGAATAAGGATAATAAGATAATAAACATTTCTGTTTTCAAATAAATATCCTCTCTAAATAACTTCAAAGCATACAGATACTTCAGATGTTGCATAAGATGAGAAGAGTAAACCTTTTATAACTAATCATTCATCACCATATGAAAAATTAGATTCTGTAAATATGCATCAAAGGTTGTGCATTCTAATATTGTATTCTGAATGCTGTCCAGAGGAAAAGAAAAGGAATAGAGCGTTAAAGCAATGAAAAAAGAAAACTACAGAATGAGACATGGGTGTATTAGTGATAACCAAAAATATATCCATCTCTTAGAAGTCATACATACTAGAGTTTTATGGTAAATCTCCATCCATATCTAATAAACAATCTTGGTTTTAAATTTAAAACCCCATGTTTGTGCCAACAGAACTGACAAGTCCTGCCAAGATTAAAAGGAGAAATTAATTGTCCCTCAAGACCACTTTTAACTGGGCTACACAAACATGGTAATATTATAGACAAGCTACTAAAAGTTATGTTTAAAGAAATCTATTTACTCTAACAATATTGCCCTTGAGTAAGTGGAAAATGCACAAACTTTGAAATCCTCAAGAATGAAAATTCAAGAAAAAAATCACTTCTATTGACATTAGAAATTCAGAAGTCATCACAGAAGAATTGATTCATTAAAGCTACCAGCGGCCATTCTGCTTTCAGAATTTAAACAAAAACATAAAATAAATAACATCATCAACTCTGCACACAATAGAATAATTTGTATTATTTAATTCTAAACCTAAAAACAGGAGGTAAGCATTTCAGTACCCTCTAAATCCTGAAGAATGTAAAGAACCTGAGTCTCACTCTGTCCTTCAGAAAGACAAAGAAAGGGGCAGGAGACTCAGGAATGCTCAGTAGAGGCTGCACTGAAGGAACAAGAAAGGGACATGAACATATCCTCTTGCCCTCCCGTCTATGACGAAAAACCTTCCTTAGCCATTCTACAAAATCCAAAGTGTGGCACTTTAATGTTAATTTAGACATTAAGCTGGGAATCTGGTAAGTGTCTAACATTTATTGACTTCCTATGATGAACTAAGATCCATGCACAGCCCTGAGCAGTCAGAGATGACTATGGATGGTGGCTGTCTTATAGGAGCAAATAATCCAGTAGGGAGACAGACACAGGGGAGAAATAAAGTCAAAATAATGCAGAAGATGCTATAACAGTATTAATTACTGATAATGGTAAATAATATTAAAATATCATTGTACCTGTAACATTTATTACATACTTATAATGTGCAGAGCACTATGCTAAAGTGATTTACAAATGTTACTTCACTGAACCCCATACAAGATAAGAACTACTATTATGAATATCCCATCTTACTGACTAGAGATGAGAGACTCTGGGAGGTTCAGGTTACCCAGACAGTAAAGGGCAGATTGCAAGATCAAACCCATCCTGAGCCAGGACTATCAATCATACTGTCGTCATGCCAACCAGAGAGGGAAGTTCAGAGTCCTGCTCAGAAGCCTGGAGCAGAAGCGGATAGCCTCACTAGGGTCTGGGTCTAGGAAAGATTTCCTGGGAAGATGCTACAAGAAATAGGAACAGACAGCAAGAGTGGAGGCATGAAATAGTCCCAGAGGTATCTCATGACTACAGCATGAACTGAGCGAGACTGGAGGCCCTGGTGAGTCAAGGAAGGGATTGTTTGAATGCTTGACCTCCTTCTTGTGGGTTACCAAGAGCCTTTAAAAGATTTCTAACAGGGAAGTAAATATCAGGTTTGCAATAAGAGAGATCTGCTCAGGAGCTATGTATTAGAGCCTGGGGAAGGTTTTGAAGGGGGCAAAACCAGGGGTGGGGGTGAGGGTGAGTGAGAGTCCAGTGAACAGCAACAGAGGACAGTGTTGTTAACTCACATCTGCAGCCTAACACATAATGAGTGTGGAGGACGTGTTAGACTATTACACTTTTCTCCCAAGTAACTCAGCCCTTAATAAATTACCCACTACTCATATATTTCTTCCCTCTGCCATCAGCCGACATAACCTAAATCCAGAGATTAGGAAATTCTTCTTCTTCAATATAAATAAAATACATTAGATTTGTCTTCCACTATATTTCTAGATGAGGGAGAAAAGAAGAAAACCCATGCGCCCAATCCACTATCTCAATGCTAGTTCCTGCCTCCTCTACAGAAACAAAGCTCATAAGCATCCAGGGATGCTGGATGGATGGCTAACCATGTGAAAGTGAGTTGGAAACGTAAGGTGCTGGATGAATACAAATGAGTACATAAAATTCTGCATATTAAATATTTATATTTACCATCTCTATTTGAACGTTTGTGCTGTGGCTTAAAAGATTAGCAGAAAAATGAAAACACTAATGTCTTCAGTGTGAAGCCCTAACAGAGGTCTTGGAATTAAAAACACGGAAGTTCCGTGACAAGAGAGGATCCCTTTATTGTTGAAATTCCAAACCTGCTTAGACGTTAATAGCATCTCAAGACTCTATTAAAGTTAAAATAAAACTTGCAAAGAAAAGCTATCGTTGGGGCGCCTGGGTGGCGCAGTCGGTTAAGCGTCCGACTTCAGCCAGGTCACGATCTCGCAGTCCGTGAGTTCGAGCCCCGCGTCAGGCTCTGAGCCATGTCAGGCTCTGGGCTGATGGCTCAGAGCCTGGAGCCTGTTTCCGATTCTGTGTCTCCCTCTCTCTCTGCCCCTCCCCCGTTCATGCTCTGTCTCTCTCTGTTCCAAAAATAAATAAACGTTGAAAAAAAAAATAAAATAAATTAAAAAAAAAAAAGAAAGAAAAGCTATCGTTTAGACATGTATTTGTTTCCTTTCATTTATGACAACCACGTTCCCATTAGCAATATAAGAATGCATACTCAAGAGTGAATTCTTTCTAAATAGTTTTGCTTTAAAAAAAATCAGCTTTGCCTAGAGTAACTAAGTATAATTTTTTCATTTGTTTATATGATGAATAAAACTTATTTGAAGCTATAATTATAAATATAATTTTCCCTAACTGTAGATGGGTTTTTCATAACTTTAAAAATATTGGTAATAGAAAAGGTAATTACCACAATTATTTCATTTTAGATACGTATTTTAATGTATATCTTTATTGTTTATCTGAAATATTTACTCCTACTTCCTATATGTGACTCCCTCTACTAAGGTTCTTTAATATTTTATGTCACTGGATAATAACCATGCTAGGTAAATATCTACTAGCTTAATGTTTCCACATGGTTAACAATATAGATTATGTCTAAAGCTCAACATCAAAGCATCTCCATATTGGAAACTGCCTAGATATTTTGCTTCTGAGATGTAACAATCAATTGATGGACCGAGTTTTTCACTTTCTGGTTAAAATGTTACTCTACGCTGTGTGTATAACATACCCACAAGCTCCAAACCAGGGCCAGGGGTGGTCCCAGTGAGTAATTATCAATAAATAGGCTGGTATCAGTGAAGCACCAGATAAAATCTTTCTGTCTTCTTTCTGTGTGTTTATTACTAATTACATAAGTACGACCTGTCAAACCCTGGAAGCAGCAGTAGGAAAACAGTAAGAATCAAAGACCTGAAGTGTCAGGAAATCAAATCTACAACTGTTTATCAAACACCCACCATGTGCAGCACCCTGATAAGACCACAAAGTACATGGGAATTTGGGATGAGGGAAGACCAGATTTCAGAATTGAAAAACCACTAAATATCACTTCAGAGTCAACCTGAATCAGAAACAAAGCAAGCAAAATCCCCAGCAAATACAGCAACTCAAATTCAGGAGAAGGAACTGGGTTATTGACCAGGAAGAGGAGCAGGAAGGAAGTCATGGAAAGCGACCAAATAACTGGAAAAATTCCCTAGGAACAAGGGTACACAGAGTAACTGAAAATGTCAGGCAGATAGGAAAGTGAAAAAATGTCAGACATGCTAACAAGGGCAATGCCTACATAGAGACAAATACTAAATCCAGCTGGCAGCACCTACGGCAAAACATTCTGAGGGCTCAGGCTCTTGATTTCTCACCCTAGCCCTTCCAGAAAGTTCTTGTGGAGAGTTTTTTTAAGTGCTTACCAAATTTAAATTTTACCCACATTGTTGTCTAAAAGGTGGAAAATACTAACTCAAAAGATAACTTATTTAGTGTTATCTCAGCTGAGTAATATAAAAAGCACAGTAAAACCAACCAATTTAGCAAAACATGCTTACCAAAAAGGCTAAAAATATCCTAAAAATTTATTCAAAGTTTGCATAGGCATTATTATTTTTTCTGCAGCCATCATGAAGAATTTTTTGTTGTTGTTATTACCTGTTTGAAAACTTTGTCAGCAATGGTAAAGGAAAATGCAAGTTTATTTTGCCCCTACTAAATGTCAGAAACTGTTTAAGGTGCTTTACATTTGTTATCCCATTTAAGAGCTCTTACATTAGAACTATGAGGAGACTATATCTCTCACTCCACTGAAGCTGGGAAAGGATATTTTGGTGCAGTTTATGGTGCAAGAAGACTCGAGGTCATAATTATGATAGACACTTTTATTTGGTGATAGACAACTCATACTTATTATCAGTTTCAGTCACAGCTTATTCTCTTGCTGTGTTTAACTATAATACTCCCCACGGCTTTGGCAAGATGATGCAAGACTAAGTAACATCATTCATCTCAATCCATGACCAGTTACTCTAACCTAAACTAATTTATTATATACATATGCCTGACTACTTTACATTTAGCTGATAAGAAATGATAGCCTAAATACTTTGAAAACAAGAGTAGGGAGCTACTTAACACTGTACAGTTTGCAAGGTTTCATACCACAGAGGATATATAGACACAGGAAATTTCACCTACCAGTTATGTGACCCAGATCACACATTCTGTCTGTGAAGTTAGAAGACCCTTGTCCTTAGCCACTTAAGTTTAGTAAGTCTACTACAAACAGTCTCCCCTTACTACATAAATTTCTTTGCTGTCATAAAAATAGCTCCTTACTCTCTCCTTACTCAAGAGAATGAACTTTAGCTAGAGACGAAAAAAGTGAACTTGAAACCAGGGTTCATTGACCTAATTTTTCAACTATACCAATCCTATGATATTGAGTTGAGAGTAATTTCATTAGTCTGCATTCTTGTTATTTAATTGTAAAATATGAGCAATGATACCCCACAGTTATGATGGGAGAAAAATTCTTATATTTTTACAAAATGTTGATATTTTACTGCATATTCTGCATAAATTGTTCCTCAAATAAGGGGGCAAGAAAATAGTATGGCAGCTGTGTAATTAAAGGGAGATGCTCCCAAACAATGGACCTCATAACATTCAAAAGCATCTCTTTATATGTCTCATGTGGTCCCAGAAATCACTCATCCCTACATCCCAAGTTCCTTGTATTAATATCAGACATCCATTTTATTCCTGTTGTCTATAATGTAAATTTCCTAAATTTCCTTCCATCAATCACACAGATCATTAAGTTTAGACAAACATCTCAGAGCATTCCCTTTAGCATTAATGCTTGGGAGAGCCCTTATCCTTTCTTAGGTTGCCAAATAGGCATTGTCTGAGTAGAGTCTGAGGATAACTTCAAGGTTCACTGGCTGGAGTGACTTCGGTTTTAAAGGAAATGTCAATACTAATCTGAGATGGTCCTTTTTCTGGTCTTCTTCGTCTGGGAAAATACTTTAATGGACATCTTTGAGCATGAACGATAACTGCTGTATTCATGCCTCTACCACTGTCCAGGGTATGATTTGGAAAGAGAGTATAGAACAAAGAAAAACAAAAATGTTCTGTATAACTGAGGGAGAAAAATGAGAAGTTTGGGGGAATAGCCCAAGAGAAAGAAGATAGTGGGAAAACCAAACTAGGTCCAGCGATATGGTAGGAGGAGAGGAGTATCCACAGGGACATGGCAAGTGAGAAAGACCAAGAATTAACAATAGCAGGATGTTTCTAGGAACAGTGATAAGTGATTAATTGTTAAGTTTTTTGTCTAGGCTCTCTGCAATCACCACAACGTCAATAAAAAACTGCCAAGTGTGAGAGTCATGGGATGATTCTGTGGAAAAGTGAAGGAAGAGGGATGGCATCCAGCATGAGATGAAGCCAGACAGGAAAAAGGACTGCACTGAGAGGTGCTCAGGGTGACAGCTAAGTCACTGATTGACAAAGATGAAAGGTAGCCTCTACTCCCCATTAATCAGGAACATTAAAGATATGATGATAAGAGCAGCAGTGGACTTCCCCAGGTAAGCACTATGGATGTCAATATATTCTTTTGGGATTTTAAAATAAGGTGGCCTGAAGACAGTAGAGGACAGGGAGATATCAGGAGAGCCACTGTGATACCTTTCAGCCATGGCTTATGGTTCATTTCTCTGTCAGCCGTGACTATTGCAAATAACTGCATGGAATTAAGAAAACATTTTGATATGAACAAATCATGTCCATGAGCTGTTTAATGGAAGAAAATCACTTCAGATATTGATATATTTTTACTACATTTCCTTTTTTACTAGATTATTATCTCCAAAAAAATTTCAAATCATTATGTAAATGATGGCTATACTAGTGAATCCTAAGTATAATTGCAGGCATAAAAAAATTTGTTTCATTTAATAAATATGGAATGTGTGATAATTAAAAGATAGAATGAAGTAAAGTTTATATTTGCATATCAATGTCAAAGAGTCACTAAGAAATTAGTAATAAAATATGTAGATAAAGCAATTTTTATTTCTTAAACAATTTTATATATAATATCTGTCTTTGCAAATGCAAACAGCTCACTTGCAGGGGGAATTGAAGCTGATGATTTAATATACTGATTTTACTGGGCCAATAGTGTCCTTCCAGAATTATCCACTAGGGTCCTCAGAAAGTGACCTTACTTAAAAATAGGACTTTGCACATGTAATTAGGTAAGATGAGATCATATTGGAACAAGGTTGGCCCCAATCCAATGACCGGTGTCCATATAAGGTGAAGGAAGAGAGATGTGTAGACACACGGAGACCCACAGAAGAATGCCATATGAAGATGGAAGCAGAGATTAAGGAGATACATTGACAAGACAAGGAACAACAAGGATTGCCAGCAGCAACCAGAAGCTAAGAAGGAAGTAAGGAACAGATTCTCCTCCAGAACAGAGCCTCCAGAAGGAACCATCTCTGCCAACACTTTGATTTCAGACTTCCAGCCTCCAGAACTGTGAGAGGACGTACTTCTGTTGTTTTAAGACACCTAGTTTGTGGCACTTTGTTACCAGGACCTAGAAAACTAATACACTGATCACAAATCATCTCCATCTGAGGATGACTAAGGACATTGAATAAGGACATATTTTAAGTTTATTTAAGTAACTGTGAATCTGAAATGAACTAACCTTCCTTTATTTAAATCAATTTTGAGACTCAGTTTTTCCAGTCATTCAGGCCTGTATTCTATAAATTACTTAGTAAGGTTCTATTAATATTTTCAGTTTTGAAACTTTTTTTTTCCTGGTGAAATAATCTATCATTTCAACTCTTGCCTCCTGACTTTCAGGTGAACTCTTAAGTTCAGTGATCTAGAAAGCAAGAAATTATTACCTACTTATCTTTCTAAGACTATTCATTTCTTGTTTAGTCATCATGAAAGTTACCCTTGAGCTCCCTTCTTCAGTAACCAAATGAATCTCTTGGAATAATAGTGTTTATACCTGGTGTTCGGGCTGCCCACCCATCACATCTAACTAGATGGCAAGGAAGTAGACAGATTTGTTTCCTAATGGTGTCCAGTCACATGCTTTCCTTGTAAAATTGACCAAATTTAAAAAGTATTGCTCAGTGCTTTTTCAGTTAACTCTTTAAGAAAACAAAAGAAAATGATGGTTCATTGACTTTTGGTCCTTTTATGTTTCTCCTAGGGCCATCAGTATAAAAGGGGCAATCGCACAATTCCTGAAGCCTGAAAAAAAAAATAATATTACTAGTGTTATCTAGCCAGTACTGTCTACATATAACAGGAAATAATCATATTTGTACAGCACACTGGGGTAACCAGAGAAGGCCCCAACTATTCCGTTCACAGAATGGTAGCGCGCGCTGATGGGTAGGAGTCTCTGGTCGGGCCATTCTATTAAAAGTACTGAAGGAGCACATTGTTTTTTGTGCATGTACATTTACTGTAGGCTTGTTTAAATCTCTTGAAGAAAATAACTAAACTAAAAGAAAATTGTCTCCTTCCTTAAATTCATCAATTGCTTATTTAATAGCATCATCTGAATATCTATTAATGACATATATCACATATGAATATCTTGATATAATTTTTACCCCTTTCTTCTCTTTTACTTACTGCGTACCATCACACTTGGGGAAGAAAATGCACACACGTATTCTCAAAGATCATAATGCATAAGATCTTTTTTTTTCTCTACATTTGATGCAGTGGGAAGTGACAAATCCATTTCAGGATTACAAATCTTGCATAATAGTAACATAGACTCTAAAATCAATCTTTCATAAAAATAATAAATCTTGACAACAATGTAGTCACCATAGAAGTGACCCAACACTGTTATGAAATGCTCATTCCAAGCATCTGCACTAAAAGCTATGGGATTTAATTTATTCTGCTCTTATTATAACCAAATTTCTTATCATCTTTATATTTCCCATAGGAAATGGTAGAAATTAACCTTCCTTCAACAAGTTTCATCCTACAGAAGTCAACCAATTTACTAATTCATATAATTCATGTATTTCTTCTAACTATATTCACTGGTTCTTATTTTGTCTTCATGGTACTATTTTAAGGAGTTACCAATTGACGGGAATAAAGAGGAGTAACTGAGGAATGGGAGAGAGTGAACTTAAGAATAAAATGGGGCACCTGGGTGGCTCAGGTGGTTAAGCAGCCAACTTTAGCTCAGGTCATGATCTTGCGATTTGTGAGTTCAAGCCCTGCATCAGACTTTGTGTTGACAGCTCAGAGACTGGAGCCTGCTTTTGGTTCTGTGTCTCCCACTCTCTGCCTCTCTCTCTTTCGCTCTTTGTCTCTTTCTCTCTTTCTCTCAAAAATAAATAAATATTTAAAAATTTTTTAAAAATAATAAAATTTGGGGTGCCTGGGTGGCTCAGTTGGTTAAGCATCCCACTCTTGATTTCACCTCAGGTCATGATCTCACAGTTGTGAGATCAAGCCCCAAATTAGGCTCCATGCTGGTCATGGAACTTGCTTAAGGTTCTCTCTCTCCCTCTCCCTCTGCCTCTACCCCACTTGTGCTCACTCTCTCTCAAAAAAAAAAAAAAAAAAAAAAATTAAGTATGAGATTCCTGATATTCTAAAATATTCAAAACCAGTTATATATATTCCTAAGAAAAATATATTCATAACAATCTACTTCTAAAGATAAATTCTACTTGAACATAAAAATTCAAATAACTGTATACGTGAAGAATATACCATAAAGAAAAAAGAATATGTTTATAAGAATTCTTTATAATAAAAAACATGTCCTTAAAAGAGGTTGGGAAGATGGTTGAGTAGGAGGACCTAGAACTCACCATAGCCCACGTTTTCAACTAGATATAATCCACATCCTAGTCAACAAAATACACGCCCTATGCCTACTAGTCTTTTCCTCTCTCTGTCCTTTGGTCTGCAGCTCCAGTAGAAACAAAAGGAACATTATGTAGCAAACTAGAGGAGAAATGAATTGATCATTACTCAAAAAGCTGTTACAAAGACAAAATCAAAACTATTTGACTGAAACTACATAGTTAAAAGAGACAGGTCATTTTAGTGAAATTGTTTTTGGCTAATTGACCTACAGCCCATTTCTACCTAAGCCTGACTCTTCAAAAGTGAAATTAGCCACAATTTTAATAGAAGCTGGCTGGAACCAGGTTATGCTTCATTTACATAGATAACAATCCTCTCTTCTCCCCATTACACTGTGTTTTGATATAATCCTCATTGGGGATCAGTTTATTTTCTTCATCTTTCTCTTTTTGCCCACTTTTATCTTATCATCCAGATTTTCTCTGCTCACTGAAGGTAGAGAGACTTAAGGAGAGTATCATAATGAATCACCCTCTATTCAAACAGCCTGATATCTCCAGATCCCCAGGAAAAGTATCTTACACTCATTCTGTTTCCTTTGAAAGGAACTGGCCCCACCCATCAGCCATATAGATATTTATTTATAGAATTAAAATTTGGTTTTGGTATTTGGAAGTTCCTCATAATCATTTTCTAACTTTGCTGAAATTTTGCTTTTAAAAATCCCAGTTGGTTGTTCAGCAGAAAATCTGCTGATTTGTCATTGCACACAGCTTCCATTATAGTTATTTGAACCTTTAGATATATCCATCCTCATTCCTTTACCTCTGCCATTCTGACAGATGTAAGAGCCCTAATAGGAATCCTTGTGGGGAACCTCCCTCAAAGCAGATCCTTATAAGCTTAAGTAAATTGCCACAATGGTAACTTGTTTTGGACGTTCTCCAACTGATTTTATAATAATCAGCTGTTTTTCTCTAAGTTTCCAGGAGTCACATTTCAAAAGCAAATTTCAAAGTTACAATAGCTGTTATATGTATTTTTAAAGTTTCACAATATTGGGGTACCTGGGTGGCTCAGTCGGTGAGTATCCTACTTCGGCATAGGTCATGATCTACCATTTGGTGAGTTTGAGACCCACATTGGGCTCACTGCTGTCAGCGAGGATCCAGCTTCAGATCCTCTGGCCCCCTCTCTCTGCCCCTCCCCCATTTGTGCTCTCTCAAAAATAAACATTTTTTAAAAAGTATCACAATTTTTATGTCACATCTCTCTTTTTTAAAATAAATTTTAAACTCTCTTTTTTTTTCTTTTTGTTATTTTTACTTTTTATTTTAGAGAGAGAGAACATGTGAACAGGGAAGAGGACCTTAGGGAGAGAGAGGCAATCTTAAGCAAGCTGCAGCCTCAGCGCAGAGCCTGATGCGGGGCTCCATCTCACTACCATGAGATCATGACCTGAGCTGAAATCAGCAGTTGGTCATTCAACCACCTGAGCCACCCAGGCGCCCCACATCTCACTTTCAAATCAAGGTGATAACATTATAAAATATAATTTTCACAGTGTCAGGAAAAAAGGTAACAATATCTCTCTACTTTGAAAATGAATTCTATATTTGCACCTAACATAAATAAATGACATCAGTAGAATATGTAAATTAAATATGTAACTTGTGTTTAAGTATTTCTAATATTCCAGTTCATAAAATTTCAAAGTCCAGGTTGAGGTACTGCAGTTCTAACATTAGCACTGTGAGCTGCTTGCAGGGTTTTTTATTGCAAAAGGCTTGCAAAATCTGAAATATCACCCGGGCAGAACAAATAGCTTCTTTATCTAATCAGAATAGTCAGCCGCTGTTTGTTAAAAAGCAACCCCAGATCCTTTTGTTCAGAACCTGTTTCTCAGAATTTTTTTAAACTGGACTGGTATCTATGAACTTCATTTTTTTTTCTTGCGGCACAAGAACCCGGCCGCCTGTACTTCATTTTTAATAGACAGAAGTGCCAGTCTTTTAAAATTTAATATAATTTTTTTTTAATTTAAGTTTCAAATAAAATAATACAATGTTCTTATGCATATTTATCTCCCTCATATATAAAAGAGACATTGGATTTCTTGTTAATACTCAACTCCCATTCCCTTCCCTTGATCTTATTTTCTGCCAGCTCACTTTAGAATATATATACAACTAGAATAATACCAGAATTGAAAACAGGGAGGCAAGTATAACACATGGTTCATTTAAATATCTCTGTATTGACTTCTTCCTCAGTTTGGGGTAGAAAGACTTTTTTCACCTGTGGAACTATAACTAAATCACCTTTTTTCATTTATGCCCTAGAAATATTGGACTTGTGGATGTGGGAGGGTGACATTTCCCTGACCACAGAAACAGAAGGAAAGAAACAATGACAAGATCATGATTTGAGAGGTGTTTACTGAAGACAGATCTTTCAGATTCAGAACAGGCTACCCTCCAAATATTCTTTAAGAATGTACTAAATATGTGTTCATAGGAGCAGTTTTGCTTAATGGAGTGCTGTTCTAGTTGATCGGCACTAAAAGAAAAGTAAAGTGAGGTGGGTAATAAGTGAAGCCAGTGTGTAAAACTGCCTCTTAAAGAAACTGGGCATTTAAAGAGAGCAGAGGTCTGTCTTCGGCATGACATGTGATGTATTCACACACAAACAAAAAAAAACAAAAAAAAAAAGAGAAAAGAAAAGAAAAAAGAAAAAACGGACAAATTCAGAGATAATTGTTCATACCCAAAGGGTACTGAATAATATGCTATGTGTCAATCTAAAGTTTTTTTAGTCAGTGCCACAAGGCTCCTTCTTCAAAGCCTTTTCCCATTCAACATTTTAATCCCTGATATGAATAAAGATACAAATTTTATCACTTTTTCTGACATAGCCAAGTCATTGTAAATGCATTGGATTATGGCATCAAAATTTCACAAAGACCTTAGAATGTTAAAATAATATATATTTCAAGATGGAACTTAATTTAAAAATGCAGTCCTACACTTACATAAATAATAATTACAATACTTCAAGATGGAGTCTATGGTTTAGTGACAGACCTTGTGGAAAAGAGTGAGGGTTTTCATTAAATACACTTCCCTAATGTGTATTTTTCTTTGTCAGTTCACTGTTTTATTTGCCTAGAAGAGACTCCAGTATATAGTAGGCATTCAGTAAATACCATTTGAATGAATGAGTCACATGCAAATTCTAACAACCACAAAAAGCCATTAAAGCCTTAGGTTGCTTTAATAGAAATGGACAGACCATAGAACAAGAGAGAACAGTCTTGTTTGCGCTCCATAGCCAGACCATAACTGTAGTAAGATCATGTCCATTTCTGAACAACATACCTTAAAACTGGATGTGTAAAGCCAGATTATTCAGAAGGAAGTTGCCAGAATAATGATGATACTCAAAACCCAGCAGGAATTACAGAAATAAGAGGTGAATCATCAGGGTCACTGTCTTTAAATGTACAAAAAGCCGTTTATATAGAAGAGGGGTTAAATCCATTCTGGATGGTGTCAATGTGGAAGACTAAAACAAGCGACAAGAAGAAAGAGTTCAGCTCAATATGAAGGAAGGATCTTCTAGACGTAAGACCAATCCAAACATGCCAAAGATGCCTTAAGTGAGAAGTTCCTTTGAATAGGAGTGTCTTCCAGAAGCCAGCATTTAAAATAGCCACACATGACATAGCACATATGTAAATAGCTGTGTCTTGAATTACCTTCTAAGTAACCAAATTTAATTGTTATGTGTTTGTAATAGAAGTGACTTCAGAAGCTATATCTTGTTTTCTGTTAATGCAACTCTTAAGGGCAATTCTGACCCAGAAAGCCTCCTTGTGTTTGTAACTGTAGTCTTATACCCAAATGTGCCCTTTTCTCATGGATACAGTCTCTTGAAGCATACCTCAAAGTCATAGAGAGAATATGGCATTTGAAAGAAATCATTTGCCTTGGATCCATATGAGTTATTTTGTGAAACAACATTGTCTTTGTGCAAAAGGGGCCACTACTTTTATATGCTGAAGTATTTCATATCTTTCTGGGAAACCTTATTTAGGTATAAATGGTCATCATATTATTTTTCAAAAAGGGGTATTTTAATAATCTTATAATTTATATACAGTTTGTGACCAGAATTTGAAAGTCTTTAGTGTCATATCAAGGATCTTTTAAATTATACCACTACAGGATGTATCATTTCAAGTTTATTTTGCACAGCTAATGAGTAACAAAGGATGCCAAGTAGCACAATAACAGTATCTTCATATTTAACTAAAACCTAACACATGTTGAAAACCATATCATGCTTACCTGGTTTATCTATTAATTTCAAATTATGTATTTGTAAAAATAACTTAAAATTGCATTGGGAACCTGAGAAAGACTGACTAGTAACAATTTTTTTGTGTGATTTTCAGCGTTGTCTTTTTATTTTATTTTTTTGAGGAGACATTGTTAAGATCTAAAACCTGCCGTTTAATGTTTATCTCCACCAGCATCAGAAGGAACGGCTGCTTTGAGGGTGTTATGTAATGGCTAGTGCCTTCTGTTTTCAGTGAAAAAGAGGTTTTATGAGGGCATTTATGACAATTACTGAAAAATGAATTAAAGGCCTTGGATTAAAAAAACAAAAACAAAAACAAAAAAAAGAAGTGAGAAGTTCCTGCATTTTGATGTATGCAAGAATAAGATGGACAGCCAGTAATCAAAATATTAGAGTGAGGATTAAGAACAGCACAAATTACCGGCCTTAAAATCTTTAAGGACCACTAGTGCTTACTCTTTTAATGATTTCTAAATAAGAGTATATCAGAGGTGAAAAAAATGTTCTTGCAGCTCACAAGAACCATGAAAAGATAAAACAGAAAATACGACAAACTCAGTTATCCGTAAGTCATATATATTTCAAAAATATAAGCCTGATGTTTTTATCTGAGGAAATTTGATGAGCTAGAATGTAATGATGTAAATATATTTGATTTTTAGCTGTTGTTTTCTAGAAACAAAGTTATATAGTTATAGATAAGTACATAAGAATAAAATCATTTTATTCTAACGCTTTAACAGTTAACCTATAATAAATGTAAATGGTAAGAAAAATGACAAAATTATGAAACAATGAGAGAAGGGGCCTTAGCAGTTAAGATATAATCTAAGCCAATTCTTTATAAAAGTTCCCCAAACCATCTGTCTAAACTCTGTTTAAACACTGACAGTGTGGAGAAATTCATTACCTCAATCCATTTTGAGGTCTGGCCTAATAGAAATTATTTTAGGTAAGGGTGCCTGGGTGGCTCAGTCGGTTGAGCGTCCGACTTCAGCTCAGGTCATGAACTCAGGTCATGAACACGGTCCGTGAGTTTGAGCCCCACGTCGGGCTCTGCGCTGATGGCTCAGACCCTGGAGCCTGCTTCAGATTCTGTGTCTCCCTCTTCTCTCTGCCCCTTCCCCGCTCATGCTCTCTCTGTCTTTCAAAAATTGATAAATGTTAAAAAAATTAAAAAGAAAATATTTTATGTAAAGTCATATGTTCACTTCTCATATTTTTACCTAATCAAAATTAGTTCAAACCTCTCTACACATAACCATCCTGCGAATAATATAAGACAACAGGTCTTGGTCCCTAATCAGGTCCCTAATTATTTCATTCTCCAAGCAAAATATCTTCAGTTCTTTCATGTTTGTCCCGAGAGTGACCCCAAACCTTGCTTGCTGCCTACCATGTACACTACTCAATTTGATGAAAGGAGTGCCTTAAGTCAAACTGAGGAGTTCATATGGTTAGACAGTGAGCACAGAACACAGTGCTCTGGTGATGTCCACCCAGCATGGAGTTGAGAAGCTGTATCACTGCCTTCATCATGGATATTCAACTCCTATTATCATCAACTATAACTCAAATACTTTCACTACCCAATATGAATCACTACCTTATCTAGCAGTGGTATTGATTGAGACAAGGAGTTGTGTAAATAGTGCCATGAGATTTCTACATATTATTTTCAGGAACATGTGGGGTACAGCCCAATCAGTCAATCAGGTGTAGAAGGTAAATATTATCCCCATTCACAGATATTAAACGTGAAACCCAGAGACTGAATGATTCAGCCAAGGTCACACAGACAAGAAGAAATGACTCAGAAATGAGTCAAAAAATTCTCTGAATCTAGGGCACCTGGGTGGCTCAGTTGGTTAAGCATCTGACTTCAGTTCAGGTCATGATCTCACAGCGCATGAGTTCTAGTCCCACACTAGGTGAGCTTGAGCCTTTCTTCGGGTAAAAACATGAACCTGGGCGAGCCCCACCTCTCTCTCTCTCTCTCTCTCTCTCTCTCTCTCTGCCCCTTGTTCACATGCCCTCTCTGTCAAAAAAAAAAAAAAATTTCTGAATCTAGTACACTGCACTTTTCACTACACCATGTTACCTTCATGAATATTTTCTATAATCTCCATCTATAGAATAGTTTATAACAAAATCATTCTTATATTAATATAGAATTTGAGAACAAAGTAGTTAAACATACAACTCTGCTGTTTGTTCTTTATCTTCCTGTGTACATTTTTTAAGTGTCTGAACCAAGAGTATCGGCTTGCACTTCCAAAGAGCAAAGTTTTCTTACAATAGTTTTAAAAAGAGGCTACCTTTAATTTAAACTGGCAGGTAATTTTTCTTAAGGGTCTAGAATGATGTAAGTAGCATTTTATGCTAAGGCTCTTGAGACTCTAAACAAAATAAGAAGAATTATGTGTTTGAAGCAAAAATTATGAACTATAGATTCAAAATTTATTAGCACAGACCTAAAAGCTGTTTAAAAGATTCAAAATGATGCAGTTTCCACTAGCTTTTCAGTTCCTTTTCAGTAGGGAATTGACAATTCCATTAGAGCCATAAACTTATGTCTGCAGAGGGGATTTAGGTAGGATCCTACCTAACAAACTGTAGCTGATGCCTGGGAAGCAAGAGGAAGCTCCCTGAACTAGAAAACCAGAGGAACGTGGTATGTGTAATTTACACACCACCCTATGGTCTTAGAAAATCTATTTTTCATAAGCTCAGAGACATGGAAATGCATCTACAATGATTTTTTTTAATTGCTGTGGTATATTCTGGGATGATGTCACAAAGTCCATTTGACAGAGAACTACGATCTCCCTGAATTCACTGAGATGTCTGTTCCAAGTTCTGGGGCAGCTTTGGGGAAAATTAGATGAAAATCTGCTATTTCCCCCTACCAAATATCTCTCAAGATCAGGGGCACCCTAATCAGTGTGTCAGGGTGACCATCATGGCTTGGCAGAAGATGCTTCTTTGTAACTAAAGCATTCAGCTACAACAATAGCTCCCACCTTCCCAGACCGTGATACTCTCCATGGTCAATCTAAAGGTCTGGTATTTTACCTTGTCATATTTTACCACATTCTCTTACCTCTTGCTCTCGGGAAATTCCTTTGTCCTTGTTTGACCTTGATACACATTCCACAACCCAGATACCTAGCTTGTGACAACCACAAAACTTCAATGTACTGTGGTATATTATAAAATCATGGAAAGAGCACTGAACCTAAAATCAGAATATGTGACCGTGAAGCCAGTCTCTGTTACTTAGCTTGATAAAGTTACTTCATCTCTTTGAATCTGGGTTTTGTCCACTGTTAGGTATGAAAATAATACCTGCTTCTGAGCTATTGTGTTAAAAAAAATTAGACAAACAATATAAAAAATAAGTATCCAAAATGTGCAAATTTTCTAGCTAGAGATATAATTTTTCCAACTAAGGCTATTGAGTGTTTAAGTACTCAGAACTCTAACTACATTGTAAATGTTCATCAAACAAAAATTATTATCCAGGTAGGTAAAAACCAATATGGTAACAGAAAGTGGTAAAATCTCTATTGAGCAAATTGAATGTATGCTACTGACTGCACTTTACATACTGAAAACATTATTAGAAAAAAAATCACAGGAGTATTATTACCTCCCAGACATTTTTTTAAAGAAGGCAGGAAGATTTATTTTCAAAAGTCCGTATTTTATGTTCCATCAGTCAGAAATAAAAGTTCAAAACCTACAGCAATCTAAGACTTAAGTGCAGAATTACATCTTTAGGTCACAGGGAACTGAAATTTGATTAGAAAAAAACTTTCTTAGCTCCTGCTCCCTCCCCTATGTTCCATCATTTTCTTACTAATAACCCTTACCATAATTAGGTCTTGTTAGCTATATGATGGCACAAATCAGGTGTCATTTTCAATGATTAATTGGCTATATATTTTAAGTATAGAATGTCCTTGATATCAAGAGATGTCTGCCTAATCTTTTTTTTTTTTTTTTTTTTTTTTTTAAAATTTTTTTTTTTTTTTTCAACATTTATTTATTTTTGGGACAGAGAGAGACAGAGCATGAACGGGGGAGGAGCAGAGAGAGAGGGAGACACAGAATCGGAAACAGGCTCCAGGCTCCGAGCCATCAGCCCAGAGCCTGACGCGGGGCTCGAACTCCCGGACCGCGAGATCGTGACCTGGCTGAAGTCGGACGCTTAACCGACTGCGCCACCCAGGCGCCCCTGCCTAATCTTTCTTAAAAGAGATCAGGTTTCCTGCAATTATTCCACTAAGGAACACTGGTAGAAAAATAGCTGGGTGACTGATTTATTTGCTCTAAATTAGCAAATCTCCTGTTGCAACAAGATGCTTGATACTTAGGAGGAAGGTAGCTGCAGGGTTGTTATTATTAAATATATAGATATTTATTCTTGTTTTCCATAACCTCATAAAGGGGAAAAAAGGGTTTTTTCCATGGAAAAATAGATAGGGCAATTCTGAGTCCACGTCTATCAATCCTCAGAGAAGTCATGGCTCTTAATGTTTAATGGAGCTAAAAAGGGCACTAAAGGCCTTTATGTATAAAATTTAAATAATAGAAGACTTACTTGAAAAACTTTTAGGGTACTCATGTGTTTATGAAATGAATATACTGGCAATATAAGGGGACATTTTCTCTTATTAATCTAAACTTTTTTTCTCCTGAGGAATGAATAATAAAGGTACTGAATATTTCCAGGTCTTTAAAAAGGCACACAGCAAGCTGGATGCTTACTGGAGTTTAAATTAAAAAGAGACAATCCAGTTGCCAAATGTAAACACTTTTTGATGTTGGCAAAAGGGACCAAGAGCCTTGACATCCTAAGGCAATGTGCAATAACGATCCCTATGAGATGTGATTCCAACACAGACTTCTTGCGTCATTATCCTGGTCTTTCCAGCCACCAGGCTATTCTTTGAAGCCCCCAGTATATTAAACAGAGAATGAAGCATGATTGCCATTAACTCATCTGAACTGAAATTTTCCTTCAAATTTGAAAATGATTGTTTGCTTTCCTCCCTAAAGAAATTTGGAACTACTTTTGTTTATTGCTATGGGTAGAATTATATCACTTACTTATCAAATAGCACAGAGAGGGCTCTGCAAGCCGCTACTTGACTTTGACAGTTACTCTCAATGTATATTCACATTATTTTAGCAGCTATTTATCATGAAAAATGATTTTCCTTATTTCTCTTAGCATATGTTATTTTATAATGAATCTCCAAGTAGTCTACTTCTCACCCAATGTGCATGTAATTATATTCAGTTATTAGTTTTCTCACCTCATGTGCTATGCCTTGCTTTTAAATATTAGTACATATTTTTCTATTGAAAACTGGCAAAATATTCCCAAGGAAGCAGGCAACCATAGTTATCTTGTATTTGAGAGAACTGAAATACTCACTATGATTTTAGTGAAACTTTCTTTGAGTTTGAATACTAACTGTATTATTTCTGTCCACACAGTAACCTTTACATTATATTTTGTCCCTATTAAAATATTTGTCAAGGGCATCAGTTTCAAACTATTTTCTGTCTCTATTAGAGCTTTGTTTTAAAATTTCATAAGTAGTGCTCCATATCTTTTCTAATGCTTCAAAGATAAATCCAATGCATTTGAAATCCCTCAGCATAAAATGAGTTATTTCTACCATAGGTAGAATGATTTTTGAAGATGCTAGAATTTTTTTTCAATTTCCCAGGTAATCTTCAGAGATGTGTCGTGTGTATGGCAGTCTCAGTCCCCATGTTATATCACCTAACAAAATTAGCCTAACATAGCAAATCATAAGCATAAGCAATTAGAAAATTTGTCAAATGTAAGACAAAATATTTTATTTTATAAATGTGTATAGCTCAGCTCTAGAAAATCTACGTCTTCTTTAAGGATATATATATTTTTTTAAATAACAGAAACCAATTTTGTTTGGTAATGTGGTAGGAGGAGAGGAGGGACAACCAAGAACAGGAAAACACTCATATATGTATAAATGGTTTAGCCAAGTTGTCCAAATATAGATAACTGGAGGCAATTAATATTTCCTCTATATTTGCCTAAGGAGCATTTCCTGGAACATTTATACTTTCAAATTTCCCAAGATCCGGAGAAGAAGTCTTATTCTACTAATAGGCTTGAGGGAGGAAGAAAAGGGCACAATTAATGACATTTTCACTTTTTTCTCTGTCCTGGTAAGCAGGCAAGCAGTCCCTGAGCAGCAGAAAAGGGGATGCTGCTAGGCTAGCCTAGAACACATCCATAGATTTGGCTGGCAAAGGAATTACTCGTCCAAATGGATTTAAATAGTTTATTGCCTATGACACAGCAGACAGCATGAGCTTCATGTTGCATTGGTTCCCTTCACCCCTGTAAAGTCAACAGGGTGATGAAGAGGCAGGCCTAGATAGCTGTTGCACCCACAGTGAACCTGTGTCACACTTGAGAGACACTGCATTTAGAAAATGTCCAACCCGCCATCCTGGTTCCATCCAGCTGTGTACATTTAAGGCCAACAATCTGTAGGTTCAGGTCTATCCAAGGCCTACAGTGATCCTGCCTGAATAGTTTATTTCCTTGGTTAGGTTTAAAATTTATTTTCCTGTCCCAAGCCTGGTATACCTAGAGAAAGCCTCTGAACAACTTTATCAAAAGGTTAAAATGAGCTACTATATGTAAATCACCCAACATATGGTAAGTATCCTAGCATCCTCTTTAACACCCAGAGATTTTATTTCCTCCTTCCTTATGAGAGATTTGCCTTCACAAGTTTTGTTGCCCTCCAGTTTCCCCTGAAAATCAAAGCAAAACAAACAAACAAACAAACAAAAGCCCAGAGGCCTATATAAACCCCAGTCCATTTGTCTGGGACACTGGTGTCTTATCTCACTCCTATCAGCTCCACAGGCTTACATCCCAATCTCTGCAAGCTGGAATGCTATTAACTCAGATATCTTCCAAGTTCAAATCATCATCATATAGCTAACTATAGCCACTACTTTTTCCTAATATTCCTCTTACCACCCTATAGCCTTGGACCAGCTCCACTGTGACACTGACATTACCCAAGCCTGTAAACAAATTGCATCTCATGCTGGGATACAATGATTTTCTGATCATTCTATAGAGGATGATACTATAGGATTTAAGAGCTTCCCCATCCCTGCCCTACTTATCCTTTCTCTCCTTGTTAAGTTGTAGCACATCTCAAGTGCTAAACTTTTACAAACTCTAAAGCAACGAAAAATAGGACAGATCCTAATATTTTTTATATCTCCTACAAGGTTTTTTCATCCATTTACAGAAAATGTTTCTTTCAGGAAACAGGTAAAGGATTTCTGCTTCCAATATTACTAAACTCCTATCAGATCAACCTTCCTGCAAATAACTATGAACACTGGAGGGGAAAATCTTTGAAGGCACTGGAGAGTGAACATTCACAGATTTTGGAGAAGAGTCAACACATGGATGAAGGGAATTTCACAGGGCGAGTTTTCCATTTTTATAACTTTAAACCTGAGGACAGCAAACAATTGGCACCTGGCCAAAAACTTACATTCTCTGTGGCCTGAAGAGACAAAAGACAGAGTTTGGGAAAAGCAAGACTGCTATGAAGTGAGTGAGGATCCAAAAAAGGAGAAAGCCAGAGAGTGAACCCAAAGTTGGGGTAAAGACTCTGCCAAAATTACTTGCTGAATCCTAAACCATAAATGAACAATTGTTCTGAAGAACAAAGAAGAAAAAGTGGGAAAAAAAATTAATAGAGTGTTATGTACCTGTATGAGAAGATCAAAGTCTAGCATGTATGTAATGCAAATCCCAGAAAAAGTAGACGGAGAGGGAGACAGTAAATGGCTCAAAACTCCCCAAATTCAGTGAAAGACATAAATTTATAGATTGAAGAGATTTAATGATATAAATATGAAGAAAATAATGACTAGCCACATCACAGTCAAATGGCTTAAACCAAAGATAAAGGGGAAATACTGAAAGCTTCCAGAGATAAACAATACATTATATACAAGGAAACAATGATTAGAACTTTTACTGACTTCTCATCAGAAACTATGGAGATGAGAATATAGTAAAACATTTTTTATGTGCAGAAACAAAAATACTGTCAATCAAGAATTAGACCCAGCAAAAATAGCCCTTGATAATTAAAGGAAAATAAAGATATTTTCAGATAAAATAGGACTAAGGGAATTTTTCACCAGAACTTTATTATACTATATGCTAAAGTAAATTCTTCAGGCTGAAGAGAGATGATTCCAGAAGGAAAAATGGATGTTCAGGGAGGAATGAAGAATATCAAAAATGTTAACTATTTGACTCAATATAAAATATTTTTTTGCATTCCCTTAAAACACGTATGACTGATCTAAACAAAACTATAAATTATCTTGTGATTGTTTAATGAATGTAGAGGTAAAACACATGACAAAAGGATGGGAGGCAGGCAAGTCTACGTATAAAGCGGTAAATTTTTTCACTGCATTTTATGTGAACAGATACAATGTTAACTTTAAACAAAAGGTACCAGTGTGGACAAGGAAGGAAAGTATTATACAGCATTACACAATGGAAGAAATAATGCCAAGCACTCCATGTATAAACTGTTTGGTAGAATGATTGTGTTTTCGTCTCGAATTTTTTTATATAGCTAGGCCATTCTCTTACTTGGTTAACCAGCACTTCAGGAATGGCACAGAAGAAAGGTCAGAGCTAAAAGTCCATTAAAAAAAAACAAAAACAAAACAAAAACCAAAAAACAACTTCTAGGCTTTATCAGTCATTATAAAGCTTTTGGCTTTTTTTCAGAGGAGATCCAAAAGCAGAAGAGGTAGGAGATATGCCTTACCTTGCAAAAGATCTCTCTGATGTTCTGTTGAGAATAAACTGAAGGCAAGACTGAAGGCAGGAGGTTTGATTGAGAGGACGTTATAATAATCCAGGTGACTGATGGTGGGAGTTGGACCAGAGTGACAGCAGTAGAGAGAGTCAAATATAGCTGTATTCTGGATTTATTTCAGGATGGTAACATATTAGTGAAATGAAGAAGTCTAGTTAGAGACCAGAGAGGTGGGCAAGATAACACGAGTTTAGGCAAATAGGAATGGGATGTTCAGCTGCCTTCAACCTTGGCATCTGAAACTGCTCAGACATTTCCTCAAGGACTTTGTCTAATAAGCAACTTCTTTAACCTTATCCAGCTACCTGACTATATGATAATTAAATGAATCGCTATTGCTTTATCTATTTGAAGACCTGTGTTAGAGTTTCCCTTGAGAGGAGCCACACAGATAATTTCAAAGTCTATGCCAACTTCAGTTGGATCTAGCTGCACAAATAAATAGTGTTTATGTATATACATGCTGGACTATGTTGTACTGACTGTATGGTAGAAATATGGCAGCAGTTCCAAAGTATGCCTCAAATAGTACTGAAATGCTTCATGGAGAAAGGGTCCTTGATCCGTGATCTAAAAATGAAATCATACATGGAGAGATGGAAGGAGGAGAAGGTTTTCCAAGTGAACTCAAAAAGGAGACTAGAACCATAACAGTTTCATGGGACACTAACATCCTTCTCTGAGCGTCAAATCTTCTTTATATTGAGATGAGTGATTTTCACTGCAGTGGGAGTTGGAGACTTTTAGTGGGAACTCCCTTTAAGGGAGAATGTCCCATAATTTATGGAGGATGGGTAGTTGGAAGGAGCACATCTGACAAAGATCCCAGCTTAAATCTAAAAGTATGGGTTCAGATGATTTACAAGGTGGTTCAATGAATGGAAATATAAAGTCAAGAACTTTTACTTTCTAAGGTCAAGAGGAAATGTTTAGCAAGAGTGGTACTACACAGTCCAAAGAAGGAGAATGTGATCTGCTATTTTTTAAGAAATTACTATGTGTGATGGGCTGATGGCTCAGAGCCTGGAGCCTGCTTCGGATTCTGTGTCTCCCTCTCTCTCTGCCCCTCCCCCATTCATGCTCTGTCTCTCTCTGTCTCAAAAATAAATAAACGTTAAAAAAATTAAAAAAAAAAAAGAAATTACTATGTGTGAGATACTCTGCTAGGTGCTTTACACTGTTATCTCATTTAATATCCCAAACAAGTTATCCCAAATACATACAAGAAGTAGGTATTTTCACCCTCATTTTACAGATGAGGAAATTGAGTCTCTGTAAGATCATGTAACCGATCCAAGACCTGAAGCTTGGATTCAGACACAGGTCTCCCTGATGCTCTTTCAAAGTGCTAATGCTTTTTCCACCAGTCCTTTTTTTTTCCCCCAGCAGCCGAGCCCCTTAATTCAAAGTATTTTTCTCCTGTTTTGCCTTAAAGTGCATATATATATATATATATATATATACACATATATATATGTGTGTGTATATATATACATATATATGCATATATACACACACACACACACACACAATGATAGAGATATGTGTTGATATGGACAAGAAGATAAAAATGAGGGTGCCCGGGTGGCTCAGTGGGTTGAGCGTCCGACTTCAGCTCAGGTCACGATCTCACGGTTCGTGAGTTCGAGCCCCGCGTCGGGCTCTGGGCTGATGGCTCGGAGCCTGGAGCCTGCTTCCGATTCTGTGTCTCCCTCTCTCTCTGCCCCTCCCCCATTCATGCTCTCTCTCTGTCTCAAAAATAAATAAACATTAAAAAAAATTTTTTTAAGAAGATAAAAATGAATTTGCTGCTCATAAAAAAAGTTAACTGTTCTGTAACTTAAAGCACATAAGATTTCATATCATTGCTTTCTTCTACCCTAACATCTAATGTGACATATTTTACTATTTTAAATGATAACTAGAGTTTACAAAGCACTTAGCCCCATAACAACGTATAATGGATGTTTATGAAATTTCATTGTCTATCACCTCCTACAATTTTGTTTTGACAATATATTGTTTGTCTTAAATGAGTTACTTTCTATCACTAATTATAACACAGATCCTTGGGAGGAAATGTTCTCCTTTAGAAGTTGCTGCTTCAGATTGTGGTTTCCAGGAGTATAGCAGGGTTAAAAAAGCAGGGACTGCACATAGTTTCATTTCAGAAAACATCTGGAAAAGAAATGTGATTACCAGCATTAAATTTCTCCAAGACAGTTCCTTCTGAAAGCAATGTAAGTTTCTTTCTTCTATGGGCACAGCTATCCTTGAAGTATATATCTTTGTCCTTAGGAGAGCACTCAGAAATGGGACTGCCATCTCTAGAAACACCCACAGCCACAAACTGCCACTTGTTCATATTTCTTTTTTACCACCTAGTTGTCCTTTCTTTCCACCTCCTTCATAAATGCCTTCTCATTCGCTGTCCTCTCTACAGATCCTTTTATGCTTGTTTCCCAAAGCCTTTAACATCACCTGCCCTTATAAGCTCTAGGTGATTTATGATTTAATTCTGCTCAAATTTCCATTCCATTCTCTGTTCTCCATTAATATGTTCAGCCTTAAGACAACCAGGAAATCACGTGCCCATCCTTCCTACATATTTTGTGAATAATGGCATTTTGGTTGATCACTTCTGTGACCTGGCTTCTTACATCTAAAGCTCTCCAAATGCCAGAGCTCATGCTCAGACGCTCTCATATTTTAAATATGTGCAGAAGCCCTATAAATGCAATGACCTCTTTCTTCCTCAGCTAAATTTTTGCATTAAATATCTTACTCCTTTTTCGTTTGTTCATAGATCTGCATCTACCAAAATCTAGCCTTCCCGTATTTAGGCATCTTTCCAGTTTTCATATTATTTTACATTATTGTTATAGCCATATTATAATGTTCCCATTATTGTTTCATTTCAGAACAAAATGTAATCCCGGCTGGCTTAACAACATTACCATTCACTTTCTCTAATGTTATCTTCCTTGTTTCAGGGAAAAACCTTTCTAATATAATTCAGGATTTAACTTTCTATATTCTGGATGCAATGTGATTTTCAAATATTTTCTCCTAGTCTGTGGCTTGTCCTTTCCTTCTCTTAACTGTTTTTTTTTTTTTTTCAGAGAAAATGCTTTAAATTTCAACATATACATGAATGTTTATATCAGCACTATTTACAATTGCCTAAACTTGGAAATAACCCAAATATACTCCAATGAGTGAATGAATAAATAAATGGAGGTACATCCATACAAAGCAATTCTATTCATCAATAAAAATGAATTAATTACTGTGTATTCAAGTTACACAAGAACTTGAACCTCAAAGGCATTTTGCTGATTGAAAAAAATGTCAAATCCCAAAAGGCTACATACCATATGATTCTATTAATATGACATCCTGGAAAAAAAATTTGGAACAAAGTACAAATCAGTGGTTTCTACGGGTTAAGGGTAGGGTAGAGGTTCTGACTTATATTTTGTTTTAAAGTTTATTTATTTATTTTCAGAGAGAGAAAGAGCTAGCGGGGGGGGGGGGGGGGGGGAGAGTGAGAGAGAGGCAATCCCAAATAGGTACTGTGCTGTCAGTGCAGAGCCTGACATGGGGCTCAATGTGGGGCTTGATCTCACAAACCGTGAGATCCTGACCTGAGCTGAAATCAAGAGGAGCCCATCTCTTAACCTACTGAGCAACTGAGGTTCCCCAAGAGGTTCTGATTTAAAAAGTCAACAATGGGGAAGTATCTAGCATATTGCAATTGTGCTATAATCAGGTGACATGGTAGCTACAAGAATCTATACATGTGTTAAAATTCATAGAACTCAATGCCAAAAACAGTGAATACTACTGTGGTGATTTTTTTTAAGAGTAAGATACTAAACGCTGAAAGGAAATCAACTTTGACTCTGCATAGGCATCTATCAGCCCCATCTAGTAGTTTCCTCCACATGGTTATAAAACCCAAGAAAGGAAGCACTGGCGTCTACACTAGCTAAACAGTTTACATTGACAATTGCAATTATGTTTAAATCAATTACCGGAAGTCATTCCAATTGAAAAATAAATACTTATGGGGCGTGTGGGTGGCTCAGTCGTTGAGCGTCAGACTTCAGCTCAGGTCATGGTCTCCTGGTCTGTGAGTTCAAGTCCCGTGTAGGGCTCTGTGCTGACAGCTCAAGTGACTGGAGCCTGCTTCAGATTCTGTGTCTCCCTCTCTCTCTGCTTCTCCCCCACTCATGCTCTGTCTCTCTCTCTGTCAAAAATAAATGAACATTAAAAAAAATTTTTTAAGAAAAATAAATACAACCATCATAATCATATAATTATTATACTATTCATATTATTCATATTAGAAACAATATGACAGTTTGACTAACTTAGGATGGTATCCACATGAATCTTTTTTTTTCTGAAGTCTTTGGCCTTCCACCTGCAGACTTAACAGCTGTGTATCTTTTACTAATTTCCCTTAGCCTGTTTCCTCTGGGTTTACTGTCATTTCCCATGTGCCTATTCCAAAATTCAATAATTTTTATTTCCTTCTTTCCATCAAATTGAAAACTCACTAAGAGGATAAACAATATCTTAACATTCCTTTTGTATCTGCCACTTCACCTAATTCAATGCTGGGCACACCAAAGAGCTCAGTAAATACTAGCATTTGATTATTTACTGTATATTTCCTCTGTCACTAGATGACTCAGGGCACTTCTGGACACTGTTCCCAGACTGGAACCTGGTTCTCTTCAAAATTTAGATTGGATTGTTCTACAACATATTTAGATATTTACATATCGATGTATGTTGGAGTCCCTTTAATTTTTAGTATTGTGTATCCGCCAAACTTGAACCAGGGTCCTTACTAAAGCTGGTATTTTAATATTCTTATTATCATTAGCTAGCATTTATTGAACAATGATTCTGTGTCTGACATTGTGGTAAGCATTTTATAGTCATTATCGCTTTCATCTTGTTGGCTGCCTTCTGAAGTCTTTTCTTAGGAGGATGACAGTCATCCTGGTGGACATTTGAGTTATTAATGGGAAAAACCTGAACAGAATAATCTGTCATTGGTCCCATTTGCAACTTTCCAAGCATCGTAATTAGTTGGCATAGACTTTTGAGTAAGGCACTGGTCATGAAAAGATAGATACAGATTTAGAATACAGGGCTCAGCTCTTTTTTTTTTTTTTTTAAGCTTTGCTTTTGTTTTTGCATTTCCCCATTATGTGAACTCAAATGCACATCTCAGACATCCTTTAATACTTTTATTTATTCATTTTTTTCTTATATGACATGAAAAACAGCACATGAAATTAATGGAGTGGTCGTCAATCCTCATTTATAAACAATGATTTTTGTGAAATGTTTATTGGAACATTTAAGTGCCTAGCAGTTGATAAACACTTAACAATAGTAATTGTATATTAGTAAATTTCATATTGATCATCCAGTTTCTAACGTATTTATTCATGTAACCCATGGTAGTATCATAATGAGGGGATATTGAAACATAAAAATAATTGCTGCTGAACTTGAAAATATCTTGGAAGAGTCATGAATTAGACAAGGGCTCTATTTCAGCTGAACTTCTTGGTATAGAAAAAGAATTACTACCTAGTAACATGAAAATCTGGAATTGGTGCTATCAAATATAGTAACCACTAACAATATGTGACTGTTTAAATTGAAATTAACTAAAATTAAACATAAAAAATTCAGTTCCCATTCACACCACCCACATCTCAAACACTCAATAGCCACATGTGGTAGTGGTTGCCTATCAGAGAACACAGATACAGAACGTTTCCCTTAGTGCAGAAAGTTCTATTGGTGCACCACTAGACAGTGTGCCTGAAAACACATAAATGAAGAGCTGTTGCTCTTTGGAGTAAATCTGTAACTTAATTTATAAAGTAAGTTTAAAATTGCTTAAATCTGGAATTCTGTTAAGTAAATTTTGGCTGACTAACTAATAATTATACTAAAAATTGTGCAAAGTACTAAAATCAAAATTAACTTCAGTAGTCACTAAATATATAGAGAGTACCTCAAAACTAAAATATTTTCAAGGAAAATATTAAAACCTCAAAAGTTTCTAAGACTTCTAAGACTTTTTACTGATGTAAAAAATGTAAATCCAAGTCATTATGTAAAAATGCCTTTTGTCCTGTAAATAAGAATGCTTAAATGTCACAAGAGGAACTATACATTTTTATTGTATTTTAAAAAATTTTTTAAATGTTTATTCATTTTTGAAAGACAGAGAGAGACAGAGCACAAGCAGGGGTGGGGCAGAGAGGGCGGGGTACACAGAATCGGAAGCAGGCTCCAGGCTCTGAGCTGTCAGCACAGCTGATGCAGGGCTTGAACCCACAAACCGTGAGATCATGACCTGAGCCAATGTCAGACGCTTAACCGACTGAGCCACCCAGGTGCCCCCATTTTTATTTTGATCAAAAATAATACTTTGCTACTTTAAAATTATCTTTTAAACTGTAAGTTAAATTCTTCTTCACTGATATAGTGAATTTTCCATGTCAAGAATTAAAATATGAATGTATATACATAAGCCCTTGCCAAAATCAGACATTTGCTATATTTGAATCTTGAGTAATGCAATATAATCTTGGATGTTTGATCATTCATTCAAATGGAGCTGAAATGTACCAATGCACTCTCTATAAAGAATGGCTTTGCTAAACAAATTGATTTCCCAAAATCACAAATGATCTCCAAAGTCATTTTTAGCACTAAAATTCTTTTTTTTAATTTTTTTTCAATATATGAAGTTTATTGTCAGATTGGTTTCCATACAACACCCAGTGCTCATCCCAAAAGGTGCCCTCCTCAATACCCATCACCCACCCTCCCCTCCCACCCACCCCGCCCCCATCAACCCTCAGTTTGTTCTCAGTTTTTAATTTTTTTTTTTCAACGTTTTATTTATTTTTGGGACAGAGAGAGACAGAGCATGAACGGGGGAGGGGCAGAGAGAGAGGAAGACACAGAATCGGAAACAGGCTCCAGGCTCTGAGCCATCAGCCCAGAGCCTGACACGGGGCTCGAACTCACGGACCGCGAGATCGTGACCTGGCTGAAGTCGGACGCTTAACCGACTGCGCCACCCAGGCGCCCCGTGTTCTCAGTTTTTAAGAGTCTCTTATGCTTTGGCTCTCTCCCACTCTAACCACTTTTTTTTTTCCTTCCCCTCCCCCATGGGCTTCTGTTAAGTTTCTCAGGATCCACGTAAGAGTGAAACCATATGGTATCTGTCTTTCTCTGTATGGCTTATTTCACTTAGCATAACACTCTCCAATTCCATCCATGTTGCTACAAAGGGCCATATTTCATTCTTTCTCATTGCCACGTAGTATTCCATTGTGTACATAAACCACAATTTCTTTATCCATTCATCAGTTGATGGACATTTAGGCTCTTTCCATAATTTGGCTATTGTTGACAGTGCTGCTATAAACATTGGGGTACAAGTGCCCCTATGCATCAGCACTCCTGTATCCCTTCGGGAAATTCCTAGCAGTGCTATTGCTGGGTCCTAGGGTAGGTCTATTTTTAATTTTTTGAGGAACCTCCACACTGTTTTCCAGAGTGGCTGCACCAATTTGCATTCCCACCAACAGTGCAAGAGGGTTCCCATTTCTCCACATCCTCGCCAGCATCTATAGTCTCCTGATTTGTTCATTTTGGCCACTCTGACTGGCGTGAGGTGATATATGAGTGTGGTTTTGATTTGTATTTCCCTGATGAGGAGCGACATTGAGCATCCTTTCATGTGCCTGTTGGCCATCCGGATGTCTTCTTTACAGAAGTGTCTATTCATTTTTTCTGCCCATTTCTTCACTGGGTTATTTGTTTTTCAGGTGTGGAGTTTGGTGAGCTCTTTATAGATTTTGGATACTAGCCCTTTGTCTGATATGTCATTTGCAAATATCTTTTCCCATTCCGTTGGTTGCCTTTTAGTTTTGTTGGTTGTTTCCTTTGCTGTTTTAGCACTAAAATTCTAAATCCAATTCCACATTTTTAAGAAAAATAAATTGGGGGCGCCTGGGTGGCGCAGTCGGTTGAGCGTCCAACTTCAGCCAGGTCATGATCTCGCGGTCCGGGAGTTCGAGCCCCGCGTCAGGCTCTGGGCTGATGGCTCAGAGCCTGGAGCCTGTTTCCGATTCTGTGTCTCCCTGTCTCTCTGCCCCTCCCCCATTCATGCTCTGTCTCTCTCTGTCACAAAAATAAATAAACGTTGAAAAAAAAAAAAAAGAAAAATAAATTGTATGGACTTTTAGAAGGCTTAATGCTTAAATCAAAGTAGATGCAACTATTTACAAATGTAGTTCATCAGTCTATTTATTAAAGCAAGAACATTGAGATTTCTATCTAGAATCATGTTAGTAATTAAATTACTGCATGTGCTTGAAATCAAAAAAGGTTCTTTTCTGTATGATTCCTTAATGTACACGTTTAACATCATTTTATACAATTAATCCTTTCAGCCACACCCCAAAATAATGAGTTTTTACTGTAGTAGTGTATAAAAACAGGATAAATGGATAAATATTAAGGCAGATGACCATAATTGGGAGTATTTAGAATATTATCTTTTTTTTTTTTAACATTTATTTAATTTTTGAGAGACAGAGAGAGACAGAGCATGAACAGGGGAGGTGCAGAGAGAGGGGGAGACACAGAATCAGAGGCAGGCTCCAGGCTCTGAGCTGTCAGCACAGAGCCTGACTCGGGGCTCAAACTCATGAACCGTGAGATCATGACCTGAGCCAAAGTCGGTCGCTTAACTGACTGAGCCACCCAGGCGCCCCACTTAGAATATTGTCTTAATGAAATATATAAAGTAATTTTGTCCAGATAAGGCAATCTGCAGAGTTCTCAGAAAACTGATGGTTACTTTTAAACTTTTCAAATGATTAAAACAAACAAACAAAAAAGCTATTAATTGAAGGAATCAATTAATAAAGCTAAGTTTGTTACATAAATTAAATATACATATATTTATAATGATTTTTCCCCCAAATTTGGTTGTTGGAATAGCTATATTTTTTCCAGTTGAGAATGTTGATTTTAGTCAAAGAGAACAAAGTTTTAGGACATGATTTTAAAATTGAGTAGAAAAACTAATGAATGTGATTTCAAAGTCAGAAAATGGGTGCCAATAACTTTATATAACTGCTTATCTTTGCTATAGTAAATGATTTCTTAAGTAGTGTAATTTCAAAAAGGCCTATTGCCTATGTTATTATTTTAATGTCTATTACTTTTGTCAACTATGAGGAATTATCTTTATAACAAAAAAAAAAAGTCTATCATTTGTTTTTGGCTCTTTCTTAGGATTGCCATCTGTCTGCTTACATTGCCTACCACTATTTTATCCATTAGAATCCTTAGCGTATGCATCATGGTTATTTTAAATTTCCAGTGTGATGACTTTTTTTAAAATTTTTTACATTTTATTTTATTTTAGACAGAGAGCAAGTGCACAAGGAAAAGGGGCAGAGGAAGAAAGAGAGAGAATCTTAAGCAGGCTCTAAGCATCATGGGAGGCTTGATCCCACCACTCTGGGATTATGACCTGAGCTGAAATCGAGTTGGATGCTCAACCAAGGCCACCTCCCAGCCCATCTGATAATTCTAACATCCCTGCCACATTGTTCCGCTGCTTGTTTCTGTCTCTTCAAATCATGTTGTTTGCCTTTTAGTATGCCTGGTAATTTTTCTTCTTAAAATTTTTTTTTTTCAATGTTTATTTATTTTTGAGAGTGGAAAAGAGCACAAGAGCGTGAGTGGAGGAGGGGTGAGAGAGAGGGAGACACAGAATCTGAAGCAGGCCCCAGGCTCTAAACTGTCAACACAGAGCCCAATGAGGAGCTGGAACTCACAAACTGTGCGATCATAAGACTTGAGCCAAAGGCGGACACTCACCTGACTGAGACACCCAGGGGCCCCAATGCTTTCTTGATAGCTGAACAGAATGTGCCAGGTAAAAGGAACTGCTTAAAGAGGACATTAGTAAGGTAAGGTGGTGGTAACTTGTGGGGGAAGGGGAAACAGTCTATAAATCCTGTAAGTAAATCTCAGCCTTTTAGTGAGCCTATTTATGCTCACTAAATTAGTCGAGCACACAAATTAGGTTTGTTTGGTTTTTTTCTTTCCCCCTTGGTAGGACAGGAGGCTGGTGGGGGCTGCAGTTGGGTATTTCCCCTCCCTGTGGTCAGTTAGGCTCTAATAATACCCCAGCTGGTAAGACCTAGGTTAATTAGCTTACCCTGAGGGCAGGCTTTGTTAAGAAGAACAGAGCTCAGACTTACTTCAAAATGGTTCTTTTTCCCTTACCTATGCCACCAGTACAAGAGGATTTTACTCCATTATTTACTGTGGGAACCTGGTCAACTTTTTGGAGGTAAGTCTCACCATATTGTGGGGGTCCTATGACCGGGTCCCCCTGGAGTTTTTAACTCTCTGACATGTCCACACTGAGCCTCCACAGTTTGTCAATTACGTTCACGTTTTCCTACCCAGTGCTTGTTCAAGTGGCGGTTTCTGCTTGTGAATCCCTAGTAAATCCTGACTCCTGAATTCTACTGTCTCTCTAATCTTGAAGAAAGAGGTTTGTGCTGTGTCCTCCCCTCTCTTCAGGATCCAAGAAGAGTTGTTAATTTTTCAGTCTGTTCAGCATTCTGCTTGTTAGGACACAGTGGTGACTTCCAAGTTCCTTACATGCCAGAAACTGGAAGTCAGCAGTTTATTCTGGATACCTAAAAAACTAGAAAGCGCTCATGTTACAGCAAATACTCAGTGCCCAGGAAGAGACAAGCCACACGCAGTCGGGGAATCAGGAAAACACTGTTTATCGCACACCGGTGCTGGCCCAGCAGAGTCACCTCCAAAGCCTGAGCCCAGAACCTTGGCATAGGCCTCCTTTTATGGTTGGGATGGTAGGGAGTTGTGTGACAAAAGAAAAAAGGGAGGGGGCACTTATCAGTGGTGCTCCTCGGACAGTTGGTGGGCAGTTGGTGGACACAGGAGGCAAGCCAGATTATAGAAGCCAAAAGCATGCAAGGGGAGTATCCAGCCTTGGACATCTGGCTGGCCCCTTTTATCTTGTTTTTACTGGTTTTTCTTCTCACTCAGATGTCAATTAATAGGAAAATGGATAAACAAGATGTGTCATATTCTAAAATGGAATACTCTTCAAAAAGAAAAGATAAAAAAATAACACATGCAATAGCATTGGTGAATCTGTGAAGAGTATGCTGAATGAAAGAAGCTTTACTGGAAAAAAGCTTTACTGAAAAATGTAAATACTGTATATATAAAGTTCTAGAATAAACAAAGCTAACCAAGGGTAGAAAAAAATCGAAATCATTCTGATGGAGGAAATGGATTTACTGGTAACAGATGATGAGGTTCTGGGGGTGACAGTGGGGCTTGTGGGGTGCAGAGCCAATGACCAAGAAAGAATTCTTGGAGATGTCTTTGGTGCAAAAAGGTGATTTTATTGAAACACGGGGACAGGACCACAGGCAGGATGAGCTGCCCTGGGACCATGAGGACAGACTGGTTTTATACTATGGGGCTGGGGGAGGAACGTCCAGGGGAAGTTTCCGATGAGATTTTCAGTGCTAAAGAAGATCACAGCATATTGGAGGCCTAGCTATTGTCAACCTAAGGTTGTTTCCCCTCTAGCAAAGCATTAAGACGGTAGGGAGTTCCTGGAGAAATATTTTATTCTGCCAGCCTCAAATATTTGCCAATGGGCTGCAGGTGATAAGGAAATTTGGCTCTATCTGCAATTTCCTTCTGCCTTTGTTTCCCACATCAAGAGACATGAGGAGTCTTCCTGAGTAATGTTCTGTATCTTGATAGGGATTTGGCTTGCACAGATAAATGCATTTGTAGGTGTTCATCCCTTGGTATACTTGCGATTTGAGCATTTCGTTGTATATAAATGTTATCTTAAGATATAAATAAATATTAATCTCTAGTTGATATGCATGCTGAAGTATTTGAGGGGAAGTGTACAGATGTCTGTGACTCACCTTAAAATGCACAAATGAAAAAATAGAATGATGGATGAATAGAGATCTAGAAAGATAGTATGTGATAATGCAAGTATGAAACACAGGAATCCAGGTAGAGAGCATAAATAAATTCATTCAAGTTTTCTGATGTTTGAAATTTTCTTTCTGGAGTAAAAAAAAAGGAATTATAGGAATATGATTACACAGAGCTTTGGCCTTAAATTTAGAAAAACTGAAGTTTAAATGCCACCTCACATCTATGAATTCATGAACAAGTTACTCTGACACTCGGACAACAGGGTCGTAAAGATGTTTAGCCAAGGGAAGACATTGGCCCTTAGCTTCAAATGCCTCACCACTCCTTGAAGTTATAATTCCAGGGATCATCATACTTTTAGAAAAGATTTTTTTGCAGTGACTTACAGTATTTGAACTTAGGGACCTCTACAGGTCTCTTTCAACCAGGATTTCATGTTCGGACAAGTCAATGATTCCCAACTGAATTTTTAATATTTTTTATGAATGGCTTCTCTACATTTATTTTTCTTTATATATGTGTACAACTTATTAATCAGGACGTTATTCAACTTACTGCTGTGTACCCCCTCCACTCATTAACAAGATAACATGTCACACAACACTTTGAAAATGCATACCAAAATTGTAGCAGCCCCCACAAAAAAGACCTAGGAAGTACATTTCTTGATCTAATACTTGATTTAAAATTTTTTTCTCAAGATTATTTAAGCTAACATAGCACTTTGAACAAAGAAGAAATCTTTGATAGAATATAGGAAACTCAAGTTCTGAAAAATAAACCACTTTTAAACCTCCAAAACAAGAAAAGAACTTTGAGATTTATGGACCAGCAAAAGACAATAAACAAAAAACAAAAACCATCATGTCTAGAATAGAGAGTTTTAGTTTTTTTATGATTTTGTTCATTCATTCTAAAAACTTAAAAGACTCTGACACAGGAGTGATAGCACAAAACTCCTTGAATGAGCTTACATGAGAAGGGCTCCCTTTATCCTTTGTCACAGTCATTGCCACCATCAATTATAGCTCCTTACACAGTCTCCAAAGAGAAAGAGCCTACCCGGGAACACCAACACAGCTGGGAAACACTGAAGATTTGGCATGAGAAAACATTTAATTTTTGCTGCTTTCTATCAGAAGGGATTTTACAGCAAAAAGTAGTGTAATAGATGTACTTAACATAGTCATAAAAAAGGTTTAAATTTGAGATTGCTTATCTTTTGGAATGAAGGCTTAGGGGAAATAATGGAGTACTTTTTTATACTATGACTTTTAGGAATGTTTTAATAATGAAGAGATTTGATTAGCAAACTAAATTTGGAGAATATAAAGTTCATTGTCTTAAAACACAGGAAAATTCTGTTTGGATACATCTTTTAAAATATTACCTTTTGAGTAAACCCGATTTCTCTGTATCTTAAACAAACTACCTCAAAATGCTGACATTTTGAATTTTATTACAATTTTTATCTCTCCTTTCTCTTTGGTGCTGAAACAGTAAAACATTTCTCTAGTTTTGTTCTTTAAGCTAAGCTCCACTTTTCATTTGAATTTCTGTTCTCAGATGTAATAGAACAATAAATGTATATATAAACATGTTCATGTAAAAATATACAAGAATAAGCTACATTCGTATATATTTCTGGTTAATCTAAAGGTTGTCTTAAAAGATCCTCCTCCAAGGTTTTTATCCATACAGCTAAGAGAGACTGCTGTAATACAGGATACCATCAATGCATTTTTCCAATGCTAAATGATTCTTCATACAAACAAAAGAAGGAAAAGGGGGAATATAAAACTTTCAGTACGTGTTGTGCACATTAACAACATATCCTAAAAGAAATTCAATTATGAGTTACATTAGCTTCTTCTAGAACAGTAGTTCTCAACTGGAGGTAATGTTTGCCCCCATTTGGCGAATGTCTAGAAACATTTTTGGTTGTCATGACGGGGGCAAAGGGATGCTTACTGGCATACAGTGGGTAGAAGCCAAGGATGCTGCTAAACATCCTACAGTGTACAGGACAGTCTCCTAAAACAGAGAAGTATCCATCCCAAAGTGCTATTAGTTGCCACAGCTGAGAAACCCTGCTCTTGAAAAAGAAAATAGGGCACCTAAGTGGCTCAGTTGGGTAAGCATCGACTTTGGCTCAGGTCATGATCTCACATTTCATGAGTTTGAGGCCCACATCAGGCTCTCTGCTGTCGACACAGAGCCTGCTTCAGATCCTGACCCCCTCTCTCTCTACCTGTATCTCTCTCTCTGTCTCTCTCTCTCTCCCTCTCTCAAAAATATATAAACATTTAAAAAAAGGAAAAAAGTCAAAGTCCAAAGCCCATGTAGTCCATTAAATGTAGACAATAAAACAATTGATGAAGGTGGTAGCATACATAACAATCTACAGTTTCAAATTCTACCAGTTCCATTTTACATTCCCACCAACAGTATACAAGGGTCCCTTTTTCTCTGCATCTTCACCAGCATTCCTCTTTTGTCTTTTTGATAATAGACATTCTAACAGGTATAAGGTAATATCTCATTGTGGTTTTGATTTGCCTTTCCTTGATGATTAATGATGTCAAGCATCTTTTCATAACTATTGGTCGTTTGTGTGTCCTCTTTGGAAATATATCCATTCAGTTCCTTTGCTCAGTTTTTAATTGAGTTATTTGGTTTGTTTTTGTGTTTGTGTTTGTATGTGTGGTGTTTTTCTGTTTGTTTGTTTGTTTGTTGTGCTATTGAGTTCTATGAGTTCTTCATATATTTGGATATTAGCCCCTTGTCAGATATGTGGTTTGCAAACATTTTCTCCCATTTCGTAGCTTGCTTTTTCATTTTATTGATGGTTTCCTTTAAGATTTTTACAGTTTCAGCTCTTACAGTCAAGATTTTAATCCATTTGAATTAGACTTTAAGATAGGGGTCCAATTTCATTCTTTTGCACGTGAATATTCAGTTCTCCAAGCACCATTTTATGGAAGAGAGTATCCTTTCCTTGTTGTGTATTTTTAGAGCTGTTGTCAAAAATTTATGGACTGTATATGCATGGGTTTATTTCCAAGTTCTCTATTCTGTTCCATTGATCTGTGTCTGTTTTTATGCCAACATCATACTGTTTGGAATACTATTGCTTTGTAATATAGTTTGAAATCACTGCAAGGTTTTGCAGAGGTCCTGGTAAGCCCTTGGCCATTAGTAATGAAACAGTAGTGATAGTCATTCTCCCAGTCAGCCTGCTCCACTGGTTTCTGCAGAATCCACAGCACACATGGGGCATGAGAACCTTCGGGGATGATGGGAATCCCGGTTGTAAGGACCTACTGCCTCTCTGAGATGTCAATATGGGAAAATGAATCATTCCCAAACCCACAAACCTCTACCCCTTCCCAGTTCGTAGGCAGTTTTCCTGTCTCTCTATGTTCAGTAGCCTTCCCTCTAGCATCTCTTCTTCAAAAGGCTTAGGCTGTGGGGGTCCAATTTCATTCTTTTGCACTTGATATCCAGTTTGTCATACACCATTCATTGAAGAGACTATCCTTCTTTGCTTTTGTCAAAGAAGAGAAGAGCCTTTGAGTTCAGGACCTTCTGCTTTACATCCTTGCCAACTCCTGAGGCAAGATATCACCAAGACTAGCAAGCATACTTAAACTGGAGAGGAAAGAAAACTACATACTCAAATTAATATTTTAGTAGATTGTCCTTTTACACACAGTTTATTTATGACTTCAGTATGTGAGCTATAACTTTAGTATGTGAGCTTCACCAGGTGTTAAATGCAGATTTAGTCACATCAATATTCAAATCGCAGTGTTCCAATTACCCACCTGCTAGGCTATGGGAAATTCAGGCTTTGTCATTAGAAACCCAATCTTGTGTGTACCTGTGCTAACAAATCAGAACTGTCTTCGCTGTCCCACAGTCATGATAACTGAGCTCTACAGCAGATCTGGAATTCCACTGTCCTCTTCCTTGTTGCCACACTACAGAAACGGTTGCCAAGAGAAGCTTGAAATCTACTACATCCAAGTTGACTAATGTAGCGCTACCTTTGAGATCACTGTGACTGTGGTTACTAAGTAGAAGATCTATTTTATTGCTCTTGAGAAGAAGAATGAATCTTCTGTGTTATATTTAATAGAGGTAGGGAAGTTATCCTGTTGTTTGAAATACAGAATATTCTGGTGACTAATGAGAACAGCTTTTCCATTAGTCACCAGAGCAAACCAAACTGAGATTTCAAAGCTCAGAATAGGACAATTTTGTGGAGTGGCTCTGCCCCATATTGTGGACTACTTCCTCTGGCTCCAGCACCACCAACAATGCCACAACAGCATTTCAACAAAAATTTCTCAAGTAAGGAGATAAAGAGTAGTAAAATTGTCAAAAATCAGCTCTGTAGTTTTAAGTAGACCTAAACTCTGCTAACCAAGCCTCTATTGCTGGATTACCAGACTCCATTTTCCCTTTTTCTCTGCAAACTAGCATTTATTGGAGCCCCTTTAACCATCAAATTGTCTGAGTCCCATTGATGAACAGAGGTTAAAACTTTTTCTTTGAGTTCTGTGACCTCTGTGTATGGTAGGAGATGCAAATGGGTATTTGGAATTGGAGCACCACCAGAAGTTACTGAGCCATAGCACATTATGTTCTGATTTAAAGAATCTCTTTCTGAGTAGTGTTAAATCAACGTGCCTTACAGTTAAGGCTCTAACTGGCGTCCAAAGAGAAAAATTCATACAAGAAGCAGCCGTTACAGAAGATTATTGTAATAAAGTTTATTTTTGTCACAATTTGCTGGTTATTCAACTTTTTCTCTACATACCTTGCCCCAGATTCGTTCTTAGCCCTTCTTTATGGTCTGCTCTATGATGCAAGATGCTGAACACTATGTAAGGCATCTGTGGATTACATGTGGCCAGCTTGCTCCCATTTGTATTTGGCCAAGTGAAGACCTCAGTAAATTAGAGGGTGCTAGAAAGAGTTGTGTGTATTACACATTCTTCATTTTGTCTAAAATGTGTTTCTTGGCAGTGTTTTGCATCCCCTCCCCTACTAGGGTTTCTGTCCTGCACTCTTTGTCTATGAACTGTCGCTATTATTGGACTAGTAATGATGTCTCTGCATTTCTAGTCTCTAAATTCCTCAGCTTCTTTGTTGGTTAACTTAATCTTGCCATAATTCCTTAATTTCTATATTCATTAAAGTCCCATATCATCCAAGTTTGATTCTATTTCTTTCTAGGACTCTGATTGTTACAATGGCTATTCTATTTGTTACACGTATTATATGTTTTTTTAATCACTATATTCATGTTATAATTTAGTTCTTCTCAAGCTACAATAATAGATGAAACTTGCCATAAACAGCATTTATCAGAAAAGGGGGGAACTCACTGCCACCTGCTACCAACAACATTACAATAGCTATGGCTTAGCAGTTAAAGGATTAGCTTCCATTTTACTGAGATTAATAGGGAACATGAATAACAAGATCTCCTTAAGACTTCCTACGATATAGAACGTTCACTAATGCCAATAAAATTAAACTAATCTTAGCACTAGATCATTTTGCATGGACAGCCATTTCCACTGCTGATGTGCCTGTCATATCACTGTGTTATTTTCAATATATAGCAGGGCTGGAGATTTACTAGACAGTTTATAGCACCAACAGGTTATGCTGAGCTCAGCAGTGTTGCCAAGCAAAAAGAAATATTATATGAGGGCAGCATTTGTTCTAAACAAAAAATCCAAGCATATTTCTTCCTTATTTAAATTTGCTCATGGAAACCATTTTCCACAGGTAAGTGAACAGTGAATGTGTTTGCAATGTGCTATTGCATTCCTACCCGGTGCAGAAAAGATGGGAACCATGTTTTCATAAATAAAAAGCGACAGGCCATGTCATTGCCCTCCTCTTTAACTCTTTCCCCCATGAGTGTGTGTGCAGTAGGGAAGGTTCTGCTTCACACCAAGCCAGGGAATTGAATATTGATGGAATTTGCTGACAGTTAGTGGATGAACATTTCAGCATAGAACACAAAGGTCATGTTTGCTCTAAATTCAGTATGTTTAATTTGATTTGGCTAGTTAATTATGAATATAGTGCTTGCAAAAGTAAATCAGGTAAAAAAGAACCACAGTACAAGGAATCCATAAACTACTTAATTTTCAACCATGTTCTCTCCAGTTACACAACTCCTTTGGTATGGGGTCCAAATTTAAAAGTTAATGTAGTTTACTTTAAAAGAAAATTTGGGTGTACTATTAAATCATTTGTAAATGTCTTTGATAATTTATAGACAGCATAAACTAAGGAGTAAAAGGAAAACCATTGTTGAGACATGATTCCTTAAGTCACCAAAAATTTATTCTGTGTGTCCTGCATGAGTCAAATTCACAGTAAATTCTGAGAGAATGCTCAAATAAGTCATTGCGTTACCACCACTGCTCTCAGGACTTTTTTTTTTTTCACTTATGCTAATTGTATGCAAGGTCTTAGGCAAACCATTTTCCTCATTACCTAGACCTAGCATCTACAAATTTATTTTAAGGATACCAGCCATCTCAGGGAAGAAATATAGTTAGGGGTCTCCCTATCTTTCTACTACAATGAAATAAATTTATAGAAAATAAATAACTTGATTAAGAAAGTGGCTACAGTAAATCCTTGAAGAACATAAAAGTAAAACCTGAAAGAAAATATAACTTCAGAGTTACATAAAAATCATTTTGTAGTTGGGATGCATAGTTTAAGAATTTATTTTTATAGATGTAAAGGCTAATTTAAGTCATCTATTATATAATCAGATTATACATAATAGTGCTGGACACTCTAAGGGACACAAAGATTATAAAGCACCACCACTCAGAAGGCTGTGCTTACAGAGATAAGATATATTCATATATTCCCACAAAGATTAAATGCCTGACAGTATACGACAATGTGTGATAGTATACTGCTGTGAGATGATGTCTTCCTTTAGGTTTTTAAACCATGTGTTCACACCGTTGATTCAGTATTGGTATCAGCCTCTCCCACAACTCTTCCTAGAATGCCACAGCCCTTCAAATGCTGCTCAGCTCTCCTTAAGGCTGTCCTTACCTTCTCCAGTGAAAGTAAGCCCTCTGCATGACAGCTTCTGCTGTTCTCAGCTCAAAGATCTTATAGCAATGTTTTGATCAAGCAAGGTGAGACTGTGACAATAGTAGAGTATTTCTACCCTGAGCACTAAATTCCAAAATGGAAAGAGAAAAAAAGAAGTTTTTTTCCAACTTTTTTTCCTCTTTTTTATATTTTTTATTCTTTTTTAAAATGTATTCATTTATTTTGGGAGAGACAGCAACAGTGGGGGGTGGGGGGAAGGGGCAGAGAGAGGGAGAGAAAATCCCAAGCAGAGTGCACACTGCCAGTGCAGAGTCTGACACAGGGCTCCAACTCACAAAACTGCAAGATCATGACCTGAGCTGAAAGCAAGAGTTGGACACTTGACTAAACCACCCAAGCTCTTCTCTCTCTTTCTTTTTTTTAAATTTAAATTTTCTATAGCTGACAACTGCTGGCTAGGTATTACTGACAATTTATTTTTAATACTGTGCTAACATATAGTGTGAATCTATACACTGAATTCATTTTTAAAAATTTTATATTTTAGTGATCAAAAATGAATACGGCCCCTGTTATAGAATAGGTTACACATATATTATTTAACTTAAATTCTCCCAACAGATCATGTTGTGGATGAAACTGAGGTTTGGTTTGGAGACCTACTCATGGTTTCAGAGGTCAAAAATGACTGGGCATAGATTCAAATCCAATCTCTCAGTGGAAAACATGGAATTTTTTTTTTACCACTCATTGAGTCAGGGTTTATGATTTTATCCTGTTATGCTGAGGGGATAGAGACTGAAGACCCAGATATAATCATAGCAAGGCTGGAAGGTGATTTTCTTCATGGCCTCTTATGAAGGGTTATATACTTGTAGTTACCATGACAAAATGACAACATAAAATATAAATATGTTCAGAATAATATAGCCTACTGGTTCTTAGGGAAGAATAAAATCAACAGCTCTGAATATGTTTGTGAGTTTATAAACAGAAATAACACACAGAAAACTCTAGGCTTTGTTTTTTTTTTTGTGTGTGTGTGTTTTGTTTGTTTGTTTGTTTGTTTAATGGAGTAAAGGTAGCCAACAAATACCAAACACCTGGAAGCAACAGGAAGTGATAAGTCTCACCTAAGGTTGTTCCTCAGGTTTGAAAGAGCCCCACAATAAGTTTTAAATCCTAAAGAAGAGGAACAAGGAAACATCTGATGCCTAAGAACATAAAAGAATTGTCAAAGTTCATAGAGTTGGAAGGGTAATATTCCCAAATAATGTAAACTTTATTAGAAAATAAAGTTATGTGTTAGTCATATGCTGAATACTTATGTTAGCTTTTTCTACACATCTGAATAATATTATCTAAAATAAGAAAAGTTAATATTTAATATGACCTAGAATTTACTAGATTTTAGTTACGTATAACTTAGAATGCATTGAAAGAACACATAATTGCATTATGAAATCTATGGGTTATTTTTATATTTTTCCCAAAAAGTAGCAGCATTCCCAGTGTTAATTTTAGAAAAAAGTGTGTATTTTCTCAGTCAGTTAACAAATACTTACAAATACTTATAAACTATGAGGAGTACTATGTATGTAAGTTAAATTTAAATTCATTTGAAAAATACAATTACATTTCCTGATATAGGAGCATGAATCATCAATTTTATTTGTGAAACTCAGATGCCACCTATTGTTTAGAAAAATAAATACATCATTTTTGTTAAAATTCTATTTTTACTACCAATTTTCATGTCTCTGGAGAAATATGAACACTGTACACCTAGAACAGAAGCTGGCTCTCCAGCTGTACAGAATAATTAGCAGTTTCGAGGACATAAAAATATTAAGTGAAGCTGTGATATTTAATATTAGGTAGGAAGAAGTAAACTATTCTTAAATACCCATATCTTCAGAGGAGTACATTTTGCCCTAGTAATTATTTTTATATGTATATAGTTTTTACTTTTAGATCAATGTCATTTCATATTCAATTGTAAGAAATAATAGAGAAATATTATTTATGCTTTAGTCTGTTTTCCCCCATACAAAAACTAAACTACAAATAACCAGGATATTGACATTGGTAGGGTCAGGACATATACTTTCATCATCACAAGGAAACCTTCTGTGACCGTTTTATAGCCACACCTGCTCCCTTATTACCTCCCACCACCTCCTTAATCCCTTGCAATCACCTATCTGTTCTTCAATTCTATAATTTTGCATTTAAAGAATGTTATATAAATGGTATCTACCATACAATATGTAAACTTTGGGGACTGGCTTTTTCACTCAGCACAATTATCTGGAAATTCACCCAGATTGTGGTATGTATCAATAGTCCACTTCTGTTTTATTGTAGTAGTACTTTATTGTATTTATTTGTTTTATTGTAATAGTATTCCATGCTATGGATATACCATGGTTTGTGTAACCATTCACTCCTTGAAGGCCATCTAGGGTATTCCCAGTTTGTGGCTATTACAAATAAGGATACTATTAACATTTGTGTACTGAGTTTTGTGTGAACGTAAGTTTTCATTTCTCCAGGATAAACTCCCGGGAGTGCATCTGTTGGTTTGTACAGTAGTTACATATTTATTACTTAAAGAAACTGCCAAATAATTTTCCAGAGTGGCTGTACCATTTTACATTCCATCATGATGTGTGAGGGGTCCAGTTTCTCTGTATCCTAACCAGAATTTGACACTGACTCTGTTTCTTATTTTAGCCATTCTGATAGATATGTAGTGGTATCTCATTATAGTTTTAATCTGCATTTTCCTAATGATGTTGAAAATCTTTGCATATGCTTATTTGCCATCTGTAGATCCTCTCTAAAAGGTGTTTTCGTGTATTTTGTCCCTTTTTCTAGCTGGATTGCTTTATTTTTATAATTTTTTTATTCTCCAGTTTGATAGTTCTATATATATTGTAGAAGCTTCTAGTGTTTTGTCAGATATGTAATTTGCAAATGTTTTCTTCCAGAATTTGGGTTGTATTTTTATCCTCTTAACAGAGCATAAAGCAGGGCCTTTCATAGAGCAAAAGTTTTAAATTTTTATCAAGTCTACTTTATCAGTTTTTCCTTTTATAGACCATCCTTTTGGTGTCAGGTCTAAGAACTCTCTAGCTATTGAGCCTGAAGATTTTCTCTTATTTTTGTTTTCTTTAGAAGTTTCATAGTTTTATATCTTATATTTAAGCCCATGATCTGTTCTATTTACATATCAGATGTGAAACTCAGGTCAAGTTTCATTTTTTGTCTATGGATGTCCAATTTCTCCAGCACCATTTTTTGAAAAGGTTATTTTTTCTCCATTGAATTTCTTTTACAAAATTGCTTCGTCAAAAGCCAGGCATAGGGGCGCCTGGGTGGAGCAGTCGGTTAGGCGTCCGACTTCAGCCAGGTCACGATCTCGCGCTCTGTGAGTTCGAGCCCCGCGTCGGGCTCTGGGCTGATGGCTCAGAGCCTGGAGCCTGTTTCCGATTCTGTGTCTCCCTCTCTCTCTGCCCCTCCCCCGTTCATGCTCTGTCTCTCTCTGTCCCAAAAATAAATAAACGTTGAAAAAAAAAATTCTTTTTAAAAAAAGCCAGGCATATTTGTGAGTCTATTTCTGTGTTCTGTCTTCTATTCCATTGATCTGTATGTAGATCTCTCTACCGATACCACACAATCTTGACTACTGTAGAAATAATAAGTCTTTAAATCAGGTAGAATGATTCTTCCCACTTTATTCTTTTTCAAGAATTTTCTAGTGCCATTGCCTTTGCAAATAAATTTTAGAATCTTGACTATATCTACAAAAAGTCTTGCTGAGATGTTGAGAAAATTGCATTAAACCCACATCTACTTTAAGAGAACTGTCATCTTTACTATAAGACTTCTAATCTACAAACATATTGTGTCTTTCCATTTCTTGAGAAATTTTTTAATGTTTCATCAACATTTTGTAATGTTCACTGTACAAGTTCTATACATGTTTTCTCAAGTATTTCATTTTTTCATTGTTAGTATATGGAAATACTGATTTTTGTATCTTTATCTTATTCTTGCAACCTTGAAAAACTCACTTATTTTAGCAGTTCTTTTGCAGATTTCTTCAGATTTAATACGTATATAGTCATCTCATCTGAAAATAGAGACAATTGTATTTTTTCCTTTCTAATCTTTATGCTTTTTGTTTTCTTTTCTTGCCTTTATTGCACTGGCTAGAACTTCTAGTACTGTGTTGAGTAATTAAGTCATCTGAATCAGAATTTTCTTTGTGGGAATGTGTTCAGCTATATTAGGCATCTAATAGATGTCTACTCATATATTTCTCCTTTAGTGAGCTTTAAAAATTTTCTTTTTCTTTTCAGGAATTTGTATATTTCATCTGTGCAATTAAATTTATTGAAAGCTGCAACATTATTCCATTATAATCCTTTTAATGTCTGTAGAATCAATATTGATGGTCTTATTCATTTCTTTTTGTGTGTGTCTGTGTTTATTTATTTATTTTGAGAGAGAGTGAGAAAGGGGGAGGGGCAGAGAGAGAGGGAAACAGAGGATCCAAAGTGGGCGCTGAGCTGACAGCAGAGAGCCTGATGCCAGGCTCAAACCCATGAGCCGTGAGATCATGACCTGAGCCAGTGTCAAAAGCTTAACTGACTGAACTACCCAAGCACCCTAGCCTTATTCATTTTTTATTTTTATTTGCAACTTCTATTTTCCTGATCATTTTGGCTTTAGGTTTAGTAATTTTAGCTTTGCTGAATTGTATTGCTATTTCATCAATTTCTGCTCATGTATTTTTTTCTTCATGCTTTATGTTTTTTCCTAGTTTAAGGTGAAATTTTAAAGCATTCACTTGAGACAGTTCATTTAATATAAGCATTGATAGCTATAACTTTCTAAGGACTGTTTTAGTCATTTTGCTAAAGGTACTTCAGAAGCATTCTACACTTTTTTTTTAATTTTTTTTTTTAACGTTTATTTATTTTTGAGACAGAGAGAGACAGAGCATGAATGGGGGAGGGTCAGAAAGAGGGAGACACAGAATCTGAAACAGGCTTCAGGCTCCGAGCTGTCAGCACAGAGCCCGACGCGGGGCTCGAACTCACAGACCGCGAGATCATGACCTGAGCGAAGTCGGCCGCCCAACCGACTGAGCCACCCAGGCGCCCCTACATTCTACACTTTTTTACAGGTTCTCATTTCATTTTCTTTTAATTCAATATATTTTCTAATATACCTTGTGATTTCTTTGAGATAGGATTAATTAAAAATATGTTGTTTAATTTCAAAATATTGAGGGATTTTCCAGATACATTTTTATTAATTTCAAATTTCATGTTTGTCATAGAACATAATTTTAATATTTCAGTCTTTGTAAGTCTGTTGAGATCAGTATTGTGCTCCCAGAATATGTTCAATGTGGGTAAATTTTCTATGTGCACTTGCAAAAAAAGACAAAACAAATGTGTTCTTCTGTTGCAAAGTGGAGTGTTCTATAAATGTTAATTATGTCAAATTGGGTAATAGTCTTTCCATATGCTTGCTGATGTTTTTGTCTATTTGTTCTATAAATTAATGAAAGAAGAGTGTTTAAGTTTGAAACTAGAGTTGTAGATTTGTCTCTCCTTTTAGTTGTAGCATATCAATTTTACTTAATGTATTTTGAAGCTCTGTTACTATATACATACATGTTTAGGGTTGGATATTTTCTTCATTATATGAACCCATGTCATTATGCAATGTCCTTCTTTATTCCTGGTAATATTTCTTGTTCTAAATCTACTTCATCTAATATTGATATAGCTAATCTAATTTTCTTTCAACTAGTGTTTATATGGCATATCATTTTGTTTCATTTTTAATCCCTCTTTGTCCTTGTTTTAAAGTAGGTGTTTTATTTTTTTATTTTTATTTTTTTCAATATATGAAATTTATTGTCAAATTGGTTTCCATACAACACCCAGTGCTCATCCCAAAAGGTGCCCTCCTCAGTACCCATCACCCACCCTCCCCTCCCTCCCACCCCCCATCAACCCTCAGTTTAAAGTAGGTGTTTCATAGATAGTATAGAATTGGATTTTGCTTTTTTGTCTGATAGTGATTTTCTCTGCCTTTTGATTGGGTGTTTAGAACCTTTATATTTAATGAATTATTGATATGTTTAAATTTAAATCTGCCATATGTTACTTGTTCTCTACTTATCCTCACTTTTTTGGGCCTTTTTCCTCTTTTCCTACCTTCTTTTGGAATGACTGCATATGTATTTTTATGACGTCTTATCTCCACTATTGACTTTTTGGTTAGATTATCTATTTTTTTAATTTTGTGTTTGTTCCTAGATATAATACACACACACACACACACACACACACACACACACACACACCCCTCATCACAGTCTTTCAATAATGTTATACCGCTTCACATATAGCATAAGAAATCTTACAATAGTATATTCTATATCCCCTCTTTTTTTATTTGTATTTATTTTTAATTTTTTTAAACAAAAATTTTTATGCTTATTTATTTTTGAGAGAGAGAGAGCGTGAGTGGGGAGGGGCAGAGAGAGAGAGAGAGAGAAACACAGAATCCAAAGCAGACTCCAGGCTCTGAGCTGTCAGCACAGAGACCAGGGTGGGGCTCAAACCCATGAACTGCGAAATCATGACCCAAGCCGAAGTGGGATGCTTAACTGACTGAGCCACCCAGGCGCCCCATATTTCTCTATCCTTTTCTACTTTGCGTCTCAAATCAAGATATTCACAAGCTGTATTCTTACCTGGTGCTCAGGGGTTTCTTCCAAGCTCATATAGATGCTGAAAGAACTCAGTGGTTAGTGTCTTTAAAACTAAGGTCCCTATTTCTTGCTGGCTCTTGGTTAGGGGATGCCCTCAGATCCTAGAGGCTACTCTCACGTTCTTGCCACATGGCCCCCTTCATCTTTAAAGCCAATAAGAGGATTTCCCTCTCATCAAATATTTCTCATACTTACATCTCTGACTTCTGTGTCTGACCTCTAGATCTAGATTTAAATGACTCATGTGATTAGATCAAGCTCAAAAAGAATAAGCTCCCTTTTGCATTTAAGGTAACATAATCACAGAAATGCTATCTTACCATATTTACACATGCCATCCACATTCAGGGCAGGGGTCACTTGGAGTCATCTTATTAATTCTGCCTATCACGCAAAGCATGGAGACTCATATAAGGTAAAACATAATTCTTAAAGAAGAAAGATAAGAGACTTTCAATCCATAACCTCTCCATTTAACTAAAAATCTCACTGGACAGTAAGATGTTTTTCATCTTACAGTGCCATGTCTACCACATGCCTGACATATAATAGGAATTCAGTAAGTATTTGTTGAATGGAACCCCTGACTTCTCTTTGTAAATAACAGAAGTCTAAAGTATCTGTTGATTAACATTATTCTCCAACAATCTCAATTGCCTTAATTGTTCAAGTCAATCAGGTGTCCTAGATTACACTTGTAGGGGCTTACTGGTTGAATACTCCAACAAAATCCCAAGTGAAATCAGTTTCTAGTAAAAGAAACACAACCCTAATCACTATTTCCCTGCATTGTGAGAACTGTAAGTATGAAAGATGCAAAAGGAAAGCATCAGTCATCACACATGTATATGTGATGTAAGTCTATACATTAATATAGTAATCAGGAAGTAGGACCTATGGAGCACTTTCTTGGTTTCTGACAGATGAAATCAGAGAGGTGATGTTTCTAGATAGCTGACACATTGCAACCATTTCTGTTGTCTCTCAACTCATTTTTAATCCCATCTTTCTTTTCTTCTGAGAAAACTTTTAATACCCTTTTCCATTTCCACTTTGTCTAGTTGCCTCTTTTCCCAGTTCCCTCTGTTTCTTCTTTGCTACTGCTTTCAGTCTCTTCATTATCCTTTCTCTCCATGTATCCTTCTCCACTCTCCCTTTCTCTTCTGTCTCATTAAATCCCTTGTTCTTCTCACCGCTATCCTATCTACTGGTTCACCTCCTCTCCCTGACTAGTACTTGTTCTCTTAAACAATTGTTACTTGCTTTTTTATAAATTAGCTTTTCATTTTCTGTTTCTGAATACTAAGTCTGTAATAAGAACAATATGTTGCCTTATCTATGATGACTATACATATCTCTAATATCAGCATATAAGGACAAAATGAAATATTAAATATTTTTATCTTATGTAATCTGAACTCTTATACACAAATAGAAATCACACATTGCACCAGAATGTCTCTAATCAGTTTCCATCTCTATATACACCCATACAGAACCCTCTTACAAAGCTGAGCAGTACTTATATTGTCCACTAGATGGCAAATGATCACTCAAGGAGACTGACAATAGAGAAAAGATCTTATAGAATTAAAGATTTGTTATAAAGAAAAGTCAGATTTTTTTTTTTTTACAAGTACGGTAAGTACCAAATAAAATATCTTAAAATCACCTTAAATCTTTATCCAGGACAAAATCCTTCCAAATTCCTATTTATAATTATTTATGAATCAGAAACAAAGCAAAAATTAAAAAATAGAAGTAAGTTTATAAGGAGGAAATGTTTCTTAGCTATAGGGACTAAATAAATGGTTCACAATTATTCGTCATTTAAATAGAAATAAATAAAATGAAAAGGTACCATAAGCAGCTCTGTCAGTAAAATGGTCTAGGTTTTAAAACACTGTAATCACTTATAACTTATGTCTAGAGGGGAAATATGAATGATCATATATAGAGGACATATTTAAATAACATAATAGTTTAGTGAAGGATAAATATATTACTAATGAGGGTGGAGTTCATTTCTACAAGGAATTACCAATTTAAAATCTATTGAACCAAATCAAAATCATGTCTACATTTATCATATGCAATAAAAAATGACAGGTAATACATCAGTAGCCCTAATATTCCAGGTATTCATGCAATTCAATAAAAAAGTGGGACTACATCAAACTAAAAAGTTTCCGCACAGCAAAAGAAACAATAAAATGAGAAGGCAACCTACAGAATGGCTCAACATATCTGCAAATCATATATCTGATAAGGTGTTAATATCCAAATATATATAAAGAACTCATACAACTGAAGATAAAGAAAGCTAACAATCCACTTAAAAACTGGCCAGAGGAACTAACTGTACAAACAGTTTTCCAAAGAAGACACACAAATGGCCAACAGGTACATGGATAGGTGCTTGACATACTTCTCATCAAGGAAATGCAGATCAAAACCATAATGGGGTAACACCTCACACCTGTTAGGACGGTCACCATGAAAAAGTGCCTTTCCACAACATTGTAATTTACAAAAGGAAAAAATATATGATTAGGGTAAGGGTCTTGAGATGGGAGATTATCTTGGACCCAATGCAAATAGTCTCCTTACATGTGAAAAAGGGAGGCAGAAACCTAGAAAAGGCAAGGGGACAGATTCTCCCAGAGAGCCTCCAGAAAAGAAAGCTGGCATCTCAATTTTAGCCCTGAGAAACCCGTTGGGGACTTCTGATCTCCAGAACTGTGGGGTAAAAAAATTGTGTTGTTTTCAGCCACTGTGTGGTAAATTATGACAGCAATAATAAGAAACTAATGCAATTCCTTAGCAAAGAAATATCAGACATTTCTTTTAAAGTAAGAAAGTGATTGCCTAAACTTGAGTAAGATTTGCTTAATATCTCAGAAAATACTGCAGGATAAAAAGCACTCATCTTATGGAACACATAATGAAAATTCTTTTCCTTGTAGCTGATAAAATAATTATTTGTGGAGAAAGGCTTGATTTCTTGATAATGTACTTAGGTAAGTACATTTTAAGTGAGATATACACTCTGGAGCTGACAAGTTTCTTGCAAGTTTCATGGGCAAGAGGAAAAACATTCTGCATCATAAAAGAGATGGATGGTGGAGTGCTGGGCTGAGCTGCTCTGGGTCAACTAGGGGAGGGGAGGGATGTAGAATCTAGGAATAGAACCCAGAGTATGTGTCCTGGGAACTGGGTGAAGGAAATGCCAGAAGCTGCAGGGCCCCTTCTCCATTTCTATACTGATCAGCTTTTTGCTGGGGTAATAAACCATCTCATAGTCTCAGTGGCTTAAACAGTAAATAATATGTCTCACTCATGAGTTTTGGTGGTGGTTCTGTTGGGCCCAGCTGGGTTCCCAGTAGCAGCTAGACTTGGGTTCAGAGCTGCACGATGTGTGTTTCATGCTGAGACTCAGGCTGCAGAAGCAAGCCTGTCTAAGCATGCTTTTCTCACAGAGGATGGTAAGAGTACAGGAGGGTAATAGGCTTCTGTTAGAGGAGAGCAACTTGTCACTTCAGGGAGAAGAGGGTGAATGTTTGCTGAACAACACTCCAGTCCACTGTAATCCCAGAACACTTCAGTCAACTAGGAAACTAATGGTGAACCTGGTGTCATTTGAAATGTGGTAAAAGCCATAGTGTATGTTGAGTTTTGCATTAAAGTCTGCACAGGACTGAAACAGTAAGCCCAAGGGAATATGGAAGATAGCAAAAGAAAAAACTGGGTTAGTATTACTTCTTTAACCTAAAGGAAAAGGAAGGTGAACCCCAACATTCTGATAAGCAACATTTCTATCAGGTACTGTACTGAATAATTTCATTCTCGTGTATTTTCTTAGGCTTGTGAAGTAAAAGGGGAAAAAAAAAACCTCAGAAAGGTTAAGAATATTGCCCAAGTCCCTGTAGTTTGTATTCCATGATGGTAATTCGGGAATGTATCATTAAGGAAAATTGAAAAACTAAGTCAATGGGCACAAGAAATGACTCTAAATAGAAGGCTAGAAAAACACAAAAAGATGGCAACCTCTATCAAAATTGGGAAGGACGGTTTTGCATGGAAATGAGGTTAAAACAAGCTGGATCAGTAGCCCAGGGGAAGTCATGGTCCATGGATTTCTGGAAGACAGCAGTGCAGCCTCAGACCCCAGGAGACTAGCTGGAGCCAGCAGAAGCTACAGTTTTAGAGAGATAGCCAAGGAAACAAATTCAGAAGAGTTTGTAGTGGAGGTGAAACAGGGGCACTACTGGCCCATTAGAAATACCTTTGAGGGGCACCTGGGTGTCTCAGTTAAGTGTCCGACTTCAGCTCAGGTCATGATCTCACAGTTCACGAGTTCAAGCCCCACATCAAGCTCTGTGCTGACAGCTCAGAGCCTGGAGCCTGCTTCAGATTCTGTGTCTCCCTCTCTCTCTGTCTCTCCTCCCTCTTGCACTCTTATCTCTCTCAAAAATAAATAAACATTAAAAAAAAAAGTACCTTTGAAAGGTAGAAAAATGTGCCCTTTTTTCCTTTGTCACAGACCTGTGTCAAAGTACGTGGTTTGGCCATTCCCACTTGTTTCTTCCAAGGAGGCAGTGTAGATCTGCACAACCTTATGCCATCGTACTAGTTTGGCTGGGATAAGAAGGGAGAGATGGAGGTTAAGGACTTCAGTTATAGAGAAGGGTATTCCTCTAAGCTGTCCACACGAGTGAGAAAAATAGTCTATTTATATGGCTGTCTAGTCGAGATTTAAATATTCACCTAATGTTGGATAGGTGTCAAATAGTTCTTTTTGTTGTTAAACTTCTTAAAGGAAGAATAAATGTGCTCTATCTTAGATATTACCAGACACAATAAAAAGTAATTCACAATTCAGCAACATTCTAAGATTTTAAATACTTAGGAGAAGTCACAACGAGTCACAATTAAATCAAGTACCATTGCACTAAACTTGCACTACAAAATACTGTTTCAGAGTATGCATTTTCCTGAAATGGGAAGTCAACATGAATTCAGTTATAAAATATACAAAATTATCTATTCTGTCTAGTTTTTTATTAGATGTCCCACATCAAAATTCCACTCAACCTTCAGGACCTGATTCAGATCCCAGGCTAACCTTGGTCAAGGTTCCACAAATAATATTAGATGATCCTGATTCGTGGGTGTTTTGCTTGTGCCTCTATTGTGGATTTTTTTTTTAATTTTATTAATGTTTATTTTTGAGAGAGAGATGGAGAGAGGGACAGAGTGTGAGCAAGGAGGGGCAGAAAGAGAGAGACACAGAATCTAAAGCAGGCTCCAGCTGTCAGCACAGAGCCTGTGATGCAGAGCTCAAACCCACAAGCCATGAGATCATGACCTGAGCTGAAGTCAAATGCTTAACTGAGTGAGCCACCCAGTCACCCCTGTGCCTCTATTATGAATTAACTTTTATGATTATAGGTCAGTTTTGATTAGAAAGCCTAGAAAAGCTACTTATCCTTCAAGCCCAGCCCAAAAGTTCTTTTTTATTTGAAATCACCCTGACCATCCATAACCTACTTTGTTACTCCCTCCCTCTAGGCTAATATTAAAGGTAGAGTACACATCATGTGACCCTTACTAACTTATATAGCTGAGAAAGAATTTCTTTAGTGGTGGGGGCTAGAAGGGTCGAGGTTAACTAAACATTAGTGAGCTCATTGAAGGCAGAGAATGTAAGATATCTTTTTCATCTTTGCTCCTCTGAAATAATATAGAGCCTAGATCAGAGTTTCTAAGCCTGGGAACTGTTGACATTTGGGGCCAGGTAAGTACCTGTAGAGGGTTGCCCTGTGCATTGTGGAATATTTAGCAATATTCTTCTTCAGTCTCGACAGCCAAAAATATCTCCAAACATGGCCAAATATTCCCTGGGGGATAAAATTGCCCTGGTTGAGAACCACTGATCTAAACCATTGTGGGAATTAATGTGCATTGACTTGATGTCAAGAATTATCAAGTTTTGTTCTCCACCTTACATCTTCCACATCATGTAGCACTAGAAAGGAGTTCAACAAATGTATTCAAGTGAATAAATAAATCTTTCCTCTGAGCCATTAAAAATAGGGTTTACAGAGATGGTATGTTTTCATCTATTCATGAAAGAGACAGTATGGAATATTGGCTAACGAGGCAAGTTCTGGAGTCAGATTGGGTGGGTTCAAATGTATGTCATATGAGTTTATATACCAACTCTCAGCTTGCCAGTACAGTAACCTTGAGCAAGTCATTAAACTTAGCTGCACCTCAGTATCCTCACTATCAAATGTTGATACAAATAGTATTTAGCTCAACAAGACTATGTGAAGATTACATGATAAGCTATGCAAAACACTTGGAGCAGTACATGACAAGAATCAGTTATTATGTATATATTATGTGCATATATCAGTATACTGTATAATACAGTATAATGTATCTTGTCTATTACAGAACATACAGACATATACAATCATTTTCAAAGCAACACATAATAATTGGTATAAAAAGGTTCTGATATCCACCCAGTGGATTTTTTTTTTTTTTTGTATGCTTTGAGTGCTATGTACTATTCTCTGAAGATTTCTGATTTTAGGAGCACACTGAGGATAGATTAGGGATTGGCATTCTTCATGGCTGGGAAGCTGCTTACTGAAGGCTCCTGTGGAGATGGACTGGGGTCTGTGATTTTGGCAGTTACTTCTGGTGGGCCAGTTTCACATTAAGTTCTGTGTTTACACTCCCATCTGCCACCCTCAAGTTCTTGTTTAAACAGTACATCCTGCTTTTTACCTCTGATCCATGGAATTAAGGAGAAGTTCTGTGTCCAAAGTTGCATTCAAGAATTTAAAAGGTAGATAGAAGCAGAGATCATTATTCAAATGTTCATCCATTCATTTGACAGACATTTATTGAGCATTTAGTGTGGCAAATCTTGTTATGGAAGTTGAGAATTAGCCTGGAACAAAACATTCAAAAGTGGCTGCCCTCTCAAAGCTTACTTTACGGTGGCAGGAACAGCACTTCGGGAAAGGAGAGCAACAAGGTCAGAGGCTATGAGACAGGAGCATGCTTAGTGCGTCAGGGAGCCACCGAGAAACCATGGTGGCTGAAGCTATGTGAGCTTGAGTAAGAAGAAGGACCTGAGGTAGAGAAGTGAAGGGTGGAGTGTGAAGGAGGAGGTCACAAATTGCACAGGCCCAGGTCATTATAAGAAATTCAGCTTTTACTGTGAGGGAGTTAGGAAATCATTGAAGTATTTTTATCAGACAAATGACACCATCTGAAGGCCCTTTAACTGGATCATTCAGGCTGCTGGGCTCAGAATAGACTGGGGCAAGGTGGTGTACAAGAGCAGAAGCATGAAGACCAGTCAGGATTCTCCTATAAAGTACTAAAGTAAAACTACAAATGAGAGAAATGATGTTGGCCTATGCTACATGGACAGCAGTGGTAAAGTTCTGCATGTATTTTGGAGGCAATACATTTAGATTTTGCTAACTTATGAGCTAGCTGATGTGGCCATTGAGAAAGGGGGAAGTCAAAGATGATGCTAAGACTTTTGACCTGAGCAACTTTTGACCTGACTTTTAAAGAATGGAGTTACCTGTTTTTAAGTAAGAGAGTGACAGAGTGGAATGTCAGGTAGAGATGTGAAGTGTAACATTCATGTAGGAAGTCAGTAGGATTCGTGGTCCACCCTGACAATAGGAGTTGTTACTGGAAGTAGGGTGACATCCAGCCCCATGGCACTCACCTAGAGTGGGAAACAGACTGTTGTGCTATCTCCCTGGATAAGGGGAGAAGCCGATTGCAGTGGACAGCTTGTGGGCCCAGAGACCAGGGCTACAGCATAGGAGACGGATTCCAGAGGTGTGGAGTATAATGGTGCCATGGACAATGACTGTGGGGCCCCAGGCCACCATGTGAGAGAAACAGGGCATCTGGGTGGAGACATGACAGAGGAGTGAGGAGTGAAAAATCCACTTGCCCACCACAGAGTCCCACTGGAAGGGGAAAGGGGACAGCAAGTCCACTCAGCATGGAATGGCAACAGCCAGCAAAGCAAGGCTGAGACCCAGCTGGCCAGCTTCAACCCCTTCACACTCAGAATGAGTTCATGAAGGTTAATCTGCCAGATTGAAGGCCTCGCTGAAAGAGATCTAGGCCCTTCTGAAGGACAAACAGGTACTCTTTTTCTTGAGCATGCCCAGCGCTCTGACGCAGCAACACGACATGTTGAGGAAGAAGAATCTATAGGCAATAGATATACTAGTCCAGAATTCAGGACAGGGGAACAGATTAGAACTCTCAGTTTTGGAGTTGATAATGTATAGATAACCTAAAGCCATGGGACTGAATGAGAGAGATCACCCAGAAGGGAATATGGATAGGGGAAGAAATCAAATGAATTCTGGATATATTTTGTAGTTAGAGTTAACAGGATTTGCTGGCAATTTAAATGTAGGTATAAAAGATAAGATTCAAAGATTACTGACTCCAAGGATTTAGGGGGGGGCACAAAATGAAGCTATTGATGGACTGACCCTGGGGTTCTCCAATACTGGAGATAAAGAGGAATCAGCAAACCGAGAAGGAATTGTTATAAAGGAAGAAATCAAACTAGGGACGTGTGATATCTTAGAAGCCAAGTGAAGACAGTGTTTCAGGGAGCAAGTAATGGTCCTTGAAACCTGTGTCAAATGCTACTGGATTAATATAAAAACTGAGCGATGACAATGGGATTTCACATGCTAGACATCATGGTCAATCATACTTAAAGCAGTGTTGGTTGAGAGGGATGGGAACAAAAGAAAGGTGGCTAAGAGGGTGAATCTTAAAAGTTCTTAATCACAAGAAAAAAATTTGTTGTAACTTTGATGACAGATGATAAGTAGAGTTACTGTGTTGATCATTTTGCAGTATATACAAATATTGTTGCAGGATTGTTTTACCTTAATACTCAGGATTCATCGTCTTGCTACTTTGAAGAATGAAGAGGTGGACCCAAAATGAGCAGCAGGCAAAAGTTTATTAGAGTATAAGATTGGAAAGGAAGCATAGTATTAAAACTCTCTTTACAGAGAGGGGGATATTAGAAAGTGAATGCCCATCGATTGTAGGCAAGGGTCCTTGTTTTATAAGGTTCAGGTCAACCCCTCCCCCCCCTTTTCCCGTCCCCCTAATTCCTTCTCAGGTCCTACCCTCACTGGCTTGATAGCTCTAGGTGCTGGGTGGTCCTTTCCTGATTGGCTCATTTCCTTTGTATGAGGGATGGTCTATGGCCATATCATTCCTTGTGGGTTATAGGTCTTATGGTCTACTACTTATTTTTAGTCAGGTCTTTTGTCAGATCCCTGAGGGGAACCTTAGGGGAAGTAGGTGGTGTGTTACTTTCTCAAGAGGAGCCTTACACCTGGGTGGGGCAGGGTATGCTGTGGTCAGACACTCCCAACTTTGTTCCAAAATATGTCTTTCTCCACCCAGGGATCTCAGGTCCTAATCCTTTTCCTCTCTGCCTATTTTATCCTATCTTTTCCTATCATAATATCAATTCATTATGTTGTATACCTGATACTGATATACTGTTTTATGTCAATTATAACTCAATAAAAAATAGGTAATGATAGGAATTGCTATGGGAACAGAAGAAGAAAAATGATATAGAGAGATTATAAGATTATAGACAACTCTAAGGAGTTTTGTTGTAAAGGAGAGAAATGAGGCAATGAATGTTGTGGAGGAAGGTGTCGTCAGTTTTGTTTGTTTTTAGTTTGGACAAATATTAGTATGTATTTATGCTAATAAGAGTTAGTTAACAGAGAGACAAACTTTATAGACACATGAGAAAGCAAGAGGTTGCTGAAGCAATGTCCCTGGGCAGGCTACAGAGGATGGGTTCCAGTTCACAGGAGAAGTGTAGCCTTTGCTAGAAACATGGACATATCATCAATATGAACAGAAGAGAAGGTAAAATATTTTTTGGTAAGTAGGTGGGTAGATGCCCTGGGAGTGTAGAAATTTCTTTTGTGATTAATTCTTTTGTCTAAATGGATCAGGATACCAGGTCATCAGCCAAGAATGACTTTGGAGAGAAGATAATGAAATGGTTAAGGAAGGTGTGAGTGTAAATGAATCGGAAATATTTGAGGATTGCTGGAACGTAGGGCAATCTTCTTAAGGTGAATCTTCATGAACTAAAGGTGAGACAAGACAATGTGGCTTTGTTTTTTCCTTCAGTCACATTCAGTGACTCAAGAAAGATAAGTTTAGATGGGAGTTTTAGATTTACCCAGGACTGTGGTTTAGGCAGCAAGTAAGAAAAATATTGAGGGCAAACATGAAGGTATAAGCATTGGCGTGATGATAATGATTAACCATGGAATTTAATCTCGTTAAGTAGGGAAATGTGGACACAAAGTGCGGTGGTCAAGGTCAGTGAAGGTTGCAGAATTAGTGCACTATAGGTGCAGTGAGTTGGAAGGATTTTTGGAATTTTGTGACGTGAAAAGGTAAGCTGGAATATGAGAGGTAGCATTCAAAAGTAAGTTTGATATTGAGATTATAGAAGGATCTCAGTCACTGTTAACTATGTGGGTGATCCTGTGAACCATGTGGGTGAGGGTGGGGGATAGGCTGGAGGGCAAGGTCCCTGGAGAAGATCCATCCCCACCACAAGGAGGGTAAATCTCAGCTTTCAAGAGTTTAAGTCATTAGGTTTATACTCGAACGAGAAGGGGTTATTTCTAAGAAAGTTGGTAGGTTTCTACCAAAAGGCTTTTGATCTACTAGTAAGACTGACAGTGTAGCAGTCAAAGATCTTAAGTGAGAGTCTGGGTTTGGGCGTCTACAACACTGAATCCTGGTTGTTGCTTAAGGTCCTGGGCGTTGCCAGGCAACCGAGGCGCCTGCGTTGCCCCAGGCAAGTGGCCCAACCCCTTTGTCTTTGCCAGCTTCCTGTCACTGGTTCACTTCCTGTCTCTGGCTAGCTTGGACTCCTGGAGTGGGGTGAAGACCTGCCCGGACGCATCCTCAAGCCAGGGGGTCCAGGCCCCAGGGGCAGGTCGGGGGTTTAGGAGTGACCGGGACATCCTGGTCCAGCTGAAGGACTGTCTCCTTTGCCACCATGAAGAAGCTTCTCACCTTCTGGAGAAGGAAGGATGAGCCTCAAGGCCCCTCCTCGCACCTGCCTGTGGCCCAGGCCAGTACCCATCACCCCGCCCAGCCAGGCTACAACCTTCGAGATAAAGATTTAAAGAAACTTCACAAAGCTGCCTCGGTCGGGGATTTGGAGAAGGTGAAGGAGTACCTTCAGCTCAAGAAACGTGATGTGAATGTACGGGACAGACAGTACAGGTGACCAGACGGATTAAGGGCAGTGTGGAAGGGAAGCTGGGTCCACTGGGTCCTGTAATCAGGAGCAGGACTTGTCTGGGCTCCTTCATGGGTTGTCGCTACAGGTTTTCCACAGTGGAGAAGTCAGGTAACCACTGACAGAGGGTCACGTGACCAAATCCAGCTTGTTATTTTGTTTAATGCTTACCTGGATATTTGAGGGCATCTGTGCCTTCCCTTGATTGCCACCACTTCCCCCGCTGCATTAATCTACATCTGGCATTTCACCCTTTACGCGAACTACTGTTTTTAACTTGATACATATATATTGTCCTAAGCCATCCAAGATTTACCATACTACTAATATACTAATAGGAAAAGAGTAGAGAGACCTCTCAGAATAGTGGTTGTTAAGATTTTAATATTTTGAGACAGCAAAACAATTGACTTTAATGTGGATCTCTGATGATTTTTTTCAATTGCAGAGTCTCTTGAAAAAGTCCATCAACAACCACTTACTGCAAAAACAAAATTAATTTTATATATTAAGAAACATAGAAGTTATGTGTTTGACATTAATAACAAAATATGTACTCTCTGTGCCTACCTTAAAATCTTTGGGGGCATTTTCAAGTTATAGGGTATGAAGAGCATTATTTTTCACCATAACTGGGTAACTGGAAACTATGGTTCTTAAGATTTATGTCAGTTTGCTGATAGTATTATGCCCTTTGACAAAAACAGAGTTATCTAAATTTATCCAACTTTTATCCTACACCACCCCATTCAATTACTTTACAAGGTCATGGATAACCTCAAAATGACTTCATTCAGTGGTCAATTCTCAGTCTTACCTGGCTCATATCTCAGCCAAGTATCTTCCATGCCCTATAAGTAGTATTCGAAATATTGACTTGTCTTTTAGGACACTTGGTTCACCTGGCATTTCTCCTACCTCTGTGAACACTGCTTGTCAGACTCCTTTGCTGATTTCTTTTCCTCTCCCTGCCTGGTAAATATTTGAGGGCTCAGAACTTGAAACGATTCTGTCTCTTAATCTTCACTTGCCTGGTGAAGAGAGATTATCTTTAAATGTCTATATTCCAATGCCTTCCAACTTTTTATCTCGAGCCAGACCTCTTCCCTGAACTCTGGACTCATATACAAATACCTATACTTCAGTGTGGATATCTAATAGCCTGTGGTGTACTGGTAAATGTTTAATAGCAAGCTCTGAGGTGAGGGTGGGAGTGGAGCTAAGGGAGGAGAAGCCCTGATTTCAAGCTACCAGTGTGATGTCATTTGGCTTGAATAGTTCCTGAAAATTTAGTAATTGATTTGTGAGAGCCACTGGCTCCACCACTCACTCTTTACAAATCTCAAGCATCCCCAAACGGCGCTTCCATTTTCCCTCCTTAGATCTTCATTTCTCTTTCTAGAAATACCAAATCCTTTCTTTCAGTTGTTTGGCCAGAAACATTCTTGCCTCCTGGAGTCATTCTTGACTCTTCTCATTCTTTCATACCACCCATGTGATTTTGTTGGCTCCACCTTCAAATTGTATCTAAAATCCAACTATTTCTTGCCACCTTCACAGTTACCATTCTAGGCAAAACCTCCATCGTATCTTAACCAAAATTGCTGCAATGGCAGTAATTTGTTTTTTGTCTTTTAACCCTTTCAATTTATTCCCAACACAGTAGTCAGAATGATCCTATAAAATGTATGTAAAATGAATCATTCCTTGCCTTAACAACTTCCCCTAGCTTTCCATCTCATTAAGGATAAAGGCCAAAGTCCTTCCAATGGCTCATTCAGCCTTATATGATATTCACTCTCACCCTATTCTCTCTCTCATCTTACATCCTATGACTCTCCCTTTCCTTCATATCCAGCTTCCCTGGCCTCCTCAGTGTTCCTCAGAAATGCCAGAAATGTTAGGACCTTTGGACTTGCTGTTCCCTTTGCCTCGAGTGTTTTCCCACCAGATACCCACATGGCTTCCTCTCTCACTTCCTTACAGTGTCTATTTAATAATCACCTTATCAACGAGGGATTCCTTGGCAACTCTATCTATAATTATAAGTTCTCTCCTTGCTGACATTTCCTGTCCTTCTTCCCTGCCTGGTTTTTCTCCTTAGCACTTAATACTGTCTGGCGTGCTTTTCTATTTCAAGCTTTTTATTTACCTTTTCCACTAACATTTATGATCCATAAGAGCAGGTGTTTTTGTCTGTTTTGTTTGCTGCTGGATCCTCATCATCCAGAACCCTGCCTAGCCATAGTAAATGATTACTAAGACATTTTTATGATGAAGGTATGCATACATACATAGGCATTTTTTGACTCATTATAGTTAAATTTTCCTTGAAGTGAAACCAGTTAAATATTTGATCTTCAAGGCATTTGCACAGCCTTATTAGTTCAGTAAAAAGCAATTAATATAAATTTTCTATAAAGATCAATAAGTACCTGAAGCAAATACCTTGAAAGTATATGATCTGGCATGTTCTTGGGTATCGTAACTTCTCAAACTAAGACTTACCTCTAATTTTGTGTTGTGTCATATTGATATAGAACCCCTTTGCACCTGGCCTGTGCTAATGGATATTCAAATATTGTATCTCTCTTAATTGAGAAACAGTGCGGAATAAATGTCTGTGATGGTGAAAAAAGATCTCCATTGACTAAGGTGTGTTAATTTTTTCCTTTTCAATTGAAATGCAGTTGAGTTCTTCTAGTTAACTTGGGTTGGATTTCATCTTTTAAAATATAGTACCACATGTTAGTTTAATATATCCTGGATAGTAAGTTGGTTACTCATTTATTCTTGTTGTATCGACAGGCAGTACAGTGCGCAAAGGAAGACTGTGCTACTATTCTTCTGGAGCATGGTGCATACCCAAATCTGGTAGATTTCGATGGCAATACTGCTCTCCATTATGCCGTCTGTGGCCACAGTGTCTCATTAGTTGAAAAATTGCTTGAACACAAAGCTAATCTTGAATATCAAAATAAGGTAGTGTATTAAAAATAACATATTTTAGAAATCAATGGAAAAAGGTATTTATTGCAGATGATTTATGTCTGTTGAAACATGTTATATGAAGCATGAATTTTCCAAAATGAAATTGGGGAAAAGGAGAAGGAGAATAAGATGATGAAATACTGATAAGGTTTTCTTTTTTAAAAAATCTTGGTCCATTTCATGTTAGACTATAATGCTGACCTCCAAAACAGCATTATGTTTAACAATGATAACTGTTCAAAGGCTTATATCAAATGAGAAATATCTGATTTCCCTAGAAGTGGATATGGTTAAAAATCATAAGCCTACATTTTTTTCCTGTCTTATTTATATACTCATAGATAATGAAAATAGGGTTGACATAGAAAATCACTTACTATACTAAAAGTAATCCAACTCTCCTATAGAGATGAGGGGTTTTGTTTGTTTGTTTTTGTTTGTTTTTTTAAAAAAAAGCTTCTTAACACTTAAGTTCACTGATATTTTGTCTCCATGACAGCCCAAAATAAATGCCCAGGCTTGGAAGTTTAAATGAAATTCTGTGGAAACTCAAGCGTAATATTATGACGTGTGAATTGATGGTTTGTAATATTTACATTAAATACGAGATGCTTATCACTTAAATATTCCAGGCTTCTCTTGCCCACAATTTGAATTAAGCCTAAAGTAGAAACTTTAATTTTAATTTTTACTGACCCAACTCCAGTTTGTTTTCTTGGTCTCTGAAATCATATTTTGTTATATATCAAAACCTTTTCAAAATTAAAGTATATATTCAGAGGTTTCTTATTAACACACTTATCTTTTATTTGTATTTGTCTTTTATTTTATTTATATCTAAGTTAACATATAGTGTAATAATGGTTTCAGGAGTAGAATTTAGTGATCCATCACTTATACATAACACCCAGTGCTAATCCCAACAAGGGTTCTGCATAATGCCCATCACCCATTTAGCCCATCCTCCCACCCAGTATCCCTCCAGCAGCCCTCAGTTTGTTCTCTGTATTTAAGAGTCTCTTATGGTTTGCCTCCCTCTGTTTTTATATTATTTTTCCTTCCCTTCCCCTATATTCATCTGTTGTGTTTCTTAAATTCCACATATGAATGAAATCATATGATATTTATCTTTGACTGACTTATTTCACTTAGCCTAATACATTCTAGTTCCATCCACGTTGTTGCAGATGGCAAGATTTCATTCTTTTTGATAACAAGTAATATGCCATTGTATGTACACACCATATTTTCTTTATCTATTTGTCAGTCAATGGACATTTAGGCTCTTTGCATAATTCAGCCAGTTGATAGTGCTGCCATAAACATTGGGGTGCATGTGCCCATTTGAATCAGCATTTTTGTATCCTTTGGATGAATACCTAGTAGTGCAATTGCTGGGTCATATGATAACTATATTTTTAATTTTTTGAGGAACCGCATAATGTTTTTCAGAGTAGCTGCACCAGTTTGCATTCCCACCAGCAGTGCAAAAAATCCTCTTTATCCACATCCTCGCTAACATCTGTTTTCTGAGTTGTTAATTTTAGCCATTCTGACAGGTGTGAGGTGGTAACACACTTATATTTTAAATTAAACCTAAATCTAAAATGTATATAATAAAATGCAAAAATATTAGTACCATAGTTTAAATAATCATTTTGAAATAAAATTTTCAGGATGGGTATACTCCACTTTTACTTGCCGTTACTGAAAATAATGCAGAAATGGTAGAATATCTTCTGAAGAAAGGGGCAGATGTGAACGCTTCAGATAAGAATCAAAGGTATAATAAATTCTAAATAAGAGCATATAACTCTAGCTACTTAATAAGATGATATATGTGTGTGTGTGTTTATATATATATTTGTGCCTATATGTTTATGCATTTTGTGATATTGATAAAAGATCTGGCCATTTATTTTGGGCAAATTACCTAGATACCCAGGATCTGTTTTTTTCTGTAAAATCAAACAGTTGGGCCAGATTAGTAGGTGGTGGTGGTGGTAGTGGTTGTTGTTGTTATTATTATTATTGTTGTTATTATTGTTATTATTATTATATTACTTATAACATTAGAATTAGAATCTTACACAGAACTCAGTCTCTAAATTCTAGATGCTGTAGTTAAATGAGGCAGAGGACCCAGAACCCCAGAACCCCAGACATGCCCCTCCCTAGCATTTTGAGATTTTTGAGATTTGGGTTCCAGGGAGCAGGGATTGAAAACCTTTGAGCTAGCTGCTTCCTAGAGACTCTTCTATCTTTAGACTCCATGATATAATCTGTGATTGATAAACCTTTTTGAGTAGATCTGCTCCACTTTTTACATTCTTGCCCTGATTCTTTTCCTGATAGAGATTCTACATTTGAACAGTACATTTAGAAGACTAACGTTTAAAAGATGTACAAGACATGTCTAAGATCCATAAATACACATTTATGTATCTCTCTCGCTCCAGAACAGCCCTTATGATTGCTCTAAGTGATGAACCAACAAATTTAGTCAGTCTTCTTCTTCAGCAAGAAGTGAACCTATCTTCCCAAGATATTTATGGATTCACAGCTGAGGACTATGCTTCTTTTAATGGTTTTACTGTGTAAGTGGTACTGCATATCTTTTAACAGTTGTATGAGATTTGATCATAAGAACCAGGAGCCCCCAAAGTAAAAAGCTGGAATGGGCTCTGTAGTGGCTCTGGAATGGGTAACCATATTAGGAACTCTTGTCCCAGGGACCCAGGGATCCTTGATTTCACCTGGTTGTGGGATCCAGTCAATATAAGAACTACAAGTGGGCTGAGTGTACAGCTTCACCCCCAGTGGTATGGGAATTTGAAGTCTGTCAGGACAGTGATTTCAGCAACTAGTGACATAGCCAATAATAAAACATCTGTGTAAAAGTGTTGGGCAAAAGATGATTAATCTACACAAGCCTCTTTCAATGTTTTTATGCATTAGTAATATAAATATTTTATTCAAGCTTTGAATATTGTTGTTATGTCAGCTAACTTTAGTTTGATAAGTTTTCAGAATTCTCATTAACCTATATATTCTCATTAATCTAAAAGACAAAACTTTTCAGATAATGGGGGAAGATGGTGGCATAGGCGGATGCTGGGCTCACCTCGTCCTGCTGATCACTTAGATTCTACCCACATCTGCCTAAATAACCCAGAAAACCGCCAGAACACTACCAGAACAGACTCTCAGGAGCCAAGCGTAAACAAGAGGCCCACGAAAGAGGATAGGAAGGGTGGAGAGGCAGTGTGCGCTACCCGGACTGGCAGGAGGGAGCTGGGGCAGTCTAGGGGCAGCCCGCCTGGCAAGGCAGAGCCCCCGAGTCTGACTTGCAAAAGCAGAGGGGCTGGACTCCGTGAGTTCTGACAGACAGTGGGACTTAACATCTGGAATGTTAAAAGTCAACAGCTCTGCTCAGAGAGCGGATTTCAAAAGAAATCAGGTCTGACTGAGGTCCACCCACCAACACAAGTTACTCTAGACAGCACAGGGGAAGTGCCCTGAAGCTTGGCACCACCCCAGGGACTAGCCAAAATGACAAAACAGAACTCTCCTTAAAAGAAACTCCAGGGTGTAGTGACACCGAATGAATTGATCAAAAATGATTTAAGCAATATAACGGAATAAGAATTTAGAATAATAGTCATAAAATTAATCGCTGGGCTTGAAAAAAGTATAGAGGACAACAGAGAATCTATTGCTACAGAGATCAAGGGACTAAGAAATAGTCATGAGGAGCTAAAAAAAATGCTATAAATGAGGTGCAAAATAAAAATGGAGGCGACCACAGCTCGGATTGAAGAGGCAGAGGAGGGAAGAGGTAAATTAGAAGATAAAATTATAGAAAAAGAGGAAGCTGAGAAAAAGAGAGATGAAAAAATCCAGGAATATGAGGGGAGAATTAGAGAACTAAGTGATGCAATCAAATGCACCAATATCCGTATCACAGGAATTCCAGAAAAGGAAGAGAGAGAAAGGGGCTGAAGGTGTACTTGAACAAGCCAGAGCTGAGAACTTCCCTGATCTGGGGAAAGAAAAAGGCATTGAAATCAAGAGGCACAGAGAACTCCCTTTAGACATAACTTGAATCGATCTTCTGCATGACATATCATAGTGAAACTGGCAAAATACAAGGATACAGAGAAAATTCTGAAAGCTAGGGATAAACAGGCTCTAACTTACAAAGGGAGACCCATAAGACTAGTGGCAGACTTATCTACTGAAACTTGGCAGGCCAGAAAGGAATGGCAGGAAATCTTCAATGTGATGAACAGAAAAAATATGCAGCCAAGAATTCTTTATCCAGCAAGTCTGTCATTCAGAATAGAAGGAGACATAAAGGTTTTCCCAAACAAACAAAAACTGAAGGAATTTATCACCACTAAACCAGCCCTACAAGAGATCCTAAGGGGGATTCTGTGAGTGAAATGTTGCAAGGACCACAAAGTACCAGAGACATCACTACAAGCATGAAACCTACAGCCATCACAATGACTCTAAACCCACATCTTTCTATAATAACACTGAATGTAAATGGACTAAATGCTCCAACCAAAAGACATACAGTATAAGAATGGATAAAAAAACAAGACCCATCTATTTGCTGTCTACAAGAGACTCATTTTAGACCTGAGGACACCTTCAGATTGAAAGTGAGGGGATAGAGAACTATGTATCATGCTACTGGAAGTCAAAAGAAAGCTGGAGTAACCATATTTATATCAGACAAATTACTTTAAATTAAAGGCTGTAACAAGAGATGAAGAAGGGCATTATATAATAATTACAGGGTCTATCCATGAGGAAGAGCTAGCAATTATAAATGTCTATGCACCAAATATGGGAGCCCCCAAATATATAAAACAATTAATCACAAACATAAGCAACCTTATTGATAAGAATGTGGTAATTGCAGGGAACTTTAATACCCCACTTACAACAGTGAATAGATCATCTAGACACAGGATCAATGAAGAAACAAGGGCCCTGAATTATACATTGGATCAGATGGACTTACAGATATATTTAGAACTCTGTATCCCAAAGCAATAGAATATGCTTTCTTCTCTAGTGCACATGGAACATTCTCCAAGATAGATCACATACTTGGTCACAAAACAGCCCTTCATAAGTATAAAAGAATTGAGATCATACCATGCACACTTTCAAACCACAATGCTATGAAACTTGAAATTAACCACAGGAAAAGGTCTGGAAAACCTCCAAAAGCATGGAGGTTAAAGAACACCCTACTAAAGAATGAATGGGTCAACCAGGCAATTAGAGAAGAAACTAAAAAAATATATGGAAACAAATGAAAATGAAAATACCATCTAAATGCTTTGGGATGCAGTTAAGGCAGTACTGAGAGGAAAATGCATTGCAATCCAGGCCTATCCCAAGAAACAAGAAAATCCCAAATACGAAATCTAACAGCACACCTAAAGGAACTAGAAGCAGAACAGCAAAGACACCCAAAACCCAGCAGAAGGAGAGAAATAATAGATATCAGAGCAGAAATAAACAATATAGAATCTAAAAACACTGTAGAGCAGATCAATGAAACCAAGAGTTGGTTTTTTGAAAACATAAATAAAATTGATAAGCCTCTAGCCAGACTTCTCAAAAAGAAAAGGGAGAGGACCCAAATAGATAAAATCATGAATGAAAAATGGAATGATTACAACCAGTCCCTCAGAAATACAAGCAATTATCTGGGAATACGTTGAAAGATTATATATCAACAAACTGGACAGCCTGGAAGAAATGGACAAATTCTTAAGCACCCACACATTTCCCAAACTCAAACAGGAAGAAATAGAAAACTTGAACAGACCCATAACCAACAAAGAAATTGAATCAGTTATCAAGAATCTCCCAACAATCAGAGTCCAGGACCAGATGGCTTCCCTGGGGAATTCTACCAGACATTTAAAGCAGAGATAATACCTATCCTTCTCAAGCTGTTCCAAAAAATAGAAAGGGAAGGATAACTTCCAGACTCATTCTATGAAGCCAGCATTACTTGATTTAGGATTTGATCCTAAACCAGACAGAGACCCAGCAAAAAAAAAGAACTACAGGCCAATATCCCTGATGAATATGGATGCAAAAATTCTCAATAAGATACTAGCAAGTCGAATTCAACAGCATATAAAAAGAATTATTCACCATGATCAAGTGGGATTCATTCCTGGGATGCAGGGCTGGTTCAACATTTGTAAATCAATCAATGTAATACATCACATTAATAAAAGAAAAGAACCGTATGATCCTGTCAATTGATGTGGAAAAAGTATTTGACAAAATTCAGCACTCTTTCTTAATAAAAACCCTCGAGAGAGTCGGGATAGAAGGAACATACTTAAACATCATAAAAGCCATTTATGAAAAGCCCAGAGCTAATATCATCCTCAATGGGGAAAAACTGAGAGCTTTCCCTCGAGATCAGGAACACGACAGGGATGTCCACTCTCACCATTGTTGTTTAACATAGTGTTGGAAGTTCTAGCATCAGCAATCAGACAACAAAAGGAAATCAAAGGCATCAAAATTGGCAAAGATGAAGTCAAGGTTTCACTTTTTGCAGATGACATGATATTATACATGGAAAACCTGATAGACTTCACCAAAAGTCTCCTAAAACTGATACATGAATTCAGCAAAGTTGTAGGATACAAAATCAATGTACAGAAATCAGTTGCATTCTTATACACTAATAAGGAAGCAACAGAAAGACAAATAAAGAAACTGATCCCATTCACAATTGCACCAAGAAGCATAAAATACCTAGGAATAAATCTAACCAAAGATGTAAAAGATCTGTATGCTGAAAACTATAGAAAGCTGATGAAGGAAATTGAAGAAGATATAAAGAAATGGAAAAACATTCCGTGCTCATGGATTGGAAGAATAAATATTGTCAAAATGTCAATACTACCCAAAGCTATCTACACATTCAATGAAATCCCAATCAAAATGCACCAGCATTCTTCTCGAAGCTGGAACAAGCAATCCTAAAATTTGTATGGAACCACAAAAGACCGCAAATAGCCAAAGTAATTTTGAAAAATTTTGAAGAAGACCAAAACAGGGGGCATCACAATCCCAGACTTTAGCCTCTACTAGCTGTAATCAGCCTTAGAGGCTTTAGCCTCTACTACAAAGCTGTCATCATCAAGACAGCATGGTATTGGCACAAAAACAGACACATAGACCAATGGAATAGAACAGAAACACCAGAATTAGACCCACAAACGTATGGCCAATTAATCTTTGACAAAGAGGAAAGAATATCCAATGGAAAAAAGACAGTCTCTTTAACAAATGGTGCTGGGAGAACTGGACAGCAACACACAGAAGGATGAAACTAGACCACTTTCTTACACCATTCATAAAAACAAACTCAAAATGTATAAAGGACCTGAATGTCAGACAGGAAACCATCAAAACTCTAGAGGAGAAAGCAGGAAAAGACCTCTCTGACTTCAGGGGCAGCAATTTCTTACTTGACACATCCCCAAAGGCAAGGGAAGTAAATGCAAAAATGAACTATTGGGACCTCATGAAGATAAAAAGGTTCTGCACTGCAAAGGAAACAATCAACAAAACTAAAAGGCAACCAACGGAATGGGAAAAGATATTTTCAAATGACATATCGGACAAAGGGCTAGTATCCAAAATCTATAAAGACCTCACCAAACTCTACACTCGAAAAACAAATAATCCAGTGAAGAAATGGGCAGAAAACATGAATAGACACTTCTCTAAAGAAGACATCCAGATGGCCAACAGGCACATGAAAAGATGCTCAATGTTGCTCCTCATCAGGGAAATACAAATCAAAACCACACTCAGATACCACCTCACGCCAGTCAGAGTGGCTAAAATGAGCAAATCAGGAGACTATAGATGCTGGAGAGGATGTGGAGAAATGGGAACCCTCTTGCACTGTTGGTGGGAATGCAAATTGGTGCAGCTGCTCTGGAAAACAGTGTGGAGGTTCCTCAAAAAATTAAAAATAGATCTACCCTAGGACCCAGCAATAGCACTGCTAGGAATTTCCCCAAGGGGTACAGGAGTGCTGATGCATAGGGGCACTTGTACCCCAATGTTTATAGCAGCACTTTCAACAATAGCCAAATTATGGAAAGAGCCTAAATGTCCATCAACTGATGAATGGATAGAGAAATTGTGGTTTATATACACAATGGAATACTACTTGGGAATGAGAAAGAATGAAATCTGGCCTTTTGTAGCAACATGGATGGAACTGGAGAGTATTATGCTAAGTGAAATAAGTCCTAAAGAGAAAGACAGATACTATATGTTTTCACTCTTATTTGTATCCTGAGAAACTTAATAGAAGACCATGGGGGAGGGGGAGGAAAAAAAAAAAGGTTAGAAAGGGATGGAGCCAAAACATAAGAGACTCTTAAAAACTGAGAACAAACTGAGGGTTGATGGGGGGTGGGAGGGAAGGGTGGGTGGGTGATGGGTATTGAGGAGGGCACCTGTTGGGATGTGCACTGGGTGTTGTATGGAAACCAATTTGACAATAAATTTCATATTAAATAAATAAATAAAAGACAAAACTTTTAATGTATGAATATGCATTTCTAAATTTTAATAGTCAATGAGAGGGGCACCTGGGTTGCTCAGTCAATTGAGTGTCCGACTTTTGATTCCAGCTCAGGTCGTTATCCCAGACTTGTGGGCTCAAGCCCGGTGTCTGGCTCCGTGCTGAGCATGGAGCCTGCTATGGATTCTCTCTCTCTCCGTGTGCCCCTCTCCCCAGATCACACACTTTCTCTCTCCCTCTCTGTAAATAAAATTTAAAAAAAAAGTCAATGAGGAAGTAAGATGCAATGAACAGAAATTTACTTTATAGCTAATGAAATTAAACAATATACAGGATATTTTCCTTATAATTTCATTTTAAGGTAAAATTTTAATTTTACATAGACTTTTTTTCTAGTTTACTGTTTTCTTATTTTTCTTCCACCTACTTATTCACATTTTAGTAATACCTTTTAACCATTAATTCCATATGAGCATCTTAGGAGTGGTGGATACAGGAGAGAGAGAAGTAAATATATATATATAATATATATATATATATATAAAATTATATATATATATTTATTTATATATTTATATGTATATTATACACACATATGTATATATATGTATATTATATACATATATATACATATGTATATTATACATATATATTATTTATATGTATATTTATATGTATATTATATATATAAATATTTATTCAGATGTTTATTTTTAAAGTCTAAATTGAACTTTAGAAAGTAAATATATGAAATTACCTATATGAACCATAAATGAATATAATACTTTCTTTGCAATATTGGACATGTGTACCGTGTTTTACCTTGGTTTAAGCAAACCCTATGTAGAAAAATTTAAATAAAGAGAAAAATTACTGATGAATATCTATTCTATGAAAGGATTCTTCTTTTTTATAAAAAGAATTCCTGTTACTTTTAAATAGGGAATTTTCCTCATCATTTAAAAAGTTTGGGTAAATGCAACTAGGATATATATATTTATATATATATATTTATATATATATATATATATATATGTTTAAAATATGCGTTAGTCTAAAAAACATACTTATATATCTAAAATAACTTGTTTGCATCTGTAAATCTTGTGAAGCTCTTATTGGCTAGTTCGATGGGAAGGAAATCTTACGATCTTCATTCATCTCCCCCAAATGGTTTTGCAGAACATTCTTTTTGTAGTTTACTCCATCATTAATTTCAGAATAAATAGAAGCATGTTGACCATGGAATATTATCCTCTCAATTTTATTTTAATATGTTCACTGTTTAAAATTCTAAGCATTACATCATTTCTTTTTTTCAGAGAGGTAAAAGGAAAAGAGGTAATTTCCTAATGATGAAGCAATTACCTTTAGGATGTGGGAACAATGAGCATTCAATAAAAATTGCAAATAACTTCTAAGTTGCAATCGAATTCTCCCTGTCCTCTTTTCTGCTTTTATTCCTCTTTTTCAGTGGGAACTAAGCTCTCTGTAATTGTGACTTTTGTTGTTTAAATAGTTGTTGCCTATCTACGGTATTTAGCACATGGCTTCTGCTTATTGGTATCACACTAGTTAGCTCTCTTCTTGGTGCACATCTATGGCTTAGTAAAAGTAGAAGCATAGAGAATGCTTTTCATGTAGTTTTTTTTAAAAAAAAACTAAGCGAGACTATCAAATGAGAGAATTATATTTAGCTATTTATTTTACAATTGGCTTTAACTCACATTGGCACATTCATTTCACTGAAATTGTGAAACCATATGTCTATTAATGTATAACTAGGTCGGCTCTTTTCAGGCATGGAGAAAAGATTTATTACCTACTGGATATGTTTCAGTCAGTCCCTGAATTAATTGTCTTCACTTTGTCAATTTACTGTTAAGCCCAAGTCTGATGAGTTGAATTGTGTCCTACCTCTACCCCCCACCCCCCCACCCCCCACAAATCATGTCCTAACCCCTAGTATCTCACAATCTGGATGATTGTATTTGGAGAGAGGGCTTTTAAAGAAATGTTAAATTAAAATTATTGTGCTGTAGGGTGGGTCCTAATCCAGTTTGACTGGAGTTCTTATAAGAAAAGGAGATTAAGACACAGAGACAAGAATGGTGCTTGCTGTCAGAGGGGCGACTTTTAGCAAGAGCACAGTCATCTGTTAGCCAAGGAGAGAAGTCTGGAACAGATCTTCTCCTTACAGCCCTCAGTAGAAACCAACCTTGATCTTGGACTTCCAGCTTCCAGAACTATGAGACAATGTAAGTACCACCAAGTCTGTGGTATTTTGTTACAGCAGCCCTAGCAAACTAATACACCAACTATAACCTAAAGCTACTTTTTATACCTTGCTTATGGCTTATTTTGAGAGCAGGAAGTAAAGAAGAAACAGAGAATGGGAGTACGAGAAATAAAAATGGTGTCTGTTAACGGAGTTGGCTTAAAAGGAGGCTTCAGGTCAGCAGTGAATGTGTAGCATATTTAAGAAGGCATTAGCTAATGTCTAACGTTTTGATTTGGTGATTATATATTATGAATTTAATTGACTATGAATTCTGGAATTTATATATATTTTCTCTTTGTTGATAGATATTATCAATTAATTGCCAATTATAGAAAGGGGAAGAAAGTTAAACAGGTATCTAACTCTAAAGATACAATCTTGGACACTACATTTGATACAGAAGAACTGAAGGAAGGTAAGAAGATACAAACTGAACAAGTAGTTTTCCTTAATGGTTTTCATTTGTTTGCTTTTTAGGAAGGGATACAGCCTTATCAAATAACATTTAAATTTGAAATAGAAGTTCTCCTATTTTGAAATATTACATATTTTTCAAAACTGTTCTTAAGAAAATTTGTAATTAAAATATTCTGATGTGTTGGCTAAAAATGTAAAGAGAAACTGAATGATTAAGATAATTTTTATTCGTAGTCTAGTTATAAAAAAACAAAATGTGACTAGTTGTAATAATGATGACTAGTTATAAAAAACAAATTTTTAAATAAATATAAAGCTATTAGTAAATTTTAAATTTTATTCTAAAAGCGCATCAGGTAAATACAGTTGCAAATTGTTTATATAATATCTATCTAATATCACATAAAACTTAAAATTAGGTAACAGCATTTGTGAAGAATTGAAAATACCATGCATCTATGAAAATGATTTTTGGTTCTTATTTTAAAAAAACAACAAACATACATAGTTTTGGGATTTTTTTGTGTTTTTTTTTTTTTGTTATTGGTTTTTGTTTTATTGGTCGATATGTCATACTTCGACTTTTTTTAATCAGATGACATAAAAATTTTGTTATTCTCTGTATTCACCAATAGCCACACTCCTCCCCTTCCCTTCACCTATAGTATAAAAAAGAAGAAAAATAAAAGAAAACTTAAGGCAGAGAGGAAACCTGATGGCAATGGGTGGTCCCATTAGTGTCACAACTATTCAAACACTCTTTCTTCATCGCCTCAAATCTAAAGTATCTAAGTTATGATACTTAGAGCAGTGCGTGGTCCTACTGCCTCTAGGTGAGAGAATTTCCCTGAATTTTCCTTATAACTTAATGTCACACGCTCAAGAAATTTTGTTTCTTTGGGCCCTTGTTCTTCATCCTAATGTGCTCCTCTCCTACCCTCTCTCTATCTTTTTTATAATGTTCACATAGCTGTAAGAAGTAAGGAATGTCTGTGATTTACACTTCATTTCTTTAGGGAAATAAAGCAGTAGAAACTTAGAAATACCACTCTTATATTTTGAGTATCTCCTGAGGCTAAACAATTAAAAACACCCCTCCCCCCACATCCTTTTATCAATGGCAACACATGTTACAGTTTTTAGTGAAATGTTAATCTTTATGTCTTGAAGCATAATGGAAATATTAGGTCAAGAAAATTGCCAAAAGACATTGCAAAAGATGGTGACCTTTAAAGTTTGTATTTCTGTCAGATTCAAATGGGGTCATTTAATTATGCATTTTTAAAAATGACCATGAAATGAAGAAATATTATAATTATAATGTATAAATTATAATGTTTTGAAGCTGAGGCATAGACTTTAAGAAATATACTTGGGAATGAAAATATCTGAACATAAATGAAGACATTACAGATATTACTTGTTTTCTAGACATGTAACCTCATTTCTACAAATCCTTTGCTGCTGCCTTGAATTAGAAAATCATTTTGAAAGAACAACTAAATGAACTGTCACAGCATTTCACTGACTACTCATTTGAAGAAAAGTTTGTTAAACAGAGCAGTTTTTGCCTTAGAAGATGTGGAGAAGTTTCAAAAGACAAACATCTATATCATGAACTGTCAGTTGAAAGGATACAGGGGCTCCTGGGTGGCACAGTCGGTTAAGCATCCGACTTCAGCCAGGTCACGATCTCGCGGTCCGTGAATTCGAGCCCCGCGTCGGGCTCTGGGCTGATGGCTCAGAGCCTGGAGCCTGTTTCCGATTCTGTGTCTCCCTCTCTCTCTGCCCCTCCCCCGTTCATGCTCTGTCTCTCTCTGTCCCAAAAATAAATAAACGTTGAAAGGATACAATTTGTGTTCAGCTTATAGGCAGAAAAAAATCTTTTTAGTCATAGTTTTGAATGGGATATTCATAAGAGGAAGCTTTGCAATATATTGTGTTAGGTATGCAGTAGAGCATTTAAATAAAGCAAAAACAAAGAAGTAACTGATGTATAAAAATACAGGAAATTGCAGCTATAGAGGAAGAAATGATAAATAATCCTGTGTAAATGGAAATTCTCTCCTATTTACAAGTACTTTCACTAACAAAACCTTTTTTTTAAATTTTTGATAAATACTGCAATAATACATATCATGAAAATTTGGGTATTACAGAAAAGAAAATAAGAAAATGAATCACCCATAGTGTCATCACCCAAACAAAATATCTGTTCATTTTTGGCATCTTTTGTAGTCTTTTAAAATCTGCTTGACTTTTTTTTTTTCCTCAAAGGGAATTTACAGTTTTACATTTTTCTTTTTAAAAACAATACCTACTACATAGTTTTCACTGTGTTCCAAGTCCTACCTCCAACACATCCATCACAGTGTAGCTTCAGGGTTCTTCCCTGGAAGACTCTTCCTTGAGTTGTCTGCTGGGATGCTTCCTCACCTCATACGGGACATCAATGAAGTCTTCTCTGGCTGCCTGGCCATTCTGTCACTTACAATGTTTTAGTATCTATTCCTCTCCCCCTTGCCTTTTGGATTGCAAGATCTGTGAGACCTTGAACTTTTGGTTCATAGTAAATCCTCACCACTTGTAAAATGTCTGGTGATAGGAAATATTCAGTTGCCAAATACAGGCATACCTCATTTTATTGCACTTTGCTTCATTGCACTTTGGAAATATTTTTTTGCAACTAGAAGGTTTGTGGTAACCCTGCATCAAACAAGTCTGTCAGCACCATTTTTCCTGCAGAGTTTGCCTACTTCGTGTCTCTGTGTCACATTTTGGTAATTTTCATATTTCAAACTTTTTCATTATTATTATATTTGTTATGGTGATGCGATCAGTAATTTTTGATGTTACTATTATAACTGGCTTGTGCCACAAGCCACACCCACATCAGACAGCAAACTTAATCGATAAACATGTATTTTGACCACTCCACCAAACCTCCTGTTCCCCTTCTCTCTCCCTCTCCTCAGGCCTCCTTATTCTCAGAGACACAACAGCATTGGCATTAGAACAATTAATAACTGTATAATGGACTCTTAAGTGTTCAAGTGAAAGGAAGAGTCTCAAGTCAGTCACTTTAAGTCAGAGGCAGAAATGATTATGCTTAGTGAGGAAGGCATGGTGAAAGCTGAAATAGGCCAAAAGCTAGGCCTCTTGTGCCAAATAGTTAACCAAGTTGTGAATGCAAAGGAAAAGTCCTTAAAGGAAATTGAAAGTGTTAATCAAGTTAACTTATATGAATTAAGAAAACAAAACAGCCTTACTGCTGATGTGGGGAAAATTTTGGCGGTCTGGAGACATCACCAGACACAACGTTCCTTTAAGTCAAAGCCTAATCCAGAGCCAGGCCCTATCTCTCTTCAATTCTATGAAGGCTGAGAAAGGTGAGGAAGCTGCAGAAGGTAAGTTTGAAGCCAGCAGAGGTCGCCATGAGGTTTAGAGCAAGTAGCCATTGCCATAACATAAAAGCGCAAGGTGAAGCAGCAAGTGCTGATGTAGAAGCTCCAGCAAGTTCTCCTGAAGATCTAGCTAATAATAATTAATAATAATTAGGATGATTCATGAAGGTGGCTATACTAAAAAACAGATTTTAAATGTAGAAAGAACAGCCTTGTATTGGAAGAAGATGCCATCTAGTATGTTCATAGCTAGAGAGAAGAAGTCAATGCCTGGCTTCAAAGCTTCAAAGCCAGACTGACTTTCTTGTTCTGGGCTAATGCTGGTGACTTTAAGAGGAAGCCATTGCTCACTTACCATTCCAAAAATTTTAGGGCCCCTAAGAAATATACTATGTCTACTCTGCCTGTGCTCTATACATGGAATAACAAAGCCAGAACATTTCTTTACCACACGGTTTACTCAAAATTATAAGCCCACTGTTGACACCTACTGCTCAGACAAAAAGATTCCGTCAAGATATGACTGCTCTTTGAAAATGCACCCAGTCATCCAAGAGTTCTCATGGAAATGTGCAAGGAGAATAGTGCCTGTTTTCATGCTACCACAGCATCCATTCTGCAGCCCATGGATCAAGGAGTAATTTTGACTTCCAAGTCTTATTAATTAAGAAATACATTTTTGTACACTTTTGTGAGGCTAGAGTTGCCATAAGTAGTGATTCATCTCATGCGTCTGAGCAAAGTAAATTGAAAACCTTCTAGAAAAGATTCATCATTTTAGATGCCATTAGAACATTCGTGATTCATAGGAAGAAGACAAAATATCAACATTAAGAGAAGTTTGGAAGAAGTTGATTCCAACCCTCATGGATGACTTGGAAGGGAAGGGTTCAAGACTTTAGTGAAGGAAGTAACTGCCGATGTGATAGAAACAGCAAGAGAACTAGAATGAGAAGTGGAGCCTGAAGATATGACTGAATTGCTGTAATCTCATGATAATGCTTTAATGGATGAGTTGTTGCTTCTTATGGATGAGCAAATAAAGTGAGTCTTTGAGATGAAATTTACCCCTGGTGAAGATGCTATGAAGATTGCTGAAATGACAACAAAGGATTTAGAATATGGTGTAAACTTAGTTGATAAAGCAGCAGCATGTTTTGAAAGGATTGATTCTAATTTTAAAAGAAGTTCTATTGTGGGTAAAATGCTATGAAACGGTATCACATGCTACAGAGAAATCATTTGCAAAGTCCATCGATGTGGCAAACTTCACTGCATTATTTTAAGAAAGTGCCATTGCCATCCCAGCCTTCAGCAACCTCTACCCTAGTCAGTCAGCAGTCATCAGCACTGAGGCAAGACCCTCCACCAGCAAAAAGATTATGACTCGCTGAACGCCCAGATAATGGTTAGCATTTTTTAGTAAGAAAGTATTTTTAATTAAGGTATGTGCATTATATCTTTAGACACATGCTATTGTACACTTAATAGACTACAGTGTAGTATAAACATAACCTTGATATGAACTAGGAAACCAAAACATTCATCTTAGTTTATTACCAAGCTGAGAATAAATAGCCCAGGAACTCAACATGAAGTTGAGCATAATTCAGACCCAGTGGTGACTTTCTATGTTAGCAGGGATTCAACAAGCCACTAAAAGCAAGGCACAAGAAGTCTCCAAGGGAACTGCACCCAGCTGAAATCAGGATCTGCAGTGATAGGTGATGTAAATCAAGTCTTGCCGGGTGGTCTAAGGAAACCGTGGAAATAAAGATAACCCAAATGAGAATAAATAGAAGCTATTCATTCAGAGATTATAGTAAGGGAGTCAGCCATCATCACTTACATTTGATGGAGACTCAAAGGAAAGTAGGAAAATGAGAAAGCTCTAATATTGAAAACAATGGAAGACTTCAAGTATGCTGTGATTGGGGGTGGTTGGCATGGGGAAGCTAGAGATTGGTTAATTAGAAATGTTGCATTTTATGTGATTAATTTGAAGAGCATATTTGGCTTTCTCTGGTTGGTGCTGAGTTGGAAGCAGAAGGAGGGAGGAGTGAAATACTGGGAAATTGGCAGTTATTGACAAGGTTTTGACCATTCTGGGATGATTACTGCAGAGTACTGTTTTCATATACAATCTGGCTATTGTCCATCTGTGTATTTACTGTTTCACATGTATTCTAATATCAATTTCTTTGCCTCCTTCTGACTTCTGAGTATTAAGTCTTGAGAAAATGTAAGTACTTAATCAACAAGTTACTATTAAGATGTTTATTTTTCTGCCTTCTACAATCATTACAAGAGAAAAATTTGCCAACTTCTACACTTCCTATATATATTTACTATTTCCATTGATGTTTCAGTAGCACAGTGGAAAAGATATGGTGGAATCAAAAGTCTACCTAGCCCCTCAAATGCAGAAGAATTTTCAAGGTTCTTAACTATAGCTTCAGTTCCTTCAATGTAATATAAGGATGATACACTAACCACTTCCCAAGATCGTTCTCATGAGGCAGATCTTTTCTCCTTTATCCTATGGTTATACTACACTTTAGCATCCTTGGAATCATGGATCTTTGATATAAATTGTATTGATTGGCTAAATGATTCAGATGTTCCCTTACTGTGAAGTATTACGTTTTTGTCCCCCCCCCCCCCCCCCCCCCCCTTAGAGGCTGAAAAGCTTCTCTTGCTATCCATGTTTTCTTCTTTGGGATTATGTCCATTGGAGACATACTTCTACACTGAGATTACTAGTTTAAAGTATAAAAGTATGTATGCTTCATAAAATACACTACCAATATTTTTCCAAGGTCTTTCAGTGTTTTTTTAATTATTTTTTTAATATTTATTTATTTTTTGACAGAGAGAGAGAGACAGAGAGAGAGTGGGGGGAGGGACAGAGAGAGAGAGAGAGAGAGAGAGAGGGAAACACAGAATTCGAGGCAGGCTCTGGGCTCTGAGCTATCAGCACAGAGCCCGATGTGAGGCTCAAACCCACGAAATGTGAGATCATGACCTGAACCTAAATCGGATGCTTAACTGAGTCCCCCAGGCACCCCAAAAGTCTTTCAGTGTGTTAAGATCCACTGGAATCAAAAGTTGGCTGAGAAAAAAGATTTGACTATACTGAAAAAAAAAAAAATGGAAGACCAGAAACCACAGTGACAGGAGCCAATTTCTTCTTTGGCCGTCTTGTCATATTTTATAAGAGGAGGAGGAGAGAAACACATGAAACAGATTTATATGAAGGATTTGTTTTGAATAATAAATTTTAAAATAAAAATCCTTAACACAAAAACATTTTGCATGTAATTAAGCTATTTGCAAACAGAGAGTTGATGATGTTAACAATTCTCTAAAGTTGTGTGAGGAGAAATTTCTTTAAATCTTGGCAGTGCCATCTCTATGATCAAATTCATGAAACTTACTTGGCATCAGGGATAAAGTTTAAAGGTAAGGTTTTATTGAGTGAGGCAGAGCTGGAAGAGGAGGGGAGGAGAGATGACGAAATGCCTTTTTTCTTTTCATCTGGACAGGGTACTTCCCTTTTTCCTCATAGGTTTCCCCTTGGGCACATGTGCTGTCACACTCTGAAACCATGGCAGGGACGTAGGTTGCTGCATGGGCTCCCAAATTATAATCCCCACTACCTTCCAGATGTGGGAGTGGAATCAGCTTCAGGAAGGAAGCTTTGGCCATTAGAATCAGAAAGTAGAAGAAAAACAAGTGCAAGGTGCCAGGGGAAGTTTTCTGGGTGCAAAGCACAATGCCACAGGCTATTACCATTACTGTCCACAGGCTGTAGTGCCCTCCTGAACACCTCCCCAACCACTCCTCTAAGTACAACCATATCTAGCGAATGACACAGAAGGGCCAGTTCAGCACCAGCTCACTGTGTGCCTGTGGCTAGAACAAATGCACTTGCCCAGAGCTGCTGCCTTACAGTTAGGTTTAGTTTCAAAGGGTTTAGCTTTTTTCCTTTCCTTGGAAGTACGAGGTTATAAGGAACAGAGCATTGATGCTGTGGGTCGCTGCTGCAGGAACTGCTCCTGTGACCTCATGCTTCTGGGGGGGGGGGGGGGCGGGGATCAGGTGGCAGCAAGAAACAGGAAACTAGGAGAGCATCAGGATTCCTTTAGGCGATCCTCAACCCACTCCCCTAGACAATGAAATAGGTTGTGTTCTTCCTTGGAAAGGAAGGGCAAGTGACACATCAGGTCCTCCACCCAGAGAAGAGACTGCAGGGCCATGGGCAGGAATGGTGACGAGCCTGAGTCCCACTAACAGAGCTCAGGAAATCCACAGGGGTGCTGTGTGGGGAACATGAGGAAAGTGCCCTGTAGCCTTTTGATAGGGATCAATAGCCTCACCTACAAGTCATAAAAGAGCAGGTAATAGGGACAGTGTGACAGGAGGCCAATGGGGCGCGGCCAGGAAGAAGTGGAGACATTCTGGGAAAAGACTGTGTGTCTTCCCTGACTCCACCCCCCGGCGTAGATGGACACTATCTGCATCCCCTGTGAGGCATTGTTTCCCCTTCGAAGGTTCCTTAGCAGCTGGGACATAGTAGCACTTAAAACAGTAACTTCAGGGGGCACCTGGGTGGCTCAGTTGGTTGAGCGTCCGACTTCAGCTCGGGTCATGATCTCGCAGTTTGTGAGTTTGAGCCCGGCATCGGGCTCTGTGCTGACAGCTCAGAGCCTGGAGCCTGCTTCAGATTCTGTGTCTCCCTCTCTCTCTGCCCCTTCCCGCTCATACTCTGTCTCTCCCTGTCTCTCAAAAATGAATAAACATTAAAAATTAAAACAAAACAAAAAACCCCAGTAACTTCAGGGGGGACCTGTGTGGCTCAGTTGGTTAAACATTGGGCTCTTGATTTTGGCTCACGTCATGATCTCAGGGTTGGTGGATCGAGCTCCACTTGGGGCTCTGCTTGTGAAGCCTTCTTGGGATTCTCTCTCCTCTCTCTCTGCCCCTCCCCCTCCTTACATGCATATGCTCTCTCTCTCAAAAATCAATAAACATTAAAAAAAAAAATCGTAACCTCACATAGGATCCAAGACACTGTGTGTCTGTCAGCCATTTATCAAAATTTTAACATCAACAACAGAACTAAAAACTTTTAGCTGGATCCTGATCTTTTCATAATGCATTATAGGACACATTATTGACAATTTTAAAGAGGTTTAACTAAGCTTAAATAGTAATAGAAAGTACATAAACCACCATGTCCTTTTTTAATATATACATTTTATTTATTTTTTTAATTTTTTAAAATGTTTGTTTTTGAGAGCAAGAGACAGAGCGCGAGCAGGGGACAGGCAGAGAGAGAGGGAGACACAGAATCCAAAGCAGGCTCCAGGCTCTGAGGTGTCAGCACAGAGCCTGATGTGAGACTTGAACTCACAGACTGAGATCATGACCTGAGCAGAAGTCGGATTCTCTACTGACTAAGCCACCTGGACACCCCTACACATTTTAAATTATCGAATATTAGCATATTATAGATAAGTCTGTAATGAGAGAAAAAAAAACTCTTATAGGAACTTGTGAACTAAAAATACTTTTGATAAAATCATGTTTTTAAAATAGACTTTATATTTTAGAGCACTTTGGGGTTCACAACAAAATTGAGCAGAAGGTACATTTCTCATATGCCTCTGTCACAAATGCACTGCCTCCCACACTATCAATATCACTCACTGAAACTACACTGGTTACCAAGGATGAACCTACATTGACACATCATAATCACCCCAAATCCATAGGTTACATTTACTCTTGGTCTTGTATGTTCGCCGCCCATTCATTCCACACTCCCTCCAGCCCTTGACAACCTCTTTTTCCTGTCTCCATAGTTTTGCCTTTTCCAGGATGACATTATGGCTGGAATCATATAGTATATAGCCTTTTCACATTGGCTTCTTTCACTTAATAACATTCATTTAAGTTTCCTCTATGCCTTGTCATGACTCGGTAGTGCATTTCTTTTTTCTTTTTATCTTTTCTTTTCTTTTCTTTTTTGAGAGAGTGCGAGCGAGTGGGGGAGAGGGGGAGAGGGAGAAAGAAAGAAACTTAAAAGAAAGAATCCCTTAAAAGAAAGCCCTAACGAAGGGCTCAATCCCATGACCCTGGAATCATGACGTGAGCCAAAATCAAGAGTCAGATGCTCAACTGACTGAGCCATCAAGGAACCCCAGTGCATTTGTTTCTAGCATTAAACAATATTCTATTGTCAGGATGTACCACAGTATCCGTTCACCTCCTGAAGGAAATTTTGGTCGCTCCCAAGTTTTGGCAATTATAGATAAAGCTGCTATAAATGTTCATGTGCAAGATTTTTCGTGGCCATAAATTTTCAGCTCCTTTAGGTAAATACCAAGGGGTATGATTGCTGGATTGTGTGCTAAGAATATGTTTAGTTTTGTGAGAAACTGACAAACTGTCTTCCAAAATGGGTGTACCATTTTGTCTTCCCACTAGCAATGACTGAGAGTTTCTTTTGTTCCATATCTTCACCAGCATCTGATATTGTCAGTCTTCTAGGTTTGGGCTGTTGTGATAGGTGTGTAGATCTCTTAGTAGTTTTAATCAACATAGTTGTTTTAATCATAGGTATGTAGGTAGGTAGAGAGGTATAAACTATATGCTTTACTAAGGCATCTTAGAAAAACCTTTGGAGTGGAGAGGTCCTCCATGTTCTTGAACAAAAAGACTCATTAATCTAAAATATGTAAACTTTTCTCTTATTATTTTAGTAATTTTCTATAAACCAAATCAAATATCAAGATTTTAAAAATTAGAATCATTTGTGATGCTATTCTCGTATACCATTATGATGATATTAAGAAAAGTTTTGGAAACAGATAAAGATATTTATAAATTTCCATTAATTAAAATATTGTTTTACTGACAGAAGAATAGGTGGACAAATGAATGGAATAGAAGAGAAAGTCTAGAAACATACCCAAATATATCTGAGAATCAATACTTGATCATTATGAAAATTCACATTAGTAGGGAAAGGTTAATTCATAAGTGCTGGCCCAGATTTTTAGTACTGAACTGCACTTGGAGTCTTAGAGTACAGCTCTTTTAGTGCACACTGAAGTGCTCAGGCATTGTTTCCGAAGCATTCCCTCATGTCAGTTAGAATTTTATGTGGAGCCCAGATCATCACCCAGACTCTCTGCTAGGTTCCCTTTTGAGCCCTTTGTTGTTCTTGCCAAGAAATCAGGGCTGGGACTAGGATGAGGAAAGTGGGACACTTAGTGTGTAAATCCAAGGAGTGCTAATAGGGACCAGCTTAAGCCATCAAATTCAAAGAGTATTGCAAAAAGGGATCAGTCTCCTTTCTTTGCTCCTAGATGGTCTCAGAAGACCTATGTCTGATGAAGCTGCCTGTGTCAGATTGTGAAAATTCCTATGTCATCTTCCTCCAGAGCAGTAGGGGACCACTTACTTTCAATTCCAACTACTAAGGTCAACTACTCAAGTCCTAAGTTTGATATAGTAATGAAAACCTCCTATGTGGCTTGTATCTGTACCTTAGTTTTAGGAGACGCTATCATAATTTTCAAGGTTCAGCAGAATTCTCTAAATCTAGGGAACCTAAGTCTCTCAGGGAAAGTTCATTCAAACCCATCCATATATGACAATCCAAATATAAAGGTTAATGTTCATCTTCTAAAACAATTGGGGATCAACGTGGAGATTGAGCATTATTCTCACTAAGATCAGTTGGTTTGGAATGTTTGTGGATAGAGTGGGAACAGTATTCTAAATCAGTCTTGACCTCTGTTAGCTGTCTCCCATTAGCATGATTAGCCACTGTTAATAGAGACCCTAAAATTTTTATATGCAATCACAAATGTGTTATCTAATGACTTATAATATATGTAACTTTAGTTACAAATGATGCAGTAGCTGGGAGCAAGTCATGAAATTACAAGCCACAAGGAGTAAGCCACCTAATAAGTAATATTGGGATTTAAAATATTTTATGAAAACTGCAGAACTTGGAAACTGTAGCAACTATATGAAAACAGACAGTGGGGGGCGCCTGGGTGGCTCAGTCGGTTAGGCGTCCGACTTCGGCTCAGGTCACGATCTCACAGTCTGTCAGTTGGAGCCCCGCGTTGGGCTCTGTGCTGACAGCTCAGAGCCTGGAGCCTGCTTCGGATTCTGTTTCCCTCCCTCTCTCTGCTCCTCCGCCATTCATGCTCTGTCTCTCTCTGTCTCAGAAATAAATAAACATTAAAAAAAAAAAAAAAAAGAAAGAAAACAGACAGTGGAATTTATTTAAGGATCCAGAATAGGATAGTAACTAAGTTAATGAGCAATTTCTTCTGTTGCTTCACTATCTCACAATCATTAAAGCCCCACAACAACACTTAGGGATTAGGAAAGTCAGGCAAGATTCACATCTTAGAGAAGACAGTGGAGCCTAAGAGAAAGTACTTGACCAAGAAAAATAGTTATGTGTCCAAACTGGGAGAAGAGCTAATCTTCAGAACTTTAAAATCTTCCCATCATATCATGCAACTTCTGGTTAATTTAATGAAATGTACTGCCCTCAATTCAGGACTACTCAATGATAATTTTTTTACTGAAATGCTAATATAAAGTTAGTATAGCTCAGAAATTTGGAGTATATAGAAATTATATACCAATTTTATATAATTATTTGTAGTTACAAGCTTCTGTTCTATTATAAATATGAGTATTATGTAGTATGGTTGGTACATTATATCAGTATTAAAATAGCAATGTTATTTATGACTTCTTTCTATATAATAGTCACCATGTGATTTTCCAGAAAAAATAAGGGAGATCCAAATATTCTGTATCCAAACATAGCTATCTAGTTAAAACTTCTGATAATGAATTTTCTCTTGGTGGTCCTGACAAATATACAGAAAGTAGGATTATGACAGTTTTGATAATAAAAGAGCTATTTAAAAATCAGTGTGTAAGTTTTATTGTTTTCCTTTCTTAAAATTCTACAATTTTTAAAAAATGTTTATTTACTTTTGAGAGAGAGAGAGAGACAGACCGTGAGTGGGGGAGGGGCAGATAGAGAGGGAGACACAGAATCCGAAGCAGGCTCCAGGCTCTGAGCTGTCAGCACAGAGCCGCTCGCGAGGCTCAAACCCACGAACTGTGAGATCATGACCTTAGCCGAAGTCAGACACTTAACCGACTGAGCCACCCAGGCACCCCTTAAAATTCTACAATTTAAAATTAAGATGTTAATTGTGAGATTCTGAAATCATAGTGTAACATTTTTTGTCTGAAGAGAAATGTAGTTTCAAAAGTTTACTAAGTTCATTAAATACATATGGTACCTTTGTATAAATTAGAAAATAATTGTTATTTGTTTCTATACAGTTACAAACTGGATTTGTTATAAAATGGATTTATTATTTTTACAAGTTATTTCTATTTTTACAAGTTATTTTTACAAGTTAATAAATTATTAAGTAGTAATTATTTATAATAAATGATAAGTAATAATCATTTATAAGAAATGATAGCAACTTATTCATAATAAAAGTACCTGTGTATTTAAACTGGGACTGTAAATAAACACAAAGCAATAAGAAATTTCAGGTTACATTTTTAATTTACTTTTGCAGATCAGTATGGAAGTTGGAAAAGCAATTCCTTATTGAGGATCACAAGTTCTTTTATATGTTGTTACGTTAACAATCTATTAACCTTTCTCTTTAATAGGTTGAAGAGAATGAGTTCCCATTAGAACAAAATATTTTTCTTCCATTTGTTGGCTAATTGTCATGTTTCACTGTCTTAATCTATTCAAGTTGGTATAACAAATTACTATAGATAAGGTTGCTTAAACAACAAATATTTATTACCCACAATTCTGGAGGCTGGAAGTATGAGATTAGAGTGCTAGCATGATCTGGTTCTTGGTGAGGGCCCTCTCTGTTGACTTTCTGTGTCCTCAGATGGCTGAAAGACCATCTCTGGCTTCTTAAGAGACACTAATCCCATTCATGAGGGTTCCTGTGACTTAATTACCTCCTAACGGCCCCCTTCTCCATATACCATCACATTGGAATTAGAATCTGAACATAGGACTTTTGGAGGGACATAAACATTTACTTGGTAACATTTACTAATTTTGTTAGAACAAGATATTTTATTACCATCAGCCAGATTTGTAGTTGTATAATAAATAAATATACATCCAGCCCATCTCTGGACTTAAAGTTTCAATAGAAGTACAAAAATGTGTCACAAAAACAAAAATGCTATGATGTAAGTTGTACCCTTAGATGTGGTGACTTGTGCAATGCAGATTTAATAAACTGTGTGAAGCCATCTTAATTTGGTCTAAGTTCGTTAGACATTCTATGAATCTGGCATTTTACTTCAGATCAGAAATACAAACATGAAATAGATGTAGTTCTCATCTTCAAGGTACTCATGTTAGAGCAGAATTAATTTCCGTGGTTCTAATCTTTTCTAAGGAAAACATTGTTTTCATCCATTCATTTATTCACTCAACAGATAATTGTTTTAGTTGTATTAGTATTTCTTCTTAGTATTGGGGGATGGAAAGTATTTTTCTTACCTCAGTATACATTAAAGATTATTTCCTTTGTGTGTTTCCATACGCTTTTGAGGGTAATATCTATATTGTCTTAATTTGATCTTTATATTTGATTTTCTAGGCAGCTAAACCATGCTATAACATACTGTAATAGAAGGGTCAGTGGATGGCTTTTAAATGGTTAGAAAACAAAAACGCCAAGCTAATGAAAAAGATTTTTCTTGTCGTTTGACATAGGGCTTGTCATAAGAAATTGACATCACTCTTTGGACCATCCTACTGTATGAGAGTCCAGATTCTCTAGCACTAAAAGAGAGAATCTCAAGTGGTCACCACTTAAAACTAGAATCACAGACTTTTCCACAACCATCTCCTTATTGGAAACAGAGTCAATACAGAATATAAATGCTGTTTCAAAGGCTCCTCATTGATCCTCTTCCCTTGAGGGACAAATCTGAAAACAGCCTGTACCACACAATATGGCTTAATTTCTACTAGTTTTTCTGTCATGAAAAGTACTTTTAAAAGATGGTACTGTTTTGGCTTACATGTTATAAACGAGAGTTCTCCCACTAGAGAGAGGGATACCTAATGTCACACTCTGGGAGCCTGACTGTGTTGATGTAAATTATTAATTACATATCCGGCAGGATCCACTCTGGAAAATTGCCACCACCTGCTCAGTGGTTCATCTTGGAGTTAATAAGTATAAACTCCCAAGTAGTTCAGACCTTTTTCATTTATTCTTTCAAGAGAGAAGTAGATATGTTTGCAGGGTACATAAAGTGGCTAGGATTAAATGAGTTACTGCCATCTCTCAGAGAACAGGAAGTAAATACACTTGTCTATTTTGTACTCCTCTCCTCTGGCTACTGGAAAGTTTATGCAAGGTTCATTGTCTCTTACCTGTTTTCTAACATTGCATAGTATAGTCCCTCTAGACCTTATAATGGGTTCTTCATGCTAAACTGAACAGTTTCTACCTACATCTCCTCTTTGAACTAAAGAATTAGCAAAGTATGCTGTCACCTGACTGCCCCCAATGGAAGAGATCTAGAAAAATTGTGGTACTTAAATTTGTTGTTCAGTTGTAGTACCAATTCCATTCATGATGCCATTTTGTGTTGATTTGTTAGGTTTAGGTTACGATTATAACTATACATGTATCAAATTTTGATAAATCACATTGCCCTTTGCATCTAATGATTTGTGATAGTGGGTAAGATTTTAATGTATCAACTACCTACCAATAGTATACTTAATACTCATTCTGGAATATTCTCCAGGGGTGTTCCAAAGGGATACTTTGTGGAAAAGCATAAGAGTATTATATTAATAATATTATTTTCCTTTTGCTGATTCATTTTATTTTTTAGTTATGGATGAAAGTTCTGAAGAAGACTTACTAGCAGGTAGGATTTTTATAGATTCATTTATTACCTTTTAAATAAGGGAATGAAGAGAAATGGAACTAACATTCATTCAGTGTTTGACTCTGGGCTAGACAGGACGTTATGTGCTTGATGTATGTTCTCTGTATAATAATCATAATTGCTCTGCAAAGTTGTCATGCTGTCATTTTCTTATTAATTACAAAATTGTGGTTTAGGGAGCTTGATTAATTGGCCCAAGATCCCTTAGGTAATACATTCAGCCCCATAACTTAACTCCAAGCCTACCAGGCTTTCAAACCAATTCCTCTCCCCATGGGTACCTTTGCACCCATAGTAGCAAGAGACAGGATCCAGTTAAGATCCACCTCAAGGGATGCCTGGGTGACTCAGTGGGTTAAGTGTCCAATTTAAGCTCAGGTCATGATCTCGTGGTCCGTGGGTTTGAGCCCTGCGGTCAGGCTCTGTACTGACAGCTCAGAGCCTGGAGCCTGCTTTGGATTCTGTCTTTCCCTCTCTCTCTTCCTCCCCCACTCTCACTCTGTCTCTCTCAAAAATAAACATTAAAAATTAAAAAAAAAAATCTACTTCAAGAAGTCAGATTTTAACTGCTTTGGTTTTATTATTTTCTGAGAAGCCTAATTAGGCCTAGAATGTGTTTGTTCTAATGTGTTTGATAGTTAAAGTAGTAATCAATACCTTGTTTTTGCCATAAGGGTTTGAGGGCAGATCTCAGCTGTGGCCTTAAGACTATAGATTATTTGATTGCCTTCTCAGATTAAGATCAGCAAATGAAAAAGATACTTAGGGTGAAATCCAAAAAAAAAAAAAAAAACCCAAAAAACAAACCAAAAAACCCCCAACCAGTTACAAGCTTCCAATAGTCCTCTCCCAGTGGAGTTGCAGATAGCCTCTAATTTTCCCAACAATGTCTGACGACATGTGCCAAATGTTGCTAACCTGAGCAACTCACCCAAGCCTTGGCGTTCGAGGTTTTTATCAGGAGTTCAGTGAACACTGTTTATAGATAGATAGATGATAGATAGATGATAGATAGATAGATAGACAGATAGATAGATAGATAGATGTGCAGCTCCCACCCCCTTAAGTTAAACTGAAACCAGCATGGCCCAAGACTTCAGGTATATGAAAGCTCTCTTATGAGGAAGGATATTCCAAGGACTCCGAGGTTACCCCCCCCAGAAGACAGAGGGTCAGGCCAAGTCCTTTCTTTGGAGTGTGCAGGGTTGGAGCTTTTCCTGCACAGATACATCAGTCTATTCCTTATTACTCAAGGAATTATTACACATCTTGCTCATTCTGGCCTTTGTGTCTACCAATGCTGAAAGCTGTCTCAACCATATGCAAAGCCTTACTATCCCTAAGGACCCAGCACAAATCTGTTTCCATGAATTCTCCTCCGTGCTCTCCCACATCTCTGCACACGGAAGCATTTGCAAACTCTGCCATACATCGGGCACATTTATGTATTGCCCTCAAATAATCACTTTGTCATCTTTCAGTGAAGATTCTCATATAGCACATTCTCAGGAAGTAAAGTTGTATTGACAAATTGCTTGGGTTTATTATTCATTCTTTAATATAGAATTTTATTTGCCCTAAACGGCTTATTAGAAGATAAACTTCCAATCTTCGTAAGATAATTTTAATACACAAAATTAACTGTGCAAGTTCTTATCATTCTTAATTTCAGACTTCTAACACATTCCCATTTCCCATCTATCTTTTCATGCTAGAGAGATCTAATCTTTTTAGGACTTCTAATCATTTTGACTTTAATTGCTTTTCTCTGTACTTTCTCTACCTCCAGTATTTAAAAAAAGTGGTGATCAAAACTTATCACCTTTAAGGGAAAGATACTTTTACTTCGTTAACTTACAGCTCTGTACAGAATCTTACTAGTATTTTTTCCATCAAAGAGCTTTATCAGGAAATGCTCTTACTTTTGAGTACTTTTCCTACCTCACAATAGACAAAGTCCTTCATTCAATATTAGGATGTATGTTAGGTGTTATTAACATTGACACATTACTTTGTTCCAGGCAGTGTTCTGTTTACTATCTTAATCTTCATTTAACAACTCAAGGAGGGTTGTCCCATTTTTATTAGAGCATCTAAGACATGGGAAGATTAATTTGCTACAAAAGCTAAGTCTGATTCCCTTCACTGACATACTACACTGGCCTCACCTGACTCTAATTTAAAAATCCCTAAAAATTACACCTCCTACTTATCTTCAGTGTCTCTGGTCCTTTTCTACATAATTACAGTAGAGTTTACCCAAGTCGGGCTGAGATCTCTAAATACTTTTTGAAATAAAATTTTAACTTTTAAGAAAAATTAAAAACTTTTTAGCTATCATTATGTCATTAACATCATTATTTTTAAAATGTTATATAAGCCATAATGCATTGCTTTCTGGCAACTTGTATCAGCTTACAAACTTACCCTTTGTAGAGTACAATTTATTATAATCTATGATTTTCCTGGTATAAGACAAATTAAGTGAAACAAAAGATATATTGTGCATATTTTAAGACATCAAACAGAACGTTATTTTCGCCTGCTCCCCAATACACACATACACACGCACACGGTTTTCACACACGAATTGTTATATATCCCCCAGAGATATGCCCCCCCCATACCCCTGCTCCTGAATTCTTTTCCTTTTAATATATTTCAAATGAAACAATTTGGTACCATTTTCATTATTTGGTATTTTGAAGACATTATACAGGGAAAAGGAAACAAAAACCAAAGGTTTACAGTATAACTGAAAATTACCCTAATGAGAAAAGAGAAGCCATATCATATATTTGAAAGAACACTGGGGTAGAAATAATAGGATGGGAGTTGGATCTTAGTTGTAGCAATACTTTACCTGTGCCACTTCTGGCAAGTAATACATCTAGAAGATAAAAGGATGTTTAAAAAAGAAACATGTACACAAAAGATGGAAGTAAAAGGTATAACAAAAAAATCAATAAAGTGGAGGTTTAAAAATTTTTAATGCTGCACCTAAGATCTGAAAGATGTCTTGCAGAATATTCTCAACTCCTCCATTCACCAAATAAAGATCGTGGGCAGCAGATGGTATTCTGTTAACTAAGGAGAGAAAATGGCTGCTGAAGTCCTCTTTTGCCTTTATTCTTACTGTTACACAACTACAGAGACTCTGCAATCTTAAAACATGAAAAAAATTAGAACCACTTAAAAAGACAGTTTCTAGTTGCTTTAAATGAGTATAAGCCCTGTAAGTTACTTCCTAAGGTACTGAAGGAATTTAACAAAATAACTCATGACCTTGGACAGTAAACTTTTGAGTCAAGATGATTTGGTTGAGGTGCTAACAAGCTTCACAAGGACATAAACTTGTTAATGTCATTCCCTGGTATATCCACAGTTTAAAGCATGGTACCTAGTGTGCCTTAATGGCTTTACAAATGTCTCTGATAAAATTCCAAAGTACTGAATATTTTTCAGTTTGTGGAAAAATAGAAAAGGAAGCACTGATCACTAGGAGGCAGCGTTGATTCACAAAGACTGAATATGCCCATGTCACATAGTTTCTCTGCTAAAAAAGAAATGAAGATCACAGCAAAGCATTTGACCAAATTTCACATAAATAGTCCCTATAAGCAAGATGGAGAAAAAAGACTAAATATCTTATAATTAAACAAATTTGTAGCTGGTTGAATGGGAACACTGTGCTGTTTAATGGATCAGCATCAACTTGAGTGGAGAGTTCTCACTTGTCAACATTGTTTTTCAGTCTTAAACATAAACAGAATTTTTACCAAATTTGACAATGACTTAAAAACTGAGAATAACAGCCCAAGGTAAAAAAACAAAACAAAATGCCAAATCAGTAAACAAGAATATTAAAATGAATAAATTTATAAACTGAGGTATATAACTACACAAGTTCAGAATGGATATCCTAGTTTATCTTTGTTTTTTTTTTTTTTTTTTTTAATTTTTTTTTTTTTTAAATTTTTTTTTTTTTCAACGTTTATTTATTTTTGGGACAGAGAGAGACAGAGCATGAACAGGGGAGGGGCAGAGAGAGAGAGGGAGACACAGAATCGGAAACAGGGTCCAGGCTCCGAGCCATCAGCCCAGAGCCCGACGCGGGGCTCGAACTCACGGACCGCGAGATCGTGACCTGGCTGAAGTCGGACGCCTAACCGACTGCGCCACCCAGGCGCCCCTGGATATCCTAGTTTATATGTGAAAAACTTATGTTTTCATTTAAACCCCAACAATCAAGTGTATATGATTGCCATAAAACAAATTTATTTATACTGTATATTTGTTAAATAATATAAACTTACTACACATACCTTCCACTTCACCTTAAATCATCATAATATAAATACTCCAGTCTCTTACATAGAGATATGGTAGCCAGTGGGACTCTGAAAACCGAAGGTGCAAGACCGCCATTTCCAGTTTGGCCTTTGAATACCTAGAATAAGCTGTTTACTGTAAAATCCCATAAATCAAATCAAATTTTGTAAAGGGAATCTAATTTTGTCACAATGCCCAAAGATCCATATTGTTATCCATGTCTTAAAGGTAAGGATTTTGAAGCATAATTAGGGACTCATCAAGGCATATAATAGGTCTTTTAATAATTCTACCACACTTTCCTTAGTTAGCTATTTATTATTACTTTTTGCATCATTCCAGATCTACTGAACCGTATCAGTGCGTGGGACCTGATAATATTTAAAGCAATTCAGGTAATTTGAAAATGACCCACAACACAGCTTTGCAAATTGCCTTAGATCATCTAAATATTTCTTTCAGTCAGGCCTCAGGAATTTGATATTATACTTTCTACTCATAGGCAGTTTATAAAAATACGAAGACCTGATCAAATTCAAGCCCTGTTACTCATAAGTGTGACCTCTCATAAGGCACTTAACCCTGCTGAGCATCAAATTACCCATGTGTAAAATGGTCACTGTTGTAAGCATTTAGCATCATGCCCAACACATAATATGCACTTAACCTACTAAATTTTGAAGGTGAAGGCCTAACTTACACTGTATGGCCGGTTAAAGATTGCTCTATAATTCTGGGTGGTACCCAGGCAGGTTGACATGCCATTGTGAAGACATTATACTTGCTCATCCACATGGTGAATCCTTTGTTACATGTCTGAGAAACATGTTGACATGGAGAGCCTACATTTATTATTAAATACTACTTAAAAAGTTTTTATCATATCTCACATCAGGTTAAAAATTCTGAATGATTTTATAAAGGTGTTAAACAATATATTTAAGTAAAGCATATATTAATAAAGCTTATCTTTATCTCTTATTCTTCTGGTATCAAGGTTTGTAATGTTGAAGCTAAAACTGTCAGCATGTAAGGCCATTTGATTTAGCAAAGTACATTAGCCTAAAAGCGGTGTTCTAAACTATTGCTTTAGCTGGTTTTTCAGTTAAAAAGAAACAAATTAAGTCCTTTTGCAGTTAATTGCCCTTTACAAAAAAGTTTAGTGAAATATCTTGCCAAGACAAATTTATTTGATTCATTAAGCTGGACTTAGATAGTGCCAGAATCACAGAGCACAGAGCTAATTATAGGTTAAAATTTATTTGAGGCTCTTTATAAATAAGAAAAGTGATTGCAGAATAAAAGTCTCATTAAAAAACATAAACACTTGACACTGCGTAAGAATCAAGTTGCCACTCATGGTTGTGGTTCCTTTACAGTGCTCATGCAAAAAAAAAAAAAAAAAAAAAAAAAAAAAAATCCAAAAAATCCAAATTGAACTGGTTAAGAGCACCAAAAAACCCTACCATGTGCACCCAGAAATAAAGAATTGCTTATACCATTTGTTTTTTTGTTTTGTTCTTAAAAAAAAATTTTTTTTAAGGTTTATTTATTTTGAAGGAGAGACAGCGTGAGCAGGGGAGGGGCTTAGAGAGGAGACAGAGAATCTGAGGCAGGTTCCAGGCTCTGAGCTGTCAGCACAGAGCCCAACGCAGGGTTCAAAATCACGAGCCATGAGATCATGACCTGAGCCGAAGTTGGACTGAGCCACCCAGGCACCCCAAGAATTGCTTGTATCATTTGGTGTGCATTTCATTTGGTTTGCTATCCCTACTATTCACAAAAATATCCAAGTCATATTTGGGGAATGATTTTTTTGACATCAATCCCTCATTACTGTGAGGGAGGGTGGGGGGGACTAGGATTTGTTTACTACTTTGTGTGTGGTTTGTATTATATCAAGTATGTTGACAAAGTATCTGACTTGAACTTCATTTGTAGTGTTAGAATACATTTCACTTAGCAAATGAATATCTGTATTCCTTATTTGATTTTTGGAAATAGTTTACCCATTTAAAATACCATCATTTACTTAAATAGCACATTTGGTTTATAGTCCCTAATTAAATTACCTGTTTTACTCACTTTGCATTATTTTCATTTTATTAATTATAAAACTTTATACTACAAAAGCAAAATGTTTTTTTAAGTTTTATTTATTCAAGAGAGAGCGAGCTTGTGGGCACACTCAGGGGAATGGGCACAGAGAGAGAGGGAGAGAGACAATCCCAAGCAGGTTCTGCGCTGTCAGCACAGTGCCTGAGGTGGGGCTTGAACACATGAACTGTGAGATCACGATTGGAGCCGAAATCAAAAATCAGACGCTTAACTGACTGAGCCACTCAGGCACCACTAAAAGCAAAATACTTATGATAGCCAATACTAGCTAAACTTCCTCTAATCCTGAGGCAGATCAGAACATCAACCAAGATATGCTGGGTGATGGTGCCTTGACGACCAGTAAGGAAAACTATCTCAACAGATCTCCTTATAAGTCTTCTGTGAAAGAGTGAAGATACTTTCCTCTGAAAAATGTTTTCTTTTTGCACCAAAAAACTATCATATCTGGCAAGTAGAGAGTTAAATATTAAAAGTACAAATGAAATCTACCTCTAAACTCTAAAAGGATCTATTCTAGAAGTTCTTTTCAGATTTTAAACAAATTAGCCCTCATCTTTTCTTATTGAGCTTGTATTATTTTCAGCCAAGGGTCAGCAAACTATGGCCTACAGGCCAAATCCAGCCTGCCACCTGTTATTATAAATGAAGTTTACTGGAATACAGCCACAACTCTTCATTTATGTATTACCTATGGTTGTTTTCATGACAGAACAGAATTGAGGAGTTGTGACGGAGACCATATGGCCCTCAAAGCTTAAAATATTTGCTATCTGCATTTTTACAAAAATGCCAACCGTAACACTTGCCAACCCTTAAACACTTTCATTTTTTAAAAAAGAAAAACTATTTTAATTTTTTGTTTGAATTACAAGAATGTAAATATTTTTCTATTTTCTACTCACCACAAAGTTACAGACTCTGGCCCTCAGGGAACTGATGAGAATTTCTGTGGACCAGTCAGAGATCTCAACAGTATTTTAACATTGTTTCTATGAATTCTTTAAAAAGTCCACAGTCAACTGGGGTGTCTGGATGGCTTAGCTGGTTGAGTGCCCAACTTCAGCTCAGGTCACGAACTCACAGTTCTTGAGTTTGAGCCCAACACTGGGCTCGCTGCTGTCAGCATGGAGCCTGTTTTGGATCCTCTGTCCCATTCTTTCTCTGTCCCTCCTGCTTGTGCACTCTAAAAAATAAATATATTTTTTTAAAAAAGTCCAGTCAACTGTACAAGGGGTTTTAGAAAACAGCCTATTTGTAGATGAGGGACATTATCTACTTAATTGATTCACTCAAACAATCAACCTATTCTGTTGATTATTGCTCTGAGAAACCAGGTTTACTTCTTTTGAAAATAGGTTTATGGAACCAAGGAGTCATGGAAGTTCTTGACAATAATAGCAAGCACTGCCTCAATACAAACATAAGGTTTATTTACTCACATTTATAAACAACAAAAAACTGCTAATACTAAAAATTCTCCAATTTTTAAGATTAAAAACTAAGATGGCTTTTAAGACTATACGGAATCATTCTTTTTTCAGATAATATCAACTTTGTTAGCATTTTTCCTTTTCTTAACCAAACACATTTTTTACCCAGGCTTCTAAAATGCTAGAGAACAATGAACCACCAGGGCAGTGTGATAAATGGGGATGGTTCAGACAACATGACACGACTTACCTTTCTGTGACTTTCTTAAAAATTGGAAACGCATGTATCTTGCACCATTGATGGTATTCAGATGCTTGATTTAACACAACACACAAATTTCTCTTTTTAACTAGTTTTCTATAAATATTAAAATATCAAAATATTTTTTCCAAAAGTTCTCACAGTACACATTAGATTTTCATACTATTTAAGAGAAAAATAAAACTAAGCTACCAAACCTGATTTAGGCAAAAAAATAAATAAATAAATAAAATAAAAAATTTTCAAGGAAATGTAGAAATATTTTAATTTACATATCATACTACAATGAATCAATATATGGAGTCAAAAGTCCACAATTACACATTCATAAAAATTCCATACATCATCCTCAGAATAATCAGTTTCTATACAAAGATTTACAGATGTCCAATGTATGTAGTTTTTCCTCAGTGTGCTACAGAGTTTAGAGGTTCTGCTCGAATATTCCCCAAATCAAGCGCAGAATCTGTCTCTTCATCAATTTCTCCAATGACTGCACTGTAGTTATTTAAGGAGAAAAAAAATCAGTTAAAATAATCTCACTTGTAAATAAAACTGAAAGGACACAGTACAAACTACTTAAGGTGACAAGCAAATACCGTTTTCATGAAGTAGCGAATTGCAATTTAAGTCACAAAACTCAAGAAGTAATTTGAAGGCAACATTATTGTAGGAACCAATTATTAAGACAGATTGTATACAGTGTGATTGGATCATGAGTCTTCAAAGAAAAAAGGCACATATCAGATAGATATGGTACAAAACCCTAAAACTGGGGCAACTGGGTAGCTCAGTCGGTTAAGCATCCGACTTAGGCTCAGGTCATGATTTCACACCTCGTGAATTCAAACCCCACATCAGGCTCTGTGCTGACAGCTCAGAGCCTGGAGCCTGCTTTGGATTCATTGTCTCCCTCTCTCTCTCCCTCCCCCACTCATGCTTTATCTCTCTTGCTCTCTCTCAAAAATAAACATTAAAAAAAAAAATCAAAATCCCAAAACTTCCAATCCTATGATTTCAACTCAACCCAGGGACTGTGTTAGGGTTGATCACAAAATCACTACTAAATAAGCAAGTAAGTGTCTATTCTTTGAGTAACTTTAATGAACTAAATCCATCAGAGTATACATAATACCCATTAAATTCTGTTTCAAATCTCAGTTTACTCAATTTAAATCCAAGACCAAAATGTACAGTTCTTGGGAAGCCTCAGTGGCTCAGCCAGTTAAGTGTCCAACTTCAGCTCAGGTCATAATCTCACAGTCTGTGAGTTTAAGCCTCACGTCAGGCTATGTGCTGACAGCTCAGAGCTTGGAGCCTGCTTCAGGTTGTGTGTCTCCCTCTCTCTGCCCTTTCCCCACTCATGCTCTGTCTCTCTCTCTAAAAAATAAACAAACATTAAAAAAAAAAAAAAGACACAAAGACAATAGTAGCAACGGGTACTCAGGTAACTTAACACATGATTTTTTGATGTGATTGGCTAGGGTTAAAGCCAGCAAAACTTTCCTTGATTCAAGGAATCACTACCATAACATCTATAATGAAAACGTTAATACCATGCTAAGCACCAAGCCACGGCTCTCCAGCTAGATACAGTTGTTGTTATATCCAGACCACAGGACATATATGAAACATTATTCCACAAAAAAATTGGTTGTTTAAATTAGTTTGGCTTTAATAAGAGTAGCATCTATTAGTGAATACAAGTAATAGAGAATTTGCCCAATTTTGCTTTAAACTCTATATAGCCTTCAGCTCTCTGATAAATGAGAAGTACGAAACTCTGGTTAAAATAAATATTGTTTTCTCAATATAAAACAAATCAAAGATCTCAATTCCACCTTAAAAATTTTAGTATCATTTGAAATCCTTAAGGAAGACAGTGGAGTACTGGTACAGGTTTTAAAATTGGCTCTCCAAAGGAAAAGAGGGAGGCAGACCTGCAGTGTTTACTCACATCCTTAGTGCAAATACTCCCACTATGGTCAATTTCAAGCTACCACCAAGACATCAACCAGCTTGCAAAATTCCTGAAAATATAACAATCTGCATCCATGAGCCAATCAAGCTGGCTCTAGCACACCACTGAGTCTACGCCAAAGTTTAAATTTTTTTAAAAATGAAGTCCAAAAGTTTTATTTTTAATTTTTTTTTTAAATCAAAGTAGGAGAAAGCTTCTTAAAATCAATTATTAGGCAGAGATCCAATATAAAATAAGCATTATTATTCTCATCAGGGAACCTGGTCCCCACCAAATACTCTGCCTTTCTCTCGTATTTTATAGCTCATTTTATAACTTCACACCTAAAAGTCACCTCTTGAGAATATTTTGTAAACTCCCCAATTTTGAATAAAGATCAACACAGGGGCGCCTGGGTGGCGCAGTCGGTTAAGCGTCCGACTTCAGCTCAGGTCACGATCTCGCGGTCCGTGAGTTCGAGCCCTGCGTCAGGCTCTGGGCTGATGGCTCAGAGCCTGGAGCCTGTTTCCGATTCTGTGTGTCCCTCTCTCTATGCCCCTTTCCCGTTCATGCTCTGTCTCTCTCTGTCCCAAAAATAAATAAACGTTGAAAAAAAAAAAAAAAGATCAAATAATTTATCCATCCAAAGGTGATTTTCTTAAGATAATTTAAATGAATAAAGTATTCCCTCAACTATATCCTATTGTCTATATTCGATATCCTATTTGTCTTCCAAAATAATGTGTAATATATCTTTTGCTGCCTTCCACCCATGTTTTAATTCTATACTCACTAGAAAATGGATTCAACAATCTTATAGCCTCTATAACTACACTAATACAATAGCTACTAGCCACATGTGACTATTAAAAGTAATTAAATGAAGTAAAATTTAAAATTCAATTCCCATCACACCAGTTTTCAAGTACTCAATGGCCACACCTGACTAGTACCTTAGGACAGTGGACAATGCAGACCTACATTTCCATCACTGCCACAAGTTCTACTGCACAGTATTGCTTTATACTGTTGCAGATTTTCTTAAATTGCTACCACTAAAGTGTATTTTCAGTTAACTGACGCTACAGCATAAACATGGGGCATCTTATTGTACTAAAATATTTAAAGAAAAAAATAATGGATAAGTACTTACTCATAAATTCATCAGTTATAGAGCATGAATTATTTAAAACTGTTCACACAAGAGGTTTCAAAGGCATTTTCAAACCCTAGCCTTGGACCCTAGAAGTATATTTATATTTCTCTAAAATTAGGATTATTTTGGAAGAACACTTTAAGAAGGCTCTCTAATGAAGTATTCAGTGTAAGGCAGGGCCCTTTCTGGATCCTATCTAGGCCACTTAACTATCATAAATATGACCAATCTCAGTAGATAAAAACCTCTTCTCCATACAGCAAGGTAGTACACCTATAGCAGATTTGACCTGCCCTTAAAAGGAAGACCTACGTTACTTACACATTGTCACCTCTTACGATGTATAGCCCTAGCACCACCTGTTCTACTCCCTGTGAAGAGCTGAATACTCGTTCATGGCTTTCATCCAAAATCAAATTAATGGTCTGGTCAAAACCTTTCAGTGTTCCCTGTAAAGAAAACATTCAAAAGAAAAAGATAAATATTCTAGTTTACCTGAATATAGACATTAAATGACACAAAAATTTTAGTTCCAGGGACACTAACAGAAGTATTCATTTTAAATAGAAGTCCACTGAAAATAGAACACTTCTTTATTACCAACAGTACCCTGGGGCACAAAACTTACCTCTGGGTCTTTTAAGACAGGAAAAACCACACCACACATGAGACTAGTGTGCAGAGTTGTCCAGAGTTACAAAGAACACCCATGTACCAATAAGGAAGTAGCCTAAAAGCCCATGTAGTGTAGGAGCTAACATTAGACATAGACTATTACAAATAAAATACAAGGGAAAACTATATAAATATACAAGAAGAAGAAGCATATACATAGCAACCATAGCTGGTAACAGAACAGTATCACTTCGTTTTCTACATACTAGTAGGAGGCCTGTGCTAAACACACTGTACACAGTATCTCAAATAATTTTAATCCTTTGAGGTAGATACCATAGTTATTCCCACTTTAGAGAAGAAACATTGAGGCACAGAGAGGTTAAGTCATCTCTCAAGGTTTCATGGGTAGAAAGCAGCAGAGTTAGGAGTTGAACCACAAAAAGCTACCTTCAGGGCCATGCCACTGAACTACTTTATTATACTACTATGAACAAGCAAATAGAATTTACCATTCTTCAGAGATTCAAATCAGTCCCATAAATATATACAAACTTCGACTGGTGGGGACAGCTAACACTTAAGGAGTACTTCCTATCTGCCAGTGTTCTATGGGCCTCACATGTATTTATTTAATCTTCCCCAAACCCGGTAAGGTAAATACAAATAGGATTGTAATTAGTAGAAGCAGAACTTGAAGGAAATATTCAGAGAAAATTTTATGGAAGAATCCTGGTTTTGAATAAAGGAAGATACGGATCTAGCATAACACAGTCACTCAGATGCTTTTCAAGTTTCTGAAGAAATGTCAACTTACAGTTGTTTTGGTTGGTTAATTCTCTCAAGCTATTAAACTGTTTCATGTTTTGAAAATCAAAATATGTAAAATCAGAATATAACAAGAGAAAATGATAACCTAGAATTTGGATGAGAAAGAAAATCTGGAGTATTTACTAATTAGTATATAGTTGTTACCACACCAAGACATAGCCTCTTGACTTCATTTTACATGTAAGCATTCTATCAAGTGAGCCAGGGTTAAAAAAATACAAAATTACTAAATTTTCAAAATTACTAAATTTTCAAAATGCTGTTTTAAAATAACTTTCCTCCTTTTTAAAATTTTTTTAGTGTTTATTTTTTTTGAGAAAGAGAGAGTCAGAGCAAGCGGGATAGAGGCAGAGGGAGAGGGAGACAAAATCTGAAGCAGGCTCTAGGCTCTGAGCTGTCAGCAAAGAGCCCAATGCAGGGCTCAAACCCACCAGCTGTAAGATCATGATCTGCGCCGAAGTTGGAAGCTTAACCAACTGAGCCACCCAGGTGCCCCTAACATTCCTTCTTCTATAAAATTAAAATATTTCTCAAACTTAGCTATCCCATTAACAGAAACAGGAAAAATTAAACTTGAGGTATTATTGTTTTTTTAAAAAAATAAAAAAAAACTATTTGCAAATATTTAATAGCAAAAGATTTCTTGAAGTGTCAAGATGAGATAAAAATGTTTCAAACTGTCCTTATTGACAACATACAATGAGGTGCCTAAAAAACAAAAAGATTGTTTTCTTAAGAAGGAAGCAAGGCAGGGCTGCCTGGGTGGCTCAGTCAGTTAAGAAGGAAGCAAGGCAGGGGCGCCTGGGTGGCTCAGTGGGTTAAGCATCTTGACTCTGGATTTAGGCTCGGGTCATGATCTCACAGTTTGGTGAGTTCTAGGCGGGCATCAGGCTGTGTGCTGACGGTGGCACACGTGAGATTCTCTCTCTCTCCATTTCTGCTCCTCCCTACTCACGCTGACTCTGCCTCTCTCAAAATAAATAAATAAACTTAAAAAAATTTTTTTAAAGAAGGAAACAAGGCAAATGGCCTTTTTTTTTTTTTTAAGAGTCAAACTGAATTTAAATCTCAGTTTGGTTCTGCCACCTATTATCAAAGTGACTCTAGGAAAGTGACTCACTTTTTCTGAACCTGGTTCCTAACCAAGAATTCAGGGATACTTCTACAGAGCTGTATTGAAGATTTAGATGTAAAGTGCCTGGCACATGATATACATTTAAATAAATGGCTAAGTTTAACACTTTGATAAATCACTTAGGGACTCACTTGGAAAAATCACAAGGATTAAAAAGAAAACAAAGACCCAATTGCAAAATGGAAAAATAAGAGATTAAATTACATGAATTAGATACAATTAGAAAACAGAGGGGGCGCCTGGGTGGCTCAGTCGGTTGAGCGTCCGACTTCAGCTCGGGTCATGATCTCAGTCTGTGAGTTTGAGCCCCACGTCGGGCTCTGTGCTGACAGCTCAGAGCCCGGGGCCTGTTTCAGATTCTGTGTCTCCCTCTCTCTCTGATCCTCCCCCATTCATGCTCTGTCTCTCTCTGTCTCAAAAATAAATAAACGTTAAAAAAATTTTTTGTAAAGAAAACAGAGAAAGTTAGCAGCTTTAAAACTTTTTTTTTAAACAATGTATGAATTGTAAGTGAAGAAATAATTAAGTAGCCAAAAATCATGAGATAAATTCCTCAGATCAAGAAACAGATCAAGGAGAGAATCCAAGAATTTTCTGGAATTATAAAGGGGATACTGTGATAAAAGGTCAAATAAAATGATATAAAAGAGTCAATTATAATTTATCCTACAGAAAACAGAGGTCATGCAACCTACAAATATTAAAAATATATTAACAACCATACAAGCCTTAAAATGTTCATTATTCTATATATGTAGTATCTACATCATAAAGAAGTTTCTAAGAGGCATACACAAAATTTCAAAAGAAAGCCTATGATTCATGTCGGCGATGTCAGAGCATTGAATGGGGGAAGGAAATTAAAAATGTTAGAGGAAGATAAATATAAAATACAGGCAGATGTCTGAAGACTATTCTCGAAGCTCTCCGAGGACAGAATCTGTTATTCATCTTGGATCCTAGAGGCTTTGTATATAAATTACACCCAACGTTTATTAATGAAGAAAATATGGATCAGCAGCTATTTATGATAAAGAGGTGAATCATAACAAAACTGCAATGCAGGTGTACTGTGATGCTTAGGCATTAGAGATCAGAAGTTTGACTTAAAACTTTACAAGCAAGAAGCTTACAAGGAAAGGATGAATATGCTAAACACTTACCACAATCATTCTCCCATCAGAAGTAATAACTGCAACAGTTCCTGATAACTGAATCAAGGAAAGCATTCTCAGGGAATGAAAATAAAAATGTTAGAATCTGGTAAAGAAATGGTTTTAATTAGTAGGAAAAAGGTGGACGGAATTAAGATATTATTCAACACAGCCACTACATTCACAAGATAACTTTAAGTATAACTTCCTAAATTAAATTACACAATTAAAACAGGAAAAAGAGAATCCCTTTCTGTTTGTGATCAGTTGTTTCCCATCTCAAAACAGTTGAGATGTTTGGTACTCTTTTTCACTGGGGAATGTTGCCAGTTGGACTTTGAGCAAGACATTTCCCCCATTCCTCAACCTGTTCCTTGATCTCTAAAAGGAAAATTCAATCAGTGCTAAATTAATCAACGTTGACTCTTTTCAAACGTGTTAAGACACTTTACTCTAGGACCTGGCCTCTGGAACTCAAAAAAGAAGCTATAATCAGTGTCACAAGGTGCCAGTACGCTTGCATTATTAAGGCTTTAGTATTTCACTTTTGTCCCAAATTTGTACAGGAGAGCAATGTAGTGTTTCTGTCCTGAGATTTTAAAATAGTAACACCTATACAGGGTAAATTAAGACTTCACATGGGGTTTTAGAAGTTCTTTGCCCTTCGTGGAGAGCAATTACAACAACGAGCGTTATTGTCATTCTATCAACAAAGAAGTTGAGACTTTAAGTGGTAAAGGGGCAGAAACTCAATCTGCACACCATCTTTAAAGTTTCTGGTATCTTCGAACAATGAGCAAAGCCAATGAATAAAGTAAATTCAAGGATTTACAAGACCCTTCTCCCCAAATGTGAACATATAGGCCTCTAGGGAAGTAGCGTGGAGGAACAGATGGCTGATTACTATAGAGACAGGCGTTTCTATACAGACAGTTAGGAATATTTCGGTTTTAGGTGAAAATTAAAAGGCGCCCTGGGCCCCCAGGACCGGCAGGCTCTAGCCCCAGGGGCGGGATTAGCGGGTCCCAGGTCCTTAAGCCCCTCACCCGCAGCCCAGGCCGCGCAGGGGCCGGACATCCCAACCGCCCGCCGGTCCCGACCCCCGCTCTCTCCAGCACCAGCCCTCCCAAGTGCGAACGCGGGCTTCGCCGTGCCCCGGCTGGTAGCTGTGGCAGCCGGCCCGAGGATACGGTTGATGTAGTTCTCCAAGGCGGACGTCATGATGCTCGGCCCGGCCGCTCTGAGCAACACAGCAGCAAAGGGGACAAGAGGAGCTAAAAAGGCCCGCCAGGGACCGGCAGCGGCTCCCGCCGAGTGGCGGAAGCAAATATCGCGAGAGTTACAGCCCCGCAGGTTAAGAGGATCGGAAATTTAAAGAAACCGGCCAACCACACTTGAGAGTCAAAGCGGTAGCGAGTTAGTGCGCCTGCGTGGTGTGTTCCGCAGTTTTTCCGGTCGGCGATCTCAGGAACCAAGAGTGGCAAAAACGAGCAGCAGGCGGAAGAAAGGAAGAAGTTTCTTGAAGGTGGGAGAGCGAGTTTTCTAGTGGAGTGAAAGGCAAGTAGTAGAAGTCACTGAGGGAGAATGTTGAGAGAAGACAGGGAAGGCGGGAGAAAACGAAATAAGGTGTTTTCATCACAAGTAGAGAGATGAATGTGTTCTTGTATGAAATGTAGGTGCAGGGAACTGGAACGATCCCTAGTTTTCTGCCACACGGGCCGAAAATTAATCTTTTAGACGTTCAGTGGCCCAGGACAAAATTGTGCACGTTGTGACCATATAGTATACATCTCTGGAGAACACTACAGTAAAAAGCATGTTCGCGCATTCTACATTTACCTCTAAAAGTGCTCCAACGTGAAGGCATTGTTACTAATTTATTTAAGAAACCGAATACAAAGATGTGTGAGCCTCCGAAAACCGCCTCCCTATTACCGTGCCACAAGGTCTCTGTGTCCTCAGGGTGAAATTAGTAAATATAAGGCAGATCTGCCACTGCTTGCGAAAAGACGGATTCAGGAAGAGGCTTCCACGTAAGCACCGGATTGGGTTTTAGACTTGTCTATGCTAACGAATTATGCGGTCGTCCTTGCCCAAGTAACAGCAACTTACCTGGATCTCAGTTTGCGTATATCCTGTCACAGGTATTTTGGGTATCGCCATATATTACTAGAAAACGTCACTACTATTTTACTGTAACTTATAACTTGAGGTTAGAAAAGAATCTATATACAAAATACCGACGAAAGCTATTTTTACAAAATTTCTAAATGGTTTTAGTTAGGCTTGTGATTTCTTAACTGAAGTATTGTGGATTTGAAATCACTTGCAGTTTCAGCCTTTTTCTTCTGAAAAGTGAAGTATCTGTTTTCATTACGGCATACCCACACAATTACCTACAGATCACTCCCAAATGGTTAATATTTTATATACTGAAAGGTATTCTGGCCTGTTTGAAACTCCAGATAGTCAGGAATTAGGTGATGAGTGTCCCATTATTTTTAGGGGGGAAAATGAAAGTATCTTCCATACATGAAAACATGAAGGTATTGTGTGATTTGCAAACGTTAGACATTGAAATAATGAAAAACAGAATGCTGATTAGTGATAAATGAGGTATCATTAGTAAAGAATTAAAAAATAATTTTGCTATATTTTTAAAATGAATAAACTAAGTTTTTCACCTCTTAGAGTGCTTATGTTTGAAAATGTTTATTAATATTATATAGTAACAATTAATTTTATCATAAATACATTACAACTTTATGACCCTGTGTGGTTTCCAGTAAATTAATATGCCAGATAAATAGCAGATGTGTAGTGTTTATGTAGCATCACTTGGGTTTGAAACTTTTTTTACACGGGTCTTAAAAATGCTGTATTTTCTGTAGTCCATAAGGGTCACAAATGCTGAGAGAAAGCCTATGGATAAAAAGTCCAGTTAGTAAGACAAAAAAAAAAAAAAAAAAGGAATTATATCCGGATGACCTTGGGATTATATGGAGAGAGTTCAACACCTCATGAAGGAAAATTAAGTCCCATCAGGGGAAAAGGATAAATATAAACATCTGACGACTGAAAAACCAAGGTGTACAATGAGACCTTTAATTTCGATCAAAACCTCTCAAAGTGCTACTCATTTAAATGATACTCTATTACTGTTAACAAGAGTCAACCAAAGTAGGCTAGAATAGATACTCGTTTTATTCCATTAGTCCTGAATCTAAACCTTAAGGAGAAAACTACGTTTTGCTTTCATATGTAGTTCATTTAAGACTAGCTTATAGGCACGCCTGGGTGGCTTAGTCAGTTAATCGACTGACTCTTGATTTTGGCTCAGGTCATGATCTCATGGTTCATGAGCCCGAGCCCTACATCAGGCTCTCCGCTGATGGTGCAGAACCTGCTTGGGATTTTCTCTCTCCTTCTCTCTCTGCTCCTCTCCCCTCCCACTCATTCTCTCTCTCTCTCTCTCTCTCTCTCTCTCTCTCTCTCTCTCTCAAAAATAAATAAATAAACATTAAAAAAAAAAAAAGGCTAACCTAAGATTTTTTATATCTCCCAGCCCAATCATGAGCCTCCCTCTTGTTAGTAATCCAGTCGCCTGTATCCAGAACAACAGATAAGGTTAATCAAGAACAGGACCAAAAAGAGAAAGGAGTATCCCTAGACATCTGACATCCTGGGAGTTACTTTTTGTTAGTAGAAACCAATGTGTATAAAATGGGTCTCTCTGGAAGCAGAATCAGGACATAACTCATCTCCCTTTGTATTCTGTATTCTTTTGTTAACCTGAAGAATCAGACTCATACTAGGATCTGAGGATACTAAATTTGCACTTTCCTGTGAATGGCCCATGGAAAATACTACTTTTAACCTAATGCGATATGAACTTTTATTTACTTTTATTTTTTGTTGATTTACATTCCTGAGTTCCAAAAGTGTCAACTAATTAGTAATATATGTTGAATAGATCATTCTAGGATTTTCTAAGACAGAAAAGGACATAAATCATGGTCTCTCCTTACAAGTAAACTACTGAATAGGTACAGAGCTTTCATTATAAACCTGAAACAATTAGTACATGGAAAAACAATAAATATTCCAAATTTAAGGAAAGATAATTGATGTTGAAGTATTAGCTCATTTAACACTATAGATTACAAAGGGTTACCCATATTTCTTTTTTTGTCTTCTAAGTTATTAAGACAGACATTTTAAACTCCCATTTGTTAAGGGATGGGGGAAAAATCATATACAATTGACTTGTTAATTGAGAAGCAGTACAGGATCATGATTAAGAGGACTGACCCAGGAACTAGCCTGTCTAGATTTTGATACTGTGTAACCAAGTGGATTTCATAACTTTACCTCAGTTTCCCCAACTGTAAAATTGAGAAGATGTTACTTACCTCATCACATTGTTGGGGGACTAAAAGTAATTCTTATAAAACTTGGCATAAAATAAAGCACTTAATAAATATTAGTTATTATTACTCAAGGATATACATCACATAACCTTTCAGTCCCGAAGCTTGTTCTCCTACCATAGTTTGTTCACTGCCCTTTTTTCTGATTGGCCAAACTGAAGGGCTACACATTTTAAGTGCTTGAGGAAGAGGGATATGTATTGGAATCTTGGAAGGTTGTTTTTTTCTTTTTAATTTTAATCTTATTTATTTTTGAGAGAGAGAGAGAAAGTGGGGGAGCAACAGAGAGAGAAGGAGCTGTCAGCACAGAGCCCAATGCAGGGCTTGAACTCAAGATCTGCAAGTTCATGACCCTGAGCGAAGTTGGATGCTCAACTTCCAGGCACCCCGGAATCTTGGAAGGTTTTATGAACAGCATAAGACTTAAACTGGGGCTTGAAAAAAAGTACAAATACACTTTAGGAAAATTAATCTGACATTATTTATTTAGTGGTGGTAGGAACTAAGGATAAGAAGGCTAACAAGAATCCAGGTGTGAATATCTGATTTATAGCAGAAGGAATAGGAAAGCAGAATAAAGATCATTCAGAAATAATGGTTAAGAAAGACGGTGGGGCAGACAGCATATCGTGGGCTGCACTGTGACAGTGGTTGGTGAAGTGAAAGGATGGCAAGTGTAAGGAGACCCAGGAAAACACAGGACTGCTAGGTAATAAAGTGGATGGTCCAGTCTGTAAAACTGTGTACATGTAACACTTGTTGCTTACCAGCTAGTGGTGAGGCTACAGAACATACTGGTCACTCTGAAAATGGCAGTCACTTCACCTTAAAGGTCCAGTGGCCAATCAGTGTATCTCAGGAGGTTCACTATTTGCCTTCATGAAGGATAATATATGTTAATAAAATACTTATGTATGCTTTTATGCATTCTTTACATTATTTTTATTTTGGAAACCCAAATAGTAATAGAAACATTTTAGTTACAGTGTGCTATAATTATATTCCTATAAACACTACATTTTAAATTATATAAATATAAATATAAATATATATATATATATATATATATATATATATATATATATATATATATATATATATATATATATTATAATTCTATTCCTGTAAATACTACCTTTTAAAAAATAGCTCACTGGGGGCGCCTGGGTGGCTCAGTCAGTTAAGCGTCCAGCTTCTGCTCAGGTCATGATCTCATGATTTGTGAATTCCAGCCCTGCACTGTGCTGTGCTGACAGCTCAGAGCCTGGAGCCTGCTTGGGATTCTGTGTCTCTCCCCCCACTCCTGCCCCTCTCCCAGTCGCATGCTGTCTCTTACAAAAGTAAATAAACATGAAAAAAAAAATAGTTCTCAATGTAACAGAGCTTAAGGAAAATATAGATCTGGGAAGGACCACTCAAAACTTGACCTGATGAGTAATAGTTCCCTGACTGCTCTCACTGAAATCACCTGGGGATCTTTGAAAACTGATGCCCGGGAACCACCCCCAGACATTCCGAATTAAATGGAATAAAGGGAGAGTCTGGGCATCCAGCCTCTCCCAAAAGCTCCCCAGGTGACTGCAACATGAAGCAAAGTTTGGGAACTACTGAACTGCAGCATTAACAGGGACAATTCCTAACAAATAAAAGCCATCGTTACTTATTTACCTTTTAAAAGAGTTGAAGTTAGCTTGAAAAATGAGTTTGTGGAAGAGTTGATACTGCTGAGTGATTGAAACATGAGCAGGCAGTAGTTATCATCAGAGGTTGCAGGTAGAGAAGCAGTTGCAAACTTTGCACAAAATGTAGCAATGCCAGAGATGGATAGCTCTGATTCATGTCCTCTGTGGCTTTTGCACAAAGATCTAAGAGAACTGCAAACTAAGCACTATCAAAATGGAAAACAGGGTTGAGCTAAGCCAAAGGAAGAATGGGATGCCACACAATGAAAGATGTCATTTGGGTACGGTCTTCCTCCAGGCCTGGCGTGATCATGGTGGAGTCAGCTGCGTACTTTGCATTCAGCTGTTGTTTCTTGGTAGCACAAGACATAAAGTGCTAGGAAAAATTAAGTATGAACCAACCCGCCTTCTGTGTCATTCTAACATTTCCCCCCTATTTAATAATCACATGAGCTGATTTGCATTATACAAAACAGCGCTATAGCACAACAGACTGTTACTATTCCGCTGAGAATATGGGCTTTAAATGTGGTTAATCTGCCCCTATTCTCCCCTCCTGTGGTTCATCCTCCCTTTAGGTAGCAGGTAGCTTTTTGGGTAGGAAGGTCTACAGCCTCTGACTCTGTCCTAAGAGGATGTTTGAATTTGTACAGCGTGGGGTGACTTTATTTAAATAGCAAGTAAAGAGTAGGACTAATCTAAATGGAACATGCATGCCTGAGCCATTTAATATCTTTTTTTTTTTTTTGTATAAATTGCCATCTATGTGTTATCACCATCACAAAGCAAGTTAAGAAACATTATTTTAAGTTGAATGCATCCACTTGCATTTTTACTTTTGCTAATATTTAAAGCTTAGTGTCTTTAGTGGCTTGGATTGCAGTATAGGTAAAATTATATTTTCCTTTTCACTGGGATTTGGCATGACAAAATTGAAAAATCATATTGAAGGCAGACATTACTTTGACTTAGGTGTCTATAATCTTTCACCTGAACTCATTCCTGAATGGCATAATCCACACTGAAGGAATAGATTGATGTAGATTTGTTGTGACATTATATTGCAAGAAAGAGCAAATTTAGAGGCTCCTGGCTGGCTCAGTCTATAGTCTATATGCCACTCTTGATCTTGGGGTTGTGAATTTGAGCTACATGTTGGGTGAACAGATTACTTAAAAAAATCTTAAAAAAAAAAAAGAGCAATCAAATTTGATGTATTGGTATCCTTGGGGAAAAATACTGAAGTTAGGCTATGAGGGAAGAATAATACGAGAAAGTACAGAAGATAAATGGAGTGGTAGAGGGAAGTATTTGAATTATATTGACAAAAACTAAGCATGAGTAACCTTCAGTTACTTTTGGGAAGCAAATGCTGAAATTACGTTAAAATATGTATTGGGTGGCTCAGTTAAGTGTCCAACTTTGGTTTCAGCTCAGGTCATGATCTCATGTTTTGGGAGTTTGAGCTCTGCACTGACAGTGTGGGGCCTGCCTGGGATGCTCTCTCTCCCTCTCTCTCTGCACTTCCCATGCTCGTGTTCTCTCTCTCTCACTTGCTCTCTTTCTCAAAAATAAATAAATATTTTTTAAAAATCTGTATTGGGTAGAGGGGTGCCTGGGTTGTTCAGTTGATTAAGCGTCCATCTTTGGCTCAGGGCATGATCTTGTGGTTTGTTGGTTCAAGCGCTGTGTCAGGCTCTGTGCAGACAGCTCAGAGCCTGGAGCCTACTTCAGATTCTGTGTCTCCCTCTCTCTCTCTGCCCTCCCCCATTTGCATTCTGTCTCTCTCTCTCTCTCTCTCTCTCTCTTTCAAAAATAAATAAACATTAAAAATTTGTTTTAAAAAATATGTATTGCCGGGGCACCTTGGTAGTTCCATTGGTTAAGCATCCGACTTCAGTTCAGGTCATGATTGATTTGTGAGTTCAAACCCCGTGTCAGGCTCTGTGCTGACAGTGCAGGCCTGGAACCTGCTTTGGATTCTCTATCTCCCTCTCTCTCTGCCCCTCTCCCACTCAGGCTTTGTCTCTCTCTCTCAAAAATAAATAAACAGTAAAAAAATTTAATACAAAAAATACGTATTGTGTAAAAAAATGAAAAAAGAAATCAATGCTTTCTTACTGTTTTTGAAAAGTTCTCATTATTTTTTATATCTAAGCTATATTACTCTCCCACCACCCCCCCCACCCCCCACCTTTTTTTCAGAGCATGGATCTAGATTTTTAGAGCTGGAAAGAAATTTAGTAATTTCCAAGTCCATGGTTCTCATCTTATGGATAAGGAAATTGTCCCAAAGAAGCTCAGTGACTCTCTCGGGTTACATAGCAAGGCTTACAGAGCGCTTTCTAGATTCTAGACCAGTAACTTGACAATAATTAGTAATAAGTTGTTTTACTCGCAAGACAAGATTTGAGTCTGTACGTATAAATGATCAGCATATATCCATAAATATGTCATTGTCTGCCTTTGTATGTAGACTTTTTTAAAGATCAGAAGGAACAGATATCCAAGAGTACTCAAAGGCAGTCTGACATTTTTGAGATATCAATACCACTGGGAAGGCTAGGAAAAACAAATAGGATGTTGTGTTAGGCAGAAAAAAACCCCACTCTACCCCAAAGATGTCCACCTCCTAATTTCTGAAACATGTGGTAATGTTACCTTGTATGACAAAAGAGTCTTTTCAGATGTGAGTAAGGTTAAGGACCTTGAGATGAGGAGAATATCCTGGATTATCCAGGTGGGCCCACTCTAATCACTTGAGTCCTTAAAAGTGGAAGATGGAGGGAAGGGAGTGGATCTGAGAGATGTATGCAAGGACTGGTTCCACTGCTCATGGTTTTGAAGTTGGAGAAAGGGGGCCATGAACCAAGGAATATGGTCATCTTTAGCTGGGCACAGCCCTTAGTTTACAACCAACAGGAAAACAGGGACCTTGGTCCCACAAAGGCAAGAAACTGAAATCTGCCAACAGGCCTGGTGGGAAGGAAATGGATTCTCCCTCAGAGCCTCCAGCAGGGAACACATTCTGCCAACACCTTGATTCAGTCCAGTCAGATATCTCCATACCAGACTTCTGACCTATAGGTCTGTGAGACGATAGTTCTGTTGTTTAAGTCACCAAGTTTGTGATAATTGTTATATCAGCAATAGATACTAAGGGAGATATGCAGTGTCTTAATTTATTATCTTCCTGGATTTTGACTAAACAAAGTTATTAGGAAAAATCAGCTGTACTACACCTTAGAGATTTAGAGCATATTTGATTTTGGAGCACTTATAAACAACTTAGGTACTGTTGTTCATGGCCATCTTTCTCTGTCGTACGAAGTCCTTTTAAATTCTAAACTTCTCTCCAGAATTTCCTCCATAGTGGAATTAAGTAAAACATGGGTTTCTTCAACCCAAATTACTATTTACTCATGTGCGTATTTCTGACTCATCATACTGTCATTATCATAAGGTGGAGGGCGAGGAGTGGTACATACTCAACCTTTACTTCTCGATCAGGCAGTCACAGTCTTCTCAGCTTTCCATCTCTCCTGTTCCATGGTTTTAGTTTCTTTGGGTTTTGTCTTGCCCAAAGTCATTTTGTTAGTAAATCACAGAGCCAGTTTTGGAACCTAGGCAGTCAAGCTCCACTGTACTACACTGCAGTTTTAATGTTGTCTAAAGGAAATGCCCAATAGAATGAAGAAACATGATAAAAACAAAAGGTCATTTAAGGTTAATGGCCCAGATGTGGGCACTTGTGACTCTTCCTTCAAATTTCTGGTTAGGACACTTTAAAAAAATTATTCAACAGTAAGTTCCTCTGCTGCATTAATTATATATATTTTTCTATATTCATCTGTTTCTATTCAGTTCATCTGTATTATTACTATTAAACTTTTCTAACAGTGGCTGGCAAACTATAGCTCTCAGACCAAATATTTTTGTTAATGAAGTTTTATGGAACAGCCACACCTACTGATTTATATGTCTATACCTGTTCTTCGGAGACAATGGCAAAGTTGAGTGGTTGTGAAAGAGACCATATGGCCCACAGAGCCCTAAAATATTTGCTGTCTGTCTCTTTTGCAGAAAGTTTGCAGATCTCTGTTCTCTAATGTCAACAAATGAGATTTTTAAAGTTTTTATGTCAATATGAGCAAATTGTCCTTTTACAAAATTCGCACACTTCCCAGCAGGAATATGAGATGATTCATCATCCTACCCAGTCTTAGGTATCACCATGATGCCCATTTTGACCAACTTTAAGATATGGTTCCTCCATTTTTCTGAATTTAATAATTTGTACCATGAATAACAAGAAACAAACAAAACTCAGGTTAGACTTCAGAGGTATGTGTGCGTTTTTTCTTCCATTTCTCCCTTCCTTCCTATTGTTGGAGTTTCAGGCCAGAATTGTAAAACATTTTCCAAGTCATTACCCCGTGTGATGACAAAGCATGTAATGGGATTTTTCATGCATAAGAAATAGAAAATAAAGAATGACCTTTATTTTTATTTTAACATATGTATTAGAAACTGAATTAAAAACCACACACACATCATAATACAGTGGATTAAAGGAAATTGTCAGCAGAGAGGTTTTGTTTTTTTTTTTTTGGAAACAAAAAGTGGTAATTCAAGTTAAACACAACTCTGCATTAGGGATATTAATCTTTGTGATTTTGTTTTGTTTTGTTTTGTTTTTTCGCTATTCAACATCAGGTGTTAGATAGAGCTCAGTATATCAGGTACTTTTTTTTTTTTTTCCTGGTCTTTGATTCAGCAAGAGAGCCTGAGTCCCTGCTTATAACCACCTCACACTTTGAATTGGGATCTACAGAGAATGCACTCTTGAGATCACATCAGTTGCAGCAGGAGCAAGTTCATAAAGGAGCTATACCATTGATGCTACTGGTAGCATCAGCTTCCATCTGTAATGTTTGGGAGTGGTATCAGGATTCTAACTGACCCAGCTTTGCTGTGTCCTTAGGACGTGCTGCAAGGCTATGGAATTTCCAACTCTTTCTCCAGCCTGTCTCACAATTATGTTGCTACTGAATATCCTTTAATAACCCTTTGCTGCTTAAGCCAGCTTATGTTGATTTCTGGTTTCAAGCTGACAAGAATTCTGACTGTTGAAATGTTCTGGAAGTGTAGTGTTAGCAGTGAGCTACCGAGACCTTCAAACATTCTTTTGCTTATTTCTACCTTTCTTTTAAGGTTATTTATTTATTTATTTATTTTACTAATCTTTACACCCAACATGGGGCTCAAACCCATGACCCCAAGATTAAGAGTCACATACTCCAACTGAGCCAGCTAGGTGCCCCTTTTCTACATTTTTTTAAACTAAAAAAACTTAAAACCTGTTTATAGGAGCTTACTTTAAAACTCTAAATTTTTGTATCATAAGTTTATTAATTACAAACAATGTTATTTCTGCCACATGGTATTTTGTGTTTATGCTTTAAATATATTTTCTTATAAACTTTTTAAGTTTATTTTGAGAGAGACAGAGAGGGTGGGGGAGGGGCAGAGAGAGAATCCTAAGCAGGCTCCATACTGTCAGCACAGAGCCTGATGTGGGGCTTGAACCCACGAAACGTGAGATCATGACCTGAGCCAAAACCAAGAATCAGTTGCTCAACCAACTGAGCCACCCAGTGCCCCTAAATATATTTTCATTAAAACCTTGGTGCTGCAGATTTGACTTGTAAGTTTACAGCAAAGCCCATTACCAGACCCATCAGCTGACTTTCTTTTCAATTTAAATAAATATGTTACCATGAATTCTGTGAGAACTGAACATCCCTGCAGTATGGATATGTTGTGGATCTAAAGTCCTGGTCACTCCACCTGGGCCAATTTTATGTCCTTCTAGCTCAATTTCTGGATACATAGGTATATAATAACCATTTTCCAGTTCTCTCAAAACTATTTCAGTGTGCTCCAGTCACTTTCAGTTGTTGATATGTGCATTTCTGTGTTTGAGGGCTTTTTCTGGAACCCTGTCTGTATGGTGGTAGGTTGGAAATGCTAAGAACTTAGCAACCCCAGGAACCAGTCTTCAGTCCATGACTGACAAAGTGGGTTTCTAATACCTCAGCCCCTTCATCAAGTTGGGATAATTCAGTTGGTATATCTCCTGTCATTCAATACAGTAGCCGGATTAATAGCGCACCTTTCATTGGCTGCCTTCCTTTCCTTGTAATGCTTTTCTATCCCCTTATTGGGGATAGAAGTAGTTTATTCCCTAAATAAACTACTTGCACTTGAATTCATGCCTCAGGGTCTGCATTTGGGAGAACCCAAACTGAAATCATGAATACTTCTTCCTTTCAAAGGGGTCTATATCTTCCTTGAGCTTGAGAATAGCTGTAGCCTAACCATAGTGCTTGTCATCATCTGATTCCACCTGATCCCACCTGATCGTCTTTTAGATGATGCAAAGGACAGGATGGTCTTCTATGCAGGCATCTTTAAATATCCCTAGGTAAACAATCACTACTGTCGCCAAAGTTGGTCTGAAGTGGGAAGTTTACTCAAAAATGAAATATCTGTGTATGGTGCCTTAACTGGGTAGCTGCATTGAAACCTCAGGCTCAGTGCTGTATTAAGAAATGAGTGCAGATGGGGTGCCTGGGTGGCTCATTCGGTTAAGCGTCCAACTTCAGTTCAGGTCATGCTCTTGCGGTTCCCAAGTTCAAGTCCCATGTCGGGCTCTGTGCTGACAGCTTGGAGCCTGGAGCCTGCTTCATATTCTGTGTCTCCCTCTCTCTCTGACCCTCCCCCACTCGTGCTGTCTCTCTCTCTCTCTCTCTCTCTCTCTCAAAACGTTAAAAACATTAAAAAACATAAAAACATTAAAAAAGAAATAAGTGCAGTAATTACTCAATTATCTGACAATGGCTTAGGAAAAATTTATGGTATTAGACTCTTGACTCTTGATGAAGGGATATCCCTCATCAAGCCTGAAATGGAAAAAGAAAAAAAAAAAAAAAGCAGAGAGTGAGTCCACAGTTCAGAGCTGCTCTCTTGCTCATTCCTTCCTTGGGGAGAGTGATATTCCCAAAGCCTGGATATGCCTCCTGATTGCCAGTGACTAGTCTCTGTCCTAATCTCATGTATACCTTTTACTTCTCTTGCTTACTGGTTCAAAGGCAAACCAAAGTGAAAGTACCATTGAAGAGAGCCCAGATGGCCAGTCAGTTGAGCATCCAACTCTTGATTTTGGCTCAGGTCATGGTCACAGGGTCAGAAGATTGAGTCCCTTGTCAGGCTCCATGCTGAGCAAGGAGCCTGCTTAAGATTCTCTTCTCTCTGCCCCTTTCTCTCTCTCTCTCTCTCTCTCTCTCTCTCATAAATAAAAAAATAAAATAAAAATAAGATAGTAAAAAAACAAAAACAGTGAAAGCACCATTAAGTGAATCTGAGTGGCCATTCTGACCCATCCCCAAACTCTGGCCAGCGTGCAGTCTGACCATAGGTAGAGTGCTACCAGTAAGCCTGGGTATCTCCCAAACATTGGGCTGTTCAGGTAAACATTTGACAAATCTAAGCTCACCTTCCTCTTCAACACCACAGTGAACTAGTTATGACATTGAGAAGCCTGAGCCAAACTTGCAGTTTGGTGATTTAGGTGGTAGAGATGAAGGTTTGAGCCACCTGTGCCTCTTTCCTGAAATAACTGGGTGTGAGATGTTGAGTTTGCAAAAGGCTTCTCAGGTTTTTGTTGGGACGGTGACAGTGATGAGACTGGCCTTGTTATATTCCCTCTCTGAGTCCTGGGATCTCTTTACAGACCTTTCCGTTTAGAAGAATATCTTAGGACAGAGTCTCCACAAGCACAACTTGAAGGAAGGATTTATTTATATGTCAATGGTTTACTAAGGAAGTGTTCCTAAGAGGAATCCGTAAGGAAGCAAGGAAAGCAGGAAAAGAAGTGGACCCAAGCACAGGTACATTTGCAGGCTAGTTCTCACCAAAGATGGTTTGAGTCTGGCCCACTGGAAAATGTTGATGTGTGAGTTGGCACTGTGCAGTTTTATCCTCATCCGAGGTAAGGGACCTGGGCTTCTCCAACTCCCTGTCTGGTCCTTAGGAAGGGCTGCCTTGAGTGGGGGCAGCAGACTTCTAGCTCACTGTAAGTGAAGGCAAAACCCAACTAGCCTAAGGGTAGGCAGTATTCTGGAAAAGAGTACAGGTCCTGACCTCTGGAATAAATGGTTTTGAAGCCAGGAAAGAGGTGCCCAAGTAAGTATAAAAGCAATCCAGGTCAAGTCCCTAAAGCTCCCACAGAAGAGCAAGGGCTCTTAATAAGGAGCAAGGACTCCTTAATAAGGAGTCCTATGACCTTATTAAGTCATAGGACTCCTTATTAAGTCACATTTCATTGGTCAAAATGTGATACATGTGCCTCCCTGAACCAATCAGTGTGGTTAGGTGCAGGATACTCTGCTGAACTTAACCAACCTGGGGATGGGATCTATGCTCAAACCACATGGCTGCTTTGTACTGGGATGGGTGAGTTCTGTGATAGAAAATGTTTGGACAAAAGGAGAAATGAATCCTGAGGAAGCAGCCAACAAATATCCACTTTTCCCTAAGAGCTATTTGAAGCTAATGCAACAAAGCTCCAAAGCTCTAAGCAGCTCATAAATTCAGTTATATCAAGTTGAATCATATTCCCTATATATAATACCTATAGTATCTAAAATGTTACTAAACATTTTTTTTCCTTTTGCATTTGCTTGAAGTTTTTAATATAACCATGAACCTAAGTTTGGAAATAAAGATTTAAACATAAGCATTTGCAATTGCTGTCCCTTTAGTGAGAAGTCCTAAAAATCTGATGGCTCAGAATACATTTGTTTTTTCTAGGGACCCCTGGCCACAAAATTTCTGAACAGAAAGTATAACATAGGGCTTCTGCTAACTCAGGACAGAGACGTTTTTCTGAGGCTTTTCTTTCTGTGTTGTCTGCACATAATCAGCTCCCCTATACATTTTCAAATAGTCTCTGAAGATATACAGGTTGTATCTTTACTATAATTCCTTATTCTTTTGTTTTCCTTAATAATTACTTTCAAACATTTACATGCTTACGGTGATACACACGTTGAGAATGAGCTGTGCAAAATAAACATTTTGTTGCAGGTCCAAAAGAACTAGACTTTTTTATGTCTGAGAAAATATTTCAAAACTTACCACCTACACAGCAATAAATCATTTAATGATAACCCTTTAAGTGTACCATTAGAACTTGTCTAGAGTTTAATGAAAGACTTGCCAGGTTATTTCCATGGCAGTTGGTCTAATTTTAGAGATATTATCCTAAGGAGCATTCCATGTTGTTTAAAAAAAAAAAAAATCAAATGAGTAAGTTTGAAGATCTGATTGGCATTATTCGATGATTCCTGAATCAGGCAGCATCCCATCAAATGGTTAAGTTTTTACAGGCAGGAGGGTAGGACCAGCAAGGCAAAAGAATGGATTATTTCAAGTGGTTACCTTCCCTTAGGTGCAGGTCAGTGGGTCTCATCAGGCAGATTACTTCACTAGTGCTGACCAGGAAATTCCAGACTATTAAAATTCCACTCCTGGAAGAGGCTGTAACTGTAGGTAGGTTACATATTAAGTTGTGGGGCGTAGCAAGTGACTCCACTTTGGGCTTGTTGTTTCTTTTTAACAATGTAAACAATTCATATTTACTACAATTTTTTGAAAAAAAATTTTTTTTTTTTTAATGTTGAGCTAGCATTCATATCAGGGTCTGCTGAATGAGAGTAGTGCTGATGTTATGCGTGGGCTATATTAGACCTTACATAAGGTACAAAACTATGTCATATTTTAACAGCTGTGACAGTAAGTGGGGGTATATATAGATGTACTAGTGAAGCAAATTATTGAAGAATATTATTTTTTATTCTTTTATTACTGGTTACTTTTACTTATGTTGAGTATAGCTTGGGTTGCTAATTAGTGGTAGTAATATAAAATATCTTTTACAAATAAATTCAGGTAACAACATGAGTTTATTTGAAAAAAAATAAAATAATGAAGTTATTAATATGTCTTTAGATGTTATCATATATATTATATATATATATATATAGGTTATATATATAGGTAATTATATATATAATTATACCTATATAAATATATATATAGGTATGTTCTCACCTGTAATAACAATCATTGAAGGTGGTATAAATATGACTGAAATTTAAGGAATGTGGACTTTGCCCTTCAGCATATGCTAATGGACTTGTAAATGCAAATGAAAGGTTATCTTCTATATGGAGGTGATCCTAGACTCCTCAGAGAACTCTGAAAGTTTAAACAATAACAAGTGTAGTGCATTCAGTGCAAAGAAAAGCAGAATCAGTTTATAGAGATGTATCTGCTCCTCGGCAGAAAGGTATCAACATTGTAAGGAATGGATAAGCACCTTAGAAGCAGGATGTTTAGAAGTAAAGGTGCAGGAAAAGGAAATTTGCCAGAGCCGACTTCACCTAGAGAAAGAATGTTCTATGAGGCTGATGTAAGAAGCCACTTGACAAGGATATTGCTATTGTCACGTGGAAGCTAGATTTCATGACGCATTCCAGTAATCTAAGTCCTTGTTCAGGCTCATCTATCTAGACTGCTTAGCAGTTACACTGCTTATAAATAAGGGAAGTGGCTCAAACAGCGTTCTATGATGAGCTTTGTTAGTATGGATCAGCTTCTTGAGAAGCTAATTATATTCCCATTGATGAGATTAAGTTTCTAAATCTGAAAGGTTCAAGGCCAACCTTGAACTGGACTGGGTGACTGCATGAACATGTGCGCTCACTTTGTGAGGATCTGGGTGAGCTCCACATCTGGAAAATCCCTACGTCTCAAGGCTTACCTGTTTTTAACTTTTTCACTTCCGCTGTTCATGTTGTCATTCGAACCAAGTTCTTAATGTTATTTTATACCATATTAACATATGAGATAATTTGCAGATATTCTGTTAAGGAAAAAAGATTTATTTCTGTTTCTCATTTTTGAAAATGTAAGGACTCAATGTTTTGCAAAAAATGTTGAGTTATTTGAGTATCCACCTGCCTGAAATTGAAGCATCAGACACATTAAATATTTCTCATTCAAACTGCTGTATATCTTTCTCTTTCTTCATTGCCAACTCTTTTGAATGAGCCATTTGCTCTCACTGCCTCCACTTGTTTAGTGCCAAGTTTCCTCTCTCCACCCCCCACCATCTGGTTCCCACCTCCATTATTCTGCTGAAACTCTGCAAGATTTCTGACTGATAGAGCTGCTTAATCCTCATGCCACTTGACTTCTCTGCAGAGTTGGATGGTCTGTTTTATTTTATGCTTTGAAACATACCTCCTTTCCTTTCTGATGTCCAAGACCTACTGTCTCCTCTTAATTTTCCCCCTCACAGCGTATACTCCTTTCCTTCTTTCGGTGTGTTTCACTGTAAGCTTTTTTTGAAAAAGAAATAATACCTGGCAAATGAAGCTCATCTTTTTCCTATTCTTCTCCTCCACTCTATTCTCCTATTCTGAAGTTGTATTATCATTAATATGCTTTCCTACATTTGTGTGTCCACAAACAGTATGTGTTAACTTTATGTTTTAAACTTTCACATACACAGAATCATAGCATCCTTTGTAGCTTGCTTTCACTGAACATTATTTGAGATTTACCTGCTTTGATATATCTAGATCAGTTAATTCACTTTAATTTCTCTGTGATCTTTTGTGTATGAATTAATGACAGTTTTAACGACCCTTTAAACACAGACTTTTAAAATTAAGACTTTATTGTTCAGGGCAGTTTTAGGTTCACAGCAAAATTGAGGGGAATGTGCAGAGATTTCCCATATACCCTTTATTCCTACACTTCCATAACCTCCCTCCTATCAACATCCCCACAAGAGTGTACATTTGTTACAATTGATGAACCAACATTGACACATCGTAATCAACCAAATTCCATAGTTTACATTACTGTTCACTTTTGGTGTTGTATGTTCTGTGAGTTTAGACAGTTGTATATTGACATGTATCTACCATACAGTATCACGTAGAATAGTTTCACTGCCCTAAAAATACTCTGTGTTCTGTCTATTCATCCCTTCCTCCCCGACCAACCCCTGTCAACCCAGTACTGACCTTTTCATTGTCTCCATAGTTTTGTCTTTGCCAGAATGTTATATAGTTGGAATCATACAGAATGTAGCCTTTTCAGATTGGCTTCTTTCACTTAGTAATATACATCTAAGTTTCCTCCATGTCTTTGTTGGTTTAATATCTCATTCTGATTTAGTGCTGAATAATACTCCCATTTCCGGAGTGTGCTAGAGTTTGTTTATCCATTCACCTACTGAAGGACATCTAGCTTCCAACTTTTGACAGTTAAAAATAAAGCTGCTGCTGGGGCGCCTGGGTGGCTCAGTCAGTTGGGCGTCCGACTTCGGCTCAGGTCATGATCTCGCGGTCCGTGAGTTCGAGCCCCGCATCGGGCTCTGGGCTGACAGCTCAGAGCCTAGAGCCTGTTTCGGATTCTGTGTCTCCCTCTCTCTCTGACCCTCCCCTGCTCATGCTCTGTCTTTCTGTGTCTCAAAAATAAATAAATGTTAAAAAAAATAATAAAAAAAAAATAAAGCTGCTGTAAATATCTGTGTGCAAATTTTTGTGTGGACATAAGTTTTCAACTCCTGAATTCAAACTTCTAAGAGACTTGGTATTATTTTACATATTTTTAAGTGATTTCATCTATTCCCATTGTACCAGCTACCAGTTATAGACCAATGATTTCCATAACTCCATTAGCCTCAGAGATCATTTTGGGGATAATTTCAGCAAGCTCCATGTGTATATTTCTTGTAGGTATTCAACTTGTCCAAAAATGACCATTGTTACTATTCCTGAAAGCTTTTACTTCTCTCATCCTTTTTCTCCTACCACAGTTGAGAAAACCAGTACTCTCCCAGTCACCAAAAATAGAAAACGTGCAGTCATTTTTTTAACCTATTTCTGTCATGTTTTTTCTCATTGTTTATCTAATCCTGACTCTTTACACAATATGTCTCTTTTTATTTTTTTTCTTTTTTGTGTCTACCTCCATTGGCTTAGACCAAACCTTTATTACTCTTACTGCACTAACACAATTTCCTTGCAAATATTTCCCATGCGTCTAATTTCCCCCATTCTTATTTATTCTTCATCATGCTGCCAGAGTTATCTTTCTAAAAAGAAGCTGGCATATTTTTCTGGAAAGGGATAGTAAATATTTTAGTCATTGTGGGTTATATGGTCTCTGTGTCCTACCATTGTAGGACCTACCATTGTCCTACCAATGTAATCCTACCATTGTAGCATACTAGTCACAGATAGGAATACATAAATGACTACTCCAATAAAACTTACAGAAGCAGTCAATAAGCTAGATTTGGCCCAGGGCTGTAGTCTGCTGACCTCTGTCCTTCAGCATAACTTGGATCAAGCATCTCCCCACCAAAGCCTTTCCATTTCCTACGGAGCATAATATTCACTATCCTTCTGAATCTGGCATTACTAACTTAACCACTTATGATCAGTTGCCTCAAACTCTGAAGTTTCCAGCTATATTCTGATACGTTCCTTGGTATCCTGATCTCATGGCAATGGGAAAAATGGTACGGAGGCAGTAGGCCTGGGGATTTGGTTGTGGGAGGATGAGAATGCTTCTGTCTGACAGTTCTGTATTCTCAATAAATTATGGGCAAGCATACCTGCTAAGAGATAAAGGTGGAAGAGGGAGAGTAGAAGATAAATGAAAGAGAATCCAGATCAATATGATCATCCTGGGGAACAGAAAAATAAAATTATTAGAGAAATCTAGCAAGATTTCTGGGTCATAGTCAAGATTCAAACTGTGGCCTGAGATTACGAATTTAAAGTGAAACTAGTTACATGATTATGTAATCTGTGGTCACTAACATTTCTGTGCAAACAAGGAGAAAGTCTGAAGCCACAAGAGTTTATACATGGATTAGGGTTTTGTAGGGTGAGCTCAGTTGACGGAAAGAAGGAACTAAGAGTTGGAAGTATTTACAAAGGGTCATTATGTTGATAATGGAATCTGTGTTAAACCAGATGGGAAGTGATGACAGGAGGGGGCTGATGGATAATAAGAAAGGGGGGATGAGAGGATCTGATGTCCCCACATCATTGAAGAACTGTGTAATTGTATGGAAGTACTTGTGCCCACTGAATACATAGGAAGCTGCCCTAGGAAAGTTCAGTGTTTGGATAGGAATGTTTTGAAAAGGTTTGTATTTTTAAGAGATGTAAAGATCCAGGGTATGACTGCATAAAGTGAGTGACTGAAGTGGAAAAGAAAAATGTCAGTGGAATATAGAAATCAGGAAACTGAGAAGTTGGAGCTTTTTGATGGGTCCCCCCACTTACGTATTGAAATCACCAAATACAAGGAAAGGAAACCAAAATTGGAACATTGCCAGGAACCAAAGGCTGGTGAAAGATGAGGTGTGACCAGGAGGTTGAGAAGAGTGTAAGAAGGTGTAGGAAACAGTGATACATCCAGATGACAGCATTAAAAGAACAGTGATTCTTGCAGGAGGAAAAGGGTGACATCATTTGGAAGTAGCAAGGGGGAGCAAGAAATACACCTACCTCAATCAACTCCATATAATCAGCTTCTGGCCCTGATGTTTGCTCAGGACCCAGGTAGGTTTCAAGTAAGGCAAGGAGGTGAAGCGAACACATATTTGAAGAAAAGGAACGGCTGCTTCAGATTGGGATTGAAGGAGACACTGGAAGAATTTGGTAAGAGAGGGAAGTGGAGAGGATATACAGCTTGTGGGTTAAGAATTTTTGAGAAAGAATAACTTAGGCTGAGACTCCTGCTAATTAGTGAAGCATGATGGCATTAGTCCTGAGAGGTTCACCTTGTAATACTCTTGATAGTGTGTTGGCTCAGGACTAGTGGTTATTCTCAGTAACTGAAAGTTCTAGATTCATCTGCTACAATTAGCTCACTTAGCTTGGGCAAGGCTCTAAACCATTCAAAACCGCAATTTTCCCTCTATGCAGTGAGGAGTTGGTCTAAATAATCTCTTGAACTTCAGGTATTTAATTAATTTATTTGGGTTGGGGGAGATGGGAGAGGGAACAAGCAAGGGAGGGAGGGAGGGAGAGAGAGAGAGAGAGAGAGAGAGAGAAAATCCCAAGCAAGCAGGCTCCATGCTCTATTTGTGTGGTTTTTTTTTTTTTTTTGCATTTATTTATTTTTGAGAAACAGAGAGAGACAGTGTGAGCAGGGGAGGGAGGGGCAGAGAGAGAGGGAGACACAGAATCAGAAGCAGGCTGCAGGCTCTGAGCTGTCAGCACAGAGCTGGACCTGGGGCTCGAACCCATGAACCGTGAGGTCATGACCTGAGCCGAAGTCAGACGCTTAACCGACTGAGCCACTCAGGTGCCCCAACCATGCTCTGTGTTTAGACACCAGGTTAAATCTCAGGACCCTGAGATCATATCCTGAGCCAAAATCAAGAGTCGAATGCTTGACTGACTGAGATACCCAGGTGTCCCAAACTTAAGGCATTTTAAATATCTGAAAGCAAAGAAATAGGGTCATGGCACTTATGAGTTTGCAGTATTAGAAATAAATATTTATTCTGCAAATCAGTGATGTATCAAGAGTGAATATTAGGAAGAAAGAAATACCGGAGAGTTTATACATCTGCTACATTTGGCTTCACAGTAAGTTAATGATTTCAACAAACTAGAGATAAGTGACAGAACAGTTCAGAATGTATTTTTTTAGAGCTATTTGGTAATGCCTTCCTGCTAAAGCAAATACACTTTGTTAACTCATAAATATGAAATAGTGATAGATTTATGATATCTCAAATGCTAGGTAGTAATTAAAGTTGGAACTGAATCGCCAGCCCTTATCTCATCCTCTTCCCATTTTTATTCCCCTCCTTATTCAATTTGTGTTATTAGTTGATCATATTATTGTTATAATAGCATGATGCATGAATGAGACAGTTGAATCATAATTGGTGAAGGCAATGAGTTAGTGAGGAGGTTTATTCAATCAAGAATGAAAATGCTTCTTCACAAGTTTTTAATTTTTAGACTAATTTCCTACTAACCTACTTAGTGGAATTGTTGGATCAATTCAGTCAACCCTGTAAACCATGCTGATAAGCCTACTGGTTAAACACTGTATTTCAGTCCATATTGGAGAACAGCTTTGGATCCAATTAGATGACGGATCTTATCAGGTGAGGACTTTGTCCTGCTGTCTTGATATTTAGCTGAGTTTGGTGTCTGGTATGTGTTTTGTTGAATGGCTTAGACTCTTCAAAGAGAGAGGTCTCTAAGAGAAAAACCAGCAAAGTTTGAGCTTGGTTGGGAAAGGACATTGCATAAAATCAAAGGCGGGTAATATGGACATTACATATTCCTTATTTGCAAATAAAAATGATATATATTTGAGCTATAAATCTTATAATGTGAATTAATTTCAAATAGAGGCAAAATGTTAAGAACTGGAATATTTCACTAGTTTAAAAGTGTATATGTATAAAATTGGTATAGAAGTGTCTTATAATATTGAATGTAATTTAAATGTTTGTATTTGAGGGACGCCTGGGTGGCGCAGTCGGTTAAGCGTCCGACTTCAGCCAGGTCACGATCTCGAAGTCCGTGAGTTCGAGCCCCGCCTCAGGCTCTGGGCTGATGGCTCAGAGCCTGGAGCCTGTTTCCAATTCTGTGTCTCCCTCTCTCTCTGCCCCTCCCCCGTTCATGCTCTGTCTCTCTCTGTCCCAAAAATAAATAAACGTTGAAAAAAAAATTAAAAAAAAAAATAAATGTTTGTATTTGAGAAATAGGGCCTATTTGCTTATTTCATACTAGGTATTGCACCTACAGTTTGGGTAATTGGCCACTAGATGGCAGAACTGTGATGTGCAAGTAGGTCAGAAGACATAAAGGGGCATTCTGAAAATAAAATAAAAAATAAAATAAAGGGGAATTCTGTAGGCCTAGATAATTTAAAGAGCCAGCACATGGAATTCCTTGAAATACAGTTTAAATGCACAAGTTAAGCAAATACTGGTAGGATTTTTGTTAATGAGTATTATATGATCTAGGTCATCAAAGAGTTGATAGTTCAAGATAGGTGTGAGGTTTTTATGTTTTTTAAAGCACTGTAATAGAATGTGATAAATACCATTACAGATTTTTTTATGTCAGAGTATAATGGGAAAATGGGGACTGTTAGAATTAATTCTACTTGTAATGGTGATGTTGAGACAAGGAGTTCTTGGAAAAGTATAGAGAATGTAAAAGTCAGAGAGGAGCATGTCTTCTAAAAAACAAAACAAAAAAACATAATCTAAAACAAAAAGTATAAAAATAACTTATCTTTTATGGATAAAGTGGCAAAATAAAATTTAAAATAAGATGAAAAAACCCAAAAAACTAATTCCTATGTAATCTTTACTTCTGATCCAGTGATCACAACCAGGGACAATTTGCCTCCCATAGCACATTTAGCAGTGTTTGTAGATATTGTTGATTGTCACAACTGGGGAGGGGGTGCTACTGGAATCAAGTGTATAAAGGTCAGGGATGCTGCTGAGCAGCCTACTCTGCACAGGACAGGCTCCACAAGAAAAATACTACCTGGCCCAAAACATTAACAGTGCCAAGGTATTGTAAATATAGGTAAATAAATCCAGAGGTTTAAAATTGGACAGTAGAACACAGGTGAAATTCAGTATTTAGGAACAAGTTCAGTTTGGAACATGAAAACTAGAATTTTTATTTCTTTTTTTTTTTCTTTTTTTTTTTTAATTTTTTTTTTCAACATTTATTTATTTTTGGGACAGAGAGAGACAGAGCATGAACGGGGGAGGGGCAGAGAGAGAGGGAGACACAGAATCGGAAACAGGCTCCAGGCTCTGAGCCATCAGCCCAGAGCCCGACGCGGGGCTCGAACTCACAGACCGTGAGATTGTGACCTGACTGAAGTCGGACGCTCAACCGACTGCGCCACCCAGGCGCCCCTAGAATTTTTATTTCAAGAACAAGAGCAGATGAGATCTGGTGTTTGGCAGGGGAGAGGCTGGAAATAGCACCTTGGATTAAAGATATTTGGGCAAGACTTCTCAACCACAGTTGGAGCTAGGACAACACAGGCTTGATTTTGCCCTGGCAAATAAGGGCCAGGGGGTGGAGTGGCCAGAGTCAGCTCTGTGGAACATGCACAACAGGGTTCAGATCTAGGCTTTGGCATTTATTAGCTGGGTGACTCATCTAACTTCTAAGGTTCCATTCCTTTAAAAGGGGGAAACTTATTGAAAGGATTAGAAATGTATGTTAAGTACCTACGGCATAAAGGTGCCGCATAAATGGTATTTAACATTATTGAGATATCATACCAGTTCTCTCTCATTCCACAGTTGTCTTCGCCCCTTCTGGAAAATTACTCAGGATACAACTATATTTCATAACTTCGAAAATAGAAAAACATATGAATTGTGGGATGGGAAGAAGAAAAGTAAATGACAAAACACGAAACTTTTGCAAGACATCATTGGGAGAAGTACTGAAAGCTGAGTCAGAATCACCAAGCTCTCTGAACAGTATTGTTATCTGTTAGGAAAGAAATAGCTAATATTTCCATGAGGAGGAGAGGGGGTTCAGGGATGGGGGGTGGAGGGAGATGAGGCTGTGATTAGCCAAACACAGCCTGGCTAAATCCAACTGTGCTGTTCCTGCACCTACACATCTGAGTGGAATGAAGCCCACAACAGTGTTGACTACTGTCACTTGCTGTCACTACCACTGTTCCTAAAGTAGGTGACATTGCCCTGCAGCGATGCCGATACCATATATCCCCAATCCATACTCTTCCTTGTTGATTACTTCATACTTTCTGCACCTCTCCTCAAATCTCCAAGGCCTTCTCCACCGAAATCACTCTTAGCTGATGACCCTGGTTCCTATTTCACTGGCAAAATAGAAACCTTCATAGGAGAACTTTCATGAACTCTCACACCTCATCTACTTACCTCCTGCATCTGTGTGCATTCACTCTGCCTTCCTTTTCTGTTACTAAGCATGCACTTAAATTGTCTGTATTCTTAAATAAGGTCAGTTTCTCACTGTTGTACTATATTCCATCCCTTTTCACCACTAAAGGCATGATTCCAGCAATTCTGACCCATTCTTTTGGATCATAATTATTCCCTCTCTTTTGGGTTGTTACATCACCATACTAACTGCTGTTATATCTCCCATTAATTTTTTTTTTTTTTTTTTTTTTTTTTTTGTTTTGCTATGCCAACTTCATTTTGCTTATATATAAAAAAAACTTTGGAATTCTCTATATTGACTGCTGACTTTCTCTGCTTCCATTTACTCTTGAACTCAATCCATTAGGCTTTTATCACTGCTTCAAAAAAACTGTTTTTCACCAGGACAATTTGTGTTGCTAAATTTGATAATGAGCTCTCACACCTCATCTCCCCTGAACTATTAGCATTTGATATGGTCAGTTATATTTTCCTCCTTAAAACATTTTCTTGGTTTTCTAGCTACCACACCTTGCTGGCTTTCTTTCTGCTTTGCTTGTTGCTTCTCAGTCTCTTGTTTTCCTTCTACATGCTCTCTTTCCCAACTTCTATATCTTGGAATGCCCTGTAGTTAGTCTTGAGACCTCTCCCTTGTCTATCTATGTTCAGTCTCTTCATAATTTTATTCAGTGTTATAGCTTTAAATACCATATGCTGATGACTCCCATATTTATATCTCTGGCTTGAACCTCTATCCTGAATTCAGGCTTATTGCTCAGACTTCTTCCTCAGCGTCTTGAGTTGTAGGTTTAATATCCATCTCAAAGTTAATGTGTCTAACACTGAACTCTATATACAAACTCCCAAACATCCTCATCTCAGTTAATAGAAATGTAATTCTTCATTTGCTGAGGCCCAAACTTTGGAGTAATGCCTAACACCTTTCTCTTTTATTAAAAACATCTCACATCTGAAGTGTCAGCAGATTCCATTGTCTGACTCTGTTTTCACTTATACCTCAAATCTGTCCAATCGGTCCATTTCTCCCTGCACCCTCACCCTCCCTGCCCCCCATACTGTTACCGTTCTGGTACAAGTCCTTCTTCTCTCACCTGGTATTGCAGTACAGTGATCGGTTGCTTTTCCTGAGTATTCTTTGGTCCTCTTTTCCCAATCTGTTTTTAATACAGAAGCCGGAATCATACTCTTAAGATGTAGTCAGATCATATCACCCCTCTGCTAAAATTCTCCACTCACTTCCAAAAGATTCTGTGTGATCTAGTCCCCTATTAACTTACACCTTTACTATTATTCCCTTGCTCACCCAGCTGTAGCCACAATGGCCTCATCACTGTTTCTTGAATGCTTCAGTAACAGCCTTGCCTCAAGTTTTGTATACTTGCTGTTCTTTCTGCTTTTCTTTTAGATTCCCTTGTGGTTCCCTCTTTTCCTAAGGGACTTTACTCAAATGCTGTCTTCTCAATGAGGTCATCTTTGGTTACTTAATCTAAAATTTGACACCTGTTTGTAAACTTTTTCTCTATTCTCCTTTTCTGCTTTAGTTTTTCTCAACTCTTAACACTCTCTAGATACTATATATTTACATTCTATGAATTTATTCTGCTCATTTTCACTCTCCCCTCTCCAAGGGGACAGGGTTTCTTATCTATTTTGTTCATTACTATAATAGTGCCTAGAATAGGGTCTGCCACCTGGTAAGTACTCAATAAATATTTGTTCAGTGAATTTCAAATGACTGTTGAGTGAACATCATATGACTCTGATAACCCTATAACATCCACACTGGGGAGGAAGGTTAGAGTAGGCATGAAAAATTTTCACACAATAATATTCAACAATGTAATTTGGCAAAAAAAATATCAAAAACATTTCCTCTCAGAATCACTAAAATTACTCAGAATCCTTCAGAGCCATAACTGATGGCAATTCTTCCCAGCATGGTATTGTCCAATGGCATTGGGACAGCATCAGTCGTCTGAAGGCTTGACCGGGAGCTCAGCCAGACCTGTCAGTCAGATCTCAGTTCTTTTTTTTTTTTTTTTTTAATTTAATTTTTTATTTTTTTAAATTTATATCCAAATTAGTTAACATATAGTGAAACAGTGATTTCAGGAGTAGATTCCTCAGATCTCAGTTCTTTTCACATGGTCCTCTACATTGAGCTTTAAGTTACTGTGACCATATTCCAAGAGCAAGCATTCCAAGAAGTAAGAAGCAGAAGCTGTGGGGTCAGTTGAAGGCTAGACACAGAATAGGCACAGAATAAGTTCTGTTTCATCCTATTAGAGCCATCATAAGCCCAGCCCAGAGACTGTGGAAGGGGGACTGCACAAGATTCATTAACTATCTACCACATTTGGGTACTTTCACTAGACACCTCTGAAACACTGAATCTCATTCCTTGTGCCCACCTTTGATTTTAGCTGAAGCTAAAGTGTGTACTTCTGTGCAAGCTCAGGCTGCCTTTGCACTTCTCACTTCAAGTGAGAGGCAGATTTTTCAGCTTTCTGCCCCAAATCTTTCTGTTATACCAGGGAGCCTAAAAATATAGGTGAGTTAACTTCTAGGACAACCTTCTATCAACAGGAGATGGAAGCTCCAGCTTCTTGTCCCTTGGGAAGCATAATGTATGCATCAGGACACTCAGGTGAATTGAGCCCCTTTTGTCCACAGTGGGAATTTGGTTATGGACACTTATATTGGATTTTTCAGTTTTTTTGTTTAATGTTTATTTACTTTTGAGAGAGACAGAGTGGGATTGGGGGTGGGAGGCACAAAGAGAGGAGGAGACAGAGGATCCAAGCAGGCTCTGCGCTGTCCGCATAGAACCTGATGTGGGGCTTGAACTCAAACTGCAAGATCATGATGTGAGCCAAAGTTGGATGCTCAACCAACTGAGCCACCCAGATGCCTGGATTTTTCTATTTTTTGAACTCACTTTCCCTGGGTCCTTTGTCCTATGTCCTAGGATCACCACCCAAATAAACTACCTGACTCTTTTTTGGGAAAACACACTTGGGTATTTTAGGTAATAATGAGAAAAATCCTTGCATCTTTCATTTAAAGAACAAAATTAGGACTTCTGAAAATGGTTGAACTTGTGACTATAAATTCCAGTCTTTCCATTTCTGTAAAAGGGTTTATAGTCTGAGGGCTGGAGATGTGTTTCAGTGTGTAAAGCTAATTGAGGTGATAGGGAAGAGGTTTAGTCCTTTGTCAAATGGAGGACCAATTGGAGAGGATGACTCATTCTGTCTTGGCTCTTCCTGCAAAGAAGTTGGATGTCTCCAGATTTAGAAATAATGCATGTAAATGTGCATGCAACTTTCCTTTTTTTAATATAGATTAAGCCTTATTGGAAGGATAATTCTGTCTCCTTAGGAAAGGTGGCAATTGCAAAATTTTCCTGTTTTAGGAAAAGAAAATATTCAGTACAAAGCCTTTAAATGTGGTTTATAAGCTAAGATCTGGCACCTTCATTCAGTAAATAATTCAGTTGAAATGAAAGAAGCTTTTATGCAAACTTTGGAAGAGTCTTAATAAGTATATGTTGTATATGTATGTATTTACTAGTTGAATTTATATTTGAAGATGTGTATTTGAAGTAATGTACTTAAATTACACTTCTTTCACAATTTATTTCTCATCTTCAGAAAAATGATTTACAACTGGCTTTCAATGATACATAAATATGACCAGGTAGGAAGTATTAGAATTAAAACAGAAGAAAGAGTAACAAGGTGGGGCACAAAGCAGATACGCCTTCAAATATATGTGCTTCTGTGCCAGCCTTTGTCATGTCTGCTCCGCTTGAGATGAATATAGAAGAATACCTGTGGAAGGCTGACTTTCTCTCCAAAATATAACTTGGATCTGTTCTAGCATACAGTTGAACATAAAATGGAATCCAAAAGTGTAGCATGGCAACTATTAATTTAGCTTGAAAATACTTTAAAACAGCTATAATCAGATACTTGCTTCAGGTGAAAAACCACAAAAACAGAATTCTTAACCACCACCACAACCACCACCACCACTGCCCCCCACCAGCACCTATAGAATACCTGACTTTGAGGAGAGCTATTTCCTCCCACATCCTCCAAGATGTTCTGTTTGTTCAATGTTCACCAAAATAACTGAGATCACTCCTTGTATTGGCTTGTTGTTTATAAATTAGTTAAAAGTTCTGGGACACCCTCCAAAAGCAACTATTTTCACATTTAAAAAGTTAGTCTGTAACTCTTTTCTGACAATAATGAGTTTGCAGAACCTGTTGTTTGTGCAGGCTACTCACGATTTGAGATAATATAACTGCATCATTAGCTTATAAAACATTGTTCATCTTTGTGTTCTCTACGGGACTGTGTCCAACTCATCTGAAAGCAGCATCTGATCATTAAGAATCAAGTTATAAAGAGCGGTGGGGGGTAATAACTTTGCTTTACCCTTGTGGAAAATTTCGGCTCTTGTATCAGATATCTATTTTTGATAAATTTAATGATTATTGTAGGCTGCTCTTCTAGTTGAATAACTTTAATTCATTTTATTGTTACATGATTTAATTATTAAATATTAATTATTAATATTATTAATTATTTATTATTAATTATCTGGGCGACCCAGGATGACATTCACAAACCAATAGGACTTTCCAAAATCTCAGTTTATCTAGGTTGACCCCACAATTGCCCTTTGATGCCAACCCAAGAATGTTGATATTGGTTCTTTTTTTGTTTTTTCCTTTTGTCTTCTCAGCGCTGCTGCTAACTCCCCAAAACAATCATTCCAACTTTAGAACTTTGCTTTTTCTCCAGGCTATGCTATTGTATTAACAGTCTTTAGCTAAATCACTTAACCTTCCCATGTCTCAGATTCCTCAGCTGAAAACACTTACCTCATGGGTTGTGATTAAATGAGTTAATACATACAAACTGTAGGGGATGAAAATATTATTTTTTTCTTCTAACCCCCGTAGGTTCTCTGGCTGGGGCCCTGTAAATTGGCTGACAAAAAGACAGATCAAGTTGAGAACATTCGCATGTACATTTGCATGTACATTGCATATCTGAGAGCACTGGGCAATGAGGTACTCAAAGGAGTGGTTAGAATTTGGGGTCTATATACCTAACTTAGAAGGGGAGGGGATGGCAAAGGGCACTTAGGGAAGAGCAAATGGCTTTTTGGAAGGGTAAATGGATCCTTGGAGGGCTATATGGAAGATATGATGGTTTGTGACAGTGTGTGTCTGGGTGTGGTGCTGACTTCTTGTCTCCCAGAAGCTATTAGAGTGGATCCCGGGAGAGGATTTGTGGCACTTGAGTTCTTTTGGGAGGCCCTGCTTTTAGGCAGATAAGGGATTTTCAAGAACTCAAATGCTTTCCTCTCAAAATAATCCTGTCAAAGTGGCATATTTGGGGATGGCATATTCTGATCCCCTTCAATATGTAAGACCATGTAATGCTCTTAGAACATTCCTGACAAATAGCACTCTCTGAATGCATGTTGCTGTTACTGTGGTGCTCGCTGACTCGATTCTGTTGGAGCATTCGTAATTGAAGGTTTGAGCTGAGCTGTACTCGAACCAGAGGCTGTGCCCACCCAGTTAAAGGTGAGGGGGATCTAATCCCTCATTTCTGCCTTCTTCAAGATTCTGACCCAGTTAAGAACAGACATAAGACAGTAGTGCTGAAGGTCAGTTGGTTAAGCATCTGACTTCAGGTCATGACCTTGCAGTTTGTGAGTTCGAGTCCTGTGTCAGGCTCTGTGCCAAAAGCAGGGAGCCTAGAGCCTGCTTCAGATTCCGTTTCCGCCTCTCTCTCTGCCCCTCCCCTGTTTGTGCTCTCTCAAAAATAAATAAACATTAAAAAAAAAGAAGAAGACCATAGTGCTGGGTGGCGTAGGGACAGTGTGGATAGAAGCAGACCTCCAAGCCTCTGGGACTGTCTGTAGCAGGGGTTGGGGCATTCGAGACAGCATGGCCTGCCACAAGCCAAGAACGGTGCAAGGTCTGGGCACCTGAGAGTGTAGATGTTTGCTTCACATTTTAAAAATTAAAGCCTGTTGCCACCATAGAAGCTGGGCTTTTTCTAACCTGCCAACAACTATAGTTCTCTCCTTTGGCTAGGGAAAAATTGGGTGTGAACTGATTTGACTTCCGTGTTACCCTGATACTACTTCCCTATTTACTGTGTGTGAGCTAAATCACACTGCTGAAATATATGTGGCAGAACTGTCCTATGAAGTTGTGACTCATGTTTGCTTTTTCATTTTAAGGTTCCATCTGAATGTCAGTTACTCTGGCTGGTGCAGGGCAAGTGGAAGCAGGCCTTTGGGACCTCGAGTGGGATCCTGCAGGCCTGCCAACCACGGGCAGGTGTGGGCACACACAGATGATCAGCTCCACTAGGGATTCATGGAATTAGTTAAAACACATACATACAGAGCAAAAAAACCATGTGTTGAGAATTTTCACTCTGCTGGGTTTTTTGTTATTGTTGTTCATACATCTTTGATATCCTCTGTGGCATCCTCTGGCTGTGCTGAGCTGCCGGCCTGGAGCTGATGCACCATACAAAACCATGTAAAGTTCCCAGCATATAGCAAACATTCAATGAATATCACCTGCTCAGTAGAGAAACGCAGCCTACCAGGTACTGGTTTCTCCCAGGTCTATCAAGTCATTCAGTCATGCCTCTTTGCAGAAGAAGTTGCTAGTAATTGAGATTTGCTAAGAATGGAAGATTTTTTTCCCTTGGCATTTCTGAGAAGGCAGAAATGTTTGTCTAAGCCTCCAACACTTTGCTTAGAGAAAGGAAATGTTGATGGAAGTTCCTACATTTTGAGCCAAGGCAGAAACACACAGTGCAGATAATGAAGTTTCTATTTATAGCATGGCTTCATGTAGATTTCTCCATTGGAAGAACACAGGCAGTTGGACTACAGATCCCACATGTGTCCAAATATATTTTGTGTGACTTAGCCGGTCCCAAGGCCTCCCGGTTCGTCAAACACAAGCAGATGGTCCTGGCAGGGGTGACACCATAGCCTGTTTGCTGAACGCTTCCTCTGGAACCTTATTTTGGGGGAGGGAATGTGCACACTCAGTAGGGTGTCCGTGATCGTGTGTCTGGTTTGTCTAGACTGTCCGGTGTTCTGTTGTACTAGCATCCCAAGTGATGTAGCATTTGTCACTCTCAAAACTGTTCCAGTTTAGGTGATAAATTATATGCTTACTTCAACATGAAGACACATCAAGCTTGCCAAGAAACAAGTTCTAAAATCACATAAAAAGATTTCTTTCCTAATGCTTTAGACAATTTTGCAATGGAAGCCATAAAACTGATACAGATCAAGATGATGGATCTATCTGTAGCTTCATAAGAAATGAATAGAGAATTAGTGGCTTAGTTGGTTAAGTGTCCAACTCTTGGTTTCTGCTCAGGTCATGATCTCACGGTTCATGAGTTCAAGCCCCGCATCTGACCCCTCCCTGGCAGCAGGGAGCCTACTTGGGATCCTCTCTATCTCCTTCTGTCCCTTCCCTGCCTAGCTCTCTGAAAATAAATAAATAAACTTAAAAAAAAAAAAGTAATGGTTAGACAATTAAAAGACCCAAAGGGCCAAATATAGAAAAATTAATGAACAATCCAGAATTCTAACAGGCAATTAACATTAAAAGCCCCCAACATTTTGTAGACCTTACTATTGGGGTCCCAACCAGCCAAAATGCAGGAGAGGATTCTTGGAGGATGCAGACTGTGCTCCAGGACTCCCACCACTCATTGGTCGTGCTGTGGAGCTCATGGCTCATGGGTTGCTAGAGAGCCATTTCCTGTAGAGCAGTACACTCTACCTCCAGCCAGCTGAGCCCATCTGAGTCAAGAATGGTGGATGAGTCTGCGGAATTTCTGACTGACCATTAATCCCCACTGGATTAGGGGTTGGTGGTAAAATGGCTGGAGTCAGGCAGTGGGTTAGATCTATCTGGAGACAGCTAAGTCCCCTCCCATTTTCTGAAACTTTGCAGTGTGTTAAAGATGGCAGGATATGAGAGTCAGGAAGAAGACAGATTATTTAGTATTGGGGAAGAATCCTTTCAATGGGAAAATCTTTCAGTGCAAGACATAAAGCAGTCAGGCAATTTGGGGCAAAGAGGGCAATTGTCATTATCAGAGTTATCAGTGGCTTAGATCCAAATTTGATAAAATACCCTTTGAGGGACTCTAGTTTTCATAGGATAGCATCCTGTACCCTCTATGAACAAAGAAAAAAGCCTGGAAAAGCCCAGCCCAGCCATAACGCTTTACTTTAAGAATTTGGAGGACTGAAGTGGTTGGGGACAAGGTAATAATCATAGATGGGAGACAAAGATCATGATCAGAAAGTCTGAAAAAAGATACAAAGTATGTAAATATATAATGAATATTAATATTATATATTGTTAGACGCACAGAAAATAAAATTATACAAACATGTATGGGATTGTGTACATGCACTACAGGAAAACCATTATCCTGGGGGAAAGGGGAGAGGACAGAGATGAGCTATGGCAGGACTTTGCCCTTATTCTCCCCAAATTATATTGGAAGTGAATATTTTGAAAGCAGTGACAAGACTCTGACTTCCAGGTCCCAGGACCCCGGTGGGGCCTCTGAGAGCTCCATTACTCTTGGCTTCTCAGAAGGATCTTGGGTGTAAGGTTGGCTCACCTTGCTCTTCCCTCCTGGAATTGCCAAGATGTGCCTAAAACCCAATTATTGTATATTTTAGAAACCATGGATTCTGACTTATATATTTTCTCTTAAGGAGAATGGTGTGGTATGTATGTGTATGTGTATATATATATATATATATATATATATATATATATATATATATTTAGTGTAATATTTTAATAAGTCACCTTGTTGGTCAATTAATGACCCATATACAGGGGAGGGAGGATGATAATGGCCTTGGGAAAAGTTTATATTGAGCAGGGAGTAGAATGTGTTAGGGAAAATCCAATAAAGCATGTGGGCGCATAGTGAAAGTGGGTTAGGTTGCATGGGAAGGGTTTTTTACTAGTTATAATAAGGACTCTATCCCTATTCACACTTTTCCAGACCGGCGGTTCTCAGAATGTGGTCCCCAACTCACAACCTCAGCATCACCCAGGCCCCACCCCAGACCCAATGAATCAAAACCTTAGGGGCTGGTGCCATCAATCTGTGTTTTATAAGCCCTCTAGGTGATTCTAAGACACACTGAGGTTTGGTAGCCACTTCTCTAGACTCAATTCTTGTTTCCTGTAATGAAGACGGGTCATTAAAAATCATTACCACCATTCAATTCAACCAAAAAGAAGAAATGGGAGAACAAAGAGGGTCATCCAAACCCAAGTGAAAGACCGGCTTAAACTAGTCCTTGAAGTGTACAATTATAGAATGCTGACCGTTGACAAAATTAAGCATAATGATTTAAATTTATAGAGAAACCTAAAATTAAGAAAAAGAACTAAGATAATGCTAAAATTAAAATGCAATAAAATAAACTGAAGGTAAAAAATAGAATAAGGGGGAAATAAGTAAAACTTCCTATAAAAATAACATCTGCCCTATATATCCTTCATATCATATCAGACACTATTCTAAGAAAGGTTACTCTTCTAACTCATTTAATTCTCTCAATAATGTCATGAGACAGGACCATTACTATTTCCATTTTATAGCAAGGAAAGGAAGGCACAGAAAGAGTAGGTACTTTGCCCAGAGTCACACAGCTTGGTAGGTAAAGTGAAGAGCAGAAATCCAGCTAGGAGAGCAATGAAGAACATACCTATTAAGAGAGCCTAGATTAGAAATAAAAATAAAGCCTATGAGTTTAAAATGAAAGGTCAAGAAGTAGGAGAAGGTGGGAAACAGAGAAGAAGCAAAGACAAACAAGGTCTTTGATGGAGTGTGGAGGTGAGTGCTTTCCCAGCATCAGGGCATCAAGGCAGAGGGCTCTTCTGTGAAGAAGCGGGTGGAGAGCCTGGCCCACCTTCATCGCTTCCCTTTCATTTTACCCCCTCTCAGGACCTCTCCCCTCTCCACCGAAGCTAGAAGCAGATCTTCTCAGACCAACAGATATCCCTACAGTACAAATACCATATCTGTTACAGAGCCAGGACCTCATTTGGTCTTTTTTAGTAAAAGTAGAAAACCTTTGGTATGTCCTGGTTAATTGGGAGTTAATTTGCTGTATATTAGTTGAAAATTTTGTTTTGTCTGAATCTAGGATATGATGGCTTCAGTATTTCTGAAGACACAGAATTTCCATTAATCATTCAGCAGAGGTAAGAACCCTAAGCTCATTGAAATAACTGCTACTATTATCTGGGTTTAAGGACAATTTAAATGTTTTTTTTTTATTATTATTTTTGAGAGACAGAGTGGGGGAGAGGCAGAGAGAGAGGGGGACACAGAATCCGAAGCAGGCTCTAGGCTCTGAGCTGGCAGCACAGAGCCCGCCACAGGGCTCGAACCCACGAACCGGGAGATCATGACCTGAGCAGAAGTCGTCTGAGCCACCCAGGCATTCCTAAATGGCTTTTTGTATTTTAAGTTTTGTTACGTGTTTTTCCCCCTTCTCCTTTCTTACTCTGATTCTTCAATGAAGAGGAGCTATTATGAAGTTCCAAGAACAAGGACAGAATATCAGGGCAGCTCACATCCCAGCAATCCACCAGTCTTGAAGAGACTGAATGAGGAGGCATCCAGATGTGTCCTGGGTGCAGACCTAAGATGACCTGCCTAAAGCTATAGCTAATAAGAAGTAGTTGCTTGAAAGCTGGTGGGAAGTTTCATTGTTTGCTCTCCTCTCTAGGAGACCAAAGAGAGGTGAAGTCTTTCCTGAGCACAGATGATTGAAGCTGGGTGAAACACTCAGTCAAATTAGAGGTAAAACTGCAGTTGGGGGCAGCCATATCTTTGGAGTGTAAAACTGGTACTTGTACTACTTTTGAAAAAAAAATGTTTAGAATTAGTATTCCCTTCTAAGGTAGAAAAAAGAAATGTTGAGAATCATAAAACTGAAAGGGAAAGATAAATTGTGCAATATTAATATGATTCAGAGTGTATACATTTTAGTTAATGAATAACCCTTTGATTAGATAATATCTATATAGAGTATAAAGAATTTAAAACTACCAACAAATACACTGTTGAGATGAATTTTTCCTCTCGCTCCTATTCTCTGGTCCTCTGGGTTTTTCCACTCAGGAGGCAACCAAATATATATTACTAAATTTTGTTCAAAGATTTTTTTTTACGATTTTTTAAAATACTTTTTAAATACTTTTTTTAAATGTATGTATGTATGTATCTGTGTATGTGTGTAATCTCTACACCCAACATGAGGCTCAAACTCACCACCCCAAGACCAAGGGTTGCATGCTCTTCCAACTGAGCCAGCCAGGTGCCCCTAGTTCAATGATATTTAAATGTTTTGAGTTGTTGATCGATTATTTTATATTTAATTTTATATTGGGAAAGGGGCTACATTATGGATAGCCTTATGACAAATTTCCTGGGCATTAGCCTATACTTGGCAAATGCCAACAAACAACCTTTCCTCTGCATTAGCACAGAAGGACCAATGTTTCCTCTGAAATAGAATTTTCTAGATCTTGGGATAGACATATGGGTAGAATCTGGAATGTCTTTTGCTATTACATACAGCTTGTCAAAGGGATTTTTAATAAAATACATTGGAAGTTGCCATAGGATCACCCTTTTTTTTTTTTCTTTCTTTCTGGATATGTGTGCTGTTGTGTCTACAGTTACCAGTGTTGGTTCACCTGGACCTGGATACTCTGAAACTAATTCCTGGACAATTAGGCTTAAGGGTAACAATGTTAGATGTAAGATCCCCAAGCTGACCCTAAGCTTTGTGGTTCCTTTTGGGGCATTTGTGATAGACTATTCTAATGGTTTGCCAAGAAAAAGACTATAATAGTTATCTCTTGTTGTATAACTATTTATCCTAAATGTGATGGTTTAAAACAATAACACTCATTATGGTACAGTTACTGTGAGTAAAGGAATCCAGGGGCCTCTGGTTCAGGGTCTTTCACAGGTTTGCAGTTAAGGGGCTGGCTGGGGCTGCAGTCCTCTCCAGGTGTTTCTGTGGGAAGATGTGCTTCCACACTCATTCATGTGGCTGTTGGTTGGAGACCTCAGTTCTCAGCCACATGAGACACTTCATAGTGTAGCTCACAGCATGGCAGCCAATCCCCTAAGAACAAGCAAGCAGGAGAACCAGAAGGGGTCCTCAACACAGAGTTTATAATATTTTAGAATTCAGTCTTGGAAATTAAATTACATGCCATCCCCTCTATTCTATTCTGTTTGGTTCTATTTCTTGAAGACAGGTCAATAAATCCAACCCATACTCAAAGGGAGGGGACGACATAAGAGCAGATTAGCAGTATACTGGGATCCTTGGAAGCTATAACAGAGGGCGCCCACCACAAAGACACCTTACTATAATTGCCTGCTCATTTAAAACCTGTTTCCTTCTTTGTTCCTTTCTTTAACGTGTATATTCTATAAAAACAAGGGCTGTGTCTCTTTTGTTTACTATCCTAGCAAATGTGTACTCATATATAGTCAATAAATATTTGTTTAATGAACAGGTTAAAGGATAAATTTTAAAAGTAGTTGTGGTCATAATTCTTGTACAAGTTAGTATCTGTCAAATTTTTGTTTAACTCATTAATTAATGAGAAATGAGAGCTCATATATTTATTATCAGATAAGGAATGCTGAGACGATTTTTACAAAGGGGTGCAAACTGGCAAAACTGGTCCGTATTCACAGGACAATAATCAATGGCATTCCACTGGACAAAATTTGTGTTCCTACGGACAGAAATTATTCTCGTTACTAGTAGTTTTCTACAATTAACTTGTATCTTTACTGTGTTGTAAAATAATATAGTCAAAGGCAAAGGCAGAAAAAAACCTGTATTAGTGAACTAGATGGTGTGTTCACTAAGTTTCAAAATCTGCCAGAATTGTTTCGTACAAACCAGTGGTACAAGACAGAGAAAATGCACCCCAAAGAAAGGCCAGGCAAGAGGATAATCTTAGCTCTTTTCTCTTCAAATTCATGTAAGCAGTTATAACACTTAACTGGGGACTTAATGTTCCTTGATTGTTAAGGAATAGGATTTCATAAACACATTAGAGAGTATAAACATAGAGAGTAAAACCAAACCATTTCAATGCTTCAGGGATTGAAGGGGTCGTATAGTAGATTCCAAGGTCTGTGAGATCCAGGGTTCTGTTTGTCCACAATTGCCAAACGTAGGTGGATCAGCTACATAAAAATCTTCTTGGTGGGGGAGTGTGTGTATCAGGGTGCAATGTCTTTGTCAAAAATTTTACTCATGGGCTCTATCCTAGACATACTGAATCTACATGTATTACAATGAAGCCTGAATAATCTTATTTAAAGGTACTCCTCAGATCATTCTATGTGACCGATTTTATTATGCACTGGTATAGATTACTTCTCATTGAAGGCATTCATGGTTCTGTGGCCATGACCAAAATGCATCTTAAGAATTTTGGGAGCCTTTGAATCTACCATAGAGATGTTATAGATGCCTTTCCCTTTGAGTTTCTCCAGGTGAATATGGGAATAAAGATCCTTAGAAAACATATTATGCTATCAATTTAGCTGTAAAATCACTACAGGAAAAAAAGAAAAGAAAAGAAAAAGAAAACAACAAGAGGTGCAACTACAAGTCTCTGCCTATATCCTCAAACCATAGACCATGGTATACACTTAACTAATTTTCATAGCCTCAGTAAAAAGCCTTTTGTTAATAGTATCAATCCATGGAAATTTCAATAGATATTTGCAGAATGTCCTCCTAGGTTCTACTGGAATAAGAGAAAGACAATTATTTACATTTTTTTCTACCATGCAGATTTTGCTGAATCATTTCAGTACACTTGAAAAGCTACAACTATTTGAAATTCAAATGAACATTTACCATCTGTGGTATTCATTAACATTATAATGGCATGATTTCAGACATTTCCATTGATGAATATTAGTTTTCTCGAGCTTTATACCCACTAGTTTTAATTTTGTAGTCCATAAAATGTAACAGGTAATCTGATGTAGAATATATGGTATGAATCACAGACTTTAGAAATGATCAATTCCAATACCCTTATCAGAAATGGGAACAGTTATGGGCTGAATTGTGTCCCTGCAAATTAATATATTGAAGTCCTAACTCAGACACGATCTTTAAAGAAGTAATTAATTTAAAATGAGGTCATTAGTGGAGGGCCTGAGTGACTCTTTTGGTTGAGCAGCTGACTTTGGCTCAGGTCATGTTCTTTCGGTTCGTGAGTTCAAGTCTGGCATTGAGCTCACTGCTGTTAGAGTGTCAGTGCAGAGCCTGCCTCAGATCCTCTCTACCCTCTCTCCCTGCCCCTCCCCTGTTTATGTTCTCTCCCTCAAAAAATAAACATTAAGAAAATAAGGTTAACAGGGTAATTCCATATGAAATGTGTCCTTCTAGGAGGCAGTTTGGACATAGGCATTGTCCTGTGCATTTGGGCTGCTAGAAGAAAGTATCATAGACTGGGTGCTTATAAACAACAGGATTTATTTCTCACAGTTCTGGGCTGGGAACTCCAAGATCAGGGTGCCAACAGATTTGGTGTCTGGTGAGGACCAGCTTTCTGGTTCATAAACAGCCTGTCTTTTGGCCCTGCCCTCAATGGTGGAAGGGGCAAAGGCTCTCTGGGGTCTCTTTTATAAGGGCACTAACCCCATTCATGAAGGCAACACCATCATCACCTAATCACCTCCCCAGGGCCCCTTCTTCTAAATCATCACATTGAGGATTAGGATTTCAACATACGAATTTTGGGGATGCACATTCAGTCTATAACAGGCATATATGGAGGGAAGATGATGTGAAGACACAGGGAGAACACAGCCATCTGCAAGTGAAGGAGAACGGACTCAGAGGTGACTACCTCTGCAGACACCTCGATGTGGGACTTGTATCTCCCAGAACTGTGAGAAAATAAATTGCTGTTGCTTAAGCCACTTTGTTATGGCAACCCTAGCAAACTAACACAGGAACTAAATTGCCCAAAATTGAAGAACAATAGCTGTATGCCTGAGACTAAAGTATCCAAGACTTCTGCCTCTCAGTTTGGTATATTTTCCTTTATGGCATGATGCTATTAATACACAAAAAATTAATTCTTAAAAAGCTTTAGTTATGCAAAATTATAGGACCATAGCAGAGTAGTTTGAAGATTGTTCTTGTTCTTCATTCACCTTGAACATTAGATGCTCTTAACAAATGTTGGCTGGGGACACCTGTGTGGCTCAGTGGGTTATGCGTCTGACTCTTGGTTTTGGCTCAGGTCATGATCCCAGGGTTGTGGGATCAAGCCCTGTGTTGGTCTTCATGTTGAGTGTGGAGTCTGCTTACAAATTCTTTCTCTCTCCCCCTCTGCCTCCTCTCCCCCTCCCTCACTCTCCTTAAAATAAAAAATAAAAACAAACAACAAATTTTGGATATCTGTGTGGGGTTGAGCATTAAATGTAAAACATTTATGTTCTGAAATCCAAAGACTAAGGATTGTACCATTTCAAATATATGGGGTCTATTAAAAACTAAAAACTTTGACACTTGTTATTATAATAATGTCATCTTTGGCATCACCTGTGCTTGCCTGTTTCTCCGCTTACTTTCTTATGTACTATGTATAGTGTCTGCAAGCCCATGACTGAATTCAGCTTTTATAGTAGGGTGACAAATAGCTTTTTAGCCTGCAGTTGTAGCTGAAACCTTAAAATTTGGTGCTCCATGATTTAAGTAAAACAAAGGTTTCAAGATTCTTTGACAAAGTGAGAGGGTTTTTTTGACTACATTAGAATTTTGTTCTCTCCGTACTTCATCTGTAATTTGTCTACCAACCTAAAGTAAATAACCTGAAATAATTATTGAATTCAGTTTTGTAAAGTCATTAAGATCTTTCAGGATCACGAATAATAAGCAATTGGAGGATGTGTATTGTTAAAGTAGAACCACAAGTCCTGCCACACGTGTTAGGTAGAGTTGCCAGATAAAACACAGGATGCCCAGCACAATATTTGGGACATGCCTGTACTAAAAAACTATTCATTGTTTTACTGAAATTAGAATTTAACTGAGTTTCCTATATTTTATTTGCTAGATCTGACAACGCTAATTTTATATTATTTAATGGTAGATTGAATACCAATATTTCTCCATGTGATGAAAGACCCCAGAACTTTATTTTCCTAATGTGTGCAGAAAAGATTGTGTTAAGCACATCTGATGCTTACTTTTTCAGAACAGAGATTCATTTATTGGAGAAGCAATGATCTATATAAGAAATAGATTGTCAATTAACAATAACTTATAAAACCTACCAAACTAACCTATTTATGAAGGAAGAGCAAGTTATCGCTTATTGCATTAAGGAACATCATCGTATTGACAGTGTGCTTCAGAAGCGTCTCAGGAAGGGGAAGTCAAAGGCAGGTATTTGTTGGAGTTGAAGAGTCTTGTTTAAGACAGGTCTTTCAATGTGGCAGGAGGCTGTTGGGATTGGGCAAGGTTTATGAAATAATAGTTTAGGATTGATGGACCCAGCAACACAGATTTTGAAGTTAGCCTTGAAGAATAAACAATCTTTGATGAGACTGATGAATGATCTATTACTCAGATGAGGGCAAGTTTAATGGCTGATTACTTGGCTAAATGGATTTTCAGAAAGTTCTTGTAGCAAATAATAAACAACAAATAGTAAAAGCAACAATAACAGTAGCGAAACAAATAATTCTAACGTATTTACAGCTTCATCTTCTAAAGCAAGAATTTTGTGGAATGGCTGAGTCATGTAAACACAGACTATTCTGTGGTAAAATTATTGTAGTGTAGTCAGCTGCATAGTCATGGCTCATTGGTTCTCTAAGTGTGGTCCAAGGACCACTGGGATCCTGAGATCCTTTTAGGAGGTCAACAGAGTTGTCTCTTTTCCAGCTGCATGTCTGTGTGAGGCCAGATTTTCTGGATAAATTTTAGCCAAGATGATATATTGCAAGGATTGAATCAGATGAGAAATCTTTCTTCTATTAAATCAGACATTAGAGATTTACAAAAATGTTAATACTGCTGTTTTCATTGCCTTTTTTGGTTGTGATTATCAAGAACTATAAAGGGTCTAAGGTTTTACTCTACTTAAAAGCTAACAAATTAGCTTACCACAGTTTAATGGAGGCTGACAGGAGACAAGAGACTCCTGTGTCAGAATCAAAAGATTTTATTATTCTCAGCAAAACCAGTAGCCAGAGTGTCAGTATGTTTACATCAGTTTCCCTGAGTGAGTACCAGTTCCTCAGGGTCAGCACAGACAGGCCTGGATGGATGCCTGTACACACAGTGGGTTGCAGACAGGAGAGAGAGGCTGAGTTTGGGGAACCTGCCGTTCATAGCTGGCAGTCAGCAAGCCTGCTTTTTGTCCTGGAGGGAGACCCTAGTTTACCCCACAAGGCTACTTGCTGCCCATTAAACCATGAGAAAACCTAAATAATGAGCTGTCAGAGCATTGGCTTCTTGATATACATAACAAGTTGTCTTGGAGCATGAGACATCTGTGGAGGCATGTCACTCAACAGTTATTTTTCATAAAAATATTTGTCAACATATATTGCTATTTTTTAACAAGTTAAATAGTATATAAACTTGTCTCCATTTTAATTTGTAATTAGTAAATATCAATAGTTATAACCCTTTTAAAATGTGCTCTTTGGCATCCTTAATAATTTTTTTAAGACTATGGAGATGTCCTGAGACCAAAAGCTTGAAAACTACTATTGCAGATAGTTTGACTTCTCACTATTATAGTCCCTCTATTCTTTTACCCTAGTCCTAGAGACAATTTATTTATTGCTGTCAAGGAATGCTGATGGGTTTATACAGTGCATGCTCTGGAACAAGCTCTTTTTTTTCATTAATTTATTTACTTTTGAGAGAGAGCAAGATCACGCATGTGTGAGTAGGGGAGGGGCAGAGGAGAGGGAGAGAGAGAATCCTAAGCAGGCTGTACTCTATCACACAGAGCTGGACATGGGGCTTGAACCCACGAACCATGAGATCATGACCTGGGCCAAAATCAAGAGTTGGATGCCCAACTGATTGAGCCACCCAGGCGCCCCTGGAATAAACTCTTTTAAGTGTTCCCTTGGTACCTCACCACTGCTGGTCCCCACTGCGCTGTCTGTCCCAGAGAAGGCTGGAAGAAGTAGGTGGCTTCTGGACCCAGATGGCTCTGAGAGAGCGGAGACATTCTGTCGAAGGCCCTGCTGGCTGAATTTGCTGAGGGGCTTTTGGCTTTTTAATCCTTTGCTACTTGATGTCAGGATGGCAAGAGTCAGGCTTAAAATCGTCAGACTGACATATGCCATTAGTTAAATTTTCACTTCTTTTATTAGAAATCCTCTGAACAATTTGTTTTTTTCATTTGGGATTTCTTTGTTCTTCATGTTTATTCAGGAAATCTTCCTTTCTTTCAGGTTTGTCTGACAAGAGTCTTTGGACTTTCTTTGTTATGTATATTTATACAATATATATTTACATGTGTGGGATATATATCGCAGGACTCCTTGGCCATATTTGCATTTTGACGGCATGGGGCCTCTAAGTTGTCTTTCTTTCTAAGTTGTCTAAGTTGTTTCCTTTCTTATTTGCATTTTATCCAGACAAGACCTCCAAATTCTTATTACAAAATAGCCACTTAATGATTCCTTAGCACTGTCTAGAATATGGTCACATTGAAATGCCTCATAATTCTGAATAGTAGGCGACACCAATACAGGATGTCTACTTTCTAACTTAACACATGTGTGTAATATTTCTTTAGTAATGAGCAGATGCTACTTTTTTCAAACAAAAAATTACACTTAATTAGAAAAATGGAAAATAGATTTTTTCAATATAATAATTATTTGGCAGCCTTAGAATTTGAATGCTTCCGCTCAAATTCAAATGGAATACAAGCCATCAGACTGAAAGTTCCTTAAATTCAGGAGTTATGTCTTATTCACCTTTCTATCCTGAATAACTAAAAAAGAGTCTGAGCACACCAGAGGTGCTCATTAAGTGTTTACAGTATTAATGAGATGAATAATAACAGAAATTTATTAAGTGCTAATTTCATGAAGTCATAAAACATCCTTACGGAGTTATCTTCTTACTAGATCATTTGAACGTCACTATTCAGACTTTGAAATTCCTGAACAAAATTTCTCAATAGACTTCCACCATATGTCTAGTCTATTCATTTGAACTCCCTAAAACTCCTTTTTTTTTTTTTGTAGAATTGTCAAATAATGGCTATTCCATGTGATTTATCCTAAATAGAACTAGGTCAATGTTATTTTTTTGTTATATATAATCTAATACAGGTAAGATAGGGCAAAGAAAACGGGCAGCTGATCCCTCAAATGAGACAACCTCATTGTGCTTCTGTATTGCTGTAAAGGGGTTGGATTTGGGGTGGAGATAAGGTACTATGATATGTTAGAGACCAACGAGGTGTTTTGTTATATTTTGTTTCTGAACCACTCCTGTTAATCATGGACTGAAGGGAAGAGAGTGTGAATTTGGATCAGAGGTCAGAAACAAATACAGAATGCTGCAGAATTATATAGTCCTCTCCAAAAACTGAAGCAAATGGATGCACAATATTTCATATTGTGCTTGGGATTTTAAAATATATTATTTAACCCTATTTATTTTTTTTAATGTTTTTTTAGTTTTCAGAGAGGGAGAGACAGAGTGTGAGTGGGGGAGGGGCAGAAAGAGAGAGAGAGACCCACACACACACACACACACAGAATTTGAAGCAGGCTCCAGGCTCTGAGCTGTCAGCACAGAGCCCGACGCAGGGCTCGAACTCACCAACCGCGAGATCATGACCCGAGCCAAAGTCGGACTCTCAACCGACTGAGCCACCCAGACACCCCAATTTAACCCTATTTATAATAAGAGATGTCATCCAAGAAAAGGAAGCACTGAATCATTGATAACCATTTTGGCCAGTGACCACTTTGGTGCTGCTGGGTAACCTCTTTGTTCCACTGAAATCTTCTTTCTGGGAATAATATATTTTGTGGCTGGCAACCTTTTGATTCCTAGAAATGTTCAATCCTCATCATCTCTCATCCCCAAATAAACAAACGTAGGGATATTTTCTAGGTTAAAGCAAACATCGGATACAAGTCGTGCAAGTTTCTGGGTGGCTTGAGGCAGCAGATATGCGTACAACAGTGTATTCCAAACTTTTTTCACTGCAAACCTCACTTGGAAATTTATTGAGCATCATCATCATCACACACACACACACACACACACACACACTCCTGAAACAGAAGTTTTGTAAAGTATCATTTATCTTTGATATTTAGAATTCACACTAATGTTTTTATTTTTTAATCTATATTATCAAAGCATTGCCACAGCCCACTAAATTGGCTTCATGATACACCAAGAGAGTCCTGCCTTTAATTGGGAAACAGGAAATAATTCATATGTAAGCATGTAAAATCTTTATTTCAATAAGGGCTGAGTAAAAAATATAAACAAGTACAATTGTCCTAGGAATGAAAACCTAGTGGAAGACAAAGCCTCAGCAATATTTTGGGAACAATTGAGGGAAATCAGAAGGAGTGCCTGAGGGTGGAATTTTATTGCTGATTAATCTAGGTTGTTTCAGAAGTAAATGCCTTCTATAACTTCTATTTACCAGGTTTCAAATCTACACATGAAACATTATTTTGATTCTTTTTAAAACGTATCATTTATCTTTTTTTGATGCCTTGTTTTTGCTAACAGTGTTTTTAAATAATCACATTTTTTTCCAGGAATGTAAATCTCATGGTTATCAAGAGATATAAAGCAATCTTTTGCCAACCCTGTCTATACATATCCCTATCTATCTAATCTATCTACATCTATCTATCTGGCATATTAAGTGATTGTAAATCTAAAAGGAAAACGGGAAGGGGACTAGAAATGCTGGATGGAGACAGTTGCAATTAAAAAAATTTTTTTTAATGTTTATTTATTTTTGAGAGAAACAGAGACAGAGTATGAGCGAGGCAGGGGCAGAGAGAAAGGGAGACAGAATTTGGAGCAGGCTCCAGGCTCTGAGCAAGCTGTCAGCACAGAGCCTGATGCGGAGCTCAAACTCACAAACCACGAGATCATGACCTGAGCCGAAGTTGGACGCTTAACCAACTGAGCCACCCAGGCACCCTGAGACAATTGCGATTTTAAATAAGATCATCAGGGAGGGTCTCAGTGAGAAGGTGACATTTGTGTTAAGATCAAAGGTTTGGAGAGCAAGACACATTAATTAAGAAAAAACTCTTCAGACCAAGGGAACTGAAATGGCAAGGAACCTGATGCTGGAGCTTGTCTAGTGTGTTGGAGAAGCAGCAAGGAGGCCACTGGGGTGAGGCAGAGTGAAGAGTGAGTGAAGGAGTGAATGGTAGAAGATGACATCAGAGCAGTCACCTCAGGACAATGGTATAGGACACTGTGAGCCACAGTAATGATTTGGCTGTTACTTGGGGGCAAAACATGAAGCTAATGAAGGGTTGGAAACAGAAGAATGATAAAATTTATTTTACATTGGATAGGATCTGTGGCTCCTATATGTGGGGCGAGGGGCAGTGTGGGAGCAGGGAGACCATTTATAGTAAGCTGTGCAAAAGATGTTGGCTTGGCTAGTGGGGTAGCAGTGGAGTGGGAAGAGGTGGTAGGACTACAGATTATTTTGATGATACAGTTGGCAGCATTTGCCTACAGATTGGACATGGGCATGGGAAAGAAAGGAGTCAAGAATGACCCTGAGGATTTTGGCCTGAGTTACTGGAAGAACCCGTGTTGACCGATTAAATAATGATGAACACCTCAATGGAAAAATAGGCCACAGTGTAATTGAACTTAAACAAAAAGTGATTTTTAAAGCAGTATATTTTGTTTAGCAAACCTTTTTATCAAAGATAAGTGCACAAATCAGAAGTGTATAGCTAGATGCATTTTCACAAAGTGAACAAAACACATCCATGTAACCAGAACCTAGATCAAGAAAGAGAATTATTACCTGCACTCAAGGAAACCCCCTGCCTGAAGTAATTATTTTTTTAAAAAAAATTTTTTTTCAACGTTTATTTATTTTTGGGACAGAGAGAGACAGAGCATGAACGGGGGAGGGGCAGAGAGAGAGGGAGACACAGAATCGGAAACAGGCTCCAGGCTCTGAGCCATCAGCCCAGAGCCCGACACGGGGCTCGAACTCACGGACCATGAGATCTTGACCTGGTTGAAGTCGGACGCTTAACCGACTGCGCCACCCAGGCGCCCCTGAAGTAATTATTTTTAAAAATAACTCTGTATTTGACTTGGTTAGGCCTTTTCTGCATAGCAGATGATGCTGAGCAGCAGACCACAGAGTAGGGGATATCTTCAGAAGTCAGAAGAGGAAGAGTTAAGAACCTGCAACAGTGTGACAGGAATTAGTCATCCACTTGATCTCATAAAATTCATACTGAAAAGTTCTTTCCTAATAATACAATGTGAGACAGACAGAAGGCAAAAATAGATACATTTTCTACATAGATGTCAAAATTAGAAAGTTCACTAAAAAGTTAGGAAAAAAAAAAAAAGGAGCCCTGAGTTGACAAAAAAGAAACTTTAAAAAACTGAAGTTGAATATATACTAAGGTCCAATGATCTGTACTTTTAATATAAAATATTCATTATCTGGAAAGCTTGGTGAAGGCAATGATGAAAGTAAGAGGATTTACATGCTGAGTCTGGAAACAGGACTTAGAAACTATGTTATAGTTTTTCTCAGAAGTTACATATGAAAAATACATGATCCAAAATGGGTGTGTGAGGGGCTGGAGGTAGAAAGAGAGAAATAAATGAAATTAAGTTTCTAGATAACTGTATTAGCTCCCCCACCCCCGCAGTACTTTGGAAATAAAAATCTTAGGAAGAAAAGAGTCCTTGATTTTGGAAATAATACAGAAAATTGCTTCATTCTGATTGGAAAAACTCTGTGTAGAGACTTTATGCTGACAACACAGGAATGAATTTATGCAAATATATTTTTTCTTCTTGGGCAACATGGAAGGAAAAAGAAACATTTTATAACTCTAAGAAATGACTGGAATTTCTCAAAAGCCAATTAAGGCCCTTTCAGCGATTAGCAGAAAGCAGCAGAGCAAGCCTGTGAATTACAGCCACAGAAAGACTCAATATGTCTTGATCCCTATTCTGCCCAGAAAGACACTCTACTAGTTGTTAATATACCTAAACATTCTGTATGTTATCTTGTTTTTTAAATGTGTATTTATTTTTGAGATAGAGACAGAGTGTGAGCGGGGGAGGGGCAGAGAGAGAGGGAGACACGGAATCCAAAGGAGGCTCCAGACTCTGAGCTGTCAGCACAGAACCCGATGAGGGGCTTGAACTCACAAACTGTGAGATCATGACCTGAGGTGAAGTCAGACACTTAACCAACTGAGCCACCCAGGTGCCCCTATGTTATCTTTCTTAATTTTACCGGCTGCATTTCATTATTTTGAGTCTGAGGTCATGTCTTTTAAGGTCAGTTAACAGGCTTGACAATTTAATTACTAAAACCAGAAAACAGAGACATCAGATATATCATACCTTGATAAATTATATGGATATTTTATCACTAAAAGGCCAACTTAAAGATACTCGTGTGCTTAGAATCCTCTGGAAGGAATTCTTGAAGTTATATTTCCATCTAAATAAATGGTAATCATCAGGCTTTTGTGAATTACCCAAATGAGACTCATTATGTAAAATGCTTTATAGTCAGAAAATCTTTCAATGGTTCTTTCAGTTTATTTTACCTATTTATTCTAAGTGATAGCTGTGGCTACACACTTATGTATCATCTTATTGCAAAAACACAATTGTCTCAGATATTTTAGCTATCTTCTAGTGATGTCTGTAAATCTTTCATGTTGTGCTCATGGGGCTATCCATTCTTCCTTTTTAGCAATATTCTAATCATCTTCACAAGTACTTATAGGATTCATCTTCTTTCCAATGCTAGACTGAGTGGCCTCCATGTTGTTAATGGCAAGAGCAGTATCCATTTTGTTCACTGCTATATTTTGGTCAGTAACCATACAAAGTCGGGCATAAGTTTGGTAGTTAATATTTGTTGAAAGAATAAATGAATGAATATCAAACTTGTGGAGACCTCCGTGCACTGGAGAGAAACCAACCATGATAATACCCTGAAGTTTGTCTTTATTTCTCTTACCTCTTCTGGCATCAACACCATCCACCCACAGCATTCTGTCGGGGAGCCTATCAGATGACTGGGAAACATGGAGGTTTAAATCACCCAAGCTGTGTTTGCCATGTGTACTTAGGCCAAGCCTGGCCATACACCTGGCTCCACCTCAAACAGCCATGTGTTACTGCAGATACATAATGATGTGAGTGGGATTGTGTGTGAACGTGCTCTTGAAATTTGTGAAATAAGAAATATTTCAGCGCAACCACATTCACTCATCCTTCAGTTCAGATCCCTGTCTCTGAAAATGCTATTTTGTAGTCACATAATTTCTACCAAAAATGAAATAAGTGAAAGGCACTGACAGTACCCTGCCTTCCCTGAAACCATCTCTATAAATTGTCCCATATTATGTTGAAGAAAGAAAAAGCCAAAATGCTATGATGAGTATTTCTAAGGCTGTTTTGATTCCTCCTGTATCTCCTATCCCAATTATTCAGCAAAAAAGGAAAAAATGTCAATATTTGTTAAGTGTTCCCAGGTGACAGACATCTTATGGGTAGTATCTAATTTTAACTTTGCAACAGGGCTAGCATGTAGGTACTACTTGTCTAATTTGCACAGACTACTGGAAATGAAGCAAACTGCCCAAGGGCAGGTAGCTAATGAATATTGAAATCTGCCTGCTGTATCCCCAACATCTCAGTGCAGTAAGTGCATGCTGGAATTCACACACTCTAATAGAGATCTCAGATTGCTTTAACCATCTTTTTTTCCCTCACCTGGATTTTCATGTACTGTGCTGCTGTCAGATTTTTTTTTTTTTTTTTTTTTTTTTTGAGAGCAGATAGTACAGAGACTCCATTAAGGAAACTTCTCAAAAAAGTAATTAATAATATGTAACTAAAAACTGTACAGGTGTTTAATATCTATTTTGCATTTTTGGTTTCACAGCTTATTTAGTTCTAAAAGGCAGACTTATTGAAATAAACTTTTCAGTGTGTAGAAAGGTTCTCAAGTAAAAGGTCCCTTGCACTTAAAAATATTTTTGTTGGAGCAGCATGGAAAGGTACCACAGAAGCCTATTTGAACAAATTGCGTGAGTCATCAACTCTGTACAGGCATAGTCTGAAAGATTTGTGAAACAGGTATACATTTTAGAAGGAGACCTAACGTTTCAGGGTTCCAGCCCAGTTTGGAGGCATATTTTAAATAAACATTTATCATACGCTACTCTTTTCTAACTATGACTGTAGTTTCTTAAAATGTTGAAACAACAAACTAATCTTTGCACAGGACATATATTTAATCGGGAAAGATTATATATATATAAGGAGTTATTTGGGCTGGGGATTAGATATAATTTCACTATTACTATCAATTCAGGGTAAAAAAAAACACAAAAAATGTTTTGTAATATGACATTTGCTTCTAAATTTTACCTGGAGGGGGCAGTAAGGAGAAAACCGGTAACATTTCGGTAGATATGAACATTTTATTAAAAATCAGTTCTAACAGAGATGGATCATAAATGAGAAAAAATACATGTGTGGATGTGTGTTTAATCTATACCCTAAACTGCAACAGTTAATAAATCTTTACAAATCTAGATATATACATACATATACAGATATATGTATTTATTCACATATACATATAAAATTGATGAGTTTTTATTTGGTTTGTTTTCGGAAAATAATAGTCCACAAAAAGCACTGAAAGTGAGCCACAGCCGTCTTACCCATTCGAAGGATGTTTTAACCTCTATGTCACCAGACATTTACAGTTAAATATAATTTGATTCAATGTTTTCTTCTCCACAAGCACAATAAAGAAAGAATATTCTTTATTCCAATAATTTAAATGTGTTGTTAAAAATAACTCATCTTGGGGTGCCTGGGTGGCTCAGTCAGTTAAGCATCTGGCTTCGGCTCAGGTCATGATCTCACAGTTTGTGAGTTCAAGCCCTACGTCGGGCTCTGTGCTGACTGCTCAGAACCTGGAGCCTGTTTCAGGTTCTGTATCTCCCTCTCTCTCTGCCCCTCCTCCACTCATGCTCTGTCTCTCTCTGTCTCAAAAATAAAAACATTAAAAAAAAATTCATCTTGCAGTATTCCCATCTTGCAGTACTTTTGACTCATATTCAGCATATATTTGTTTATAATTTATTATGTGACATCGTTTATAATTTCTGTATTATATGACATTGGCTATAGAAACATTTTTCTAGATACGTCTCCTCAAACAAAGGAAACAAAAGCAAAAGTAAACTTGGTACTACATCAAAATAAAAAGCTTTCACACAATTAAGGAAACTCAACAAAACAAAAGGCAACCTATTGAATGGCAGAAGATAGTTCAAATGATATATCTGATAAGGAGTTAATATCCAAAAATAGAAAGAACCTATTCAACTCAACACCAAAAAAACAAATAATCTGATTAAAAAATGGGCAGAGGATCTGAACAGACATTTTTCCAAAGAAGACATACAGATGGTCAACAGATGCATGAAAAGATCCTCAATGTCACTGATCATCAGGGAAATGCAAATCACAACCACAATGAGGTATTACCTTATGCATGTCAGAATGGCTAAAATCAAAAAGAAAAGAAATAACCAGTGTTGGTGGGAATGTGGTGAAAAGGGAGCATTTGTGTACTGTTGGTGGCAATGCAGATTGGTACAGCCACTGTGGAAAAGAGTATGGAGGTTCCTCAAAAAGTTAAAAATAGAATTACCATAGGATCCAGTAATTCCACTACTGAGTATTTACCTAAAGAAAATGAAAACACAAATTTGAAAAGATATATGCTCCCAGTGTCTATTGCATCATTATTTACAGTAGCCAATATATGGAAGCAAGCCAAATGAATGGATAAACAGGTGATATATATATATATATATATATGTGTATATATATATATATATATGTATATATATATTATATAAAGTATATAAATGTATATGTCATAATACATATACATGTATACAATATGGAATATTACACAGCCATAAAAAAAAATGAAATCTTGACATTTGCAACAACATAGACCTAGAGGGCATACTGCTAAGTGAAATAAGTCAGAGAATGACAAATACCATATGATTTCACTCATATTTGGAATGTAAGAACAAATGAACAAAGAAAAAAAGAGACCAACCAAAAAACAGACTCTTCAATATAGAGAACAAACTGGTGATTATCAGAAGGGAGGTGGGTGGAGGATGGGTGAAATAGATAAAGAGATCAACAGTACATTTATCTTGGGGGTGCATGCATGGCTCAGTGGGTGAAGCGTCCAACTCTTGATCTTGGCTCAGGTCATCTCACAATTTGTGAGTTTGAGCCCTGCATTGGGCTGTGAATTGACAGTGCAGAGACTGCTTGGGATTCTCTCTCTCTCTCAAAATAAATAAATAAACATTTTTTTTTAAAAAGAGCACATTTATCTTGGTGAGCACCGAGTGATGTATAGACTCATTGAAACATTATTTTATACTCCTGAAATTAATATAACATTGTATGTTACTTACACTTCAATAAATTTTTTTATTTTAAAAAATTCATGTCACTTTTCCACCTTGCAGTATTTTTGACTCATTATAGACAGTATATATTTGTTTTTTTGAGTTACAATCTTGTATTTTGTCACAATTGTGCACAAATTGCATTCCTTTCTACTCAGATCCACTAAGTCTAAGTGTTTAGAATGAACTTTGTGCATTGCATGAATTTATCTTATATAGAGATTTATTTTAAATGTATTGAGTTTGGAAATTTCAGGGCATTCATAGTTTTTTGTTTTTTTTTTTTCTTTCTGGAAAAGCTGAAGTAAAGAAAATCATTTTTTATTGAACACCTATTATGTGCTGTCCATGGAACTTGATTATAGAGTCGTAGCATTGTTCACATTCCAGTAGTTGGTGCTACTATTACCAGCTCCTACTAAAACCACAAGAACTTGCTTTATCTTATTCATTTCAGTGGATCTTGGATTGCAAAGACTAGACTTCCAATTAGATGCTAGCTATTTTGTTAATGTCATATTTGAGAATCGTGGATTTTAGAGCAGTATTGAAATAACTATCCATGGCTTGAATTTTCTTTGTACAGTTTTATTAAGTATTATTGGGCAGAGGTTTATATTCCTTGGCACAAGGGCTAACTCAATACCTCCTGAGGTAGTCATCCCGCCAATGAACTACTATGGCTCTAAGAAAATTCCTTCTAATATAGAGCAGGAATCTTCTCCTTGTAAAATCCATCCACCAGTTCTGAATTAACTCCCTGGGGTTATGCAGAAGCAATCCAGTAATTATTTACTGAGCATATTAGTTTCCTAGGTAGGGTTGCTGTAACAAAGCACCACAAACTGGATTGGTTATAACAACAGATATTTGTTTTCTTCTACCTCTGGAGGCTAGAGGTCCCAAATCAAAGTGTTGGAAGGGCTACCCTCTCTGAACACTCTAGGAGAAAATCTGTTCTATGTGCTTCTCTTAGCTTCTGGTGTTGCCAGCAACTTTTGGCATTTCTTAGCTTATAGATGCATCACTTCCTTATTTGCCTCCGTCATTGTAGAGTATTTCTCTGTGAATCTGTGCCTGCGTCTCCTTTTCTTATAAGGACATCACTCCTATTGGACTAGGGCTCATCCTGATACCACCCTAACAGTTAACATCTACAAAGACCCTGTTTCTACATAATATCACTATTTCAGTGATAACTGTGGGTTAGGACTTCACCATATCTTTTAGGGGGCATAATTCAACTCATAACACAGAGCATCTACTCTGTCTCAGGGTTTGAATTAGTAACTGAAGAACATAAAGGGGAAGAAAAAGATAAAGTAAAAAGATGAAATAACTACACTCTGAAGGAGCTCAGCCTCATCAGAAAAAGGCCCATAAAGAATTAGTACATGCTTAGGGGTATCTGGCTGGCTCAGTCGGAGGGGCATAGATTCTTGATCTCAGGGTCATGTGTTGGAACCCCATGTTGGGTGTGGAGATTACTGAAATAATAAATAAACTTAAAAAATAAAAAAAAATTGTACATGTTTAAAGTGAGCGAGAACAAAAATGCTGAGAATGGAAGCAGCAGCCCACTCTGATTAGGCAGGTAGAACAAGGCTTCACGGAGGAGGTCACTTCATGTTTTCTTCCCACTGATTTTCTGCTTGATTATAAAATTCATATTCAGTATAGATCATTGGAAAATATGGAAAGCATAGAACAAATAAAAATGTTACATTAAATGTTCACTCAAGGATAACAATAGTTACTACTTTAGTGAACATTTTTCAGTATTTATGCATGTACAAAAACTTTCATAGGAAAATGAAATTGCTACAATACTTGCTATAATGTTCTATAAACAATTTATTCTGTTTAATGCGATTTCAAATATTTTTTCACTTCACAAGATACCCTAGAGTATTTTTTTAGTTCTATAATAGTTGATTTTCAACTATTACAACTTATTTAAACTGTGTTTACAGAACCATAAATATATTTTTAAATTTCTTAAACTAATGATGTGGTTTTCTAAACACATAAGAAAAATTTCCCATGCCCTCCAGAAAAGTATCTTTAATTTACATTCTCACCAGCGAGAACCTACTTCTACATCTTGTCACCAGCATTGTATATTTTATTTTTTTTTAACGTTTATTTATTTTTGAGACAGAGAGAAACAGAGCATGAACAGGGGAGGGGCAGAGAGAGAGGGAGACACAGAATCTGAAACAGGCTCCAGGCTCTGAGCTGTCAGCACAGAGCCTGACGCGGGGTTCGAACTCACGGATTGTGAGATCATGACCTGAGCCGAAGTCGGACACTTAACTGACTGAGCCACCCAGGCGCCCCTGTATATTTTAAAACTTGGCCACTTGATGGGTGAAAATGTATATGTTGATTTAATTTTCATGTCTTTGGTTTTTAGTGAGGAAAATTTATATATATATATATATATATATATATATATATATATATATATATTTTTTTTTTTTTTTTCTGTTTTGCTTTTGTGAATTTTCCTAAAGATAAGCTACATGCAGGTAAATGCTGTATCTCTCATTTTATTACTAGATTCTAGTTCCCAGTGCAGTAGTGAATACATTAAATATTTATTGACTGCATTCATGCATTACTTAATTTTTCCCCATGTTTTTATCATTGTATTTATATTTTGCTTACTGAGTAGTTAGTGCTTTGTATATTTTAAATATATTTAACTTCCCACTTATATCAGGACTATTTTCCCCACATTGTTTGCCACTTAATTTTTTTTAATTAAAATTGTTTCCATTTTTGTGTAGCAAATCAAGTAACATTTTCCTCATGCATTGTGTCTTTGGTGCTTGCTAAATAAGGCTTTTTGCATGCGAATATTATGTAACTAACTATTCATCAGTAGTTATAAGAAGCAATTCAGCAAGTAATGGTCAAGCTCTATTTTCTCTGAAACTTTTAATCATTGTTATTGCAACATTGTTGTGGAATTATTTTCAAAGTGTTTTTGAAATCCCAATTTTTATTATATTAAAACGATAATGGAGGAGCTCCTGGGTGGCTGAGTGGGTTAAACATCAGCTCTTGATTTCGACTCAGGTCATGGTTTCACAGTTTGTGGGTTCAAGCCCTGTATCGGGCTGTATACTATCAGCCCAGAGCCTACGTGGATCCTCTCTCTCTCTCTCTCTCTCCCTCCCTCCCTCCCTCCCCTCTCTCGTCTCTCTCTGCCCTGCCCCATTCACTCAGCACACACACATGCTCTCTCTCTCAAAAATAAACATTTTTTAAAAAGATGATGGAAAATTATAACAACTATAGTAATTCTAGAGCCAAGAATTACTGTTAAGTATTTGATATGTGTTATCTTAAAAAGTCAACTCTATTATCCTATTACCATCTCTGCTTTACAGCTGAGGAAATTGAGGCTAAGAGAAGTTAGTAAAACTTATATTTGAGTTTGTTTCTGAAACAGTGCTTTCTGATTATTGTTACATCAAAACATACTGCTTTTATTATTTTAGCTTTATCATCTGCATATCAGGTAGAATAATGGACCAGCCTTCTAAATAGAGGTTTCTAAGAAAACCAAAGCAGGAGGCATCACAATTCCAGACTTTTGCCTCTATTACAAAGTTACAAAGTTGTAATCATCACGATAGTATGGTATTTGCACAGAAGTAGACATAGACAAATGGAATAGAATAGAGAACCCAGCATTGGACCCACAAATGTATGGCCAACTAATCTTTGACAAAGCAGGAAAGAGTATCCAATGGAAAAAAGACAGACTCTTTAGCAAATGGTGCTGGGAGAACTGGACAGAAAACATACAGAAGAATGAAACTAGACCACTTTCTTAAATTTTTTTTTTTAATGTTTATTCATTTCTGAACAACAGAGAAAGAGCACAAGCAGGGGTGGGATGGAGAGAGACAGGGACACAGAATCTGAAGCAGACTCCAGGCTCTGAGCTGTCAGCGCAGAGCCCAATGCAGGGCTCGAACTCATGAACCTCAAGATCATGACCTGATCAGATGCTTAACCGACTGAGCCACCCAGGCGCCCCGAAACTAGACCATTTTCTTACACCATACACAAAAATAAACTCAAAATGGATGAAAGACCTAAATGTAAGACAGGAAACCATCAAAACCCTAGAGGAGAAAACAGGTAACAACCTCTTTGATCTCAGCCGCAGCAATTTCTTGCTTGATACGTCTCCAAAGGCAAGGGAATTAAAACGCAAAAATGAACTACTGGGACCTCACCAAGATAAAAAGCTTCTGCACTGCAAAGGAAACAATCAACAAAACTAAAAGGCAACCAACGGAACATGAAAAGATATTTGCAAATGACATATCAGATAAAGGGTTAGTATCCAAAATCTGTAAAGAACTTACCAAACTCAACACCCTAAAAACAAATAATCCAGCAAAGAAATGGGCAGAAGACATGAATAGACACTTTTCCAAAGAAGACATCCAGATGTTCAACAGACACATGAAAAGATGCTGAACTTCACTCATAATCAGGGAAATACAAATCAAAACCACACTCAGATACCACCTCACACTAGTCAGAGTGGCTAAGATTAACAACTCAGGAAACAACAGATGCTGGCATGGATGTGGAGAAATGGGAACCCTCTTGCACTGGTAGTGGGAATGCAAACTGGTGCAGCTGCTCTGGAAAACAGTGTGGAAGTTCCTCAAAAAATTAAAAATAGAACTACCCTATGACCCAGCAATAGCACTACTAATAATTTATCCAAAGGATACAGGTGTGCTGATTCATAGGGGCACATGTACCCCAATGCTTAGAGAAGCACTTTTAACAATAGCCAAATTGTGGAAACAGCCTAAATGTCCATCAACTGATGAATGGGTAAAGAAGATGTAGTTTATGTATACAATGGAATACTACTTGGCAATGAGAAAGAATGAAATCCTGCCATTTGCAGCAACATAGATGGAACTGCAGGGTATTATGCTAAGTGAAATAAGTCAGTCAGAGAAGGACAGATATCATATGTTTTTACTCATATTTGGAACTTGAGAAACTTAACAGAAGACCATGCGGGAAGGGAAGAGGAAAAAAATAGTTACAAACAGAGAGGGAGGGAGGCAAACCATAAGAGACTCTTAAATACAGAGAACAAACAGGGTTGATGGGGGCATGGGGGAGAGGGCAAAGGGGGTCACGGGCATTGAGGAAGGCACTTTTTGGGATGAGCACTGAGTGTTGTATGTAAGCGATGAATCATAGGTATCTACCCCCAAAACCAAGAGCACACTGTACACATTGTATGTTAGACAATTTGACAATAAATTATATTTTAAAAAATAACAATATAAATGAATGAATGAATAAATAAATTAAATAAATAAATAAATAAATAAAGGTTTCTGCTTTGTGTATTCTCCATATACAGTTAAGCCTTGTCTTCATTACTGATGTTTTTGCTCAGTACTGTCTTTCTAGTTGGAATAGTAGCTTAAGAACTCTGAGGATACAATCAAACCTATTTTTGAGTATTGTTAGGACCTCAACAAAGGAGATCCTTGGAGGTCTGTTCCCATGAGAAACATCTTGTATCTCCTCTACTTACTACTTGTGATACCAGCTACCTTAAAGGAGGAAAGTGGCAAGTTGTTTTTGGTGTCTTCTCTACCCAGACCTACCTGCCCTATATCTAATAGACATCAAGATCTTCTAGCTTGTATAAGGTATTTCTGTTTTTGTATTTTTGGGCCATTTCAGTGAGGATGTGGGCATAGAATAGGAAGTTAGAGGTTTTCTAGAAATCCATCATGATCTTTAAAGGATGAGTAAATGTCTGTTTAGGCAGAAAAGAGGAGTAAGACATTCTAAATAAGAAAATTATTCATAGAAAATGTGGAAGTAAGAAAGAAGCTGCCTGGAGCTGGTGTGATTGCAATTAGAAAGACATAAAGTAGGAAAGGTAGTTTGGAATCCGATTGTGCAGGATTTGGTATGCCAACTGAGATACATGGGTTTTGTTCTTTAAGGAACCATAAGAATATTCTCTCCACAAATGACAATCCTTCCAACACATGAAATAGCTAACATATTTCCCTTGAGATTGTCTTCTGCAAACTAATATGTCCACTTTCTTTTCTCACATAGCATAGTTCAATTTTTATTATTTTTTGATAGTTCTCCTATGAACATACTTCAATTTATCTGTGGCAGTTACTAAATGGATTTTATTCAGTTTCTTTTTGCATCTTTAAAATTCTGCTTTCATGTATATAATATCTTGAAAACACAGGCTTTATCATTTTCTCTTTTTTATACTCTCCTACTACCACACACACAATACCTCCAAACACACACAAAATACTGGAATCACTTTATTAACTCAGTATACAAATTTTGGTGAATAAAGCGATTAATTGCTAGTATCAACAATCAATTGTATTTGGTAGTGCTGCAAACCTCTCTCTCTCTCTCTCTCTCTCTCTCTCTCTCTCTCTCTCTCCCTCTCCAACAGTGTATCAGCATGTCTCTTTTTCATTTCGTCTCTGAAATGAAGTGATGCCCAAAGATCAAAATTAGGAGACATCCAAGCTCTCAATCGGGGACCTGTTAATTAGATACAAGTTCTAAAATCTTCCCAATATTTTATCCAAATGCAAGAGAATAATTTATTTGGAAACTTTTTTTTTTTTAATTTTTTTTAACGTTTATTTATTTTTGAGACAGAGAGAGACAGAGCATGAACGGGGGAGGGGCAGAGAGAGAGGGAGACACAGAATCCGAAGCAGCCTCCAGGCTCTGAGCCGTCAGCCCAGAGCCCGACGCGGGGCTGGAACTCACGGACCGCGAGATCGTGACCCGAGCTGAAGTCGGACGCTTAACCGACTGAGCCACCCAGGCGCCCCTGGAAACTTTTAATATCTATGGTTTCCTTAAAGCTGGTTTTAGAATAGAGCTGAACCATTGCCATACTTCCATTAAACCAAAAATGGGGGGGGGGGGGGAGAGTAAATGTTTCCTACTTGTTATATCCCTTAAATTGTCTCCAGCCATGCAGAGTATCTTTAATGGCATTATTGTTAGCTTGGAATGCTGTGTAAGAACCTTTGCAGATGTACCAACTTAAATAGGAAAAACAAAAAAACAACAACAATGGTTAACCGTGACATTAAAAAAAAAAGGTGGGATAATAGCATACACACCCTGAATAGTTTAAGCAAATTTCCTGAAAGTTATCCAATGGAAATTTGGAACACTGTCTAGTTGTCTAAGTCTGAGGTAAAATGTACTATATTGGATACTGTTAAAGTGATCTTGAACTGAAATACATGATCAAGAAGAATTTGAATTAAAGAAAAAAAAAGTCCTGTTATGACAAAGTAGTGGGGAAAAACATACTATGGGAATATTTAAGTATTCCATACAAAAGATGGCTCCTGGATGTTTAATATCATCTGTGACTATAAGGGTTAGTATGTTAGTATATGCGGGTGGGGATGTGTCTTTTGGTAAACACCTCAGTGTGCTGTGCTATCGTGTTCAGTGGGCAGCATCGATTCTGATACTGAATTTTTTAGATAAACAAATGATTATTCCAGAAGCAATAATAAGAAACTCAACAAAATATACCTAAACTTGATGAAATCTAAATTTTAACAAGAACATAGATGTTTGTGATTATAATTGGATACTAAAATGAAAATATTTAATGAAAGCCTTAGCTTTACTTGAGGCCTTACAAGTGTGTGCAAATTACTCCCGTGTTTTAAAATGAGGTATGAGAGTACTATACGTATGGGACTTGCAAAGGAGATGGTCAAAAGCTAGGTTTGTGTAGGTCTTCACCCACGTTGAAGGCATACAAGGGCAGGCATGGAGATCAGAAGAGTGTTTATTATGGGAAGAGCTGTCAGAAAACGGAGTGCGCTACCCTCTGCCTGCCTCTTTGTTATGCTCAGGAAAATAGGCATCAAAATAACCACTCGGAAAGCTTGGCACATGTCCCTTGCTACTTGGAAGGCATAGTGGACAGTGTCCCAGGCCAAACAAATTAAGGGGTAGGAAGCTGGCTGTGGTTGGCTGGCTGCCTTGATGGTGGAACTGAGAGAAACCAACACATTGGGGCAGTCTGTTCTTTTCTTCCCGAATTTCTTAGTGGCAAAGAATGTGTGATGGTTTCTCACAGACTACATGAGGGAAAAGAGAGAGAGCAGAGCAGGTGGGGTAGCTCGATTTTTTCTCCAACAATATTCTTTCAGAGGAGAGAAGCTGGAGGTGAACCCTGGATGTCCAGGGACTGAGGTATGCTGTCAACCAGAAGCGGTACTTTGCTCTACACCACAGGAACTTTGGAGAAGCATTCCCCAGCAATAGGCTTCTCTCCAAAGAACCTTGAAAAGCATTCCAAAAACAGAACTAGAGCTTTAAACACCTGCCAAGCCTGGAGAATGTCATCTCCAGTTCTTTATGACAGTGTATGATGAATAAAATCTTTCCTGCTACCTCATCTTCCCAAACCCACCAGCTCCGCCTTGGGAGAGGTCAGAAGCCATGGATTTGCAAGCTGGAGGAAGAGAGGTAGAAGCATAAAACAAACAGAAATAAGGCTGATATTCCTTTGAGCAGGTTTGATCTAGGGAGCAGAAGATTTGGTATAGTATAGCTGGAAGTTTTTACAAGTCCACAGGACTGGTCATTTTATTATTAGAACTGTGATTTAGGGGGCTAATGTTACCAGAGGTTACTCTGAAGGTGACCAAAAAAGGCAACGGTGCCTGCCCTAAAGTTCATCTTTTAAAGCGAGGGAAGAACCAAACCTGCAGAATGGGTTTGGATGGACAGCTATTTCCTGGTTGCGCATTTGATTTGTTCTTGTTACTGAACAATGTGATTAGTTGTTTACCTCTCCCCAAAGCCTTCTAGGTTCCAGACTGAGGCCATTTGGCTCCCATTGTTAACTTCATCATAGCCCCAAAATAAAAGGGACCCTTCATCCCAACATACCTCAGTAGTTCAGGATCCATTTACCTCATTGCTCACCCCTCTAACCTTATACTTTGAGCCTTGTTTTAATAGCCATAATTTTGTATCCTTCCTTGGGACCAAGCTTCCATCTTCTCTTCCAACTCTGAGTTCAGTTTTTGATTTGCACCTGACATCCTCCAGCTGTTCCTCCTGTGGCCTGAGCTCCAGTCCCCTGTTTGGAGTACCACCACACATTGACAGTCCACCTGCCAGCCAGCCCTCCTCGTTTCCAGACACTTAGGCTGTGCAAAGTTTACCTACTGGGCTATCCTACTCACTCATTCACAGAGCTCCCCGAAGCAGAATTCCTACCCAGACTTTTCCCTGCCTCTGGCTCTTTGTTTCATGTCACTGCTAAAACAGACTCCTTTTGCCTATGTTGAGCCTCCTGATACTCTTTCCTTACTACTGAGAAAAACCTCAGTTACTGTCCCATGCCAATGGGCCTACCTCATTTCCTGTCCCAAGAACTCCTTACAGATCAGGCCTAAGCCCTTTCAGTCTTCTGGACTTTGGTTAAGACCATGGAGAGCATATTCCTCAATTTAAAAATGTTTATTTAATTGTCTAGTCTGGGTGTTTCAGAGTAACAAAGAAACATATCCCTGAGTACCCTCATGTGAGGAAGACCCATTTATACAATGCTTAAACTGATGAAAAGAAAGTTTAATGTATTTTTAAAAATCCACTTCTTTATTAATTGCTCTTACACTTTTGTATTCCTTTCTCACCCAACCCTCCTGAATGACAGTTCTAGCAGGGAAGATGCCTTTTGTAATCCCAAGTCAATTTACCAGGCCACCAGGATAGTAAGCCTCTTCCAAAGCCATGAGCACATCAGGCAGCAATGCCACCTTGTAGAACAGGTATATCAAGATATCTAGGTTTTATTGTGTACTTTCATTTGTGGAAACCCGTATTCATGATTTATAACCTACACCAGCTTGATCAGCAGGAAAAGCAATACAGCTGTAACGCTGAGGATGTTGTCAAGAATGTAGGCTTGGATTTATGCATTTATATAAAGCAAACTCCCTTTCTTTCCTTGTCCCCTCTTTCTGATCCACCCAGATTCCCATTCAGTACCACCTTTGTGGCAGTTGCATGGTGAAGTCTACCCTTGCATCATATCCCACACCCGTCGCTATGATGTCTTTTTAATAAAAAGTGCTAGAACAATATTAATTTTTTTAATATTTTATCCTTTTTTAATTGCTATAATTTCATTTAATTCTTACAGTTTACACTCAAATTTGAAGTGGGCACAGGGACCAAATAGTGCCATTTTATAAGGGTATGAGGGACACCAAAAGTTAAGAAATTTGACCAAACTTAGTTGGTAAATTGGGTAAGCCCCTGTTCTCCCAACTCCCAGCCCAGCATTCTTTCCATTATGCCAGCCCTTATCCTTATGACTTCTATTCTATTCTTTTAATTGAGGTATAATTGACATACTATATATGTTTCAAGTATACAATATGACAATTCCATATTTGTGTATATCAATAACTACCATCAGTCTGGTTAGTATTCTTCACCAAACATAGTTACAAAACATTTTTTTTCTTGTGATGAGAACTTTTAAGAATTAGAACAATATTAATTCTAAAGATTAGGTTTGGTTGCAAGTGATAGGAAAGCAAAACAAAACAAAAAATAGTGGTTTAAACAAGACAGAATTGGATAATTTCTTTGCTATCCTCAATACCTGGCTTTTCAAGATGACTACTCAAGTTCCAGTCATGGAACTTGATTTCCTAGACATCATACAGGACACTTTTGCTAAATTCCATTGGCCAGAATTTAATGACGTGACCCTAGTTAGTTTCAAGGGAGGCTAGAAAGTATAAGCTTTATTATATGTGGTCACAAGCTTTGATAAATTTGTAGGTTCTATTACTGAGGAAGAAAAGGAGAGAGGATATTGAGGTGATAGCTAGCAATGCCTACCACAGCTTTGCATTTTATTGGCAGAGGTCTGTTTTCTTTAGATTATCTTTTTATTTGTATCTACTTATTTCTGGAATGCTGTGAGATTTTTAGGTCTCTTATTTTGTACCTGTGAACTGCGTACCATAAATGTCACTAATGGTAAAATTATTTTTAAATTTTATCTGTGCCGTAATTAATCTTTAACGTGACATCTTGCTTGGGTTTTAATTAAGAAGGTCCTGCATAAACATTTTCTTTGACTTGCTTATCATACAAATCATGGTATTGAATACTCAGATATATTGATCAATAAAATAAAGTATATTATGCCACCAGTTAGACCAGTCCCTCCTTGTTACTCATTTGGACTCTTAATAATAATCAGCCTCAAACTCTTCCTCTTTTTTTTTAAATTATTTTTTTAATGTTTATTTATTTTTGAGAGAGAGAAAGAGACAGAGCACAAGCGGGGGAGGGGCGGAGAGAGAGGGAGACAGAATCCAAAGCAGGCTCCAGGCTCTGAGCTGACAGAGCCGGACACAGGGCTCAAACCCATGAACTGCAAGATCATGACCTGAGCTGAAGTCGGGCGCTTAACCGACTGAGCCACCCAGGCACCCCACAAACTCTTCCTCCTAAATCTATTGAAAATTTCACTGCTGAAATAATTTCCCTGGAGTATAGCTATGATAATGTCACTTCCCCATGTAAACACCTTAATAAATCCCCATTTCCTATAGAATAAATCCAAAGTTTTTAGCCTAGAATTTACCACTTCCCCCAATATTATACAAACCATAATCTTTAGGTTTGTCTTTCATTATATCCTTTGTAACATTCATCCTTAGTGGAAATACTCCCTATATCCCCATAAATGCCTGACACTTTTGCTCCTCTCTAACTTTGCTTCTGAAGTTTTGAATTAAGTACCTCCCCATACCTCCCCTGCCCCTTTTCTCCCCTACATCTCTTCTTCTTCTATATATTTTATCATTCTTCAAGGACGTATGAAATGCCACCTCTCCATGAAGCCCTGGCACTGATATATTTTTTTTAACTTTACTACAGGTCAAGTTTTAAGGAATTTATGCATCTCTTATCTCTTATTTTATTAAATAAATTTTATTTAATTTTACTCTTTTTTAGTTTATTTATTTTTTGAGAAAGAGATAGAGCAGGGGAGGGGCAGAGAGAGAGGGAGAGAAAGAATCACAAGCAGGCTTCACACTGTCAGCACAGAGCCCGATGTATGGCTTGAACTCAGAAACCATGAAATCATGGCCTGAGCTGAAATCAAGAGTCAGAGACTTAACTGAGTGAGCCACCCAGGTGCCCCCAAATTAATTTTATTTAATTTTAATTCACCCCATAAGACTTTGAAGATAAGGTATATACAATAAGTGTTTATTGAATGAATGAATAACATAATGTTTTGACTTCATGAGTCAGGGCTCCTTGGAAATAACCTCATGAGATGAAGCAAACTTGGGCTCTAATATTTTACATCTAGTTTAAATCTAGTACCAGTTAATAGTAAGTGAATGACATTACTCCTTGGGACCAAATGAACAATTCATAAGCTAACTCAGAATCAGTGTAACATTTTTTTTGAAAGAAAAACAATAGCAACAAAAACACATTACGAACCCCACATATTTTGTTCTCCTAAGTGGTGGTGTATCTTTATTAATCATACCATTCCTTCAGGATGATAGTTTAAACTTATAGGCAAATATTTTCTCAACAGTTTTTAAAACAGCAAAAAGTGGGTACCATAAATTTGGAGCAATTTGATTAACCTTAAATTTGGGCAGCACTCAGAACAGATAATTGAACTGGTAATGTATGAGTATTTATAATAGAATGTGGTGTCCATCAGAAGCCATAAAATACAAATTACAACAAATTAGATTTCCTACCTTCTTTTGACAGGTTTATCGTAATGGAAAATCAGGAAGCATTATGTACCAAGGATATCTTGTTTTCTTTTTTTAGTTATTGAATAGTGTTCTTTATGTAATATAGAAATTATACTCTAATAGCAGTAAGAGAAACAAACATTAACCCCATCTGGTCATCTAATGATCGTCTCTCTTTATTCTTCCAAAATCCCTCCAGTTCTTTAATTCATTTATTCACCAAACATTTGTTGAACATCTTCTTTGTATTTCATATAGAATATTTGAATTTTTAATAGTTCATTTGACTATCCAGATATCCATGTGGAGAAGAGGGTGAAATATAAATTTAGGGATAATATGATATGCCAGATCAATTCCCAATCTATCAAATCATACCTAAAGAATGTGGATTACTGATTTGGTATCAACCTAAAAGGATGCTAAAATTTCTATTTTCGGGCCTATTCGTAGTCAATATATTCATAATGGTCTTTACTATTGAAAGAAGTAATGCTTATCAAATGTGCAGATGTGCAGTTAAGACAGAATTGGTGGTGGTATCACAGATGATAAAAACTAGAATTTAATTCTGCTCCCATTTTCATGTCATAAGCCCCAGGATTTGTGTCTACATCATTGATAGTAATGATATTGATGGAAGTTAATGCTTTGAAAAGAGAGCTGTTATGTATCAGCCATGGTGCTAAATTTTACCAATTATATTTAATCCTCACCAAAAATTTTAGAATGAGACAGTCGTTTTATAGATGAGGAAACAAAGGTTCAAATTAGTTGGGTAACAAGGCCCCCAGCTCAGTGAGGATTAAAATCAGGATCCCAAGCTTGATCTTCTGACCATAGAGCCTGTCTTGCTTTTATTTCAGATTCTTTGTATTTACGTATAACTAGGAAGTTCTTTTTTTCAGTATTTGCCCCATCCTCAACTCATTCTGAAGGATTTCTGCTATGTCTACACTATATTTACAGACCTGTAAAATTAGAAACAAAGGATAGATTCACCACAGAACTTTCTGTGAGACACACAGATCACTTTAGTTACCTCTCCCTCCTTTCTCTTTCCAGGAATGCTTTTGTAATCTTATTCCTACTTTTTCCTACTCTCCTCAGTCCATCATGGGAGACAATAGGGTTAGGCTAGTTTTTGATTATTTACTTTTTTAAAAATACTAAATTTGTTAAAGCAGTTTTGGATTCACAGCAAAATTGAGTAGGCGGTACAGATATTTCCCATATGTCTTCTGTCCCCACAAATGCATAGCTTCTCTCGTAATCAACATCCTGCACCAGAATGCATGTACATTTGTAACAGTTGATGAACCTACACTAACATATCATAATCACCCAAAGTCCATAGTTTACAATGGACTTCAGTCTTTGTGTCATATAATCGGTGGGTTTGTACAAAGGTATAAATGACATGTATCCATCCATCATTATGGTACCATATAGAATGTACGTTTACCTCCTGAAAAATCCTGTCTGTTCACCTCCCAACCCTAAATTCTTTGCAACAACTGATCTTTTTACTGTTTCCATATTTCACCTTTTCCAGAATGTCAGATAGTTGGAATCATACAGTATGTAGCCTTTTCAGATTGGCTTCTTTTACCTAGTAATATGCATTTAAAGTTCCTCTGTATCTTTTTGGCTTGATGGCTCATTTTTTTGTGTGCTGAAATGATATTCATTGTCTGGATGTACTGCAGTTTATCCATTCATCTACTGAAGGACATCTTGGTTGCTTCCAACTTTTGGTAATTGTAAATAAATCTGCTATAAACTTTGTGGGCAGGTTATTGTGTATACATGTTTTCAGTTCATTTGGGTACATACCAAGGAACATGATTTCTGGATTGTATGGTAAGGACATGCTTAGTTTTGTAAGAAAGCACCAAACAGTCTTCCAAAGTGGCTGTCCCATTTTGCATTTCCACCAGCAATGAATGAGACTTAATGTTGTTTCACATCCTCACCAGCATTTCATATTGTCAGTATTCAGGAATACGTGAGTAGTGGGACTATTTACTCTTTCAAAGATTGATGACCTTATTGCCAATGCCTGGTACCTAATTCCTTGGCTATTATAAATTCTAAAATGGCTTGGTAGCCACAATCAGTGTCTCTTCATCAACCCCCTGCAGTTTTCACAACCAAGTTTAGACTAGCGGTTTTCTTTATCACTTTCTCTAAAGTCTGAAAAAATGATACTGTCTAGAAGATAAGGTAAATATTTGTGGATGCACTGATTTTTAGCAGAATATAGCTTTAGAAAATGTCTGGACAATTTAGATTTCCCATTATGTGTATCTTTTGTTTCTGGGAAAGCCTTGTGATTTGCCTTTGGCAGCACTGCCACACCTTTTACCTGACTGAACAGCCCACAACTATAGAACCATGACATTTTCATTAATTTTATCCTCATCAAACTGTGGTCCCTACACATCCAAAGTTTGTTTAGAAGACATCCAAAGTTTGTTCCAACATCAAGATTCTATCATTTTTGTTTTGTGCAATTAATTGCACAAAACCAATTAATTGTAGATACTCTATATGTCGAGTAGGATGTCCTGAATGCATAATGTTGACATTTATCTATTTGTAATTTTTTCTCAAATAAGAATAGTGATTTTTAATTGTATAATTATGGTGGAACAGAGAAGAGGTAATTGCATCTTAGCTTGTTAAATATTTTAAACAGAGCATGAATATCTATTAATAGCAGCTACTCATGTAAATATTTAATTGAATTTTCCTAAATGAATTCCTCAGAGAATCACAAAGCAGCTGCTACTACATTAATTGAGATAAGAGTCAGATGCATAATGCCAGAAAGGAACTCAAGATTTAACCCCAACCTTCCTTGACTAAACACAAAGTCTTAGTTCTTTTTTTTTTTTTTTTTTTTTTTTAAATTTTTTTTTTTTCAACGTTTATTTATTTTTGGGACAGAGAGAGACAGAGCATGAATGGGGGAGGGGTAGAGAGAGAGGGAGACATAGAATCGGAAACAGGCTCCAGGCTCTGAGCCATCAGCCCAGAGCCTGACGCGGGGCTCGAACTCACGGACCGCGAGATCGTGACCTGGCTGAAGCCGGACGCTTAACCGACTGCGCCACCCAGGCGCCCCCAAAGTCTTAGTTCTGTATCCTTTCTCTAGTTCTTAGAGCTAGAAAGTTCAGGTTAGGTGTTACTATTGATCAGATCCTTTTTCTATGCAATTCAGATAGCTCTAATTCAATCAATACAAGGAACAAAATCTCTGGAAAACTCAGAATTATTTTTGATATTTGAAAAATGATGGCTTGGCATCACGTGAGTCCATAGACATACACAGAACTAGTTTCCAAAGCAACTGTAACAAAGTTGCCCTTATAAATTCAACTATGTGAATTATTTATTTCTCAGAGATTTTTCAGTAAGGATAATAAAAACAAGTACACAGTAGCTATCCCATATTTAAAGCAGCTGCCATTTAGGAGGAAAATCTTGTTGTATTTAGAAAATATGATATTTTGAACTGCTACAATTGTGCATTATTTGTCCCATTTACCTTCTCCTAATGGTATGGAAAAAAATGTATAAGAGGAGAAATGAATGTTGAGCTTTTTATGTCATACGTAGGTTAAATAGGCACATTTTTCTCAACAGCAATGAAAAGCTAATGGATAATATCTAAGTGCCATTCTACCAGCAAGACCCTAGCTATTTGAGTAGAGAGGTATCCCTCCCTCTATGAAATGAGGTCATTTTTCTATTCTTTCTGCTGATGAGTGAGCAGTGGTTCAGTAGGTAATAGATAGGAGAGAGAGAGAGGTGATTCCACCAGCTGGAGTCAAAAAGACCCAAATTTCATATGCATTTAAGCAATCTTTGATAGCCATCCACTATCACTGAGGGATGAGATTTTTCTGTCATCCTTCCGTAAGGAAGTTTTCTTCATACCTGCACTTTAAACCTGTTTTCTCCATATGCAAAGGTGAATGGTAGTGTTGAGTATTTAGCATGTCCTATATTAGCACCCCTGAGGCATAGCTTCAGAATGTTACTCTTACAGGTTTACAGCATGGAGGGTATTTAGCTCAGTTTTCTGACATGGACATACAGCATGATGCCATGTTTTCCTAGGTTGCTAGGGCTCTCCCTCAGCTTGTATTTTATGGCTTCTGTTGGACACCACATTCTATTCTAAGTACTCACAAGTTATCAGCTCAATTATCTGTTCTGAATGCTGCCCAAATTTCATATTAATCAAATTGGTCCAAACTTACAATATCCACTTTTTTCTTTTTTGACTGCTGAGGCAAGAAAAGCATTCATGGATACATAGCATAGCTGCTCATTAACATCTCCTATATATTGTCCTTAAGAATGTAGTTGAATTAAGCAAAACCAAAACTATCTGTTTTGGACCCATTTATTGGAAACATGGGCAAATTATTAGAAGTGATTCCAGTATTTTGTAACTGTTCTTTTAAAATTACATTAAAGATGTGAAACACTTGGCTTTATTCATTTATGGAGGTTTGAACTACTTTTTTTTCCCCCTCAGGTGACGCTCAGTTTATAATTAATTTTCTAAACTGTATTTATTGGCATTTAGCAATTACCTAATCAGTTCATGACCACTGGGGTATCAGTTTCCCTAATCTGATGAGAAATAATTGCTCTTAAAATAGAGTCCACTGATAGCCACATTCCACTGAAATTATATGATTTTGACAATTAAAAAGCAGTAAATGGGCTGCCATTTTACTACTGGACTATCAGTGCAAAAATTAAGAACTCCCTGACTTTCAATAGCTCATAGGTTCTTGTCTCCTCAAGTTTGGGGACTGAGTAGGTGCCAAAGGCACGCTTCACCCGCTAAATATTTTTGAGTTGGGAGAGAATAGGGAGTCACGTAATGGCAAATAATAACCATAGTTGTTATGAATATGGCAATATGAGGTACCCAGATGTAAATAAGGCCTTGTTTATTTGTTTTTATTTTCACTTTTATTTTTTAAAATTTTATTGAATAATAATTGCATACAATATTGTATTTCAGATGTACAACACAGTTATTCAATATTTATATATGTTACAAAATGGTCACCACAGTAAGTCTAGGAAAGTTCTGTTTATTCACTTGAGCTACAGATTTCCTCATTTTTATGTCCACACCCACGTGGGTGTATTTATAGTTAACTCATTCATACATTTGAAGAGTCTTGATGTATATCAGAATTGCGGTAGACACAGGCAGTGGTGAGACCCAGTTGCCCTAAGATTTGCAATGAAGTAAAAATGTTAAGCTCCACAAATGTGTAGGAAGTGGAAAAAAGAGGTAAGCAGAAAGGTTTAACTTAGGAAGAAACATTTGAGCTGGTGAAGAAGAAAGAGAGGAGAGTATTCCAGCCCAGTGGTAAAACCAAGTGATATACACAGATGATGTGGTTGGGAGCACACCGTATGTATGAATGGTTGGTAAGTTTGGGGACACAAGGAGAGAGAGAGGGGAAGAAGATGAAGTTGGAGGGGTAGTCTGTAGAAGAGGACTCAGCGAGCTAGGAATGGTGTTTGGATTTCTCATTTGGGCCCTAGGGAGAACCTGAATTTTTTAACACTGAGGATTAACATGATTAAATTTATTCCTTTGAACAAAAGTAGACTGCAAAGAAGAGAAAATGGATGAAAAGGGACCAATAATCAGGCTACTTATTTTTGTTTCTTATTTGATGCAATGTACAGACTCAGTGAATGTTTAAGGAAAGAATAAATTTCCACTCGTAAATTTAAACTGTCGATGTGGAACTGAGAAGTGAGATGAAGGTATATACAGGTGGCCTGGAGTATCATTTGGGTGAGGTGCCCAGAAAAAGGAAGAAAACATAGGGTAGGGCTCCAGAAAACACCAATATTTAGGGGTAGGTAAAAGACAAGAAACGAGCAAATGTCTAGTGGAATGGGAAAAAGCATGGAGAGTGTAGTGTCCATGATCCTGGTGGAAGCAAATTTGAAGAAGGATAGAAAAAATGAGCAAAATAAAATGGTGTGCAAGATGAATGTTGGTTTTCCTTTGAAGGCCATTGCTGGCCATCATGACAGCAGCTTCAGAGTGACAGCAAGGAGGAACCAACCTATGGTGAAGAGGATAGGAATACATGGTGAGGGTAATCATGGAGGAAGGAAAAGGATGGGATTGTAGCTGAAGTGGAAGATAGTGCTAAGCTTTTTTTTTAGTACAGGTGGAGCTGAACTTGTTTATAAACTACAGACAGTAAAGAATTGAAGAAGAAAGGGAGAGGCAGGGAGGATACTGATAGATGAAATTCTGAAGAAGTCCCCAAGCAGTAGGATACCACTGTATTGGCTGAAAGATGTTTTTATGAGAAGAACCTTAGAGCTTAAAAAATATTTAAAATGGAAGAGGCGTAGGGTTTGAGCTGGTAATTTATTCATACATCTGCCACAAAGAAATTAATCTAATTGAATCCCTAATCCTGTTAGGAAGGGGTAAAACCCTCCGTTTGAAAGAATAACTTTTCTTATTAACTATTCACAGAGTCATAGATTTTTTTTTTTTTTTTTTTTTTATCTGAAAGGGAATTAGAAGATCCCCTAAAATTCCTATCGGGTCAGTAAAGTTGATGAAAATGGAGGAAAATCATGACTTTGCGGCCTCTTTTTCTGGATCCTGCTTCTAGTGGTTGGAGCGGTTAATGGAGGGAGAGAAGTTCTCCTTTCTGCTTTCTGCTGACGCTCCCCTCGCTGCAGGGAGGTCCAGATGGTAGGTGGGAGGGAATGGGCACTAAGATCAGTCTGGATTCTGCTGGTGCGTGCACTGAGGATTTATGTTCACTGTTTTGGATTGGTGGTTGATCTGAGATAAGAGTGAAGCAAGAATCCTTTAGACCTCATAGCAGATAATCAAAAGCATTTTAAAAGTTTAACTGGAATAAAAAAATATGAAGTTATAAAACCTATAATATAGAAGCTTTCATCTATAATATAGATGCCAATACAAAGTGATGACACCCTAGCAACACTGCTTGCACAATGGAAGCTGTATTTAATGGGAATGTCATAAATGCTCAATATTTCTAAAATACATATTAGAGAGTAATAAAAAATTAATTTCAATGTTACTTTATTAAAAAATGGATTTGCATTAAAAATGTGTAGTTTTTCTGTGGTTGAGTCTACTTTCTTGGTTGGTCTTTTTTTTTTTTTTTTTTTCTTCGTTTTGTTTCTTAAATTTCACTTCTGTGGGGAGATGGGTAAAATAGGTGATGGAGATTAAGGAGGGCAGTTGTTGTGATGAGCCCTGGATGATGTCTGGAATTGCTGAATTGCTTTGTATACCTGAAACTAATTTAACACTATATGTTAACTATACTGGAGTTAAAATAAAAATTTTAAAAAAGTAGAACAAAAAAATGTACTTTTTATAATATAACTTTCAACTCTGAAAAATAATTGGTGTTTGAAATATTTCATGAACTACTTTTTAATTTGAGAAGGAAATAATTTTATTTTCTTTATTATAAAAATAATGCATACTCTAAAATATTAAAATATATGAACACAAAAAGAAGAAAGTTTTAAAAAATCATATAAAATACCACCACCTAGGGATAAATATTGTTCATATTTAGGAAAATATCTCCTCAGATATAGCCCTATAAAAGCACCAATACACATACTCTTGTCAATTTTACTAAATAATTCTTTACTTTTTGATTGATGTCATAAAACATTTCAGAATTTAATTTCCAGGGCTTGGAGACTCTGGCTTCTAAACATCTTTTGTGTTTTGGCCTTTACTGCAACAAGGATAAACATACATTTGGCCTGTAAAGATTTTTTTTTAAATTTTTTTCAACATTTTATTTATTTTTGAGAGACAGAGCATGAGTGGGGAGGGGCAGAGAGAAAAGGAGACACAGAACCCAAAGCAGGCTCCTGGCTTTGAGTTGTCAGCACAGAGTCCAATGCGGGGCTCAAACTCAGAAACCCTGAGATCATGACCTGAGCCGAAGTCGGACACTTAACCAACTGAGCCACCCAGGCACCCCAAGATATTTTGTTTGTTCACTTTAGTAGGCAGTTTTCAATTAGGAGACCAGTTCAGAAGTTCTTTTGTGTCTATAAGTGATTTTTCACTGTTCTTTTCATACAAATCTTTATGATGCCTTTCTTTTCCTACTAGCTGTGGTTTTCCTCCATAAAATGAGGCAAAAGCACAGTACTTGATGATGGTATTTTTTTTTTCCATGCGTGGACTTACAAATTACTAAGAGAATATTTTATTCCATTAGGCTGAGAAGTCTTAGTAACAACTTGAAGACATGCTGTGAGGAGACTTAACTCAGAATGAAACTTAACAGAAGACCTTGGGGGAGGGGAAGGGGAAAAAAAAAGTTACAGAGAGGGAAGGAGGCAAACCTTGAGAGACTCTTAAAAACTGAGAATAGGGGCGCCTGGGTGGCGCAGTCGGTTAAGCGTCCGACTTCAGCCAGGTCACGATCTCGCACTCCGTGAGTTCGAGCCCCGCGTCAGGCTCTGGGCTGATGGCTCAGAGCCTGGAGCCTGTTTCCGATTCTGTGTCTCCCTCTCTCTCTGCCCCTCCCCCGTTCATGCTCTGTCTCTCTCTGTCCCAAAAATAAATAAACGTTTGGAAAAAAAAAAATTAAAAAAAAAAAAACTGAGAATAAACTGAAGGTTGATGGGGGAGTGGGAGGGGGAAGTGGGTGATGGGCTTTGAGGAGGGCACCTGTTGGGATGAGCACTGGGTGTTGTATGGAAACCAATTTGACAATAAATTTCATATTAAAAAAAAAAAAGAATGAATCTTTTTTTCATGTCAAGAAAGGGAATCTTTTTTCTTTTTTTTTTCATAAGAAGAGAATGTAGGAGAAAAGGTCATGACCATGTCAACTACAATTTATTCTCCGACAAAAGGAGGAATCCAAAGAAGGCATATGACAAAGGTGGGACAGTGCTCATAAATTCCTAGAGAGAGCTCAAAGCATCCTGTTTGCTGCAGTGTTTCAAAGAGAGCTAACCTGTTTTGGTGGGAGAGTTTAAAGGGGGAAAGGAAAATAACAGAGAGCACAGGGAGAAATAAATAGAGTCAGAAAGAGAAAATCGAAGCAGGTGGTGGATGTGGGTGAGCCAGTACCTCCAATGCCCACGAACCCTGTTCCTTTCTCCACCCAGACCGGCCAAGCACCGAGCTCTGGTTTCTGCCCTTGCAGACAGTTGCTCCTTCACCTGGGCCCGCATGATTTATTCCATTTGTTCTTGTGCTTATGCTGTTTGGATTTGCTGACCAGTCTTGGATTCCTATGTTTCTTTTGGCCTTTCTTCTGCCTACCTAGGAAAGCAAGATTAAAGCTCTTACCAGTGAGTATCTGGATAAAAGACACCTGAAGGAGAGGAGACATCCTGAATGGCCAGGGGAGCATCATGTGTCCATCTCTTTTCCTTTCAGAACAAGTCTCCCGACATCTACCTCAAGCCAAATGAGCCCCAGGCAGTGACTCTGACCCCTCCTAGAAAACAAGGTAGCAATCTTGGTTGCAAACCTAGAATATAACTTCTGTCACTAGTTTTAGCATTTGGTATCACATGTTCTGTCAATATTTACCCATCTGTATTTTTCTTACTGCTGTTTAAAAGAGACTGTTGAAAGGTTTTTTTGAGTAGTCAGTCCTTCTTTATACTATAGTTTCAGTTAAATGGCACCTTTGAAGTGGTTTTTCTATGTGGATTCCAACAAAATTAAGACAACAAATAAAGTACTTCCTTTTCATTTTTTGATAGATGGGGGAAAAAAAGATATTTTTGCTTTTCCATAGAAAGTAAAATAGAAATTTAACCCCTTAAGCCTTTTGCAGAATAACTAAATTATGTTCTAAGCTTTACCACAGGTTTCATTGTCTCTAAGGATACATAGAATATAATCTTTATTCTGGGGTTGATTATTTCTTAATTTAAGGAATGATTAAACCTGCTTTATAGTCTACAACCTTTGCCATTCTCCTCCTTTTCTATAATCCCCCCCACAATAATTTTGTTTCTAAATGTTACAAGGTAGTATTTTGCTTAAAAAGTGACTGAAAGTACATAAGACAGTATTAGCTATTGTTTATTCTAGTCACAGGGGACGTTGTTATGTTATTCTTTATGCTTTTCTAAAAATTTCAAGTATTTCAAAAGAATTTTTACAGAAATCCTTTTTATTTTGATGTAATTTCCAATTTACCAAAATAATGCAAGAATAGTACAAAGAATTCCTACATACCCTTTGTTCATATTCTCAAAAATTAACATTTTATCACACTCCCTTTACAATTCGGTCTTTCTACGTGTACATGCTGTTTGTTTTTTTCCTGAACCATTTGAGAGTAACTTGCACATATGATATCCTTTTACCCTTAAATACTTCAAGGACATTTCTTACCTAACAATACAATTTTCAATATCAGGAAATTGATATATTAGCATTGTATTGATACAACACTAGTTGCTAATCAATAGACTGTATTCAAGTTTTCTCCATCTGTCTCAATAATGTCCTTTGTAGGGAAAGGACTCAAGTATGATACCTGAATGCGTTTAGTGGTCAGGTCTCCTCACAGTCTGCTTTAATCTGGAAGCCTTTTTGTCTGTCCTTACCTGTCATGACCTGGACATTTTTCATAAGTATAGCTCAGCTGTTTTTGTTCAATGATCTTAAACTTAGGTTCTCAAATTTTTTGTTTTAAGATTTTAGGGGAAACATCCTTCCTGTTTCTCAGACTAACTTAAAACTGCATCTAATATTGCATTCATTTCCCCTCCACAGACCTAATTCTCCTCTATATCCTATATCTGTAAAAAGGGGTCATCATTTTACCAGCTTTTTAATCCAGAAACCTAAGCATTGCCCTCCTCCTTCTCATTCAGCTTCCCTGACAGAAGTGCTATAAAGAGATTTTTGTAGTTCTGCTCTCTTCTCCCCTCACCACTACCCCTGAGTTCCAGCCCTCCTGTCTTCTCACTTCCAGTAGCCTCCAGCTGGTCTCTACTGTGTCCACCTTTCCACATCTTCCCCTCCCCATGATTAGTCCTTCCTCCCTAACACTCCCAAAGCAATTCTTTACATCTAAACCAGGAATCAGTGGTTGAGCATCCAACTCTTGATTTCGGCTCAGGTCATGATCTCACAGTTGGTAAGTTAGACTGCTGAGTCAGGCTCTGCACTGACAGCAGGGAGCCTGTTTGAGATTCTCTCTCTCTCTCTCTCTCTCTCTCTCTCTCTCTCTCGCCCCTTCCCTGCTCGCTCTCTCTCTCTCTCTCACTCTTCGCTTTCTCCAAATAAATAAATAAAATTTTAAAGAAACATAAATTTTTCAGTGTTTCCCTATTAGTAAAGATACTTAAAGGATTACACAGAGTTTGTGGGAGAAATTACAAATGCCTTTTTAGTGCACCAGAGCCTGCCTCTCTGTCTTTAATGCCCAGCTCTCCCTCTGTACCTCCCAAGCTGCAGTCATATTGAACTACTTGGAAACTCCCAAACAACTGTGCTGGTTTATGCCTTAGAGCCTTCACATATATCACTCCCTTAGCCTTAAATATGTTCCTCCCTCCCCAACTACACATTCTTTTTTTTAAATTTTTTTTTTAATGTTTATTTATTTTCTGAGAGAGAGAGAGAGAGAGAGAGAAAGACAGAGAGTGAAAGCTGGGGAGGGGCAGAGAGCGAGGGAGACAGAATCTGAAGCAGGCTCCAGACTCTGAGCTGTCAGCACAGAGCCCAATGCGGGGTTCAGACTCATGAACCGTGAGATCATGACCTGAGCCAAAGTCGGACGCTTAACCAACTGAGCCACGCGGGCACCCCCCTTTTTTTAAATTTTTTTTCCCACGCATTCTTTTTTACTCAACGGATTGCTATTCTTCCATTAAGACTCAGCTCAAGTAGCACCTCTTCTGACAAGACTTTCCTACCCTCATCCCCCACCTCCAACAATGAGATTTTGTTCTTTTTACTATGAACTCTGAAAAGGAAAAACCTTTGCACCAATCCTAACAGCCAGAGAACACTTTCTGGTAAACTAAGCCATTCCTGAACCAAACTAACAGTCCAGAAGACAGAACTCAATGCGCCACCCTAAAGAGCAAAAAGGGCTCTTTTAGTTTATTCTCCCTGTTCGGTCCTGCCATAGTTAGCTTCGTCTCTGACTACTCCAAGGTGTTTACTTGTGTGACTGATTGAGTGAGGTTTCTTATGATGTTGTTACTACACTTACAAACAGAGGCTTTTCCTTCTGGGAATGGATTCCTGGCTGTCTGTTAAAAATTACATCAATGCTAATATATATGTAAATCACAGAAGTTGGCATTGTAAGAATAGTGAGTGGTAGCAGTGTTACTGCAGCAAAGGTTAATTCGACAGGAAAAAAGTTCCATGTGGTTATTATTGTCAGTATGTTCTGTAAAGTATGATAGTTGGTACATCTGGTTTATGGGCCTCTGACTAGGCTTTCTCTGCTCCAGGTCATTTTGTGCCTAACAGAATGCATGGAACTCAACCAATATTTGTGAAATAAATAGTAGCTTTGTCAACCCTAGATATAATCAGGCCTATAAATACATGGAGAAACTATTATTCAAGTTATCTGCTTCGAAGAAAAGTCTTAGCATTTAGCACTGTAGGTGTTAAAACTAATTTTGATTTGCTTCCACCCAGGTCTCTGAGACTGTGGTCAGAGCCTTGCCCTGAATCATGCTATAGCTCATATTTTCTATAAACTAACTCCAGCCTGTGTTTAGTTTTTAATTTCCACTCCTGTAAACTAGAGTTTTTTCAAATCTGCCTTCACATGAAAATCATCTGAAATGCTTTGAAAAATAATGAAGGCTGGGACCCACCTCCAGAAGTTCATATTTAACTCTCCCAACACTGGAATGTTTGAAATTGGGCATTTGAATGTAAAGTGCCAGGTGAAAATCCTTGCTGGAAAAGAATGTATTTTATTTCTGTCTAGTGTCTGAACAAATGTTCTTTTCAATTTCACTTTTGTATATGTTTTATTTATTGTTTTCAGAATTTGCATGGGGCTACCATGCTAGTTATGAGTTGCATAATCATCTTTATATGACTATAAATGTTACTATATTTCACCTGTCGTTTCTTCAGAGAATAGCAGCGTAAAGCCACTGGAAGGATTTAGTCATTTGAATTCCCACATAGGATTCCTGGGAAATCATCAATATAACTGATGACACTGAAGTTATCAATGCATAAATAAAGACTCGTCCTAAACTGCTACATTGTTTTGAGTGATGAAATTAAAGCTACTAATGGCATTTTCTGTTAGTTCCAGGAAAAGTGAAACAGCTAGGAACTCTAGTAGCTGAGTGGATAGAAAGTCTTTAACTGATGAATGATTGTTGAGTCGTCTGCTTCTTTAAGTGGCAACATGTCCAGTCTTTCATGAAAAAATATGGCTTTCATTGATACAACAATAAATTAAAACCATTATGCATTATTCTCAGCCATCATCTTGCATAGCAATTGCAAGCAAAGATAATTAAAGAACTGGCTGTTGCACTAGTGTAAAGTTTAAGTGTCAATTTAAAACTTGAAATAAAAAAAAATACTCTTTTCATTAAATGTTGTTTTTCCACATTATGGTTGCTATTTGGCTTCTAAAATGATAGTCTAGGGGCACCTGGGTGGCTCATTTGGTTAAGCATCTGACTCCTTGATTTTGGCTTAGGTCATGATCTCACTGTCCTGGGATCGAGCCCCAGGATGGTGGTCCATGCTGAGCATGGAGCCTGCTTAGGATTCTCTCTCCCTCTCCCTCTGCCCCTGCCCCTTTCCTGCTTGCATGTTTTTTCTCTCTCTGCCTCTCTCTCTCTCTCAAAATAAAATAAAATAAAATAAAGGTCTAAATTCAGTCCATTTTGGTTGGGCATATAAAAAAAAGAAAGGCTAAACAAATTGAATTATGGTTATCTAGATTTAAAAAAAATCTATTATAATTAAGATACAGTGTTATATTAGTTTCGAGTGTACAATATATTTATTCAACTTTTCTAAACATTACTTTGTGCTCATCACAGTAAGTGTACACCCCCATCACCTGTTACACCCATTCCCCCCACCCACTTCCCCTATAGCAACCACCAATTTGTTCTCTGAGAGTCTGTCTCTTTTTACCTTTGTTTGTTTTGTTTCTTAAATTCCACATATGAGTGAAATGATGGTGTTTGTCTTTCTCTGACTGACATTTCACTTACCATTATACCTTCTAGGTGTTGTTGCAAATGGCAAGATGATTTTTAAAAGTTCTAGAAATTCAGCCCCACTGATTATAAAATCTCACGATGTTAAGCCCCTCTGGTTTTCAAAGCCAAATGTTGTGGGTATTTGTCTTCCCAATACAGGTCCCCTGTGCCTGGGGTGCCTATGTATCTACTCTTCTCCCTTCTCTGTGCTTGTGGTGGCCCTCCCTCTCCTGAACAATCTTGAGGTCAGCTTGATTCCAACCACTTGTCCATTCTTCCTGTGGTTTTTGATGTGGCCTCTTCTCTATGTTGAGCTGTGGAAAGTCTGTTCTGCCAGTTTCCAGGTCGTTCTCTGGGTTATTTACATTGATGTGGGTATTATCTAGGTGTATCTGTAGGATGAGGTGAGTTTGGGAACCTCCTCCTCCTCCACCATCTTCCCCCCAGCAATCTAGATTTTTAAAACTTGACACCAGATTAATATATTAAAAAGTCAAATTAGGGTTATGAAGACGTTTTTAAAGTGACTCAAGCCCTGTACTTTGCAGGGAGAAGAGTGGGCGAGAGTGCTCAGAATAATGTATAATGGACCAAATTCCAGTCCCTTGTTCTAAAACATTAATTTAAAAAAAAACCATTTTGGATATCAACTAACTCTTACAGAATATTATCAACATTTAAGTGTAAATGAGTTAGAAACATGTGCACTCTGTTTTCCTTAAAATGCAATTTTTAAAAGGCTGGTAAAAGTACAGAAGAGAACAAAGGAGCAGCCGGTCTCCAAGTGCCACCTGTACCCACACAAGAGCTGGCCCTGATTCTGCTTCTCAGATGGGCCCAAGCTTCTTGGCTAATGTTCTAGTGGAAGGACTGTTCCTATATATTCATCTCCAGCAAAAAGGTAAAGTACTAATCAGCTTGATCAGTGCTTGTAATACATACACTATAGTGGTCCTCACTTAGCCATGGTTTTGGTTTTGTTTTCTGAGGTTTCAGTTACCCAAAGTCAGCCTCAGTCTTCTGAGATTAGTAGCAGTAGCCTAACACTATGGCACAGTGCCTGTCATTTACCTCATTTCCTCTTATCACATGGGCATTTTGTCACATCCCATCATGACAAGAAGAGTGAGTGCAGCAAAGCAATATATTCTGAGAGAGGGGACCACATTCATATAACTTTTATTACAGTTTATTTTAATTGTTCTATTTTACTATTGGTTGTTGTTCATCCCTTGCTGTGTCTAATTTATAAATTAAACTTTATCATAACCGTGGATGTATGGGAAGAAACATAGTATATATAGGTTCAGTACTATCTTTGCCTTCAGGCATCCACTGGAGGCCTTAGAAGTGGCCCCATAGATTGGGGGGGGGGGTACTATATTTACAGAAAACAACATGAATGTCTTAAATGTGTCCTGTCTCACATTGGAACATAATGACCACAAACACAGTAAAAGAGCTGCCTCAGAAGTTATATGACCCATTTGACAATATGCTTGCTTGTCACCTAGTTACCTTGTGGGAACTTCCTTGCCAATAATCTTTCCTCCTTGGCTCTGACCTCATGGTTGAGAGGTATCAGACAATTCAGTACTAGGACTTCAATTTTTTTGATCAATATTCATTTCTGAGAAGACTTGCTATTTCTGTGGCTCTGCTTGCTCATTCGCTTTTTTTAAGTAATCGAATATCCCCTTTGCAATAATCTATAAAATGCATAATGCCTCCTGGGCATATGTGATTTTTCTTTTAAGAGTAGCATAGTCGCACTTAGGTGTCTCTGAGCTGCTTCTGTTGTCTGGCTGAGCAAGAGATTGTCATGACTCCTACTGAGAGTTTCTGCTGGTGAGTGCCACACTTTTTCTTCTTCCATAATCAGAGAGCATCTGATTGTTTAAAACCAGAGGTAATACAAGTTAATGGGTCTGGAGAGCGCCATGGGATGTCTTGGAGGGCTCCTCTGAAGTGTTGGGTTTGCATAAGGATTAAATATTGAGACATGGCTTGAATACTGATTTAGGAGATTTGGAAGAGAAATTGGAAAGAAAAAAAAAAAGTCAGTTTCCATCAGCCAGTATGTTCATTCATCCTGTATCAGGCATGAGAGAAGAGTGAAGGCTGTCAGCTCCATTAAATGGTCTCATTTGTTTGAGGGAAGTGGGTATAGTTGTGACAACTCAAATGAAGGTGATTTTGTTGAAATTGTTACACAGTTGTAGGCAAAGCAGACTTGCTGCCATTCAAAGCAAAGGACACTGGGCAAACCACTGCAGTGGAGGTGGGTTCAAATGCTCACAAAAGAGGAGATACTCCATTTTCTACCTCTAGCATCTATAAAATGGGACAGGTTGCATTTTGATCAAGAGTTTGAAAAATCTGCTTATTTCAAAATAGGGTGTTATTTTGGGCATCTGAGGAGAAAGGTTTAAACCTAAGATTTTGTAGCAAATTTTACATGTGTTGGCCAAGTAGAAAAGGACTCGTGCTAGGTATATCCTTAGCCATTCACATTCGTCACCATAAAATATAGCCTCACTAGCACAGATGGAAAGAATGGCTCAGCTTTTCACAAAACTTTTAGGAGATACTGTGTGTGTGTGTGTGTGTGTGTGTGTGTGTGTGTGTATTTAATGTTTATTTATTTTTGAGAGAGAAAGAGAGAGAGAGATGTGGGATGATGGGGGAAAGTGCATGAGCATGGGTGGGAGGGGTGAAGGCGGGGGGGGGGGGGGTGGTGTGGAATGGGGAGCGGGGGGGAGGAGCAGAGAGAGAGGAAGACAAGAGAATACCAAGCAGGCTTCACAGTGTCAGCGCAGAGCCCAATGTGGGGCTCAGACTCAGGAACCTGAAATCATGACCTGGGCCCAAATCAAGAGTTCAATGCTCAACCAACTGAGCCACCCAGGTGCCCGGATACTGTGTGCTTTGTATGGAGTATTTTAGGATCTTAATCTGTTCAGATGAGAAGCAATGGATACTATTGTATCATAAACACTTAAAAAAAAATAGATGATCACCACCTAAAGGATTGTCAGTTTTTTTACCACTCTGATTTAAAAAAAGGAAGAAATAGAACTGTTTCATAACAAAGGGTGCAGTATTTATCTTAGCCATTTTAAATATTGACGACAATATGTTTTTCAAATACTCTAACCACCTCCAGATGAAGCACCCTGCAACATTGTGAATTTAGGGATGATATAAATTTGGTCACAGTGTGATCAGTGATTGGCCAGCCTCGAATTTCATTTACCTAGCAAATTGTTACCCCCACAATGCATCTGGAGTTTGATCTAGTGTATGATGGATTTTTACTTTGTGGTGAAAACCGTTTCAAAACCAATCAGTAACTCTTAGGACCCTACATATTCCTCATGTTCCTTCAAGTATACTTGGAAAGGAAGAAAGTATTATAGGCAGTGTCAGATTTAGAGACATTATGATTCAGAAGGAAGAATGGTAATGAGAGTTCTGAGACTGAACTCAACTTTCTCTGATGACCTTGCTTCCTTTCATAGATGGGCAGAAGGGATGAAAAGGACTAGCAATATTGGGGGTGGGTATGAAAACCTTAATTTTTCTAATTAAAGATAAATTTATTCTTGAAAATTTGTCTCTTCCACATTAACTCATCTTGTTGGAGATGATGGTCAGTTTTACATAATTCCCTCCCCTTCCTCCTTTGCTTCTAACCAGATGGTGTGTAGGTACCAGAATACTTGTGAAACCTTGTGACCTCAGAGGGATAGTTGTCTGATCCACATGCTGACCTGCGATGGTCCCTGATGGCTCTGGGTGCTTCATTCCCTGTGGTCATTATGATATTCTAAAGCAATGGGTTCCATCTGTATTTGGGTCAAGTCAACAGCTGTTACTATTGATGTTTGTGGTCCCTGTCATAGCCTCTGGAAGTGACATCTACATGCCTCATCCCCACCTGGAGAACCCACAAGTCCATGTACTCTCTCAACAGTTTTAGCCCCTGGTGGGTGTGGTGATGGGGGTGGAGGGGAGGGTTCTGGACCTTTCCTTGGCTTGCATAAATCCTAGAGAACCAGGAGCAAATGCTCCCTTGAGATTCCCTACTGACATAAACACAGATAATTGCTGTCTCACCCCATGTCAATCAATGCAGATCACTTTGGTGCCAGTTGGGAAGAGAAGTGTAAGTCCTCTTTGCTCTCAGATCTCTCCACCTTTCCTTTCCTCCAACCTCCACCCCAGCTCCCAGTCAGGATTTCCACCTTGGAAGAGGGGAAGTGCCGAAACACTATCAGAGGCACCACACTCACCTCATTTGTGTCTCCTTTCCTCATTCTCTGGTGCAACTAGACATTGTCTCTAAAAAGATCATAATGTACATCCTTTCTCCCCTATAGCTTATAGTAAATCTCTATGCTTTATGATTCTAGACCTTTAAGAGGAAGCTTTAGGAATTTAGAAAATCCTTTTCTTTCTCCAGTGCAAGGCTATTGTTACAGGAAGCCTATGCTTCCATGATTTTTGTACCTAACTTTTAACAGTTTATTTTGAGACCCAAGGATGAATACTTTCTTCTTTGCTCTTGGCTGGTTCTGCTTATGCTCTGAAGTAATCGTGGCTTCATTCTTGTTGGGTAAAGTGTTAGACAATAACAGTTATCAGAAGTAAAGATTATGTGAGATAATATTTCAAAATATCCTATTATGAAATTATTAACAACTTGCAATTATTCCCAAGTATAATTATATTCTTCTTCAGGGACAAGCATGATAGACAAGTTATAAGAAGTGAAGTAGGGGTGCCTGGGTGGCTCAGTCAGTTAAGCATCTGACTTTGACTCAGGTCATGATCTCATGGTTCGTGAATTTGATTCCTGCATCGGACTCTGCTGTCAGCACAGAGCCCACTTCGGATCATCTGTCCTCCACTTTCTCTGCCTCTCCCTTGCACATGTTGTTTCTCTCAAAAATAAATAATGAAAACATTTTTTTTTTCAACGTTTATTTATTTTTTGGGACAGAGAGAGACAGAGCATGAATGGGGGAGGGGCAGAGAGAGAGGGAGACACAGAATCCGAAACAGGCTCCAGGCTCTGAGCCATCAGCCCAGAGCCTGATGCGGGGCTCGAACTCACGGACCGTGAGATCGTGACCTGGCTGAAGTCGGACGCTTAACCGACTGCGCCACCCAGGCGCCCCATGAAAACATTTTTAAAAAGAAATTAGTATTCAGTGATAGAGTGAAATCATGCTATGAAACAAGTTTGAACAACATAGACTTTCTGCATTTTAATTCATATGGGCCTAGGTGAAGAGAGGGACTAGGAAATAGGTTGGATTAATGTATAGCAGGCATCACATAACAAGTTATGATGTTAAATTTATATGTTGGCCAGGTTAGTTTACTAACATTACCCCTACTCTCTCAAGACCTTCTCTGGGATGCAAACATCTGTATTTGGTGACAGACAGCTGAGAGCAGTAGGATTGAGTTATTCACTAGGAATAACTCTGATTAATCAGCTTTAAGTAAGGACTAACTTCCAGGCAACCATCTATGCCATCACTAGAACCTGGAAGTTCCCATTTATTTTCAATGTCAAGGGTGAAAAGCGAAATTTACTTTGAAACAGAAAAACCTATTTTAGTCTCTCCCTTACTTTCAAAAGGTAAGCACTTGTAAGTAGCAACTTCACTTGTTTTCAAAAGATTAAGAATATATGTATCTTGTCTATGTTCTCTGATTTCTTCAAGGGGAAGATTGTACCTTTATAATAAGATAGAGAGTCTTTAAGAGGAGTGGCCATGCAATACACATATTGTGTATCCCTGAGAATGCCTAACAAATATTGGGTATGTTCTAAATAAATTGGTATATTATACTCAATTAGTTGATTGATGTTCCATAACTTCATGGTAGATACAGAGAAATTGTTTAAATCATTTTGCATGATATATAGAATTTAGGATTTCCCTTGAACTTTGCAAATGAACGGGCATTACATTTAGAGAGAAAAGGAGGTTATAGTCAGTGGTAAGGCTACTGAGAGTGAATACAATGCATTATGAGAGCATGAACACATCCATAATAGAAGGAGAAGCCAAATGTTGGAATGCTCAAAAGCAAGCAACAGAAGTAGTGATGTGACATGATGGAAGCAGGTTAGGTCTATATTTTCCATTTTCCACCTACGTGGAAGATAAATTGGGACCTAACAGTACAAAAGAAACAAGATGCTTTCTGGCTTTAGGTACCAGCTCCCTTTAGATTAGAATTACTGAATTCTAATTTTTTTTTTTTTTTCTGCTGGTGTTCTCTCCAATTCCCTGTGATGGACTCTAACAATGGCTGCATGTATTCTGCATTGTTGCCATGACATCGCCTGTCATTTCTGATGTAGATAATGTGGCTTAGTACCAAAGTCATAGTCATGTCTCCTGATTTTGTTATGCCTCTGATATCCATTACACTTAACTCCTCCCATTTCCTTTGCTACTCCCATCATATATTACACTCTGTTATTTGCTCCATGAAGCAGCAAGCTATTTCTTATCAGGGCTTTGCCAAAAATGATTATCACAGCCTATTACCCCCTTGGTTCCGACCATAAGTTATAGAGGGAGAGGAGGAAGCTAAAAAACAATCTGGATTTATATACACATAAACTGTTGTATTAGTTATCTATTGCTACATAATAAAGTATCCCAAAACTTAACAGCTTAAAACAGTATGCATTTATTATTTCATGGTTTCTGTCAGTTAAAAATTGAGGCTTAGCTGGGTCCTTTGGTCCAGAGTTCCTCATCAAGGTGCAATAAAGGTGTCAGCAAGGGCTGTGGTCTCATCTCAAGACTCAACTGGGGGAGGATCCATTTCCAGGCTCACTCACGTAGTTATTGGCAGGACTCCAATCTCTTGCCGAGACACTAGTTCCTTGTCACACTTGCCTGTCATAGGGCACTTCACAGCATGACAGCTGGCTTCTCTCAGAGCACCTGAGGGAGAGAGTGAGTGAGAGCCAGCAAGATGAGTCACAGTTTTTTTGTAAATAAATCTCTGAAGTGTCATCTCATTGTTTTACCATTTTAGTAACATTCTATTTGTTAGAAGCAAGTCAGCTGGTCTAGCCCACATTCAAGGGGAGAGAATTACACAAGAGCATGAATACCACAGAGGAAAGATCATTGGGGCCATGTTAGAAGCTGCCTACCACAACTGTGGAGAATTTCCCTACTTTTCTGGTGACCATACCCTTTTAAAATCTTGAGTTCCTTATGCAACTACCAGGCAAACTCAGACAAATATGAATTTGGATAGGCTCTCACTCTCAGACTCCTGTTTTACAGTCTCTTCAGAAAAGGAATCTGGCAACAATATACAAGATGGATTAAGGGAGGCTTAATGTGGGCTGGGGAAGTAAACCAAGAGACTATCATAATAGTACCGATGCAAAGTAGTAAAAAATCCAAACCAGGATGGTGGTAGGGAGCATAAAGGGAGATGCAAAAGAGACAAAAAAAAAAAAAAAAAAAAATGAAGAATCAAAAATACTTGCTTCCAAACTGAATACAGAAAATGAAAAGAAAGGAACAATGATGACTTGGATTCTCAGGTGGCTCCAGGCTTCTGCTGGCATTTATGAAAAATGGGAAAATTTGGAAAGAAGTGCAGGTTTGGGGGAAAATGGTCAAATTTGATAGGCTAAATTTGAGGGGTTTTTGTTTTTGTTTTGACCCGACTAAGTGGCTTTATTGGGGAAAGCCAGGATTACAACGGACTTAAGAGTTGGCATTGAGGCCCTTCTTCTTACAAAAGTGGGCACAACACTGACAAAGCAGCAGTTGTACTGCATCTGCCACTTGGCTCCGCCTGTCTGTCTTCTTTTTCTCCTGTTTCACCACCTTGGGAGTCTGCCCTCTTACTTTCCCAGGAGGGGCCAGTGAACCATGGACTTTACCTCCAAGCATACACCTAGCTACTTCCAAGGTGCTCAGAGCCTCCTCTCCACACTGACTTAGGGTAGCCTCATCCTCTAGCACTGTGCCTGCTGGGAGTACAACTTGATCTTCTGGAGCGATGCCCTCCAGCAAGGCTACATGGGCCTAGATCTGGGCGACCATGTCCTGGCTGGTCACTTGAAGGGTGTGTAGCTCCTGGGCATGGACAGAGAGCTGCATGTCCGCGACCAAACTGCCACCACCACAGCTGCTACTGCGAAGATGGAGTCAAGAAAGACGTTTGATTTATGAAGAACAGATATAATTTGCCTAGTTTTATGTCCGTTGGTCTCAGGTACACAAAGACTTAGAAGAGTCCCATGACTTTATAGATGCATAACATCTAGATAGCAGGGGAGAGTGACTGAAGCCAGGGACAGAGGTCAGGACAGAAGTTGTAGATTTATTTGCCATCAATATGGAAACTTTGACAGAAGATAGAGTCAGAGGAAGGCTCCAAGTAGGAAGGTAGAAGACAGAAGGGCCTTCCAATAATACTCTACGTTTGAAATCTTCCCTGGGAGCTAGGTAGCCTCTGCACTATGGTGGGGTGGAGCTGTGTGCCAGAATGCTTCTCTGTCCAGTCAGACGCTTGCCTAACGAGTGGATTCTGCCTTGACATCAATACCACCAGCGCTGTGATCCCTGCACCTGCCACAGGGAAACAAAAGAAGATGAAGAGGAGTAGACATGCTTTATCTGAAAGAAAAACTATAGTCTGTTCTCCATAGAAAGCTTGTAGTCTTTGCAACAAAAGGAAATAAGAGAATAACCCTTAAAATTAAAAAAACAAACAAACCCAAACAACAAAATGAAGCCAATCAACCAAATAAACAGTCAAGAAACTCCAAAAGTTGTTGTTGTTGTTGTTGTTGTTGTTGTTGTTGTTGTTTTCAAAACTCCTCGAAATTATCAAACAAAAACGGTTATTTAAAGAAGTCTGGGGAGGACACCTGGGTACTAAATGTTGCTTAACTCCTCCCCTTTTGTCCTTTCTCCTCCCCATTTACCCTCCTATCATTATTTTCTCTCCTGTCTCCTCATTCTCCCTATTTTGTCCTCTCTCCCCTGCAGAATGCTCCCACCCTCCAGTCTCTAATTCTAATTTTTTTTTTAAGTTAAAAAACATGGAAGTTTATTGTAGGACACTTGGACAGTATGGGTAAATGGAATGGAAATGCTGGCAGTCATTTTGAGAATCATCTATGATGTGAATTCTAAAATTGCTACAAGCAGGATTTTATTCACCATGATGCTTTCTTTTGTTTCCTCTTTTCATTTTCTTTATTTTCAGTTTCAGTTTCAAGAATGGATTCTCCATGTCTCAGGGATTTTAAATCTTGAGGAGATGATCTTACCTCATGACAGCCAGTCCAGTGTTTTTGCCACCTGACCAAACTTCCAGAAGGACCTTGATAACCAGCTTGATGGTCAGATTGTCCATTTCGATGACTTTGTCGGTATAGAGTTTCTCCAGAAGTTCACACAATGACTTGGCACCCTGGCCTGTGACATCATTGGCCTTCCAGGTATGGTATGTTCCTGTGGGGCCAGGCTCCCAAGGGGCAGGAGTGTGAGGGTGAGGATAGGTTGGGTTATGGAGGGAGGGTGGGGTGGGAAAGAGGCAGCCTCAGAAGCAGGAGCTTAAGCTCAGACTCCATGAACCTAGGAGGCCCATAGGGAGAGGACTCCTGACTCCTGGCAGCAGGCGTGGAGAAAATGTATTGGTTTTCTCTTTTCTCTCAACTCATCTATAGCAGAGTCCAACAAAAGGCAAACAAAATGTTTTCTCAATAAATATAAATAAAAACAATAATATAATTTCCATATTGTAGGATGCTATAAAAGAGGAATACTTCATTTCCAGTGTCTCTTAAAAATGAGGACTGTTAGTGTAAGGAATATTCTTTGGAATGCTTTTCTTTTTTTAAATTTAAGTTTATAGAATATGGAAATGACCAAGAGTATTAACATAAAACTTGATTATGGATATTTTGTAGGAAATAATTCAAAATGTCAAAAGAATTTTTAGCATGGAGTTTTTAGCATAGCAAAAATGTGTTACAGAAATGTGTAAAAATGAATCCGTGGATCTATAAATCGTGGTGTACACATACAATGAAATCTTATGCAGCTACTAAAAACACTTCTTTCCAAGTTTTCAATGATATATGGAGGTACCTAAGTAGGAAAAAAAAAAAACAGTATATCTTAAAAGCAAGGTAAAAAATTGTGATCAATCTGCATGTATTGATATGGAGCCATTTTCAAGACAGATGACATAGCAAGTAGGATTTTTCATTGTCACAAGCTTTGTTTTACAAAAATACAGTTGACCCTTGAACAGCATAGCCTTGACCCCCACATGGGTCCATTTATGCACATTTTTTCCAAAAACACAGTCCAGTAAATGCATTTTCTTTCTTATGATTTTCTTAATAACATTTTCTTTTCTTTAGCTTATTTTGTTGTCAAAATACAGTGTATAATACATATAATATACAAAAATATGTGTTAATTGACTGTATGTTATCTGTAAGGCTTCTGGTGAACAGTGGGCTATTAAGTAAAGTTTTGGGCAAGTCAAAAGTTATATGCCCCTAACCCCTGGAATAATGCAGGGGTTATATATATATATACACATACACACACATATATATATGTATATATACATATATATACACATATATATACATATATGTATGTATATACATATACATATATATACATATATATGTATACATATATATATGTGTGTATGTGTATATATATATATATATTTGTAGGACACTTGTAGGACATATATATATAAATATATATAAATATACATATTTGCTTGTCCTTAATGGCTGTAATATCTGACTCTTATTCCCCATCATCCCTGATAGAAGAAGAAATAATTTAGTCATTTCTAAGTAGACTCTGTCAAAGGCAGTGATTTCTCAGTCAAGCAAATCGAGATGTTGGATGATGGAATTCTACCATAGTGTTGACCCTGCAACACCAGATGCCTTCACTACTGTGCTTGCCACAAGGCACATGCGCATTACTTTATTTTTTAGTTTTTTTTAATATTTATTTATTTTTGAGAGAGAGAGCAGGAGAGGCAGAGAGAGGCAGAATGAGAGAGAGAGAATCCCAAGCAGGCTCTACATTGTCAGCACGGAGCCAGCTGTGGGGTTCAATCCCATAATCATGAGATCATGACCTCAGCCAAAATCAAGAGCCGGATGCTCAACTGACTGAGCCACCCAGGTACCCCTGTGCATTACTTTAGCTCTGTGTCCAAACCTCACTGTGGGTTCAACTGATTGGCAGATAAGTTACATGCTTCTCATGGTTTCAAGGCAATGTTAGAAATGTCATTTGTTGTTTTGTTTTACTTCCCAGCTTCTCTGATATATAATGGAACTTATATAGGGTTGAAACAATTTGATAATGGAACCATAAGTGGCTACAGCATCATCCCGGTTAGGATGACCAGATTGGTCTACAGTTTGAGGTTACTAACAGTGTACCAGCCCCATGGTACCTAATAAGTGATTTTAACAATGCAATTTAATTATTCAACTTGATTATTCAATTTGATTGAAAACGAATGACTTTAGTGGTTAAGTTTCCCTTCCCAATTATGCCAGATTTACCCCTGTGGAATTGCAAATATCTCTCAGAATGATAACATTTGTCAAATGAGACAGTGTATTCATTTAGCAATCACTCAGAGTATCCACCGAGCACCGTGTGCAAGATAATCAAGTAGAAATCGATTGTGTCTTATATTTGCACAGTACTTAGATTTTATAGAGCATGCCTACATGTCTTTTCTTACTTGATCCTAAAAATAGGTTTGTGAGGTGAAATGGGAAGAGATCCCCATTTCATAGATGAAGAAACAGGGGATCAGAGTTGAACCATTTGCCCTAAATCAAACCAGTAGTATATGGTGATGTTGGGACCAGGACTTAGCTGAGGATATATTGGGTACTGTTTCTAGTATTTCACATTGTCACATTTTCTATTGACTCCATAAAGAGGCTTTTGTAGGGAGGCTGGAGAAAACCTGAGGAATGGGAAGGAGACATGTCTCAAAAGGTGAGGATGAGGGAGGGCATCTTTTAGGAGAGGCTAATAGAGCTGAGGGCCCATTCTTTTGCTAACTTCCCAACATTGGCCAGGGCCAGCCCTCCATGAGTAGGTACATCTCCAGCTCAGATTCTGTACCTTCTTCTGTCCCCCCTATGCTGCCTTTTGTGTGTCCCTGGCCAAAAAATACCCTGACCATTAGAAAAAAGTTACAGGTTATGAGATCCCACAAGATTCCACTTGTCAAGGAACACTATAAACATCTATGGTGCAACAGCCTTGGAAAGGGAGCTTTCCTTCATTTTCAGAAGAACTCTGTGAACCTCTCTACCTCTGATCTGTAAACACAGCATTCTCTTTAGGGCCAGAGACTTCTTTGGTGTGTGCTGAAAGGACAACAAAGACTGGAAAAACAAGCCCACTGATTCTGAGAAAAACCACAGTCTAAAAGTCACAGCCTCTCTGCTAATATTTTGTATTCTTAATGTTTGTCATGGTACTTGGGAATAATTCACTAAGGCGCCATTAGATTTACATAAAGACAGTAGGCTTTCTGCAATCACAGATGAGGAGCGGGTGGGAGGTAGGAGGTGATGAGAGCAAGGCTGTCCATGTAACACAGCGGAAGCCTCTAGTTTTCTATAGCAGCTCAACACCCAGTGTCAGCAAAGGAAAAGAACAAAGGGATGAAGACAAAAAACACCATGTCTTTTGCAGGAGAAAAGAGTGAAGGTGGAAATTCTGCTAAATAATTTTAACTACATGAGGCTACCTGTTTAGCGAATCATCAGGTTCTTCCCATGTGTGTCTCTCAGGAAGATGTTTTCACATTGGTGTTTGCTAAACTAAGCACATTGTGATTGTTAAGCTAAAGTTGTGGGTTTAGTTAGTTACTTGTTCGTGTATTCATTTATACTTGGCTTTGTTCTAAAAATGCTTTGAGGTGACAGTGTCCAATAGCTCATTGTGCTTTGTGCATTGATAATATTTAGTCAGTTATTAAAAGCACAACTGATCATTTCAAAGGGTACCTGTATGAATAGAAGAGTACAGATTTATTACCATAACTAGGAAAACATGCCAGAATGTTTTTTTTTTTTTTATCATTAAACTAACAATAGGTCTGCAGCCATTTCAGCGATAGATGATGGTAGGACAATTTTAGATAAAAATGATCAACAGCATATATGCCCCAAAGGATCATGAAGGCCCATTGAGGCTGACAAACTCAACTGCCATGCCCCTGGTAGACCCAGAAGTGCATTCCTGTGATCCTCAGTCTCAGAGAAGTTTGGCCCAAACCAATACTTCTTTTATCAGATAAACTATAGCATAGAAGTGCTGAGATGTCACTAGAGACTGAACAAGATGTTTACATAATTACTGATCATTTCATTCCATCTCATTTTAATCTCAAACCAATTTGGGTTCTCTCCAAGGTTCAAGAACAAAACATTTATTATGGCAGAGTTGCAAAATGGCTAAAAGTGAAATCTCTGTGTTTAGAGAGATGGGTTTGAGGACTACTGCAACCACTTTCTAGCTAGTTCTGTAGCCAGTGCTATGGGTTTGGACAAGTCCCTTAAACTGTCAGTGCCTTAGTTTCCATATTTGAAAATGGGGTAATAATAACACCTACCTCATCATCTTGTTGTATCAAATGAAATAACACTTGTAAAATGCTTAGGCACAATGTGAAAGTTTGTTGATGTTGGCTACTTAGGCCTTTCAGATGTGAAGATATCTTAGTCCATTTGGACTGCTATAACAAAAGACCATCAACTGAGTGGATTATAAACAACAGAAATTTATTTCTCACAGTTCTGGAGGCTGAGAACTCTTAAGATCACAGTGCCAGCAGATTCGATGTCTGGTGAGAAACTGCTTCCTGATTCATAGGCACTGTGTCCTCACACAGCAGAGGAGTGAGGAATTCTATGAGGTCCCTTTAAAAGGTCACTTATAGGGGTGCCTGGGGGCTCAGTCGATTGAGTAACTGACTTCGGCTCAGGTCATGATCTCATGGCTTGTGAGTTTGAGCTCCGCGTCGGGCTCTGTGCTGACAGCTCAGAACCTGGAGCCTGCTTCAGATTCTGTGTCTCCCTCTCTCTCTGCCTCTCCCCCACTCGTGCTCTGTCTCTCTCTGTCTCAGAAATAAATAAACATTAAAAAAATTAAAAAAAATAAAATAAAAGGTCACTTATCCCATTTATGAGGCTTCCATGATAATGACCTAATCACCTCCCAGAGGTCTTACCTCCAAATACTATCACATTAGGGATTAGGATTTAACATATGAACTGGAGGGAGGGAGAGAGATACAAATATTTAGTCTATAGCACAAGATGATTAAATAATCTGCCCTCAAGGAGCTTGTATTAGTTTGGGCTCTCCAGAGAAACGGAACCAATAGCATATGGAGGTAAAGATTCTTTTTTTTTTTTTTCCATCAGACATTTTTTAAAAGCTAAGACACTTTTTCCAGTCTGGGATAAATATCTTTAGTTTCGGTAGCATACATTAAGTGGCACTAATTACAGTGGCAGTAATTATAAGGTGACTAACATGAAACCACAGTATAACTTTGCCACCGCCACATAGACTTGGCCTTCCTGTCTGAGCACATTTTTTTTAAAAACTGGATACTCGCACCAAAACTATGCCAATGAAATCTGTTAAGGAGTAAAACTCCTCTAAGTGGTGACTCACTAGAGTACCTAGATATAAATATAGATTCAGATTTACTGTAAGAAACTGGTATAGATAGAAAGAGATTTACTCTAGATATAGAGAGATTTACTATAAAAAAAAATCTGAGAAGGAAGCCGAGAAATTTAAGACCTACAGTCATCAGCAAGCTGGAGACCCAGGAGATACAATGGCGTAAGTTCTGATCTGAAGCTGAGGCAAAAGGTAAGAAGACCAAAGGCCCAGCTTGGAGTCAGTCAGGTAGAGAGAAGGGATTCTTTCTTATTCAGCCCTTTATTCTACTCAGGCCTTCAATGAATTGGATTAGGCCCACCTTCCCTGGGGAGGGTGATCTGCTTTACTTTGTCTACAGATTCAAATGTTGATCTCATCCAGAAACACCCTCACGGACATACCCAGGAATCATGTTTAACCCAATATCTGGATACTCTATGGCCCACTCATGTTGACACATAAAATTAACCATTAGAGTTTGCAGTGAGGTACAAAAGACGGATATATAAGTAAGTATTACAAAGAAATAAAGGAAGTGTAGAATTAGAAGAATATACAAAGAGCTGTGAGAGTCCTGACAAGGGAGACTCCCATGAACCTGGGGTGGCTGGGGAAGGTTTCCAGATGTTTGGGTGCTTGGCGTGAGGTTTGCAGTGTGGGGAGGAGTTTTCCACGTGTCTAGGAAAATGGAAGGGGCACAGGACTCTGGGCCATTTCTCACCTACTTAGTCGCTAACACACTAGTCCAAGCAACTTCCATTTCCCCTACACTCTCCTGCTAGCCTTCTACCTGGACTCCTTGCCTTTGCTCTTTGTACCTCGACCATTAATTATCCACACAACAGCCTACGGAGAGGCCTTAAATCCATCAGTCAACTCATGGTACACCCTGCTATTAATGATCTAGTAATTTTCCATAATATTTGGTAGAAAATTCAAAGCCCTAACACTACAATGCCCCATATGATATGACTCCCCATCACGTCTCCCGCCTAATTTCCTGTGACTTCCCTTCTCTGTTGTTGGTTTCAGATACAGAGACCTTCCGTGAGTCTGACGACCTGCTTTCACTTCAGGGTATTTGTTTCTACCCAGAACACTTTTCCTACAAATAGTCATATGGCACTCTCTCTTACTGCATTCAGGTTTTTGTCCAGAGTCAGCATTCTTCAATGGCACAACATCCCTGTTGTCAGTTTATGCTGCTTTCTATAGTTTGTATAGTCAGTTTTGTTGTTGTTTTGCACATATCTGGAAACCTTCCTAGACGAGGTGATGCTTGAGTTGTATGTTGAAGGATAAGATAGCAGGTAAGAAAGAGGGAGAAGAGAATCCCAGGCCAAAGGAACAGTATATGCAAAGGCTCAGCATCAAGAAATAGAATGCCACCTTGGAGAAATGCAGGTGGTTCCATTGGGGTAAAAAGTGCAGCATGGGTGAATGAGAGAAAGGAGCTAGAGGAAGACAGGGCCATCTGTTGACATACTAACAGTGGTGCCTGTAGGCCCACTGCATCTGCCAACACCCCATCCTTCCTCCTTCATTCAGAGGGGCTGGTCTCAGATTTCATGTCTTAGAGCAGTGTTTCTCAACCTTTTTTTCATATTGTCACTCCACCCAAGTAGTCTATTTAAACATTTTTTTCTGACACCACTCCCCATGAATCTTTAATACCACAGGTATGCTGTGTATGTGTTTATCTACTGTATATGCTTATCTGCACTTTTTATATAAAAATAAGATTTTCTCCTCCTGAAAGCCGGTTTTCACCTCTATTGAGAATGTATGTTTTATAATTTTCACTGATGGCATGATTTTGTCTCTGTCTTGTCTCCTCTGTCTCTGTTTCCTTCAGACATACAGTTTCCAGGGAGCATCTAAATACAATAGGATATCACAGATGTGACAATCTTTGAGCCACTGTAGCATAGTAGTAACTAAACTTACATAAAACTGGAGTGATTTTTCTTTATTTTTTATTTATTTATTTATTTTTATTTATATATGAAATTTATTGTCAAATTGGTTTCCATACAACACCCAGTGCTCATCCCAAAAGGTGCCCTCCTCAATACCCATCACCCACCCTCTCCTCCCTCCCACCCCCCATCAACCCTCAGTTTGCTCTCAGTTCTCAACAGTCTCTTATGCTTTGGCTCTCTCCCACTCTAACCTCTTTTTTTTTTTTTTTTTCCCTTCCCCTCCCCCATGGGTTCCTGTTAAGTTTCTCAGGATCCACATAAGAGTGAAACCATATGGTATCTGTCTTTCTCTGTATGGCTTATTTCTCTTAGCATCACACTCTCCAGTTCCATCCACGTTGCTACAAAAGGCCATATTTCATTTTTTCTCATTGCCACGTAGTATTCCATTGTGTATATAAACCACAATTTCTTTATCCATTCATCAGTTGATGGACATTTAGGCTCTTTCCATAATTTGGCTATTGTTGAGAGTGCTGCTATGAACATTGGGGTACAAGTGCCCCTATGCATCAGTACTCCTGTGTCCCTTGGATAAATTCCTAGCAGTGCTATTGCTGGGTCATAGGGTAGGTCTATTTTTAATTTTCTGAGGAACCTCCACACTGCTTTCCAGAGCGGCTGCACCAATTTGCATTCCCACCAACAGTGCAAGAGGGTTCCCGTTTCTCCACATCCTCTCCAGCATCTATAGTCTCCTGATTTGTTCATTTTGGCCACTCTGACTGGCGTGAGGTGATACCTGAGTGTGGTTTTGATTTGTATTTCCCTGATGAGGAGCGACGCTGAACATCTTTTCATGTGCCTGTTGGCCATCCGGATGTCTTCTTTAGAGAAGTGTCTATTCATGTTTTCTGCCCATTTCTTCACTGGGTTATTTGCTTTTCGGGTGTGGAGTTTGGTGAGCTCTTTATAGATTTTGGATACTAGCCCTTTGTCCGATATGTCATTTGCAAATATCTTTTCCCATTCCGTTGGTTGCCTTTTAGTTTTGTTGGTTGTTTCCTTTGCTGTGCAGAAGCTTTTTATCTTCATAAGGTCCCAGTAATTCACTTTTGCTTTTAATTCCCTTGCCTTTGGGGATGTGTCGAGTAAGAGATTGCTACGGCTGAGGTCAGAGAGGTCTTTTCCTGCTTTCTCCTCTAAGGTTTTGATGGTTTCCTGTCTCACATTCAGGTCCTTTATCCATTTTGAGTTTATTTTTGTGAATGGTGTGAGAAAGTGGTCTAGTTTCAACCTTCTGCATGTTGCTGTCCAGTTCTCCCAGCACCATTTGTTAAAGAGACTGTCTTTTTTCCATTGGATGTTCTTTCCTGCTTTGTCAAAGATGAGTTGGCCATACGTTTGTGGGTCTAGTTCTGGGGTTTCTATTCTATTCCATTGGTCTATGTGTCTGTTTTTGTGCCAATACCATGCTGTCTTGATGATGACAGCTTTGTAGTAGAGGCTAAAGTCTGGGATTGTGATGCCTCCTGCTTTGGTCTTCTTCAAAATTACTTTGGCTATTCGGGGCCTTTTGTGGTTCCATATGAATTTTAGGATTGCTTGTTCTAGTTTCGAGAAGAATGCTGGTGCAATTTTGATTGGGATTGCATTGAATGTGTAGATAGCTTTGGGTAGTATTGACATTTTGACAATATTTATTCTTCCAATCCATGAGCCGGGAATGTCTTTCCATTTCTTTAAATCTTCTTCAATTACCTTCATAAGCTTTCTAAAGTTTTCAGCATACAGATCCTTTACATCTTTGGTTAGATTTATTCCTAGGTATTTTATGCTTCTTGGTGCAATTGTGAATGGGATCAGTTTCTTTATTTGTCTTTCTGTTGCTTCATTGTTAGTGTATAAGAATGCAATTGATTTCTGTACATTGATTTTGTATCCTGCAACTTTGCTGAATTCATGTATCAGTTCTAGCAGACTTTTGGTGGAGTCTATCGGATTTTCCATGTATAATATCATGTCATCTGCAAAGAGCGAAAGCTTGACTTCATCTTTGCCAATTTTGACGCCTTTGATTTCCTTTTGTTGTCTGATTGCTGTTGCTAGAACTTCCAGCACTATGTTAAACAACAGCGGTGAGAGTGGGCATCCCTGTCGTGTTCCTGATCTCAGGGAAAAAGCTCTCAGTTTTTCCCCGTTGAGGATGATGTTAGCTGTGGGCTTTTCATAAATGGCTTTTATGATCTTTAAGTATGTTCCTTCTATCCCGACTTTCTCAAGGGTTTTTATTAAGAAACGTTGCTGGATTTTGTCAAAGGCCTTTTCTGCATCGATTGACAGGATCATATGGTTTTTCTCTTTTTTTTTGTTAATGTGATGTATCACGTTGATTGATTTGCGAATGTTGAACCAGCCCTGCATCCCAGGAATGAATCCCACTTGATCATGGTGAATAATTCTTTTTATATGCTGTTGAATTCGATTTGCTAGTATCTTATTGAGAATTTTTGCATCCATATTCATCAGGGATATTGGCCTGTAGTTCTCTTTTTTTTATTGGGTCTCTGTCTGGTTTAGGAATCAAAGTAATACTGGCTTCATAGAATGAGTCTGGAAGTTTTCCTTCCCTTTCTATTTCTTGGAATAGCTTGAGAAGGATAGGTATTATCTCTGCTTTAAACGTCTGGTAGAACTCCCCTGGAAAGCCATCTGGTCCTGGACTCTTATTTGTTGGGAGATTTTTGATAACCGATTCAATTTCTTCGCTGGTTATGGGTCTGTTCAAGCTATCTATTTCCTCCTGATTGAGTTTTGGAAGAGTGTGGGTGTTCAGGAATTTGTCCATTTCTTCCAGGTTGTCCAATTTGTTGGCATATAATTTTTCATAGTATTCCCTGATAATTGTTTGTATCTCTGAGGGATTGGTTGTCATAATTCCATTTTCATTCATGATTTTATCTATTTGGGTCATCTCCCTTTTCTTTTTGAGAAGCCTGGCTAGAGGTTTGTCAATTTTGTTTATTTTTTCAAAAAACCAACTCTTGGTTTCGTTGATCTGCTCTACCGTTTTTTTAGATTCCATATTGTTTATTTCTGCTCTGATCTTTATTATTTCTCTTCTTCTGCTGGGTTTAGGCTGCCTTTGCTGTTCTGCTTCTATTTCCTTTAGGTGTGCTGTTAGATTTTGTATTTGGGATTTTTCTTGTTTCTTGAGATAGGCCTGGATTGCAATGTGTTTTCCTCTCAGGACTGCCTTCGCTGCGTCCCAAAGCGTTTGGATTGTTGTATTTTCATTTTCGTTTGTTTCCATATATTTTTAAATTTCTTCTCTAATTGCCCGGTTGACCCACTCATTCGTTAGTAGGGTGTTCTTTAACCTCCATGCTTTGGGAGGTTTTCCAGACTTTTTTCTGTGGTTGATTTCAAGCTTCATAGCATTGTGGTCTGAAAGTATGCATGGTATGATTTCAATTCTTGTAAACTTATGAAGGGCTGTTTTGTGACCCAGTATATGATCTATCTTGGAGAATGTTCCATGTGCACTCAAGAAGAAAGTATATTCTGTTGCTTTGGGATGCAGAGTTCTAAATATATCTGTCAAGTCCATCTGATCCAATGTCTCATTCAGGGCCCTTGTTTCTTTATTGACCGTGCGTCTAGATGATCTATCCATTTCTGTAAGTGGGGTGTTAAAGTCCCCTGCAATTACCACATTCTTCTCAATAAGGTTGCTTATGTTTATGAGTAATTGTTTTATATATTTGGGGGCTCCGGTATTCGGCGCATAGACATTATAATTGTTAGCTCTTCCTGATGGATAGACCCTGTCACTATTATATAATGTCCTTCTTCATCTCTTGTTACAGCCTTTAATTTAAAGTCTAGTTTGTCTGATATAAGTATGGCTACTCCAGCTTTCTTTTGGCTTCCAGTAGCATGATAAATAGTTCTCCATCCCCTCACTCTCAATCTAAAGGTGTCCTCAGGTCTAAAATGAGTCTCTTGTAGACAGCAAATAGATGGGTCTTGTTTTTTTATCCATTCTGATACCCTATGTCTTTTGGTTGGCGCATTTAATCCATTTACATTCAGTGTTATTATAGAAAGATATGGGTTTAGAGTCATTGTGATGTCTGTATGTTTTATGCTTGTAGCGATGTCTCTGGTACTTTGTCTCACAGGGTCCCCCTTAGGATCTCTTGTAGGGCTGGTTTAGTGGTGACAAATTCCTTCAGTTTTGTTTGTTTGGGAAGACCTTTATCTCTCCTTCTATTCTAAATGACAGACTTGCTGGATAAAGGATTCTCGGCTGCATATTTTTTCTGTCTAGCACACTGAAAATCTCGTGCCAATTCTTTCTGGCCTGCCAAGTTTCAAAAGAGAGATCAGTCACGAGTCTTATAGGTCTCCCTTTATATGTGAGGGCACGTTTACCCCTTGCTGCTTTCAGAATTTTCTCTTTATCCTTGTAGTTTGCCAGTTTCACTATGATATGTCGTGCAGAAGATCGATTCAAGTTACGTCTGAAGGGAGTTCTCTGTGCCTCTTGGATTTCAATGCCTTTTTCCTTCCCCACTTCAGGGAAGTTCTCAGCTATTATTTCTTCAAGTACCCCTTCAGCACCTTTCCCTCTCTCTTCCTCCTCTGGGATACCAATTATGCATAGATTATTTCTTTTTAGTGTATCACTTAGTTCTCTAATTTTCCCCTCATACTCCTGGATTTTTTTATCTCTCTTTTTCTCAGCTTCCTCTTTTTCCATAACTTTATCTTCTAGTTCACCTATTCTCTCCTCTGCCTCTTCAATCCGAGCTGTGGTGGTTTCCATTTTGTTATGCATTTCGTTTAAAGCGTTTTTCAGCTCCTCGTGACTGTTCCTTAGTCCCTTGATCTCTGTGGCAAGAGATTCTCTGCTGTCCGCTATACTGTTTTCAAGCCCAGCGATTAATTTTATGACTATTATTCTAAATTCACTTTCTGTTATATTATTTAAATCCTTTTTGATCAGCTCATTAGCTGTTGTTATTTCCTGGAGATTCTTCTGAGGGGAATTCTTCCGCTTGGTCATTTTGGATAGTCCCTGGCGTGGTGAGGACCTGCAGGGCACTTCCCCTGTGCTGTGGTGTATAACTGGAGTTGGTGGGCGGAGCCAAAGTCAAACCTGATGTCTGCCCCCAGCCCACCCCTGGGGCCACAGTCAGACTGGTGCGTGCCTTCTCTTCCCCTCTCCTAGGGGCGGGACTCACTGTGGGGTGGGGTGGCCTGTCTGGGCTACTTGCACACTGCCAGGCTTGTGATGCTGGGGATCTGGCGTCTTACCTGGGTGGGTAGGCAAGGTGCACAGGGGCAGGAGGGGCAGGCTTAGCTTGCTTCTCCTTAGGTGATCCACTTCAGGAGGGGCCCTGTGGCAGCAGGAGGGAGTCAGATCCGCTGCCGGAGGTTTGGCTCCGCAGAAGCGCAGAGTTGGGTGTTTGTGCGGAGCGAGCAAGTTCCCTGGCAGGAACTGGTTCTCTTTGGGATTTTGGCTGGGGGATGGGCGGGGGAGATGGCGCTGGCGAGCGCCTTTGTTCCCCACCAAACTGAGCTCTGTCGTCAGGGGGCTCAGCAGCTCTCCTTCCCTTTGTCCTCCAGCCTTCCCGCTTTCTGAGCAGAGCTGTTAACTTATGACCTCCCAGACGCTAAGTCACGCTTGCTGTCGGAACACAGTCCGTCAGGCCCCTCTGCTTTTTGCAAGCCAGACTCGGGGGCTCTGCTTGGCCGGCGAGCCGCCCCTCCGCCCCAGCTCCCTCCCGCCAGTCCGTGGAGCGCGCACCGCCTCGCCGCCCTTCCTACCCTCTTCCGTGGGCCTCTCGTCTGCGCTTGGCTCCAGCGACTCCGTTCTGCTAATCCTCTGGCGGTTCTCTGGGTTATTTAGGCAGGTGTAGGTGGAATCTAAGTGATCAGCAGGACGCGCGGTGAGCCCAGCATCCTCCTACGCCGCCATCTTCCCTCTCCTGGAGTGATTTTTCTTTAATACCCTGATAATTCTGCCCTGTCCCTCATATCTGGACCACCTTATTCTACGTCAATGCTTCTTAGTGGCATTTGAGACTCTGAAACGTTCCAAGGAATGTCACATATCAGATTCTTAGAGCTCTTGCTTCAGTGATAACTGATTTATTCAGATGCTATTTATCCTCAAAGTCACTCCTCTGTCTCCCCACCCCGACCAGGGAAGCGAGCTGAAAACACCTGCAAAGGGCACAGGAGGAAAACAAAAAGACCTCTGAGTAACCAGCATGAATTCTACACTGCAGCAAAGCTTGTGTATTTTTTTTAAAAAAATCAGTTTTTCCAGCTGTTGAATGTAAGTATTGAATCACTAAAATGTACACTGAAACTAATATTATACTGTATGGTAACTAACTGGAATTTAAATAAAAATGAAAAAGAAAAAAAGGAATAGAACTAAATAAAAGGAAAGATATGCCATGTTTATTTAAAAAATCAGCTTTTGGGGGCACCTGGGTGGCTCAGTCAGCTAAGCATCCCACTTCAGCTCAGGTCATGATCTCGTGGTTCATGAGTTTGAGCCCCACATCGGGCTCTGTGCTGACAGCTCAGAGCCTGGAGCCTGCTTTGGATTCTGTGTCTCCCTCTCTTTCTGCCTCTCCCCTATTTGTGCTCTCTCTCTCTCTCTGTCTTAAAAATAAATAACATTAAAATTTTTTTCAAAATCTGCTTTTTTATACAATATCTATTTACATTTAATATACACAATTCTATTAAGATTTGTAAACTCATTTCCAAACTCATGATTGATTTGGGGTAGCAAAATAGAAAAGGGAGAAAAGGGCTGATGATAACAAGTAAAATACAGAAAAGCAGTGCTAATCACGTTTAATAATATGAAAACATGTCAGTCTAGGCCCAGTTAGTACTGGGGCAAGTGAACCCAGGTATGTCACCAGGATTTTACTGGTTATAATGTTGTTCCTAAATGATCATATGACCTTTTGTTTAGGAAAACAGAATATGAATCTTATTTTCCAAAGCTTCCAACTAAGAATAAAGTTCTTTGCTTAAAATAATAAAGCTTCCTCTAACTGGAAAATTTAGCTATCCATAAGGACTTATCTCCATGAGGATCCTGGGCAGTGTCTGGTTTTAATAATTGCAGGAGCTGTCACATGGAAATAAATGCAGGGTGTTCAAAGGTTCCATGAGACAAAATACAGACTTTGCTCATTTGGAGTAATGATATATGGTATGAGTGAACCTGAAATAAAAAAAATAAAAGGTTATTGTTTTACGTGTCCAAAATTTAAAAAATATAATTCCATATCACAAGTAGCTTCAACACTGGTCAGCACATGCTGTGATAAAAGCTTAGCTAATTCCCTTGATGGTGATAATGGAAACTAAATGTGTACAGAGACTTACTTACATCAATATATGTAAGCGAGTTACTCAATGATTGAGGAGTGTTGCATAGCTAGCAGAATTGTGTTCAGGTTAATGTTGCCTGCAGAGATAATAAGCCATTAGGATAAATTCTTCACTTCCCCCTAATCTAATACCTGAGCTTCATTGAGAGAAAAATAAAGCAATATCTCAGTTGCAGTTGCAGTAGCAGTAGGATGATCCCCGAAAAGGACTTTGGGATCAAGAATCAAACAAGATCGGGGTGCCTGGTGGCTCAGTCAAACATCTGACATTGGCTTAGGTCATGATCTCATGGCTTGTGGGTTCAAGCCCGTGTCAGGCTCTGTACTGATAGCTCAGAGCCTGGAGTCTGCTTTAGATGCTGTGTCTCCCTCTCTCTCTGCCCCTCCCCTGCTCTCTCTCTCTCTCTCTCTCAAAAATAAATCAACATTAAAAATAAGAAGAATCAAACAAGATCAATTTGTTGAATATGGCTGGGTGATGTGGATGGGGGTGGGGTACAGACACATTCTGGCCCACAGGTGATCGATTATAACTCTTCTACCTGTATTATCAATAGAAAGATGACAATCAGTTTAGTCACAAAGGTGGGCACTTTTCTTTCTTTTTTTTTTTCTAACCAGTCACCCAGGTGGTTTCAGTGAACTTTTCTCAGAATTGACCGAGTCAGGTTTATGAAATTGATTAAACTAGCTGCTCAAAAATAAACATACTGAGAGATTTAAAAATAAAATTGACCAAAAGCAAAGCTTAAAAAAAAATCTTTCTTAATATAAGGTAGTATGGTAAAAACCCATCAGCATCAAAGTCTCAAGGGAGAGTAATTGTGGGTGAAGAAAAGGGACCAGATCCAAAGGGAAAAGGCATGTGGCACCATTGGTTCTTTTTGCCTGCTGTCGCTCTCCTCTAGCCTGTGCAGCCAGTTGAGGGGTCCTCTGGCCTGCTTTCTAGACACCGGGCTCAGGAGGCTCTGAGGAGCTCCTTTATTTGGAGGAGATTCAAAGAAACTTTAAGGAGAAAGTGGCTGGTGATTTAACATAAAACCTTGACTAGGAGAAGGACTGGGTTATATGCCACAGCTGAGTTGTATTAATAAGAGGGAAACTCCCATTAATTAAACAATTTGCCCTGTTTCCTTTATTTCTATTTAACTATGACAACTTTAAAAATAAAAGCCTAGACTTAAAACATTTTTAAATTTTAGAGAGTCACTCTTGTGTAAATAATCCTTGAATTCCAAGCAGTGAATTTTATAAGGAAATTTCAAGGACTAACATTTTGAAAATGCAGAATTAGAGGCCATTATGTTCACCTTTCTTAAAACTCTCTTCTCCCTGGGATAAAGAAATTGTGGTTTATATACACAATGGAATACTACTTGGCAATGAGAAAGAATGAAATATGGCCTTTTGTAGCAACATGGATGGAACTGGAGAGTGTTATGTGGAGTGAAATAAGTCATGTAGAGAAAGAGAGATACCATATGTTTTCACTTTTATGTGGATCCTGAGAAACTTGACAGAAGACCATGGAGGAGGGGAAGGGAATTAAAAAAAAAGTTAGAGAGGGAGGGAACCAAACCATAAGAGGCTCTTAAAAACTGAGAATAAACTGAGCGTTGATGGGGGGTGGGAGGGAGGGGAAAGTGGATGATGGGCATTGAGGAGGGCACCTGTTGGGATGAGCACTGGGTGTTGTATGGAAACCAATTTGACAATAAATTTCATATTAAAAAGACAAAAAACAAAAAAAAAAGTCTCTTCTCCCTGATCTACACAATTAGTTTCTGGTTCTTTCCTACCTGCCTGACCACTCCTGTTAGCTATGTCTACTTTTTCCTTGTCAGAACCCACATCAATGCATTCCCCATGGTTTTAGTCTTGGCACCTCTTTGCCTTCTCCCTCTAAATACTCTGTCTTCGGAGTTTGGTTTACTTCATGGATTCAACTATTACCCATATTCTATAAGAATGCTATATGAAAAGAAAAGAAAAAAAGTTTTCCAAAGAATAGTCCTTACACTAACAGCCCATGGTTATAAGAGAAACTGGAAATGAAATAGCCCTCTTTATGGTATTCTATGATATGAAAATTCTACAGTAGTCTTATTTATATTTTCCCAGAAATCATTTTACTTACCCTTGTTTGACTCTGCTGTGACTGAGTTCAGAGAGAATAAAGAACTCTCTCCATCATGATGGATGAACTGCCAACCTGAGTAAACAAGTTACTCTCAAAGATGTACTGTAGCACAACAACATGGCATTGACATTTTGGCCTTAATTTAAGTGAAAATGTGATTTTTAAAACTCAGAATTCATCTAATTTTTTTCATCATTGAAATTAAAGATTTAACGCACTTAAAGTGCTAAAATTGACACAACTTTTACAGAACATGTAAAAATATAAATGTATAAAAATAGTAGAAGCTCAGTGGATAACCTAGAGGTGGGTGGGGCTAGACTTTTCCAATCTGTTTACACAGATGGCCAAGATAGTCATTTGGTGCCTGGGTCTTTGGTAATTCATGGGATGGGATTCTCCTAGATCTTCCCACCTTCTATTCCCTGTGTGATTTCTGTCAAAACTGGACCAGTTTATCTTTCAAGTACCAGGGGGCCCTGAATGTGAGCTGAGGAGGGCAAGAATGCCACCTAGCCGGCTGCAGGGATCAGGTTGGAATTCCTGTTCCCATCAGGATCCCAGGGACTCTGAGCTGGGACTTCAGCTCTGGCTCTTGGATCTGCCTCTCACCCACCCCACCCTCCAAGCAGGATCTAACTTGCCTTCATCCACACCCCCAGCAATGGGAGATACTATACGAATTAGACTGGAGGAGGCGGGAGGAGGGAAGACAGAAGGGCAAGGGGATGAGAAAGCTAAGGAGGGAGAGCAGAGGAGAAAGGAGAGGAGTTGGAAACACACTGCTGCTTCCAGATATCTTCCTCAGATTTCAGATGAGCCTGCCTCTTGTTTGATAACTTTGAGGACTTTTTTTTGTTAACAGCCTTTGGGTTTTTTGTCTGATTGGTTTGTTAGTTTGGATTTTTGTGTGTTTGTTGGTTTGTTTTGTTAGATTTTTTTTTTTTTAATTTTAAGAGTTGTTTTATTTTATTTTGTTGCCAGGACTTCAGGAAGCGTTCCCAAGGCCCCATCTGATGCAAAGTCCTCCACTGTGCTTCACCACTGCTTGTCTTTACCCTGATCCCAGCACAATGGCTCTGCTTGTTGTCTGGTTTGCCACGTCTGTTGTTAATTTAAACCACCAGGAGGTCAGGGACGACTCTATTTTGTTTGAATGGCATGTGTTCACCGGAAAATAATCTTCTCTCCAATGTAGAATCCTGAGCATGAGAATTCTCAAGACACACTAGGTCAAGAGTGAGAGGAAAGTACAAAATATATGTTCACTGTCTTATATGGCGTTTCTTCTTGTGAACATATGGGTATAATCGTGGCTCAATAAAAGATGTGCTCCAATTATCTCTCTTTGGTCCTCCCTTTGAAATACTCCCTAATTGGTAACACATTTGCTTAGCCACTCTACTAGGTAGTTACTACTTAAAAACTGGAGAATTTTTAAGAGTTTAGCAGAACATCTGGGAGCTGTGAAAACTGATTTTGGCTGAACTTCTCTTTGTTTTTTTCCAGTGTTTGGTTTTTTTGTTTTTTTTGTTTTTTTTTTTTCCTATACAATTACACTTGCATCCAACTTCTGTCAAACCTGATTGTTCGGGAATTTTACCCGTAGTACTCTTATTCCTCACAGAACCCTAGAAACCTGAGCATTGATCTTTCCTCCTTGTCTCCAGCCCATATCTGAGTCTGGCATTTATTATTTTCTTCAGCTGTAACATTTTAATCCATTCATAACTTTGCTTATATCTCTGACTTGGAGATCTTGGGCCACCTTTTAATTTATTCTTTTATGCACTCGTTCATTCACGTGTTCAACAAATATTTACTGAGTTGCCTTGGCAACTAGAGATAAAAGATGAATAATGGTTCCTGCCCTCAAAAACTTTACTATGGGGAAATAGTCAAACAATCCATTAAAATACAACAACATAAATGCTATTTATTCATTCAGGTAGTCTCTGGGTTCCTACTCTGTCCCAGCACTGTGCAAGGCAGATGTTACAAATAGATTGCCATATAGGAGGAATACCTAATGGGGGAAGGGGAAGTCTTCCAGAAGAGATGATCCCAAGTTTGGTCCCGAATGATGAAGAGGGTCTAACCAGGGAAGTTGGAGGCAGAGAAACAAGGAGGGATTATTATGTTCACAGCAGAGGGAGCAGCATCTAAAAAGTTTTAGAAGGAAGAAAGATGTGCCAAGGGCATTGCAAGCTCTTGGCTATGGCCAGGAACTGTGTCATAGTAGCATTTATCAAATATATGCTGAATGAAAGAGTAGAGAGAAATAATGCTGTAGAAGCAAGGAGGGATGAAGTTTTTTTTAATGTGTATTTATAAATTTATTTTGAGAGAGGGAGAGAGAGAATCGCAAGCAGGCTCTACACTTAATACAGAGCCCAATGTGGGGCTTGATCTTATGACTGTGAAATTAAGAGTTTGATGCTCAACCTACAGAGCCACCCACGTGCCCCTTAAGAAGCCTTTTAAGTTATGCGAAGGAGTTTGGACTTCACCTTGACAATTATGCGAGACCATTGAAAAGAATGTTAGGATGATGGGGCTGAGAGTAGGGGTACAGAATAGATATGATCAGACCTGTATTTTAAATTTCTCACTTTGGTCTTATCATCAAGATTGACACAGGCAAGAGTGAGGGCAGGGAGCCCAGGAATGAAGCTGTTGCTCTAATATAGATCTTAGTAACCCAGAATGTGGTCCTGGACCAACAGCATCGTCTACATAACCCAGGAGCTTGTTATAAGTGCAGAATCTTGGGGCACACCAAGATTGAGTCAGAGACTGCATTTCATTATAATAAGTTCACTCAGTGATTCCAATACATATTAAAGTTTGAGATGCACTTATCTAAACTTAATTATGTTAGTGGTAGCAGGGTTAAGAAGAATGGGAAGATTTGAGAGGTATTTCACTGGAACAATCAACCAGATTTGGTGAGCTAATGGATGAGAGGGAAGGATAGTAAACAGATGTAGTATCTCTAAGTGAAGAAAAAGGGTTGGAGAGAGAGCTGGTACTGATCTCTTGGGCCTGTACTTTAAAAAAATTGATTTGAAATCTATTCATAGAAGTAATAAAATTGTTATATAGCTAATCTCTGCTCTGAAAACCACAGCCAGGGGAACACTTAGAATTATAACATAGAAAATATTATGGAATCAAAGATATCTGCTCAGTAGGGTAGCACTTTTTTGATTACATTATACCTCAAAACTTCTCTCTTTATGGCAACATATCAGAGACTGAAATAACACTCTTAGTTTAGGTTAGCATGTGTCTAGCAGACCAGAAAGGGAGAAAGGAAAGGAGCTTGCTCAAAAGAGAGAAACAGAGAGACAGAGACAGAAAGACCGAAGAATTTTTCAAGTCACAGCTCCAGCCTGTTGTAGAGCCTGTTGGAGAAAAGTGAACTTCTTTATACATAAAGATCACAAAAATTCTAAACCTAAGTAAATTTGCCTTGAAAATTTAAGGGAATTGATAAGATACCTAATGGTTTTGAATGCTAACTATGTACCAATCACTGCCTATTCACTGTTAGTATTTAATGTCACTTGTTTTTGACAACCCTGTAAGGTAAGTGTCTCCCTCCTCTTCTTTCAGTTAAGGAGATTGAGTATCATCAATGTGAAAGTGTTTGCTGGAGGCAGATCAGCCAACTGCAACTTCCACCCAGGATTTCAACCCTGTATGTCCAGGCTTTTCCTACCATTCTGTGCTGTCTTTTAAAATAGACAACTCTTTACATTTGACAATCCTTTAAAGGAACCAACATCCAGCACATGTGACGTGGGACATAAAACACCTTGCATGGAATACATAACCAGTTCAAGAAGAGGAGAGCATACAGACCAGACAAGGCCAGAAACATTCCCCTTAGCCACACAGCTAAGAATCCATCAGTTCCCTAAAGTGAAGATTAGAAAGGTTAACACCAGACCCATAATGCATATTGTTTGTATTTATATTACATTCATATATATTATTGTATTTTATTAGTTACATTCCACATGTTGCTACATTCATTCTTGTACATTCAGTTCTCAACATTTTGTTGTCTTTGTATTGTCGATGGAATATAAGGTCTTTAATTTCATTAAGCAAGGTGAAGATAAATGACAATTAGGGCCAGGAATTTGGAACCAAGCAAAAGCAGAAACATGCCTTAGGAAGGCTATTTCTTGTCTGTGCTGGAAGTTACCAATTTTGAATACATTGTAAGACAAGTCATTGCGGAAGATACAAAAATCAATAAACTAGGAGTTCTGCCATCAAGTACCTAGCAATCTAGGGTGGGAGACACAGCAAGTTTAGTAATAAAAATAGTGAAAGAATATGTTAAGTACCATATGTGACCATATAGAGATAAAATGAGAGAAGTGAGTTTCCATTATTATGGCTGTGTAACAAGTTATCCTGAGACTTAGTGTTGTTAAATACCCATTTATTCTATGGTTTGGGAAATAAGACAGGGAATATCAGGGATAAATTGTCTCTACTTCATGATGTCTGGGACCTCAGTTGGATGACTTGAAGCTTAGGGGTTGGAATCATCCGAAGGTTCATTTGTTTGCATGTCTGGCAGTTGATGCTGCCTAGACTCAAAAAGCTGGTCTGCTGGGATAGTTGAGCTTCTCAGGCATCTCACTCTGTCTTTCTGTGGTCCCTCTACCTGGTCTCTCTATCTTGGGCTGCATGTTGAAAGAGAGCAGCAGGTGGCTGTATGGCTTTTTCTAACCCAGTCTTACTTAAAAGTCACTTCTACCACATTGTTTGTTGGAATCAATTCACTAGGGCTAGCCTGTATTTAAAGGGAAAGGAATTATACTCTACCTTTTGTGGGAAAAGAGTCCAACAATTTGTGGGCGTGTTCTAAAAACACCACACTGGAAGGGCACCTAGGTGTCTCAGTCGGTTGAGTGTCCGACTTCGATCTCACAGTTTGAGTTTGAGCCCCGCATTGGGCTTGCTGCTGTCAGCACAGAGCCCACTTGAGCTCTTCTGCCCGCCCCCCCCCCCCCCCGTCCCTTACCTGCTTGCACTCTCAAAAATAAATAAATGTTAAAAACACCACACTGGAGAATCAGGGAACACTTCGTGGAAATACTACCATTGGAGCTGGGTATTGAAAGATGAATGTAATTTGAATAAGCAAAGGTAATATAAGTGGAAGTAAACACAGGGATCTTTATCTGCAGGTAAACCATGCAAGAACATAACAGACTGATAAAGCTAGTGCATTGGGAGTACAAGAAATAAGCCTGAAACATAAATGGGGCCCAAGGTATGGCAGGAGTTCAGCACCAAGCTAAGGAGAATGGATTTGATTCAGCTGGCAATGCAAAGCTATTATAGTTGTGGTTCTCAGCCTGAGCCACCATTGGAATCATCTGGGGAGCCTTAAAAATACCAATGCCTGGATCCCACCCCCTAAGATTCTAATTTAGTTGTTCTAGAATACAGCCTAAGCTTCAGGACTTTTGAAAGCTTCCCAGGTGATTCTTTTGTTAGCCAACGTTGTAAACTAGTACACTAAAGGCGTTTGAAGAGACGAGATATTATCAGAAATCAGTTTGCATGCTCTCTCTGGGAACCAGTGAGTAGTTTACAGCAGGTCAGTTTTTATTTGTTTGTTTGTGTTTTACTGAGCCAGAGTCCTGGAGACCGTTGTGGCTATTTGGGGTGCCATGGAGGCCAGTAATTCTGACTTCTTAAAATCTGGGCTACTCCTTTTTATCATTTAATATTATAGTTTTAATGTAATCTTTAAGGGAAAAAAACCTACTGCTGTGTTATCTCTCTCCAGAAGCCAGGGTTTCTGAGGAGCTGCCACTCAGGCACTGAGATCCTGGTACATCTGCCTTAGCTTTGAAAATGAAGTTCTTATTCAGTAATCTTTTTTTTTTTTTTATGTTTTTATTTTATTTTTGAGAGAGAGAGAGAGACAGCGTGTGAGTGGGGGAGTGGGGGAGGGGTAGAGAGATGGGGAGACAGAATCTGAAGTAGGCTCCAGGCTCTGAGCTGTCAGCGCAGAGCCTGACATGGGGCTTGAACTCATGGACCGCGAGATCATGACCTGAGCCGAAGGGACGCCCAACCAACTGAGCCACTCAGACACCCCTATTTTTTTTTAATGTTTATTTATTTTTGAGAGAGAGCGCACACACAGGGGAGGGGCAGAGGGAGACACAGGATCTGAAGCAGGCTCTGCGCTGTTAGTGCAGAACCCAGTGCGGGGGTCGAACACATGAAACGCAAGATCATGACCTGGGTGGAAATCAAGAGTCAGAGAGGCTTAATCGACTGAGCCACCCAGGCGTCCCTTACTCAGTAATCTTTATACCATCCCTTGTATCTGCTCATGCCAGGGAAATGGTGAAGGTTGCCAGGTTTTAGAACTTGTCATCTCTTCAGGCATTTTTTTTTTTTGCATTTTTTTTTAATTTATATATGAAATTTATTGTCAAATTGGTTTCCATACAACACCCAGTGCTCATCCCAAAAGGTGCCCTCCTCAATACCCATCACCCACCCTCTCCTCCCTCCCACCCCCCATCAACCCTTAGTTTGTTCTCAGTTCTCAACAGTCTCTTATGCTTTGGCTCTCTCCCACTCTAACCTCTTTTTTTTTTTTTTTTTTTTCCTTCCCCTCCCCCATGGGTTCCTGTTAAGTTTCTCAGGATCCACATAAGAGTGAAACCATATGGTATCTGTCTTTCTCTGTATGGCTTATTTCACTTAGCATCACACTCTCCAGTTCCATCCACGTTGCTACAAAAGGCCATATTTCATTTTTTCTCATTGTCCTCAGGCATTTTTTAAAAGGCCATCAGGGGGCGCCTGGGTGTCTCAGTTGGTTAAGCCTCTGACTCTGGATTCTGATTCAGGTCATGATCTCACAGTTTGATTTGTGGGTTCGAACCCCACGTTGGGCCTGGCACAGAGCCTGATTGGGATTCTCTCTCTCTCTCTCTCTCTCTCTGAAAATAAATAAATAAACTTTCAAAGAAGAATAAAAGGCCATTAGAATCCCCTCCTTTCCATACCTACCTTCCCATCTAGCCCTGCATTCTAAGAATAAATGGTAGGTGTTTGTACTAAGTACCCATGGCAGAGGTAACTACTGTCATAAAATTAGTATATTCCCAGCAGAATGTCAATTGGAAATTTGATAAATGGAAACTTTGGATATTGAATTCTCAAACTATCAGTGTCACCTTGGGTCATCCTAATAGTCTATATCTTAGTGACTCCAAGGAATTATTTCATACCTTGTATATGATATATCCATTTGTGCTGAATGTACATTCAACTAAATCATTGTATTTATTATTCAGGGGAGATCTCACTATCCCCATTTCACAGATGACAAAATGAGATTTAGAGGAATTGTGACTTGTGCAAGGTCATAGAGCTAGTAGGTAGCAGAATAAAATTGAGTACAGCTATTCTGATTTCAAAGTTAGTGTTTTTCACACTATACACAATTTATGCCTTGAGGGGGTTAGAACATAGTTTCTTCCCATTGTATCAGTCTCAGAAATTTAGGACACTTAAACATTCCTGCTTCCTTGAATATATATTTTTATGTTAAACCCTTTTTAAAAAGCTCATACACATTTTCAGCATGTGTACCTTGTGAAGTAATGAGATATGTACATTTACTGTGTGCTTTGCAAATCCCTTTTTATTTGACTTATATTTATCTCTTAAATGTCACAAGATGCCTCATATTTTATTATATACTGAATTTTTTATCGAGTTGGGGGGGATTCCATCCATTTTGTTAGTTTTATTCTAAATGCTCTTCAGCCTCTAATTTTTAGACTGATCTTTTTAAAATCTGCAACTACACCTTTGCTTACACCATCCCATTGTTCTAAATTATCATACCAGGTCTCCTAATGGCTCATTTTACAAAATACTTTTTAAAACCTATTATGTGCCAAGAACTTTGGGGGAACAATGATGAGTAAGATTGCAAGCCTTTTCCAAATTGACTCTCTTCTTCTGGAAGTACAATGACAAGAAGTGCATGAAGCAATTCAGGTGAGGCTATAACATTTTGTGTACAAGGGATTGATAACATTTTACGTCCACTATTTATCCTTACTATACCCATATCTTGGCCTTGTTGGTTGTCAATTTGTGTGATTACAATCAATAGCCTTCAATTCACTTTGAATAATTTTTCTCATAAGACATTAATCAATCAAACTGACCTTGCAAATCATAATTTATAAACCTTACAACTTTAAGTTTTATTTGTTACTTCATTAATATTCTTAACATTTTTTCCATATCAAAACTATTTTGTTTCTTTACCTTTATATATCTCATTGGAATTTATCTCCATCTGCATAGAATTCAATTATCTACAATATGACTTTAATCTTTAGGCTTACAAATGGCACTGTGCTCCCATTCCCTCATCATTACCATTTATAAAATATTTAATAAGACAGCTCTCGACACCAATATTATTCGTGTGTCAGTTTTGCTGAGTTGAGCATTCAGATTTTCTCTGAAGGGAGAAATATTCTTTGGAGAGATAGACCTGAAGAAAAAAAGTTTTTTAAATGCTACAATTAAGCCAGAAAGTAAAATAAAGTTTGCAGAAGGCATCTACCAACTAAAAATAACCATTACAATAAACATTGATTTCCTGATTATCAGGATGAATCTCAATGACTATCATATCAATCATGTTTTTGTGTAATCTACTATTGCATTTTGCATGCTGGAATCTTCCTATATTCTATTGGTTAGAGATCCTAATAGTGATAATTGTAGAATCAGTTGACAAGAAAAACAAGAACCTTAAATAAAGTATCAAAAAATTTATTAGTGTCTTTGATATTCAAGGAAATGCTCCTTGAGGTCCATTTCTGATCACCAAAAGTATAATTCATTTCACAGGTTGAATTAGAATTCATAGGGGGTGCCATGCACCTCCATTCTAGCCTCAGATCCCTAAGTCACATCAAGGGACCTCAGACTCAGAGAGTACCACTTCTCAAAGATTCCGATCTTGGTGCTCTTTTTTTTTTTTTTTTTTATCTGGCCCCAATATCATGGCTTGTTCACACTTCCAGAATCTCCTACTCTCTCAACTTCTATTTTAACACCAGAGGCCATCTCACAGTCACCTGCCCATTGACTTCCTCCTGGTTTCTATAGCCAATCTTCATCCGCCAGGTTCTCTCCACCAGCCTGGTGTGCCAGATAGCCAGGAGATCAGCTTCTGACTTCCAGTCTGGAGTTCTAGTCCTGATTTTGCCCATAATTACTATGCACACTTATTCCCTCATGAATATATCACTGTCTCTTCATTGTAAAGAGGGATATACAAATAGTTGCTATACTTTCTTTACTTCTAAATGTTCTACTTTTCTGATCAGGTACAGAGTAGCATGGGCAAAAGAAATGTATATTCTATTAATTTTCCTTTCATCTTTTTTACTTTCTTAGCCCCTTTCAAGAAAACTTTTAAGGTATTCCTATGGCTGAATTAATTCTCTCTTCCAACTTTCCCCAACATTCATCTGATTGGATGTACTGACAAATGAAAAAATAGTTGCAGAGGTTAAATATAACATGTAGGAAACTGCTCCTTTACACTGGTTAACTATGTAGATGTGAGAGACAGTGCCCTGCATGAGGAAATATGGAATTTTTCAGTGAATCTAAATTCAAATTGCATTTAAAAATATATATTCCATGAAATTGGGGAATCACCATTGGTGAAGGGTTATGACACCCTGATTCACCTAAACTAGCCAGTTCATTTCCCAGTTGTGCCATAAACATTTCTAATTCTTTGACCACTGAAATACCTTCTCCCCTCTTTTTCCTACTTGTTTAAAGTTCTGCTTCAGCTTCAAGATTTTGCCTGAATTCTGATTTTTTTATGTAGGGAGATTTTTTTTCAGCTCCCCAAACCCATAATAACCTCTTGCTGCTTTAGAATTGCTAGAGCATGATTATCTGCTCCACTTACTTTGTACTGACCTTTTGCTGCCATTTGTTTTTATTTATCTCTTGATGACTATATCCTATCTTTCCAACCAAATCTTAAACCTATTGTAAAGGACCATGTCGTGGCTCTTTGTGTCCTCAGCATCTGGCTCCATGCCCAGCACACAATCATCACCCAATAAAAGCTTATTAGTGGTAATGGCACATAATTCCTTGAGAATCACTTAAATATTATTGACTGCATATTACTTGAGAGATGTATTGTCTGGCTCTTATTTGGCAAGAACATCAGATCTTCATTCATAAGGAAACTAGCCTTGCAGCCCTGAACACCAGCTAATGGATGGCCAGAAATGGAGTCTATTGAACATTTGCTGTGGACATGACAAGTGTTTAGTAACTGTCAAAATGGTTGCCTTAATTCTTTCAGGCTTCTATAATAAAATACCACAGACTGGATGGCTTATAAACCACAGAAATTTATTTCTTACAGTTTTGGAGGCTGGAAATCCAAGATCAGAATGCCAGCATGGTCAGATGAGAGCCCCCTTTCAGGTTTCTGACTGCTGACCTTTTGCTGGGTCTTCACATGGCAGGAGAGTCTAGGGACCTTTGTGGGGTCTCTTTTATAATGCATTAACTGTCTTTATGAGGGCTCTAACCCTATGACCTACTACTCACCTCCCAAAGGCACTACCTTCCTAATACCATCAACTTTGGGGATTAAGATTTCAATATATAAATTGGGAGTGGAGGGACAAAAATATTCAGACCATAGCAATGGTCAATACAAATGAGCCAGTATATATCACAGAACTTTTATGTGGTTTTAATCCTGGAGGCATTAAATGTCATTAACAGCCCTAACTGTATATCTTAATCTTACTTATCTTACTGTTAGTAAAAGGGATATACAAAATAATCATAGCTTATGCTTATAGAATATTTTATGCATATTTACTTACTTAATATTTATGACAACCCTTTGAAATAGATAATATTCCCATTTTATAGAAGCCATATTTTTCATAAGGAAATAGGACACAGAAAGGTTAAGTAACTTCCTCAAGATTGCACAGCTAATAAGAGAGAGAGGTGGGATTTGAATGTAGGCAGCCTGACTCCAGAATCCAAAACTATTATGCCATGAAATAAGTGGGCTTCTTATATTCTATAACGACTGGGTAGATATGAAGCTATAGAATTTATTTTAATTAAAGAAATTTGTGTATCAGGTGGCTTTTCCCAATAGGAATAAAGACCACAGGAGAACTGAAAAGCCCCTGTGAGGAAATGCATTGCACCAGCTCAAGGTCAGCCTGTATACGCCATTCCTGTTCCGTCTTTAAGTTATTTTCCACTAGTGTGTAAGTGGAAGCCGGAAGCTGGAGCCCTGGCTGAGGTGAACAGGGTCTTTTATCTTCCAAGCAGAGGGACCACTTGGGAAAGCAGGCCAATGAGAACTGCAGGGGAGCTGAGCCATTTTAAAAACACATGAAAGCAAGAGCTTAAGAGAGAATTTTTATGAGGATGGCAAAGCTGAGGGTGTATTCTCATGTTCGCATTCAGGAAACGTGGGTTAAAACTGATCAGTGATTAAAATTCCTTAGACCTTTAAAATGCAAATGATTTGAAAAGTGTCATATTTTTGAAAAGTAAGCATTCTCATTTATGGGAGCTACAACATGGTACATTATTCTTGAGAATATTTGAAGTTGCATGAAAATCACTAGAGCTCCAGTACAAATTATTAGACAAAAATCTTGCCTGCTGGGGCTTGGGAAAGAATTTCATTGATTTCTCATCCCCACCTTTTTATCCTTAAGAAAGCAGTGGGCAATTAAACTTTGCCTTTTTTACCCTTCGTGTAGATAACGGCACCAAGGCTTCAGTGTAAATTGGGAAGACAATGTCACAGTCTCCTGTTTTTCAAAGCCGTAAATTCCAACTCCCTGTCCTGGTTTCTTGGAGATTGAAGTCAGGCACACAGATTTTCAATGACACCCATTTTTTTTTTTCTTTGTCCTTCTGAACTGGCTGCTGCAGTTTCTCTCACTAACGCCTGCTGCCAGTCAGGTTCTCCAATATGAATAGTGAATACTCTGGCTCTCTCGCTGGGACCTTCTAATTACAAGGCTAAGTTTGAAGATTTCAACTTATTTTGGCACACGGGGTGGTGATTCAAGATTTTAATTCTCTCCTCAGGCTATCTAATTAATAAAACTCTCTAATTTTTGTCAGGATACATTCAGCAGGGGTTTAAATAACTAGTTCTCAAACAGCCCTATTTTGCTATTGTCAAAATCTGTTCTTTAAATGTGCTAAAAATATCCCAGGATACAGTAAAGGGAATGCACAGCTTCCTCCCCTCGTGAAGATATGGTGAGTTCCTTTTGCATTTGGCTGTTTTAAATATATGTCAAGAAGAGTAGGAGGAAGGAGGAGTGGAATTTTGGCACCAGAAACTACAGGGCTCGAATGACTAAAGATGTACCTTCTCCATCTATAGGGATTGAGGAAAGAAAGAGTTTAAAATGCTTAAGCTTATCCTTTTTTTCCCTTTTTTTCTTTCTCTCATTTAAGTCTGCATATACTACCTGAACAAATGAACTTCATCACAAAATGAATTCAGTTGGAGTCGTTTTCTTCTGCCAAGAAATAAGGTAGGGAATTTTCCCTTTAATGTACTTTAATTAAATTCCACCATGATTAGCAGTCAAAGATAGGATATCCAATAGATTAGTGATAAGAAACAGACATTACACATGAAGGTCAAAGACTATACCATTATTTTTAAAATATCTGTGTGATAAAAAGATTCTCAAACCCCAGTTATGATCTACTTACAGAATGGTATACTCTGTACATTTTGCAGTGAAACAGTGTCTCTAATTCACTGCAGTGAAATTTTTGCTCATGTATTTTGTGCTTTAAATATTAGGAAAAGAATTCATTAATTCAATGGATATTTATTGGGCATTTTATATGTACCAGACAGTGAAATTTGGCTCATGTGTGTTTATTTTATTTCAGAAAAATAATGTATTTGTTCATTCAATGAATATTTACTGAGCATCTTCTATCACAGACAATGCTTGTTAGGTGCTGAGAAACAACAGAGTGAAGCAGACAAAAATCTGGTCCTTCCTAGAGTGTGCATTATAGTGGTGTAGACAAAAACAGAAAAAGTAAGCAAATATACACTATTTTAGTGACAAGTGCTAAGGAGAAAAATAAAATAGGTAAAAGAAATATAAAGTGTCCTGAGAAGTGGGAACAGTAATTTTAGAGACGGTGATAAGAAAAGGTCTAGCAGAGGAGTTGATATTTGCATAAAAACTGGAAGAGGGGTGGTGCCTGGGTGGCTCAGTTAGCTGAGCAGCTGACTCTTGATTTCAGCTCAGGCCACGATCTCATGGTTCGTGAGTTTGAGCCCTGCATCAGGCTCTGTGCTGACTGTGTGGAGTCTCCTTGGGATTCTCTCTCTCTCACTCTCTCTCTCTCTCTCTCTCTCTCTCAAAATAAATAAATAAACTTAAAGAAAAACTGAAAGGAGGGTATTGGCTGATATTAAGAGGAAGAATGTTCCAGGCAGAAGGCGGAGGCAAAGGCCCTCTGAAGTTGGGGCAAGCTGGGCAGATTTGAGGCACATCAAGGAAACCAACATGACAGAGCAGAGTGAGCTAAGAGGAGAGGTGACAGGATGAGTCAGAGAGGTACTGGGGGCCCCCGTCATGGAGGGTTTACACATAATTATGAGGACTTTGTCTTTTGCTCAGAGTGAGATTTTTGAGTAAATGAAGGTTTGAGGCAGAGGAATGACATGATCTGACAGATTTTAAAAAGATTTCTCTGGCAGCTGCTCTGAGACTATGGTGAAGGTAGGATAAGAAGAAAAGCAGAGAACCAGATTAAAGATTGTCACAGTAATCCAAGTGAGAAAGATGATGCATTGGACCAAGACAGTATCAAGGGAGGTGGTGAGATGTGGTCAGATTTTGGAGTTAAAGATGACAGAATCTATTAATGACCAGAACTGATGTATGAGAGTTGAGAATGATCACAGCCACTAGAAAGATAGGATTGCCATTTACTGAAATCATGAGGAATGCAAGAGAAAAAATTTGGGGCGGGGGGAATGTTAGTAGCACAATTTTGGACACATTAAATTTTAGAAGTTTCCATAAGACTCCTAAGTGAACTATCAGGTCTGGAGTTCAGAGGAGACGTCCAGGTTGGAGAGAGATCTATATTTTGGAGTCTTCAACATATAAGTGGCATCTAAAGCCCCAAGATTCATCAAGATCTCCAAGCGAAAAAGCGTCAATGAAAAAGAGAAGTCCAAGGACTGAGTCTTAGGGCACATCTACACTTTGACTTCAGGGAGATGAAGAGACACCAATGAAAGAGACTGAAAAGCACTGACTAAAGAGCCAGGCAAGTGTGGTAGGTTAACCCAGATCCTCTGTGAGGAGGATGGAACTAAAGATAGAACTAAACATGTAAGTATTTTATTAGGGAAAATGCTTGTGAGGAAAAGCAGAGGAGGGAGCCCCACAAGACTGGGACAGCTGACAGACTGCAATGAGAGTCTGATCACAAGTGAAAAAATTTGGGTGGGGGAGGTTGAATGGATGCAGTTTAAAGAGGGCTTAGGAAGTCCACAGGGAAGTCCTGAAGCCAAAGTCAACCATCTGGAGAAGTGCTGGTTTCCCAGGAATGGGCCTGCCTTGATATTCCTGCCACACGCAACCATTCATATGCTATGCAAATATGACAGTGCATTCCAGAGATAGCAGTTGGGTGCCCTCGGTCAGTTAGACTCCCTTTAGTCTGAAGCCATATTTTCATGTTTCCTAAATGGGGTGACACAGTTATTTATTGCTGTATAAGAAACCAACCTAAAACTTTGTGCCTTAAACAAACAGCTTATTATTATATGTCAAGGCTGTATGAATTGACTGAGCTCAACTAGGCGGTTCATGCTTGATGTCTCTCCTCTGGCTGCAGTCAGATCTTGGCTGGATCTGTAGTCACTGAAGGCTTGACTGGGGTGAAAGACCAAAGTTATTTTGTCGCTCACATGTCTGGCACCTCAGTACTGTTCCATGTGGCCTCCTGGCCTTCTTAGCTCAGGGTTCAAGGGGGCAAGAAATAGGAACTGCCAGTCCTCTTAAGGGCTAAATCTGGAACTTAAAGTGTTATTTATATTAGTCAAAGCATATTCTGTTAGTCAAAGCAATTACAGGCTAACCTAGATTCAAGGAAGTGGAGGAATAGACACCATTTCTTAGCAGGGGAGTGGCATGCACTTACAGGAAGGAAAAGAATTGATCACGGCTACCTCACCAAGTGAAAAAATATTTGGAGAAAGGAGAGAGTAATCAACTATGCCAAATGCAGGGTTTTTTGTTTATTTATTTATTTTGAGAGAGAGAGAGAGAGAGAGAGCAAGTGGGAGAGGGACAGAGAGAGAGAGAACCCCAAGCAGATTTTGCATTGTCAGCACAGAGCCCAATGAGGGGCTTGAACTCATGAACTGTGAGATCATGACCTGAGCCGACGTCCGATGCTAACCAACTGAGCCACCCAGGTGTCCCTGCCAAATGCTATTAAGAGGTTATTAAAATGATGATAAGATGTACTTAACAATATAATTTTGTTAAGAAAATAGTCCCTGCACATGCACCCCCATGTTTATAGCAGCACTATCAACAATAGCCAAAGTATGGAAAGAGCCCAAATGTCCATCAATGGATGAATGGATAAAGAAGATGTGGTATATATATACAATGGAGTATTACTCAGCAATCCAAAAAAAAAAAAAAAAAAAGAATTAAATCTTGTCATTTGCAACTACATGGATGGAACTGGAGGGTATTATGCTAAGCCAAATTAGTCAGTCAGAGAAAGACAAATATCATATGACTTCACTCATATGAGGACTTTAAGAGACAAAACAGATGTACATAAGGGAAGGGGAAAAAATAATATAAAAACAGGGAGGGGGACAAAACAGAAGAGATTCATAAATATGGAGAACAAACTGAGGGTTACTGGAGGGGTTGTGGGAGGGGGAATAGGCTAAATGGGTAAGAGGCACTAAGGAATCTACTCCTGAAGTCATTGTTGTACTATATGCTAACTAATTTGGATGTAAATTTTAAAAAATAAAAAATAAACTTAAAAAAAGAAAAAAAACATGAAAAAAAGAAAATAGTCCCTGTAATAATGATATATGTGAAAGTGTGACTGAAATGGTTTGAAGGGGTATGGAAGGAAAAAAAAATTGGAGCTACATAGTAAAGGCAAATATTTTTAAGGAGTTTTGTTGTAAAAGGAATGAGAAAAATGAGATAGCAGAAACAGGGAGAGGATAAAGAAAGGGTTATTTTAAATTTTGGGAAATATTACCATGTTCATATTCATGGTAATGATCCAAGTAGGGAGGGAGAAATTGATAAAACCTTAAGCAGGGAAAAGAAGTTGGAACTAATGTATAACTGGAGGGACTGGCCTTCAAGCAAGGACGCATTATGAGCACAGATGCCAATAGTTGGGTAGATACAGTTGGGGAAATGAATTTCTCTTCAGATTGTATCCATTTTTTCAGTGAAATAGGAAGCAAGGTGATCTGCTGTAAATAGAGGTGGGGAGAATACTTGAAGTTTTGAGGAAAGAAGAGAGACCTGAAAGTCATCCAGAAGACTGGGAGAAGGAATTGGTCAGGGGCGGAATGTCATATATCCTTAGGAGCCCTCTGAGGTTCATGAATTTAAACGGTGACCAATCATGGTAGATCTGTATTTTACTCGTGCATGTGTAGCAGAACATGTGAGCATGGATGGTAGGATAGATGGATTTCAGCAGGGTGTGGTTTAGTCAAGGGAGTAGGATACAGCTAAAGAGAGGCAAGCGAATTGTAGGTACATGCAAGGAGCTGATTATAATAATTGACCATGGAATTTAACATGTTGATTTTGATCACTAGAGTGCTCTCCATCTAGTGCTATACTTTTGTGTGTTTCCCCAATGTTTGTTTTATTCCTTCTTTCATTTAGTAAGTTAAAACTTCCCAACTTTGAATGGACTTGCCCAGAACACAGGGATTTCTCTAACTTTAGAAGCATCCATGAAAATACTGAGCAGATGTTTTGTGTCAGATATTTAAAAGAATTCATACTTCAGGAACACTTGGGTGGTTCAATCAGTTGAGCATCTGACTCTTGATTTTGGCTCAGGTCACGATCTCACAGTTCGTGAGATTGAGCCCTGGTTCAGGCTCTGCTCTGACAGCACAGAGCCTGCTTGGTACTCTCTCTCTCTCTCTCTCTCTCTCTCTCTCTCTCTCTCTCTCTCTCTGCCCTTCCCCTGCTCATTCTCTCTCTCTCTCTCTCTCTCTCTCTCTCTCTCTCTCTCTCTCAATAAATAAATAAATAAATAAATAAATAAATAAATAAATAAAAAGAAAGAAAGAAAGAATTCATACTTCAGAAAAATGTTGTACCAGAATATTTTTAAGGGTTCTCTGGGGTTCAACTCTGATATTCTATGACTATCATAGGGATTAATTGTGCACCTGTTATGTGCAGTTCTGTACAGGACGTACTATGGGAATTACAAAGGTACATTTGATGTACTCTCTGACCCCAGGATAGTTATATAATTCAGTATCTTCTAAAAGTAAGTTTAGAATATAGACATACTAAGGTATTTACTAGATGATGAAAATTGACACTTATTAATCTATTAGTTCTGCTCATATGCTACTGCCATGGTGGGCTAACCCCATGTTTGTTCTGAGCCTGTTACATCATCAGTAAGCTCCAGAGTCCATCAATTTTGTCTCCTAGAAACCTAGATTGGAGGAAGAAATAACTGGCTGGTTTTATTTTAATAACATGTCTTTAAAATGATGGATTCAAAGGATTTGTTCCTATAGGGTCATTGGCAAATGTAGGAAAATGTGGAGCACTTTGATGACTCCAAGAAGGAAAGAATACCCTCCTTTGACTGTCATGTAAACAAAATCATAGTCTTCTTTATGTGGAAGAAAATGTTAGCGGTATATAGGCCATTTCTATATTCAGCCTGTGCATTAAACTGGGGCACAGCTGATGCACTCATTTCAGACAGAACCAGTTGCTGCAGATGGACTTTTCATTTCTCAGTTGGCATATTCATTAACTTGACAGAAATGATTGGTTTCATTGTACCACATTCTGGTTGTTTTATGTATAGAGTCCTGGTATTACCCTAGATTGTTGGGGCCTTCGGGCAGAAAACATCTTCAACATAGAGGTTTATGACTCTTGACATTTATGTCATCCAGAAGACACCAGTTCAGGATTGAACCCTGTAGGCTGTCACAGCTGGGATGCTGTGGAGAGGGCTTTCTCCATCAATCTAGTTCTATACTGGCAAGTGCTGTGGTAATGCCCAGTAATACTGAAATGATCCTTCTTCCATACACGAGAAGGATTATGAATGATGGAAGTTATGCTCAAGTTGCTGGAGTGGTTCACTTTAAGAAGATCGAGTATGAAAAATGGTATGAAAAATGTACATTAGGGGGCAAGGATTCATAGCACGAATGAATCCTTTTCAATATGTAAATGTTTATCCCAGAAATCCTTTATATATTCAACTACAGCTGAATTTTTTAAATGTCCAATTTACTAAAAATAATTTCATATTTATTGCATAGCGTGAGTTTCAGGAGAATATTGATTTCACACTTACTACTTATAACTGAAACTAAAGCAAAAGGTGAGGGAGATTTTGTGGGTCAAATTTGCAATGCTCAAATTGCAAAAACAAAACAAAAACTCTGCAAAGTTTATTCTCTACAAAAACAGAAACAAAACAGAACAAAGGAAATCATGTGTCAGATGAACAGACAAAGCCTGATCCATAGCTCAGGCAAGCAGGTGGGCAGACAAGCAGGCAGGTGGGTGGATAGTTGGGCCTGATGGAGAGATGGGTGGGCAGGCTGGCAGGCTGTGCCATCCATGTACAGGGGCGGATTATTAGGCAGGATCCAGAGAATGACATGACAGATTGGCAACAAGGGAAACATCAGAAAATATGGCTGGAGGACTTCATTGTTAAGGCAGAAACTTTTTTGTGCTTTCTCTGTGTGGGCAAATCACCTGTTATGTGTGGGCAGTCCTGGCCCATAGGGTTACAAAGAGCCAGAAAAAGTCAGGAGCTCAAGTGAATTCTACCCATGATCAGAGATACTAAAATTATCCCCAGACTAGCCTTGTTAATGTGAAGAAGAGAATCACTAACAAAATGTTCCCTTTGACTCTGGGAGTTGATGATAACAGTAATAACTCTGCAATCTCTACTGGGGACTTGAGTCATGCAACAGATGTCACTGGAGGTTGAGGCAAGTATGTGGCCCAACAGGCCAAATGGCCTTCCTTGATGTCACAAAAGACCCTGGTAGGGTTGGAAGTCAATTTCTCTTAAAACTCCTGCTTGGCTATCCCTCCATGAAACATTAGTAAATAAACCATGTGGCTAATATTTTCAAGTTTGTGAGAAAAGGATTGATTGAACTGGAAACAGTGAAAAAGGTAGCATAAGTCAGGAAGACTGTTGGGCCCTTCGGTAAGGTCTTAATATTCTGAAGACGCAGAGGTAGTCCACCACTAAATACAGGCATAATAGAAATAGAACTCATGGGGCCAGATAAGATTTCAAGTGATTCATCCACTAAAGATGGTCTGCATATTGATGATCCATAGTGATGATTCTAAGAGATGTATCTATCCTTCTAACAAAACTAAATTCCTTGGCTTTTATGTCCTAATTTGGCTTCATAATTTTCAGCTGAGGGAAGCAAAAAGCACATGTTGGGTTTTCAGTCCCAGATGGTAGTATCTGCTTCCAGGTATACTTATTTATTATTTTGTTGTGTTTTCTTAGAACTAGGTATAGCAAATTATATAGGGCTACAAAGACCTGTAAGAGGTCACATGAATGAAAGGCCACCTACTTTGTTCATACTCTCAGTCTTATCTTCTGACTATCTTCAGGATACTCAATTCCTCCAGTGGTATTTTAAATTTTGAAGTTTTATGTAGTTCCATTTCTGGCCTCTTCCCTTAGTAACCTCATCAATTTCTATGGCTTCAGATACCATCACTGTTCCAAGTGACTTCCAAATATCAAGCTCTACCTCTGTTGTTCTAAAAATGTGATCCCTGAGTCAGCAGTAACAACATCTTCTGGATCCTTGTTAGAAATTCAAGTTCCTGCCCCTACTCTCCCAGATGTATAAAATCAGAAACCCTGAGGGTGAGGTCTGGTAATCTGTATTTGAACAAGCTCCAAAGCCGATTCTGATGCTAAAGTTTGAGGGTTACTGCTTTAGTTTGTACTGGCTTTGTGAGATGCATGCTGCTGTAGGTGACCAACTAGAATTTCATGGATGTCTAAGCAACAGACATGTCCAAAATGGACCCATGATCTTTCTCTACTTCCCAAACTATCCCACTTAGAGTATTCCATATTTCAGTAACTATCATCACTCAGTTTCTTAAGCCAGAAATCTGAGTCACCCTTGACACTTGTTTCTACCTCCCCTTCCACATTCATTTAATCACTATACTGTGTTTAACTCTACCTTTAGAATGTATTTTACACCTATCTGTTTATTTCTATCATGAAGACTACCACCCTGTGCTAAGCCACCATCATCTCCTGCCTAGACTATTGAGATATATCCAGCTGGTATGTCCCTACCCTCTTCTGGTCCCCAGTAATACACTCTTCACAGCTCCTTCCATGGTCCTGAGCATGTCAACCCTTAACTTAGATCTTTCAAGAGGGTTATCCTTTGCACTTAGAATTAGGACCCACATCTTCAGTAGGTTCTACTCCCTCCCAAAGTGTAAGGGGTGGGGGTGAACTACTGCATTAGAATCTCTTGGGGGTAGAGCTTGGAACCTTGCATTTATGATATTATATAAAGTATTCCAATTACAGTCAGTCCTCATAAAATTTCATATTATAAAATGTTCCAGATTATAATGTGTAACCAGTTTTTAGAAGTAAATGCAGTGCCTTTCACTAAAAGCCTAAGAAAAGTTTGATCATTGTTCATTTCATTTAAGATTTTTCAATTAAAAGTATACCTTTTATGTTTAGTTCACTGACATTTATAGTATGCTTACACTGTTTTCATCAAGGATATATTACTAAAAATTATAATTGTAACCCAATCCAGAAAAAAAACATAACATTGAAAATCTCATGGTTAGAGAAAATTAAAAATTTAAATTTAAACCTATGTGCATATTTTGTTACAGATTAGAATGATATGATCAACAAAATGTTTTTCAAGCACAACATATATAAGGATAAATATCTAGGAGGGTATAGTAGAATAGAAATATGACTTAATAAATAAAAATGAAAGAAAGTTTCTAGATGTTAGGGAACAGTTTAATATACTTTAAAAGGATTATGGTAGTTATCAAATTACAACATTCGATTTCTCATGAAACATTTAGAAGAATGTTGTAATAGTTTCATTTTTAAATGTCAGTTCTTACAGTGTGCCAGAAATTAAGTGCTGTGTAACTATTTAATATTATGATGATTTTTTCCCTTGAAAATAAAAAATCTTTGAGGCAATAAATGATTTTTCAAAATTATTAGAAAGGGTACATGAGCAAAAATAACCTAAGGTAGTGGTGTTTGGAGCAAACTCTTCATCTTAACTAGTTTGAACTTTTGACTAAAATAAAAGTATTTGACAAATTAATTTTATTTGTGAGCAGGAGTTGGAGGAAGCATACTTCTATGAATTATTGGGCATGAGATTATGCCCCAGATTGGAAAAAGTCTAATAAGAGCCACTCCTATTCATTCACTTCCCTAGAAGAGAACTCAGAAAAAGGCATGGCCCCCAAAGTCATAGATAAAAGGATGGTTGATTATATAAACAGTCTCATAAGGGTCCATTTAATCGCTAAGGGCCTGGAGACATAAGTAAAGACAGTTCTTGCTATGTTGATTTTAAATGACTCTATTAAGAAGGACTGTAAGAAGGTAGAAGTATGCAGAAAAGTAGACCCCGTCAGACAGGAAATATCCAAAGACCAGAAAGCCTGATATTTTCCAAGAGTTATATCACTGTTGAGAACTTCATCAGAATTGGGAGGAGCTTGGCTGTTTTCCTTACTTTCACAGTAGGTGTCTGGAGATCATCTCTTGTGGGTAGATGTCTTTCCTATCATTTTTCTGCATTAAATAATATTTTAGCCTTCTATTATCTTACACTTCTTTACCTTTTGCATAGACTTACCCAGTGAATACCCATTTTCCCTTAGAATTTTTCCCCCTTCCCTGATTATATAAAGGATTTTTGCTATTTTGATATATTTGGTACGGATTGAAATTAAATGGATTGAAGTTGGACCTGTGTGGGGGGAGAGGGGATTCAAAACGAGAGCTTTAAATGGGGAGTTATTGGTCAAGGGCCCAAGTTTTCAATTATAAGATGGGTAAGTTCTGGGAATCTGATGTATAGCATGGTGACTCTAGTTAAAAATACTGTATTGTATATTTGAAAGTTCCTAAGAGAGCAGATCTTAAGTGTTCTTGCCACACAGAAAAAAGAAAAAAGGTGACTATGTGAGGTGATGGATGTATGAGCTGATGCTATGGTGGTAATCACTTTGCAATATATGTGTTCCAAATAAACATATTGTTGTACAACCTAAACTTATACAATATTATATGTCAATTATATCTCAACAAAGTTGGGAAAGACAAAAACCAAAGTGCTAGCTTTGATGAAAACATATCAAGTTAAATACGCCGAAGAGTGCCAAATGCTAGCAAGAGAGGAAATTCACAAGGCTAACATAGGGAAATTAGAGAGAAATTAAGCTTGCATTATAATAGGCAAGACAATAAACAATGTAAATAAGTAAACTGTATAATGATGAATGCTAAAGAGAAAAAAAAGCAGGGAAGAAAATATGTGCAGGGTAAAAAGGGAGGAAGTGAGCTTTGGGACTCTCTCAGGGAAGAACAATGCAAAGACCTTGCAGTAGGAGCATGTGTAGTAGACATCAATGAGGACAGCATGGCTGTAGTTGAGTGGCCATAAGGAAAAAAAATTAGGAGATGAGGCCAGAGAGTTGGTGGACCAGGCTCTGCAGAGCATTATGAATAACTGTAAGGACTTCACTTTTCATCTGCGTGTGCTGGGAAGCCAGTGTTGGGCTCTAACAGAGATGTAGTGTGATGTGGCGAAATCCCCCTGGCTGCTGGGTTGAGATTTGACTGACGTGGAACAAAGGTAAATTCCAAAGGCTACTTGGGAGACAAAGATATTACAGGTAAGATCTGATGGTGATTTAGACTAAGGGAGAGACAAATGGGGGCGGGGGCGGTGAGAAGTGGTCTGAGTGTGGATAAGATTTGAAGCTATACTAGGTTTACTAAGTAGAAAAAGTTTATAAACAGTTTATAGGTTTGCTAAAAATAACATGGTATCAATAATACCTAAAGAACTTTCAAGCCATACCAGTTTTTTATGTTTTCCCTTAACACCACAAAGACAAAAGAGAATGAAAAGAGGGGTTCTTCTAGCAGAAGCCAAATGCCAGGAAACAGGTTGTTGGCTCTTTGTGTAGGGAATACTGGTCTCTTGCTATTGACTGAAGCCAGAAGACAGTCAGTGGCCTTCCCAAACTTGGCCAAGTTGGAAGCAGGGAGATAGGATTGTGACACAGCCACAAAGAAAGGACAGGTGGAAAGCACCTGATGCTGCCTAATGTAATTAGCTCAATAATAAAGATGCACAGGCATGTGACAAGGGTGAAAATTTGAATTTGTAGCCATATGTGTCCCCTCTAGGGGGATATTTTCTCAGCAGGCTGGAGGCACAGGGTTACAGAGGTGAGATGAGGGGACTGGTACAGAAAGTCAGAACACATGGAGTTGAGCATTTGTTTCTGAGCTGAAACAGATTCCCCTTCCAAGTGACAACACACTCAAGGCCCTCAACTTTGTTCCAGAAGGTTCTTTGTTCTCCTATTCAAACATACATCTGCTAGCTGACAGCTTGGGAATTTGAACATTTAATTCTCTTTCCTGCCAAAACCCAGCCCTTCCTGCTAGACTCAGGACTAAGTGATTGCCAAAGTAGACAATTAGTCTTGTTTCCTTTCCAAAGAGACACCAGCTACATTTTCACATGAAAGGGAACATTCCCAATAAAAAAAAATACACAAGAATATAATGACAGTGGGGAAGTTGGACAGAGGAGAAAGAGGGTAGATAATATAAATCCACCATAAAAATTGAGTGAAATATGCTAAGAATATAATCCAGGTCCCTTATGCTCACATTTTATCTTGGGTGATAAAAGTTTATCAGAAACCCATGGAATAACCTAATAAGTACTGTATAGGATGATTTTTATCTAACAGTGAAATACTCATATGTCTAGTGATAGAGGTAAAATAACCTTTCTTGGCATATTGCAATGACTACATTTTTCTTTTTTCTTCTTTGCTTCCACTGGTTCCCATGATATTCTAGATCAAACCGACCACAAATCTCTAAATACCTCTTCAAGATTATTTACACATTTTCTACATTTCCCACTTCTATCGTCTCCTCTCTTTAACTTTTTCTAATGTACTCACACATAATTGTATAGAATTATAACATTCTATTAGGCCACGTTACCTAGCCTCAAAATTTACTACCATTAGGTCAAAGCCAAGGGCCACTAAACTTTCCTAGGATATTAGTCTCTTTGAGAGAGACACAAATATATAAAGCCTCCACAGATGAGTCTCCTCAGCTATGAGGGCTATAATAGTGTGCTTGGCCAGTTTACTGATGTTAGTGGACTCCAACTTTATGTCCCTAGGTAAGCTTTCTGAAGGTTAGCTCAGACCCCAATGCCCTGCATAATTTTCCTAAGGATAACTAAGATGTTTAAAACTTCTAAGCATTAAGCAAGGCTACATAATTAAGAGCCTTTAGATTTTTCATTATACAATCCCAATTTTTGAGATCAGCACAAGAGGTTGATATAGCTGTCCATGGTTCTGAAAGGGTGGTAGTTTTGAACTAATTAATTTAAGAAGGTCTAATTAATTTACTAATATCTAATGGATTCCCAGTATTCTGTTGTGTAACTTGTATCAATGATATGTCCCACAACTCTTTGGTTTGACATTCTGCTGTGAATGACTAAAATATAGATTGGTCTGAATAGTCATTAAACCCGTTAGAAAACATTTAGTGATTAAAAACTTCCCAGTCCGTTGGGGCGCCTGTGTGGCTCAGTCGGTTGAGCGTCTGGCTTTGGCTCAGGTCATGAGCTCACAGTCTGTGAGTTCAAACCCTGCATCGGGCTCTGTGCTGACAGCTCAGAGCCTGGAGCCTGCTTTGGATTCTGTGTCCCCCATCTCTCTCTGCCCCTCCCCCACTCATGCTCTGTCTTTCTCTGTCTCAGAAATAAATAAACATTAAAAAAAAATTTAAAAACTTCCCAGTCCTTAATATGTAACTCTATGGCTAAATCCACTGACTATGTGAAAATGAAGTTTAAAAATAAAGTATAATAAATAATGAGAGGATATTAGAAAGTAAAGAATAAAATAGTATGGGGAAAAATTGCCATAGAATGTATTAATACATTCAATTTCAAATAATGTTTTAGGAAGAAGCAGACTATAAAATCTGAAAAGAAAGAAATTTAAACTAAAAACAAAATCAAAAGTTTAAGGATGATATATTTATGTCAATTTAATGAAAACTAGAATCTATGAAATAGAGTAGAAAGTAAAGGTCTGCATACTTTAGATTAGAGAAGCATAATATGGTTTGCACACTTTTAGAATACAACCAGCCAGCAAGAGAATTATCTCAAAGAAGTGTGCTAGAGCCAAATGAGATTATTAAGGACAACAAACCACTTTTTTTTTTATTACAATGTCACGTGTATAGAATGGAGTGCATATAAAAAACCTAATTTCCACACTGAATTGGGGACTATCTCATTGGAAACCTGGATGGAGTCAAAAGAGAGAACAAAGATAAAAATGGCTACGGGTTTTGCATAAATGTGTAAATGTCCAGATGAAGTGAAGACTATTTTTGGAGGAAAGCTGATTGCATTTAGTTACAGAGAAACTTCTGAATGATTTCTTTCCAGTGGGGATTGCCTGTTTTCATTGCCTGTAACAGAGGGGCCCATGTCATAGGTCTTGTTATAAAATAAATCAGTAAATTATTTGACACACAACAATAACTCTGGTCTGGTCCTTGTTACTACCCAAAATGCAGGAGCAGATGGAAGATAAAGGGGAGTTTACACAAATCAATTGATTAAAATCTTGAACAACATAAAATTTAAGTATTTTTAAAAATTTTATTTTTTTAGAGAGAGAGTGTGTGTATAAGTGGGGGAGAGGGGCAGAGGGAAAGAGAGAATCTTAAGCAGGCTCCACACTCAGCATGGAACCCAAAGTGCAGCTCAATCCCACAAGCCTGGGATCATGACCTGAGCTGAAATCAAGAGTCAGATACTCAACCAACTGAGCCACTCACACACCACAAAGTTTAAGTATTTTAAAACCTTACCTTTTGCCATTATGAAAATGAGGGTCACAACAAACAGGAAAACCAACAAAAAACCCTATTGGATATTTGGTTGGCTGGACCATGTTAGGATTTCCTGGCAATTCACACACCATTAGCATTTAGTATGCAAAACATAGACACACCCCATGCAAGAAAGTTCTTGTACTAGTGTACAAACCTTCAAGTCTTACGTTAACGTAATAATTCTGCCAATGAAACATAGTACATGCATAGTGCCTCTACTATTATCATTATCGGTTGAGCCTAGGCAAAGAAATCAACCTGTCAAGACAAGGACTCTTATCACTTCTTGGAATCCAGGATCTGAAAGAGATACTGTGTGCTCCCTAAGATGCTGATAAAGGACTCACATATTTTCAGACTAACCTAACTCTTTTAAAGCTTTACATTTGTTTGAAACCAATCATGAGAAAATGCATTCTTGAAGAAATACACAGAGGTACAGGTCAAATAAATGTACGTGTAATGGAATGTGAGTAGGCCAAGTTCATCTTGATGTGAACATTTTTAATGTTTTGGTCATATTTACTTGTACTTTAAGAATGCAAACTACCAAGTTCTGGAGAAATTACATTTTGAAAAAAGAAACCACTGTAAAATCATTGGGTTTAATCCACTATAATAGTCATCTCAATTAGAATAGACTCGTGAATAGACAACTAAGACTAAACTACATTCCTCTCAGATTTATCTTGTTCTTTCTAATCTTCTTAAAGTTCAACTGGGGGTGGGGGGATAGGAAAATAATCAGTTTTTCCACCTGACTCAGATTAATGCTTCCATAGGAAAATGATATAGTTGTTGGATGTGCACCTATAGCTTAGTCTAAATTCATGAAGGTGTGCATCTCATCAGTGTTCCAGCCACATGGCTCATCTGGGACCAGACTCCTCACTCTTAACCAAGGATATTGTTTTGGAATAAGCAAGACCCTTCCAAACAGTATAGATGGGCACCAATAGGTAGAAAGTTCTGGAATTGAAGCCCATATGGCCCCTTCAGTGACAGGTTTGTATAAAGACAATTTCACTCTTAATTATTTTTCAGTACATGTAGCCAAGGTAGTTTTTGAGTGGGGAAAAATTATTCTTCTAAATGTTACTCTTTGCAAATTGGCTTGTGAAAATGAGACTTACCACCTATCTGAAAATAGCACCCTCAATGCAGCTGTTACCCTACTGCTAACTGTTCAGTATCCGTAAAATTCTGCACATTGAGATTACACCTATCTGAAGTTTCATCCTTTTTGTAATCTGTAGCTTTTCTTTCATTTATTCATGTCAAATATATTTTTTCACATGTTTATATTGGAATATATTCTGTAAATGTGAACTTAGCTGAGAAACGGATAATGTCAGAACAATTACTAACATATGTCACTAGAATAGTTGTTCTTATTTACCTGGAATAAAAGGAAAACTCTCAGAATTTTCCAGTTGCTTTGTATCCTGTACCACGTATACTTAACAGCAGGTATGGAATACATCTCCAGCCAGAATCTAGGACAAATCTGGCTCAGCATCCTAGCCCTGGTCATTTGCCTGTTTGCTTTAAGACCCATCCCCAGCCTCCAGCTCTGCGATGTATTGCCGAGTGAAAAGTCCTGCAAAGTATGCTTCTCAGGATCCCTTTCCACCTGGCTTCCTATTAGCCTCAGCCAATGGGAGGCACAGGTGTGAGATTGGAGAGCAAGTGGAAGGGAAGAGCCAGGCTTTCCTCCCTTCCTCTCAGCTTTAAAAAGTATCTCCAGGGGCGCCTGGGTGGCGCAGTCGGTTAAGCGTCCGACTTCAGCCAGGTCACGATCTCGCGGTCTGTGAGTTCGAGCCCCGCGTCGGGCTCTGGGCTGATGGCTCAGAGCCTGGAGCCTGTTTCCGATTCTGTGTCTCCCTCTCTCTCTGCCCCTCCCCCGTTCATGCTCTGTCTCTCTGTCCCAAAAATAAATAAACGTTGAAAAAAAAATTAAAAAAAAAAAAAAGTATCTCCAGTAGTGGCTACATCTCTGTGGTTCCAGCTCCTGTCAGTCAGCTACTTCCTTTGAGGTCCCAGCTCTCAAAGGCAGTCCAGGCAGTAAGAATGTGTGGCAGTAAAAATGTTCCCTACTTTTGTCTCTCCACTTCCTTAGGTGTTGTGTAGCCTTTTGTCCCATCTCTGGGTTGCCTGTCCAGCCCATTTTCCCTTTTAGCTCTTCCAACACTTTTAAACTAGCATCCACACTGAATTTCCTTTTGTTATATTACCAGGCATAGGTCTGTTTCTCTGAGCAGACTCTGTCACCATGAGCTACAGTGCAGACAGTTCATTTCTGTCTGTAAAGTAAAAAACGTTGGCATCTGGCACTAATATCTAGAAGTTTATGAAATTTTGACCACTAAGAACACATTGCTTGCAAAAGTGTTAACATGTGCAATAGTTGTTGCTTCTCCTCCGATGAAAGAAAGGCATTCTCTGGCCATTCTAAATAACCCAGAAAAATCTACTTTCTAACTTGAATGCAATCTATTTGTTGAAAGTTCATAAACGTACTAAAGCAATGATTCTTAACCTAGGCTTCACATTAGCATAACCCAAGAGCATTAAGAAAATCCCAGTGTTGAGGTTGCAACCCAGACTAATTAAAATGAGAGTCCCTGGTAGTGGAACTAAGTATCAGTATCTTTTAAAGCTTCCTAGGTGATTTCAATGTGCAGCCAGAGTGAAAACCACCTGTTGTTTCTCCCTTTAACTCAGTTGCTTGTTGGTGTAAATCAGTCAGTATCAGCTAATTTGGGAAGTTGCTTCCTCTTCTCATCTGCTGTCAGCGTTACCTCTAGGACTGGTTCTGAGCTTAGGAGACCAGTGGAGCCCATGCCTTCATAGTGCTTGTGAGCAGAATTGAAGTTGTTGGGATTGTAGCAGTGTGTAGCCCACTGCCATCATCAACCTGCTCTCTCTGATCCTTACAGCTTCCAGGTATGGTGAGTCTGCCTGGAGAGAAGGTAAAGTAAGGTTGTCAACACCAGGGATAGGAGATAGCAGAGTAGGATTATTTTAAAAGTCTTAAAAGTTTTATTTTCTCACTTTGACACAAAAGGTACTTATTTTTACTGTTTTGTGCTAGAATCTATCACAAATGTGTTAAAAATTCATTATGTTTTATAATATAATTCTGTTCTATATAGCATTACTTTAAGAGATCGTAAACTTTATCTTATTGTTGTTAGACAGTAGGGCCTAGTTAATGGGGCCACAATCTCCCAGTCTCCTAAATCAGAAACCTAGGAGTCATCTTAGAGTCTTTCCTCCATCCCACCTTCACTCCATCACCACTGTACATGCATCCAATCAACCACTAAGTCCTGTTGACCCTAATTCCTAAATAATACTCAAGCCCATCTCTTCAATTTCTTTCCTCTGTCTTTGACTTGGCCAAGGCCAATGGCTCTCAACTCTGGCTTCATAATAGAATCATCTGGGGAACCTTAAAAATGTCAAATTCTCAGGCCACATCTGGTATTTAAAATAGAATCTCTGAGTATGGGACCAAGGCATTATATATTTTTTAAAGCTTCCCACTAGATACTCAATTATGAGATCCACTGACCTAGGATCTCATTTTTTCTCACTTGGACCCTGGTAGTAACTTTTTAATTGATCTTCTAGTCTTATATCACTCGCAGTTAATTCTCTACATTGCTGCCAGAGAGATCCTTCTAAAATTCAAAATGTATTGCATTGCATATTACATGGTAGTTAGAAATTCTCAAGCACCTTCTCATTGTTTATTGGGCAATAATCTCCAAACACCTACATGTGATAGATGGAAGAGAAATGCATGCTTAGAGACAAATCAAATCTGAGCTCAAATTCTACCTCTATCCAAGCTACATGATCTAGGCAAATTAGTCATCTATCTGAGTTGCAATTTCTTCAACTGTAAACTTCCTCATGAAATAATGTATGTGAAGTACTTGGGACATTGCTGGGAACATAGTGCTAACTAAGTAAAAAATGAGTGTAATAATAGTAGTGTATTAGCCCCTAACTGCTATCTAGTTCTCTAGTCTCATTCTTCCCTCTACTCTCATTGCCAGCTAAACTCCAACCCAAGAGACTCCCAACATCAAGCCATTTCATGACTGCATTCTTGCATAAGTGTGGTTCCCACAGTTTAAAGGTTCATTCCCCTATCTCCCTGCCAATCCTACTCGCTACTTGATCCAGTTCAAAACATTGATGTGATGGCTTCCCTGACCACCCCCGCCTTTGCAAACACCTTTCTTTTGTGCAACTCCTACATATTATATTGGAATTACTTATTTATTTCTCTATCACTAGAGTATGAGCTTCTTTAGTATAGAGGCTGCCTTATGCCTTTATATCTCCAATAACAAATATAGTGCCCAGCTCTCGGTAATTATATAATAATATTTGTTGCATGACTGCATAGCTGAAAAAAGATCAGTAAAAGAAATTAGAGAATAAGTTCAGGGGCTGAGAAGATTGTATATTGCTAACTTTAGAGAGCAAAGCAGTGCTGTGCATCTTGTTCCACAAAGAAATTCTCATGTTCCTTGAGAGAGAATGGGGGCTAGGAAGACCACAGTTTATCTTTATGCGGTATATATTATATTTTTATTTTGGAGGACAAGATTCTGGAGTCAGAATGATTTCATCTTAACTCTACTATTTGCTAGCTATGTGATTATGGATAAATTATTTAACACTCTAAAATTTCCCCTTCTATAAGATGTGAAAATAATACCTACTTTGTGGTGCTGCTGTAGGGAAAGAATGACATAATATATAGGAAGTATTTGGTATACTGAGTCCTCATCAAATGGAAGTTGTCCTTATAATTATCATTATTATAAAGAAAGAATATTTCATCAGCTTTCATTCCTTTTTTTGTTTTACATGCTAAAACTGGTTTGATTTTCTTGACTAGGTGATTTAATAAAAATATTCAAATCTGCTAATATGAATACACAAAACCCACATATGGGTAGTTGATGTGGGAAGCTACTATGACAAGTGTTCAAAATTGCTTAATTTAGAAGTCTTAACTAAAATGACTTGAGTTTATGCAAATATAGTTAAAAGTATCACTTGTGGGTCGTTAGGACTCCTCTCCCCCAACTGATGCTTGGTGCTATTCTTTGCGTCTAAGGAGAAATCTTGTCCCATCTCAGTGGTTACCATGGTAATTGAGTATTTTTGTCAAGAGATAAGGAAGAAAGGAAGTAGCTTCAATTGCTACTACTAATATTCCTGAATTATCTTGATAAAGAAAAAAATGGTAGTTTATTGCTAGCTATAGAGATAGATGACAGTTAACATATCATGTAATTTAATTTTCTTATGTTTTTTACTTATTTATTCTAAGCTGCATGGACACTAAATAATTTATGGTTGGCTGTAGGAGATTAGGAAGTAGCTAAGATCCTGAAATTTAGATCACAGACTCAAAATGAAGTACATAATCAGCAGTTATACTCTTCACTTATATCGTGCTTACATATTTCCCAAGTCCTAGTAATGATTGGAATCAGAGAACTTAAAACACACATAGAGACCACAAGCCCAGATACATTATATCAGAATCTCTGAGGTTATGACCTCCAAGTCTGTATTTTTTTTACTTATTTTTTTAACGTTTATTTATTTTGGGGGGGAGGGGCAGTGAGAGAGGGGGACAAAGGATTTGAAGTGGGCTCTGCATTGACAACAGAGAGCCTGATATGGGGCTTGAACTTGTGAGCCACAAGATCATGACCTGAGCCGAAGTTGGATACTTAACCGACTGAGACACCAGGTGCCCCAATTATCCCATGAATTTTAATTGTAAAAGAAATCAAACTGGATCACCAAATGCCCAAATAAATTTTCCTAAATAATGTTATGGGGGAAAAAAACCCAGAGTATTAGATTAGGAGGGAAGCTAGGACGCTCTCTAAGTTCATTTTACAGGTGAGTCTTCTGGCCTAGAAATAACACAGAACATTATCCAAGTCATGCAACTGTTTACTGACAGAGCCAAGACTGACAACAAACAAACAAACAAACAAACAACAAACAAAAAAACCCATATCTTTTAGTGCTCATTTTAGTGCCCTTTTAACTATGTTGTGTGTGTGTGTGTGTGTGTGTGTGTGTGTGTGTACATATGTGCACTCACATTTTGTATGGCCATTAAACCAGGCTAAGAAATGCAGAAAATTCACACTATTTGTATAATAACTTACTGAGAAGTTAATATTTAGTCTATTTATGGATCATTTGTATTCGAAGTCCTAAATTCAAATGCTGCTGGGACCCCACTGGTGACAATAATGAATGCTTTGGGCTACGAGTGGTAGAATAGAAAATAGTGGAGGCTGTGACATACCAAAAGAATACATTCTTTCTAAAGTTTCTTAAAGATTCTTCGATGCAGGACTGTAGCTCCAAGTTTGGCCAATATTCAGGAGAAACCATAAATAGGGATTTTTGTATGAACTCTCCTAATTATTAAATGCTTCTCCCCCCACCTCCCCCCCAAAAGTGTCTAACAGCGTACAGGCAGAACAAAATACATTTGTAGGCTGAATTCAACCTCTTGGCTGTTACCAAGGCTTCTTGTCTACTCAAATATAAACATACTCATTATAATTTCCAAGTTTGGAAATGAATTGATGTATCTCACCAAATATACAGGGCTCTGACTCCAAAAACAAACAAACAAACAAACAAACAAAATACCGTGTACTTTGACAACTTAGTAGGTATTTTCCAAATCAAACTTTCTGAAATGCTCGGGATCGTTCTGGGAATAACTTCCCCTAAGACTTTTGTTACAATTAAGCCACAGCTGGTTGTCTTTTGTTATATTTAATTTTAAGTATAATCTAAGGATATTATGTCTAAATGTGTAAAATCATTAAAGGTTCCATACAAATCTCTTAAGGACCTACATTTCTATGTAAATGGTAAAGTAACTACATATAACACAATATATGTTTCATGAGCCAGGCAGGTCAGAAGACCCAAAGATTCATCCTTAGGGCCTTATTTCTGGTTTTCTTCCCTCCTGCCCACACATTCTATTTCTAAGCTGGCTCTAAGGAGACTTTTTCCCCCATGAAATAACCCAGGCAAAGATTATATCCTACAAGGGAGAGCTACATTTAAAAAAAAAAAAAAGGAAGGAAAAAAGCTAGATAATGTATTTTGCACTTAACATCTAAGATCAAGATGTTTAAAATTATATTTGAACACTGGCTATTTGGCTGCCAAATTCCTGATATCTTTCCTGTTTCTATTTTATCTGCCTCCTTCTTTATCCTGTTTCAAATTTATCCTCTAGCTCAAAAGAGTGGTCTAAAGGATAAAAGGTGCTTATGAAAGAAACTTTGTAATCCTCAACTCTACTTTAGAAAGGCTTGAACACATACTTTTGGCAGAAAATGGAGGCATATTTTCACAGCAGGAGTGAAGTGATTTCCCAAATAGAGTACTATACAATTATGTCCCAAAGACTCTGGAGCCATGGCTAAGAAATGATGCCATTGCTGGCCTTTTGCCTCTGACTCAACGAGGAAGCAGAGAGTGATCAAGGCTGTGACCAAAGCCTGAGTAATCTTCATGCCCTGCTTGGGGCAACTGGAAGCTGTTGGCCTGGAGCTGATTTCACTGTGTGTCATGATTGTCTTAGAAATCCATGCAGCAGCAATACAGGTCACCAATTCAGAGAATTCACCCCAGGGGGGCAGGCTAATGAACACATTTCAGTGTGGCACCTCTCCATGATTCCTAAAGGCTTTGCCCACATGGGCAGAAGATAAACTGGAAGCCAAGCCAGATCTGATTATATTTTTTCTGGCATGTGACATGAGTAATCTGACACCAAAGGTGGCAGGGCACATTTTCTTATAAAGAGTAGGGATGGAGTTGATTTGCTTTGTGGGCCCAGCTAATATCTGTAGCCGAAAATATATATCTAAAAATCAGTTGTGCAGACATGCTAGGCCATAGTTTGTCAAAATTACTTCATAAAGGTTCATACAGTGTAGTCACTGGCAATATTATTTTAGAACGATTTATTTGGATCTGTGCCAAGTTTTTGTATAGAAAGGACTTGAAAATGCTGTTTTCCATAGTTTACTTGTACAAGATGGCACATTTACAGGAAAATATCACTAAAATCTGTGAATTGGTAAAAAGGTACCCTGGGCTGACATATTAAAAAGGAGGTTTTGTGTCTTTTAAATCTATGCAGTGAAGTTAACTTGACAGTTTCAGTTGCATTATCAGATAGATAGGACTACTGTAATACATTACCAAATAGATAAGACTAGGTGCATTCTTCTCATGTCCTTACAAATAGTATCCCCCCACCCTTACCCCACTGAATTATTCATCCTGTGACTTCTGTATACTACTAGTTTATTTAGCATTTGCTGTCTTTATAATGCAAAAGAACTTAGACCTGTCAGATATTCAATTTTCACAAAACTTGAGTTAGTTTAAATTAATGAGTTCTTTGTTGTTTCTTTGTATCAGCTCACAATGATTTCTGCCATCTCTCCTACTCTCCCAATTCCCCCCAGACACCCTGCTCTCTTCCTCACCATGGAGTGACTCTAACAGTGCTAATGTTAAGTGAACACAGTCAAGCACTGGGTTAAAGTCTCTCAGGAACTATCTTACTTAATGCTCAAAACATCTCCATGATGTAGATACTATTGTTGTCCCAGTTTTAGTGGACTAGAACCTGAATTGTTTATGGCCATAGAGCTAATGTGAAAAGGAGCCAGTAGCCCTACCTTTGACTCTTCCCAATCTTCTTGGGGCACCACAGGAGGGGACCAAGTTTCCAAAGTGATTGTCCTCCTCAAGGCCACTTCTCTGGGGACTGCACGCCCTCTTATGAGGGGCCAGAGAAAATGAGCAGAGACTGTGTCCTGAGCTTAGGTCACTTGTGAATGACTGAATCTCTAAGACAGTTTTAAGACTTAGAGCTCTGCAAAGAGGAATGGAAACTGAGAAGAAACAATAGGAACCATTTGGTGTCCATAGCAAGTTATACTTTATTTTCATTCAATTAAAATAAAGTGGCAGTTTGACACTCTTTCAGGCAGGTACACACTTGGGAGAGAAAAACAAGCACTTGCAAAACTTACTAGTCCTTTATCTGTTCTCCGGTTCTCAGCTCTATCCCCTCACGGAGTGGTTTTGGAAGGAAAGGCTATTCCCTTCTCCCCCCCCCCCCCCCCCATCCAGCAGCTCGTTTTTCTTGGTTTTGTCACCAAGTTCTAATCCCATGTTTGACAGCTCACAATTTGCTGTAATGAAACAGATATCCATGTTTAATTCCTTGAACAATTCAATTTAAATAAAATCAGCCAGTAAGTACATCCCTTTACACTTCGCAAAGCTCTTTTTCACATGTATTATCTCATTTAACTGTCAGAAAAAAATCAAGATAAAATGATTGACAGAAAGAAGCAAATCATTGTTTAAGGCACAGATGTCCATGATAAATCAGTAACAGAAATTGTTGCAAAAGAAAAATTATGATATTTATGTGAACCAAGAACAGATTGTGGATATTGGTGTGTCTAACCTCTATCACGTCAAAGTTTTCATTGGCCTTTCCCACTAGTGTATAAGTAGGACAGCTGATCTCGACTCACACTGCCCCAATAAAAACACTTCATTTATTGCAGTTGCAGAAATAACTGGCCATCTTTTCCTTTTCCTCACTGTGTCATGATAAATAGTAATGGGTCCTAGAACAAGTTTGCCTTTTACCTTTCACTTCTGGTGAATCCCATAGATTGATAGGATCTAGCTGCTGCTGTAGCAGCTATACCACAGTACTGGTTTCAGAAAATATGAGGTGTATTCTCCCCAGTCCTCCTGACCTGACACTATCTTTTCCCATTATTGATCCCTTTTGGCTGTGTTTGATGTGATAGCAGGTATTCTTTGAGCCTCTAGAGGTGATTCCTATTTCAAATATCCACGCCCCTCCAGACGTACTTGCTTGGCCATTCTGTGTAGACTCAAGGCTAACCTCAATGACAGTTGGTAATTATTGTGCTCTTACTGTATATCAGACACTGTGCTGAGAACTCAAAGTGTATTATCTCATTCAATCTCCATAATAACCACAAGAAGTTGTACATCTTATTATCCCCATCTGATAGAGAAGGCTTTGAGTTTATTTACTTTATTTATTTTTTACTTTATTTTTTTTAATATATGAAATTTATTGTAAAATTGGTTTCCATACAACACCCAGTGCTCATCCCAAAAGATGCCCTCTTCAATACACATCACCCACCCTTACCTCCCTCTCACCCCCCATCAACCCTCAGTTTGTTCTCAGTTTTTAAGAGTCTCTTATGCTTTGGCTCTCTCCCACTCTAACCTCTTTTTTTTTTTCCCTTCCCCTCCCCTATGGGTTTCTGTTAAGTTTCTCAGGATCCACATAGAGTGAAAACATATGGTATCTGTCTTTCTCTGTAGGACTTATTTCACTTAGCATAACACTCTCCAGTTCCATCCACGTTGCTACAAAGGGCCATATTTCATTCTTTCTCATTGCCACGTAGTACCCCATTGTGTATATAAACCACAATTTCTTTATCCATTCATCAGTTGATGGACATTTAGGCTCTTTCCATAATTTGGCTATTGTTGAGAGTGCTGCTATAAACATTGGGGTACAAGTGCCCCTATGCATCAGTACTCCTGTGTCCCTTGGATAAATTCCTAGCAGTGCTATTGCTGGGTCATAGGGTAGGTCTATTTTTCATTTTCTGAGGAACCTCCACACTGCTTTCCAGAGCGGCTGCACCAGTTTGCATTCCCACCAACAGTGCAAGAGGGTTCCCGTTTCTCCACATCCTCTCCAGCATCTATAGTCTCCTGATTTGTTCATTTTGGCCACTCTGACTGGCGTGAGGTGATACCTGAGTGTGGTTTTGATTTGTATTTCCCTGAGGAGGAGCGACGCTGAACATCTTTTCATGTGCCTGTTGGCCATCCGGATGTCTTCTTTAGAGAAGTGTCTATTCATGTTTTCTGCCCATTTCTTCACTGGGTTATTTGCTTTTCGGGTGTGGAGTTTGGTGAGCTCTTTATAGATTTTGGATACTAGCCCTTTGTCCGATATGTCATTTGCAAATATCTTTTCCCATTCCGTTGGTTGTCTTTTAGTTTTGTTTGTTGTTTCCTTTGCTGTGCAGAAGCTTTTTATCTTCATAAGGTCCCATGATTCACTTTTGCTTTTAATTCCCTTGCCTTTGGGGATGTGTCGAGTAAGAGATTGCTACGGCTGAGGTCAGAGAGGTCTTTTCCTGCTTTCTCCTCTAAGGTTTGGATGGTTTCCTGTCTCACATTCAGGTCCTTTATCCATTTTGAGTTTATTTTTGTGAATGGTGTGAGAAAGTGGTCTAGTTTCAACCTTCTGCATGTTGCTGTCCAGTTCTCCCAGCACCATTTGTTAAAGAGACTGTCTTTTATCCATTGGATGTTCTTTCCTGCTTTGTCAAAGATGAGTTGGCCATACGTTTGTGGGTCTAGTTCTGGGGTTTCTATTCTATTCCATTGGTCTATGTGTCTGTTTTTGTGCCAATACCATGCTGTCTTGATGATGACAGCTTTGTAGTAGAGGCTAAAGTCTGGGATTGTGGTGCCTCCTGCTTTGGTCTTCTTCTTCAAAATTACTTTGGCTATTCGGGGCCTTTTGTGGTTCCATATGAATTTTAGGATTGCTTGTTCTAGTTTCGAGAAGAATGCTGGTGCAATTTTGATTGGGATTGCATTGAATGTGTAGATAGCTTTGGGTAGTATTGACATTTTGACAATATTTATTCTTCCAATCCATGAGCAGGGAATGTCTTTCCATTTCTTTAAATCTTCTTCAATTACCTTCATAAGCTTTCTATAGTTTTCAGCATACAGATCCTTTACATCTTTGGTTAGATTTATTCCTAGGTATTTTATGCTTCTTGGTGCAATTGTGAATGGGATCAGTTTCTTTATTTGTATGTCTGTTGCTTCATTATTAGTGTATAAGAATGCAACTGATTTCTGTACATTGATTTTGTATCCTGCAACTTTGCTGAATTCATGTATCAGTTCTAGTAGACTTTTGGTGGAGTCTATCGGATTTTCCATGTATAATATCATGTCATCTGCAAAGAGCGAAAGCTTGACTTCATCTTTGCCAATTTTGATGCCTTTGATTTCCTGTTGTTGTCTGATTGCTGATGCTAGAACTTCCAGCACTATGTTAAACAACAGCAGTGAGAGTGGGCATCCCTGTCGTGTTCCTGATCTCAGGGAAAAAGCTCTCAGTTTTTCCCCGTTGAGGATGATGTTAGCTGTGGGCTTTTCATAAATGGCTTTTATGATCTTTAAGTATGTTCCTTCTATCCCGACTTTCTCAAGGGTTTTTATTAAGAAAGGGTGCTGGATTTTGTCAAAGGCCTTTTCTGCATCGATTGACAGGATCATATGGTTTTTCTCTTTTTTTTTGTTAATGTGATGTAACACGTTGATTGATTTGCGAATGTTGAACCAGCCCTGCATCCCAGGAATGAATCCCACTTGATCATGGTGAATAATTCTTTTTATATGCCGTTGAATTCGATTTGCTAGTATCTTATTGAGAATTTTTGCATCCATATTCATCAGGGATATTGGCCTGTAGTTCTCTTTTTTGACTGGGTCTCTGTCTGGTTTAGGAATCAAAGTAATACTGGCTTCATAGAATGAGTCTGGAAGTTTTCCTTCCCTTTCTATTTCTTGGAATAGCTTGAGAAGGATAGGTATTATCTCTGCTTTAAACGTCTGGTAGAACTCCCCTGGGAAGCCATCTGGTCCTGGACTCTTATTTGTTGGAGATTTTTGATAACCGATTCAATTTCTTCGCTGGTTATGGGTCTGTTCAAGCTTTCTATTTCCTCCTGATTGAGTTTTGGAAGAGTGTGGGTGTTCAGGAATTTGTCCATTTCTTCCAGGTTGTCCAATTTGTTGGCATATAATTTTTCACAGTATTCCCTGATAATTGTTTGTATCTCTGAGGGATTGGTTGTAATAATTCCATTTTCATTCATGATTTTATCTATTTGGGTCATCTCCCTTTTCTTTTTGAGAAGCCTGGCTAGAGGTTTGTCAATTTTGTTTATTTTTTCAAAAAACCAACTCTTGGTTTCGTTGATCTGCTCTACAGTTTTTTTAGATTCTATATTGTTTATTTCTGCTCTGATCTTTATTATTTCTCTTCTTCTGCTGGGTTTAGGCTGCCTTTGCTGTTCTGCTTCTATTTCGTTTAGGTGTGCTGTTAGATCTTGTAATTGGGATTTTTCTTGTTTCTTGAGATAGGCCTGGATTGCAATGTATTTTCCTCTCGGGACTGCCTTCGCTGCGTCCCAAAGCATTTGGATTGTTGTATTTTCATTTTCGTTTGTTTCCATATATTTTTAAATTTCTTCTCTAATTGCCTGGTTGACCCACTCATTCGTTAGTAGGGTGTTCTTTAACCTCCATGCTTTTGGAGGTTTTCCAGACTTTTTTCTGTGGTTGATTTCAAGCTTCATAGCATTGTGGTCTGAAAGTATGCATGGTATGATTTCAATTCTTGTAAACTTATGAAGGGCTGTTTTGTGACCCAGTATATGATCTATCTTGGAGAATGTTCCATGTGCACTTGAGAAGAAAGTATATTCTGTTGCTTTGGGATGCAGAGTTCTAAATATATCTGTCAAGTCCATCTGATCCAATGTGTCATTCAGGGCCCTTGTTTCTTTATTGACCGTGTGTCTAGATGATCTATCCATTTCTGTAAGTGGGGTGTTAAAGTCCCCTGCAATTACCACATTCTTCTCAATAAGGTTGCTTATGTTTATGAGTAATTGTTTTATATATTTGGGCGCTCCGGTATTCGGCGCATAGACATTTATAATTGTTAGCTCTTCCTGATGGATAGACCCTGTCACTATTATATAATGTCCTTCTTCATCTCTTGTTACAGCCTTTAATTTAAAGTCTAGTTTGTCTGATATAAATATGGCTACTCCAGCTTTCTTTTGGCTTCCAGTAGCATGATAAATAGTTCTCCATCCCCTCACTCTCAATCTAAAGGTGTCCTCAGGTCTAAAATGAGTCTCTTGTAGACAGCAAATAGATGGGTCTTGTTTTTTTATCCATTCTGATACCCTATGTCTTTTGGTTGGCGCATTTAATCCATTTACATTCAGTGTTAGTATAGAAAGATATGGGTTTAGAGTCATTGTGATGTCTGTATGTTTTATGCTTGTAGCGATGTCTCTGGTACTTTGTCTCACAGGGTCCCCCTTAGGATCTCTTGTAGGGCTGGTTTAGTGGTGACAAATTCCTTCAGTTTTTGTTTGTTTGGGAAGACCTTTATCTCTCCTTCTATTCTAAATGACAGACTTGCTGGATAAAGGATTCTCGGCTGCATATTTTTTCTGTCTAGCACACTGAAAATCTCGTGCCAATTCTTTCTGGCCTGCCAAGTTTCAAAAGAGAGATCAGTCACGAGTCTTATAGGTCTCCCTTTATATGTGAGGGCACGTTTACCCCTTGCTGCTTTCAGAATTTTCTCTTTATCCTTGTAGTTTGCCAGTTTCACTATGATATGTCGTGCAGAAGATCGATTCAAGTTACGTCTGAAGGGAGTTCTCTGTGCCTCTTGGATTTCAATGCCTTTTTCCTTCCCCAGTTCAGGGAAGTTCTTAGCTATTATTTCTCAAGTACCCCTTCAGCACCTTTCCCTCTCTCTTCCTTCTCTGGGATACCAATTATGCGTATATTATTTCTTTTTAGTGTATCACTTAGTTCTCTAATTTTCCCCTCATACTCCTGGATTTTTTTATCTCTCTTTTTCTCAGCTTCCTCTTTTTCCATAACTTTATCTTCTAGTTCACCTATTCTCTCCTCTGCCTCTTCAATCCGAGCCGTGGTGGTTTCCATTTTGTTATGCATTTCGTTTAAAGCGTTTTTCAGCTCCTCGTGACTGTTCCTTAGTCCCTTGATCTCTGTAGCAAGAGATTCTCTGCTGTCAGCTATACTGTTTTCAAGCCCAGCGATTAATTTTATGACTATTATTCTAAATTCACTTTCTGTTATATTATTTAAATCCTTTTTGATCAGCTCATTAGCTGTTGTTATTTCCTGGAGACTCTTCTGAGGGGAATTCTTCCGCTTGGTCATTTTGGATAGTCCCTGGCGTGGTGAGGACCTGCAGGGCACTTCCCCTGTGCTGTGGTATATAACTGGAGTTGGTGGGCGGAGCCGCAGTCAGACCTGATGTCTGCCCCCAGCCCACCGCTGTGTCCACAGTCAGACTGGTGTGTGCCTTCTCTTCCCCTCTCCTAGGGGCGGGATTCACTGTGGGGTGGGGTGGCCTGTCTGGGCTACTTGCACACTGCCAGGCTTGTGATGCTGGGGATCTGGCGTCTTAGCTGGGGTGGGTAGGCAAGGTGCACATGGGCAGGAGGGGCAGGCTTAGCTTGCTTCTCCTTAGGTGATCCACTTCAGGAGGGGCCCTGTGGCAGCAGGAGGGAGTCAGATCCGCTGCCGGAGGTTTGGCTCCGCAGAAGCACAGAGTTGGATGTTTGCGCGTAGCGAGCAAGTTCCCTGGCAGGAACTGGTTCTCTTTGGGATTTTGGCTGGGGGATGGGCGGGGGAGATGGCGCTGGCGAGCGCCTTTGTTCCCCACCAAACTGAGCTCTGTCGTCAGGGGGCTCAGCAGCTCTCCTTCCCTTTGTCCTCCAGCCTTCCCGCTTTCTGAGCAGAGCTGTTAACTTATGACCTCCCAGACGCTAAGTTGCGCTTGCTGTCGGAACACAGTCCGTCAGGCCCCTCCGCTTTTTGCAAGCCAGACTCGGGGGCTCTGCTTGGCCGGCGAGCCGTCCCTCTGCCCCGGCTCCCTCCCACCAGTCCGTGGAGTGCGCACCGCCTCGCCGCCCTTCCTACCCTCTTCCGTGGGCCTCTTGTCTGCGCTTGGCTCCGGCGACTCCGTTCTGCTAATCCTCTGGCGGTTCTCTGGGTTATTTAGGCAGGTGTAGGTGGAATCTAAGTGATCAGCAGGACGCGCGGTGAGCCCAGTGTCCTCCTACACCGCCATCTTCCCTCTCCCCCCCTCCTCTAGGGTTTTGATGGTTTCCTGTCTCACATTCAAGTCCTTTATCCATTTTGAGTTTATTTTTGTGAATGGTGTAAGAAAGTGGTCTAGTTTCATCCTTCTGCATGTTGCTGTCCCATTCTCCCAGCACCATTTGTTAAAGAGACTGTCTTTTTTCCATTGGATATTCTTTCCTGCTTTGTCAAAGATGAGTTGGCCATACGTTTGTGGGTCTAGTTCTGGAGTTTCTATTCTCTTCCATTGGTCTATGTGTCTGTTTTTGTGCCAATACCATGCTGTCTTGATGATTACAGCTAGCCAGGCTTCTCAAAAAGAAAAGGGAGATGACCCAAATAGATAAAATCATGAATGAAAATGGAATGAGTATAACCAATCCCTCAGAAATACAAGCAATTATCAAGGAATACTATGAAAAATTATCTGCCAACAAACTAGACAACCTGGAAGAAATGGACAAATTCCTAAACACCCACACACTTCCAAAACTCAAACAGGAGGAAATAGAAAGCTTGAACAGACCCATCACCAGTGAAGAAATTGAATCAGTTATCAAAAATCTCCCAACAAATAAGAGTCCAGGACCAGATGGCTTCCCAGGGGAGTTCTACCAGACATTTAAAGCAGAGATAATACCTATCCTTCTCAAGCTGTTCCAAAAAATAGAAAGGGAAGGATAACTTCCAGACTCATTCTATGAAGCCAGTATGACTTTGATTCCTAAACCAGACAGAGACCCAATAAAAAAAAGAGAACTACAGGCCAATATCCCTGATGAATATGGATGCAAAAATTCTCAATAAGATACTAGCAAATTGAATTCAACAGCATATAGAAAGAATTATTCACCATGATCAAGTGGGATTCATTCCTGGGCTGCATGGCTGGTTCAACATTCGCAAATCAATCAACGTGATACATCACATTAGTAACAGAAAAGATAAGAACCATATGATCCTGTCAATTGATGCAGAAAAAGCATTTGACAAAATTCAGCATGTTTCTTAATAAAAACCCTCGAGAAAGTCGGGATAGAAGGAACATACTTAAACATCATAAAAGCCATTTATGAAAAGCCCACAGCTAACATCATCCTCAATGGGGAAAAACTGAGAGCTTTTTCCCTGAGATCAGGAACATGACAGGGATGTCCACTCTCACTGCTGTTGTTGAACATAGTGTTGGAAGTTCTAGCATCAGCAATTATATAACAAAAGGAAATCAAAGGCATCAAAATTGGCAAAGATGAAGTCAAGGTTTCACTTTTTGCAGATGACATGATATTATACATGAAAAACCTAATAGGCTCCACCAAAAGTCTGCTAGAACTGATACATGAATTCAGCAAAGTTGCAGGATACAAAATCAATATACAGAAATCAGTTGCATTCTTATATACTAATAATGAAACAACAGAAAGACAAATAAACTGATCCCATTCACAACTGCACGAAGAATCATAAAATACCTAGGAATAAACCTAACCAAAGATGTAAAAGATCTGCATGCTGAAAACTATAGAAAGTTTATGAAGGAAATTTAAGAAGATATAAAGAAATGGGAAAACATTCCGTGCTCATGGGTTGGAAGAATAAATATTGTCAAAACGTCAATACTACCCAAAGCTATCTACACATTCAATGCAATCCCAATCAAAATTGCACCAGCATTCTTCTCGAAGTGAGTTTAAGAGGGCAAGTGGACTGCTGTGTCAATCCATGCCCACCTACTCCAAAACTAACTCCAAAATTCTTCACAGCTGATGAATGAGCTAAACGTTCACCATCCCTTAATTGGTTAAAAGTATGTTTCCATACTTATTAACATATCAGTCAGTTTTTATTACAATAATGCTGCATAACAAACCAGTGGCTTAATACCATAATTATTTATTCTTTCTCATATACCTATGACTTGCTTTAAACTTAGCTGATTGGGGGCGCCTGGGTGGCGCGGTCGGTTGAGCGTCCGACTTCGGCCAGGTCACGATCTCGTGGTCCGTGAGTTCGAGCCCCGCGTTGGGCTCTGGGCTGACGGCTCGGAGCCTGGAGCCTGTTTCCGATTCTGTGTCTCCCTCTCTCTCTGCCCCTCCCCCGTTCATGCTCTGTCTCTCTCTGTCCCAAAAATAAATAAACGTTGAAAAATAAATAAATAAATAAACTTAGCTGATTGAAGCTTGGCTTACCTGGGATAAGTCCCATGCTGCAGTGTGGGTTCAGGTCTGCTCCACAAGTCTTTTGTCGTGTCTCCTCTGACCACTGGGATACCTGGAGCATGTTCTCATTAATAGGAGTAATGAAGAGGCAATTCTGGACTCTTAAGGTGCAGAATTAGACTTGGCACACTATTCCCACTCATGTTCCATGGGCAAAATAAGCCACATATACAGCTCCCCATCAGTGAGATGGGAGAAATATAATTCACTTTTAATGCGAAGGACTGCAATTCTACATGGCAAACAGCATGAACACAGAGAGACAGGGAGGAAGGGGGAATGAAGGATTTTTACACTCTACCATGAGGAGATAAGCAGTTAAGAAAATGAGTCCTCTGTATTTTGTAAATTTTCATATAGAGAAAGAAACAGGAAGAAGGCTTGACCTTAATTGAGCAGAGAAATAGAATCTAATGTTCTATTCCTAATTCTTATATACAGAAATATATAGAGCTGAGGGAACAGGTATGAAAGGTCTCTAGGGCCTTTCATATATATACATGAAGAGCTGAGGGAACAGGTATGAAAGGTCTTTAGGGCCATCACGAATCTACCTACAGAGCTAAGCAGATCAGCAAGGAATGCTGTGTTGGAGCATCTATGCTTCTGAGATAGAACTGGCTGACAAGTAAGTATAATATTTATGAGAACAAAAATATCTATTTGAGAATTGGGAATATGTGGAAAACTCAGGATTTATAGAACCCATAGTCTGAAGGATACTTTTAAATGAGTTTAAGCCCCCCAAACCTAGAACTTTTGATGCTAAGTTGAAAGGGATCTTAAAGTTTCTCAAGTCTTAATACCCACTCAGTTCTTGAACTCTCTCTGTAACATGCAGCCTCTACTTGAATATTTCCTATTACTATACTTTTCAAATCCATTTTGAATGGCTATCTCTTCCTTGTCCTCATCATTTTAACCCATCACATGTTTCCACACTACTTATGGGTGAGGTAGCAAGTAAAAACCATCAAAAGATGATAAACCCAGGAACACTACCCTCCTTTCCTGGTGATGAAACATTGCTGTGCAGGGCCAGCTTCCTAGGGCCTTGTGCCTACAAGGGCCCTAAACTTGACCTAATACTCTGCTGGTGCCATCTTAAAATTCTTAAAAATTTTTAACAAATGACTCCGTATTTTCACTTTGCACTTTTCATTTTGCACCAGGCTTCACAAATTATGCAGCTGATCTTGATCCTAAGTCATCACCGTCATTATCTATTCCTGAGTTAATTCCCCACCTTCATTCCTGCTTCTCATCATTCCACTGGGGCAACTCCACTCTCTTTCTTACCAGATTTGGTTCCTGCTTGACTCTCTGTTCTTCATGGTCTCTTGATTTCACTGTTACCTGATTTTAGTGGAGAGATTCCCTCAGTCTGCCCCAGCTGGACCAGGCCCTCACTGATACCTTACTTCCTCCCCCAGGGGAGAGAGATTTTGATCTTGCCTCTCACAGCATTCTTCCTTAAGCTGTACTTAGATCTGGCTCCATGATTCCAGTTTTCCCCCTTGGAACTAGGCAAAATAAATCTTTTTGATGTTTCACCTTTTTGAAGCCAGACCCTTGAAAGCAGAATTGAAGAGTCACTTGGTAGGGAGAAACAGTTCAGCTTCAGTGAAGAGCCTGGTGGTGCCTGACCATTGGTGGGAGGTAAATAGAATGTGCTTAGCCCAGGCTGTCATTACCCTTGTCTTTCACCTCTTAACCATGTTACGTCAGCTGCACTGACTTGGTGCCTCATGCTTAAAGTTTGATGTGGTAAATGCCATTTTTAAAAAGCCTTGTCATCCTACTGTTAACAGCTTACATTCAAAACCACAAAACCAGATACTTTGTATTGAAGAGCATATCTTCCTCATGAGTGTATAAATTATATAAGCAGATCCTTTAGGTCTATGATAGAAGGAAGAGTTCAAACAGGAGCGTTCAGTAGTCATTTTGACCATATTTAATTTCAGCCTTTATATTTGATGCCAAATGTTTGAAATAATATTTAGTGCTTGGCTTTTTTCCCCCTGTTTGCAAAAGTAGCACTTGTTCTTGTAGGAAAGTTAGAAAATAATTTTAATACCACAAAGAAAAAATAAACACTTCCTACAATCCCACCTACTAAAAATAAGTACACTTAACATACAGTTTAATATTTCTGTATTTTTTTCTATGAACATACACACATAACATTTAAATACAATCTTACAGGGGCACCTGGGTGGCTCATTTGGTTGAGTGTCCAACTTAGGCTCAGGTCATGATCTCATGGCTCATGAGTTCAAGCTCTTTGTTGGGCTCTGGGCTGCCAGCTCAGAGCCTGGAGTCTGCTTCAGATTCTGTGTCTCCCTCTCTCTCTTTGCCCTTCCCCCACTCATACTCTGTCTCTCAAAAATAAATAAACATTAAAAAATTAAAAGAAAATACAATCTTATAAGCATGTTAAAGGTACTTACATTTTTATAAGTAGGTTTTATGACTTACTGTTTTTCTTTTAAATTTTCATCAAGAGCAATGTCGAACTTGACAGGCTAATCCAGAAGCAATGACATCTAAAGGCAAGCACTGACACAACTGTACAATTCTATCAAAAGTGGTCGATTTGAGAGGAAGGAAACTGGCGTGATCAGTCTACGTGGAGTTATGTAGGCCAAAGAATGGGTGATTTGTTTACTGTCTACTAATACTAAATTATACCCAACAACCGATTGGCATGCTGGTGATGGGTGATTGGAGCCAGGGCTTAGAATTTAAAGCTCTATACTGTTTTAATAAATACTGGGCTATTTCGGATCTTTTAACATCTTTTGGTAAAGCCTAAAGGTTTTGATTTTAAAATAAAGGGTTCATTCAGAAGAAAAGATTTTTATCTTCTTTAATGAGTTGCAAAAACATGCAAAATAACATCCTGAAGCTGTTGAAGTTAAAGTTTCTGAGCCTGAAAGGGTAAGAAAAACTCAGGAGTATTTTGATTCCCCCGGATTTTTTGTTTGATGTGTCTGGAGTTACACATTAAATAACTAAATGCCCTTTCCTTCCCTTTTAAGCTTTCATCTTCAAAGATTAAGCAATATATAATTATTTATTCCAGCACTAATTTTTCTGTCTGCCAGTAAAAATCTGTTCATTTAAAAATATGTTTAAAAAGTACCTGAATGCATTATGAATTTAGCGACCATACTTTAATTCTATAACTGCAGATGATAAATCTATATTCAAAGAAGCATTTCTGTAACTGACAGGATAGTAACATGTATAATGCAGGTCTCATGAATACTGATTCTCTCTTGCTAGCTCTCTCTCTCTCTCTCTCTCTCTCTCTCTCTCTCACACACACACACACACACACACACACACACTGCATTTCAAAGTCATTCCTGGAACATTTTCCAAGCTTACATTCACAAGTACCTTTCAAAGAATTAGATGTGTTTATTTCATATAGTGAAAGGGAAATGCAACTTAACATTTGCCTGGTCCCATATATATTCCAAAATTTATTGAGCTTGTTTGTTGTTGTTGTTTGCTTATTTGTTTACAAGCCTTACATTGGTCTTCAAATTTGATTCTTTTAAAGATGAGCATGATACAAGTGGTCTACAACAGACCATTGACAGTACAGGAACTCATGAATTCTGGCAATCCTCTGGGTAATCATAAACCAAACAAAAACAAAAGCTAAAACTCAAAACTTCTGAATATTGACTTTTGTATTCTTGCTTTACTTTATCAGGTTCTATGAAAAATAAGAGAAAACTGAAAAACGTGATAATTCTCTAATCTTGATATTCTCTATTCTTTTCTCCCTGTCCTTTCTTGCGTTAATATAGATTTCTTTGATAAAATAAGAGGTAACATTAAGCTGCTTTCCTCACTGTCTTTCAGATAATGCATTAAAGCTTCCATACTTATTTATTAAATGCATACTCAAAATTTATAGCTACAGATAGTCACCTTGACTTTATGCAGCTGTGTAAATTTGGACTAATTTTTAGCCAACATACTGCAGCCACTGTATCTGGATCTGAAGAGTCTGAGTCATTCCTGAAATGCCTTCATAATATTGTGTACTCATTCAGAACATCTCTAGACCTCATTTTGTGGAAGTTAGTTTGGTGGTTTAGCACACAGGTCTGGTCCTAAGGACACCTGGCTTCAAATCTCAACCTTTCTCTTATGTCATTTTGGGCAATTTTCTTAGCTTCTCTCTTCATTTTTTAAGTGGAAATAAAATAAATAGAAATAAATGGAAATAAAAATGGGATGCAAATTATTTGGTGGTTATGAGGATTAAATGAAATAATACAATCAAAGTGCTGGGTGCTAATTAAGTGTTCAAAATGTTAGTTTCTATTATTATGACATCATTCCAGATCAGTTTATCAGTGACCTCATTACTTCATAGCCATATTTTATTTTGATCTTACAATACTATTCCCTGGACTTATCAGCCACTATATTTATGAAACTTGCATCTCAGCGACTTTTGACTATATTTGAAAAGCAAATTTACTCTTGATGGCAATTATTTCCTTACATTAAACAAAATGTGAAGAAACAAAACAAAATGTGAAGCCAAATGTGTTTTGAAGAATGACTCAAGTTTACTCTTCTAGTCTAAGTATCTTTAAGAAAGAAATGTGATATTCGGGAGGCAGGAAGTAGATGTCTCCTTCAGCTCCTTCAATCTTGAAGGCATTCATTGAGCATCTGTGCTTTGGCCAGGACTCCAATCTCCTACAGCAGTGTGCAAAACTCCTGGGAGGAGGGGTCCAGGTCTTTTTCAGCATTTCATCCCCAGCATTTAGGGATAATGAAGAGAAAATGTAACAACTTGTCTTAAAGATATTTTTCTATTCAGACAGAATGAGAAAGCCCCAGCAGTTACTTAGGAATTTTGATGGGGTAGCAAAGGAAACTGGAACAAAGGAGCCATATTGCTGACCTAACTTCTGCAGAGCCTACCCTCTAGGGATGCATCCAAGAGTGGTGATGGACCTCAGTTTCCTGTGACAATGGGTCAGATCTGAGGTGGGCTGGCAATGTGAGAAGTTTGTGATATTGTACAGAATGGTTTAAAAGAGAAATGAACTCACCAAGTTGGCTTCACTTGAACCATGCATCAAGCTAACCTCTTTCTATCAATCCACAAAGATTAATTGAGCACCTCCTAATTGCCCAGCACTGCGCAAGACCCTAGGAGAGACAGAAAACAAGTATAACTCTTGGCCATCGTCTTTGGCAATATAAAAGTCTGCCTTTATCTTCCTCTCTCTCGGGGAATTACACTTTCTCCTCACGAACAGGCTTTTCATCAAGTATATCTCTAGTCCACTCGCCTGAATGGCAATGACTCTTCTTTAAACATTCCTATCCTCTCACTCAGTTGTCCTCACATTCCTAGCTTTGCACCTGCAAAGTGCCCCTGAGACTTCAGAGCAAAATTCAGTGACTTCCATAGGGAAGAACAGAACAGGAAAAATGAAAAGTGCGAATAGAAGAAAAGAGACCACTCAACGCATACATTTATCTACAAGTGTTTTATAATCCATCTCTCTTTGATTTTTAATATTCAACCTGTGCTTTACAATATTGGTTGTATTTATTAACATAATATTTATAAACAAAATTATAGTATAAATTTCATGAACCCTAACATCCAAGCAAATGCTAAGCACGTGGAGAGATCAGAGTAGATTTAGCCATGCCCCCATTACAGAACATTAACAACACTTGGGCTGCGTCACATGCAGTAGCTATAAATGAAATTTGTCTCCAATCTGCATACTTCTAAATCCCCAATTGAGGGCATGTTTAAAAATAAACATGCCGCAGGAAAAATAAGATCAGTATAATAGCAAGAGAAATTAGAGTGGCTATTAGTATATTAATTGAACACCAGATGGAAAAGGAAAACAAATAATAGCATGCCAGTCTCCACAAGAAATGTCTTCTAAACATTTTAGAAGAAATTTTAAAACAACATCTGGTAGTAAGGTGTATGGGTAATATATCTTCAGTTATCCTGAGCTTGCTAGTAACCAAAATAGCTTATGTATTATACCACTACAGGATATGAAGTCAGAAATTGTAGAGAAGTCCACCAGCAATTTAATTGGGAGTGACCTTTACAAATAACAGATACCAAGCTTTTCATATAATTGTTGTTGGTTTAATTATCTGGGAACTGCGTGTGTGTGTGTGTGTGTGTGTGTGTGTGTGTGTGTACGTGTGTATGCACGTGTTTGCATGTGCTTATCAAATTCTGTTGTCTTTCTTGCCATGTGCAAATGTCATACACAGTGACCCCGGTGGCCTGGGTGAAGATTAATGCCATTCCAGTGGTTCAGAAGCCTGTGGGTGGCTTTGCTATGGGCTAGCATGTCAAGCAACTTCAGGATGCTTCCTTGAGCTGTCCTTACTGATCCCGCTCACAGTTGAAGCCTGTAAAAGGCAGTGTCTAACAACCCACAATTTAGGAGCTGTTATATAAACTACTTTTCTGAGAAAGAGAGAGAGAGAGAAAGCCAGCAAGTGAGGGATAGAGGGAGAGAAAGAGAATCCTAACCAGTCTCCATGCCCAGCATGGAGCCCTACATGGGGGTTTATTCCTATGACTGTGAGATCATGACCTGAGCCAAAATCAAGAGTCAGATGCCCAACCGACTGAGCCATGCTGGGGCCCCAGAAGCTATTAAAAATTCCTTGAATTAGTCCAGTTTTAGAAAATGTGCCCAAATAAATAAAAGCGTTTGTTCCCTTGTTCATTTCCATAGGGAATAATTCTTTTCTCATTTTCTCATGTATTGTATTCTAAAATATAAAAAGATTTTTGTGGAATAAAGGACACTCCCTAATGTATGTCCCTACAGATGTTTTGGCTATGTTAAAACTGACTCTGAAATATCAAAGTTGATATATTTATTCTTTGTTAAATTCTATTATTCATCAAACTCTCTTGAACACATACAATGTGTCAGATGTCATTGGGCACAAAGTTGGATCTCCTAAGTGAGAGTGAGTCCAGTCACCTTATTCAGTCACTGTGATGCAATACAGTAACAGCAGTAATATGGGTAAGGAAGACATGTTATGGGACCATAGGTGGGAGAACATTTAAGTCTGCCTGGGAAGGTCAAGGAAAACCTCAGGATGTGGCCTTGAAGGTCAAGTATGAATTCTCTCAGGAATGAGAAAAGCTGTTTCAAAAGACAGAAACCAATTGATAAATCCTTAATGTAGTATATATTCATCCATCAGATCTTGCCTTTCCCATTGTCTTCTAGAAATTCATTGTTACCAGAGGCTTCCAAGCTGGATTTAGTATACTCCTAGGATGTCTCTTCACCATCACTCAGTGCTCTCATCACTGTTTTAATTATTTGTTTTTCCATACCCCTTCTAGATAGTACTTCCCTAAGAGTGTCAAAACTACTCATTGTGGAATCCCTAGCCCAATCAATGCCTGGCACGTAGCAGCCACTCATAGAATATTAAATAAAATAATAAACATTTGGGATAACCTAATGCGACATGAATGTAGGGGACATGATAGTCTGAGCCAGGTTGCAGTGGGCCTTAAGTGTGCTTCTAAATGAGGTTACAGATGTTACATACCAGGCAGCAGGGATTCAGTGACTGCTTTGAATGGAGGAATGATGTGGTACCTTTAGTGGCAGGTGGGGTGTGGACTGAAATGGGGAGTGACTGACTGGGAGATGTGTCCTGGATCTCCCTCCCTGAGTGGAACAGATGCATGGATAGATATTAGAATGCACCAGCCTGCAACCTGGTTATAGGCTTGGGAGCCGGAAGGGGACAGATTCTTAATAGTAACATCCTGTGGGATTTCTAAGTTCATCACCAAGCCAGCATTGGAATCTAGGTTACTGGGTTCTAGAACATGGAGTGAAGGCATAGGAGGCCAAGAATAGAAGATCAGGGAGTGAAGACCTGAAAGAATTCCCAGTGCTGAGCAGCAAGCAGCCACCATGAATTTTCCCAGATGCACCTTGCTGTTAAGGGTGGTGAAAGGTAGGTGGGTGGGTAGAGAGAAGGGGGAGAAATCAAGAAAGACTTTGGTTTGGGTAAGCTGGTGAGTGTTGGTGCGTTAACAGGTTAAGTATGAAAGGGGGAAGAGCAGCCGCTTGCTAAAGCTGCCATCAGAATGTACAGGGGCAGACAGGAACAGGTGGCAGATAATAAATAGATTTTGTTGACTTCCAGTCGGGGAACTTAGAGGGAAAGCAAGACTTTGCATTGTGTTTTAAAGTTAATCTAAGAGAACCATTTTATTTTACTGCTAAATGTAGCTTTTTATAAGCAAGATCACCTTAACTGTGTTCCTAGTTCTAAGAGAGTCTGTTCAAAACTTTTTATACCAGTTTAGATAATTAAAATCAGGTCAAGGAGGTCTGAGTCAGTGGGTTAAGCATCTACACACTGGTGAGTAAGATCAGCCTGCTAGGGCAAATTGTTTCAACATTAAAGTAAATTTTTTTTTCTTTAACAAGCATTTTCTATGTAGCCTCCTACAATAAACATTCAGTCTCAAGGCTATAAATCAACAGAACTTGGAACAACCTACACAAAATGTTCAATATAAGAAGATAAGAATAGTCTTAGATCAAAACCAAATTTTATAATGACAACTTATAGAGTAAGTATAACTTTAAGATATATTTTGTGGTAACTAGAATATAAATATACGCAAATCTTCTCTCTTATCTATCTTTGAAAAAGGCTAGTTGTTAGGCCAGTGCTTTGCATTTTCAAAATTAGTTGCATCAACAGCTTTGTAAACTTTCTGTTAAATTTTTTGCCAAAATTATTATGGCCCAAGGATTTGAACTGGATTTTATTCTGTTTTGTTAATTGGCTTAGTCAAATATATTTGGGGCTTATCATACTCTCCCCATACTGAATGAGATATTCTGTTATTCTATTTCTTTTCTTTTTAGTGTTTTTTTTTTTCCCCTCAGCTTAAAATAGGAGTACTCATTCCTGTGCCAAAGAGTATGAAAAGTCCTAGGAAGAATTTGGCATTTTTTTCCTAGAGTATACATTTTACTTGAGGAACTTGTCAGTTGCAAAATGGGGGAGGCTAATTAATTTAACACATTTTTATATTAAAATAAATATGCTATATTACGCTAGAATAAAAATTCACGTGAATTTATACATATTAAAAAAAGAACAGCACACAAAATTTCAAATAACTTTTAAGCTGGCTGCCAGGATTTTCAGCTTCTCACTCCATCTCTGAGTGAGGTTTCATACTTTGTAAAGATGGCCTTGCAGATGGGGCATTATACCCATCACTCTGGGGTGCTGTTCTAAACAGACTTCAAGATGTCATAACAGAATCAAGAGCCCAGAAATAAACCCATGCATTTACAGTCAGCTAATATTTGACAAGGGAGCCAAGAATATTCAATGGAGAAAAGACAGTCTCTTCAATAAATGGTGCTGGGAAAATTAGATATTTACATGCAAAAAAAAAAAAAAAAAAAAACACCAAAAAACTATCTTAGATCCCCTCTTACAAAAATCAACTCAAAATGGGTTAAACACTTAAATGTAACACCTAAAACCATAAAACTAAAAGAAAACATAGGGAAAAACTTGACATGGGTCTTGGCATTGATTTGGGTGGATGGGGGGGGGGGGGATATGACACCTAAAGCACCAAAAACAAAATAAAAGACAAATAAATAAGATACATCAAACTAAAAAGCTTCTGCATAGCCAAAGAAACAATCCAAAAAATGAAAAGGCATCCTATGGAATAGGGGAAAATATTTGCAGATGACACATCTATTAAGTTAATATCCAAAGTATATAAGAATCTCAAAGAACTCAATAGCAGAAACATAAATAATCTGATTAAAAATGAGCAAAAGACCTAAATAGACATTTTCCCAAAATACTCAAGTGGCCAACAGACACATAGAAAGGTGCTTATTAACATCATTAATCATTAGGGAAATGCAAATCAAAACCACAATGAGATATCACCTCACACCTGTTAGAATGGCTATCCTCTAAAAGACAAGAGGTAACAAGTACCAGGGAGAATATGCAGGAAAGAACCCTTGCGAACTGTTGGTGGGGAATGTAAAGTAGTACAGACACTATGGAAGGGAAGGTCCTCAGAAAAAAAAAAAAAAAGAATTATCATATGATCCAGGTATTCCACTTCTGGGTATATTCAAAAGAAAAGAAGTCACTATCCTGAAGAGATATCTGCACTCCAATGTTCGTTGCAGCATTAGTTAACGATAGCCATGACATGTAAACAAACTGAGTGTCCATCAATAAATGAATAAAGAAAATGTAGCATATACATTCAATGAAATATTATTAAACCTTAAAAAAGAAGGAAATCCTGACATTTGCAACAACATAGATGGACTGAGAGGATATTATACTAAGTGAAATAAGAAGGAAAAATGCTCACTTATAAATGGAATCTAAAAAAAACAAACTCATAGAAACAGAGATCAGATTTGTGGTTGCCAGTGGCAGGGAATGGAGGTAGTCAAAAGGCATAAACTTCTAGTTTCAAGATAAGTAAGTTTTGGGGGTGTAATGTATACCATGATGACTATAGTTAAAATACTGTATTATATTTTTGAAAGTTACTAAGAGAGTGGATCTTAAAAGTTCTCATTGCAAGAAAAAAGTCATCTGTGACTATATAAGGTAATAGATGTTAACTAAACTTATTGTAATAATTTCACAGTATATACATTTACCAAATCATTGTGTTACATACCTGAAACTTATTTAATATTATATATCAATTATATCTGATTAAAACTGGGGGAAAAAGGTATCTAACAGCCCAAAGTCATGCTTCTTTCTGTGTTCACCAACTCATCCCTAACACACCCTCTTCATGGAATCTGAGCACCCATGAATTTACTGTGTTTATCTCACCATGTAGCAATTACTTGCATGTCTCCCCAAAGTGTTAGTACCCTGAGAGCAAGCTTTTCTCTCCTTAATCATTTCTATATCCCTAGCTTTTAGCTCCTGTCACAGACTATTTAATAATGTGTGTTGAAGGAATGGGTGAATACATAAATGCATGAATAAGTCTCAGGAACTGTCCAAGGCAGACCACAGTCCATACACTCACACATGGCTGATTGATAATGACAATGGGGTTACCTTCATGTTTAGTCTGGGATGGAACTGATCATTTCCATGAGATAATAGACCATAGAGTTACAAGAGGACAAATCTTGTAACCAGGGCAGGAACAAGAAGTGTCTCCTGGGAAATCAAATCTCTGTGCAATAACTGAGGGAATTAGATTTGTTACATTGAAAAAGTGTATGTACAGTAAACTTACTGGGAGAGACCCTGTGAGATCATCCATTCTTCTGACAGCTAAGACAAAAGGGCAGAAAAATAATAAAGTGAAAATAATGTGTTTCAAAGGCTCTGTGTACTGACCACAACTGAATTGATTTCCTATAGTCAACACATGTGTCATTATTCCAGTAACTCATTGGGCCCAAATACATTGCATCATTAAGTTCATAAAAATATTAGACCTTCTTTGCCACATCCCATTTTTATCAGGCACCCGGACGTGGTTTGAGAATCTGTGGATTTTTTTTAAACTGGTAAAGAATGAATGACAATGAAAATGAAGTGAATTTTGCACATGGAAGATGAACCTAAACTATGAGACAGGGGACTGTTTCTAAGGCTGAAAGAGGAAAGGATTTCATCCATTCAACAAATATAAATGAGCAAAATAAAATGAGTAATAGGCCAAATAAATATCAAAATATTTGCTTTTCAATAAGGTATCCATTTAAGAAATTTGAAGTTTGAACAACATATACTTTGTCATTTGCACCTTTATAATAGACATTATATGGTAGGTGTTTAATAAATGACACGGTAGCCACATACCTATAAAGAGGAACATTTTCTCTCTCCAGTCTGCACTTTCCTGGTGTGAGATACAAAACATCAGTGCAATAATAAAGCATTAATTTTCACATTCCTATTGCAAACTTACTTTTTAAACTTAAAAAAAATGTTTATTTATTTTTGAGAGAGAGAGACAGAAAGAGAGGCAGAGAAAGAAAGGGAGACACAGAATCTGAAGCAGGCTCCAGGCTCTGAGCTATCAGCACAGAGCCCGACGTGGGGCTCAAACTCTGAATGGCAAGATCATGACCTGAGCCAAAGTCAGACGCCCAACCCACTGAGCCACCCAGGTGCCCCTAAACTTTTTTTAAAAAACATTTTTATTTATATTTGAGAGAGAGAGAGAGAGTACGTGCATGCATGTGGGGGGGGGGGAGCAGAGAGACAGACACAGAATCCAAAGCAGACTGCAGGCACAGAGCCTGATAGGGGGCTCAAACTCGTGAACCATGAGATCATGACCTAGGCCAAAGTTGGACACTTAACTGACTTAGCCACCCAGGACCCCCCCCCCTCCGCCCCCCCACCATTGCAAACTTAACATGCAGGCAGTACATACCAGACCACGTGCTCGGTATGTCTTGGTTAGAACTGTATTTTCACCACTTACTAGTAGTATGACCCTTGAGCAATGTACTTAAGCCCAGTATGTCCTCTCTTCCTCATTAAGAAGCATAAGTAATCTGTATATTATCCCACCTGCCTTTCTACAGTTTTTATGATGAAATGGGATGGTCTATATAAAATCCTCAGAGCAGTTCTTAGCACCTGGATATACTCAGTGAAGCAGGCTATTATTTGCCTGTAAACATAATAGACACCAGAAACATAAGAGTAAATAGATTTTTAAAAATACCTTCATTAGAAGTGGATTTTAAAAACAAATAGACAATATTCTGGAGTGGGAAGTTAAGTCTAGAATGGTTGATCAAAGAGCTTCAGTCCACAAATGAATGAGCATTTGTTCTGTCTTCAGCACTGTGGGTGATGGTAAGGAGGATGCCCATGGCCTGAAATCTCATTTTGTCCTGCAAAAATTGACATCTTACTTGGTGGCAACAAGGCAATGACAAATGGAAATAATTAAATAGTAAAAGACTGAAACAAATATTTAAGGCCACAGTAAAAGAAATGTCACAATATAGTACTATATTAAAATAAATAACTGAAATGTATTTTTATAGTCATAACTTTATTAAAAAAATTTTTCACAGTCATAGCTTTTAAAAACCCTGTGTAATTCCAGTGTTGACTTAAATTATTTATATTGTAATGTAACTCAACTATCTACAAATGTAAACCATATATACTCCATATGTTTACAGCTCTTATATAGCTATAAAACCAGAACAAATCTATAAACTAAATACGAAAAAGTAGCAAAAGTCACATATCCCAATTAACAGTCATCAATTGAGTGAGGTAGGTAACACTGTTTTACTGAAACTAAATTGCCATAGATTCTTTTAAGTTTGACATGCTTCTATGATGGTATGCTGAGTGATGACATAGCTCTCCAAGTACTTTTTCTTTTGAAACTAATGGTAACTTTTGTCTGCATGTAGAATACCTTGCTTTCACTTAAGTCAAGAGTATCATTTGCGTATTGTCTGCCTATGCATTTATTAGCTTGTTATGATTAAAGTGGTATTACTTGAAACCAAACAGTCAGAAACTCAAATGGGCATTAAAAATATAAGGCAATTGTCAGTTATGAGGTATTTATCAGATGATCCAGAGCATGCCTTTAGTTTTTAGATTACCACTAATATGAAACAGACATATATGGTTACCAAAAAGTTCTCATAGAGAACTAGTGGTCCTGGAGAATAGGACTGAGGTTGAGAAAGACTTTAACAAACAGTTAATTGCCAGATGAATTTTACAAATGGTAAATAAAAGTGCTATAGAAACTCAGAGAGGAAAGTCAGTTTGTGTTCAGATGTTGAGTGAGGTAGGCTTATGGAAGAGACAAAACCTTGGAATCTAGTTGTTACAGTGGTGGAAGATACATTTAGCTATGGCCGTGGAGGCAGATACGTAGGTAATGGAAGAAGAGGTCTTACTTAAACAGAAATTTTACTCTTTCCTCTATGGATTTAATAGATGTAGATTTACATGTAGATTTACACAAGGGAGTCAAGAGATAGAATGCAGGATGTACAATGCTGGGGGAAGAATTCGCTCTATTGAAAGGTATCTTCATGAAGTGCATAAAGGAATTAGTTCTTCTCATCTATGGTACTGTCAGATAGTGTCTCTGGCTGACTCATAAGCAGTTCATTTAAGGGGAAACCCTGTATTGAAGGGAATGTCCCTGGTGTGATGAGAATGATTTAGTGTTTGTTTATTAGACTCACTAGCCTTGAAATGCTCTTGTTATTGACCAAATGAGAGAATGTTTGCTACCAGACTGCCAGTCCCAGTGGTCCTTCAACTATACTGGTTCCCCACTTCTCCAGCATGTGTTGAAAGTTTCAAAGCCGATGAGAACACCTCCAATTTATATGTTGGACCCCTAATGGGACTGTATCTGGAGATAGTCTTCAGGAAGTATTTAAGGCTAAATGAGGTCAGAAGGATGTGGCCCTAATCTAAATGGATTGGTGGCTTTATAAAAAGAGGAAGAAAGAACTCTTTCTGTCTCTGTCACTCTCTGCCACGTGAGGACACAGCAAGAAGGTGGCTATCTGCAAGCCAGGAAGTGTGTCTTCCCTAGAGCCCAACTGTGCTGGCACTCTGGTGAGAAATAGATGTCTATCGTTTAAGCCACCATCTTGTCTGTGATATTTTGTTATGGTGGCCTCTGCTGCCAACCCAGTGTCAAACAGGATTACTCCTGACCTTCACTGTTTCCTCTTATTTCCATTGGCTGTGATGTATACAAGTAACAAGTCCTCTCAGTTGAGAGCATGGATGATGGGATGATAATTTCGTCTGGTTTGGTTGTATTTCAGATTGTCTTACAAAGGCAAGAAGCTACATTTCAACTGACCTCTAGACTGTTATTTACAGCACAATTTCTTGGCTGTATTCACTGGTGAAATCTGATCCTTGTCTCTGGCACGACTGGTAAAATTGCTGCAGGTGTCAGGTGAATTCTGTCATCCAGGGAGAGGAGAAATTTCACAGGTTTCACTGTGCATGTGAAACTTAATTCATGCCTCTAAGAACTATAAAATATGGAAACTAAATATAGTCTATGAAGGGTATGAAATGTGAATGAAGAGCAGCAGAACCCAAATTTACAAAAGAAAAACAAAATGGGCTGAACCAGAAGCCTCCATCTTATCTAAAATTTCCTTATTACCTTCCCAGGCATCTGCCTGAAACAACAGAGTGAAGTTCACGGTTACGGAAATGGGGAGAACCAAGTGGAGAGCATGCCCTTCCGTGTGCTTTCACTGAGGAGTGGTCACAGGTTTAAGTGACCTTTTCTCCTTCTATGCACTGTCCCAGAGCCATCAGAGGTGACTTCACACAGGAGCCTATGCAGAAGAGGAGGGGCGGGCTCTGGGGCGACATTCAGCCCTGAGGCTGCCCAGGCTGGATGCTTTGCTCCATCTGACCTCTAGCTTATTTCAGTTCACTTCAGCACACACAGTTTGATGGAGTACAGGGTCAAGAGTGTGCTATTTCTATCCCTGCAAAGCAAAGCAAGAGACCTTTGGCTTCTAGCCAGGAAGGTGTTCCTAATAGTGGGTTTTAGGTTAGGGTCAATCATGATGTGTGACAAAGCTGGATTTGTTTCAGGTATGAAACTTAGTCCATCAATGAACCTCCCATCATACCACAAGGATGAAACAATCCTTTCCACTGACGTTGTATCTGATTCTGGGGCCTTATTTAGTGCTAAGGCATAATCTGAAGGATTTGATCTGATATAGATGGCCCTCTGTGTTTATGAGGGTTCAAGTTTATCTCTCCCATCTGATTTTTAGTAGGCCCACTCAGGAACCTGTTCCAGGCTGCCCATGGTCTGGGGTTCCCTGAACTCACTCTCACAACCCTATTAGGGCATAGATCATGCTGCTATGCCTGCAAAGCATGGGGCCATGCAAAGCTTGGTGCCCTTCATAGCCCTTCATCACTTCCCTGCTATGCTTAGGCACACAGGATTAACTCCCCTCCTCCTGGGTTGGGGAGAGGGCCCCATGGGCTGCTCAGGCCTATAGGCCAAGGCACATCATCAAGGGATTTCTACTCGAGGGAGTTGGTGCTGATTCTGATTCTACATTGGAAGATAGGCATGAATCTCTTCTGAATTCAGATCCCCTAAACCAATCTGATAGGTCTCCCCTCTCTGCCCCATCTCCAGACTTGCAGTTCCTAAGCCTACTCCTAACTCTCATACCTGGTAACTCATGATGTTGACTCAATATTTGCTTTCTCTCCAATTCTCTTTTCCCTCAACTCTAGAAAACAACCCAGTCTTGATGCTAATGGATTATCTATTCTCTAAGTCTTTCAAGGGTCTGACCCTGGGTCAGTCAAGGCTTTTCTCTATATTTTGTAGGAACACCCTTCCATGAAACATAGTTGCCTCACCATTTAGCTGATGCGTTATTGTCTTGCTTTATTATCTTGCCTTGTGCTCATTCTTCCAATGGATAAGTTTGATGCCACCTTCCAAAGTAACTCAAATCAGACTTCCATGTTTCCTCTAAAATGTTATCCATTTTCAGAGAAAAGGGCAGAACAAGGGCAGGGGCTCGGTTCATTTGTGACATCAATCACATTCGTCTTTAGTATTCATAATCTGTCTCTGGGCCCTCTTTCTCAGTCTCTACCTGAATTCCCAGGTGCTCATCAAGACATCAATTCCTTTCCTCTGTTTATATCAGTGGGTTGGTGGACAGAGTAGAGTAATGCCTACTTTATCAGAGCCTTCGGGTAATGATGTGTTCCACACTGACACTAATTTTCCAGGCTATTGAAGCTTACCTGTTTAATTGAAAACTTTTAAAAGTTGCAATGGCTTGGAACAGAAAGTTTCTCCACATCCTTTGCACTGGTTCCTACCTGTGAAAACATGAATTCAAATTCCTGTCTGTTTCTCTTGTAATGTGTTGTTGAATCAATAACCATTCATTCAACAAACATATTGAGCATCCATTATGTGAGAGGCTCAGAGATACAAAGATGATGCCTTTGCCATTCAAAGGGGCTAGCATCAAATTGAAATGATGCTCACAACAAATTACCACAGTCCAGGGCAGTAAGGGCTGCACTAGGGCTGTGAACAGTGCATGGGTGGGGCATTGAAAGACCCAGAGGAGGAATGGTAATTCTGCCAAAATAGGGTATGAGGTGTGGGGATAGGCTCTCAGAGGGCTGGTGATCTGTCGTTAGGGACCCTGCCGTCCTCAGAGATTCCAGACTGGTCTAGCTGTTACATTGTTTCCGTTTCCTCCACCCAGGCAGACCCTCAGCTGTCACATCTTGCTCCCAGCAGACTCTTCCCCTTCCAATTTGCATTTCTAATCATCTATGAGTTGGGAAGCCTTATAACCAAGCTCCTCAGAACCAGGCCTCCCTTGAAGTAAATAGGCTCTCAGCAAGGCTCCCAGGGGCTCAGCTAGGATAATGGGCAAGAGTGTTGTTTGATTGCTTATTTTGATTAGACTATTTTGATTGCTTTGTGTTTCTTTGCTAGTTCTTAGTTGGCTTGAGGGTTCAGTAGATAAGCAACTTCCAAATAAAATGAGGAGTCATTATGGGATTGTATTAGGAGGGTGTCAGGAGAAGTGTTTTTCATCTAAAGGAATTATTAATATCTCCACATAATGAGGATCTATTATGTGCCCAATTCTTTACTTTTATTGCTTCTTTAATTCTCACAGTAGCCTGGCAATGTAAGTAAATTATCTCCATTTTATGGAAGAAGAAACAAATACTCAGGGACTATGCTACTTACTGCCTTCATAATATTAGACATGTCTCTTAATGTTCCTGCCCCTCCTATCTTTCACGTATAGAATGGAGACAATTCTTCTGTGTAGCCCTCTGAGTATGAGGCTTAAAAGGTGAATAAATGTAAAATGCTTGGTTAACCTAAGTGCCTGCTTATAATTAAAGTGCCTGATTCAGGGGCACCTGGGTGGCTCAGTCGGTTAAGCATCAGACTTTGGCTCAGGTCATGATCTCGCGGTTCATGGGTTCGAGGCCCACATCAGGGTCTATGCTGACGGCTCTGAGCCTGGAGACTGCTTCAGATTCTGTGTCTCCTTGTCTCTCTTCCCCTCTCCCACTCATGCTCTGTCTCTCTCTGTCTCTCAAAAATAAATAAACATTTAAAGTAATAATAATAATGTGTCTGATTCAGTTCTGGCTGCTGTTAGTGCTGTTGCCACATTGTAATCACCAAAGTCACGTAGTTACTAAGAAGCAGAACCCAAATCTAAAGTCTGTGCTACCTCAGGCACTCTGATAGGGGAAGGAGAATTACTTACTAGCAGGTGACCTTTCTCAGCATGGATCATATCACCCACGGAGGCAGCAGCCTGTCTGCCTCTGAGCAATAGGAGGACAGGGTTATACTCTTACCCCTGCTGCCCTTATCATGGGTGCCTTGACTCACTACAAGGGCAGTTAATTGTGACATTTTAAGAGAAGGTTGTTAGCAATGGCATCATGCTATTTTTGAAGTTTGTCTCAAGGTCAAGTTTTGCTTTGAAGAAGCAAAAAAAAAAAAAAAAAAAAAAAAAGCCACAGCTTTTCCTCTCTTAGGGAGACAGTGCCTTAGGGAGACAGAGTTTTCTTATGCTTCTTTGGAACTTGAAGATACATAATTTCATCCAGTATGTTCTTTATGTTGGCCCATTTTATTAGAAAATAACCCTCTACCGTGCTGTGCTAAATAATCACAGTTAGGACTGAGATTGACTGATTAAGAACAAATTGAGCATGTTTCTAATCACCCCATATTTCTGTCTTTAGAACCATCATTTATAGTATGAATAGGACTTGGAATAATCATTTGCATGGATTTTATTTGGTCACTCTCTTTAATTTCTTGAAACTTTAGAAAGGAATGTTAGCATGAAATATGCCATTCCATAAGTAATACTTTTTTCCACTATTTTTTTTCCAATTCAAAAAATGTCAAACGTTACTTAAAGGGTGTCCAGAAGTTGTCTGAAATATAATAGTTTGAAATCTCAATAAAATCCTGATTTGCCCTGGGAAAATAGCTATTACTTTCTCCTTTCTTTTCAAAAACTCGTGTACAAAAATTAAAGTCCTCACAGCATATATAAAATAGGGTTCTCATAAAAAGCACTTATTAACTATTATTACGGCATAATTGTATGCAAAGATTTTACCATGTGTATAGCCCTCAACAAATACTTATTAAACTGAATTAGGTCTTGTTACTCTGCCCTATCCATCGCTGCCTTCTAAAGACCTACTATAAATTAAGGAAATTGAATACAGCTAATACAACATGAATAATATCAACATTACCATTATGAATTTAGCACAGAGCATGTTTTCACAGCCCTGAGTTGCAGACATTCATGGAATTTGTCTTATTTAAACATTTGGTGATATCACTTCTCTTTTTTATATTCTATGAAGAATTCTAAGATGAAGTGAGACCTTAAGCCACACCTGAATGGAGCAAGGAACACTCCCTGGCAAACAGGATAAAAGAGAAATGTTGGGGGAGGGTGGCACTTCAGGGAGTCAGGGAGGCCAAGCGGGATGGAAGAGGCCTGGAGGATCCAGCAGAAGGATCAGGCTGGCAAGTCTCCAGTTTTCAACTTGAAGAAAGCTGGACTGCCAATACAAATCAAAAAGGCCCTTTGTCTTTTTTGTCTTTCCCACTACAAATACCAGTTCAGTCGAGGGGGAGCACCCTGTGTTCTTTGGAAGACAAGGACCAAAGTAATTTTGACAAGAATTCCGCCACCTGTAGAAAACAACTGAATATTCCTAAGAGTCCTGGGAAGTGACACTTGACCTTTCTGAGGACCGGTTTGATATGTGGCCACGCTCTTTTCTCTGGGTTGATGTTAGCTGCCAGTAGAGTTGGAAGGTAAGAGAATACAGGAGAAAGGAAACCAGGGGGCATGTTGCATCTGACAATGTCTTATGCGGAACTTCAGGAGAGCATTTCCCTGAAGCATCTGCCATGAAAGGAAGGATGCCTCACCATAGGCGTAGAATGTGGAGGGAGGGTTGAGCCTCTGCCAGTCACTTCCTCAGCAGCTTGAGCCGTGATAGGGAGGTATGTGGGGGTGGGAAACAGTCCATGCCAAGCCTCAAAGCCAGCTAAGAGGAAGCAAAGTCAAACCAGGGTGTGTATTTTCTGTTTCCTAGTAATCCCCTGCTTTGTTGAAAGAAAACTGGGCTGGGGACCTGGTTCTGGGGATTTGTGACTTACTTAGTAAGGAAGTATCATTAGCGCTGCTGAGGAATGATGCCTCTTTTCAGCTGCCTGCAACATGAGTCAGCAAACCCCAAGAGCTTCCCAGAGTCTAAGGAGCATGAGATGAACTCAAGGCACCTTTTACCTTAAATAACACTTGGGCTGAGCAGGCAGAAATGTGGCGGGTCTCCAGACCAATGGTGACTGTTGCCGGAGACAGAAGAGTTAATCAAAGAAAGAAGAGCGTATGTTAGACAGTCAGGGTCCTTCAACCTAGGAGGCTCCCTGTGTTACTCACTGACCTTTCCTGTCTGACCAGAGGGCCTGGGAACACAGCACAGTCCCTAAGCCCCCTCAGGACCCTGTCCTTGTAATGAGTTGTTGGGAATATCACCCTTGACCAAACCAGGTAGAGTTGCAAAAAAACTACATCATACAGGTGAGCAATCCCAAGTTATCAGCTGCAAATAGGTCAGCATATTACAGGTTCTTGTTGGGCATTGTTAGACATGAGCATGGTTTATTTTTACCCCATTGTGCTCCTCTGCCCTTGAGTAAGCATTTTTAGCTTGAAGGATATGAGGAAAGTAAATTTTGTGCCTAGCACGTTCACTCTGGTGACAGGCTAGAATTGTTCTCCATGCTTGCAAGTCTCCTGGTCCCCATGTCCACAAGTCTCTAGACACAGGTTCCTTTCTAGGAACTTAACCCAATTCAACTTCCTAATCTCCTTCCATCCATTCATTTTAATAAACTCTGTACCCTTCTTTCTGCACTCACCAGTCTCCTTCCATCTTTGCTCTTGTCTCCAATCTGTTTCACCTCTGGCCTTTGAAGACCTTTGGAGCTTCACTGCCTTCCCAAAGCCGTCCTTCGTACCCAATAACAAAAAGCGTACACGCCACATGCATGGCCTTCAAAGGGTGTGATGTTCATCACAAGGATGTCAGGGAGGAACAGAACAAACCAGTTCTTCATGGTCAGGTGTAAAGTATTTGTGAAAGAGATATTGACAGAGGATCTAAGAACTGTAAAACTGAAGGGACTTGAGGGTTTTTTTGATCATGGTCTAATATTCGAACATTAATTTTTTACCATCTCCTCCCAAAGGTCATTTAGCCTAATCTTAAACACCCTAAGTGATGGGAACTCATTACCTTTAATTAAGCTTCTGTGACATTTTGGGAGTTCTGGTAGAATAGTCTTTTATAGAGAGAGCGAAAGTCTGTCTCCCTGTGGCTTCTATTTTTTATTCTTTGAGAGATGAGTGTGGTGTCCTAGAGAAGGGGCAAGATCCCTCTCCCTACTAATTGAAAACTTCTTTAGGAAAGAATGAAGAAAGAAAGAACAACTAGTGAGGAAAGGAATGAGGGGTTCTTTGGTAATCTCTAGCCCAGACTTCTTATATAGGACCTATTACGGTAGGTACGTTATTAAAACTGCTGCTGCCACCAATGTTTGTGTGCCACCCCACCCCCACTCAAATGTTGAAGCTTTAATCCCCAGTGTGACAGTGTTTGAAAATGGATATTGGAGATGGATTTCTCTCATGCGAGAAGTCTGGAGGTAGCGCAGGTATTTGTTGCTGGCATTGGTTCTGAGGCTCATGGATGTCGGGGCAGGTTCTCTGCCACTCTCTTGGCCTTTCCATGAAGGTCCCAAGATGGATGCTGAAGCTACAGCTGCTTCATCTATTTTTCAGGCAGAAAAGAAGCAGAAAGGGGGTGGTGATTATACCAGGGAAGCAAAGCTTACACAGAAGCCCCAGCTGACATCCTTTTGGCTTGAATTACATCCACAGCCATGTTTAATTGCAAAAGAAGCTAGGAAATGTCATTTTTTTTTTTTTTTTTTTTTTTTGCTGGGGACGTTGCTACCCCTTACAAAACAGGGTTCTGTTAATAAGAAAGAGGGGAAATGGCTGTTGGGTAGGCAACTAGCAGTGTTTGCCAAAGCATATCAATAGATTTATGTTAAAACTGGTTTAAACTCCGTATGGTGTTAATTATAAATGTCAGGACTCTTACAGGCAACCGATTTGTCTCTGGATAGTTTGAACAGGGGAGGGTTTATAAATGGACGTTAGGTAGCTCACAGACTTCTCTGGGAGGGCCAGAAAAACGCCCTTGTTTGTCATCAGCCACAGACACAAATATAAAAAATGCCCAATCTCCTCACAGAAGCTGTATTGCTGCAAAGCCACTGCTGTCCCCATCGTCCACTACTTGCCACCCCACATGCCAGGATCAGACACCAGAAGCTCTAGTGAAGCTGCCACCGAAGAACTAGGTACCCTGGTACCTGCCTGCTCTGTGAGCCACTCTCTCCTGACATTGCTCACTTCCACTTCCAAGGTTCCTGTACACACGAATGTGTGGAGGTCTACTTGGTTGCTGGGCTGTGTCCTAGCTGCTGAGCATTTGGCAAACGCAGACCTAAGCTTTCCAGCCATTCTACGTGAGAAGACAAACTAGCTGGGGGTTGGGGTGGGTACTGTGTGAGCCAACCTCTGGTATCATCACTGTGTTTTTGAAATAGGGGCAGCCAGGAGTTCTGCTTGGTTATGTTTTATCAGGACTGACTAATAGTTTCCCATGGCTTTGAAGGGAGATAGGAGAGGGGGCGGGGGGAGAAAAGAAAGGAAAAGAAAAAGACCAAAAAAAAAAAAAAAGGCATCATCTGGTTCTAGAAAATAATGGCCTACTGTAAAAGAAAGAATGACACAATCTTTTCAAATCTATTTTTTCTTCTGCGTTACATGGTACATTTTTGTAAAGATAACAGATGGGAAACCTATATTCATTAAGGAGAAGAAAAAAACTTTTCATCTGCTAGTGTTTTAAATAAGGGAAATACATAGTATTTACTGCTACCCTTTGAAGACCCTTTGAAGATTTTAATTAGCACTGAATGTGTTATTCCATCTGCTAAATGAGCAGGCCACATGGTCACAAGGCCTCTTATTGCAGGATGGCTGGCAAATGAATCCACTGGGTCTCCTTTGTTGGACTTAATAGAAAAACCTCAACTAAAAAGACCCCATAAATTACCCCAAAGTTATTTTCATTAAAAAAAAAGATTTAAAAGGAGCACCTGGGTGGCTCAGTATGCTGAGCTTGATTTTGGCTCAGGTCATGATCCCAGGGTCGGCCTCTGTGCTGGGCGTGGAGGCTCTTTGGGATTTTCTCTCTCTCCCTCCGCCTCAGCCCCTCCTTGGCTCATGCACATGCACTCTTTCTCTCTGTCTCATAAATAAATAAATAAGCAAATAAACATATTTAAAAAATAAAAAAGATTTATAAGAATATATGTAGTATATACAATACATATATAGACTCAAAATATTTAAGTGATTCAAATATTTGTCTAAATTCCTGATATGTCCTTTTTTTAAAAAAACATTTTATGCCATTTTATATTTCACAGAATATTTGCACATATTATTATATGATCCTACATACCCTGTGAGTAAAACAGGATAGATAGTATTTTGTCTAATTAAAGATAAGGAAATGAAGGCTCAGGAAGATCCAATGATTTACCTCAGTTCACCAAGTTCAAAAGAGATTCACCTGACCCTATATCTTAAATCTTTTCATTTCCATCCTGGTACCGTAGCCAGCAATGAAAGCTTAATCATCAAAGGAACAATCTTTCTGTCTTTAGGAAGATTATTTTACATCTACTGGGCTTTACTTGGGTTAGATCTGAAAAGCAATGCATGTTAGAAAAGTGGCTTCAATAATAGGGCAACATGCCATAACGACTGTGATTATCAGGAGGAGACAAATATGGGATTGGATCCCACATCAGCTATCTTCTAGCTGAGGATCCTGAGCAAGTAACTACTTAATCTCTACAAAATTCCACTTTCCCATCCATAAATAGAGGATATAAATAAAGCTTATTCTTATAGAGATGCAGCACACTCTCTATGTTCCCTGAAAAATCAGATCACTGTATTGATGGATCATTTTAATAAATTGAGGTCCATTCATTAAAAAAAAAAAAAAAATTAAACACCTACCCTGGGAGTACTACTGTTCTTGACACTGGAGATATGAAGATTAATAAAGCAAATTCCTACCCTTATGGCACCAACAAAGAGGGTGTGGCCAATTTTACTTGGGGTTGAGTGTACTTGTGTGTGTGCATGTGTGTGTTGGTGGTAGGGGAGTGGGAGAAAATCTCTATAGGGGATGTATTCCTTGAGTTAAGTTTTGAATATGCTTCTTTATTATTTCTAGAAGTTTCTAGCAGCAGGATCAGTTTCCATAGTATATTCTCACTGTAGCAGCTGGCTACCCATTCTTTTCTCCCTATCAGAGAGGGAGTGGTGCATTTCAGAACATGTACAAATTCCATTTTTATGCAGCACAAGGTATCTGTTTTGCCTGATTCACAGAGTAGGGTGAGCAGAGCCCATGTGTGGATCTTTTTTTTCCCCTCAGTATTTTGCATTGATTTATCTATGTTAAGCTAATCCTCAGTAACCTTAAAAAAAAAAAAGATGGAAACTGGGGCACCTGGGTGGCTCAGTCAATTGAGCATCTGACTTCAGCTGAGGTCATGATCTCAAGGTTCCTGAGTTTGAGCCCCACATCAGGCTCTCTGCTGTCAGGACAGATGCCTGCTTTGGATCCTCTGTCCCCCTCTCTCTATACGCCCCCAAAATAAATAAAACATTAAAAAACAAAAAATATCTGCCAAAAAAAATTAGAATTAAAAAAAAATGGAAACTAAGAAAGCAGAGAAGGAGATAGGGATAAATTTCCCCAAACAGTACCATACTCTTGCCTTTTAAAGAGTAATAACAGCTAAGAATTTCAGCCACCAAAGACTAGTGGGGCATGGGGGGTGGGAAGGGACGGCATCTTTGTCAGCAAGTCCTTGAAGTGTCCTTCAAAGCTGCTGCCACTGCTGCCCCTATAGGAAAGTCACTGAAACATGTACCAGTGAGGCCCCTGTGAGTTAGAGGAGAGCTCTCCAGGGCACCCCTGGCAGTGGAGGAGGTTGCCAGCACAGCCCTCTTGGCCAATATAGAGCCCTAGTATTATTTCTCCCTAGGGTCTGGGAGAGTGATGCATTATAGAGAATAATGCCAGAAATAAGCCTGAGCTACAGAATTAGCATCCACCTTCAGTAGCAGCTTTTGGTTTATTTGTTAGAGACACAATCCAAGGGGAGATATAATTCACTTCTGAGCAGCTTGAACTAATATCATTGTTTTTCTCCAGCTTATGTTTCAACTTCATACTTGAATTAGAGTAGATAATCTTTTTTTCCTTCTTTCTCTAGCAAGACAATCATGACAGTCCTCCCAGTGCCTGCTCATTCTCAGCATGATAAAATGTCTGAGAATGAAGCGGATGCACCTTGCATTCTGAGAATGGTGAGGTTTCCAGATGGTGCCAGGGAGGAGATACAGGTGACAGCAACACTGGGCTTCTAACGGAAGACTGTTCACATAAAGTACAGGGAAGCCTCGTCCAGGAAAAGGCAGGCATCTCCTAATTTGATCGGGCAGGCCATTAGTGACCCATTCACTGGTGTGTGAGAGGAAAATAAGTGTGTGTGCTAATCTGTTACCAATGAAATCTAATAAATAGCCTCTCCACTTTACCACCTCTGAATTAGAGGTGGAAGTCAGAGAAGTGAAAACAGCACACTTGTCAAAACACTCCGTGCTATGATGTCTGGAACAACATAGATGAGGCTGAGAAAGGAAATTGCTGGGCAGCAGTTCAGAAAATCACACTATTGGCTGCTCTTCTCTCTCTAATATAACATACTTTCTTAGTGAGAGCGAGTAGAATAAATTTATCTGTAGGTCCTAGTAAAGGAAAGTATGTTGGCGTCAAATCACCTGCATTCAACTCTGCAAGAGAAAGCCTTTCAGACCTTATATCATTTATTATGTAATTTATTCATTTACTGATTATTATGATGATTATTCATTTGCTGACTCAAATATGTATTATGCCTCCTGGGCCAAAGACACAGCACCAAGGAATAACACTGTGGACGTTATTCTAGAGTAGGAGTTCTTAAACTTTAGCATGCATCAGAATCATCTGGACAGATTCTAATTTGGTAAATTGATGCTAGGGCCTATGGATTTGCATTTCTAACAAGTTCACAGGTGATACTGATGCTGTTGACTAGAGTCCAGAGCAGTGGTTCTCAATCTTGGCTGCCCATTAAAATCACCAAGGGAGTTATTAAAAATCTTGACTACAGATTTCACCTCAGATTACACAAACCAAAATATCTTGAATGAGATCTAGGCATCCAATTTTTATTTTATTTTATTTTAATGCTTATTCATTTTTGAGAGAGAGAGATAGAGTGTGAGCAGGGGAGGGGCAGAGAGAGAGGGAGACATGGAATCTGAAGCAAGCTCCAGGCTCTGAGCTGTCAGCACAGAGCCCAGCGCGGGGCTCAAACTCACGAACTGCGAGATCATGACCTGAGCTGAAGTCGGACGCTTAACTGACTGAGCCAGGTGCTCAGGATGCCAGGTGCTCCTAGGCATCCAATTTTAAAGGCTCTACAAACCAATAGTCTCATGGGAAAGACAAATCAGAAAACCAGCTAGAAATTGTAGAGAAATTGAACAGGAGGCAGTGGTAGTGAATGGGAACAGGAGCCTAAGATGACTAGGAGACAGCATTCAGATGACCTCAAGGAAATGAAAACAAAAATGCAATGAGCCATGGGATGAATATTTCAAGCGGAAGAACCAGCATGTGCAAAGGCCCTAAGACTGGAGAAAATTAGTGTACTTAAGAAGGTAAGAAAGGGCTAGCATGGGGCTGGATCATACGGAGTGAATGGCAGTTAATAAGTTGTAGTTGTAAAAGTAAGTAGTAATGTAGACTTATAGGCCAAGACCAAGCTTTGAGAATAAATAGGGAGCCATTGCCTAATCAAATTTGCATTTAAAAGATCACAGGGGTTACTAAAAATAAATTGAAAAGTGATGAGAAGAAAGAGACTAATTAGGACTTTGTGAGATTTCACCAGACGCAAGGTGATGCTGGCTTGGATGGAGAGGCAGTAGAGATAGATAACGGGTAGATTTTCATTGTGTTAGAGGTAGAATTAATAAAACATGCTAAGAGACACTTTCTGGAGAATGAGAGACAGACTAATCGGAAATAAATCACAAGTTTCTGTCTTCAGGTAGCTGAGAAGAAGGTGATACCATTTAATTTGTATGGAGACGGGATCGATTTTAGGGTGAAAATCAAAACTTCTCTTTTTAGACATATTAACCAGGCTTCCTGAAAGATACCCAACTGACAGTATTAAATAAGCATTTTACTATTTGAGCCTGGAGCAGAGTGGGGAATTTGGAGATGGAAGAAAGAATTTGGGAATCCTTAGTGTTTATAGCCACAGAATTGGGTGATACTATATGGGAAGAGAGTAGAAAAGGGGGCTTAGACTAAGCCCTGGGGAATCTTTTTTTTTTTTTTTTTTTTTTAAGAGGATGGACAGAGGAGAAGGAGTCAGTCAAGGAGATTAAAAAAGAGAAAGTTGAGTGCTAAGAAGTAAATCAGGCAAACATGGAGTCAGACCAAGATAAGACATATGTCCAGAAAGAAGGAGTGGTCAACTTGTGAGATGCTGTAAAGTCAGTCAAAGAAGAGGAGGAGAGAAGAGTGTCCACTGGATTTTACAACATGGAAATCATTGATGTCTTTGACACATTTTTTCAGTGGTAGGATAAAGGGGAAAGGTGGGTTGTAATGAGTGGAAGAGTTACTTGAAAATGGGAAATGGAGACAGCATAAATAAGGCTTTTACAAATTTTTGTCTGTAAAAAGGAATAATGAACTGGGGTGGCAGCTGGAGAAGGACATAAGTTAGCTTACAATTTTGTTTAAAATCGGAGATAGTAGGGGCACCTGGGTGGCTCAATCAGTTAAGTGTCCGACTTTGGCTCAGGTCATGATCTCACGGTTTGTGGGTTCCAGCCTTGAGTTGGGCTCTGCGCTGATGGTCAGAGCCTGGAGCCTGCTTCAGATTCTGTCTCCATGTTTCTCTGCCCCTCCCCCACTCGCACTCTGTCTCTCTCAAAAATGAATAAACATTAGAAAAAAAAATTTTTTTAATGGGAGATACCAGGGACACCTGGGTGGCTCAGTTGGTTGCGCATTCAGTTCTTGACTTCAGCTCAGGTCATGATCTCATAATTCGTGGACTTGAGCCCCACACTAGGCTTTGTGCTAATGGTGTGGAGCCTGCTTGGGATTCTCTCTCTCTCTCTCTCTCCCTCCCTCCCTCCCTCCCTCCCTCTCTCTCTCTCCCTCTCCCTCTCCCCCTTTCCTGCCCGTGTGCTCTGTCTCTCAAAATAAACAAATGAAGTTAAAAAAAATAAAAATAAAATGGGAGCCACAAGAAAATGTATATAAGATCCAGTTGACCAAGAAAAATCAGCAATGCTGGAGAAAAGAATAAACATAAAAAAATCTTAAGAAAGCAAAGGAGGAGGCATGCAGAAAACATGATAAATTTTTAGCTTTTGTGAGCAAAGAGAAACTTCCTAATCATAACAAGAAGAAAGAAGGCAAAGATCAATGCCAACACAGCTAAACCTGTGAAACTCGTCATTGAAAGATAAGGGAGCCTTTCTGGTGTTGGCTTCTGTTTTTCCCAATAGAAATAAATATGAGAAAAGTGGGGGGTTGGGAAAGATATGAAATAATAAACCCTGAGTGTGGGAAAGAAAGTCACCTGGAGGGTAAATACAACTCCTATGGTAAGGAGGAAAACGTTATCACCAAATTCCTCTTGGAACACGGCATTCAGTAGAAAATGCTTGTGGAAGAGAGTGAAGTCTTCAAAAATTGAGTGCTAGAGTGCTATACATTAGACAAAGGAACAATTTTCTTTGTGATTCCAAAGAAGGAAGAGAGAGAAGGGAGAAATGGAGAGAGAGAATAAAGCCAAGGGAAGGGCAAATGCCTGTTCTCTGGGCTATCTGAACTGCTCCTGTGATTTTTACCCCCCTACCTCAAATGCTTAATAGAGTCTGTTGAGCTCACAAAATCCTTCATGTGTGTGGGCTTTTCCTGGAGACAGATGAGACTGAGGCAGCCAATTCCTTAAAAATATGAGCCCCCAGAGATAAACATAAATTGTGGGGAGAATTTAAACATCTCTAGGCATAAATGTTTTAAACAACCTTTTCTAGATGTCTCTCTCTTGATATCAAGATGACATTTGCATTTCAAACCAAAGATGCAAGAATAAAACATGAGTCAAAGTCATATCTTGGATTAAGGAAGTAAAGTGCATCTCCCACACATGGCCCTGGGGTGCCTTCAATTTTCTCTCCTACTTCTGAACCTGCAAATCCACTCTTATACCTTCACCTTTAATGCCTGGAAGATTTCTGCCACATTCTGAAAGAAGCATTATTGCCTGAAAAACTGCATTCCATTTTTGTGGGATTCTGAACCTCTCATATTAGATTTGTTGGAAAGTCTCAGAGCATAGAAATAATAGTTGTTAGGATGGGAGACTTAAAAGAAGAAAAACAAGGGAACTCAGACTGTCAGCCACCAAAAAGTCACACCCAAATCAATGGTGTGGATGGGTCCAATCCACCAAACAAAACCAACACATAAATATCCTAAGCAAAATAGACCAAAGGAATTATTCAACATCTGAGTACTTTGCCTTTTTCAGTTTCTTCAAGACAGTGGATCACTTTGTGGATGCAGGGAGTAGGAAAGGGAAATTGTTTCAATAATTGCTTGCCCTGTGCTGACAACACAGGGCCTAGAATTTTCTACTGCAGTGAACTCTCCACAATTTTACCCCCTCTGAGCTTTGTCCTACCTTACTCTACTGGTATGATAAATATTCCCTTAAGATTTGGAGTCAAGACCTACATTTGATGCCAGCTGTTTATTGTATTCAGTTGTTTGATCCCCAAGGAATAAAGCTCCACAAACGCCTCTAGTACTCACATAGCTTTATCGACATCCTCACACCAACCCCTTGTTCCATCCATACTCAAACACAGGCTGTTTCCTAAACATTAAAGGGAAAGGGAACTCACAGGGATTTCTTCCTAACTCCACCCTGCCCCCACCACCTTCCACCATCCCTCTAATTTATCCTTTGAACATGGCTCATGGCTCAGATTTTCCTGGAAACCTTTCCTTGTCCTCTTAAGCTGCTTCCAGTTAGACGGTTTCATTTTCAGATTCTCCTTAATATTTCTATATCTTGTACATATGTCTATGATAGCGTTTTTTCACTGTAATATAATTTCACTGCAATTGTATTCCTCATATCTGCTACTAGACTATGTGCTCTTTGAAAGCAGGTACTATGGATTGTTCATTCTTCACGTACGTACTGCCTGGCAAGTGTCTTCAATATGTTCTTGGCCTAAAATTAAATGCTCAGATACTATGAGTAGTTGGTATGTTTCTCCAAGGAAAGTTGAGGTGCAATTACTTTCATAGAAAATAGATGCCAGGAATGTAAAAGTAACTAATGTACTCTACAGACCCTCACTGCCTTCCAGGTGAAGATTCTCAGTAGGGCAATCAATGACACCCAAAATCTGGTTCTTCATTCCCTACCATTTTCTTATCCCTCTTTGTTTCCTCTGCCTGGATACAGGCTCTTCTTTCATTCTTCAGCTAACTCCTACTTGTTCTCCAAGACACCTCATGAAACCTTCCTGGATTGCCTGAGCTAGGTGACTTCCTCTATGCTCTTTGTGCTCTATGAGCATACCTCTACCACCACACTCACCACACTTGCTTAGGAGTAATATTAAACTCACTCATAATTCCCATAGCCAGTTACAGTCATTGTGCTGGAGCAAACACATAAGCTAAATTTCTGAAGCACAACAGAATATTAGCTACTTTTGTAAGCTTTATTTATTTCCATGGAAGCAACCGTTAACATGGCAGGAAGGACTCATTGTGACTGTATTTGATATAGTTCAATAAACTGGTATTTATCTAAAAAGATTCAGGATTCACTGAGAAATCTCCTCCTCACATAGTAATTGATAGAACTATTACTTGACCTTGATGAAACTGAAAACTATTGCTGTCCATGGATACAATAGCTTTCGTTCTCTCCCATGACTTGTAGACACAATTGCTCTTTACTTTATATTAAGAAAAAATAATTCTAATGTTAATATTGAGGAAGCTGATTAGATATTACTTCAGCCCCCTCTGCTTAAAATAGATGAATATTTTCAGTCAGAAAAGGGATGTTCTAGTTCTTGTTCCTGTTTTCTAATACGAATTGATCTGCTTCATGTCAATAAATCTTCCTGACATTTTATAGTCATGGCACTAAATCACTAAAGCATCCATGTCAAATGAAAAAGCTGTTGAAAATAATGGTATTAAATGATGATTTTTAGGTCCTGTCACCAACTTTAAAATATATTCTCGGTAAGACATTGGGTTTATATGTTAATGACTCTATTCACCAATTCTGCCTAATAGATCTACTACCGTCTATAGCAGGAAGTTATTAAACCTCCAAGGACCCTTTGACTGGGAGAAGTTTTGAAATCAATGAAAATGAGCACAGCCTATTTTCTGAACATGGCACATCATGGCTGTTTGACAGAATGAGTACATGTTTGCTTGTTTTTAATCCAATAATATCCCTTAATTTTTGCAAGTTGTGGAAAGCAGTTTGATAGACTCCAGGAAATGTATTCAGTTACTTCATGTACAGAATGAGGAAGAAAAGGCTAAAAGGATATGAGGAACATTTTCATGAGTCCGTTGTCCTCCTTTTCCCAAAATGAGGTTTTCCTTTTATTTTAACAGCAAATCTAGATTTCTCTAAGGAGTTTTATATAATACCAGTGCCAATTAGTCTGACTGCTGTGGTTGTCCTTACACATATTTGTTTTATATTGTTATTATTTCACTTATAAACCTATAAAATTTAAATCTCAAGGATGTAAATCAATAGGCAGCTATATTTCATCATGAGAACTCCAAAGTACTTCTAAAGAATGTAGTCCTTTACAAAGCTACTCAGTGCTGGTACCCAAACATGGCTGAAGATAATTCACCTTGTATTGCATGCAGTGTGCTACCTTCTCTTCCGCCCCCAGCCTGGCCTACTTGCTGTAATCAGCTCCTGTTCACATTCTCCTCCGTGCCTCTGCTTCAGGAGAGAACAGCTTGACCAGGGCCGCAAATTCCTCAGCCTCTTGATAATTATTTTGATGTCGAAATTCTTACTAAAGTCAAAAAGGAAGGCTTTTATGTTGCTTTTCTGTGGATACTTCTATGTAGAGGGAAAAAGGGTTATCATATTTACTGTGCAGTTCCTTGCCCAAGGAAGGAAGGATCTAAGCACACATACAAATTTTTTTTTTTTTTTTTTGCAATTCCCAACACTTCTAGTGGTACACTCGTAAAAACTCAGTAACATTTTATTTAGCCAGAGAAATCCTGCTAGAGACTCACACTCTCATCATCTTTTATAAGCTGTCTCTAAGAGTAGAGAAACACTCCTTTGATGTCAAGAATGAGCTCTTCCTTGGAGGAGGGGATTATTTTAAATTCTAGATCAGCATATTCTCACAGATAGTAATTTGATTAAGCTCATTATTCATATTCCTCATACCATGATAGAAAATATACTTGACTCTTGGTTTAGAGTTTACATGTCTAAGTTCAAAGAATTTCAACACAATATGCAGATTTTTAGCTCAAAAGTAGTTTATCCAAGGGTAAGGTTTCCTGGGGTTACAACATAGACACTATTATACAGTGAAGGAAATCAGTTTGGTGCAAACATCATTTGAAGCATAATTTATAGAAGCAGCTTTGTTGGAGAGCTCTGTCTGGTGTAGAGAGAAGCTGAACACCTGTAAACACGTGGCTAGAAGTACCTAGGGATGAGTCGTATGAACCAGGAAGGAATCACGGTGGGGACTGCCAGTCTGGAAAGAGGGATGAGCAGCCTAGGGAAGGACCGGACTTTTCAAGGGAGTCCCCAAGTCATGGGCTCATAAAACTGTAAGGGAGGTTATTTTAGGAACAAGCAAGACTTGGTTACTTAGAAACAAAAAGAACTCCTTCAGACTGAAAGGATCAGCCCTGGAACACTCCCTGCTGCCCCCAAAAGCATAGCTGCATTCTACAGCCAGGACCCTTTGCCCCACTGGCAGGAGTCAAGGTTTCCAAGAGCAATGGCGGGTTAGACTTGATTAGATTTCTCCCACCTGGAGTTCCACAGTCTTCAAGGTCTGAATTTAAGTACAGGAACTCTAGTTCAGGCAAAGAGCAGAATGTGAGGTGGCAGATAACGTCTGGGGGTTCTGGAGAGGCCTGGAATGTTGGGCACTGGTGTGGGGAAGGGCATAGTGCAAAAAGAGCCTAGAAAGGAAGATGGGGTCAGGTCCTATTTATAGGATCAATATATAAAATACAGGAATCCCAGTTAAATTTAAATTTTGGGGAAAGAACAAATGATTTTGAAGTATAAGTATGTCCCAAATATTGGATAGAACATACTTATATTTTTTAAAAAATTCTGTTGCTTAAAATTCAAATGTAACTGGTTTCATTTGCTGAATCTGGCAACCCTACCTGTATGCCATAGTACAGGAATGGACCTATCCTGCAGGTAGTGGAGAAACATTCATGAATTTTAAACACAGGTATATCATGATCAAATCTGTGTTATATGAAGATTTTCTATCACCAGGGTAGATGGTGGGTGTATGAGACCAACATTAAAGTGGAGGGTCTTGGGACAGGAGGAAAGAAAATGAAGGACTTTGTCACAAAGACAAACCAAAAAGTATGCCATTTTTTTAAGTTTTTATTTTAATCACCAAGTGCTCATCACAACAAGTGCACTCCTTAATCCCCATCACCTATTTCACCTATCCCCACCTACCTCCCCTCTGGTAACCCTCTGTTTGAAAATATGACATTTTAGATTGAACCAGTTATCTATAAAGTCCAATATTTTGCCTGCTAGTAGCACCAAGCAATGCTTTGTAAAAAAACAAACCAAAAAAAAAAAAAAAAATGACATGGCAAGAGAAACCATGTCTCCAGTCTGGAGACCAAGCTTTCAGCCTTTATGGAGGCCATTTGAACTTGTACAAATCACTTAACTTCCAAGCATCTAAGCAGCCTCAACATAAACAGGCTTCTATACACAGGTTTCTATTCTATTCTCAAATATTAGGGACATTTCCCCAAAGCCCTAAACACATTAATGTTTCCTGGTCTAAATGTACAAATGAGATAAGGCTAGAAGAAAGTTATTTATATTCACCTTCAGAATCCTCTTGTCTTCCAAATCAAATTTCTTCCTTGCTTTTTGTTCAGGACTCTGCACCAATTATCTGTTTCTCCCTGTCTCCCTGCTCTGCTTCATAATTGATTCTCTCCTCCTTGCTCCTCGCTAGTGAGTCCATTTACTTTTTCCTTCATGTAACTTTAAGACTCTGTATGCTTCTTCCCTACCCGGAAATGTCACTTTACCCCTCCATCTCCACTAAAGCTGCCTGGTCCCTTTTGTTCTGCTCGTAGCTTACATTTTGCATAAAGTATTTCTTCATCATTCTTACCTGGTTATAATACTAGTCTGTTTACATACTCATCTCAGGATGGAATGTCCCCATACAGCATATAAGTGTAAATCTTTCCATGTGACTGCATTTTCTTCAATAGTTATTCTCATGTCTTTCTGTATCCTTTTCCCTTGAAGGCCAAATGGCATTTCTCTCCCCAGCCACCGGGTAGGGACTGCATTTGCTCCTTCATGTTTATCTGTCTATAATAGGTATTACAAGGTTGTAGACTGTGGGCCCCAAATAAATATTGTTGAGCACCTAAGAACAATGGCTCATTTATTGAATCAAAAGTGTGCCCTGGCTTGAATGAGTTAAACAAAGCCTAACGTAGTCCAAACAGTTTTGCTTTGAGGCTGACTTAGGAAAAGAGGACACGTTGGCAAAATGAGAAGGGGAAGCTCTAACCAAAGGTGAAATGTCCATGAGTGAAAGCATGACAGTGAGTTGAAACACTGGAAAAATGCAATGTCAACTTTTGTACCTCCTGAAGAATAATAAAAAAGCTGGTATAAAATTTCTGTGTTATGGAGTTGGTGACAAGAGACAGCAGTACAGAAACACTAAACCGTGAATGAAAAAGTGGAAATGTTTGGAGATTAAACAAATGTTGTTCGCATTTTTTTAGGTGGTACAATTAGATTTTCCCCCCCTCTGTCCATAAAAGAAATACATCTGGAAGAAACAGGGAGTCATTGCATTATTTGGGTTTTTCTAAATAACCAGGATATGTCTGTTGTGATCCAACCAGGAAGACAGAAACCAACTTGAGTATTTAAAATTAAACACAGGGAATTGGTTACAAAGAAGATAAGACCAAAATGGAGCATGAGGCAACCCAGGAGTTAATCTCAGGAAGCCACTCTCATCCCAGGGCTGAAGCGACAAAGGGAAGCCACAGTGTTAGCAGAGCCCAGGGGCCGGGCTGTCCAGAGGACTCTGGGACCGTGGGGGCCTGTCCAGTGGGAACTGGAGCCATGAAATGAAAGTGTTATCCGTCCAATCTGTACTCAGCAGAGTGGGGAGGGTGGAGAAAGTATACAACTTCTTCCTTCCTCTTGCCCTCCAGCCTCCTGCCAGTGCCTCCCACTGCCCAATACACCTGTAAGCCAGCAGACACAGGAGCCTTAGCTGTCTCCATTTCTGTGACACAGCGCTGAGCAGCACAGGGTTTGATCTGAGCACAAATGAGGCCTTGGACAGACATACAGGGCTTCTCATGTAGAACCTCTCTTAATTCATAACTTACTTGGTTATTTACTTTATCTCTTATTTCTCCAAAGACGTGAAGCAGAATCATCAACTAACATTTCCCCCTACTTTCATATGGTATCACATTTCCCCCTACTTTTCATATGGTATACCTTAAAATTATAAGTGGAAAAAAAACCCCAGAAGTGTAGTCATTTATAGGTAAAGCACAGTGACCTTGAAGGTAATGCTACTTTGCATAAAGGGAGCTTTGGTAGGTATTAGGTTTAGGATATGCAGTTGGTTTTTTTTTTCCCATTTGGAAGTATATCTTTAGATCTTTTATCCACTATCTGCTTCTATACAAAATGTTTAGAATGTTTCATTTCTCTGCATCTGTGCGTGTGCATATGTGTCGAGGGGAGGGTGTTGGTGGTAAAGCAAGAGAAATATGAAATTCTAGGGAGATAGGAGCAGTTCGATATAAGGATGCCTTTGTTGATAAGATTATTTTTTATTCTGTTTTCATTAAACATCAATAATACATGAAGTCCTGAAAAGAAAACCTTCTGGCTAAGTACATTTCCATTTTACACTAGAAAGAAGAAGAGTCTATCATAAGTGAGACTCCAGGCTTCACATATCACAGGGGCCTCTGTAATTAGGACATACAAAGGTCTGTTCATATCTTGATGTGGTTTATAATGGTGCCTTTAACTGCTCTAAACTGATTATTAGAAAAACAACATTTGCAAATGAGTGTGTGATGTCAAGCAGGAAACCCTCCCTAAGTGCCACAGAACTGAATTCCCAATGTACAGAGTAGCATACAGGGAAAAACACAGAGCAGAAACTAAAGCCAAATTTTAATAACTTATTAGACCCATTTTCATGAAGAATCTCACATTAAAAATATTAATTTACTCCTAAGATGGTGAAAGTTGACACCTTAGGAGAAAAATATTCTGCAAATGTTCATTAAACTCGGATGTTGTTTAGCACACAATAGCTACTCAACGACTGTTGGCAGTTACTATTGCAGAGAGATTAGGAGTAATGAGGACTGATAATATATCACCAAATTTATTGATTAGGACACCAAACACTTTAGCAATATGGATCGGAAAGAGGACCACAATCTAAGGTTTAAAGAATCAATTGGTAGGGGCACCTGGGTGGCTTGGTCAGTTAAGCATCCAACTTTGGCTTAGGTCATGGTCTCATGGTTGGTGAGTTAGAGCCCCACATGGAGTCCTGTGCTGACAGCTCAGAGCCTGGAGTCTGCTTCGGATTCTGTGTCTCCCTGTCTCTATCTGTCCCTCCCCTGCTCATGATCTCTCTCAAAAATAAATAAAAAAAAATTAAAAAATTAAAAAAAAAAAGAATTGATTGGTAGCTACTGTAGACCATTTTTTTCTAAAAGTTTATTTAGGTAAGGAAGGGGAAAACAGGCAATAGTCAAGTGCTAGTGGGAGGATCAAGAGACATTATTTTCTCTCAAGCCTGGGAAACCATACACACAGTTGAGAGATTGTATAGAAAAAGTATGAGTGAGAGAGTGAATAACTGAGAGATCAAAACCATGGATCAGCTAAAAAAGGCAGAACTGGAGAGGATTAAAAGCACAGGTTTTAAGGATTCTAAGAGTTGTCCTTGGAAAGATGTGAAACTACCTTTTCCTCTGATGCATGATGACAAGGAAAAAGAATAAGCTTATAAAATGTAATGTTTCAGAACAGAGCTTAGCACCTTGGTGATACTTGGCCTAATCAAGATATTGGAGATTGGACATAATGATCAGGATATGGCAGGACTGTGAGGTCAGAATCAAGTACAGGTCGAGGGAGGAAGTCTACAGAGGACAGTGGAGCATAGTACCCAGCTTATGGTGACAAGAAAAAGGTGATGGTCTAGCACATGGCCACTAGCAGGGACACAGCAAGGTAGAGAGTGTTCAGGTATCTAGAGAACACTAGTGGAGAGTCTGAGGAAGGTGTTAAATGGCAACCTTCTTGTAGCACTGGGGCATCTATAAGTGAATGACAAAGTTTTAGCAATGGGACGGTGACTTAGAACTTCAGTAATTGAGGCCAGTAGGGAGGAGAAATATCGCTAAGACAATGTCCATTGTGGATCAAAAGAACAGAGCAGAAGCTCAGTAAAACTGTCCATAAAGTCAGAGTGGGATGAACAGCCCATTTTCCTTGGTGCACTGTTGCTGGAGCTACAGCCTGTGACTTAGAGCAGAGATTATTTCAGAGCCTCACGTAGAGCCCTGCTGGGATCCTGCGACCCTTCAAGAGCAGAGAAGGCAAGACAGATGCAGTCAGAAGAAGCAGGATGGGAAGAGTTCAGAGCTGATGCCTTTCATCTGGTCACAAAAGCCAGAGGGGATGCCAGTTGCCAAAACCTGGAGAGGAAGGTGGGACCCAGATTTGAGATGAGAGAAGATGTGGAAAAGCTCTTACCGCTAGTAAGCACAAACGGTCCCCAAGACAGGCCTGAAAGGATGGCCAGGTACCAGAGACAGCCTAGGTGGCACGAGAAGCATGAATTCATGGGGAGCCAAATTCATCATCCTTTCACAGAATAAGAGCAATCATTCATCCTCATAAAGCCTCCCTTCACAGTCTTTTAAAGGAACTTATCAGCTTCAGTGTAAACCCTTTAGTTAGCTTTGCATCTACTTTGATTCAATTTTTTAAAATGTTCCAGTCCTTAAATGGATCTTCTAACATTCTTAGTGCATTGCTTCATATCACTAAACAACAAAACCCAAACAGTTTAGATTTTCTTATTGTTAACAGTACAATGGATCCTTCTTTCCTAATATACAGGTTCTCAAGCCAAATTATGGCTTGTTTGTTTTTTTCACTTTCAAAAACTGAATTCTGTCCGGAAGAGGGCAAGAGCACAATGTCTGGAAATAAAGGATAAAGAATAAAGTGCTGACATGGAAATAGAGTGGAAAGAAATCAGATGTTAGAGAAGAATGCTGAGTGCTCACAGCCTCACAGTTTGAGAAACAGTTGGCTAGATCTGAATGTCAAAGGAATGGAATTAAATTATTTGCAGGCTCAATGGCTCATCACTCAGTTGTAGCAAGAAGTAAAATTGGTTGGGTATGAATCCTTCACAAAGTTGTGCCAATTATTACAGAAGGACATGACCAGATGATCATTCCCTTTCCAGCAAATGGAATTGTGCCCAGCCAGTTTGGTCCACATGGAAATCAAGCCTTGTAATTTGATCTTATTATTTCAGTTAATCGATGACAAAATCTAGTGACTGCTATGTCACTAATGGGCTAATATTTATTAAAAACAAAATCAAATCAGACAGGAAAATAGCTAACTCAGTCATGTTGAATGTTATATACATCCAACCTACATCTTAATTTCCTTGTCATCAAATAAGTGAAGTGACACTTTGTCAAAACACCAGTGAAGTCCTTTAAAATCTTTTTGTAAAAAGCCTGTGTAAAAGTACCAAAACTTCTTGTTAGGAGAAACTCACAATTTTGACTTTCTTTTAAAGTTCTCAATAACAACACTTTGTACTTAGGTCAAAGTTTTCTTCTAGGGAATTAAAGAACTAATGAATAACAATTTGCCTATTCGCAAAGAGGAATGTGCATTTGAAATTACTCCTAATTTCCTGTGTCAACCCAATTAACTAAATTTATTGTTTGAGAAATGACCCATGGGAATATTAAGAATAAAGATGAGTGTTAAATTGAATGTAAGCTATCATTTTGTGGTAAATGTGAGGTATTCCCTTTTAAGGGATTTCAGCAGATAGATAATGGAAGCCAAAGTATGTCACCAAAGGCTTTTTTGTCCCACTCAATATGTGCTCTAAAAATACATATTTCCCACGTGACACGTTTTGGTGATTTATATGTTTATATTAAAAACAAGCTTTTTTTTAATTAAAAAAATGTTTTTTAATGTTTATGTTTGAGAGAGACAGAGTGCGAGCAGGAGAAAAGCAGAGAGAGAGAGGGAGATACAGAATCTGAAGCAGGCTCTAGGCTTTGAGCTGTCAGCACAGAGCCTTATGTGGGGCTCAAACTCGTGAACTGTGAGATCATGACCTGAGCTGAAGTTGGACGCTCAACTGACTGAGCCACCTAGGTGCCCCCAAAACAACCCTGTTTTGATGTAGAAATGACACATACATCATAGAAAGCCTAAATATGTGAGTAGTAAACACTAACTGGAATGTAGTTCTCATAGTTAAATTGTTTTGGTATTGCTCTTATCTCTGGCTTCCCTGAAAGGTGGTTATATATTTTCACATGATGTGAAGATTCTGTTGTATTACTTAAACCCCTCCATGGTTTCCCCTTACATGTCAGACTAAGGCTAAAATATTTTTTTTTAATTTTTTTTAATGTTTATTTATTTTTGAGACAGAGAGAGACAGAGCATGAACGGGAGAGGGTCAGAGAGAGAGGGAGACACAGAATCTGAAACAGGCTCCAGGCTCTGAGCTGTCAGCACAGAGCCCAACGCGGGGCTCGAACTCACGGACAGCGAGATCATGACCTGAGCCGAAGTCGGCCGCTCCACCGACTGAGCCACCCAGGCGCCCCTAAGGCTAAAATATTTAAGTTCAGATTCTTCATGGTCTGTCCACAACCTACACATCTAACATGGACTCATGTTATTGCCCTCCACAGAGACTTAGTTGCTCCCAATAGCCATTTCTCCCTCCTCCCTTAGTAATAGAACCTTGAGTTCTGGCTGGCACATGGTTCTAGCTGACACTACCCAGGGGTCTTCCAATCATAGCACCTAACCTGTATTCTAACTAATACAGATGCTACATTTTTCAGACTGAGAAAAAAAGTGAACTTAGAGCAAAAGTCGCTGGGCTTTTAACCCAAACTTACCTATAGCATCCTTATTATGTTATCCCGGGGTCAGATCATGGTTTTGTTTCTTTCGTGTCAAAACTCATGAAGCCCTTAGATGTCTTCTCACTATAAAATACATGGAAAGTATTCAAATTAAGTGAACCATGGGTGCAAGGCAGCTGCAAATTAGTTCACTTCAAACACATGCACGATGTGTGAAATAACACAAGGAACAGAATAGCTAGAGCTTTGGCCTCTAATCACTGGGGACTGAAATCAGACCCATTACAGACACAGAAAGACTGCAAGTCCTCAGAATAAACTATCCACTAGTGTGAATTGGCATTATTAAAAAGGAGAATTAAGTAGGTGCTACAGCATCATCATGACAACGGCAGACTCTTCCAGCTTCTTGTGGGTAAGGATTAGCCACTACCACAGCACTGTGGGATTACTCTCTAGCTTTATCTGCACATTTTAAAAATTATTTGTACATATACCTATGTTTAAGCTAAACATTTAGAAAACTCTTCATAATTCTTAATCAATCTTATACTTATCAAGTCCAGACTTGAAAGACCTCCTTTAGGTACCATTAAGGAAATGTACCTGAGCTTCTATTTTCAACATTAGGATGGACTAGAGGTCTTGAAAACCTGCGAAACACTAACATGCTGCATAAAATATTGTGTAAACATCCTTCACAAGTCTTAGATGAATTTGCAAGAAAGTAAGAACAATCCTCTGAGGCAGGAATGTGAAGAAAGACCGTAAGATGAGAGAGGTAATAAAACCTTGAGGCCATGCAGCCCCGAGGAGGAGCAGAGGACCGCTGGCTCTTCAGATTAATGGTCACACAGGGAACCAGGGCAAGGCCTTATATGCATGCATGCTGGGGTCAAGTTGGAGGTCCACAGTACAGAGCAGAGACCCAGAAAGACTGTATCCTCCAGGAAAGAGTGAGGTAGGAAGGAAAAACCACAAATAAAACCCGCCCATAAGGACTTGTCAGTCTTGGCTCTGGAGAAAGGCACAACTGTCTCCCCTGACAATCCATAGCCAAGGGCCAGCACTTGATGGAGATTGAGGCCTGATACCACACTCTTTGTCCTCTACAACCTGAATTTAATAATCATTACAAAGTGTACCAGTGTATGCAGTGTCTCTGTATGCCTAGTAGAAGCAGAAGTAAATCCTTTCTGGAAAAATGCCTCCTTGATCCAGACCTCAGAGTGTTCCATATATAATATTCCAGTAACTATAACAATAGTGTAAAACAAAGTTCTAAAACATACCAGGTCGCAAAACAAGGGGCACTTGGGTGGCTCAGTCAGTTAAGCATCCGACTTCAGCTCAGGACATGATCTCACTTGAGCCCCGCATGGGGTTCTGTGCTGACAGCTCAGAGCCTGGAGTCTGCTTCAATTCTGTGTCTCGCTCCCTTTCTGCCCCTCCCCTACTGACTCTCTCTCTCAAAAATAAATGATAAACATTAAAAATTAAAAAAAAAATCACAAAACAAACAAAAGAACAACTACAAAACCCCATCAGTGCTCGATATTTTTAAGAACTCCTGGATAAATTTCTGTTGTTAAAGCCACCCAGGGGGGTGCCTGGGTGGCTCAGTCAGTTATGTGCCTGACTTTGGCTCAGGTCATGATCTCACAGTTCAAGGGTTCAAGCACAGCGTGGGGCTCTGTGCTGACAGCTCAGACCCTGGAACCTGCTTTGGATTCTGTGTCTCCTTTCTCTCTGCCCCTCCCCCACTCACACTCTGTCTCTCTCTCTCTCTCAAAAATAAACATTAAAAAAATTAAAAAGAACTAGATATTCTTAGACTTCACATATTTAAATTATTGGGCAAAACACATAAAAGCAGCATATTTAATATGCGTAAGACATATACTAGAGAATTAAAACCATCAGGAGCAAGAGATTATTTTTAAAAATAGTCATATTTAAGAAAATCAAATAAAACTTTTCAAGATGAAATATAAAATCATTGAAATTATAACACTTGATGGATGATTACAGTAAATCAGACTTAGCTGAAAAGAAAAATCACAGACTGGATGACAGAGCCTAAAAATATTCCCAAATACAGCACAAAGAGACAGAAAGTATGAAGAAATTGAAACATGGTGGATAAATGCCTAAAATATATCCTACTGGAACTCCAAAAGGAGAGAATAAAAAAGGAAGAAGAAGAGAAAGTATTTTAAAAGGTAAGTATTGGAGCATTTTCCAGAATTGAAAACACATCTATCTTCAGATTCAGCAAACCTAATGAATTCAAAATGGGACAAATAAAAAGAAATCCCATATCAAAACCTACCCAGGGAAATCCAAAGAGAAAATTAAAGATCGTAAAAGCAGCCAGCAAGAAAAGATAGGCTGGCTAAAAGGGAGAAATCATTAATCTAATGGCTTTTCTTCTCAAGAGCAAAAATGGAAGGTGGGAGACAGGGGAATTAGTAGCAAAACAAAATATTTAAAACAAACACTCAAAAAGGAGAGTGAAAGACATTTTTAGAAAAACAAAAACTGAGAGCTTACTACCAATAGATTCTCAGCCAAGAAAAATCTAAAGGATGGATTTTAAAAATCCAGTATTTCCCAGAAATAAGCTCAGATGCAAGGACTGGTGAATCAAGAAAATGCTAAAGATGAGAATATATCTAAGAAAACATTGAACAAAGCAAAAATAACTATGTTCAATTTGGAGAATAAAAATCACTGAAAGTGGCAAAGAACTATAAAGAACAAAATAGCATGAAACCTAAAAGGTAGTGTATGTGGTGGATGGAATTAAACATTTATGGGAGCTGGGGCTATTCAGGAGAAGAGTAAATATATGTTTAAGTTAAGTCTTGTTATGGAAGCATGGTAAAATTTCAAGGTTTTTATTAAGAATAGAAATAGAGTCAGGAACATCCAAACCAGTAGAGGGGAAAACACTCAAATGATAATAAAAGTCTTTTAACTTTAAAAGAAGACAAGAAAGGAGAAAAAGGAAAAAAGAAAAAGTAGGACAAAGAGAAAGCCCAAACTGTTGACAGAGATTAGCCAAGATATGTGTAAATAGACTGATTCCTCTCCTGTTAAAATACATACCTTTTCTAACTGGATTAAAAAAAAAAAATCTAAGTAGATGCTGTGTATAAGAACCATACCTAAAAGTCACATAAAGGCACAGAAAAGTTGGAAAGGATAGAAAAAGATGTACCTTAAAAATGCTAATTGAAAGAAAGCTGATAAAGCTAATTTATAATACATAAATGTAATTTAAGACAAAAGGCATTAGTAGAAATAAAGAAGTTCACTACCTAATGATCAAACTTTCAGTTCACCAGAAAGATGTAACAGTGCCCAGCTTATAGGCACTAATAATAACTGGAATTATAGTATGTGGTTAATAAAATAATTACATTATACCACTAAGAAAATAAAATGATAAAAAATAACTTGTTACTGAAAAAAAAAATCAGTGGATCCATCTTCATAAGTAAGACTGGCATGTAAATGTCTTTTCTCAGATTATCCTTATCTTCTTTGGTCATCAATGTTAGTTAGCCTCATAAAATGAATTGTGGAATGTTCTCTCTGTTTCTGTGCCACAGTTGGAGTTATCTCCCTTGAATATTTGATAAAATTCGTCTCTAAAACCATCTTTGCCTGGCATCTTCCTTCTGGGAATTAAAAAATATATGTATTTGTTTCATGACTAATAGTTACAAAGCTACTCACATTTTCTATTTTGTCTTGGGTCAATTTTGATGAACTGTATTATTCTAGGAAAATTTCTGTTTCTTCAAAGTTTCCAAACCTTTTGGCATCAGAGCCCCATTTTTTAAAATCTCTCTAGTGTCTGTAATTTTTCATTTTGAAGTGTTTCTTTGAAACCCATGTCTTATTTTCTTGATGAAACTTTCAGAGAGTCGTCAATTTTTGGGTCTCTTCAAAACCAATTTTTAGCTCTGATGATCCTCTCATTTTTGTTTTCTAGTTCACTCTGCCTTTATTTCTTTCTTCTTTGACTCTCTTTGAGTTTATTCTACTGTTCTTTACCAGATTTTTAAGATTGATGCTTAGCTCATTAATTTTTAGATTCTCTTTTTCTTTTCTAAGACAGCCTTTCAACCTAAAAATTCCCCACTACATACCACTCACCAACATTTCCAAAATCTTGAGTTAGTGTTTTCTTAATTGTGCAATTCTGAGTATTTTTGAATTTCCAATTTTTTCTTTTCTTTAAGCCATGAGTTATTAAAAACATATTTTTAAATTCCAAAATTACTTTTGTTTTGTTCCTCATGTGTATGCATAAATGTAACATTTAATTTTTATTTTTTATTTCATTTTTGTTTAATTGTGGTCAGAGATGGAATTCCATGTGAAATCCATTCTCTGGAATTTACTCTAACTTGCTATATGGCCAAAGCATTGTCATGGCAAATGTTTCATACTTTGGTAAATATTCCTTGTAACTTGAAAATAACTGGTTTCAGGAGTTTCTATGTATTCATTAGATCAGTATTTATCAAACTTCCTGTAAGATAAGAACCATCTAAGGCAAGTTTTTTTTCATTTTATTTTTTTAGGTTTTAGAGAAAGCAGGGGAGAGAGGCAGAGGATGAGAGAGAGAGAGAGAGAGAGAGAGAGAGAGAGAGAGAATCCTAGGCAGGCTCCATGTTCAGCTCAGAGCCTGATGTGGGGCTTAACCTCACAACCCTGGGATTAAGACCTAAGCCAAAAATCAAGAGTCAGATGCTGAACGGACTGAGCCACCCAGGTGCCCCTGAGGCAATTTTTTAAAATACAGCTTTCTCAGTCTCTCTTCTGGAGATTTTCATTCACTAGGTCTGGTACTAAGCTATCAGGGAAATTTGAGAAACCCTGTGGCAAAACAGTGCTGTTGTTCCCTTCAAATCTTCCTTATTTGTACTGATTTATCTCCATTTGATCTATCACTTATTGAGAGAGTTGTGTTCAAATATTCCACTATACTGGTGGATTTTTATTTTTTCTTTTAATTTTGTCAATTTTAAATATATATGTTAGACACACACACACACACACACACACACACACACACACACACACACACGTAGACACACACACATGCTCCTTTGGTAGGTATATTAAACTCTCTCCAGCTTCCATGTCTTCATTTTATAAAATACAGAAGTGGAAATGATAATTATTGTAAAGAATCTTAGGACAAATAAGTGAAAAATGCACATAAACAAAACACCTGGTTTATAGTAACTGCTCAATAGGTCATAACTATTAGTTTCTATAGGGTCACTTTCAACACTAGAATTACCTACAGGTAAGTTCATGTAGTCCATCTATTTAACTAGAGGCACAGTATGTTTTATCCTTGGACCAAACCCTATTAAAACTCTTTGTGTATCGACTATATTACCTTCCCTCCCCATGAACATGTCAGGGAGAACTGTTTTCCCTAAATTGAAATGAGACATTATGCTGTTGTCTTTTCTCAGGACACACTACCATGCATGACTTTTCTGTTTGTTCTTGAGGGTATTGTTTATGACTTCCACAAGTGTGCCCAAAGCAAAGACTCATGACAGAATGCCTTAGGAGTTAACAGTTAAGCAGAAGCTGTGAGCCTCCTGAAAACCTTCTGTGCCTTGTTTTTGATCTTTATATATAATGAAAACAATTTATTTGTCTCTGTTTACATTATTATATTGTCATTCCTAAAGCTCAGAACTAAGGTCATAGCTCTGCTGTAGCAAGTAGCGTGTTTAAGCATAAAAGTTCTCCCTAACACTTTCCTCTAGCCAATTTACATCTTATGCTAATTTAGATTTTCCCTGTCTTATAGTCTTAATTTTTTATCTTGCAAATTTGTTGCATGTATTTACTGTTAGCACCTAAAGTTTTCATGGGATAAGCTGGGATATAAACACATATATAGATACATAAGTAATAAACATATACCGCATATAGATAGATGCATAACCATGAATATATGTGTGAATTTAATTTATAGACCAAATGGAGAAAATGGCTGAATCTGAGACCTTCATGCCAGTATCAAACTCTCTACTGGAAAAGACTAACCAAAGAGCTATTACATAAAACAATTGTATTATTCAAGGAAATAGTAAAAAAGTACTTTTCTTAATTCAGTGATATACTGACATAGTTTTTAGAGCAAGATTAAAAATTTGCAGGATTTATGGATTTTCTGCTTCTACAGATATTGCATCCAGAGTCATAGAAGATTATGTCACCCTTTGTATTGAAGACTTACTTAGGGCTCTGTGTTTAGTTAAAAGGTCATTTTAAAAAGAAATGGCTTATTTTGAGAATGGTATCTTGTTTGCGTAAATTGACCTGCTGGGTAAAGGAAGGAAAGCTTGTGTGCTTTGCTAGAATCTGCATTATTCTGGTAACTTCTCTACACGCATTCTTGGAGGACCATGCAGCCTGCTGGCTTCTCTTAATCCAAGTCTCAGATACTCTCCTCTGAAACATTGTGGTGTGATTTTGTAGGCCCAGCTGTTTAGAATGGTTTACTGGAAATGTTTGTAAAACAATTAAAAGTTTCTTCATGTCTCCTAACTTCCTATCTTCTTAACATTAATCCACCCTTTGTAATTTCCTTGTTTTTCTCACATTGACTGGATCTGAAGGGAACATTTATTTATGCCATAGCAAACACAGCCTAACTGGTATTTTGGCTGACAGAAAAGCTTTGTTTCTGTGCTTGTATAACCTCCTCTTCTGACAGCAGAACTTGGGGAGTTAGCCTCCTTAGCACACTGCCTATGCAGTGCCAGTGGAAGGCACAGAGATCCTGTTATTATAAGAACACAGAATTGGCTGAGGGTTACTTCATTTTTCATTTATTGACTTAAGGAAAAATAACCCAATGTTAAAACCCAAATATTACTTCAGAGATCAATAAAGATCATTCTGTAGTCAGCTTTCAAAATAAAGGGCAATTCTTTTATCTGGTGGTGGTAGCTGTAGGGCACTATAAATTTTCTTGCAGGATCTTCACTGGGTCCACAAAGACTAAGAAGGGTAATGATGCATTTCAGTCTTGAGGGAGGCTAGATAAACATGGCTTAAGATTAAATTGTTTCCTAGAAAAACAGGAATTATTAGATCACTGCTTCAACCATTTTTACAAATACATGTATGCAATAAATGAAAGCATCAGGCATTAGGCATTCTTCTCCAATTGGAAACAGTGTGGTTTCCAATTTCTGTTGAAAAGCATCTTGATTTTAAAACAAACAAAAAATGAGAACCATAACAACCAAATGAAAACTGTGAAGGCTCCTCTCCAATAACATAATGCTGTTTCAGATACTTTTGAAATTTTGTTTGTTTGTTTGTTTGTTTGTTTATTTATTTATTTTTACTTTGGGGATATTTATGGGAAACGGTATTCTGTTTTGAAAGTCCATTGTTCAGTTACTATTCATCTTGTGTATAACTCCCCTGTGGCACTGCTCAAACTCCTGTCCCAAGAACAAAAGAAAAGATATAATGCCCTTTTAAAAATGACAGTCTCCCTAATTGCCTATTAGGCCCTTAACAAGACACATCATTCTGTCTATATTTTGAGCAGAAGGTTATTGAAACAGTCAGTGGTCTTTGTAGCCCCCAATGAGTTCCAGTCTTCCGTGGCATTTGAAGCCACTTAGAACAACTTGGTAACAGTCCTCTTTGTAAGTGGTACGTCCTGCTGAAATGTAAGGGAAAGAAGGAGAGGTAGCCTCTGGGTCCTTCTAGAGGGTGGAGGAGTCCACCTTACAGCCAGAGAGCAGAGCTGTGTGTTCATTTAGTCCCTCTGTTTTCCCATAACCTCACTGCAAGCTTGTTATCACATTTGTTATGTGATTGATGAGTGCCTGTCTTTATACCAGAGGCACTTAATAGGTTTCTATAGGAAGACAAATGATCTGGGAGATAGATTATATTAATTTAGGAGTCTGCAATGGGCCTGGTCCAGACTATCCCTGTGCAGTCTTGAGCCTCACATTTTCCAAAGACAGGGAAACTAATCCTTACCAGATGCTTACAAGGAAGGGAATGTCAAATTTATAAAGTAATGTGAACTTCTCATTAATAAAAATCATCTATCAATGTATATTACTCATTATAAAAAGAATTACCCTGTCCACAATTTGCTTTCATTTTGCTTTTGATTAATCGTATTATGTATTGTCAACCAGGACTCCACAGGAAATAAAATTAGCATTATCAATGTTAATGATGACTGAGGATTGACAGGAAGCCAAACATCTATGCAGAATTCAGGGGGGGAAAAAAAACACCTCATCAACTCTAATAGTCTTGTGATTTAATTTAAAGAAAGTAACAGTTGCTCAATTTCACTGAAGTTTTTAACTTCATAGAGATAATTTATAAAGAAACAAAAATGAGAAGTAAATAATAAAGGAGTAAAAAATTTCTCATGTATACATGAGGAAAAGTCAAAGAAATAAAATTTTTGGCAGGTAAAGTGGAGAACTGAGACCGATCTGGTAACAATGTTTGCAGGCTTATAATGATTCCATGCTTGATGTAAAGTTAAATTCTAGGCTAGTTTTCTCTTGGTTACTCTCATTTCATGATTACTCCTTTGAATGGGCCCAAAGCACTCCTTCTACTTATCCATTTACATGCTCATTTCATATGTTTTTATTATCTTCTGTACATAAAGAACTCTGCTAAGTGTGTGGGTGATAGAAAAATACGTATGACATAGTTACCTGTTCTCAACGAATATATGTCTCAGTAGGAAAGATAAGACACAGACATAAATCACTTCTATTTGAGGAAGCATGATAAAAACTAATACAAGAGAGCAGGGAAAACAGAAAGATCCATTTCCAGCTAGTGTGATTAGGAAAGCCTTTTTTTTTTTTTTTTTTAACATTTATTTATTTTTGAGACAGAGAGAGACAGAGCCTTTTGAAGAGGTTGTTTTCATTCATCTCATGCTATTTCCTATCAGTATGTAAAAACTCATTACTTCTTATACGGATAAATTGAGTAATGCCGAAATTAAGATAAATAGGTATAACAACACCAACTCTCAGATTATCTCTACTTTTTCCAAACAGCAAAAGCATTCTGTCCTCTTGGCTGGTCTCTATTTTGTGAAGTTACCCTTCAGATCCCCTAGATATAGCCTCGTAAACAAGTGTCACTTCTGGCACACTGGGTTAAGTTTGCTAGCCATTGAGACCTGGTTGTTTTAATGACTTCTTGCTTCCTGCTGAATCTTGTTTGGGAATTAGTATAAAAGGTTAATGTTACTTAACATCTGCATTTATTAGTATTCAGAGTTGTGTTGCTAAATACCAAGTCAGATTTTGCCCTGAGATGGTGTGAGAGGCAAAGGAGATTATTTAGCCACTAAGCACCTGGGTGAGGGTAGGACTTGATAAAACGAAGACTCCCAAAGGATGGTGGCTCAGATTACATAACATGTATCTAGTGATTATAATTTTTTTCTCTTAAAAAAAAAATCTTTCTTACTCTTTTTTACAGGAAGAAATGGCAAGATAAATAATCCAGTACAGTAATCTTTCCAGAATAAGAATAACATGTTTTCTTTGGACCTTGTTCATGTCCTCACTGAACACTCATGCCAATAAACTGAGAAACAAAGACTCTTCTAATGTATATATACACATGCACACACACACACACAATGTGCCCAGAAAGAAGCCCACACATATATAGTCAAACCACACATATACTAATCTTTGACAAGGGTGCCAACAGGGAATGGAGAAAGGATAGTTTCTTCAATAAATGGTGCTGGAAAAACTGGGTATCCACATCCAAAAGAATGAAATTGAACCCTTATTTTGCACCATTCACAAAAGTTAGCTCAAAATGGATTAAACCTCATGTGTAAGATGTGAAACAGTAAAACCCTTAGAAGAAACCATAAGGAAAAAGCTTCTTGACATTGGTCTTGGCAATGATATTTTGGATATAACACCAAAAGCACAGGCAGCAAAAGCAAAAAATAAACAAGTAGGGCTACATCAAATGAAAAGGCATCTGCATAGCAACAGAAACAACCAACTAAATGAAAAGGCAACCTGTGGAATGGGAGACAATATTTGCATATTTGCATGTATCTAATAAGAGGCTAACATCTAAAACATATAAGGAGCTCAAACAGCTCAACAGCAAAAAAACAAAAACACAAAGAAAAAATGGGCTAAGTACCTGAAGAGATATTTTTCCAAAGAAGATAAACAAATGGCCAATAGATATACAAAAAGGTACTCAACATCACTAGTCATCAAGGAAATGCAAATCTAAATCACAATGAGATATCACCTCAAATCTGTTAAGATGGCTATTAATAGAGGTAACAAATGTTGATGAGGATGTGGAGAAAATGGACACGTTACATTCTGTTGGCAGGAATGTAAATTGGTGTAGCCACTGTGGAAAACAGTATGGAAATGCCTCAAAAAATTAAAAGTAGGGCTACCATATTATCCAGAAATCCCACTTCTGGTTGTATATCGGGAAGAAATGAAATCACTATCTTGTGGGGATATTTATGCTTCCATGTTCATTGTAGGGTTATTTACAATAGCCAAGACATGGATGTCTATCGGATGAATGGATAAAGAAAATGTAGTATGTGTATACAATGGAATATAATCCAGCCATAAGAAAGAAGGAAATCCTGCCATTTGTGACAACATGGATGAACCTGGAGGGCATTATACTATGTGAAATAAGCCAGACAGAAAAAGATGATACTGCATGATCTCACTTATATGTAGAATCTAAAAAAGTCAAAGTCATAGAACCAGGATTGGGGGTCATAGAAATGGGGAGAAATGAGTCAAAGAGTTCAAACTTATAAACTTAGTTACAAGATAAATAATGAATGCTCTAATGTGCAACCTGATAACTGTAGTTAATAATACTATATTGTTAACTTGAAATTTGTTGAGAGTAGCTCTTAGGTATTCCCCACCCCCCAACCACACACACACAGGGTAACCATGTGAGGTGATGAATATGTTAATTAACTTTATTGTGGTAATCCTTTCACAATGTATATGCCCATTAAGTCATCATATGGTACACTTTTTTAAAAAGCATTGTATAATGTAATACATACAATTCTTATTTTCCAATCATACCTCAATAATGCTGAAAAAAATGTTTACTATATGATCTGAAAAATGCTGTAAAAATGCCAGAAAGAGAAAATCATGAAACAAGACCAATTACTGTAACTATTCAAGCAAGATATTTTTCCCATGAAAGAGTCATTACTCTTCTTTCTAAAGTTGCTCTTCCTTCTCTTTGAAGAAAATGAGAAACTTCTGATATGTTGGAGATAAAGAGCCACTATGTATTGTGTGCCTACTTTAAACTAAACATTTTATATATTTCACTTAATCTTTACATCTACTATGCAATATTATCCTCGTTTTACTGGGAGGAAATAGAGGCTCAGGGAACGAGTTTCTTGATCCAGGGTATCTGACTAGTAAGTGCTAGAGTCAGGATTCACACTCAGGATGGTCTCATGTAACGTTTGTACATGTTCCTGTAGGCCATATGCCACAGAAACCCTTCAGGGTAATGCCTACCTGTAAATACTTGGGAGTAAGATGTGATCATAGAAGAGCACAAATTAAAGAATAAAAAAAAAAATCATTCAGTCTACAAAAAGTGGAAATAAAACCATGAGAATTGCTTGCTAGCATACAATTATATTTTGATGCTTATTAATATATCATACAGCATTCTTCTAAATGCTGTTGAAAATGTTGAAGTTCAGCATTTAGGGTTATGCATGTATTCTGTGGCCTGATACATGTATTCTGGAGCCCTTCCAGGACCAGCCAAAAAGCTCAGATGTTTATGAAGGCTCTGAGGAGTCTCACGAAGCTAGAATTCATGAGAAGTCTGCTTCAGCTGTCCTTGCCACGCTGACCTGTTCTCCCTGGCTTTCCACTTTCCTGCCTCCTGTTCCATTTTCTCTGTGATACATGCTTGACTTTCAACAAATAACTTAACCTTTTCCATTTGTTTCTAAATTGTAAAAGAGAGTGAAACTCATCTTTAAAATTTCTGTTGACTCTAACATTGGGTAAACTATAACTTAAAGTCCTTTTTTATTTTTTGTGAGACAGACATGTATGTATTAATTTTGGTTGAATAACCAGTTACTTTGAAAATAATTAGTGAAGTTCCAGAGATCACAGAACAAATATGAGGATTCTCAAATTGGTTATGCATCTAATATAAAAAGGTGGTTATTCAAGAATTTAACCTGTTTAGGGGTGCCTGGGTGGCTCAGTCAATTAAGCATCCGACTTCAGCTCAGATCATGATCTCAGGGCTCATGGGTTGAAGCCCCATTTCCGGCTCTGTGCTGCCAGCTTAGAGCCTGGAGTCTGCTTCAGATTCTGTGTCTCCTCTCTCTGCACCCCACCCCCCACCCAACACTCTGTCTTTCTCAAAAATAAACAAAAAATAAAAATATAAATAAAAAAAGAATTTAAACTGTTTAAAAGCTAACTTGCAATAACTATTAAATATTGTGTTAAATTTAACTCACTTTGGGCAGCTCTTTGTGCCCATGAGTCCTGTCCCCATTCTTTAATAAAATCACTATTTTGCACTAAAGACTTGTCAAGAATTTGTTCTTGGCCAGCTCCAGACCCCCACCACTCCAAAACCACATCATGGAGAGAGGGAGAGACAGTGTGAGCAGGCAAGAGGGACAGAGAGAGAGAATCCCAAGTAAGTTCCATACTCAGCGCAGAGCCTGACAACCTTGGGATCATGACCAGAGCCAAAATCAAGAGTGAGATGTTCAACTGACTGAGCCACCCAGGTGCCCCAAGTGAGGACAAGTTTTTTGACCAGTCGAATCAAAGTTTGGAAACAGGAGTTTCAAACTCCCATATACCTTTTTATGATACAATTTTTATTTAACACTGCAAAGCTATGCTGAATTAGTCTCTCTGTCCTCTGTTTGGGATTCTTTGTAATTATTTTTCTCATCTGTGAAAGCTGTAATGTTTTTATCTGCAATAAATTTATATTAAGATTAGTTGATGGATATAAAATTTTAAAAAATTTTAACTCAGTTTTGTTAAGTCCATAGATATTTAACTGAATACAAGTATACTTTTTCAGGATTAAAGACGGCGTGTTCTAAATTGCAATATTATTTCATCTAGATATAAAACTGGGGCAGTTAAGAAAAATCCTATGAGAAAACTTTCATGTAAGGTGTGTGTTTTTCTTCCCTTTCTTTCTTTCTTTCTTTCTTTCTTTCTTTCTTTCTTTCTCTTTCTTTGTTGTTGTTGTTGTTTTTGTTGTTGTGTTTGTGTTGTCCCCCTCGGTGGAAACAAAATATTAACAACATCTTATACCTGCATGGTCTTTATGGATTGCAAAACATTTCCATATGCAGTGGAATTACATCTTATGTGGGGGTTGTGTTCTGAAGTCATTTTTATGAGGTGAAAATCACATATGGATAAAATTACCCATGAGAGTCTCTCAGCCCATAAAGAATGGTATGCTTGGTTTTATATATTTAAAATATACATATGTAGGTAATTTTTAGTATAAAATATACAATACACAATAGTATGCAAAATTCATTTCTCAAAGTATTCATTACATAAAAGAGGGCACATAGTAATATATTTTAATTTTGTGGGAGAATGCACATTATTTGCATAACAAACACAACCATGGTGCTGCTCTACTGTATGGATTTCACAACATCCTTTGTGAGCTACAGATTATTGTATCCCTTTAGAGAGGAAAGTGAGACTTGGACTAATTTTAAAACTTGTCTAGAGGTACCTGGGTGGCCTCTTGACTTAGGCCCTGGTTTGTGGGATTGAGCCCTGCATAAGGCTCTGCACTGACAGCGGGGAGCCTACTTGGGATTCTCTCTCTCCCTCTCTCTGTCTCTCTGTTTCTCCCCACTCACGTGCTCTCTCTCTCTCTCTCAAAATAAATGGCTAAAAAATATATTTAAAAAAAAACTTGTCTAAAGCCTCAAAGCTAGTAAGTGACGAAGCTACAATTCAAATCTTTAAAACTCAGAGTCCAGTTGTCTTTCTATTGCCTCATAATTGGCTCTGTGTTTATTTTACTTTCCTGTTGAAATATATAAACTTTTTTCAACTTCACAGAATTTTGCAATTTTTTTTCACTACGTTTAATTTTCCCAGATAAAATTCTCTTCTTAAAATCAACCATTTTGCTGATAATTCCAAATTAGAAAAGGTCAGGGGTTGGGAGCAAAATGGTATTATGTTTGATATGAAAAATCAGTTCATTAGATTTACTCGGACTCACTCACACATTAGTATTCCAAATTTGCTATTAGGCTACCTTAAATATGTTAGACTTTGTTATGAAGAAGTTTTATTAGTTCTGTCTCCACTTCTGAAGAGAGAGAAGGTAAATTAGATATTTACCTGCAAATAAGGAGGTCATTATTTCCCCTCATTGGCTCTGGCCCAAAATGAATTTTAAAATTTCCAAGAGAATCTGGATCAGTTTAATATTAGCAATAGTGATTAATATGTTTGCTTTTTTTTTTTTTTTAATTTTTGAAAGAAAGAGAGAGTGAGTCAAAACGGGGGAGGGAAGGGAGCAGAGAGAGAGAGAGAAAGAAAAAGAGAGAGAATCCTAAGCAGGCTCTACCCTCAGCATGGAGCCAATCCCATGACTCTGGGATCATGACCTGAGCTGAAATCAAGAACTGGACGCTCAACCAACTAAGCCACCCAGGCACCCCAACATCTTGATTCCTGTCTGTTGATACATGAAGGCTCATTTCAAGGGAAATTTTGTGTTTAAGCTTTATACTGGATCTTATACAATGCTGTTTGTTTTTCTGGTCACTTGCTTGCTTCTATGGCTATTTCTTTTGGAAATAACAGCCGTTTGTATGCTTTGGGAATGCACATTGTACTTAAAGAAGTGGTTCATGAGGACAACCAATTTTAGTCTGCCCAAAGACCAAGACACAGGGTTACAAACCTTGACTTTAGTTCTTATCCAATTAATAGTCTGGATAAACAACTAGATATAGTTATTACACCCTAACCTCCTTAGCTATATCTTCTATGTAGGAAATAACATAATAGCAGATTTGAACATGTAGAATAAATAACTGATGCAGCTATGAATGTATTAATGTGGAAATTATAAGTATATAAGTATATCCATTAATTAGCTATATGTTGGAAATAGAGAAATTGTGTTTATGATTTTTCCTGTTCTAAAAGCTTGCATATTTTCCAAAGCAGATAGAAGACCTGCTAGAAATCAGCCTTACCATCCTCTCAGTTTCTCTTTTTAAATGTTCTATTTCTACACACTCAACCACCTATACAGTGTTAGACTTTATATTTGTCTCAAACTCATTATTTTTTAGAAGAGAAGCTGAGGCCTCTCAGTGGCTTCCTCGGTAACACTCAGAACTGGAACTAGAATGAAATATTTATGAATTCACTGATTCCTGAAGTGGTATTGACAACCTACTGCATGCAGGAATTTGTGCTCTTTACACCGCACTGTTCCTACAACAATCAGGTAGGAAGATAGTTTTACTGAAAATATGAAATAATAAGAAAATGGCAGAATTGAGTGTAGCGTATGAGAGACTTCAGGTCTTGGTCAATGTGAGTGATTTGGGTGATTCCCAGGAAGAGAATTTACAGGACCTTCCAAGCTGCCACACTGAAATGAAGCAAAGATAGATGGCAAGCAAGGACATCTGGGCCTAGTAAACCTTTATTTTCTCACCATGTATTTTCTTTGGAAGGAAAGATACATCTTTCCCAAAAAGTGTGCAATTAAGGAAAAGAGAGAAAAGTATGCAATGAGGCACAACAATTATGGATTGTGTCCTCTTAGGGCTGGTGTCATAGACATGTGGCCTGTGCAGTTGCAGAGGACCAGCATATGGTGGGGTCCCTGCATGCAGTTTAATAGCTCTTCAGACATCGTCTTGGAAATCTTCAAAATTTCTCATCAGGAGATCCCAGATTTTCACTTTTCACTGGGCCAGGTAAATGATGCAGTCTTCTGTGGTCCCACTTTCCTTTGCAGGGTCTGTTTTGCCTCCATCCTTTACAACTTTGCTTCTTCACCCTCTCCCCATCTCTTTCCACATAGACTCCACCTGTTAAGGATGCATCCTTAGGGGTGCCTGGGTGGCTCAGTTGGTTAAGTGTCTGACTTTGGCTCAGGTCATGATCTCGCAGTTTGTGAGTTGGAGCCCCGTGTAGGGCTCTGTGCTGACAGCTCAGAGCCTGGAGCCTGCTTCGGATTCTGTGTCTCCCTCTCTCTCTGCCCCTCCCCTGCTCATGCTCTGTCTCTCTCTGTCTCAAAAATAAATAAAACATTAAAAAAAATTTTTTAAAAATGCATCCTTAATGTAGATCTGGTTTGCATAACAAGTTTTCCCTCTGAAAATCAACTTCCGGTTGAATTTGGAGCAACAGAGCACAACTTGTTTTTATATAATTTGCTTTTTCTGTTTAATAATATTTTGAGGACCTTTTTTTTTTTTAACATTTACTCATTTTTGAGAGACAGAGACACAGTGTGAGTGGGGGAGGGGCAGAGAGACAGAGAGAGACACATACAGAATCTGAAGCAGGCTCCAGGCTCTGAGCTGTCAGCACAGACCCCGATGCGGGGCTCGACCCCACGAACCATGAGACCATGAGCTGAGCCGAAGTCGGATGCTCAACCAACTGAGCCACCCAGGCTCCCTGAGGATGTTTTTATATCGGTAAGTATGCATGCCCTGTTCTTTTTTATACCAGTAAAATCTGTATGTAGCCCAGATGATAGCCCCCTCATTGGGAGTTCCCTGACAACTAGAGATATGGTTCAACTTGGTCCAAATACCAATTCCACAGTCCTGTCAGAGAAATCCCATGTTTTTTGCTAGTTCCTGCACTTAACTCTTTAGGATTCTCATCTGCATATTAGTCCAGGATGGAGGGGCTGGCTTCTTCATCAGTTCCACAAAATGACCAGCAATGTACGTTTTGTGATTTGTGTGTGCATTTTACTGAAGATTTGAGGAGACTGGGATTGAGGGCAGAAGTTCATGACAGGGTATGGCAGTTGTCTGCAACCCAGCTGATGCCATTCTCTCTCTCATCTCTCTTTCTCCAAAGTAACAAGCAAAACTTTACTCTTGTTTTACATAAAACTTTCATCAGTATCAAGACCCTGTTAAGGTCTTATATTTTACCTGAAGCACTTTCTCAGTTAAACATAGTTCCCATCCTGAGTGTTATGCTAAGTGAAATAAGCCATACAGAGAAAGACAGATACCATATGTTTTCACTCTTATGTGGATCCTGAGAAACTTAACAGAAGACCATGGGGGAGGGGAAGGAGAAAAAAAAAAGGTTAGAGAGGGAGGGAGCCAAAACATAAGAGACTCTTAAATACTGAGAACAAACTGAGGGTTGATGGGGGGGTAGGAGGGGAGGGTGGGTGATGGGTATTGAGGAGGGCACCTTTTGGGATGAGCACTGGGTGTTGTATGGAAACCAATTTGACAATAAACTTCATATATTGAAAAATAAATAAATAAAATAAATAAATAAATAAAAATAAACATAGTTCCCATCCTAAAACAAACACTGGTTAAAAACTTCTTACAGTCGTTTAGCAGTGTTTTTCCCAGAAAGGTACAATTGCAGAGACTTTTTCCTGATGATTTACATTTTATGGTTTTTGGAATTTTTATACAAAAGATAAAGTGGCATCACAATGACCTATATTTTTCAAACTGGTCATGAATATGTATTCCAGATATTACTATCTTATTCTGAGGTCCTTCGTTTTCTTTTGATTTTTTTCTCTTCTAAAAATATTTGTTTATTATTGAAGAATCTCTTTTTTTTTTTTGGGTCACAGAGAAACATTAATATTTTTTAAATTTATTTTTGTTTTTATTATTGTGTAGTTGGCATACAATGTTATATTAATTTTAGGTATAAAATGTAGTGATTTGACAATTTTATACATTATTTAATGCTCACCACAATAAGTATAGTTACCATCTGTTATCATACAACATTATTACAATATTATTGGCTATATTCCTTATGCTGTACTTTTCCTCTCTCTGACTTTTTTATTTTATAAACTTATTTATTTTCTCAAGAAAAGTGTGAATGAATTTCTGCATTTTTCCATATTAGAAACTTGGTGAGAAAATATATTAAAGTTCAAAACAATATTAGAAAAACCCTTAGCCCATCAGTTCCCATCATAACATGTATATTCATTAAATATATTTCATAAATACTATATTTTGAAGAGATGCTTTCATGAACTGACACTGTATTTTCTATTTACTAATCACCTTTGTGCTGATTTATTTACACCCCCTTGATATATACTACCTAATTAAAAATATGCATTTGATAATGTATGGGTTTGATCCCATTATGCAAATAACTTCCCTAGTGTAGTTGTTTAGGAAGTCTGACCAGCTGATGAGAGTCAGGAAAAATGATTTACATACTGTTCTACATTACCCCGTATTTCATGCATGGCCAGTCATTTCCTTATCTTAATTGGAAACTAGCCAATTAGCCTATGTATAATTAGTTTGCATATCAAGCAGATGAAGTATTGAATGAAAAGAGTATATAATGTAGAACTAATTAAAGGTCAATCTGCTGGAGTAAACAAGTTCATAACCAGCCCCCCACAACTCCAAATTAAAAAGGAGAAATAAGGTATTTTTTAAAATATAGTTTTAAAATGCAGTAACCTTATACCATATCTAAAAATTAAAATAAATCATAGGCCTAAAATTACAAAACTTAAAAAGAGAGAGAGAGAGAGAGAGAGAGAGAGAAAATCAAAGATTTCATAGATACAACACCAAAAGCACAATCCACAAAAGAAAAAGTTGAAAAATTGGACTTGGTCAAAATTTCAAATTCCAGTCTTTAAAAGACATTAAGAGAATTAAAAGATAAGCCATTGAGTGGGAGAAAATATTTGCAAATTATGTAGTTGATAATGGACTATCATCTAGAATATATAAAGAACTATAAAATCCCAAAATTAAGAAAACAACCTAATTTTTTTTTTATTAAAAAAATTTTTTTTAGCATTTATTTATTTTTGAGACAGAGAGAGAGCATGAACGGGGGAGGGGCAGAGAGAGAGGGAGACACAGAATCGGAAGCAGGCTCCAGGCTCTGAGCCATCAGCCCAGAGCCCGATGCGGGGCTCGAACTCACGGACCGCGAGATCATGACCTGAGCTGAAGTCGGACGCTTAACCGATTGAGCCACCCAGGCGCCCCCAAACAACCTAATTTTTAAATAATGGGCAAAAGACTCAATCCCTTTACCAAAACCCAAAAAGTATATAGAATGCAAACAAGCATATGAAAAAATGCTCAATATCACTAGTAACAACAAATTACCTCTACACACCTATAATGATGCCTAAAATTAAAATGCATCACACATCTGTGGCCCAAGCAAACCCCTTCAAGATTATTATAAATAGTGTACTACAAGCAAGCTAAACATCTAGAATTTTTCTACTCATAGAAGACAAGAGAAAAATCTTGAACCCAGAGTCCTTCACCTGAGATCTAAGTCCTCCTACAGGATAATTGACTGGTTTTTGAGGGACCTATAAACTTCTTAAAGTTAATAAAATGGTTACGTGAGTATCTGTATAAATATTTCTTGGGGAAAGGAAACAAGGATGTTGTTAAGTTTTCAATGGAGTCATTTAACAAAAACAGCACTAAGGACAAAAAAGATTAAGAACCTATCCTAACCAATAGCCTAATTAAGCCAACTATGAAACAAGTAGATCAGGAGAGATGTCAATAAAAATCAGGTCCTTTGCAATTGAGAAACTTTTGATAATTGAATTGATAAGTGAACATTATAAAGCACACAAGGAAATCTCTTCCATGTGAGATAATCAAAACATTCATACATAAGAAGAATTCACAAATCATAAAATATAAATAAGAGAGCATTCTGCATTTAAAATAAGTATGTTCATTGGGGTGCTGGGGTGGCTCAGTCAGTTTTCAACTCAGGACATGATCTCACAGCTCATGAGTTTGAACCCTGATTTGGGTCTGTGCTGACAGCTCAGAGACTAGAGCCTGCTTTGGATTCTGTGTCTCCTTCTCTCTCTGCCTCTCCCCTGCTTGTGCTCTGTCTCTCTCACTCTCTCTCTCTCTCTCAAAAATAAATAAAACATTTTTAAAAAATTAAAATAAGTATTTTCAAATTTCTCAAAAATATAGAAGTGAAGAGCATCCTCGAAACAAGAACATAAAGTTATCAAACAAGAGTAGGAATATATGAAAACAGACCAACAGTAAATAATAGAAATGAAAACATGGTTACTGGAAGTAAAAAGGATCTTAATACATGAAACAAAGAGTAAACTAGATGTAGAAAAATAAAAGTGGTCAGTAGAAAGAGAACAGAAGGAAACACCTGGAATAGGAGGGGAAGGAGATGAAAAATGTGAAAAAGACACCCCTACTCCCTCATAAAGCAGTTTAACCACTTTGTAATTTATTACTGAAATTCCAAAGCTTACCTGCTATATGTAGAGCATTGGACTAAATAATTGAGTAGGAGGAAGAAAGGAAAATAATAAAAACAAATACAACTGTGGCCCTCTGCAGCATGACTTGATTATCACTAACTTCTAAGAAGGAGCAATCATTCTTTGTCTTGGATTTATTACCCATAAAAGAGAGCTATGACTGACAAGAGTCTACAACTGTCTATCTTTGAGACCCTCCTAACTTTGATATTACATTCTCTATCCCTAGAATTGGTTGGTTGGAGTGAAAAATGCAAAATAAATACTTCATTGAATAGAAGGGGCACCATTCCAGGTATGAAAGAATATAATTTTTTTTATAAACCCAGGGCGATTTTAGCAGTTAAAAAATGAAAACAAAAAACATTATGATAACTTCCTCTGGTTTATTTTGAAATCCACCAAGAAATTGAACATTTCTTCATGTGCAGGCAATAGGAGATAAAGCATTAAGCTGATTGTTGGTTGCCATTCAAAATGCATTTTAGGGGTTACTGGAAGATGGCGGCGTAGGAGGATGCTGGGCTCACCGCGCAGCCTGCTGATCACTTAGATTCCACCTACACCTGCCTAAATAACCCAGAAAACCGCCAGAGGATTAGCAGAATGGAGTCGCCAGAGCCAAGCGCAGAGGAGAGGCCCACGGAAGAGGGTAGGAAGGGCAGCGAGGCGGTGCGCGCTCCACGGACTTGCGGGAGGGAGCCGGGGCGGAGGGGCGGCTTGCCGGCCAAGCAGAGCCCCCGAGTCTGGCTTGCAAAAGCGGAGGGGCCTGATGGACTGTGTTCCGACAGCAAGCGCGACTTAGCGTCTGGGAGGTCATAAGTTAACAGCTCTGCTCAGAAAGCGGGAAGGCTGGAGGACAAAGGGAGGGAGAGCTGCTGAGCCCCCGGACGACAGAGCTCAGTTTGGTGGGGAACAAAGGCACTCACCAGCGCCATCTCCCCCGCCCATCCCCCAGCCAAAATCCCAAAGAGAACCAGTTCCTGCCAGGGAACTTGCTCGCTCCGCGCAAACACCCAACTCTGCGCTTCTGCAGAGCCAAACCTCTGGCAGCGGATCTGACTCCCTCCTGCTGCCACAGGGCCCCTCCTGAAGTGGATCACCTAAGGAGAAGCAAGCTAAGCCTGCCCCTCCTGCCCCTGTGCACCTTGCCTACCCACCCCAGCTAAGACGCCAGATCCCCAGCATCACAAGCCTGGCAGTGTGCAAGTAGCCCAGACAGGCTACCCCACCCCACAGTGAATCCCGCCCCTAGGAGAGGGGAAGAGAAGGCACACACCAGTCTGACTGTGGCCCCAGCGGTGGGCTGGGGGCAGACATCAGGTCTGACTGCGGCTCTGCCCACCAACTCCAGTTATACACCACAGCACAGGGGAAGTGCCCTGCAGGTCCTCACCACGCCAGGGACTATCCAAAATGACCAAGCGGAAGAATTCCCCTCAGAAGAATCTCCAGGAAATAACAACAGCTAATGAGCTGATCAAAAAGGATTTAAATAATATAACAGAAAGTGAATTTAGAATAATAGTCATAAAATTAATCACTGAGCTTGAAAACAGTATAGCTGACAGCAGAGAATCTATTGCTATAGAGATCAAGGGACTAAGGAACAGTCACGAGGAGCTGAAAAATGCTTTAAACGAAATGCATAACAAAATGGAAACCACCAAGGCTCGGATTGAAGAGGCAGAGGAGAGAATAGGTGAACTAGAAGATAAAGTTATGGAAAAAGAGGAAGCTGAGAAAAAGAGAGATAAAAAAATCCAGGAGTATGAGGGGAAAATTAGAGAACTAAGTGATACACTAAAAAGAAATCATATACGCATAATTGGTATCCCAGAGGAGGAAGAGAGAGGGAAAGGTGCTGAAGGGGTACTTGAAGAAATAATAGCTGAGAACTTCCCTGAACTGGGGAAGGAAAAAGGCATTGAAATCCAAGAGGCACAGAGAACTCCCTTCAGACGTAACTTGAATCGATCTTCTGCACGACATATCATAGTGAAACTGGCAAAATACAAGGATAAAGAGAAAATTCTGAAAGCAGCAAGGGGTAAACGTGCCCTCACATATAAAGGGAGACCTATAAGACTCGTGACTGATCTCTCTTTTGAAACTTGGCAGGCCAGAAAGAATTGGCACGAGATTTTCAGTGTGCTAGACAGAAAAAATATGCAGCCGAGAATCCTTTATCCAGCAAGTCTGTCATTTAGAATAGAAGGAGAGATAAAGGTCTTCCCAAACAAACAAAAACTGAAGGAATTTATCACCACTAAACCAGCCCTACAAGAGATCCTAAGGGGGACTCTGTGAGACAAAGTACCAGAGACATCACTACAAGCATAAAACATACAGACCTCATAATGACTCTAAACCCATATCTTTCTATACTAACACTGAATATAAATGGATTAAATGCGCCAACCAAAAGACATAGGGTATCAGAATGGATAAAAAAACAAGACCCATCTATTTGCTGTCTACAAGAGACTCATTTTAGACCTGAGGACACCTTTAGATTGAGAGTGAGGGGATGGAGAACTATTTATCATGCTACTGGAAGCCAAAAGAAAGCTGGAGTAGCCATACTTATATCAGACAAACTAGACTTTAAATTAAAGGCTGTAACAAGAGATGAAGAAGGACATTATATAATAGTGACAGGGTCTATCCATCAGGAAGAGCTAACAATTATAAATGTCTATGCGCCGAATACCGGAGCGCCCAAATATATAAAACAATTACTCATAAACATAAGCAACCTTATTGGGAAGAATGTGGTAATTGCAGGGGACTTTAACACCCCACTTACAGAAATGGATAGATCATCTAGACACACGGTCAATAAAGAAACAAGGGCCCTGAATGAGACATTGGATCAGATGGACTTGACAGATATATTTAGAACTCTGCATCCCAAAGCAACAGAATATACTTTCTTCTCGAGTGCACATGGAACATTCTCCAAGATAGATCATATACTGGGTCACAAAACAGCCCTTCATAAGTTTACAAGAATTGAAATCATACCATGCATACTTTCAGACCACAATGCTATGAAGCTTGAAATCAACCACAGAAAAAAGTCTGGAAAACCTCCCAAAGCATGGAGGTTAAAGAACACCCTACTAACGAATGAGTGGGTCAACCAGGCAATTAGAGAAGAAATTAAAAAATATATGGAAACAAACGAAAATGAAAATACAACAATCCAAACGCTTTGGGACGCAGCGAAGGCAGTCCCGAGAGGAAAATACATTGCAATCCAGGCCTATCTCAAGAAACAAGAAAAATCCCAATTACAAGATCTAACAGCACACCTAAAGGAAATAGAAGCAGAACAGCAAAGGCAGCCTAAACCCAGCAGAAGAAGAGAAATAATAAAATCAGAGCAGAAATAAACAATATAGAATCTAAAAAAACGGTAGAGCAGATCAACGAAACCAAGAGTTGGTTTTTTGAAAAAATAAACAAAATTGACAAACCTCTAGCCAGGCTTCTCAAAAAGAAAAGGGAGATGACCCAAATAGATAAAATCATGAATGAAAATGGAATTATTACAACCAATCCCTCAGAGATACAAACAATTATCAGGGAATACTATGAAAAATCATATGCCAACAAATTGGACAACCTGGAAGAAATGGACAAATTCCTGAACACCCACACTCTTCCAAAACTCAATCAGGAGGAAATAGAAAGCTTGAACAGACCCATAACCAGCGAAGAAATTGAATCGGTTATCAAAAATCTCCCAACAAATAAGAGTCCAGGACCAGATGGCTTCCCAGGGGAGTTCTACCAGACGTTTAAAGCAGAGATAATACCTATCCTTCTCAAGCTATTCCAAGAAATAGAAAGGGAAGGAAAACTTCCAGACTCATTCTATGAAGCCAGTATTACTTTGATTCCTAAACCAGATAGAGACCCAGTAAAAAAAGAGAACTACAGGCCAATATCCCTGATGAATATGGATGCAAAAATTCTCAATAAGATACTAGCAAATCGAATTCAACGGCATATAAAAAGAATTATTCACCATGATCAAGTGGGATTCATTCCTGGGCTGCAGGGCTGGTTCAACATTCGCAAATCAATCAACGTGATACATCACATTAACAAAAAAAAAGAGAAAAACCATATGATCCTGTCAATCGATGCAGAAAAGGCCTTTGACAAAATCCAGCACCCTTTCTTAATAAAAACCCTTGAGAAAGTCGGGATAGAAGGAACATACTTAAAGATCATAAAAGCCATTTTTGAAAAGCCCACAGCTAACATCATCCTCAACGGGGAAAAACTGAGAGCTTTTTCCCTGAGATCAGGAACACGACAGGGATGCCCACTCTCACCGCTGTTGTTTAACATAGTGCTGGAAGTTCTAGCATCAGCAATCAGACAACAACAGGAAATCAAAGGCATCAAAATTGGCAAAGATGAAGTCAAGCTTTCGCTTTTTGCAGATGACATGATATTATACATGGAAAATCCGACAGACTCCACCAAAAGTCTGCTAGAACTGATCCATGAATTCAGCAAAGTTGCAGGATACAAAATCAATGTACAGAAATCAGTTGCATTCTTATACACCAACAATGAAGCAACAGAAAGACAAGTAAAGAAACTGATCCCATTCACAATTGCACCAAGAAGCATAAAATACCTAGGAATAAATCTAACCAAAGATGTAAAGGATCTGTATGCTGAAAACTATAGAAAGCTTATGAAGGTAATTGAAGAAGATTTAAAGAAATGGAAAGACATTCCCTGCTCATGGATTGGAGGAATAAATATTGTCAAAATGTCAATACTACCCAAAGCTATCTACACATTCAATGCAATCCCAATCAAAATTGCACCAGAATTCTTCTCGAAACTAGAACAAGCAATCCTAAAATTCATATGGAACCACAAAAGGCCCCGGATAGCCAAAGTAATTTTGAAGAAGAAGACCAAAGCAGGAGGCACCACAATCCCAGACTTTAGCCTCTACTACAAAGCTGTCATCATCAAGACAGCATGGTATTGGCACAAAAACAGACACATAGACCAATGGAATAGAATAGAAACCCCAGAACTAGACCCACAAACGTATGGCCAACTCATCTTTGACAAAGCAGGAAAGAACATCCAATGGAAAAAAGACAGTCTCTTTAACAAATGGTGCTGGGAGAACTGGACAGCAACATGCAGAAGGTTGAAACTAGACCACTTTCTCACACCATTCACAAAAATAAACTCAAAATGGATAAAGGACCTGAATGTGAGACAGGAAACCATCAAAACCTTAGAGGAGAAAGCAGGAAAAGACCTCTCTGACCTCAGCCGTAGCAATCTCTTACTCGACACATCCCCAAAGGCAAGGGAATTAAAAGCAAAAGTGAATCACTGGGACCTTATGAAGATAAAAAGCTTCTGCACAGCAAAGGAAACAACCAACAAAACTAAAAGACAACCAACGGAATGGGAAAAGATATTTGCAAATGACATATCGGACAAAGGGCTAGTATCCAAAATCTATAAAGAGCTCACCAAACTCCACACCCGAAAAGCAAATAACCCAGTGAAGAAATGGGCAGAAAACATGAATAGACACTTCTCTAAAGAAGACATCCGGATGGCCAACAGGCACATGAAAAGATGTTCACCGTCGCTCCTTATCAGGGAAATACAAATCAAAACCACACTCAGGTATCACCTCACGCCAGTCAGAGTGGCCAAAATGAACAAATCAGGAGACTATAGATGCTGGAGAGGATGTGGAGAAACGGGAACCCTCTTGCACTGTTGGTGGGAATGCAAATTGGTGCAGCCGCTCTGGAAAGCAGTGTGGAGGTTCCTCAGAAAATGAAAAATAGACCTACCCTATGACCCAGCAGTAGCACTGCTAGGAATTTATCCAAGGGACACAGGAGTACTGATGCATAGGGGCACTTGTACCCCAATGTTCATAGCAGCACTCTCAACAATAGCCAAATTATGGAAAGAGCCTAAATGTCCATCAACTGATGAATGGATAAAGAAATTGTGGTTTACATACACAATGGAATACTACGTGGCAATGAGAAAAAATGAAATATGGCCTTTTGTAGCAACGTGGATGGAACTGGAGAGTGTTATGCTAAGTGAAATAAGCCATACAGAGAAAGACAGATACCATATGGTTTCACTCTTAAGTGGATCCTGAGAAACTTAACAGGAACCCATGGGGGAGGGGAAGGAAAAAAAAAAAAAAAAAAGAGGTTAGAGTGGGAGAGAGCCAAAGCATAAGAGACTGTTGAGAACTGAGAACAAACTGAGGGTTGATGGGGGGTGGGAGGGAGGGGAGGGTGGATGATGGGTATTGAGGAGGGCACCTTTTGGGATGAGCACTGGGTGTTGTATGGAAACCAATTTGAGAAAAAATTTCATATATAAAAAAAATAAATAAATAAAATAATCATAAAATAAAATAGAAGTCTCTGTAAAAAAAAAAAAAAAAAATGCATTTTAGACTCTGTGGGATGACAAAGGAGACTGGTATCCAGGAAGGATTGTTATGTATTTACAAGTACATGGTCAAATACCTGAAGCCTTTGAAACTAGAAGTGTTTTAGAATGCAGAGTTTGTCATTATTAAGAAGGTAAAATGGGCATATAGCAGACACCTTCTTCCAGATCTGGTGTAGCATCCTCAGATTAAACACATTCATTTTTCTGCTAAGAAATGTGTAAGTAATTCACACTGAGTGGGATAAATAAAGACTAAACATCTTTGTGTCTATTCAGATCTGATTTTGCTGCCAAGAGAGCTCAGATTGGATATTGCCACCGAACGAGTTCAAAAAACTTTTGGTTTTCAAAATTGTTGATAAAGAATTGTGAACCTATATTACCTTTAGGGAACTGGAGTTGGGGGTGAAGAGAGTTCACACATTTTTCAGTTTGAGCAAAATCAGTCACTGACCTTCCTGACATAGAATATCAATTCCCTTCTTATCCTAAAATAGTCCCTCAGTGCATTCTAGGTAGGCTTTAGTGAAAGAAAGTCAACCAATAGTTTAATGATGCTATTTTTTGTCTACTTTATTATTATTGTTATTGTCTCTCCATGAATCATATTAGTTCTCTTCTTACTGTTTTCTTTTTTTTTTTTTTTTCCAACGTTTTTTATTTATTTTTGGGACAGAGAGAGACAGAGCATGAACGGGGGAGGGGCAGAGAGAGAGAGGGAGACACAGAATCGGAAACAGGCTCCAGGCTCCGAGCCATCAGCCCAGAGCCTGACGCGGGGCTCGAACTCACGGAGCGCGAGATCGTGACCTGGCTGAAGTCGGACGCTTAACCGACTGCGCCACCCAGGCGCCCCTTCTTACTGTTTTCTAATGAATAAAATAAAACAAAATGTGTGCTGTTTTGTTTGTTTGTTCGTGGCTCTTAGTTTGTAATGTAGTGCGAGTACCCCAGCCAGACTATCCCCAACCCAGTCCTACCTGCAGTGGGAGGATCTCCCATAGCCCAAGCTTTTCTCTCCAAGAAGAGCATAAAGTCAAGTGAGTCCTTCTCACTCGGTAAGTTTTGAGTAACCTTTGTGGCACTCTCTTAAGACCTAAATAAACTTTAACTACCTTGCATTGTGCAATCCTTAAATTCTAAAACCCTTGTAGCAGAGAATGTGCATCTCTTCCAGCCAGGCAGTGTGCTTAAAGGGAAAGACCACTAGGTACTTGACAGTTTGTGACAAATCACATTGAGTTACACATGATAACACAAGCTTATTTTTATTGTGAACTTTTTTCATTGTATTATCTTTATAGATACTTTTGCCTTGCTGGTTGAAGGTCTTAGAGTAAGAGGATTATGAACTCAGCTTGGAACGACTCTTCCCTAAAATGAATTGTTAATGTTTTAAATACCAGATACATTTAAAAGGGTTTTCCTCACATTTAAATTTTTTTGATAAAACATGTATAACTTTACTTAGTGTCTTTTTAGTATTAACTCTTATAGGAAATGACACATAGAAGAACAAAACATTGTTATGTCCCTCAGGGGAAGTTCAATCTAGAGGGCAAAGGGCACATAATAATACATTATAATATTTCTACTTACAGGCTAGAATGGTAGGCTAGGAGGATGGAATTTGTCCCTAAAGTATAGAAAGGAAGGAAGGGCATTAGGGGAAGTAGGAAGAGCATAGGCAAAACACAGAGGCATGACAGTACAGTAGGACATCAGGTGTGGCTGCAACATGGAGGCTGGAAGGCTGCAGATAACACTTGAAGCTGAAGATGAAGAATAAATGAATCAACTAAACAGGTACACCGTGTAACCCTAAGCAGTCCAGAGCAGTGCTGTTAGAAACTAGCAATTTCACTGTGTCTGTCTTTCATATTTGTAAATGAGCTAAAAACTGACTAAGATGCTTTGGGTTGAGGGGTGCCTGGGTGGTTCAATCAGTTAAGCTTCTGACTCTTGATTTCAGCTCAGGTCATGATCTCACTGTTTGTGGGAGTTTGAGAGCCCCACATTGGGCTCTGTGTTGACAGCATGGAGCCTGCTTAGGATTCTCCTTCTCCCTCTCTCTCTCTGCCCCTCCCCTGCTAGTTCTCTCTCTCTCTCTCTGTCCCTCTCTCTCTCTCCAAATAAATAAATAAACATTAAAAAAATAAAAAGATGCTTTGGGTGAAGCCAAGCATCTCTAGTGATCTTCATAAACAAAGAAGCACATGGTTAATCAAGTCTGGGAAGTAAGAAGCATGTGCAGCCTATGACTTCACTGATAACTGAATAGCACTGTGATTATGGGTTATAAACTCCTGAGCCAGGCTGCTTGGGTTCAAGCTCTGGCCCCCTACTGTGGGACCAAAGGTGTTTTCTTAACATTTTGTATATCAGTGGGTTCATCTGTAAAATGAGAATAGCAAACTTACCTTCCTCAGGGTTAAAACATGTAATGTACTGAGAACTGTGCCTGGTACATAGTAAGCATGAGAGAAGGAGAAAAGTGGGAGGAGGGAAAGGGGAAGGGGAAAAGGCAATGACTTAAGAAAAAAATCGGGGTGTGTGGGGCGCCTGGGTGGCTCAGTTGGTTAAGCTTCTGACTCTTGATCTCAGCTCAGGTCTTGATCTCAGGGTCGTGAGTTCAAGTGCTTTATTGTGCTTCACACTGGATATAAAGCCTACTTTAAAAATAAATAAAATTTTAAAATTTAAAAAGAAAAAAATTAAATATTTCTGTGAGTGATCAGATAGATGGGTCTAAAAGGATCACTTATTCTTTTCCCAAGTAAAACCTAAGATATGACCATGCTATAGCAATAGCACCCAGGCTCCATGAACTGTGCAAGCAGCCAGCATAAGCCAGCTAATCTGAACCACCACAGGAAAAGCTCAGAGTGCTCAGGGTAACCCGCTCCAGTCTCCTGATGCAACTGCACTTCCTGTGTTGGCACTGGGTCGGCATTTCAGTGAGTCTGCCCCTTCCCCATTGGTGTTCCTATTTTTGGAAGTTTTAAAGGTTTGCCTGAAAAAAATTAAAGGAAAAGAAAGAAAAGAACTATGCAGGTATTTGTTGTGCTTTGTTTTGTTCTGTTCCGTTCTGTTTTGTTTTGTTTTAGAGCTAGAAAGCCCAGGAGTAGATTGCCCTCATTTTACACAGGGAGATACAGGGGTGGAAAGACTTTGGTGCTTCTGCCCCAGGTGGTGGTGTAGAGCTTTGGAAATGTGTCTTTCCTGAATGTCTTTGCTCATATTTATGTCAGTGTTTTATTGAGTCAAACGGAAAGTTAAGCTCTTATTAACTTGGGACAAGCCATTGTTCTATCATCTTTGATGTTTTTAGCTCCCATAGTGAAAAGGAAGTGGAAACAGCATATTAAAATGAAAATATGATTTCATTGTTTTTGGCTTCAGTGATCTTTAACTGCTTCACTTCTGGAGTCGCTACAGTGCTATTGTATGGATATAATATTCAGGGTCAGAAATCAGGGTTTGATTCCAGGAGCTACTAATTAATTATTAATCTGGCCTTGTACAGGCTACTAAACTTCTTAATTAATAGGTGTAATGATATCTACCTCTTAGGATTTTGTGAAGATTAATCAGTTAATTAGAGGAAATAATGAATATGAAATCCATAGAACATAACAGAAATTCAGTAAATGCAAGTCTCCACGCATGCCTGTTCTTTCCTAAGACTGGAAGTTTTAATGAGGACACCATTTAATTTTTAACAGGAATACAATCACTTCTTTCTTAATCATTTCCTCCTAAATCAAAAGCTGACATAGAGCTCATTTTTCCTCTCTAGATCTGTTTGCTAATTTGTATAGTGAGGTGGTTGGATTATATTTCACCTCCAGTATCCTTCAATATCTGGGCTTCTATGGCTTCTTCCTCGCTTTCCTTTGCAGGGGAAAATCCGATGTAGCCCAGCCATCAAATTCTCTCCTTTGCTGAAAGAGAGAGGAAGTTGGAATGTTGTGGGAGAGTAGAGGAAAAATGTCTCACAATTTCTCCTCTACAAAAGCATATTTTTCCATTTTTGTTAGCTGTGAAGAACTATACAATCATAATTCTTCTTCTTCTTCTTCTTCTTCTTCTTCTTCTTCTTCTTCTTCTTCTTCTTCTTCTTCTTCTTCTTCTGCTTCTTCTTGCTATAGTTTTGCCACCCTTACTATTCTGCTTCCTCCCTCTCCCACAATCAGATGAGAGAGTAAATACTTCATAGTAGGATAAACATATAGCTAGGTCCTTCAAAAATTAGACATCTGTATATACATCCCTACTAATTATACTGATCATAGTTTATTTTCCATCACACCTCTTCTCAGCCCTGTATCCTCAGTCACTTTCTCTCAATTCTAACCAGAGTGGCACTATTGATGGCTCATGCCAAGCCTGTGGGCAGAAATTCTGGCTGCTGTTGCTACCACCATCGTAGGTTCAGGAGCCCCCTGTGAACTTCTGACTGAGAAGGAGAACTTGTACTGAGACACTGGATGGATTGCACAAGAGAAGAATCTGGCTTCCCCAATGGTCACTTGGAGTGGCGGAAGGACCCAACATAGAAGTATGGAGGTATTGTCACTCAGTGGAGCAGACTTTGACCCACGGGAGAAAGGGAGGAGCCAGGAGATAAAGTGCTCTGTCGTCTTCCCCTCTCTCCATCCCCACAGACAGTTCTGAGATGCAGTTCCTTCATACAGTCTCTCTATATGCCCTATAAAAATTGAGAAACCAGGGGAGCCTAGGTGGCCCAATTGGTAAAGCATCCAACTCTTGATTTTGGCTCAGGTCATGATCTTGCGGTTCATGTGTTTGAGCCCTGTGTTGGGCTTTGCACTGACAATGGTTGAGTTGTTTTGTCTACATGATTGTTTAGTGCTTCTTCTGTGATAGACGTGCTCTAGTGGATGTTGCATGTATGTAATATGAAAATCTTCATATGTTGTGCCCACTCCTACATGTCCATTCTTACAATCTTTCTCCTTCAGGACTCTATCAGCTGACCAAGATGTTTTCCATTGTGCATGTATTTGGATATATTATAGCCTTAGGCAGTTTCCCTTTGCTCATAAATTCAGTTAACCAGGTGCACCAACCAAAGTGCTGCACACTGAATACACTCAAGTTAGGCTGTAAAACAGTCACCATTCACTTTTGAGTTATACCTACATACCAAGCTAAACCATCTATGAACCACACCTGAGGATTTTCCTCTATCAGCTGGACATGAGATTTCCCTCTGCAGTTATAAGAGTGAAATCAATGAGAGGCCCTGGAACAACAGTGACAGATGACACAAGGGATCTGGGCCACCTGTTAGGCAGCTTGCTTGTAGACTCTGGTCTTGCTTGGGCTCAGTTTGGGGAGTACCTTTCCCATCTTGAGATGGACTACTGTTGGACCCTCCTGAACCTATGGCTTAGTGTGTTTGACAAAGCCCCACTCATGATGGCAGTTCTGGTCACAAGGTCATTTAATGTCCCATTAGTCAGGTATTCCATCCCTACCTAGTAGTATAATAGAAACTGCATGGCATTTTCTCTGCATGTGGCATGACCTTAGCCATCTGTATTATCATTCCCACTGGGGCTTACCATAAACTCCATATGGTGACTTTCCCACCATTGATGCTTTTAATATTATAGGGTCAGCTAATTTGGGTGGCCCAAATAGCAGGCCTGTTACCTGTACTAGCTGAAGAGCTCTTTCCTACTCTAGGCCCCACTTAGAGCTGGGAGCCTCTCATGTTACCTGGTATTCAGGCCAGAGAAGAATTCCCAACTATGGAATATGCTACCTCAGAATCTCAGAATCTGTCTATTAGCCATAATGATTCTTTTTTTGTAGTGGGAGGTAAAAGGTACAATTTCATTTTTGTTTGGAGATGTCTTAGATCACTGGACACCCATAATGCCACTGATGTGATAGGCCCTTGAGTCTTTGTAAGGGTTATCTCCCACCTGCTAGGGCACTTGTGTCTTACCAAAGCCTCCAAAATATTTACCACTTCTCACTCTTATGGTCCAATTGTCATGATGTCCTAATTATAATGAACAGTATAATATTCTTTAGGATGTTCAGATGATCCAGATCTCTCTGGACAATCTTACGACAGAGGGCAAGTGAATTAACGTTGGCTACTGCAAAATGTTAATGTGTAATTTTACAAGTTGGGCTCCTGAGGAAGCAGACTAAGGGATTAACATGCAAGAAGTTTACTAGAGAATGATCTTGGGAAGGGATGGAAACAGAAGTAGGCAAAGGGAAAAGCTGGGCTGTGATGAGTCCCAACAAAGGCGTCATCTGATTCCATGGGAGAACTCTGGAACTGAGATGAGCCTTCAAAGTTGTCTCAGATTGAGACAAGAGGGCCAGACCTTTATGCTGCTGCATTGACCAGTCATTGGGAAGAGGGTGTTGCTAGGAAGAGACATCTCTCTTCAACTGAGGCAATTCCTGAAGAGGGCTCACAACTAAGGATTGTCCCCTAGCAGCAGTTCCAGCAGCCAGGGGAATAATCCTATCATGCCTGAAGTGAGATCTGGGTGCTGTATCCCAGCATCCACTGAACTTTTCTTCCTTCCCTCCCTCATTTCCTTCTTTCTGTTACTCTTAATTTCCTGGGATACACCCCTAATAAAGTATTAGCATGCAAGCCTTTGCCTCAGGCTCTGTTTAGAAAACAGAACTTGGACTAAAAGACCAAAAAGCTATATATATTTGTTTTGGCTTCTATTTCATAGCCCTACATGGACCTGCTCCAAAATAGAACTCTCTACTGTAAAAGGAGTGTGTAGAATTAATACCACACACACACACACACACACACACACACACACACACACACACATGCGCGCACACACGCACACACACACACTTAGAATAAGATGGATTAAGAGGCAGGCCACTTGGGGCACCTGGGTGGCTCAGTTGGTTAAGCGTCCGACTTCAGCTCAGGTCATGATCTCACAATCCATGAGTTTGAGCCCCGTGTCAGGCTCTGTGCTGACAGCTCAGAGCCTGGAGCCTGCTTCCGATTCTGTGTCTCCCTCTCTCTCTGCCCCTCCCCTGCTCATGCTCTGTCTCTCTCTGTCTCAAAAATAAATAAAAACATTAAATTTTTTTTCTTTAAAAAAAAAGAGGCAAGCCACTTGACTTCTAATGGAGCTCAACTGTTCACTTATGAATATTAGGAATGTAGTTTGGTCTCTCAGATTTAGTTTCTAATTTTATATAGTGAACATAATAATGTCTGATATTCCTGGCCCCATAATGATGTCAAAAGTCTGAAAGAATATAATGTATGTCGGAGCACTGCAGATATCACAAGATCTCTAGTAACAAATTCTTATCCTTCTCTATCATATTCCCTAGAAAATGTACTGAACAATGCAGCAGTGATGCTATCCTTCAAGAATCATTGCTAGAGCCATATGATGCACAGTTCCTTATAAATGTAGTGATACTAGAACACTAGGAAGCTATCAGTCCAACTGTCTCTCTTGTCCCTGCCAAATTTCCCGATGCTCCACTACTAGAGAGTGAGGTTCTTCTGCCTCAAAGACTTTTTAATCTTTCAGTGAAAGCAAAAGAGTCATAGTATTACCCAACACCAGGCACCATCTCTAAATGGTGCCTCCTGGGGTTATGCTGTGTCATGGCCTTGTTGATAAGTACCTGAGGGCAAGAGAGGCACCTTCTCTGTGGGAAAAAGAGAAGAACAGAAGGGGAGACATTGAGAGTTAGGCTAATGAAAAGGGGAACTGAAATGTGAAGTGAGGGGTTAAAGACTTCTCATATTTCTTGATTCCAATAAGGGCTAGCCCTTGTTAAATCTATAGTTTACATCTCAAACAAGGATCACAAGAATAATACTACATATCTTAGGATAGCTAATACCAGAGTTGTATCACTCTTGCCTATGATCCCTTGCTATTCTACTTTGCCTCCCATCTCCTTCCCTCTGAAATCATCAATGGCTTCCCCAGTGGGATTTGTACAAGTTTCTCTTTTGACCAGTGTATGAGAGTGTGATGTTCACAATTATTAAAATAAAATTTTTAGTCCCTTAACTTAAGCCTTACAATTAAAAAGGCTTTCATTCTGACTAAAAATGGGAAATTAGAACATGGCCCACTCTTACTTAATTAGCCCCCTCTTTTTTTTTGCCAAGATTTAATTCTGCAAGTCTTTTGAAATGCAACATGTTAGAAATGAAATAACACAGAATTCTCAAGCACTCTCAGGGGAGGGATGGGTAAAAGTCTTTTCTAAAATGCAGAAAATAATGAGAAAATAATTAAAGGAAACATCTCTGACATATTAAAACTAAAACAAACCATATGCTGTAGCAGAATATTATTTCCTGTAGCCCTAGATGAAGACTGAGTGGGGAGGTTCATTCTCCTCTCCCTTTTTGAAGACATTGCTTTGACTAGCCCCTCTTGGAATCATGGGACCTTATTCCCTCTACCCCCAGGGCTTTGGGTGACTGTCCTGTCCCTCAGTATCTGCCACTGAGCCTGCCCCAGAACTAGCAGCAATTACTGGAATCTTGGGCAATGACCTACTTTCCAGTTTTGTGAACCAGTAAAACTAATTTAGTGCTCTCTTTTCCAAAGCACAGACTTCATTGATTTTTCAACAGATCAATGCCAGCCACCCTAGACCAAGACAGCACTAAACAATCCCTAAGCAATTCTGCTGTGGTGAACTGAATTGCATAGGCAACTAAATATGTGCATCTACAGTGTATTCTTTATTGGATATATGCATTCACTCTGAAATAAAATATTTTAGGTAAATCAAAAAAAGTTACAATGGGCCATTTCTAATGCATCAACTGAAAGGAAGTGGCAAGACATCAAGAAGCCATACTGGATCTTGTCAGTGCTAGCCTAAAGTTGTCTGCAGATTTGAGGTACTTTGAAGAACACCCAAATATTAATTCTCTGAGAAATAGAGAATCATAAAGTGTCATAGATGGAAGCGTCCATAGAAATGATCTACTTTGGTGATCTTCAACTGGTGGGTAGGCTGTAGGGCTGCAGGTGGACAGAATTACAGGGGAGATTTTTCAAAATATGTACACAGATTGTGTAGAACATCATGACTCAAGCTGAGAGTATATTAAAGACTGGGAGGATTGTGAGGTGTTTTCACATATATTTTAAAATTCTGATAAATGACTCCCCACTTCCATAGAGAACCCACTGTTTTCCAGAAAAATAAATTGAGTCTTAGATAGGTATGCTTTAGCAAAAACCACATAGCTAATAAAATGTACATCTGGGACTACCTACCCAGATATTCTGATCCCAAAGTCATAACACTATAAATTTACTTCATTCTTGTTAGAATATGATCAATCTGTTGTTACATTTAGAAATGGCATGCTATAATCTTTTGTAATCTTTCCCCTCAGGGCCTAGCTGAACACCTTACACGTGGTATGTCTATTAATTTGAAAGCATAGATTATAAAGGTTCTTCATTTCTTAAGATTTTATATTATGCATAAATCACCAATGGCTTCCCTTAGTGAGATTGATACAAGTATCTCTTTTGACCTGTTGTGAGAGGGTTATGTACGTGTGAGCAGGTTTCTTAAAAAGAACATACAGTTTGGCTTCTTTTTAGTGCAATCTGATAGTCTTGACCTTGTAATTGGAGTGGTTAGACTATTTAAATTACATGTAATAATCAGTATGGTTGGGCTTAGGCATTCTGTTTGAACTATTTCTTTTTTTTTTTTTTATCTCTTTTTGCCTTTTTTTGGTGGGAGGACAAGGAGATTAATGAAATAATTTATGTATAATTTTATTTTTCTCCATTGTTTCATTACTTGTGTCTCTTTGCTGTTGTTGTCATTGCTTTTTAGTAATTACAGTAGGGTTTATTTTTACTTTAGGCAGTCAGTTATCTTTTAAAGCAAAACATTTAGAAAAAAGTATTTTATATTTAACCATATATTTTTAATTTCTAGTGTTTTTCATTTCCTTATGTAGAAACAAATTTCCATCTGGCATCATTTTCCTTCTACCTGAAGGACTTCCTTTAATATTTCTATAGTGCAGGCTGTGGTGTGCTGGAGCCAACTCACATAACACTTGCAAGAACAAATTATGTGTATCTCTTCCCTACTCTGTATTCAGAGATGATTGGTTGATAGCTTAAAATTGGCCATTATAGGATTATTTACAACATGGAAATCAGAATATGCAACAAACATAGGCTTGTTTTACTGGAAAGCTGTTTGTTAAACATATGCCATCACATAACTTAGAGCAGACCTGGTTGGCAGTAAACTCTGTTAGCTCTAATATTCCTGAAAATGTCTTTATTTCATCTTAATTGTACAAAACTCATGAGCACCAAAAGGAAATAACATCACTCTGCATCATATTCAGGTTACTGAAAACTAATGATAAAAGAAAATCTTAAGAGTTCCCAAAGGGAAAAAAAGACTTCATGTAAAGAGGAGCAAATATGAGAACAACAGCAGACTTCTCATCAGAAGCATTGCAACTCAGAAGAAAATGAAGTGACATCTTTAAATTATTGAGAAAAGTACATTATCAATCCAGAATTCTATACTTAGCAAAAATTTCTTTCAAAAAGTGAAATAAAGACTTTTCAGATATATAAGAGCTGAGAAAGCATTCCTAGTGTCTAAGGAGAATTCATAAATATTCTGGTGAGTTTGGAAATTTTAAGGACAAGTCATCCAGAAGTCTATTTGCATGAGGGACTGAGACATCTTTTGGTAGAAGAGGCATCTTAAGAAAAACAGGAAGCAGATTGACCCAGAAATAAGGTTCAGTGATAAGGGTGCAGGAATAGTACTATTGTAAGTGCAGTGTACTGTCACAGATTTTGCACAGGGCCAAGTGCCCATGGAACTCATAATGAAGCCGGTGATGAAAATGTAACCCTGGCTGTAATTAAAAACTGAAAGATATGTTTTCTTCAAAGTTCTATGAGACTCTGAGGAGTAATCAAGACCATGTTGACACTCTAGTAGACTATAGCATCAGAAATGTTGAGAGACATTATGTCCAGATTTACCTCCATGTGATAATGATCTAGATTTGTTTATGAGCATGGATGAGATTTATCTGGAAGTCCTACCATATATTAAAGGCATCTCCGCTAGTGGCTGAAATTCCACATTAGCTAAAGGGGAAAGACAAGTGAAAACAATTGTTTAAATAAATGTTTGTTCATTTTTGAGAAAGAGAGCATGAGCGGGGAAGGGGCAGAGAGAGAAGAGGATGGAAGATCTGAAGCGGGCTCTGCTCCGACAGCAGCAAGTCTGAGGCGGGGCTCAAACTCATAAACCGTGAGATCATGACTTGAGCTAAAGTCAGATGCTCAACCAACTGAGCCACCCAGGTGCCCGGCAAGTAAAACATTTTATTTGTTATGAACCTTTGTCGTGAATGTGACCAGTATCTTTTTAATTCTCTTTCTATTATTTGAAGTATTTCCCATATTGTGTCCCATATCCCTAGGATAGAGAACTCTTTCCCAGCCTTTGTTGAAGCTAGGGTAAAAATAGTCAGATGTATTACCTGAGATTTCTATATAGAAAGAAATCAACACGAGGAAGAAAATACCAAAGGGACTCCAATAGAAAAGATAACTGACTTGCAGAGAAGCAGTGACAGAAGTCCTAGAATCAAGTACCAAGCAGCAGTGCAGCAAGTTGTGTGTCTGCACTAAGTAGCAATAGGATAGGATCTCTGCTGGATTAACCTCAGTGTGTGGTTTGGGCATTGTTCTTGGTTCCATTCTTGCCCATTCTCTGACCTCCCAGAGAGTTTAGGAGCTGCCTAATATCCCTTAATACATTCTTTTTCTGTGTAAACTAACTTGATAGGGTTCTGTTGTTTTCACCTAAGAACTCCAGCTGATATGTTGTCTATTGTATCCTGATTTTCATAGTCATAATCCCAAATGTACCTCCCCAAACACTCCAGTACTCTCTCATTCCTCTAAGTGCTAAATTTTCAGAATTCTGACTCTCCAGACTTACATATAGTCAAATGGTGGATAAAATGCTTTTTCCTAGTGTATTTCTGACAAAGCTTTAAAGAGCCTTGTAAATCCCACAAGACCTTATCTTAGCAAAGATTGAATATTTTTCAAGGAGCACCAGAGGAGTGTTGAATAAAAGGCACAGTCTTAAAAATTAGATAGTACTGTTTCCTCTCCTTAACAGAAAGAACTCTGGTAGTAATTACATCATTCTGTGTACACTCAGGATGCATGGTCAAAACCACCATGCTCCGACATGAAGACTGCCAAAATCACCTGGAAGAACATTGAATGTTTTGGTCATCTCAACAGCCACTGTCACTTCTATAATGTACACAGAAAGAAGAGAATAATTTGTAAATAAATAAATTATTAATATAAATAATTTATAAATAAATAATTTATAAATAAATAAAAACTTGGAGTTTTCACTGCCTGAACAAGAAGTGTCTGATACCACTTAAATAACTCTTCTATTTTTAAAAATAAACAAAATGTCTTAAATGTACAGGTTTTCCCCAGAATGTTTAAACTAAATTTGTAACTGATCATGAATTAATATATATACTTGGCACAATACTTGAAATTAACATAATTTCAGCCTTTAACAGACTTTATCTCCTAGTGCCCCCATGATGGTCTTTCTGTGTTCCTTCTCCTCTCCAGGGGCTCCCTTGCTCCACACACACCCCCTCCCTTTCTGACACTCTGTGCACCTTCTGTCCATTACTACCTTAGTCCCACATTAGGAGAGGAGCAAGTGTGATTGATAATGCCTAACAACTAACACTCTGATGGGTGTTTGCATTTCAACTTTAGGCCTAAGAGTGGATTGATATGAGAGTCTGCTTCTGGCTTTGTTGTCACATCTAGATTTATATCCCTTGTGAAGCTGCCAACACCATTCATAGCCAGTATCTAAGGCAGTAATATAGATTGGCCCTGCCTGAATTTACCTCAGGGCTACATGTACGTTTGGAGATATTCCTCAGTAGAGAAAGGCTAATAGCCAGTCTCTGAGAACTTCTTGCTAAGCAATATATTCAAGAAGTAGCAAAGACTTAAAAAATAAAAATATAAAAGCAAGTCTGAGAAGTCATCAGAATGCCTATGCATTTTATTCACCATTTGACTACATGTAAATCTGGAGAGTCAGAATTCTGAAAATTCAGCACTTTGAGGAATGAGAAAGTGCTGGAATGTTTGGGGAGGTACATTTGGGATTATGACTATGCCATTCTTACATACAGCAGGGATGTACCATCACTGTGATGCTATCTGCCTCCTGTAGGAACTGAACATACTGCAAAGAGCATTTGCCCCCATGAGTGGTCTGAGAGCTATCATTGATGAGGTCAGAGGAACACTTAGTGGTCAAGAAGGCTCACCAAACAGCGTCAGGAGCACAGCCATGTTACCCATCCTGACTGTAAACGGGTCTAACAGCTATTTATATTTGTTATATTTCCTGATAACTTGCAAACGCTTTTATATACAGCAGCTTTGGGAAGACAGCAGGAGAGGAACTATTCCTACTGGCATTTGGGTCTCAGAGTTAAGGGACTTACTCAGGTGATACATATAGAAATGCTAGAAAAGGGATTCAAAATAAATACATCTAGCGCTCTTTCTACCACATACCACTCCTTGTCATGCAACTTCCCCGGAGGACACACGTATGTGCTATAAGAGGTTGATAAACACTGAATTAGCCCTTGTACAAAGAATATGCTCATAAGAGCTACAGAAGCATCATAATGGGCTGGTAACACAATAAAACTCTTCTACTAGATAGGAAAGGATTCAACCTTTATCCCACAAATATGTATTGAACACCTGCTGTGCTAGCACTGGATTAGAGACTGAGATGCAACAATATATAGGTTGATAGGCTCTCGGCCTAGGAAAATGAGAACATTGATCATTTTAACAGCTAAGGTTTAGGCCCATGATTGTTTACAGTTGGAGCTAAATGTTCCACCCATTACATTCTGCCTTATGCTGTAATTTTCTTATTAAAAGTCTCTTCTCTAACTGGTTATAAATCCTACAGGGAAACGAACACACATTTTTATAACCACCATGTCACAATCCAAGGGAGGATAAGGGAGGTCAATGTGTGAAAAATTCCAGGGATAGCTCTCTGTAAAGGGAGTTGATGGCCATTGGCTGTACTGTTAGTTTTGACCTCCCTAAATCACTCTGCCTGGCCTCACTAGAGTCATATGTTTTATTTGTGTAAAGAGGTTTGCCCACAAAAATGTAGGGGGTGAGTAGAGCATTCCAAATGTGTTTGGGCCTATTAAAATTGCCTGAACAAAATATTTGAGTTAGTCATCCTATGTAGGCAAAGATAGAGATATCTGACAACTACTACCTAAAGATAGCTGTGTGCTGCACTGAAACTGTACATGGTATAAAACACCTGCGTGTTCTGTGCAGCTTTTATTTCTCTGTAAGCAGGTGAGAGCAAACAGCCTCCAGATGCATAATCGTGAGGGAGGGCTAGCTTGCCTTCTGCAACTTTTTTTCTACTCTATTTCCAGAATCTACTATACCCATATCCTATAATGAAATAGGAAATAACCTGATAGAAGTATCTTACACTTGATATTTAAATTCAGCAAACATTTATGCATATTGACTATATGCCAGCCACCATAATACTTATCATGTTTCACAGAGACATACATAGAAAAGTATAGCTTCTAAGTTACTAACAAAGTGGCAAGAGGCACAGAAGAAGTGGCTAAAAAAGATATTAGAGGCAAGTACTTTGTGCAATTAATAGATAAATGGTTAAGTTGTTTATTCAACCAATATATATTTATCCCATGTTTCAAACACTTTGTAGTTGCTGGAGATATAGAAAACAAAACAAGCTAAGTCCTTGCCTTGATGAAATTTAAATTTTAGTGGGAGAGAGAGACAATAAATGCACAAATAATGGAGTAACGTCATACTATACCTCATTTCTCAACCAACCCTCATATGTTCTCCATGTTGTATCCCTCTTGAACTCCCAGCTATTCTATAGATGAGTCGTTTTCATTCATATCCTTATATGTTGTTTCCTTACTTACAAAAATTTCCTCCATTTCTGGTCTGATTTAGAAAGTGCCCTCCCATCTTTCAAGGCTCAGGTCAAAAGTCAGCTCTCCCTCTAAGCCTCTCCTGCTAATTCCAGGACATGTTAACATTCTCTTCTCTGGTTTACCATAATGCTTTATACAGTGGGCCTCAATTTCTGCAGGTGTAACAATGAAGTACAATTAAATGTTTATATGCCTTTTCTCCCTATAGACAAGGAGTTTCTCAAAAGAAGGGACTGTGGCTGATTTATTCCTTTCATGCCATATGCCTAGGAGATCATCTGTGCATGGTACTGAACTATAAATAATATTATCAACCACAGTGATATGGGCACCTAGGTGGCTCAGTCAGTTGAGTGTCTGACTCTTGATTTTGGCTCAGGTCATGATCTCACAGTTCATGAGATCAAGCCCCTTGTTGGGGTGTGTGCTGACAGCACAGAGCCTGTTTGGGATTCTCTCTCTCCCCCTCTCTCTCTGCCCCTGCCCTGCTCGTGTTCTTTCTCTGTCTCAAAATAAATAAATAAATATTAAAAAACATTATCATCCACAATGATAAAAATGATATAATAACGTGCCAACAATGTGCCAGGCACTCTGCTAAGTGAGTTATTTCCAAACAGCCCTGTGAGTTATGTATTTTATTATTATCTCTATTTTAGAAATGAGAAAACTGAAACCTCCAGAGTTTACATGATTTATCCAAAGTCAGAAGGCTAGTAAAGGATAAATATCTGATGAATGAATAAATAAATTGCTTTTTATTTTATTATATCAAAAACTTTGTGATATGGACTCATCCTTAAAATTAGATATTCATAAGGCATAAGCATCTGTTCACAACTTTTTTAAAAAATTGAGAGATAGTGATCATTATCATCATAGCCACAAAATCCAGTTACATATCAAGTTTCATGGACTTGAATGATGTATATGGTTTCAAAACTAAAGAATAAATGATCTACATGAAGGAAATTTGATACACACAATCCCCAGAGGAACATTTGAAAGCCTTGGCCTTTATTTAATCTTGGACACATATTTTCTCCAATTTCAAAGACAGCTGTTAGAAGGAAATGAGGCAAGGGATTTAGGGGCAGTCATGAGACTTAAAAATAGAAAATTGCATTTTTTTTTCATCATGCAGTGTCTCCTTTCCTTCCATAGCACTTTATACCATGTCTGTGACCACATAACTGACACTCATCGGATCTTGGAAAATCATCATGGACACAGTAGCTCATTTTTGCAGTTAACACGGAAAAATTGGATCAAAAACATTCACATGTTGATAACAGATTCAATGGTCTGTATTATAAAGTCTCAGGATTCACCAGCTTCTTGTGCACTCTTCTGCTTGTCGAGCTTGAATGAGGAAAGACAAAATGTGAACATGTCATTCCTGTTGGTCTGAAGTGCTATGATACTAAATTTGTCTGTAAGTGCTTTGAGTCTCATATAGTGAAGATAACATGAAAAGGTAGAACACTGCCACATTTCTGTTTAGCAAAGTTTTCCTGGTATTCATTTCTTTGCAGTAAAATTATCTTTCTTGATATAGAGATAGGAACTAAAGAAAATTTTGACCATTCTCTCTAGGGTCATTTTAATCAGCCTACTGCCTTAGCATTCACAATACCAACAGGATTCATTTTGAAAAGTTCCTTTCAGTCATCCTAAATAAATGAACCATTAGAAATACAATCAGTGATGATGAGCTGGGGTATTATAAACAGTTATGCTTTGAGTCTTGATATTTAAAAAAAAATCACATTGGCTAGAAAAAAATGTTACTTAATGGCAGTATTAAACAAGTTAGAATGTAAAACCCATATAATTTTGCAGGTCGGCTAAAGAATGAGAGATAATAGGGCCTCTGCCATCTCTCAGCAAGGAAGAGGACTGGCTGCCCAAGACAAAGACGCAGCCATCACTCTACTTCTGGTCACCTTGATTCATCCAAAAGGCCCTAGCAAAAGGAAAGATTAATAGAAGGGGTGTTTAGTGAGCCCCTCCCTCAAATAAATAAAAGCTCTGGAGAATCCTATTTTTTAACATGGTTGTTAACATTTTGCAGTCCAGTGGGAATATTTGTAAAATCTCTGTGTTCGTGGGGTGCCTGAGTTACTAAGTCAGTTGAGCATCTGACTCTTGATTTCAGCCCAGGTCATGATTTCATGGTTGGTGAGTTCGAGCCCCACATTGGGCTTTGCGCTGACAATGGGGAGTCTGCTTGGGGTTCTCTCTGTCTCTCTCTGCCCCTCCCCTGCTCCTATGTGCGTCTCTCTCAAAATAAATAGGTAAATTTTAATAAACAAATCTCTGTGTTGGTTACATTTGTTATCCCCTGTTTGTTTATTCTGAAACTGTTAAAACTAGGGAGGAAGCATAAAAAAAGATGGAGGGCTTTAAGAGAGAGCAAGTGGTGGCAGCTTTGAGAGAGGGGAAGCAGCAGCGGCTACTATGATGGCAGGGAAGGAACATAAGCCAGAGTCCAAAAGGAAGGCAGATTGGAAAGACTTGAGCAGGGACTGCCGTGCTTCTACAGGCAGGATTTCGGTTCTGCTCTTAAGGCAACGGATTGAGTCAGGTTCAGTGAGAATTATTGAGGACAATCTCCTTTATTTAAAGTCAACTGATTATATATGTTAATCACACTGACAAAAACCCACAAAGTTTTTGAAGCCATTGTGTAAGCAGGACCGCTGCCAACATGCATCGAAGCAGACAGAGATACAACAGAGTGAAAGAAGGCAGTTGGACTTCCAAAGTTCTACTTAGGGAATGAGTTGACAGAGCTACTCAGCTGCAAACATGTGCTACCCTTCAGGAAAATGGAAAAAATGACTCTAAGGACAGTAAGTGCAAGGGCCTGAAGCAGGAGCTGCAGGCACACAGGCTACAGAGCTGTGGTGGCCCCAGAGGGCAGAACCTTGAGCCTTAGAAACAAAAGGAATTAGCTCTGCCCGTTTGGAAGTAGCTTTGGGCTGGTTGCTCCTTTATTCCCCCACTTTGCTCCCTTTTGGAATGAAAAGGTCTGTTCTATGCTCCTCCCACCCTTGTATTTTGGAAGCAGATGCCTTCGGTTCTAGTTTCATAGATCTTATAAATGGAGAGGAATTTTGCCTCAGGATCAATAATACCAAGAATCTGCCTGATTTGGTTCATGTAGATGATGAGATTTGGAACTTTTTGACCTGGTGATGATTAGGTGAGGTTTTGAACTTAGACTTGATGCCATGATTCATTGAGACATTTGGCAGCATTGGGATGGGGTGAATATATTTTGCACATGGGACAGATGTGAATTTTGGAGGACCAGAGAGTAGATTATAGTGGGTTGAATGGTGACTCCCCCAACCCCCAAGAGATATGCTTACATACCTGGAAACTGAGCATGACATTATTTGGAAAAAGGGTCTTTGCAGACATAACTGAGGATTCTGAGATGAGATCATTCTGGATTATCCATATGGGTCCTAAATTCATTGACAAGCCTCCTTATAAAAGACACACAAATGAGGGACACAGAAAAGAGGAAAAGGGCATGTGAAGATGGGGACAGAGTTGAATGACACAATCACAACCCCAGAAATGCCAGCAGCCACCAGTACCATGAAGAGACAAAGAATGGAATCTTCCCTAAAGCCTCTGGAGGGATCACAGCCTTGCTAACACTTTGGTTTTAAAATTCTCACGTCTACAACTATGAGAGAAGACATTTTTGTTGTCTTAAGCCACCAAGTCTGTGGTAATTTGCTACAGCCAGCCTCAGGAAATTCATATAGTCACCAAGCTATAGAAAATGTGTACGGGGTTCCCTGATGCAATTTTTCAAGAATGTGCCAAAGTATGCACAAAAGAATGATGTCCTCTTTTTAAAAGTCACCTCAGGTCTCAAAAACATTATGCTGAATAAAAGAAGTCAGACTCATCCATGATATATTATATAATTTCACTCATATAACATGCATTTACCCTGGAGAAAGCTGGCTAACTGTAATGCCAGAAAACAGATCAGTAGTTGTCAGGGGCTTGGGAGAAGGGGGTTGGAGAGAGTATTTTCCAGTGGGGCACAAGGGAACTATTGAGGATATAGTCAATGGACATAAGCCATGTCTTGATTACCGTGATAATTACACGATTGTGTAAGTTGGTGAAAACCTAAACTATACATACACCTAAAAAAGCTAGTACTGAATATAAATTATACCTCAATAACACTTCTTTAAAAAAGTTCTATAGGTTTATGCACCTCTTGGTTTAAAATGTGTGAAGCAACATATGTGGAATTGAAGAAAGAAAACAGATGAACATAGGGGAAGGGAAGGAAAAATAAGATAAAAACACAGAGGGAGGCAAACCATAAGAGACTCTTAAATGCAGAGAACAAATGGAGGGTTTCTGGAGGGGTGTTGGGTGGGGGGGATGGGCTAAATGGGGGATGGGCATTAAGGAGGACACCTGTTGGGATGAGCACTGGGTGTTATATGTGAATGATGGATCACTAAATTCTACTCCTGAAAGCATTATTATACTATATATTAACTAACTTGTATTTAAATGTCAAAAAATGTGTGGAACAAATATTTTGGAACAATGTGAATATCAGTTTCACAGTGATATTTAGTGACAGCTGCAGCTGACTTGGTTTTACATGATTTTTTATTGTTTTCTGATATATATTCATTCCCAAAAGATGATGATTTTTCCACCATTGAAGATATACAAAAACAAACAAAGACACTACAAATTCTGCCCTTAGTTCCTAAAGAAGAGTTGAAAAAGTGTTTTGCTTATTGAAATAAGTGTATAACATCACAAAGTGACTACTTTGTTTAGCTAACTTGACAATTTTTTTTTGTTGTTGTTATGTGGAGGACCCTACGCTAAGTGCAGGGCTGGAACTAGGAGTGGTTACAGAGATGACTGAGAAACAATTCTCCTTTAGTTAGAAAAAAGCATAAGATAAGAAGCAAGGAACTCTAATACAAAACTGATCCAAACCAAATGCTTTGGGGTCTTAGAAGAGGAAGCAGTCATACCCAAGTGGGAGGATCTCTTTCAGATAGATGAGATGTGATTGAAAACAGAAATGGATGATTGTGGATTTCAACAAAAAGGGAATCCCATGTGAAACTGCCCGGACAAAGGTGCACACTCTAGACTAAATGTCTGTGTGCCTCCCCCCTCCCTTCCCCCATTCATATGTTGAAGCCTATCCCTCTGTTATGATGGCATTTGGAGATGGGGCCTTTGGAAGATAATTAGGTCATAAGGGTAGAACCCTCATGAATAGAATTATTGCCCCTATAAAAAGAGGAGGAGGACTTCCCAGCCCCAGAACTGTGAGAAATAAATGTTTATTGTTTAAGCCACCCATTCGATGGTAATTTGCTATAGCAGCCTGGACTGAGTAAGTGCAGAAATAGAAATAAACTCAGGGAACAATCAATAGTCTCTGAGTAAAATTAGGGCACATGCAGAGGAGTAAGAGAAAAACTAGAAAGGGAATTTAGGATAGTTCTCTGCGTGCCTTAAATGCCAAGTTGAGGGATTTGTATTTAATTCAGTGGTCAGTGGGGAGCCGGCCATTAATGCAATGCTTGAGGATTTTGAGAATCTGGTAAAAGTTATGGATGCCTTTCCCCAGAAAAGTGCACATGTGTACAAAATGCCACATACCATCTCAGGAGTTTCACAGACATGTAGAGCTCCTCCAGGGCCTTCCTTTCCTGGGAATCCCTGGATTAAAGAAGGTTTGAGGAGGAGCCTTACACGAGGGGGGTTATTTCATTTTATTTTAGTTCATTCCTCCATACGTGATAAGAATGGAGAATTAGATTAATACAACTTATGAACTAAAGTAGGTTTTTCTTAAAGTGTGATCTGTATTAGAATTACCTGCAGGGCCTATAAAACATCCTTATTCCTAAGTCCCACCCAGATATACTCAGTGTTGTGGGGCCATGAGACACAGTTTTAACCAGCACCTAGCTAATTGTGATGTCCACTTAAGGAACTGCTGATTCTGTGATGAAGAGGGTATAGTGGTGGACATTCTTTGCTTTTGACTTCCCAGCAAAGCATAGAAGAGATAAAAAGAACATAAGAAAAACATAAAAGATACTTTTCTCAACTCTGCCAATTCTCAAGACCTTCTCTGCAATCAGGACCAATTTAAACTAAGCATAGGAACATCTTCGGTTACAGTGTGTTAGACAGGATGGCATTTGCCCTGGAGAAAGCTGGCTCCTTTACACTAGCCAGAACATTTTAAAACATTTTTTTTTTATTTTTTTTTCAACGTTTATTCATTTTTGGGACAGAGAGAGACAGAGCATGAACGGGGGAGGGGCAGAGAGACAGGGAGACACAGAATCGGAAACAGGCCCCAGGCTCTGAGCCATCAGCCCAGAGCCTGACTCGGGGCTCGAACCCACGGACCGCGAGATCGTGACCTGGCTGAAGTCGGACGCTTAACCGACTGCGCCACCCAGGCGCCCCTAGCCAGAACATTTAAGAGTAATATTAGCATCATACACTCATAGTGTTGAAAGCTACTGATGGGTCCCAATGGATTAAGATAAACAGTCATCCTTAACCTTAACCTTAAAAAATGATCACCCGCTGCAGTAGCCAGAGTACTTTCTGTTCTATGTCTTGATCTGAAAACATACAAGATTTCACTTATATATTCTAAGAAGGATTTTGCAAAATGACAGTAATCGGTAAGGTTCTGGAATCAGTAGGGTCTGTTGTTTATCAGAGTTTTATGGGATTCTGCTTTTTTTTTCCTTTTTGTAAAACAATCACCATGACTGTGTTCTCAAAAATGCTATTACCGCCTGAAATTTTGTTTTTTGATTCAGACATTCCACACATTGATTCCTAGTTAGGAACACAACATTGTATGGTTTAATATTAAACTATCAAATCAATGTATTATGCTTCCTGATTATTTTTTAACAAAGGAACAAAAATAAGTGTAATAGGTTGATTGAGAAGTTAGTTGTTAAATGAAGCTATTGTTTTCATTTTTCTTACATTCCAAACCTGTTCATGGGATATTTACATAGTAAGCACATATGCTACTATCTATACTCAAGTGTTCATTTCATCCAAGAATAAAAACTCTTAGTACTGTCATTAAGAGCCATTTTTATTCTTTCATAGGTATGGTAGTATCTATTTATTGTTTTTGCTTCCTAACAGCAGCCACTCTCCTTTCTAAGACCCCTCCCTTACCTACTCTAGTCATAAAGTTTTATTGGGAGCTGTCAATCACAGAACTCCATTCCTATCCCAAGCAGACCAATCACATTACCTCACCTCATCAAAGGGCCACCTGATAGGCCTAGAAATAGGTGCAGTCAGAGTTCTTCCCAAAGATTTCTGGAACTGGAGCTGGAGTAGTTAGGAAAATAGTGATAAGAAGATGAAAAAGAGTTCTCTCCTCTCTGATAATGAAGCTATGGGTGTGTGAGTCCAGAGAGACTGGTAGTCATGTGGCTAGCCATACTAAGAAAGCAAATCAAAAGCAAACAAAAATGAAGCCATCATACAAAAGCAGAGGTGGTGGGGCACCTGGCTGGCTCAGTTGGAATAGCATGTGACTCGATATTGGGGTCATGAGCTCAAGCCCCATATTGGGTGTAGAGATTACTTTAAAAAAATCAAATAATCTCAAAGGTAGAGGTGGTTTTAAGTGACTCCTTGATTCTAAGAGCCACACTAATGTGCTTTAATGCTATGTTATCTAATATGGTAGCCAATGGCCACTTGTGGCTAGTGAGCACTTGAAATATGGCCAGTCCAAACTGAATTGTTCTATATGGTTTAAAATAACACTGGATTTCTAAGACTTGGTGTTAAAATAAAGAATACAAAATACATCATTAATAATTTCTCATAATGAATAATTTGAAATTATAATATGTTGGATGTATTAGTGTAAATAAACTAGATTTTAAGATTAATTTCACCTATTTTTTCAATGTTGCTTCTAGAAATGTTTATATTACATAATGGGTCTCAAATTATATTTCTCTTGAAATAGCACTGCTTACTAATGAGTCTATGTTTTTGGTTTGTTTCTTGTTTAGCTACTTTGGGTGGAGTTTGTGCCATTGGCAACCAAGAGAGCCCTAATTAATGCCAAATTTTGTAACTGGAACAGAGGCATTGAGAGGAACAGATCCAAAATGCGGAAGTGGCTATGTTTAAGTGCAGAGGGGGCAAGGAGATTTTCTTCATCATGAATTAGGAAACTCAAGAGCAAAGCAGTTAATCATTACAGGTTATTTGTTGTTATTAGATCATGTGTCTATCCTTACTGAGCTTAGAGCTTTGCTGAACTTGGTAGAAAACAAAATGGGATTTTGGAGGTGTTGGCTATTTCTTGCAACCTTTGATCAGGTGCTGCAAGAAAAAAAAAATGGTCTAAGCAGAGCCATCTGAAAGTGGAGCAGGAGTAGTGGCCTGGCACAGGTGTATAGAGATGCTGTTCCACCACAGGGCATGCTCTGGATTTCAAAAGACATCCCACTTCAAAATTCAGCCAATGCACAGGCAGAATAAAGAAACCTGTTCCCCTAAATGGTCACAAAACTCTGCTACCTGGCAAAGGTCATTCTCCTTTCCCTAGATTACAAAAGATATTGAAAGCACCTGGTGCAGAGAGACATTTGGCCCTGCCCCAACACAGCAGCCCATCATACAGACACAGAGAACAAAGTGAGTTGTGCTAAAATGTGATCTAGAAGAGTGGGTGGTGCCCCCTGAGAAGTTAACCAAGAGACTGACTGTGGAGGGGAAGGGCATCCAGATTCAGATGCCTTGACATGGCAAGATTACTGGCCTTAGTTACTAGCCAACTGGAGTTCCTAAACAGGCAACCTCCTAGGGTTTCAAGATGGTTCTTTTGTCACCAACTCCCCAAAACAAAAAAAGAAAACACAAAAACAAGCCTGGATTAAAGGAATCCTAGACTACCCAACTGCCTAAGGCAATTCTTCCTGTTCTATATCACCAAAAGCAGGAAATGCACAGCTAAAGAAACCCCAGGACAAAGATAATCTCACTGTCCACCAAGAATTGTTTTCCCTTCTTGAAGCACACATCCAGACTCCCTTCCAGTGCATTGTAGTCCTTTGACTAAGTATTCTCAATGACACATGAGAGAGCATGATATCTTTCTTTCTAGTCTTGGCTTGTGAAAACCTACTACACATGCATCTGCATGTTCTTTCCCCTTCTAGCTGATAGAGGTGGAGAAGACCACCAGAACAACTTTGGAAACTGCATATTGAAGATGGCAAAACTGGAGCTTTCCTGGACTATTATATAAGCAAGATACAAACTTCTACCTTGTTGAGCCTTTCCATGTTTCGTCCTATTTGTTATCCCAGGTTAGTCTATCTCCCAACGGAAAATTCCTCCCAAATGTCCCTGATGATCAAAACCATATAAAACACCAAGTACATTAAATCGTTCTGGTAGATAACAGACCAGCCCCGCTGACTAATCCAGTAGATCATCCAATGTTGTAAAGAAGAGTGCCCCAGCAGAATTAACCTGCTGCCTTACCCAACAAGGCAAGGATAGTGCCATTCTGTGCTACTTCCCTGCCTACTCCTCACCCTTATGCAATAATCTTTTTTAAGTGGAAGTTTTTTGCTTTTTGTTTTTTTTAATCAACATTTCTTCTACTTGTATATTGGATGTGTTTCTCATTTGGAACATAGTAGCAGGGATCACAAGGAGCCATATCCAGACTTGATTGAGAAGAATAGACCGACATTATACAGACATTAGACTCAGAGTTGGGTGCAATAACTGGAAGAAACGTGGGTTGTGTCCCACTGTGGAGAAGGTGAATATATGTGGAATTGTTGATGAAATCATTGCAATAGGTTAGAAGAGAAAATTTAGAAAATTATTTTTAACTGTAGAAGAGTGTGTTTGTATTTTAGACACTAAACTATACAGAGTCCAAATAGTAGGGTTTGGGTCAAGATCAACAGGAAAATTTTTAAGCATCAAGAAACTAGGTTTAGGGAAACCATGAAAATGGTACTTGAGATTGAAGATGAATATTTTAACTAAATGTCCTTTTTTTAAATTTTTTTTTTTCAACGTTTATTTATTTTTGGGACAGAGAGAGACAGAGCATGAACGGGGGAGGGGCAGAGAGAGAGAGGGAGACACAGAATCTGAAACAGGCTCCAGGCTCTGAGCCATCAGCCCAGAGCCTGACGCGGGGCTCGAACTCACGGACCGCAAGATCGTGACCTGGCTGAAGTCGGACGCTTAACCGACTGCGCCACCCAGGCGCCCCTAAATGTCCTTTTTTAATGACTGGAGTACAACATACCAATGGCATTCATCCAGCTTTACCCCAAATGTCATAGCATTTGATAACTTATACCAAATAAAACAAAAGGTGGATCTACACTGTTCCTCTCAAGATAGTTTCTTCAAGGTATTAAGACATATTTGATACATATAATGAGGAAAATCACACTATCATTAAACTGCCAAGGGATCATAGGAGGCATCAACCTTTGTTTGTTCAATAACACTGCCTTGTGCCTGGATATTACATTGGTTTTTTTTTAAAAAGGAGAGATGTATATTGTTTCATTTTTAAAAGTTTATTGTAGTAGAAATGTCATCAGAGATATTAAAAGAAAACATCCATACTATGAAAAATTATTTGACCAAAGACTTACACTTCATATTTTTAATTTGAGTTTCAACAAAAGCGAGACTTTCCTATGCTTGAAGTCAAGTCAGCACCATTCCTTGATTGGTATTTCAGGATCAAAGGCAGTCTCTACATAACTCATTCTACTTTTCTAAGGTTTTTAAAGTCTTGAATATAATTATTAGGACTGCTGAACCAAGAACCTTCTGTTTTTAAGAGTAACTAAATGAAAAGGATAATACTTTTGTGATCAAGCATTTGATCCCTTACTAAGATCCCTTACAAGACCAAGACCCCTTACTAAATTAACATTCAATTTGCAGTAGAACAAGGAAGCCAGTGCAGAACTGTAAAGTCCATGTCAGTGCAGGGCCAATTGTTGCCCCATTCTCCAGCCCCCTCAATTTGACTTCCTCAGATTCTGCTACAGGGTGCAGTTTCTTTTTGACTATCCTTGATGCAACATGGTAGAGAAGAGAAAGGACTGAACAATCATCCCGATTCTACCTTTCAATAAATTAAGTAAATCTTTGTGAGCTCATTTATTCCTCTCTAATACAGAGACAATCATTTTAACCTGTATTCCTCATAAAGTTAGTAGGATGAACATGAAAGTTACTTATATAAACTGCAGGTTGCTATACAAATATAAAATCTTTTTATTATATAAAGAAACTTCTAGAGATATTTTACTAGTAGAAACAATAAACAGAAGGCACATAAAAATAAGAAGCAGTATAACATGAAATAAAAAACATGAGCTCTGTTTATAGCAGTTTGATAGACTAGATACCCTGCACAGCCATCCCAGTTGTAATCATAAAATTCTGGATAAAGTATAAAAAAGAAACAACACAGGGGCACTTGCTGGTACAGACCATAGAGGGTATGACTCTCAATCTTAGGGTTGTGAGTTCAAGCCCTATATTGATCACAGAGATAACTTTAAAAATTAAATTTAAAAAGGAGAAGAATTTTTAAAAATCACAAAAAGATACCTGGAAAATCCTAAAATATTCAGAAACCAAACTGTATACTTCTAAATAAGCCATGGGTCAAAAAGGAAGCCTCAGGGCAAGTTAAAAAATATTTTGAACAGAATGAAAAAAAAAATACAACACATCAAACTCCGTGGGCTACAGATACTTAAAGGAAATTTTGTGGCAAATCATACATTTAAAAAAAGGAGGGGCGCCTGGGTGGCTCAGTCGGTTGAGCGTCCGACTTCAGCTCAGATCACGATCTCACGGTTCCGGAGTTCAAGCCCCGCGTCAGGCTCTGGGCTGATGGCTCAGAGCCTGGTGCCTGCTTCCGATTCTGTGTCTCCCTCTCTCTCTTCCCCTCCCCCATTCATGCTCTGTCTCTCTCTGTCTCAAAAATAAACATTAAAAAAAAAAAAAAAAAAAAAAGGAAAGGCTCAAATCAAATCAATAATCTAAGTTTTCATCTTAAGAAACTAGTAACAGAAGAGCCAACTAAACACAAAGTAAACAAAAGGAAGAAAATAATAAAGCTAAAAGCAGAAATCAATGAAATGTAAAAAGGAGAAACAATAAATATCACTTAAACCAAAAGCTGCTTCTTTGATGAGATAAATTTGATAACTTTCTAGCCAAACTGACCAAGAAAAAAGAGAAACAAATTATGAATAACAGGAATAAATGAAAAAATCTCACTATAAACCCTGAAGCCTGAAGCCATTATGAAAAACTAATAATGGAATACAAGAACAATTCTGTGCCTATAATTTGATGACTTACGTAAAACATCATTTCCTTGAAAGACATAAATTACCAAAGCTTATTTAAGAAGAAATAGATAGCTCACATAATCCTATGTATATTAAATAAATTTAATTCACAGCTAATAACCTTCCAAGAAGGAAAAATCCAGACACAGATTATTTTCCTTGCGAATTCCACTAAATTTAAAGAAGAAAAATCACTAACTCCATGTAATCTCTTCCAGAAAACAGAAAAGGAAGAAATAATTCCCAATTCATTTCCTTGAGTTCACTACAACCCAGCAATCCCATTCCTGGATATTTCATTTCAAATGAAATGAAAACCAAGGTTCATTTAAAAGAGTATACATGAATGTTTACAAATGTTACTACATTTGTAATAATCAGAAACTGTAGACAACACAAATCTACCTTAACTAGGGAATGGATAAACAAACTGTTATATTCACACAGTGGAATTCTATTCAGCAATAATAAGAAAAGAAGTATAGATACATGTAAGAATGTGGAAGAATCTCAAATGCATTCTACAAAGCAAAAAAACCAGCAGACTCAATGATTAGATACTGTGTGACTTCATTTATATAACATTTTGGCAAAGGTAAAACTATAGGAACATAGTACAGTCAGTGGTTTCCAGTGGATAAGGGTGAGATTGGATATAACCATACAGGGTCATCACAAAAGAAATGGGGAATGAGGGTTGGGTGAGATATATAATTGCTCTGTGTCTTGATCATGATGATGGTTACACAATCCTATGCATTTGTCAAAACTCATACAACTCTATGCTAAAAAAAATATAAATCTTACTATATGTAAGCTGGATAATTCACACTAAAAAGTGTGAAGTTTACTATGGTAAATTTAAAGTGCGTGTAGGGGCACCTGGGTGGCTTAGTTGGTTGAGCGTCTGAGTCTTGATTTTGCTCAGATCATGATCCCAGAATTAGGGGATTGAGCCCACATCAGGCTCTGCACTGAGCATGGAGGCTGCTTTGGATTCTCTTTCGCTCTCTCTCTGCTCCTCTCCCCCACTTGTGCTGTCTCGTTAAAATGAAAGAAGAAAGAAAGAAAGAAAGAAAGAAGAAAGAAAGAAAGAAAGAAAGAGAGAGAGAAAGAAAGAAAGGGAAAGAGAAAGAAAACAAAGTACATGTAAATGAAAAATTTTAAAACATCACTCACTGTATTTCACCATGTTTATAGTTACAGAAGACAAACCATAGGGTCATCTAAATGGATGCAGAAAAAAATTATTAAAATGCTGGAAACTTTGATAATTTTTCTGTTTTTGCAACTGAAAATAAAATAGGATCTCATTAATCTAAGAAAGGACATCTGCAAAAAGTATATCACAAGAATTATACTTAGTGATGAAGTCAAAATAGTTCCTTTTAAGATCGAGAAAAATACGAAGATGCTCACTAGCAACTCACTTGTCAATATTGTAGTTGAGGCCATGGCCAGAATAGGCAAAGTAAAAAATAATTAAAATGTATAACAGGGACACCTGGGTCGCTCAGTCGGTTGGGTGTCCGACTCTGTTTTGGCTCAGGTCATGATCTCACATTTCATGAGTTCAAGCTCCATGTTGGGCTCTGTGTTGATGGTGTGGAGCCTGCTTAGGATTCTGTCTCTCCTTCTCTCTGCCCTGTACCTGCTTGTGCTCTCTCTCTTTCTCTCTCTCTCTCTCTCTCTCTCTCTCTCTCAAAATAAATAAATAAATAAACTTTTTTTAAAAGTTTAAAAAAATAAAAATAAATGTATAGGAAATGAAAGGTGACAATAAAGAAAATCCAAAGGGAACCGTAGCTCTAGTATTAAAATTAATAAAGTTAAACAAGATTTGCTACAGAAATAAAAATGAATGTATAAAATTCAAACGCATTTCTTATACATTAGCAGCAATCGGTAAGAAAGTGCAATTTAAAAATGACATCCTGGGGCACCTGGACGGTTCAGTCAGTGTCTGACTCTTGGTTTCACTTCAGGTCACAATCTCAGGGTTCTTGAGATGGAGCCCCATATCGGGCTCTGTGCTGACAGCAGGGAGCCTTCTTGGGATTGTCTGTCTTTCCCTCTCTCTCTCTGCCCCTCCCCTGCTGGTGTACTCGCTTAGGTCTCTCTCTCAAAATAAATAAATAAACTTAAAAAAATAAAAATAAAAACCACATCTTTTACAAAAGGAACAAAACGTGAAGTACCTAGGAGAAAAGATGTAATAAGAATTATAAGAGAAGGAGAACACTTATTTTGGGAAAAATGAGTCAAACTTTATTGAAAAATATAAAATATTTAAATATATGGAGAAATATATACTATTCATTTTAAAAGGAAAACTCAACATAATAAAGATGTCAATTGTTTCCAAATTTAGATTCAGTGCAGTTCCAATCCAAATCTCAATAGGATCAAGCTTTTTATGGAAATTGATAAACTTATTTTAACATGGAGTTGAAAGGCCAAAGAATGAAGAATAGCCAAATACTTCTAAAGAAGAAAATTGGAACAAGGTAGAAGATTTACTCTATAAGATACAAAGACTTGGCATAAAGCTTTAGTATCTCTGAATGTGACATTGCAACATGGTTTGCAAAGAGTAGAGAGGCCAGAATCAGACCAGAAATACATAAACCCTTGATTTGTGAGAGATCAGGCTTTGCATATCGGTAGGAAGAATTGATTGTTTAATATGATAGTGCTAGAATAAGAGATTATCCAAATGGAAAAAATGAAATTGGATCCTGATCTCATGCTATACCCCCAAATTATTTCGGGGCATATTAAAAACTTAAATACAAATAAAAATGGTAAGACTTTTAGAAGACTATTAAAAAAAAATTATGACATTAAGGTAGAGAAAGATTTCTTACATAAGACCAAAAAAATTGCAAATCAACAGGAAAAGAGTGACAAATTAAACTGCCTCATAATTAAGAACTCATGTCACCAAAGAACAGAAAAAAGAATAAATAGACAAATCACAAACTATAAAAGATATTTGCAATACCTATAATCTGAGGATTGTGATCTAGAATATGTTTTTTTTAAATCTTACAGAATAATAAGTAAAAGACAAGCAATCAACTAGAAAAAAATGAGCAAAAGACTTCATCATACCTCAACAGAAGGAATACAAACAGCTTACAATATCTAGAATCTTTATATTATGTAATACCTAAGACGTTTTATTATATTTGTATATAATACACAAGACATATACACTTTGTTAGGAAATTGGGAAAATGCAAATTAAAATTTTAATGAGAACCCATTTCAAACCTACTAGATTGAAAAAATTGTTTAACAATCTCAAATGTCAGTAAGGTTTGTAGAGCCAAGAATACGGCTAATAGTAAAATGATACAACTCATTAGTAAATTTGTGTTCCAGTCCTATATACCACAATTCTACTTCCAAGTATCTTTACTGTTATAAATGTGTACTTGAAATACATAAATACAACATTGTTCATATTAAAAGAAACAACACAGAGGTTTATCAGAATTAGGCAGAATATATAATCTGTGGTATATTCACCATGAAAATATTATACAACAGTGAAAATGGAAACAACTGCATGCATCAATACAGATGAATCTCAGAAACATAATAGTGAGCAAAAGTAGCAATTCCCTAATGATTGATATCATTTATATAAAGTTCAAACACCGGGAGAACTAAATAATATGTTGTTCTGAGTTGTGCTGGCAACATGCCAGTAATCCTATGTACGTACTGAGAACTTGAAGTCTGCCTCGTCCAAATTGAGAGGTACTCTAAGTATAAAATACACACCAGATTTTGAGATTTTGAAGTACAAAAAAAGAAAATATTTTGATAATTTTTATGTTGATTATATGTTGAAATAATATTTTGGGTATATTGGATTACCCAAATATCCCAATTATATCTCTTTCTTTTTTTAATTTTTAAAATGTAGCTATTAGAAATTTTAAAATTACATATGTGGCTCTCATTATATTTCTAGTGGACCATATGGGTTTTAGAGATATCCACATAGATTTTTAAATTAAAAGCAGAACAAGAGGAAAGATTAAAACAGATTTCAGAATAGTGGTTCAATCTGCAGGGAAGGAGGGGAATGTAATCAGGTAGGGACACATGGGGGCTTCTAAGTTCTGGTCATCTAGTTTCTGTGCAGAGTGTCAGCACTTGTTATATTATTAGTCATTACATTTTTTATAAAGAATACACTTTTATGAAGAATGTATTTTATAGTAAAAATTCAAATAATCAAATTTGAAAATTAAATTAACATGAGCTTTGGGGCCAGATCCACATGGGTTTAAATTCTTTCCCCGCTCTAGCTATTGTTTGATCATAGACAATAAATGAACCCTCTTAGCCTCACTTCCTTGTGGGGTTAATAATAAACTCCTTTACATACAGACTCACACACATACACACATACTCACAAACACAAACAGGATTGTTGGAAGATTGGTGAGCTAATACAAAAATGCCTGGGACATAATAGATGCTCAATAAATACTGACATTACTAAATAGTTAATTTGTACATAGTTACTAGTATATAATATATTGACAATAGTTAATAATTCATAGAGAATTAAAATACTGTGGTGACTATACATTTTCCAAAATGTTTCTGTAATACTAAGAAAACAAAGAAACTGAGTGGATGTGGATGACTTATCATTCAATGACTAAGATATAAAAAGATGGTGTAATGCAGTTCTATGAAAGCCCCAAAGTTAATGAGGCTAGTAACCTAGCATGAGCTTGGAATATTGCATAAAGAAAAATTATGTCTAGGTAGACTGATAGATTAACATTAAATGGTATGGATCTTTGTTTTATTTCTATATTTATTTTAATTTAGACTGTTTCAAAGACTGAACTCTCAAAAACTTTCTTCTCATTTCCAACTTTAATAAAACACACTCTGCCTCAAACTTGTACTCAATTGATCAAGTACCAGAAAATTTAGGCTCTCCTATGCTATGCCTAAAATGCACTTTAAATTTTTACCAGTTTCCTTAAAAATCACTGACAGAAAGTACATATAAAATAAAATACTTCCTATAACATTACCCTACTTTTCATTACCTGTAATTGCTCTTTTAATCTAGTTGTCTATTTAGGTATTATTTGTGTCTCCCTCAATCACATGGAATTTAGAGTTGGGGTATAAGGGTCTAGAAACTTCTGCCCCCAGTTGTGGGGTGGAGATGAAGTGAATGATACGTGTACTGGTTTCTGCTGTACATGGATATTTCCCTTTCCTGAAATATCAGTAAAGTAGGCAAATAGAAGGACATTCAGCTTCATTCTCCTCTGTGCATCTGCGTTGTGTATGTTACCCAGAGGAAACACATTAGCCCTCTCCCTCTTCCTCTGTCTCTGTCTCTGCCTCTCTGTCTCTCTGTCTGTTTCTCTCTCTCTCTCTCTCTCTCTCTCTCTCTCTCTTTCACAGAAACACACACACACACACACACACACACACACACACACACACACAAATACACTAAAGGGCAAAGTGTTTCCTTTTAAACAAAGTATCAAATGCATACAATGGGTTTACATACAAATTTATTACTATTATTATTAATTATTATTATTTTAGAGAAAGAGTGTTAGTGAGGGAGAGGGGCAGAAGGAGAGAGAGAATCTTAAGCAGGCTCCATGCTCAGTGTGGATCCCAATGTGGGGCTCAATCCAGCGACCCTGGGATCATGACCTGAACTAAAATCAAAAGTCAGATGCTCAACCAACTAAGCCATCCAGGCACCCTTACAAATTATTTTTTTTTTGGTACCAAAAAGCCATAAGAAGAGAATTTCATTTTCTTTTCTATCACTGAAAGGCTGGGGAAATGATTAACTGGTAATAATTATCCTAGAGGTGAGGAAGCTATTTGGAGACTATGGGATCAAGTACTTGGAATAGCTATAAGCCTTTCACCTTAGTATTTGAGTTATTGTTAGCATCCAACATTCAGATTTAGTTTTCCTTTTCATTTCCACTAAAACAGACCCATACCTTGAGACTGAAGAAATCAAGAAGAGGCACATCATCATTTTTGTGAACACTTGTTGAGAAGTTAGTGTGTGCCAGGCCTATGCTGTGTGCTTTGCGTGCAGGCTTGAGAGGCTTGAGAACTTGTGCACACAGCTAGGAAGGGCCAGAGTAGAGCTCCCAGCTTAAATTCCCTGTCTCCATAGACTTCTCTACCATTCTACATCCATCTGAAAATAACAATAACAGTGACCTTAAATGAGGCCTGCCATTTTTTAAATAAAGCAGAACTTTAAAGAGAGCCATGGAATTGAAATTTGTGTGTAAGCCTCTGGTTTTCCTTCTTTGTAATGTTTTTGGAGGAAAAAAAATTGCCATTTATCACTTTGCACGATAAATCTGCTGTGCCCAGCTTCACTTGTTGGTTTCACTGCAAAGATTTATAGCACCCTTGTTTGCATTATCTGTATTTGAGTCTGAATCTAAATCCTCCCAGCTAAGATTGCAATTCTAAATTGTATGAACACAGTTCCATCACTGTCAAAGCTTTTCTAAGCCCTCACAGTTTGATGCCACAAATTGCCAGACAGCCTGCTTCTAGAGTTTAAATAGATTACCTCCCTTTGAATTCTTATAACATCCAGTTAAACAGTGTTGCAATAGCTATGGAGCACAAGAACAATCTTGATAGGACTAAAATACTACCAGTCTCCTATTAGTCACCTACATTCTACTGATCATCTAGGTATTTCCAAACATCTGGGTTGCTAACATAGTGTAAGGAATATACCTGGACACTTTAAAGCAAGGGTCCACAAACTATGGCCCATGGGCTAAATCTGGCCCACTGCCTGTTTTTGCAAATAAAGTTTTATTTGAACACAGCCACACGCATTGATTTATGTGTTACCTACGGTTGCTTTGACATTACCACAGCAGAGCTGAATGGTTTGCAACAGAAAGAGCAACATCCAAAATATTTACCATCTCTTCCTTTAAAAAATTTTTTTTTAATGTTTATTTATTTTTGAGGCAGAGAGAGACAGAGCATGAACGGGGGAGGGGCAGAGAGAGAGGGAGACACAGAATCGGAAGCAGGCTCCAGGCTCTGAGCCATCAGCCCAGAGCCCGATGCGGGGCTCGAACTCACGGACCGCAAGATCGTGACCTGAGCTGAAGTCGGACGCTTAACCTACTGAGCCACCCAGGCGCCCCTATCTCTTCTTTAAAAACGAGTTTGGCAGTGCTGATTAGCCCGTAATATATTTGGGGGGGGGGGTTGTTTTATTTTGTTATTTCTCAATAACATGATTAGGAAGTCGGAAACTTTCCCTCCCTACTCCCTTCTCTTGTTTTTGGAGCGCTTAGCCCACCTGAACAAGCTATTATAGCTCACAAGCTAGAATCAGCACCTCTAGCTGTAAACCTGCCTACTTTATAAAGTACCATGTAAAGAGTAACGTAATAATAATGGGCTATGTGCAATTCTTGCTAAGGAGAGAGTAAGGGGGTTCAAACAGACTGGAATAATTTTTAATCTCACAAATTTTAACCATGCTTTGGATGAGATGGGCCACAAAGGGTTACAAGCAAGCTTTTGGAGTCAGACCTGGGCTCAAGCTCTGGATTTACCAGTTAAGAGCTGTATGACTTGTCCTCTGCCCGCATGCAGGCTCCTCCTCTTACGTGGAGGTGATAACAATAGTATCCACTTCATGGGGTTGTTATACGAGGATTACATTTCATTAAAATGATGGCTTAATCCAGTGTTGGCACATACTAAGTCATCACATCCTGCCATCAGCAACCCAAGGGAATGGAAGAGATTTAAGAAGGGAATGAACAAAGAAGGGCAGAAAGACTGAATTAAAACCACCCAAAGAATAGGGACACTTACCTGCTTTATCACCTTGCACTTCAATTTCTAGAGTTAAGAAATATTTTCCTATTTAGAGACAAGAGCAAATGCTTCAAATATGAGGTGCCTTCGTAACTCAAATTATTGCAAAACTTAAGGGTTTGCTTGTTAATTTGTGCAAATGAAATTTGTGGAACCTACAGATGTCTTACACTCAGGGCTCATTTCAAACCTTACAGATCTGAATGAGATGCGAATTCATCCTCAGTGCATGTGTACACATAAGCAATATCTGATTTCAGGAGCTCAGGAAGCATACTTACTTTCAGCAAGAAATGAGCTCTTGCTTGGAAAATTGGCCTGAAAACCCATTACTGCAGTGGATTCATTTTCATTTATTTCCCAACAGGTAATAGAGTTTATTTGGAGTATTGAGAGATAGTGCTTCTCTAAGGCTGAGTATTGTCTCATTTACATGCAAATATTTTTATCTTCATTTTAGATAGAAATATAATCATGCTCCATAAGGCTTGCCATGCACCCAGAATTTAATTAATGATGTGTCTGCACAGAATCAAGATAAAAAGATGAAATGGAAAAAATTTGGCATCACATAGTTTCAAACCCTTGATTGTTTTAGTAATTTTATTCATGTATTCATTCACTTATTCATTGCTTTAATGAATATTTATTCGGTTCCTACTATGTGTTAGACACCTGTATGTGATACAGATACATAGATGGAAAAACAAAACATTGCCTCCAAGAAGGTTACAATCTAAAGGACAGAGGCAAAGAGAAAGGAGTCTTCCAGCAATGATGAAATAAGGCCTACATACATTGGAAGCATGTGATTCCAGGCAGAAAAAGTTTCTTCACATGACAGTAGTACCTAACTGAGTCTTTAAAAATGGGCAGACAAATGTGGAGGGTAAGCCATGCAAGAAACAGCATCCAAGTCAAGCAATGTGCAGACCATGAGTGTTTGAGGAAACTAAAAATGGCTTAACCTTCCCAGTATGTCAAGTGTTCAGTTGGGAGAGGGGATGAAGGTGTAAGACAGGTGAGAGTGGAGGTGCGACAGGGTCCTGATCATAGAAGACTTTGTCAACCAAAACACTCCCAATTTTATCTGGAGGCAATCAAGCCACTGCAGAATTTTAAGCTGTGGAGTAAGGGATCAGATTTTCACACTAGAAATGTCATGTTAGCAGCTTTGTGAGGGATAGTGAGATAAGCCTAAAAGTGACACAATCAGAAAGTGGCCTCTTATGACAAATGAGCAAGTGATGCAAAGTCATGAACTACAAAGATGACCATGGGGGCCTAAAATGAGAATGATTTAGGAGACAGGATCAATGGAATATAGGGATTGACAAAATGTGAGCTTTGAAGGAGAAACAGTAATCTGGGGTGATACCCTCTCTGACTTGGGCAGCTGAGTTAGGAAAGTATCATTTATAAGATAAGAAATTCAGAAAAGGTGCATGGAGGCAGAGTGTAGGATCACTTAGGAGATGATGAATTCTGTCTGGGAGACCATCACTATGAAATATCTAAACAGAGGTGCCTGGTAGGCAAATAGAAATGAAAATATGGAGCTCAGGAAAGAGGTGTGAACCAGAACTATTCATCTGGGACTCAGGGACTTTTAGGTGATATTTGAAGTTGTGATGATTAATCTTGTGTCACCCTGACTAGGCTAAGGGACATCAAGTAGCTGGCTAAACATTACTTCTGGGTGTGTCTGCAAGGGTGTCCCTGTAAGAGATTAGCATTTGAATTGGTAGACTGCATGAAGAACATCTTCACCAGTGTGGGTGGGTATCATCCAACTGGTTGAGGGCCTATAGAGAAGAAAGATGCAGAAGAGGGGTGAATTCACTCTCTATTGTGCTGACACATCCTTCTTTTTCTCCCTTTGGACATCAGGCACTCCTGGTTCAGGCTGGGACTTACGCCATTGGGTCCCCTGTTCTCAGGGCCTTCAGACGCAGACTGAATGACACTGCTGTCGTTCCTGGTTCTCTACCTTATACGTGATGTTAAGTGATCATACTGAGTACATTCTCACTTTTAACTGGAAGTTTTGCCTCTTCTAAGTACCCTTTAAAAGTTAATTTTGTTGTGATGAAAATGAGAGAGTTGATTTGCCAAACACAAGGAACATTTGAAGGTAGAGTCTGAGCTAAGAAGGAAGCAGATGTGTTCTTTCTGGATCTCATAAACACTTTTTATGTAACACAAGGTTCATCATAACCTTGTCAGTGTATGAAGAATTTGCTTTTGAGTAATGGGTTGCTCTTTAATGAAATGTGTTGCTCTCTGTATGTGGGGTTGCTCAGCTGACGCCGGAGGCGAGGTCTTCGATGAGCAGCTCTACAGGCCACAGTACTTCTACAAGAAAAGACTCTGGGGAACCTGGTTTCTCAGGTATGCTGCTGCTGCTGCTCCTCCCGCCAGCTCAGTCCTTGACCTCACTGCCGAAGCAGAGGTGCTGATGACTCAGAGCCAGACAGAGGACCATGGCTAGGGCCTTCCCTCACGTTCTTGAGGGAAGTTTGAGCCAGCCCTGAATGAGTTGTGGTAGGTGCTAGAAGACAAGGAGGACAATACAGAGGAGTGAGTGTATGATTTCTAGAGATGAGGAAGAGGACAGAGCTGTTGCAAAAGATAAGGGAAGGTGAAACATCAAGCAGAGCCCGTTTCGCCATTCAGCACTTACCAGAAACCAGTTAAGCTAGCTATTTTGCCTCCTACCAAATAAATACAAACACCTAAGACACAGGTCCTAGCCTAGAGGACATAAACAATTTACATTAGGAAAGTATATTTAAAATGTAAAGTATCAGGGGCATCTGGGTGGCTCAGTCAGTTGAGCATCCGACTTCAGCTCAGGTCATGATCTCACAGTTCGTGAGTTCTAGCCCTGCATCAGGCTCTGTGGTGGCAGCTCTGAGCCTGGAGCCTGCTTTGGAATCTGTGTCTCCCTCTCTCTCTGCCCCTCCCTTGCTCGTGCTCTCACTCTCTCTCTGTCAAAAATAAATAAACTTAAAGAAAAAAGTTAAGTATCAATCCATTTATTTGCTCAGTATATGATAAAATTCTATGACCAAGCTAACAAAAACAGATTTTCATATTAAATAAAGGACTATACGTATTTTTAAATATTCTTTATGAACTTAATGTTTCTATTAATTCTTGTCTACAGTATCTGATGACTTTTATTAGTCATTTCAAAAATAATTCATCATAAGTAATGGAATCTGCTTTTATTTTAAATCAGGGTGAATAAATAAATATTTTCTAGTAAAACCCCTTTTATTTGTATGCTATTTATGGGAAATTCAGTTAAGATTAAAAAGAGTCCTCAAGTTGCAACCTATTTGATATTATAATTCATGGCAGTATATATATATATACTGTATATATATATATATATATATATATACACACTGTAGGAACGAAAAAGGAAAATATCAACCCAAGTGAAGTTCTACTTTGTTTCTTTTTAAGGCTGATTAAATTCAATTTTTTTTAATTGAATTCAAGGATATGAGGAGAATATGAAAAATCTTTAGATTTAAGACTGGGTTGCAAGTAATACAACAATCAAATTTATACTTTATTTCCGTATTTGTGGAGGGCAGGTGGCATATATTATTTCAGGGCTAGAAATGCAGAAACAAGGGCCCCTGGGTGGCTCAGTCGGTTAAGCGTCGGACTTCAGCTTAGGTCATGATCTCATGGTCTGTGAGTTCGAGCTCCACGTCGGGCTCTGTGCTGACAGCTCAGAGCCTTGAGCCTGCTTTGGATTCTGTGTCTCCCTCTCTCTCTCTACCCCTCCTCCACTTGTGCTCTGTCTCTGTCTCAAAAATAAATAAACATTAAAAAAATTTTTTTTTAATCTTTAATAAAAAAAATAAAAAAAGGAAATGCAGAAACAACTAAAATGGCAACTGAGGTTTCCTACTCCTAGGAAAAATAATTTGAATTGTTCACATCTTTTTTTTGAAGCCTAGCCATGAAAACAGAAAAAAAAAATAAAAGGTCTTTGCTCTCTACTTTCTGAACATTCTGTGCTGCTGCAATAAATCATATCACTAAGACATTTCCCTTATTCATATTCTGACAATTTGAGCATGTGGAGAAAATCACTCTAATTAATGGGACAACTCAGAAAATCACAATAATATTAAGGGTAAAGATGTAGGTTACATATGCCTCTGTGTTCTCACAGATTTATCAGACTCAGAAGACAAAATGAAAAATATTCAATTAGAGATATGTGTGGCATTTTCATTCTCATCAAAGGTCACTCAAGCAATTTACAATGCCAGCACGTCCTGTTTGCTAGATTACTTGGCATGTTTCTAGTGTGTCAAATTCCCTTCCTGTCCTTTCTTGTTGACTCCAAGTGTGTTGAGTGGATAACTGCACTTGCCTCATGTTTTCCTAATGTAGATATTTGCTCTTCTCCCAAACATGCCGGTATGTGCCTCTCCCTCTACAGCACGTGGCTAAATAGTATATTCCAGGTTCCTTGTCGGAGATGGTCCTTAGTGGAGATCAAAGGGTTTCAACAGCAAGGGGTTCAACTGAAGTGTATTAGTTTTATCTGATGCACCAACCAAGACAGTCTCTCTGACTGAGTGTGACCAATGGCAAGTTTTTCTTGGTCTTATAGAGGCAAAGAGCCGAATAAAAATAAAGGGGGGGGGGGGGCGGAGAGAAGAATAGCAATCAGAAGAAAGAAAATAAAAGAATGAGAGAAAAAATGAATCAAGACAGAGGAAGACCATTTTCACAGAGCAGCAGTCTAAAACTATTGCAATGGAATAGATATCATTACACGGCATAAAACATTTTGAGTTACCATTTTACTTATGCCATGTGCCATATTCTGTGCCACATTTAAATTGTCACTTGTGGAGAATTAGGCAGTTGACTTGGTCTCAGAGAAATTAGCTTCTACATAAAGAAATCAGCCCTTTTACAGACAAAACTGCCTAATGCTGATTGCGATTGGAACACCCCAGCTCAACATCAGCCAACCCTCTCCTTGGTCAGCTGTCAAAAATAGCCATGTAGTTTTGAAATCCTGCAACTACTTCACAAATAGATTTTTTTTTTTCATTATAACTAATGCAATTCTGCAGTATTACACTATTACTGGCCAGCTGAAAACAATATTAAGAATGAGTTGGTTTCTGATGATACCAGTTACTGACAAGATATCAAAACCTCCTTTGAAAAGAGGTTATCACATTTAAACAGAACAAAATAATCAGCTGAGTATAAGGCCAATGCATTAATTGCGGTTTCTGATTGATAAATAACATTTATTTGGTTATTGATTTGATAACATTTTTGAAGCATTTTATAACTTATCAAGGAATTCCCCATATGTGATCTCCTTTGCATCTCACAGCAGCCCAGTGAGAGAAACATTATTAAGCCCATTTTCCTTATGTGGACATTGAGGTTCAGCAGGATAGGCAAGACGTCCAAAGTTCAGACCTATGGCTTCCCAATTTTATTCCCAGTCCCCCCTCCCTCCCAGCAGAGCTGGCTGCACCAAATGCTGAAGCCAGATAACTAGATGAGGCTTGGACATGGGTCACATGAGTCCTTGAAGTCACAGGAGCATGTTCTGTTCACTTCAGGACGCTCACGGTCTAAAAATTGAGACATTAGGGCACCTGGGTGACTCAGTCGGTTGAGCGTCCGTCTTCAGCCCAGGTCATGATCTTGCGGTTCGTGAGTTGAAGCCCCGCGTCACACTCTGTGCTGACAGCTCAGAGCCTGGAGCCTGCTTCGGATTCTGTGTCTCCCCCTCTCTCTCTGCCCTTTCCCCACTCGTGCACTCACTTTCTCTCTCGCCCCCTCCCTCTCAAAAATAAATAAACATTAAAAAAAATAAAAATTAAAAAAATAAAAATTGAGACATTGTACTTAAAATAACTGCATCTTTGAACATCTTTAAACGTGGAAAGTCTACACCGGGATATCGTTCCACTGTCACAAAAGGCCATTTGCTTCTGGGTCTCTCACTGTGGTGTTTTCCTACTCCGTTGTGCAAGTTTACCATGGAGGCAGCAAGGCACAGCTTCCCCTAGGGGACGCTTCTCAGACCTCACCTGGATTTGTTCTGCTTGTTCACGTCTATTGGTCTTTATTGGCAGCTCTGTGGTTCAGAAAACATTCACCCGGGACAGTGTGGGGTCGGGTTAGAGAGACACGAGAGGTTGAACGTCACAATGTGGTGATGTGGGCCTCCTTCTACAGAGAGCTACACCTGTGTAAAGGAATCCGGGGAGGCAGGGGTGGCAGGAGTGTGTGGGAAGTGCTGCACGGCCAGGCAGGCGGCTGTGGGATGGATGGCGCTACGGGTGATGCTTTATGATTTCTAACCCTGTGTACCATGTATTGTTTCTGCAAGCCCAGGGCTACAGGAACAATGCAGGTCCCCTAGGACTCCTGACTCCGACATGATGACAAAAGCACAAACAGCTATGGGGGGCTTTGTCTCCGAATACATATTATTTAACTTTTGTAGTTTGACTAGTGTAAGTAGATGCCATAAAGCAATTTTAAAAGACATGAGTGGGAGCTGTGAATACTGGAGACTACAGAATCAACTCACATGCTTAACAATTCTATTCTAAACAACCAAGAAGGTGTTTGGAAAGGGATGCACAGCTCTGCTTTTAAATTGCCCAATTTTCTATAAACATATAATTGTATTAATAGTCCACATGGCTGGACTGTTCTAGCAACAATGCCAACCGCACGTGGCCCGATGCTTCCCTCTAAATGCACTGCACTCGCTGAGCAGGCAACTTAGGGAATAAGGGAAAAAGACTTCTCTGCGACTAAGAAATCTCCAGAAATCTTTAATCCTTTCCAGGAGCCCCCTGGGGACACAACCTGCAAAATCATTCCAAGACACCTATCTTTTGCCAGGAAGTATGACAAGATCTCTGAGCTAGAGGGAAGGAACTAATGCGTGCTATGCAAAATAAACGCACTTCTGGTAATCCGTGTTTTCTGAAAAAACGTTGTCAATTAAATATCAGAAATTGTGTGTGTACCAGAAGACTTGTTATTATGGAGAAAGCTCTGGATGATCTTTTGTTAGTGCAGAGGGTCTTTTATGGCACAAAGCCCCATTTTTTTGGTTTGTTTTGAAAATTGACATTAGTCTGAATTTCTCTTTTGTTTTTCAGCAGCAAGATACATTCAGAACTCCGTATCCCCACTTAGAGATGGTAAAGCTGAAGGACAACGAGGTTAACTGGCTTTATTTTCGTTACATACTTGCTGCCACAGTCCCTAATTGTGTCCTCACTTGGGGAATTTGTAGGAGGGCAACCATTTGGGCCTTGCCCCTCCACATGGCTTCTGAGTTGTAATTGAAACAGTAAAGCCAAGGACAAGGTATTTTCTCCACATTGGTGGATCTTCTCACTCCCCTAACAAGCTCCAGTTCAATGCTGGCTCTGCTCTTCAGAGTGCAGAACGTTGCTAGGGCACTGCGGTAGAGGGGTCACACATGAGAGCTCTGGAATCGGGTGGTCCAGCATGAAACTGTAGAACCTCCAGCTGGTTGTACTTAACTTTTCTAAGCTTTGATTTCTTAACCTTGAAAATGAGGCAGATAATAGCGGCTACTTTATGAGATTGTTATGAGGATTGAATGAGGTTGTTCATGTGGTCTTGATGTGGTCCACTAGGCTCTAGTCACCTGATCTGAACTGCTGCTACCCCTCTGATCTTTTCTCCTACCATACTTTCCCTCTGTCACTCTGCTCCAGGCACACTAGGCTCCTTCCCATTCCTTAAGTAAGCTAAGTCCACTCCCTTCTCAGGGCATATGCATTTGCTGTTCCCAGTGCCAAGAAGCCTCATCCCCGATACCTGCATGGTTCTCCTGAACCTCCTTTGGGGTCTGTTCCTCAAATGCCATCCTACCAGAGAATCCTACCATGGTAGGTAGAATAACGCCCCTCAAGATGATGATGCCCCAATCCTTGGAACCTGCAAATATGTTACCTTATGTGGCAAAATAGACTTTGCAGCTGTGATTAAGTTAAGAATGTTGGGATATGGCAATTATCCTGGACTGTCTAAGTGGGCCCACTGTAATCACAGGGCCCTTATAAGAAGGAGGAGTGAGAGGGAGAGGAGGGGGATTTGAAGATGCTGTGTTGCTGGCTTTGAAGATGGAAGAAGGGACTAAGGGCCAAGGAATGATATAGCCTCTAGAAGCTGAAAACAGCAAGGAACTAAATTCTCACCTAAAGCATCTAGAAGGAATGCAGCACTGCCAATCTGTTTTTGACTCCGACCTCCAGAACTGTAAGATAATAAATGTGTGTGTTGTATGGAGCGACAGACCCTAAAGGACGTTCAGACCCTAAAGGAGAACCACACAGGTATCAGGGATAAGGGTTCTTGGCATTGGGAACACGAAGTTTGTGGTAACTTGCTACAGCAGCAGTAGGAAACAGACATTCTCTCACTCTCTGCATTAAATTACTCCTGGCTCTGCTCCCACTCCCGTCCCTTGTTCTGCTTACCCTGCTGGATTTATTTTCACAACCTGTGCACCACCTGATATAGGTTTAGTTGTCTTCTTTCTATCTCACCTTACTAGAGTGGGACCTTCTTGAGAGAGGGGTCTGTGTTTTATTCACTTTTTCTCCCTAGATTTGAAAAGTGCCTGGCACATAGTGGGTGCTCAATAAATAGTTCTTGGATGAAAAAAAAAAAAAACTAGCATGAAATAACGCCTCCACAACTTTTGGAAATTGATAACATCTGCCAGTGCAGAACTTCTAAACAGTGAGTTGCAGCCTCATTGCTACCTCTCAAAACAGTTTCAGTGTGTCTGACATACTGCTTTCCTGGGCCCTTGAGCTGGCAGTTGGAGTAGCCATGTCTATTTATTCAAGTATGCCATGCAAATATTACCATGTTCTTTGTGTGGCGTTATGGAAAGGGATGTTGTAGGGCATATTTGAGGGCACTGACAATGACTACCCTGCAAAATTCAGGGCTCTTTTTCTGAGAGCCAAGAATTCCAGAACACAGTTGTATACTGAGCATGAAGCAGGTTTTAAAGTCAATGTCAACAGATAGCCCTCTTTTAATGTGAAATCCATTTTTAGGTTGGGAGTGACTTCTTAGAGTAGAATGCCTACTGCTAACCGTAAATATGAACTCAAGGGATAAAACTTCAACTATGGCTTCCATCGGGTTTTTTGGGCTAATGCTATACCTTTAGACTAGGCTCTCCTACCTCTGATATTTCCTCATTGGAGATGCCCATATTTCTTGGCTTGCAAGGCTCTCTGTTTCATGTATATTGACCAGCTCTTTCAAACAAATTCCCTGTCACCAATGTATGGATTTTTCCTCTTTGACTTTTTTCTTATTACCTCAAGTGTTGCAGGATTATTGCTCATTAGCCATTTCATTTGTTCCAGTCTTGCTACTGTCACAGGAAGAGCTGACTGCTCTAATAATCAGAGCTCTTCATTCCTGGAATTTGCTGAGCCAAATGTCTATGCTGAGGGTGAGTGTGCTATTGGAGAAATGGGGCTCATGGGATGAAAGGCATTTGGTGCCATTTAGTGCCTTCTATTTTGATTTGCTTATTCATTCATTGATCCATTCAATCAATAGTTATTGAGAATCTCCTACGTGTTGGACCAGGAGATAAATAGAAAACAGAATAGACACTATCCCTGCCATAATTAATGTAATAGCCCAGAGAAAGTGTTAGACATTGACAAGGAGTGACAAACATGTTATGTCTACATAGCAGAAAACCAAGATTCCAGATGAACTTAGAACCTACTCAGTATTCCACAGTTGTTTAATGAGTGGCTACTATGTATGAAGAACGTTTTTTAGGTACTGAGGATTCAACAGTGAATGAGATTACCAGACTGCCTGATCTGGTGGGATGTACAATCTCAGAGAAGAAAGAGAAACAACAAATAAAAAAAATAATATAATGTCAGTGAATGATAAATACTATGGAATGATAAATACTATGGATAAATACTACGATGAAGGAAATGGTGAGTGGGTAGTACTTGAAAGCCAGTCTGAGATTACATTGAAGTTTGTTTCCTACTTATGTAAATGAGCTAACCTTATCAGCCTTCCTGGAAAGTAGCCTTTGGAGCAGGAGGGACATTTAGAGATGTCCCCAGATCTTCAGGTAGGCTTGCAATGCCAGTTTAGGATAGGTCTTCTGTGCAACCTGGAAAGACTATTGTTTCCCTTAATACTTTCTAGGAGCTTGTTGAGTCCTCTTCTGCCCACACAGTAATATATAATAAACAGTAATTCACCTTCTACAAAGAGCTATAGGAGAAATTTTCAAAAATCAACAGTTACCATATCGCTGACAGGAAAGCTAATTCTGAGGGTAAAAAGAATTAAATCTGTATATATCACGGGCTTAAATGAAATGCAAAGTGTTGATTTATTGGCAACCTTCTAGCCTAGGCAAATTTTTCTCATGCCCATTTGAGGATAAGACTCAGTGTGTGGAGTCATTGGCAAGAGAGCACTATGATGAATGAGCAGTGGGTTTAAGGTTGGCCAAAGAATATATATTTAGTGAGCATCTACTATGTGAATGGCTGTAGGTTATAAAACTAGAAACTGGAGCCAGGAGGCCTTTGTTCTTATTGCTCTTCTCCACCTGGAACATACTTTTATGCCTAGTTCTATTTATGCTTCAAAATCCAAGACAGATATCATCTTACATATGCCCTTGTCAGAGCAATGCCTCCCCCACCAAAATAAGATTCATTACTCCCCCCTTGTTCCATTCTAGGCTTCTAAATACTGTATTTTTGCTCTTGTGATCATAATTATTTGATTTATATCTCCTTGAGAGGAAGACTGTGTCTTCTCTGTATCTACCATGCCCTACCCAGTTTTTCCCAAAGTTCTCTAATGATAAGAGGCACTTGGTAAATTATCTGGATCATCTGGTCTCTCTCTGGAAATTCTGATCCAGTAATTCTGGGTTAGGGCCTAGGAATCTGTTGTTCTAGCAAGCATTCCAGGTGATTCTTATCATCAGGCAAGATTGAGAAATACTGGCCTAGCATGTAGTTAACACTAGGAAAACATAATTGAGTGAATTAAATAACTACCAATGAACAGAACTTTCTCTCTCCTTTAGATCAGATAATCGTTACATAAATACAGTATTCCAAAATGATTTGTCATTTGGTTCCTAATTTTGATGAAATTGGGAAAGGCAAATACCATGGATCGTTCCGACTCCTTAGACATGAGTGTAGTAAGTGATGAACAAATAAATTGAAAGTTGCTGCTGGTAAGGAAGCTATTGATCAGTCATGTATTCACAACTTCATAATTAAGCAGTGCTTCTCAAATGATCTTGCTCCCCTGGGAATATTTGCCCATGCCTGGAGGTATTTGCTTGCCACAGCTGGATTGTTACTTCTAGCATCTAGAGGAGAGGACAGGGATGCTGCTAACCATCCGACAAAGCATGGCAAAACCCTGCTCAACAAATAACGATCTGTTCTCAAATATCAATTGTGTTGAGGTTGAGGAAACCGGCATTAAACTCACTTAAAAGCTTTGGGGAAAAAAAAAAAATCCTGTTGCCCAGTCCACTCCCCTAGCCCAGTTACTGAATGTCTCAGGGTGGAAGCCAAGCATTAGCATTTTTTCAGCTCTCCATATGCAACCAAGGCTGAGAACCATTGAGAGTTTATAGGATGCCAGAAAGAGGAGTGGACTCAAATACCTGGTTTTAAGCCCAAAGTTTATCACCCATTAGCTGGGAAATTAGGCATGGCACCTCCCAGTTTCTGTTTCTTCATCTGTAAAATAAGAATAACACCTACATCAGAGGGTTATTATAGGGATTAAAGAGATAATGCATGCGACAGTGCCCTGTAACTAAATCTACAAAAGTAAGGTATCATTATTGTTCCCTGTTTGGGGAACCAGTCCAAGTGGCAGAATTGGGTAATTTACTTGCTTAATGCCACAAACATTCTTGCATGCAAATCCATGCTTGCCTTTTTGCCTAAAATGTTCTACATATGCAAAGAGTTGGAAAACTCATATGCTTAGGTGAATTTTTTTAATATAATAAAGTCTCCTTTATTCCTTACTTGTTATATTTGATATGTTTGAATTCATATAAGGTGTTAATAAAGCAATTCCTATGATGTTTGAAAATAATACAGAGACCCCACATGTTTAAGGGGAATGAAGCTTACATTGCTTTGAAGCGTGGTTTAAGACTGATGAGTTAAGGCTAATGAGTTAAGGCTCTCTCGTATCATGTTACTTCCAAGTGCAGTGCATAGACCAGCAGCAGCCACATCAACTGGGTGATTGTTAGACATGCAGAATCTCAGGACCCATCTAGATGTCTTATATCAACATCAATATTTTAATACCTCCTGGGTAATTTGTAGGCACATTAAGATTACAAAAGCATTACTCTAGAAAACCCTACGTGGGAAATTAGACAACTCAGTTCTCCCAAACATCAGGCATACAATAGTCCTCTGTGAACCCATGTCTATCTGGGTTTCTTGCATCTCATTGGATTCAGACTGCTGCCAACTGCATGCATAGGGACACTCTCCATCTGTCACTTCTCTTTTCCTTGCCACCTCTGGGTTTTTGGCAGCCATTCTATGTTAGTAGGTAGGGATCTTAGAGTTTTCAGCGTAAGTGTGGGCAGAAGATAGTCAGTGTTTATTTCTGCCAACCAATCATTTGAAACATTTCTTTGTTTTCATTATCCTGAAAAATAATTTACCTGGCAATAGCAGAGTTAATTCGTGAGCTGCAAAACTGGTTTCTTTTGTGCTGAGAAAGCTAGCTGGTTCATCCTTCTTGCTGAGAGAGGCAGTTAATCAGTATATAAAGACCTGTGATTGATGTGGCATAACTTCAAAAGGTACTTGGTTTACTTCTCCATGCAAGAGCCTACTCCCTAAGAAGCAGGCCAAAAGCTTCTCCTGCTTTAGATTTTTAGTATCTTCTCAAGAACTTGTCCATTTTGGCGGGACAGCGTGTTCTCAGCTGACATGGGTACCCAACACTTAAGACTCACTTCAAATCATCTAGGAATTTCTTTCAGTAATTCCTATCTCACCTTTCTTTCAAAAGTGTCCCTACGTTTGCGATGCCATGAGTTATTATAAATTATATGCATTCAAATCTCCACCTAGGACATTAAAACAATTTTCATGTTATTTGGTAGCCTGTGTAGAGAAGAATTTATTCTGATGTGAGAGAAAGGCCTGTATTTCACCTGAGAAAGCATATCTGAAAGTATTTAGTTCAGAAAGGAAAATACAAAGCCCTATAGGAGAGTGGGGAGAAAAATAAGATTTACTTTGTGAAGAATTAAGGACTAAAAATGCAGACTAGAGCTTTTTAAAGGTCGGTTAGGGGGCCTGGAGAAGAGTTAAAAAAAAAAAAGTTCCAACGTCATGAGTTACTTAAGAACCCAAACCCCTGCTTAAATTCTTGGCTAATGCACATTTGTAGAAACAATCATAAGGTGACTACCTGTGCAATATACATGAATTAGAGTTCTTACAGTCCAGTAAGCAAAGTAATTAACCTCGAAATAGTAAAAAAAAATAATTTTTATGTTGTAAAAACACATTGCATTTAAAAGTCACTCTCTTTCATTTTATTAATAATGTGAAATGTACCAATATGTATAAGATATAAGCTTAAAGTTATACTTGTGTTTGATTGAAGGGCCCAGTTGCATTATTGTAAAGTCACAACTCATGTAATAGTATTTAAAAATAAGTATTAATAAATCCTATTAGGTCCTTTGATACATAAGGAGTTAAATAGAAAGTGTTATCTTTTGAAGACACTTTTACCTAAAAGAGACTGTCTTTTGGAGAAGATACTGAAGAGAAGATACTGCAGACAGGCTTGCCATCAAGAACTAAGTGTTCCATCGGGAGGACAACAATGAATGCATTTGACCTAAGTAGAACATAATTTGGTCTTCGAAAAACTGAGAGATTTTTATGTATTTATGTGTGCAAAAAAATGTTTTCAGAGAAAGGAGGGATCATGGCGGCTGGAAGCTACCGGGTATGCTTAGTGAAAGAGATGGAATATAACCTTGGGCACTGGAAAAATAAGAAGTAGGGTTTGGCATAAGCAGAGATGGCGGGAGCATTTTACACAGGGGAAGAACATGTGTGAGAACATAGAGACAGGCAGGAGCTTAATGTGTATATGGTAGACCCCAACATGCTTTTCTTGGCACTTTTTCCCTGTCTGCCTCTACTTAGGTTTCAAAAAAACAAAATACTAGCCTCTTTTGTGGCTAAGGGAAGTCATGTGGCCATGAGACAGTTCTGGATAGTAAGTCACATGAATAGAACTCTGCTTGGGGTTCCAGGCAAAGTTTTTGTTCTCTTGATAAAAGGGACAACTATGGTTTACACTAACCTCTCCCCTTTCTGTTTTCTTTCTGCCTTGAATATTAAATATGATGGCTGGTGCTGCAGTAGCATCTTGTGACTATGAGGGAAAAGTCTAGAGAGTTCAAGAAATATAAGCCCCAAATTGTTGGATTGCTAAGTCGACACCAGTAGCCAATTTCTTATTGTTTGGGAGGAGAAAATTAATCTTTATTTGCTTAAGCCATTGTGGTCAAGTTTTCGGTCACTTATAGACAAAAGCAATTCTCTCTGATACCATATATGATGAAAAAGTGAAAATTTTTATGTGATTGACACAAAGAATGCTATGGAATGATAGAAAATATTTTCTTGGAGGGTCTGGTTAGATTATGGAGAGCAGAGAGACTGTTTGATACTGTGGGCATTGAGAAGCTATTAAATATTATCAAGGCAGAGAAAATGTAGAAGAGCTACTAATTGGAGATTTCACAAATATTGAAAGATTATTCTGATAATAATGTGCAAGATAATTTAAAAACAAGCATTAGAAGCAACAGAGCCATGTGTTGAAGATGAATCCCAGATATGGTGAAAATTTAAAGTACTTTTCACTCCTCTCATTCAGAATTTGGGATAATTAGACAAGGTGTTGTGATTTCACAGGCTATGCATGTGTGTTAGTTCAGGTGCAAAGTACCATAGACTGGGTGACTTAGCAATAACAGAAGTTTATTTCTCACAGGTCAAGAGCCTGGAAATCTGAGCTCAGGGAGCCAGCATGATCAGGTTCTTGGTGAGTGGCCTTTTCCCCATTTACAGATGGCTGTCTTTGCTCTGTGTCTTCATGGGACAGAAAGAGAGGAAAGTGAGTTAGCTAACTCTTTGTTCTTTTCTTTTAAGAGCACTAATACCATTCGTGAGGGCTCCACCCTCATGACCTAGTTACTTCCCCAAGGCCCCACCTCCTAATAGCTTCACAGTGGGATAAGGGTTTTAACACATGGATGGGAGTGGGGAAGGGCGAAGCAGAATAAATATTCAGTCCATCACAGCATGGTGTAGGTGAAGTCAGTGTACTAAGGTAAACGTTGCATATAATTAAAAACACCATGGAGAAACCTAGGATTCAAAGGATAAAACTTTTTGTGTTTATTTTTACATTTTTACTGTGGTCTTCCATTCCTTAGTGTAGTGCTCAGGAATCTTTTCCTATGAAGGGCCAGAGAGCAAAGGTTTTAACCTTTACAGACTGTACTGTCTCCACTGCAGCTACTCAATTCAGCTGTTGAGAGCAAAAGCAGCTGTAGACAGTACACAAATTAGAGGTCATGACTATCTATGCTCCAGGAAAAGTCTATTTACAAAAACAGGTAGTAGGTTGGATTTAGGCTGCAACCTGGAGAAGGGCCAGAATGTAAATTAAGGGTGGAGTCCATATAGTTTAATTTGCATAACATAGATATACATGAAAATAAACTGTACTGTTTATAATGTAAATAGTTTTATGGATTTGCTATAATGGTTAGGGTCTTACTGATGAATAAAATAGTTCTATCTAGGATAAGTAACAAAAGGTCTTTCTTTTTTTTTTTTATTGAGAGAGAGAGAGAGATAGTGCAAGTGAGCGAGGGTAGAGAGAGAGGAAGAATCCCATGAGGGGCAGAGAGAGAGAGAGAAAGAGGAGGAGGGCTCACCTGAAGTGGGGCTTGTGCTCACCTGATGGAACTCAGGAACCATGAGATCATGATCTGCACTGAAGTCAGATGCTTAACTGACTGAGCCACTCAGGCACCCAGTACCAAAAGGTCTTAAATCTTAAAGAATCACTGAATTCACCTTTCACTTCTCAAAATCATTGTGTAATTTTTTTATGCAATCCAAGATTGTGATTTTCCTCATTAACATAGTTCCTTATCCCCAGGTAATGAATATCACACAACGTCACAAAACTGCATTCCTTTTAAAATATTTTCTAAATCTGGGTGCCTGGATGGCTCCGTTGGCTAAGCGTCCAACTCTTGATCTCGGCTCAGGTCATGATGTCAGGGTTTGTGAAATCAAGCCTGGGGCGAAGGGCTCTGCACTGACAATGGGGAGCCTGCTTGGGATTCTCTCCCCCCCCCCCAATAAATAAATAAACTTTTAAAAAATAGCAAAAGATTATTTTCTAATTCAAATTTTTAATTGTATTTTGTTTTTGTGATTTTCCCTGGTAATTTAAATATCAAATTTGTTCTTTCTCTTTCTTTTCTTTCCCTCTTCATTTTTTTTTTTTTTTTTTTTTTTTTGTCAGCATAGGTTAAGGGATGCTGTGGTAATAAATTACTGGCCACATTTCACTGCTCCCAGCAGCTCTCTGAGGCACCTCACTTTTAGGTGGAGACTCAAGGATATACCTTGTGGCTATGCCATATGGAGTTGTTGACTTCTAGATCCTTGGACAAGGGAAAAGAGATCACAGCTGTTCTCTATACTATGGCCTGGATGTTATGTGTGTCAATTCTATTTATAGCCAAGTTATCAGAACTAGTAGTCACTTGACCCCAAACTACCTGGCAGGTTGAAAAATACCATCTTTCTGTGTGATCAAATGGGACTTAGCACATAGCATTGTCTCTGACACACATTTATTCTATTGTGTAAAAGGTCATAACAGAACCAGTTTGTAGTAACTTGGTTGAGGTTTAAAATTTATCTAGGCTAAATATCCAACATAACATATAGTGACACATAGAGACATAATATAAGCCCTATAAAAGGTCAAGGTTATTGCCCAGTTTTGTTCCTCAGTTTAGGTAGCTACTGTACAATATCTTGAAGAATCACCAAAAGGGTTGGTTGAGAATTAGAGAACCTGCAGTGTAGAATGAGAATTCTATTCAGATGTTATGTTACTGGACCACCACAAAATGATATATATTCTAGTTCATTCCCTATAAGGATTTAAATATTATCCTTAGCCAGGCATAGTTAAGAGAATACCCTTTGTTCTGGGTCATCTTTTGTTTTATCCCTCAATTCCATTAATCTGGTCGAGAGTCTCCCACCATTACTACACAGTTAGCATTGTGGTGCTTTTTCTTTAAATGAGAGGCTTTATATTGCTATTTGCTATTTACATATGAACTGTGTAAAATTGGCCGCCTGCTTTGTATATGACTCCAGAAGTAACAGAATGTTACCATCATCTGTCTGGTCTCTAAAATCTGAGCTTTGGCACTCTGTAAATTTACCCTGGGTTTGCTCCCAAGGTTGAAGGTATATTTTGTTCCTTTAGGCACATGATTCTCACCAGGGAAGCCTGGATTTCTGGGTTTGTAGGTGGGAATTAGAATCTCTGAAGGTATGGGCAGTGTGTGTAGTAAGAAAAAACATATTTAGCATAACAATGCAATTTTACATGTTGAAAAATAAAACTGTTTTAATGATTGAAGCTCCTACAAGTAAAATTCAACCACCTTCTTGGCTGCTGGGAATATGCAGGATTGGGAGGATACACTTCTGAATCAGCAGGGAATTGGATTTTTACATTTATTAAAAAGCACATTGGGTTTAAATGTGGAGAATTTTTTATGATGGGAAAAGCTAAAAATAGATCCTCCACTGTGCAGAAAAAAGAAACCAACGGCATGATTGGGAGATCTGAGGGCAAGCAGGTCAAAAGGTAAGAACTCAGAGCAGTGGGTAAAGGAATGACATTAGGAGACTGAAAATATCTCTAGGAAATCCTTAGGAATATAAAAAAGGGTCCTGGATACACCTGGTAGTATGGGATGAGAGCTTGCATTATTTAATTTGGATATTAAAGGAAGGTGGATAAAGTTGTGATCACTAGAATTGCATTTGTTTGAAGCGTAACATGTGACCTTTGCATGGCTAAAATCACAAGCCCATATGGACTTTGGTTTCTTTTCTTCAAAAATTCTGTCATTTTCTGAGATTTTCCCCTGCAAACACTCACGCATAAAATCAGACAATTAGCCAACAGTCAATGACCAAATATTTATCAATCCCATATAACAATCAAAACATTACAAGCCAAAGTCCTATAGGTGTTGCAAAACAGGATATAAGCTTTCCTGTCTGCAAGGAACTTACAGTCTATTTGGGAAAACAAGATATAATTGTAAATAATGCAAAAAGTACATAATTTTCTATTAGAACAAGGATAAGCAAAATATTGGCTTGTTGTGGGACAAATCTGGCCCAACATCTATAGCAATTCTCACACTGCATAGGACAGAGTTGAGTGATTGCTACAATGCATGCCCACAAACCTAAAATATTTGCCACCCTGCACTTTATAGAAAAAGTTTGCCAACACTTGTATTAGAATAATAAACAATGTCACGTTGCAAAATGGGATAGATTCCAAGCAGATAACAGAGAGGACAGAGCTACTGGACTTAAGAAGCCCAGCCTGGGAAAGCTTCAAGGGGTCCCAGCAGCCCAATTTATTGAGACGAAGAGGAGGGCAAGGAAACTCCAGTTTCCACAGAAAAAAGGTGAAGAATGAAGGATTCTTATGATTAGTAAGAAAATGCTAAATGTAACTGCATACTGTTTTTATTATATCTTTTCTTAACATTTCTTCTATGCTGACCCACAAAATAATTAATTTGGGGAAAATCGAATCCTTTTAAATGTTCTTCAGTGTTATTATAAAATCAACACTGATTAAAAATTCACTACCCTCTCTTGAGAAGCAGGAAATATTGCTGCATAGATACATTTACTTATTTATTTATTTGTTTATTTATATACCTTATTTATTTATTTTGAGAGTGGGAGAGAGAGAGAGAGCAGGGGATGGGGCAGAGAGAGAGAATCCCAAGCAGACTCTGCACTGACAGGGAGGAGCCCAACGTGGGGATTGAATCAACAAATTAGGGGATCATGACCAGAGCAGAAATTGAGTCCCACCTGATCGACTGAGCCACCCAGATGCCCCACTGCATAGATGCTTTTAATAAACGAAAATTTGTGATCCACTCTAAAGATAGAGGAGTACATAAATGAATTTCAAGGGAAATTTCCACAAGAAAATGTGGAAATAAAATATCAATATTTATTGTATTTTGATTGAGAGATTTCTATTACCACCTGTCCTTAATTCATAGATGTATTTTATTAACCGCTGCCATTTTGACAAATGAAAATACCTGAAGATAAATGGTAATTGATACATACTCAGGACCTAATTATTTTCCATTGTGTTGAATTATTTTGATCCCTTCACACATTTCTCAGTGCCTCTGAGTCCTTTGGATGCTGTGGGGTCATACTCTCACCCAGATCTGCTTTTCCCAGAAAATGCCCCATGTTCCACACTCTTCCTTGCTCTTATCTTCTCCCCCAATTTGAAATTATTTTCTTAGTATCTTGTATCTTGGGGGTCTTACGAGCTACTTAAAGACAATTAGATGAAAATGAGTTAATATGGCTTTTAGTAAACATCTGCTGGTGTTATGATACAGCACTAGGATAACGAAGAACTCATTTACTCCTAAAACTTCCTTGGTAATGTGCTAGGCTCACAGGACACAAAGATGGGTATTTGCTTTTGAGTAGTTTGCTGTCTTCAGCAATGTGCGCCAAAAGGTGGTCCCTGAGTGATCTCCAGATGAATCTCCTGGGCTGCTGATTAAAATATGCAGCTGTTTAGCCTCAAAAAGGGCTTATTCAGTAGAGACACATGTGGAGGCCACTCAGCATGCACATTTTTAGCTTGCTTCCATTTTTCTGTACTTTAAGGCCAGAAGGAGATGATTCTTGGATTCAGGGCATCAATCAACCAGAACCCTGCAGCCATAGCCAGTTTTGCCTTGCAGGTATGTTTTTAAAATTGGAAAATTTCACATAAACATTTGATTTCTTCCATCTCCTGAAAAATGAGAAGCTCTGACATTGCTGGGTTTGTGTTTCTTGACTCAGTTCAAGGAGAAATTCCCCTTTAGTTGGACAGAGCCTGTGCCTTCCTGTTGGCTCAAGTCCCCATCATTCTCCATTGTCTGAAACCCATGTCCACCCTTATTCAGATATCCTTCATACCTGGCTCTTTGTAATCATTTGATTTAATGGCCTGTGATCTGGATTCCAATGGATAATTACATATTCAAAAAAAGTGGTTTTTTTGTTAATGTTAGCCCAGTATATATGTGTTCCAGGTAATGTTAGGCTAGAACTTAATTCTATGCATACCTTCTGAAAGGCCTTAGGAAGCAGGAGTTTTAGGTTCTAGAGCAAGAGAGTGGGCAAGATATTTGGGACAGGTGTTCCCTGTGTCATCTGGCCAGCACAGGTTTAGTTTAGGCTGTTGAACATAGGTAGCAGGAAATAGAATTAAAGTCACCTTGTTTCTTTCTAAATCTAGCATTTCTATAGCAATTGTCACCATGGTATCTTGATGTATTCTGACAGGGGAAATTTCACTGATTAAAAAATGTGGTAATAAGGGAAAGAGAAACTCCTTCCATGCTTTAGCCCCAGAGACACTTCCTTAAAGAAGAGCTCAGAAATGTATATATACAGGACAGGAGTTCCACCATGGTCTGACCCAGCCAAGGGTAGGTGGAATTTCTTAATGATAATGCAGCAGATGTCCAGCTGAAAGAGCCTTGAACCTGAAGGCTGGAAGATACCTCTAAGTCATAACACTCCTGGTGTAGCTCTTTTCAGCATCCTGGTACTTGTGCATGTTAATCTCATTCAGTCCTCACAACAACCCTGTGAAGTAACTATTGAGATGCTCATTCCCAGTTTATAGTGATGAGAAACAGTCACTGAAGATCCGTCACTTGCTTCAGCTCTAACAAGTCTTCTAGTACCAATGTCCTTCATTTTAAATTGCAACCAGTGTTTTAAATTCTTATTCAGCCTTCACAGCTTTTGCCATTTACCTAGACCACTGCAGAAGTGGAGCCCCCTGGAGTTTTGTGGTATGGGCAGTTCTGAGCTCTGGCACATTGACAGAAAAGGTTTGCATACGGGGTACACTACAGGCATAAATAAGACAAGCTTTGTGCAATTCCTGGTGGGCTGGCTATAAATCCTCTTTTTGTCAAACTCATTAAAGCACATTCAGAATCAAGTGAATGAGATGATATAATGACCTTGAATCTGATCTCATTCTCAGTATCCTGCCCCTCCCTTAAAAAAAAAAAAGAAAGAAAAAGAAAAAAATTTTTTTTTTTTTTAATCGTAACATTTGCACTGAAAAGCACCAAGGCACACTGCACTGGTTCAAGTCTGTCCATGACTTGTTACACTAGAGATGTGAGCTAACTCCAGAGATGACCTGGCTGAAATAAAGTCACTTGTGGGAGAGCACGGCAAGAATGAGTTCATTCAGAATAGATGCTATATTAGTTTTCTAGGGCTACCAGCACAAAGTACCATAGACTGGGTGGCTTTATTTATTTATTTAAAAAAATTTTTAATGTTTATTTATTTTTGAGAGACAGAGAGAGCATGAGCAGGGGAGGGGCAGAGAGAAAGGGAAACACAGAATCTGAAGCAGGCTCCAAGGCTCTGAGCTGGCAGCATAGAGCCCAACGCAGGGATCAAACTCATGAGCTGTGAGATCGTGACTTGAGCTGAAGTCCAATGCTGGACGCTTAACCGACTGAGCCACCCAGGTGCCCATATCTTCTTACTGTTTTGGAGGCTGGAAGTTCAAGACCAAGTTGGCAGCAGTGCTGGTTTCTCCTGAGGCCTCTGTCCTTGGTTTGCAGATGTCCATCTTCTCTTACAGATGGTTTTCCCCGTGTGTCTGTGTCCTAATCTCTTTTATAAGGAAACCAGGCTCATTGGATTAGACACCCCCCTTCCGCCCCAATAACCTCATTTTACCTTAATTACTTCTGTAAAGATTCTATCTCCAAATACAGTCACATTCTGAGGTACTAGGGGTTAGGACTTCAACATGTGAATTTTGAGGGGGATATAATTTAGCTCATGACAGATGCTTATGTCAACATTTTTCAAAGGATTTATGAATTGTTAGTATGCATGTTGATGGTGGATGACAAGATACTTGCACCACTAGGTCTTAGACATATTTTTAAGTCTAAGTTTCCTCCACTGTTATGATTAAAATAAATAAATACATAAAATCTTACTGGAATCACATAAACTACATTGTTTTGCCTTAGGGATCATGAAGTTAAAACTCTATGGAAAACAAGAAAGTAATGTAGTTATGGGAAACAAGGAAGTAAAGTAAAATAAAACAGGGCAGTGGAGATTTTAGACAGCTGGAGAGCACAAGCCCTAGTCTCAAAGGGACTCAATGTGAGCACAAGTGGTTTCAGATACTCTGAATTTTTGAGAAGTTGAAAGGCTGAATTTTTATATGAAATTCCTCAATTTTAAAATGTGGGCAATTATTCCCTTAAAAAAAATAACATTGTATGAGTCAAACAAAATATGTCTGCTCATTGGAATTAGCCCATTGGCTTGGATTAGGCTGAATTTAGATCTAATGGCCTGGACAAGTTCTACCTAATCCCTAGTGATAGTTTTGGACCAACACTATGTAGTATTTAATTAAAACATGTCCTTATTGAGTAAAAAGAGGTATGCTTCAAATGTAGCAATAATCAATTTGGCCAGAACCGTCTTGTAGGATCCATCCCACATTTTTCTCTTATGACTTTTGCAAGCACTTACAGAGAGTTTTTACTATTTAATCTAAAATCTTGGAATGCTTGGTTTAAAATTTTCAACATTATACAAAATAGCCTGGTTAGGACTGTTGCATAGCTGTAGGATCATTTTTTAAATTCATAAAATATTTCTGCAATGTCATGTACATATGGGTGACTGTTTATTCTTTAATAAGTGTATGCGGAGCATGAAAATAGTAATGAGTCAAAATTTGCTAGGGGTTTAGTGGGGGCCACTGTTCCAAGTGCTTTAAATGAATCAATCAATTTCATACTCCCAACAACCCTGTAGAGGCAGGAGCCATTATGATGGCTCTTAACTGATGAAGTCACCGAGAACAGCACTTGCCCAAGGTCACACAGCTAGAAAGAGGCTCTTAATTATGGAACCCTGCACTTAACAACTGCACTACAGTATGTGTTCTGAGTTGTTTTATTTTATTTGGCAGATAGGAGGGAGTACCATTTGGGATCTTTAACCTCGGCCCTCAGCATACCCTATATATATATGCATATGCATATATATATGCACATTTATATATTTATGCATATATATAAATATGTATAATATATAATATATAATATATATGCACATATATATTTTATATGCACATAAATATATATTTTTATATGCACATTTTATATAAATATATCTTATATATTTATATATATTACTTACTAAATGTCTCAATTGGGCAGAAATTTTTATTTTAACCAGTATGAACTCTCCTTAAAATCTATAGAGTGAACTTCTTAAATGATGGGGTTCACGAGTAGAATTCCATGGGAAGTACATGAAAAATTTTTAAAAAATTATATTTTCATGTTTGTTCACTTCTCACTGATAGTTAACATTTACTTCAATTATGAATCTAGGCAACAGACCATAGTAGATCTGGCAGTACCTATGACTTTGTCACAGTAGCCATTACAGATATTTTTAAGTCTCAATACAATTGTTACCGAGATCTCAAAATATCATTTACATTCATGGAAACTTCAAAATTACCTTAATTATGGGCCCACTACTATATCATCTTATTTCCTTATGGAAGAGAGAAGCACATCTATTCCTCCGTTATAAATTTTTCTTTTTTTATATGCAGAATTTTGATCACTGGGTTTGAATATAACTCATTTTCTTTATGATGCCATGTTTTGTTTTATGCATTTACATTTTTTTCTGAGAAGAAATCCATAAGTTTCACCATAATGCCAAAGGGGCCAATGTAGCTAATCAGTAGTATTTACTCTATCTGTCTATTCACCTATCTACCCACTCATCAGTTACACGGAATTAATTTGACTAAATATTTATTGACTGCTTGTCATGTACTGGGTTCAGTGTTAACACTGCAGCCTTGGAGTTAATGTTCTTCTATGCCCACCAATCTTCATTTGACCTTGAAGTCCAGAAAATCTGCCAAAGTTTCCCAGAATGTACCAGAATCACATTTGAGATGTGTTTTTTCTTTGAAAGACATCCATTTAACCACCAGTCCCTTAACTAAGGAAAACCTAGGGCCATCCTCACTCTATTCTTCCTCTTTTCCTCTTTTCAATCTCTCATTTTTCTTTTATTTTCTGAAAGCCATCAGGCACACTACTCCCTAGAATAGAAGGCACATTGCTACATTTTTAAGACTGATAATAGAATTTATACATCATGGTATTATATTCTACTGCTGCAATGTCATCCTTTATTGCCAACATGGTTTTTCATGTCTGTTTCTGGATGACTTAGCAGATCGGTGCCTGGATTCTGTTTGTCAATGGCAACTGGAGAGTCTCAGCTGGGTTCCCCCCAACCCCAGGATAAGAAAACAAATAACATGGTCCTGGATACAATCCAATTAGGCAAGGGAACATTAGGAAGTTTTGTTAGTTATAAACACTCCTTCTAAAAGTAAGTACATGTGGTTTTCAGTTCCAGTCATGACAGAGTGCTTAGTATTAGGTCAACCCTCCTATTAAAAACAACAAAAAGAAGTGAAACACCATATATATGAAATGACTGGTAGAAGGTGTTGGCAGGTCACACATGCAGGCAGGACTTAAGGGGCTATGACTTTTGAGAGGAGGGCTGGGATGGGGGTAGGGGCCAGTTGGGGAAAAATGAGTTTTACTGGGCTAAGGAGACAAAGGTCAGTATTTGAAGGTTGCCAAAGTATGTGGGACTTGAAGGAAAAAGTCCCAGAGAGGAAGAAACTTAAGAGAAAGAGTCCAAAAAATCTGTACATGATTTCCTCTCAAATTTTAGGCTAAATTCTAAGCTGAGCATGTACAGGATGAGGTTCCAAGAGAGCCAACACAAAACAGCATGTGGGAGGCCAAGGAGCTGAGCAAAGATTTCATAAACAGGACACAGAACACTAACCACACTAGAAAAAGATTGATCAATTGGATTAAATACAAAAGTCAGAATTTATGTGCTGATATACAAGCTCATGAAAATATTCTCCTGTTAGAGGGTTTTATTGCTTTTGCCTTTCACATTTGAATCTGTGACTCCATTTTTGTGTGTTTCTCTAGCTCTCAAAATGATTTTTTATAGGAAATAGAGCTATATAATGTGGTATTTGTAAGCAGGGTGCCTTTATCCACTACTCAAGCTCAGAGGGTCAGGAGAAGCTTCCAGTCAACTTCTCCCTTGCTCCTTCCTCAAATCTTAAATTCTGGGAATGGGAGTTCACCACCACCATTCCAGTTGGTATCTGTGGCCACATAGGGTGGGGTTGAGGGCTGATCCAAGCAGAGTATGTCAAGCAAAGTTGTCTCATGACCGAATGGCATCATCCCTTTTGGATGGTCAATAGTCAGGAGGTGGAGACTGAAACTGACAAAGTAAGGTCCTTAGCAGATCTGAAGGAAGCAAAAAGTAGCAGTAAGACACTTTCCAACTGAATTTTTTCTTAACAAAGATGTTAATGCTGAAAGGGCTAAATCATGAACATTAAAAGATGGTATAATGATAAAGGGATGTTGATTCTGAGTAATGGTCAGTATGTGGTTATTTCTGTTTCTCTATAAGGAAAAAATACTATATTGCTAGCATAAAAGTACTTCAGTGGTTGAATATTTCTTTTACTGCCAGAATAAAACATTCTAGACTACTTAAATGTTGATTTGTCAGAAGTATTTTTCTTTATTCTGTAAGTGACTTCACCTTCCCTACGATGAAAATAGTAACACTAATGCTTTTTTCTTTCAGTTCTTGAATCATATATATAATTAAGCCTCCAAGTCTAGCCATGACATTGTTCTATAAATATTATGAATTAAATTTTATTTTATATTCATTGGTTAGTTGAAGAACTTCTGGTATTTATATTTATGTTATTATTATTATTTCTTTTCAAACAATGGCATCACATTTTCAGGCAATTTTAAATGAGCTAAATTGATTTTAATCAAAAAAATGTCTTGGTGGACAAAAAAAACTGTTGTCATCAAGTGAGATTTTGGGCAATGTAAGATGGAATTTATGTCTCAAAAATTCCAAAGGTATTTGAAACTCCATTAACTTAGTGTACAGCTAATTAATTATGATTTCCTGGAAAATGTTGATGTATTTTGGGCTATTTCACATTTTTACATGGGAGAACTATATAACAGATTCATGGCTTTTCTATATTTTTTATCATAAGTAAATATCACTGAATCAATCATAAATATTATCTACATATTTATTAAAATTTAAGGGCATTAATCTTTAGTTCTTAGTAATTCTTCAAACACTGCATTTCCTTTTGAATTGAACAATATATACCCCATGAAAAGAAAATGTCTAGCTCTATACTCCTAATCAGATGAGAAAAGGGTCTGATCTCACAACTTTATATAGTTTTTAAACTTTCTAAGAAAAATAAAGCTTGTTATAATTGATGCCTAATGGTATAAACACCCCATGCGTTATGGTTGCCTAGTAACTACATACCGCAGGCTTGTGGGGTTGCTAATGAGGCTGAATAAACGGAAATATTCAGATCCATTTCCAATTCAGGTGGATGAGGGGCAGCAGTGGTCCAGATTTCTTTGTTAAAATTGTTTTTCCATAATGGTTTTGCACTAAAACACCTTTTGCCCTAGAACTTACTCTAGTTAATGACTTCTGCAGATAAGAGATCAAACCAACAAGTAATGGCTTAAGATTTTAAAAACATTCAATGGAACTGAATCAACATTGATTCATTGTTCTCCGGGAGCCCCAGTTTCTGTTCTGAGTGACAGGACGGGGGAATAATGTTCTTACTTTACCTTTAACTCTTTAATAAAATCTTTTTGGACATCACTTTAGCACTGAATAACCAAATGCAATTTCCAGCTAGAGGTGGTGGTAAAAGCGGCTGGAAATGATTATAATGATATATTTAGGTTGGCTTTGGCTTGTATCCTACCTAGCAGATTTAATTTCCTAATTACGTTTCGCTTTAGCTTAGGTAAAATTAGCTTGCATTCCCTTGGCACACACCAACTGCAGTTGGTGAAGGAGACCTTCCAAAACCATAGGTTGTTGACAAGAGTGGCTAACTAGATTAGGATTAAATTTACTGAGTAAAATCCACAAAGAGCCTAAGCACATGTAGATAATGACAAGTTGACTATGAGGGAATGTAGTCAGGTCATGTGAAAATGCATTTCTGGCAATGTCTTAGTGTCAAAACCATGTGATAGATACAGGACACTCAAGCTCATCTTGCCCTCTTTTGTTAGAATTCAGAGTGTCAAGGCCTGGGGCTTTGTAGGTGGGTCACCAAGGTGTAGACAGGGATAAACATAAACATGGTCTAGAATATTTAAATTGTATAACGATAGCCTTGCGGATACAGTCAGCAATGGTTTGCTACTCAGTAATTTTGTCATTTGGCAATACTAAGACATGATAACATATGGTTTGCTCTTTGGAGTTCACATAAATGTTGTCATTTAGCTGAAATAAAGAATTCTCTTGCTCTATCAAGGCAACTGTTTTAGGATATGTGTATGTTCCTTTATCTTTTCACATGGAAGGAAGAATCCCTTTGCATCATTATATATAACTCTCTGAGTTTTTGGTTTAGTGGGTTGGAGGATGTGGTTGGTGAGGCCAAGGCCATGGTTTAATCAGAACACCACTTGGCTCCCCTGACCCCCCACAGTCTGCACTCCTAGCTGGAGGACCCATTTCATTGGTCTTAAAACAGAATCTTGGAGTATGGCTCAGCACAAGCACCTCCGTTCCAGGGTTCAGAAAATAATGTTTTAATTTGACAATAAATTCATTTGTCAGTGGGTCAAATTTTAAGTTCATAAAATTTTAAGTTCAGGCACATCATTATGTTCAAAGGAGAAGACAATGAAACTAATAGTGTTCTGTTTGCAGTGTATTCAGTATCTCTCCTTCCATTTTTAGGCTGAAAGAAATTTACCAACTAAAAAATCATGATTTGTTTTTGTTTAGGGATTTCTTTTCTTCCTGCTTATACTCCTGTATCTTTTCCTTTCCCTTGCCTTTTAGAAATTTTCACTCTAGCCCCGGGATGTCTTTTTTTTTTTTTTTTTTTTTTTTTTTTTTTTAAGCTATTTAATGAAGCTTGAAAAGATTTAATTTCTGGAGCCATCAGGTCACTAGTCTTTCAGATCTATTCGATCTGACTCTAGTAGAGCCTGTCTTTGTGCAAAGAAAGTCTTTCAGAAAGAGTTAATTTGCAGTCTCAATAGAGGTTAATTCTCAGGAGAGAATTTAAACCGGCAAGTGTCCTCCTGGTAGAGAAGCAGCCCTGGGCCAGGCCACTGGTGAGGGAATTAACTCCTAATGTGCTAGTTACCTCTGTGCAGTAGGGTGGGATATTCTGTTAATCCTTGGCAGTAGGCAGTGGCAGCTTTAAGGTAGGGACAAAACACTGTTTATTTTTCTTCCTAGGTCTTGGATTTTGGCCCTTAGAAAATGTGCTGTTGTGTGATTTTTTTTTCAACTGTTTATTTCTTATTTTACAAAAAAAAAAAAAAAAAGGGGGTAGGTGAGAGGGAAGAAATTAGGGTGTGAATCTTTTGTGATGATTCTGCTTCAGTTGTATTTAGACTCATAGAAGCTATTTCTTCCCAATAATGATTTTTTTAAATTGAGCTGCATGTATAAAATAAATGAGAGTTGCTTCTCAGAGATATTGTCATGTCATATTCCTAGTTCTTAACACCTAAGTGAAGTTTATTATTTTATTTTTTTCCCCCTATAAGGGAGCCAGTTAATTTCTCTGGTAGTAATTGAACATCAGTACCAAGTGTCAGTGTCAAGAAGATTCATTGTCTTTTGATGTGTGAAAATGCATTTTGAAAAGAAGGAATGTTTTGGGTTCAAACTTCAAGTTTCAACTATCAGTTCAGCATTGAAGTTTTACTGTCAAATGCTTTCCTTTCATCGTATAGGGAGTCTATTTATTCTAATATTGAACAATTTCAGAGAGAATATTTGATAAAAGATAGTGGTGTAACAAACAGGGATGGAAATCAGGGGACTCAGAGAGGGAGTAGCTATCAGAGTAAAGTCAAAGACAATAAATAAATGATCACCTCTGCTTACAGGATAACCTTGAGGTGATTTCTAAGACTGTTACCCTTAACCCCAGGGTTCCAGGTGCAAGTTCTTTCCTGATGTAGACCCCTTCTGGGATGGAACTTTTTTTTTTAAATGTTTATTTATTTTTGAGAGAGAGATAGAGAGAGCATGAGTGAGTGGAGGAGGGGCAGTGAGAGAAGAGGACAGAAGATCTGAAGAGGGCTCTGTGCTGCCAGCAGTGAGCCCGATGTGGGGCTTGAACTCACGAACCATGAGATCATGACCTGAGCTGAAGTCAGATGCTTAGCTGAGCCACCCAGGAGCCCCTGGAACTTTTAACAATTATATTGATCCATCCTTTTCAGGTCCTTTGCAGATGATATTCTCTGCCCTGGTTTGGATCATATTTAGATCTAATGTGGAAAGTGAAGCAATTAAAGTGCCAAAACCTTTCATTAGGAGTCAGCCATTTTAAAAAATGGGCTTTGATCTGTTAACCCTTGGACTGAACATTCCAGTCATTCATCTTCCAAAATTTTAAGTCCAGGATTTGGTTGTGGTTTGAATTTACTTTTTTTTCAGACACAGCTTGAATGCCTCCATTTGATTTTGTGCTTTCAACACATTTTTTTGAGATCTGGTGATTTGGGAAGGCCTGTACCATATGGTCTTGATAAGGTGATAGATTTTCACATCCTGGGGATTGGCAGGAAAGGGTAGGAACTGAATCAGATGTGGGAAGAGAAAATTAAGAGTTTGGGCCTAACTCATCTCATGATATATCTTCTGAGATGTATAATTTCCATAAAAATCAATTTTTAGGAAAAAGTCATGTGTTGTGTGTCTCTGTGTGAGTGTGTTGTCCTATCTCATGGGGGTCTCTTAGATTCTCTTAAAAGTAGACAGCTTCCTTTTACAAGAATGGCACTTAACATTTCTTGATTAGTCTTTCAGAAATACCCCAGAGTTGGGGTCAAAAACAACAAAAACAGGCCCTGCTACACCTTTCTTGAAAAAGAGATTGTATTAGAAAGGAATAGGCCAAGGGGCTGGATGCAACCGAATAAAAGGTGGCAGGACACATTTTGATCTGGGAGTTGACGGTTTTTGGAGAACGACGAAAGGCAGTGATAGAATAAAACAAAGCCAGATATGTACGCCAGGAGGGTAAAAACGCCCTGATGGCAGTCTTGCAAAAAAACCAAAATCAAAACAACAACAACAACAACAAACAAATCCAAGAAAGAAGAAAAGGGTGCCTTCTGTGATTCCTAGCGGTGGCATAGAGGGGGTTGAGGTGAAGGCTTTTCTTGACCTTATAGAGAATTCAGAATCGGGAGGCCTGGCATTTATCCGGTCTGTTCACCGCCGGCTCGGTGGGGACCGTGCCGGGAGAATCACCTACCGGGCTTTTGATTTCACCTCGTCGGGGGCTTTGGTTGCCCCTTCTGCGCCTCGGGTCCTACCCCGGGCTGGGCGCGCGTGCCCATTTTCCGTACCTCTACGAGCTGATTGCGGGCAGCCGGGCGCGGGGCCGCGGGGCGGGGACCAGGCGGCGGCGGGCGGCGCTCCGGCGCGCAGCGGGTTAAGGCGGCGGGGGCGGTGGCGAGGGGAGGAGGGAGCGCGCCGGCGGCGGCGGCCCGGCTGCGAGCGCCCGCGTCCCCGGACCGCAGCGGGTTAAGCGCCGCCCGCGCGGAGAGGGCTGAACCCGCAGCCGCCGCTCCGAGCTCGCATTCGGATCCGCTAGAGCAAGAAGATGGCGACGGACGGCGCGAGCTGCGAGCCCGATTTTTCCCGCGCCCCGGAGGACGCGGCGGGGGCCACGGCGGAGGCGGCGGTAACCGAGGTCCCCGGCTGGGCGCGGGGAGGGTGTAGACGCGGGCCAGGGCTCCGGCTGCACCGGGCTTGCCCCCCTGGGGCGCTCCGCAAGCCCCGGCTCCCCGGGGTGCCCCCTCCCCACGGTGCTTCACGGCCGGAGCCCGGGTCGAGGCGGGTGAGGCGGCTGCCTGGGCTCAGGATCCCTTCTTGTCCTTTCCCTGCCCTGCGGGAAGCAGTCCCAATCCGCTCGGTTCTCGGGGCTCCCTGCGTGCGTCCTGAGCGACCCCTACGCCCACTCCCTCGGCTGCGGCGGGGTTTGGCCAGGGGCGGGGGCTGGGGTGTGTTTGTAAGCGAACTTGACCCCCATTGTTCGCCTCCCGCTGTGCGCGTGATTGAGGGCTAGTGTCTCGGGGCTGCCTGGCATCTCTCAGCGGACCCCGGAAGGCGGCTAGGGGGAGACGGGTCATCGCCAGGCAGGTGTGGGGATGCCCATTGTGTGTGTGTGTTCCTGTGCCTGAGGCCCCTTGAGAGAGGTTCGGTGCCCGGCTGTGGGCGCTGCTGCCCCCCGCTGCGCGTCGGAGCTTTGGGTTCTAGCTGCCTGCTGCCCCGCCACTTGGTGAGGGGTGGGAAGGTGTCCTCGTTCTTCCCAAGAAGATGTCCGGGCAAGGTGGAGATTTAGCACCTAAGTGGCAACACATTGTTCTTCGTTGGGCTCTGGAAGCCGATGAGCTTCCATCCATCGCCGGCCCCACTTTCCGCCCCAGAATATCCCCGTGCACAGACTGAATGATGGTTTCCAGCCCGTACCTTGGGGGAGGGCTGGACCCACGTTTCCTGGGTGGAAACGTTTTGGGCGTTGAGAAGCAGCTGCAGGAGCTGCAGGGAGCTGCAAAGAAAGGCAGCCCTTGGGAGCGCCTCCCACCCTTGGCGCGATCCCGCTGCCCTAGCCGGAGATTTCGGGTGGGATAGAGCGAGAGTAGAGCATGGAGGCCCCTCAGTTCTTTCCTCAGCAGAGTCGGTGCACGAGCAGCAGAGGGCAGGGCCAGGTGTGAAAAATCTGGGTTGCTTTAACTTCTTCCCTGTTTGGACGTGGGGTTTTCTGGAGGGAGAGAGAGGTGGAAGAAGCTACTTGAGCTGAGCCTGGGGAGGAAAAGAGAAACAGAGGGAGAGGAGGAAAAACGGAGGAGGAGGAGGAGGGCTCCTGATTTCCACTTGTGAAACTTGCAAGTTTTAATTTGAAACTTTTAGGAAAATTGGTTTTTCATTATTTGCTTGGAAAACGTGAATTTAAGATTTCAAACGAAACCTGCTCTCTTGTGATGCAGTGTATTAGTTACCCTTTGTGAAATACAATAAGGAAGCCAGCTCTTAAGACAACACCAGCCTCTCTGGGAAGTTGAAATGATTGGGTACCTTCTACCCCAGGAGATGCTATGGGGAGAGGAGTAGGAGGGAAAAGAAAGAGGTAGGGGTGTGTGTGTTTGTTTCCCAGGAAGGTTGAATTTGTTTAATCGACTTAGAACAGGCTTCTTTCTGTTACCCTCAGTATTTATTCACCTGATGATTAAACCAAACACAAACATCTGATTTATGGTCTGTAGCTGTTCTGTAGTTTTATTGGGTTAGATTGCAAACAGAATCTTGGACACCAGACAGATTTTTGTGTTAAGGTCAGTGTTCCCTTTCTGCTGTTTAAAATTTTCAGGAGTCTGATTTTTCATTGTGGATAGGTGGGGATTTTATAATTTCACCGTGTTTAATGGTAATAGCCATGAAAAATCTGTGAAAGTAAAACTTGTTATTTTTATAGAATCCTTTAGAAAATGCAATAAGGATCCTTAATCTAATAGTGTTGTTTTTTTTTTTTAATAACTTAAGACTTAGTAGTAAAATTCTGATGATGGCTTATTGTATAGTAAACTGGGCATTTTACTTTTAATTTAATGAGGTGTGGTCCTCCCAAAGCAGCCACTTGACTTAGACTGATTTTTAAATTAAAGCTAGGTTGAGGAATGATTGTCATTTTAACTGCTTCTTATCTAATGGTTAAAAATCAAAGGCATATTTATGCATTTAGGGTTCATGGCAACTGAGAACTTAAATTTTTTTTTTTTTCATTTTGGGGAACTTTTTTTTTTTCATTTTAGAGATTTATTTCATTTCAAATTAGTTTACATATTATGCATTTTTATATGTACATTTGGCAGTCATGAGCCAATGGAGACTCCAAAGCAGTAGGCTATTTTTGAAAGTGAGTGTTTTCACTAAGTTTTGACTATTTAGATTGTTGCTTAGAGACAAGTTTAATTTATAGTTTTCAGCTTAATGTGATTTTCAGTGGAGTGTTTTAAATTTAGTTTGTGATCCTTGTTCTTCGCTGTTTAAATCCTGAAAGCATCCCAAGTGTAAAGCTGGGTAACAGCTACATTATTCAATAGGATCATATTAATAGTCTTTGCTGTGAACCATGCGAGAGACCTGGGTTATTTTCAGTGCTTTAGCCAAATGTGATGACTTTTATAGGCTATATTGCTATTTCTACTCTGAAAATAACTCCTAATGGGTAAGGCAGTATGGAAAACAGAAATCTTCCTGCTTTTTTATTGTCACCAAAGAATTTAAGAGTGAAAGGAAAATGGAGGTCTTTTTAATGCTATGTTTGGAAAACTGACCAACATTCTTGTCATTCTGGACTTTTCTGGAGCAGCTAATATGCAAAAAGTAGATATAAATTTTTGTTGTCATGGTGATAGTAACAAGAAAAAAACTTGGACAGTGGTTTATTAAATGCAAAATAGTAATGTTAAACATATTAACCAGCTAGTACCATGGAAATTTTTGTTTTCCAGGTGACAGTTTTGAATGTAAACGCAAAGAAAGCACTTTCTTAGCCAATTTTGCCAACCTTTCTTTTGAAAAAATCTATAGTTATATGGCAGCTATAGAAATTGAAAGTTTCACACATAATTTTTAAGTAGGGAATAATTCAGATTTAACACATTACTGACCACTCACCAAGATGGTGGCATCATGAGTAACATCTTTGCTGCCTTGAAGTAACACGTTCCCATGGTGGAAACTGATAAATACCAAGGAATCAAATCAGACATGATGGTGTCATGAAAGGCACGAATAATTTATAGTAGGAGTCTGGGGAAGAAGAGTCATGGAGATGATCCCTAGTGGAAGGACCTGGAAACATTCCACAGAAGGATGGCATTTGAGCTGGGTCTTGAGATGGAAGGAGGACTTGGAAGTAGAGACTGCAGGAAGCTGTATGCCATGTGGCTGGTTCTTAGGATTCTTTGAAAGGTGGCTTGGGGCACATGTGAGGGGCTTTCCAACGTGAGCCTACAGGGCTCAACTTAAGTCTCAACAGTGTGCTTTAGAAAGATAGGTTAGAAGTTGAGGAAATAGATTAAAATATTCCCCCACGATTAGAATATAACTGATGTTTTCAACATGCTGCTTTTCACTTTTTTTCTTTGTAAATGTGTATTTCTGTTTGTGCCTGTTTTTTGACTTTATTGTTGTTGGTATTGTTGTTGTTACATTTCTCGCAGGAGCAGTTTTGTTTAGAGCGAAGCATTTGTCTTCTCTGTGATTGAATCCATGCCTCAGCCTGATTGCCAGTTGGTTCTATCCTCTTGTGTTTCATGTAACTTTATGAGGTGAGAAAATGTTTCACAGACTGAGTACTTACTCAGCCATTTACAAATATCTGCTGTTGATCTTATGGACAGCAAGGCTGTGGCTAGGACAAGCAGCCTCCTTCAAGAAAAGCTGCATGGATTTTGTTTCTAAAAGAAAGCAAAGGTTAAGCACTGTGCCGGGCACATACTTGGTAGGTGTTCACTAATCTTTACTGAAGAAAGAAAATGAACACTCAACAGGAAGCTGTGTTATAATACTTAATTTTGATTGGCTAATTAGGAAATTTACTTTGTGTGTTACTGGATGTCATGAAACTGGTCTGAGATTTGTAGTAATTAACATTATAGCTGTTACAGAGCTTTTCTTGTTTCTGAAAGATGACCCTGATTCTCTGAGTTTTTTTTTTTTTGTTGTTGTTCCTTCTGATTTTTATTTGTATATTGTCTCTTTCCAAACTGCTTTTCTCAGTGACATTTCAGATATTTCACAGGTATATATATTTTTTTAATTTAATATCCAACACTGTTAGTTTTCCCTTTAGATTCTGTCTTCAGAATAATGGTTGAGATGGTAACTGCATCCCTCCCATCCTGAATTCTTTCTATAATAGAGTCAAGGTCAAATCACCCACTGGGGTTTTGGAGGGAGCTGATGATTGAGGGGGGTCAAGGCAGAAATGGAAGGAAGTTTGGAAACAGGAAAAGGGGAATAAAGGGAAGATTGGGCAGGAAGACAGTTAGGCAAGGCTTTGGAATAGTCTGCAAATGCCTAGAAATCTGGGACTAGAATTCAACTGTAAATGTGCCTGGGAAAGATGGAATAGTTTCTCTTCTTTCTGCCCCCATATACTTTGCCACCTAAGCACATCTGCATGTTGCTTTAGAAAAGACTTTATTTATTTTTTTAATGTTTATTTTTGAGAGAGAGAGAGAGAGAGAGAGAGAGAGGAGTGGGGGAGGGGAAGAGAGAGAAAGGGAGACACAGAATCTGAGCTGTCAACACAGAGCCCGATGTGGGTCTCGAACTCATGCAAGATCATGACGTGATACAAAATAGGATGCTTAACTGACAGAGCCACCCAGACACCCCTATTTGTTTATTAAAAAAAAACATTTTTTTTAAATGTTTATTTTTGAGAGAGAGAGTGCGTGCATGCAAGTGGGGGAGGAGCAGAGAGAGAGGGGACACAGAATGTGAAGCAGGCTCCAGGCTCTGAGCTGTCAGCACAGAGCTTGACGTGGGCTGGGACCGACAGACTTCGAGATCATGATCTGAGCCGAAGTTGGAGGCTAAATGGACTGAGCCACCCAAATGCCCCTATTTATTTTTTAAAGTTTATTTTGAGAGAGAGAGAGAATGAGAGCGAGAGCAGAGGAGAGGGAGAGAGAGGGGGAGTGAGAGAATCCCAAGCAGTCTCCACACTGTCAGCACAGAGCCCAAGGCGAGGTTCAATCTCATGAACTGAACCCTGAGATCATGATCCGAGCTGCAGTCAAGAGTGGGATGCTAATTGACTAATAAACCACCCAGGTTCCCCTAGATAGGACTTTATTTGAATGTATTTGAATGTATTCAATCTCCATTGGCACTCCTTTGCCAGATTTGTTATAACATGAAAAAGGAAGCTTGTCTTTTTTCTTAGATGTCAGGTAAAGAAAAAAAAAATGGAGAACAAGTACAAGAAAGGTGATAATGACATTAAGGTCAAAGAATTTTTAAAAAATTGTTAATCTTTTGTAAGTAACTTGTACAAAAATAAATCATATTAATGCTGTGTACAATATGATGCAATATGCAATGTAGAATATACATGATTTGGTTTTGACATTTTTGTATTTCATTGAAGAGGCAAAAAGATGATTCCAAAGGCCTGTGTTCTTCCACAGAAGGGCTCTGTAACTGTAAGAATGTCATTTAGCAGTCTGTGTCTCAGCCTCTTCATTTGAAAATCAGCATGCTGCCATTTGCCACCTACAGATAATCAAGATGATATTCTTCAATGCATTATCAGCTTCTTAAGGGACAGTTATTGGATCTGGATGCTAGTTCGCATGTGGGAAAGTGCTATGTAGGGCTGATGGAACATTGAAAAACCGAGTTAGAATGGAAATAGACACTTGTTTTATCTGAGATGTGGTTGGTTCCTCCCTCCCTCCCTCCCTCCCTCCCTCCCTCCCTTCCTTCCTTCCCCCCCCCCCCCCCAAAGAGGAAATGGAGACTGAGAGATCTGAAAGGAGGGAAAGGGAGGTGGCTGCGCTTAATTATTAGAGGTTGTCACCCCTGACCAAGCCACTTTTCTGCTTTTCATTCGTTTTCTTCTACTTAAAATTGGTTATATCCATTGCCAGGTTTCCTTCCTGTCATTCTATTTACTTGTCAGTTTTACCTCCTTCCAGTATACTCAGATGTTTGTCTTGCAGGAAAGACCTCAGGCAGTGTGGTTGATTTGAGGTGCAAGGCCATGGAGAGCTGGCCCCAAGTTGCTTTAAAGCCACACAGCCAAGTTGCCCTAGTTTAAATTACTCTAATTGATTTTTGAAACAATGAATGAAAACGATTGACCAGTTACTTAGTTGGCCTTAGAGTAGGCCATAACATTGTATCTTATTATTTACATGTGATTTACCTGCTTTGTGTTTGTATACTGAGTGAAATAGGCATTTTCTACCAAAAGTGGGTGGGCATACACGTTAGGTAACGTCATGTGAGGATGCAATATATTCTTGCTGTTTTGACATTTCTAGTAGGGGTGAGAAAATAGAGCATCAAGATAGATGAGTAAGTTTAATATGAGGAAATGCACAAGGCAGGATGTGATTACTTGACTGGTGAAGTTATAGTGCAAACTGTAAGACTGTAGGGAAGGAGAGATTTCTGGAGTCTGTAGAGTCTGTAAAGGCCTATGGAAGTGAGATTTGAGCTAGGTCCTCAAGAAAGATAGGATTCTGATGAATTAGAAGACAAAGGATTGGGAAAAACAAAATTAAAGGTATGCAAACTTTATCAGTAACATTCTTTCCTCCCTATAGAGGGAAATCAGGAGAAATAATCTCAAAGCAAGATGTAATGTCAGAGACTTGAAATAATTTTAGAGCAGGAAAATGTACTTCTCATCATGAAAATCCATATAATTAGCTGAATTCACATTTACTTAATATTGTAAATGTTCTGTGTACCTGGAAAAAGTTGGATTTTTTTCATGTAACTGATCTAGTCTTCAGATTTTTATTTTCTCCTTGAAATTTCAATATGAATTTCATTGTTTTCCCCTTATTTATGCCTCTTATTCATCCCCAACCCATAAATCTTGCTTACATAAAAAGTTCTAAATGCACCTTATTAATTAATTAGCATTCTGTATTAGACTGGGAAGGAAATTACAATTACATGGTAACTTCAGAGCAAAGTGGAAAAATCAGTTGACCTCAAATTGTTTCTTAAAGTCTTCGTGGAATGACCTAAAAATTTCCTCAGTCTAGTGATCCAGTTACCCTGATGGTCTGTCAAATCAGGACATTTGGAACCTGGGGGAGACTCTAGAGATCACTTAGTACAACATTCTTATTTTACCACTGAGAAAACAGATCCAAACAGATGAAACTAAGTCCTTCTAACCCATTGGCTTTCTGAGGCATCTCACCTCCTTCCCATGTGGTAATTTCATTGATCCACATGTAGGGTACGTGGCCCACTAGATTTGAAACTGGAGGAGATGCTCTTGATGTTTGGGGGAAGTGCCAGAGAACATGTCTGGTTTTGTGTTTGGTCACTACATATTCACCGTAACTGGTAAGTTTGGGCAAAGATCTGAAGGGCACATTAAGCCACTGTTGCCTAAAGTCTCTTTTAAATGCTTTTTGGCAACCATCAATGTTCTGACTCCATTAATTCTGAAAGGATATGGGTAAGGATCTTCTGGCCCTAATTGGCTGTGACTGTTGAAATTCCCTACATAAACCCCAGTATTTTAGAGGTGAGGGTGTGGAATGGTAGTGAGGGAAACTGGTATTGGCCTATGTTCAGTTCTGGCAATTGAAGAAGACTTTACTCAGCCAGGTTCTATTTTGTCTACTCCCTCCCACTCTCTCTCGGCCTGTATAAGAAAATCTGGAAGAATGCCCTCCCCACGCCCACCCCAGACCTTGTTGAATACTGCTGTGTTGAACAGTAAGAGTTTGGGGTTTTGTCTTCTCTTCCAGCTTATGTATTTATGTCCCAAAGAAGGCCCTCTCTTTGTTCGATGACCAGACTTTGGATTAGTTGAAGCTGCCTATGCCAGATTTTTAAAACTAGGTGCTAAGAAGCACTTTTCCTGGAGTCCTTTTCCTGGCAAACATCAAACATGACAGAGAAGGGTGGCCTGTAGAATTGAAATCTAGCTTTTTTTTTTTTTTTTCTTCTTTCTTTCTTTTGAATGCCTTGCTATCACTTAAAAATGAGATCTGGATTTTTCTTTAATTAGAAAAGCAAGTACAGTAATAAAAAAGCTTAGTGTGTGAACATGTCTGCTGTGATTTTTTTTTTTTTTTTTTTTTTTTTTTTTTTTTTTGGTGGGAGCGTGGGGCTGTCATGTTTTCATGGATTCCCTGATAGAGATTCTAATTTTTTATGTAAGTGGTGGCATTTATGTCTACTCTGTCTTCTATCTTTTTTTGGAAAATTAGGTTATCAAGTTAGTTTGTCTTTTAAAATATAAAATCTGTCAAAAAAATGGGAAGCTTGGAGGTGTTCCTGTATCTCCAAACTTATCCAGTTGTACATATTATATACGTACAGCATTTTGTATGTCAATCATGGCTCAAAGTGGTTTAAGAAATAAAAGATTCAGAATAATTATTTTGTTCTTAAGCCAAAAAACATTAACAATTTTTCTATATCTAATTACTATGGTACCACACATGCATCAAGTCCGGTAGATGCTACTTCATGTGAAACTTAACAGACTTCGTTCTTGGGATTTTTGCTTTGGGGCTTCTTAAATTTCTAACAGTACTAAGGTGCTTTGAATTTATTTGTAAAATAAAGGACTTCTAATATGATTTCATATACTTTTTTTTTATTATGCTGTTATACCAGAATAGTGGATGAAAATGTTAAGCCCTGGAGAATGACGATTTGAAAATATTATTAGAATATTCTTGAAGGCCAGGAAGTAATAGCATCTTTAGTGAGGACCCAAGGGTGAGAGGTATGGGGAGACAGTAGCAGGCAGGCAGACAAACTATGTATTTAAAATAGTGCATCACTTAATACATTGTGATGGGAAACAGATTTTTTTTTTTTAACATTCTGTGTAACCTAATCAATGGTTTAGCGAGAACCCTCAGAGCAGTGATTTTTTTACCTTAACGAATTTCCCTTTTAATTGATGGTGACATATTAAAAAAACAAGTGTTGGTTGCAGGTCACATGTAATGTTGATGATGATGGAACCAGAGCAAGCTCTCCTGACTCTAATATGAATCAGAATCTTGGCAATGTCTTTCATAATTTATTAGTATTTAAAGTGGAGTGCTTTGCTTGTGAAGCTTCGGGGAAACAAGGACAATAAAATATACAATTAATTAAAATCTTTAGAACAACCAGCAGAAGCATTAATAAAACATTACCCTCTAAAGCACATAAGAATTGCAGCTCACCCTTCCATCTCAGTGGGAAAAGAGTCTTTCATCATAGTCAATAAACTGAGTTTATCGGACTTAGGCTGGTTTAGGCTGGTAGATTTTCAAAGCAGTGGGGTTGTTGCCAACAGCCTACTCCTCTCTACATAAAATATCTGGGTGCCCTCAGCCTGGATAGTAACAATTACCACTTTTATTTAGCACTTACTCTGTTTATGTGTTCTTGTTTCATGCTCACAAGAACGTCATAGGGTAGATGTTAGGATTTCTATTCCGTAGATGAGAAGAGATCAGGTAAGATACAGAAATGCCTCACCAAGTGTGGTCCATGGACTGGCAGCAATGGGAACTTGTTACAAAGGCACATTCAAGGCCCTGCTGCAGACCTGTATCAGTCTGTTAACAAGGTCTCCAGATGATTCTTAGGCACGCTTGCCTTTGAGAACAACTGTGTTTTAAGACCTATGTGACGCCACATGTAGTGGGAGCAGAAATTGAGCCCTAGTATATTAGATTTTACCGTTGACAGGGAATGTCTCTTAAGCTAACTTTCTAAGCAAGGGCGTCCTAGAAATAACACATCCTTTAGGCTTACTGTAGTCTTCTTTTCTCTTCTTCCATCCTGAGCCCCTGCCTTTCCAAATAACTGCTCTAATATATGTGCAAAAAGAAACCATTTTAAGAGAAAGACCCTTTTAAAATCTTTCTTTAGACAACCAGCTAGCTCTGGTCTCTTTGACCTTTATACTATTATTATCTCCTTCTAGAAGGTTTCTTTGAAACTGAGAAGTAGCCAGTTCTGGTTATGCCTGTTCGAAAGCCCGTGGAATCATTTATGGGCTTGCCATGTTTACTTCTGTGTCCTCACAAGGATAATGAGGGTGTTAAACTGGTTCCTATTAGTTGATTGATAGAATGGCACTACTTTTCATCTTTAGAGTGTTGTCACTGTGCTGGTAAAGTGTGCAGACAGGCACTTAGTTGTAGTTTTGTCATTTCCTGGTTGAATGGTCTAACTTCTCTGACTTGTGGTTTTCTTAACTGAAAAATAGAGATGCTATCTTACAGATTAGATTTGGTTTTTTTGAGAATACTTTGGAAACCTTTGGGTTCTGTGCAAATGTGAAATAATGTTCTGGAATGTTCTGAAGAATGGCTTCTGAGGTTGGGTATTCTGAGGCATTTGGGGATGAACATATGCTCCCCTCCTGCTGATGGTGAGTGGGTTTATCAAATGAGCCCCTGCACAGAAGGGCGCAGTGGGCTGTGTGTAGAGGAGCTCAGGCTGTGGATTTGCCCAGGCTGGGCTGTGAGCACGCTAGTTGATCCTAAGGCGGCTGCCCTAAGACCTGCCCATGAAACTTGTTGTGAGGAAAGGGGGCAGAGTTGGAGACAAAAGCACTGGGCGTCTGTGGTATAGTAATGGGATTTTAAGAGGTGAGATTGGATGCAGTTACCAGGGAAGGAATGGAGAAGAGACTGTGGAGCTGAAAGGGTGATGGGTGAGGATGTGTCCCCTGGGCCGTGGTGCTGTTACCTTGTAGTGTAGCTGAATCTGTGGCTCATGTACTCCAGCCCCAGCCTGCCTTTGGAATGGCAAAAAGCTACAAGGTATTGCTTAACAAAGCGTTTGGTATTCATACAGCAGGTTCCAGACTCATCTGACCGCAGACCCAGTTGACTAAATGTGGGTGGTGGACCAGGCCTCTTCAAAGTACATATGCCTGCCCTGTGAGTGTCTTTAGGTGTTTGGTGGGGAGAGTGGGGTAGCAAAGCCAAGAGCATATTCCTTCTAAAGGGGCTGCTGCAGATTATTGCTCTGTGGAAATGTGGGTCCAGGGTTAACTGATCATCTGAATTTTGAAGAGAAGCCAGAGATCTGGATTTTTTGGTGACATCCTCAGGTTTTTGTTTGTTTGTTTGTTTGTTTAGTGCTGGCTGAGTTAAAAACAAAACCCTTTGTGGCCCAGGTTACACACATCTGTAGGCCAGATTTGGCTGTAGGCTGCCAGCTGGTTACCTCTGCTGCGGAGTGTTCTATAAACATGACCTGTTATTATTGGATGTCCCGGAATTTATAATAACCTCCCAGAAGCCTTTACATTGGGGCCCTTCTAGGAATACATTCTCGTGCTTTCTTTGCTACCCCTGCAACTTCTCCTGGACATATACCAGGCCTGTTTTAATAGAAACTCCAGAGACTTTCAGTTGGTGTTACAGTTTGAAGAGATTTTGAATCCAGGTGTGCAGGCAGGCTGGGAAAATAGATTTCCTTCATGAAGAGATTTGGGCCAGTGGCCTTACAGTTTTTACCTTTCCTCCTAAAAGGCCCGAGCATAGATGATCTGCTACTGAACAGGGCCCCTTGTGCTTCTGGGATTTGCTGAGCCTCTGCGATAAAAACAGTCCATTGCAAACCTTTAAGATGTGTGTATTGTCCTACTAATAGTTTTTTCATTGCTTTTTAAATATTTGTGTTACAGAAAAAAGAGTTTGATGTGGACACCCTCAGTAAATCAGAGCTTCGGATGCTTCTCAGCGTGATGGAGGGGGAGCTGGAGGCCAGAGACCTGGTCATCGAGGCCCTGCGGGTAAGAAGCTCCTAGGCCCGAGTCCCGTTGTTCTATCCTTTTCTTTTTTCAAAGGGCCAGTGGCAAAGCTGCTTCTTCCAGGTTTTGAATCCTGTAGATTTAAAATGTTTCATCTGGTTAAATATGCCCCTCAACCTAAATGCCAACCCCATAATCTTTATAAATCCAAACAGTGAAGTCAGATAGTCATTCTAATGGTGAGGACTGAAACTATACTGTTTAATATGGGGAAGTTGAGACCTAAGCTGTATTGTTTCCTGTGGTTATTTGGTGGTAAGTTTTCAGAAAATTGGAAATTTGATATCTTACGTGTATGTGAGGTGAGGAGGAAAAATTGTGAGAGTCATTTACAAAAGATACTGCTGTTAATTGAGATTTTCCTTTCTTTGTAAATTATAAGTGATTTATTTTCAGAAACTCATGAGTTAAAACTAATACATATCCCTTAAAAACTACATATACCTTCAAATAGTTTTATTACTTGTTCATCTGATCTAGTAATTTCGAAATTTTCAAAACTCATGAAGAGTTATCTTCTGATATGTTACTTAAATACCTCAATAACATTTTGTTGCTTTATAAATAATGTTAAACTTTCTTGATGGACAATTTTATAATTGGTTGTTCTTTATCTTATACTTGTTTTGGTATGTTAGTCAAACCTAATTTTTATTCTTTTTTCTTTCATATTGAATACTAAGTATGTAATCAGGTGTTTCCTGGCTCTTGGTCATTTGGCCAGGATGGCTATATTTATTATACATGAAGTATGGGTTGGTTTTTTTTTTTTCACCAAGAAGTATGTCCTCCAACTTTGTCTTAGGGGTTATTTTAACGTATGGAAGTCTATGGAAAGTTGAATTGTTGCCCCCCTATGGGTATTAATATAGTGGGGTAAAGAAGTAATAATGGTGGATGGTCAGATATAGTGAAGGTGGGAGTGTTAAGGATCCAGTTGTGTGGGGAAGGGGTGACTACAGTTTATTTTCACAAACTGGAAACCAGTACAGTGAGGATCATCATTATCCCTCAGTCTGATGACAGAGAATGATTGCCCCAGAAAAAATGGGAGTATATTTATACCATCTGCAAGCCAGTAATGAGTTGAAGGTGTTGCTTTTTGAATGACAAGCTTTGCTAAGTAGACTTGTGTGCAGCTTGGCTGTGAGAGGTATTCATCCAGTTCCACGTTGGAAACATTTGCATTGCTTGCCAATGTGTATTTTCTTTATAAATGAACTTCGTGGGAGAAATGCTAAGAAATGCTAAGGCAGCACATCGCTAACATGTATTACATTCAGCCCAAGGAGAGAACAAAGGTTACCTGTGAGGCCACTAGTGTAGTCTTTTGAGACCAAATACATAGGAAGGCTCCAGTTCTACCTTAGGTTATTTTTCTGTAGCTCTCTATTAACCTGTGAAAGACATCAGCTACCGTGGTATTTCTCACTGCTCGCACAAATGTTGAGAGTTTAGCAGAGTCTGTGTTTTTATGTATCACCTTAGCAACCATATTTACTTCTCTTTTTAACTTAATTGCAATACTTTTAAACATAAGAGTAGAAGTAAAGGCTTGCTAATGATCAGGGCTTGCCAAACAAAGTTTCTCATAGAATCAAGGAATGTTGGAGTTGCAAGGAGCCTTTTATTACATATTCTAGGTTAGTGGTTTGCATCCCTCCAAACCTAGAGACTTTTTTTCTTTTGTTTTGTTTTAATTTTTTTAAATATTTATTTATTTTTGAGAGACAGAGTGTGAGCAGGGGAGGAGCAGAGAGAGAGGGAGACACAGAATAGAAGGAGACTCCAGGCTCCCAACTGTCAGCCCAGAGCCCAACGCGAGGCTCAGACTTAGTGACCGAGAGATCATGACTTTAACCAAGGTTGGACGCTTAACTGACTGAGCCATCCAGGCACCCCCCCCCCTTTTATAAATAAAATGTTTTGTATTACTCTTTCACTATCCTGCAATGAAATACATGGATAAATGCATATGTAAGTAGGTTATGTTAAAAATAGCCAATACACTTCTCTAATTGTGATATAAAGTAACAGGGACGTAATTTATAACAAATTACAAATTTCAGTCTATAAATACTGAGGCACATGAGTGGCAGGTTTGTACCTACTCACAGCATTGCAATCACTGCAAAAGAATCCTGGCCCAGGTACGCTGCATTGGGATCGGATACAGTGAGTGGATGTGCCATGCATGAGGCGATGTTTTTCTGAAATGGTGAAAGACTTGGTAAAGTTCCAAACAAAAGTGCACATTTAAATGGGAGTTGAGTCCCTGGAAAATTCAGTGTTTGTTAAAATGAAATTAAAACAACTTGTTTATACGTAAAAAGGAGTTACTCTTTAGCTCAGGTCGTCCTACTGAACTGAAGGTTCTAATGAAAGGAATGGTTAGAGCGACACGTAAAAGTTCAAGGGGACCCTGGAGACAGTTGTGGGATGTGTGGCGGACCCCTAGCCCTGCCCCCTAAGTGCCTGTCCCTGTGAAAACAAAATGTTCTGACTATTTCCAAATCATCTCCTAGGGTGCTGCCCCCGTGGAGAAGCCCTAACTGACACAGGTCTCCTTTGTTCATAGATCAAACAAAAAGGAAGCGCAGAGAGATTGCGATTTACCTCAGGTAGAAAACGTGGCATCCGTGAACTTGATGTGTTTGGAGATTCTGAAACCTTTTTGTCATTTTTTTAAATTTGAGAATTGTGATTGATTTTAAATAATTATGTTTTTAAGAGTAGATGATCCCATTTTCATATAACTGTCATAGACTCACTGTGGTCATATATTGATTGTTCCCTTGGGCACATTCACGGGCACTAGTGAAACTGGGGAAATATTTACTTGGGTCCAGATGTGTCATTTAGTTGTCTTTTGCTTTTAGTAGATTATAAATTAGCAACTCACTGAGAAATTGGGAAGGAGAGAGATTGTGAAACTTTTAAATTTCGTATTATGAGGTAAACTTATTCCTGAATTAAAATTCAAAAATCTACTCTATCAGTAATCAGTATGTTCCTATTCAATTGGGAGAGAAGTAAACCTTCTTTTAAAAAATGTCAAAAGTAATAGGGGCACCTGGGTGGCTCAGTCAGTTAAACATCCAACTTCAGCTCAGGTTATGATCTCGCAGTTTGTGAGTTCAAACCCCGCGCCGGGCTCTGTGCTAACAGCTCAGAGCCTGGAGCCTGCCCCAGATTCTGTGTCTCCCTCTCTCTTTGCCCTTCCCCCACTCACACTCTGTCTGTCTCTCTCTCAAAGATTAAAAAAAATTTTTTTAAATGTCAAAAGCAATAATTCTCTGAAAGTAGGAAATATTTTTAACTTAATATGTAAATTGTGATTTTTTTCAGATATAAAGATTCATACCATGAAATTTGTACCATGAAAAAATTTAGAAATGATTCTGTTTTGAGGCATTCAAATTCTTTAGAATTTTAGAATCTTTCAAAAGATATTTCAGACCCAGCTTTTTTACTTTTTTAATCATGCTCTCCTCATGTTTTTGATTTTCAAGTTATCATAAAAAATTGCATAGATCATCAGATTAATGGCCATAGACTTCTCAGAACAATGCACAAATATGATTTTGGGGAGAAGTTGTTAAAAAAAATTACAATATATATCTTGGTATTTTTACTGATTTCCTCTTTAAGGTAAAAATATTTCCCAGTAAAAGTCCATGGCTTTATACCAGATGTGATATTCAAGACATTAATTTTTATTATGGGGGTTATATTTTAAGAAGTGAAATATTGATGGAAAATATGAACTGCTTAACATATATATATATGTTGCAGTTGCATAAGAAATATTTTATCAATGATTCCCCCTCATCCACACAAAGTAGGAATAAATCGTTGACTAAATACATATGCTAAATGAAGTCTAGAGGAAAATACTGTGAGGTTTGAGAATGTACTCAAGGAGAAGCAGGTACATATTTCCTGAAACCACGATAGATACAGAGGCTTTTGAATTAAATTTAATTAAATATTAACAATTTGAATATATAACCTATTAAGAAATCATCTATTTGATGCTAATTGTTTAGTTTGTGGAATCTTCTGGCCTTCACTTATTTTCCCTCTCACTACTAGAATTTATATCAGTACCTTAATCAAAGGGGAACAAGGGCGAGAAGATGAAAATGCTATAATTTTAATGTTTTTGGAGTCAAAATTGTCTTTTAGCCTACATTTTACAGAGTTCAGCTTGCTGCCATTAGCATGAGTTTACATGAACAGTACCTCACTGAAACAATGATTTCCTTGGGCAATCAGATCTAGGTTTCTTGTGTGCCTTCTTTTTCCTTTTAGATTGGATAAATGAGAATTAACAGTATTATAGACATGGCATTTCTTCCTGGTAAGCTATAATCACTATAAAGTGACTATATAATACAGATTTTTGAGTATTATTTGCACTGAAACTTTAAAAAATTACCATCTTAATATTTCTTCAGATAAAATGTATTTATAGTGGTTGTATCATAGGGGATATCAAATTGTAGAATTGCCATGTATCAGTGGCTGTAACAAAGTATGGTAGATTAAATACTATTTAATGTCATTCTGGAGGTGAGTAATCTGTGCAGGAGAGGTAGTTCTAAGCCAAGTGATTATTCAACAGCCTGGATCATATCTATCCTACTGCTCCCGTTAGGGAATTAGCCTCATTGGCATGGTTGAAACTGTCAGTGCCATGTGCACATCCCAAAGGGGCAGGAGAGGAAATTAAGGAAAAACAGCATCATGTGCATTGGTGAGAACTTTTGTGGACACAGCTAGCAGAGTGGGAGACTAGGGAATGGCTCTGGCTGGCTGGCTCCCTTCTAGTAATATGGAGGAAGGGAGAACTTTGGAAGACATATTAATAACCTAATGTAGTCCATTGTCTTGGCTTAATGTTATAAAATACCCTGAAGTGTGGTGCAAGAAGATAGATCCTTCCCTTCCTCCTCACTTCAAATATTTGTTGACTACCTATTGTGTACCAGACAGAAAAATGAAAGTTTGAAGTGAATATAAGTGGAGATCTATTATTATGCCAAAGCTGTGTCCATTTAGAAAATTGTATATACTTTTATATACTTAACATTAATTGTTCTGAGTAGTGTCATTTGGGGCCATGTTTTAGTTTCTCCAGACTATGACTACACATGTTCAGATTTTGTCTAGAATGATCCTCCTTTTAAAAACCTGACCTGTTCAGTGCATTCAAAGCTCAATGAAAAAAAAAAAAAAAAAGAAAAAAGAAAAGAAAACGTTTTGAATGGTTTTGCTTTCAAGCAGTTTATCTCACCTGAGCACTAATGACATTTGGAACTGGGTGTTTGTTGTGGTTGTTATAGAAAGAGACTATCTTGTACATTGTAGTGTGCTTTGCTTGCAGCAGCTCTGGTCTGTCTACTCACTAGATGCCAGTAGCACCTCTGCAGGGTGACAGCCAAAAAGGTCTTCCCCTTGGGGTACACAACCACCCCCATTTGGAAAACACTGCTGTAAAGTAATACTGGTCAAGGAAATGCTATTCAAATACATTTCATTATAAGTACAACATCCGTTCATGATAAAAACTCTCAACAAAGTAGGCTTAGAAGGAACATACCTCAAAATACCTTCTATGAAAAACCCATAGCTAAAATCTTGTTCAATTATGAAAAAATTGAGAACTTTCCCCCTAAGATTTGCAATAAGATGAGGATGGCCACTCCCACCACTTTCATTCAATACAGTACTAGAAGTCCTGGCCACAGCAATCAGATAAGAAAAAGAAAATGTATCCAAATTGGTAAGGAAGAAGTAAAACTTTCACTATTTGCAGATGACATGTTACTACATATAGAAAACCCTAAGATTCCACCAAAAAACTACTAGAACTGATCAATGAATTCAGTAAGGTCACAGGATATAAAATCAGTGTACAGAAATCTGTTGGATTTCTATTCACTAATAATGAAATGGCAGAAAGAGAAATTAAGAAAACAATCCCATTTATAATTGCACTAAAAATAATAAAATGCCCAGGAATACACTTACCTAAGGAGATGAAATACCTGTGCTCTGAAAACTATAAACCATTGATGAAAACAAATTGAAGACAACACAAAGAAATGGCAAGATGTTTCATGCTCATAGGTTGGAAGAACAAATATTGTTAAAATGTTCATACTACCCAAGCGATCTACAGATTTAATGCAATACCTATCAAAATATCAACAGCAGTTTTCGCAGAACTAGAAAAAAATAATTCTAAAATTTGTGTGGAACCTCAAAAGATCCTGAATAGCCACAGCAATCTTGAAAAGGAAGAACAAAACTGATGGTATCACAATCCCATATTTCAAGATAGACCACAAAGCTGTAGTAATCAAAACAGTATGGTACTGGGGCACCTGGCTGGCTCAGTCAGAAGAGCATGTGACTCTTGATCTCCAGGTTGTGAGTTTGAGCCCCATGTTGACTGTAGAGATTGTTATTAAAAAAAAAAAAAAAAAAAAGGTACTGGCATAAAAATAGAAACATAGATCAATGGAACAGAATAGAAAACCCAGAAATAAACTCACAATTATATGGTCAATTAATCTTCAACAAAAGAGGCAAGAATATACAATGGTAAAAAAGTCTCTTCAAGAAGAGGTATTGGGAAAATTGGACCACTTCCTCACACCATACATAAAAATAAACTCAAAATGGATTAAAGACACGTGAGCCCTGAAACCAAAAAAGAAAAAAAAAAATTCCGAGAAGAGAGTATAGGCAGTAATTCCTCTGACATAGGCCATAGCAGCATTTTTCTCTATAGGTCTCCTGAGGCAAGGGAAATAAAAGCAAAAATAAACTATTAGGACTACATCAAAATAAAAAACTTCTGCACAGCAAATGAAACCATCCACAAAACTGAAAGACAACTGGGATGCCTGGGTGGTTCTGTCGGTTAAGTGTCCGACTTTGGCTCAGGTCATGATCTCATGGTTTGTGAGTTCAAGCCCTGTGTCAGGCTCGGAGCCTGGAGCCTGCTTCGGATTCTGTGTCTCTGCCTCTCTGTTCCTCCCCCACTTGCTGTCTGTCTGTCTGTCGTCTCTTTCTCCCAAAAATAAACATTAAAAAAAAATTTTAAAAACCCTGAAAGACAACCTGTGGAAGATATTTGCAAATAACATATCCAAAAAGAGTATCCAAAATATAGAAAGAACTTCTACAACTCAACACCAAAAAAAAAAAAAAAAACTAATGAAAAATGGATAGAAGACGTGAACAGACATTTCTCCAATGAAGACACACAGATGACTAACAGACTCATGAAAAGATGTTCAACATCACTCATCAGGGAAATGCATATCAAAACCACAGTGAGGTATCACCTAATACCTGTGAGAATGACTAATATCAAAGACACAGCTTTGGTGAGGATATGGAAAAAAAAGCCCTTGTTCACTGTTGAGGGAATGCAGACTAGTGCACCCACTATGGAAAACATTATATAGGTTCCTCGAAAAGTACAGAATAGAACTGTGTTATCCATTAATTCTACTGGGTATTTACCCAAAGAATACAAAAACATTTATTTGAAAATATATATACATATATGTTTATTGCAGTATAATTTACAATAGGCAAATTATAGAAGCAGCCTAGGTGTCTATTGGTAGATGAATGATGTGTGTGTGTGTATACATATATGTATACAATGGAATATTAGTCATAAAAGATGAAATGTTGCCATTTGCAAAACATGAATGAATCTAGAGGGTATAATGCTAAGTGAAACCACATGATTTCACTCAGATGTGGAATTAAAAAAAAAAAAGACAAAAAACAAACTTTTAACTATAGAGACCAAACTGACAGTTACCAGAGGAGAGGTGGGTGGGAGGGATGAGTGAAATAGGTTATGGGGATTAAGGAGTGCACTTGTCCTGATGAGGACTGGGCGATGTATGGAAGTATTGAATCACTATATTGTACATCTGCAACTAATGTAACACTATATGTTAGCTATACTGGAATTAAAAAAAACATACAAATACATGTCATTATGATAACAATGATTTTTCTCTGAACTATTCTCCTTCAAAACTAAAAATTTGAAATGCCCATTTAAAAAATTTCATGAGTCTGAAAACACATCACATTTTATTTAAAATTCCATTATTAGTTTTATATGCAGAAATTAACTGCTTTCCTTCTTAAACGAAAAAACCTAAGTAGTTGTATGGCTCAGTGATGGAATCTTCACATAGAACAAAGGCAATCGCTTTAAATAAAATAAAATCATTAGAATAATGCTACCTGTCTAGTTTTGAAAGCAGCTGCTGGTGTGCTACAGAGTACTGTGAGGCTTTTCCTCATAAGACATGTCTGCTAAATTGTGATAAAAGAGTAACATTCTGGTTTCAGCTAAGTAAAACATGCAGCCTTTTGTATTTCAAAATTCTCCTATGATTGCAGGCAATTGATTGACCAAAACATACCCTTTTTGTGCTGTTCATTTTAATTAATGAATGAATTAATTTGCTGAGCAGAGCTGAATTCATGAAAACATAAATTGTTTCCCTTTCTGTCTGCTGAGATAAGGCCTTTGTTCCATATCTAGAGTAAAGGAAGAGGAGTTGACCAGATGTTGTGTTGTTTCTGCGTGCAAATCGGTTTTCTTAAAATACAAATAGCTGATGATTGTTGAACAGCATTGTATTTTGTCCAGTAGGACAGACACAGGAGGCATCAATTTTGATTCTTTCAAGAAATTTTATTTTCCCTGATGAATTTACTATTAGTGAAGGAAAAAAAAGAATGCTAGGCAAAATGGTGCTTTTTTACATATTAAGAAATGAAGGTTGATGGTGCCATGAAAGCAAAGTGTTTATCACTATCGTTTAATAAGTTACTGAAATCACTCAAGCAACATTTTTTTGCTGTTGCTATTAATAAATCATTAGGACATCTATGAGAACAAACTAAAGATAAAGCTTGTCCAGCTCAGCAATGTACCATTTGTTTTATGCTGGGTTTGGGATAGATTCAGAGTTATAAATGGGATGAAAACAGGAATATATATTTATACACTTCAAAGATCATAATTTGGGGGACTGTTCAATTAACAATTCCTCTTAAGAATTACTTCCTTGTTATCTGAGAATACAGGGTGTTCCTTTGAGGCATTCTGATAATATTTTAACCCCCTCATCTTAATACTCCACTGAGTATTAAGGTACAGGTCATGTGTTCTTATAATTTCATTTGCTGTGTTTGATTAACTCCACGTCTTGATTAGAAGAGGGAGCAAGGATGTAAAGCAGGACTCAAAATTCTACCTTCTCTATGGTTGTGATTTTTTGGGGGAAGAAAGATAAGAAGTTTCAGCCTTCATCTTTCAGTTTTTGGAGTCAAAATGTAAATAGGTATTGAACAAATGGAATAAGAAAGGAAAATCTGTATTGTATAATTGAAATGATAATTTGAGCAGGGTGGGGATCTTTGAGAAGAAGGCAAAGGGGATCCCTGAACCCATTCATTCAAAAGATGTTTATGTCTTTAGACATGTCCTGGGTTTCAAGTGTGGTGAACAAGGGGCATGAATTCTCTTAGAGTCCAGTGGCAGAGAGTGACATTAAAACAATAAACCAAAACATCTAAGTACAAATTATGATTACTGAAGAAAAGAATGCCATGAGAAGAGAGATTGCACTAGATTGAGTCAGGAAAGTTCTCTCTGAGGAAGTGACACCTCCCTGAGTCTTGGAGGGGTATTACAAATCTAGCTGAAAGAAGACTCTTCTTACAAAGGGAGCAGCACAAAGACCCCAAGAGAGGAAGGAGCTTGGCAATTCATAGGAGCTGCGAAGTCAGAGAGCAAGAGAGAGAATTGCACAAGATCAGATACAGAGCTAGGCTGGGGCCAGAACATGCTGAAGGGTGAAGGCCATGATAAGGCCATTGAATCTTAACATCAGGGTAGCCACTGAAGTGTTTAAGCTTGAGAATGCCAGTGATTTGATAGGATTTTCTAAAAGATCATTCTAATAGCACAATTATATTGCATTTTATTTTTTGTATTAAAATTTTTAATTTATTAAATGTAAATATTTACTGTAAGTATTTAAAATTTATCACCATTGTCAAGGGAAAGAATTTCAAAGGTCACCCGAGCTGCTAGGCAGGTGAATGTTTGCAGGAGAGCCAGAGTCAAGGCAGACTATCATAGTGGTTGTCTAAGAAATGTATCTCAGATGCTTATAATTATTGCCCTTTAAGAAGGCATGGAAAATGTGCTTGCTCATCACTTTTGTCACTTAGCAGTGAACAGTGTTTTTTTTTTTTCAAACTGTTAAGATAAGCTGATTATGGTTTTTAATTAAGGTGTTGGGCACCTCAATTGATAAGGTAAGTTTTGCATGTGAAACTTTTTGAAAGGCAAATTCTACCTTCAGTTTTACTTTTTCCAATCCAGTTCATCCCAGTTCAGTTTAGATTTGCACATAAAATGAATTTTAGGGGTGCCTGGGTGGCGCAGTCGGTTGAGCGTCCGACTTCAGCCAGGTCACGATCTCGCAGTCCGTGAGTTCGAGCCCCGCGTCGGGCTCTGGGCTGATGGCTCAGAGCCTGGAGCCTGTTTCCGATTCTGTGTCTCCCTCTCTCTCTGCCCCTCCCCCGTTCATGCTCTGTCTCTCTCTGTCCCAAAAATAAATAAACGTTGAAAAAAAAAAAAAAATTTTAAAAAATAAAAAAAAAAAAAAATGAATTTTATAGTTAAAAGCCCTCTTCTGGCAGACCTTAAGATTTCTATATATTTCTAAAAACATTCTGTTATAAAATCAAATTCCTTTTTAACTTTTTCAAATAGGATTGGGTGGAGAAGCAGAAGATTGCTTCACACAGTGCTAAAAGTGACCTAACAACAATAGAAAATGTTTTAACCGTGTCTGAATTTGATCTCGAATGCGTCCATTTTGGCTTGTCTTTAATTTTTTTTTTTTTAATGTTTATTTTTGAGACAGAGAGTGCAAGCTGGGGAGGGACAGAGAGAGAGGGAGACACTGAATCCAAAGCAGGCTTCAGGCTCTAAGCTGTCGGCACAGGGCTTGACATGGGACTTGAACTCACTAACTGCGAGATCATGACCTGAGCAGAAGTTGGCCACTTAACCAACTGTGCCACCCAAGTGCCCCCATTTTGGCCTGTCTTAAGTGGACCATTGCAGGGCCTATGTTCACATGATTGCCTCCTACAAAAATGAAATACTAGATATGACAAGCTCTTCAACAGCCCTTAATACTTCTCGTGAAACTCTTCTAAGGAAAGCAAACCATGGATCCAGTTCTCTCTTAGTGTCAAACACTGTACTGTGCACCTCACTCTTAGCAAAGTGGAGTTGCAGCTCCTACGGCCATTTGGTTTTAACGGGTGAAAATATTGCAGAGAGTAAACCCTGGGGAAGCTCTGAACTTATTCATAAAGTTCACAAAACATGATTTTGTATATTGAAGCCTGAGCAGTAATTTTTATGTACAGTAGAGAAGTTCAGATTCCAGGAGTTAGGGGGAAAGGACCAGGCATGTGCTGACGTCTGGGCATTACAGCCATTCTTCCTGTAAGTTGGTTTTTAAATTCCTAGGTAAATGGGTCTGGGTGGATGCTTTAATACCACATCTCTCTGGCCTCAATGCACAGTCATGGATGTGTTTAAATTGTAAGAATTAAATAAGATAGTAGGCTGCAGCACCTAGCCCAGGTCTGGCACAGAGAGTCTTGAAAAACTATTTCTAGTTGAATCTCCATCTTAGTGGAAAGACTTGTCCTTAAACTTTCTCCATGTCTTCACACTTTGAAAGTTGTAGGACAGATCTTGGTCACCTGCTTTGTGTCTCATAAAATGGGCGGTGCCTCTTATTCCCCAGGATGGAGCTCTCCTCAAGCGGGAGGGTACCTGATGGAAACTAAGGCAGATCTCTGTTACTTTCTCTGGAGAGCAAGCCTAAAGCAGGTAGGAAAGTAAGTGGGTGCTGTGAGTCCTGAGTGCTTGTGAGAGCAACTTGGAGACAGAGAAGTGATTTGTCAGGTTTGGCAAGAGAATGTTTTCTTTTTTTTTTTTTTTTTTTTTTTAAATTTTTTTTTTTTCAACGTTTATTTATTTTTTGGGACAGAGAGAGACAGAGCATGAACGGGGGAGGGGCAGAGAGAGAGGGAGACACAGAATCGGAAACAGGCTCCAGGCTCTGAGCCGTCAGCCCAGAGCCTGACGCGGGGCTCGAACTCACGGAGTGCGAGATTGTGACCTGGCTGAAGTCGGACGCTTAACCGACTGCGCCACCCAGGCGCCCCGAGAGAATGTTTTCTAAAGCAGAACTACTCCCACCCCCCAGGAGGGCTTAGGAATTTGGAAAGCTTCTAAAATGTATTGGGAATTGGATAATAAGTATTATTTTTTTAAAGTGACTTTTTAAGTGTGTAGGAATGGCACGATAAACATATTAGACCTATGAATTATAAATCCTTACTCTTTGGCTTGCTGGTCTATTCCCCCATCTTCTTATTTAGGCGTCATATTCTTGATTATGTTAAATCTTTGATTTTTAGTGGCGTTATTAATTTTGCAGGAATAATTCTGTTTGCAACAACCTCTGTTCGCAGCCACATAAAAGTGAAAAGAGGGAGGTGGTTCCATCTTAATAAACTAAAACAGTTTCTTTTATACGACTGCCTTCCTCCACCTTGTAGAGGGTTAGGCAGTAGACAAACTGAAATCACGAAAAGGGGCAGTTTCATTTGGTGTATGTTGCTCAGGACTGGTGAGGTTTGCTGCTGTTTCCAGTAGGCTGAAGTTGGAGTGGGACACATGGAGATGAAATGAGGCGTAACATTGTGAGGTTTTTATTATGTGCCACTTCACATGTTCTATCTCCTCTCATCTCCGTGAAATCCCGAGATCCGTGATCGTACCCCACTTTACGAATGGACAGACAGACTCAGAATAAGCCATTTTCTGTCTGACTCCTAACCTTGACTCACCATTCCTCTGCTTCAAAGGCAACGTTAATGTAACTAGAGCTGGTCGACATTCATGGATTCTTTACTTTAAATGCTGTGAATTCCCAGAACATTCCCCACACACCTGTAATCAATTGCAAATATTAAAAGCTGCACAGAAATTGAAGCTGCAGAGAAATTGTTAGACAGTCTTCAATGTTTAATCATTCATTTGCTGTTCCCTCCCTATTGACTGAAGGTAATTACAAACAGAAGGAAATCCTGCAAGACTTCTCAGATCATATTGAATGGCAATTACGATAATGCAGAAGAGCATCATTGATTTTTTTAATGTTTTCCTCTTGCTAGTTGTCATACCAAGTACAGAAAAATTTGTACTTCTCTGTAATTAGGATATTCTTATCTTCTGGAAGAGGACACACTGGGACATTTGAATGCTGAATGCCCCAAATTTACTCTAAGGAAATGAAGATTTTGGGGTGTCTGGGTGGCTCAGTTCGTTGAGTGTCCAACTCTTGATTTCAGCTCAGGTCATCATCCCAGGGTTGTGGGATCGATCCCCATGTTGGGCTCCGTGCTGAGAGTGGAGCCTGCTTGGGATTCTCTCTGCCTCCCTCCCCCACTTGCTTTCTCTTTCTCTCTCTGTTCCTCTACCCCTCTCTCCTGCTTTCTCTCTCTCTCAAAAAAAAAAAAAAAAGAAAAAAGGTGAAGATTTATAAAATGGACGAAGATGCAATAGTCAAGGAACTGCCCTTTCTGTCTTTATTTTCCCACATTTTATTCATTATTAAATCTGTCTCTTGTTAAATTTTTTTGACTTTTTTTGATATTTGATCTTTGTTTTGTTTTCATTTGCATCTGAATATGGCAAGTGGTAAAATGAGTCAGAGAAATTTAGTTTGGTTTTCATGAAAGGCTGTTGTACTGATTTCCTTGAGTTATTTTATTTATTTATTTATTTTATTTTATTTTCAGCAAGAGTTGCATGTTCTACGCACTGAGCCAGCAAGGCACCCCTAAAAAGATTATTTTAAAAATTAAAAAAAAAAATTTTTAAGCGTTCATTTATTTTTGAGAGAGAGAGGGACAGGGTGTGAGTGGAGGAGGGGCAGAGAGAGATGGACACAGAATCTGAAGCAGGCTCCAAGCTCTGAGCTGTCAGCACAGAGCCCAACACAGGGCTCAAACTCACAGACTGTGAGATCATGACCTGAACTAAAGTCAGATGCTTAACCAACTGAGCCATTCACACTGCCCTTTAAAAAGATTATTTTAAGTAGACCTGTAAATAATCCCTAAAAATTAATTTGGAGTTGACAATGATTTTCTATGGATGAGACTCTTTCCATGAGTGACTGGAGATAAATGTTTCAAAGACCCTCTGGAAGGTGCATTAGACTTCCTCCTGTAGTGTCTTGACAGAATAAGAAGACCACACTGGTGTATTCAGAAGAAACTTTCCATCATCTCTGATTGGCTGTATCAGAGGTTGCACGCATTTTTGTGCCTGTTTGGGGGATGGTAATAAGATGTGTTTTGTGTGGAGAGATGATAGGTAGCACAGTTAACCAAAGAACTTTAGAAACCCTTAATGGGAATTGTTAATAGGTTAAATTCTTAATGAGTTTAAATTTCAAATAGTTGAGGATTGAAATTCACCGTAGGCTCTGAGGTAGGAAAGGATGTGACAAAAACAGTGTTTAAGGGAGATTATGTTAACCACTTTTGAAAGTAGATTGACGGGAAAAGGGAGAGAAGGGATCTGAGGAGGCAATTATAGATGACATTTATTAAAGTACAGGTTCTGTAAAAGTCTGAATTCTGGGTGATGGCTCTGAATGGAGGTGATCTGCTATTGGGGAGTATTATAAGGACTTGAATAGATGGAGAGGAGATTGTGAACAAAAATAACTCCTCCAGGGTAAGAGCACATTATTTTCTAACTCGTGACAGCAACCGGTAATTTCTAAAGCAATTTCAGTGTCAGGGTATAAACTCTTTTTATTTTGAAAGGATATTGTGTTTAGGCCCCGTGTGAATTCATACTTAAATAAGTCAGCATCAGCTGCAGTTCTCCCAATAGCTTTTTAGTGCTAGTCCTTCAACATTCACCCAACAGATATTTATTGAGTACATTCTATCATGCCGGGTGCTGGTCACCGGGAAGAGACTGTAAGCTAGACAGTCCCTGCACTCATGGGACTTATTCTGTAGGAAAGGGGCTAGCCATGAGTAATAAGTCCCATTCGTGATAAGTGTAGCAAAGGACACTAAGAATATGTACCATAACCGATATTTTTCTAAGACCCACCAGGGAGGGCCATGTAAAAATAGGACCAAAGTAGGAATACTAATAACTTAGCAAATATTAACATTTTTAATGTGTTTAATAAAAGGACAATAACTGTGTTTCTCTGGTTTACTCCTTACCTACGGTGTGTCCCTAGATTTTGTGCAGCTACCCCTCCAAAAGTTGTTTCTTTTTGTGTATCTGCTGCTATGCTTTGTCTCCTGCTCTTTCCTTCCATACAGAAGGTGGCCTCATGCATTTCTTGCTTTTCAAAGTGATTGTTAGTCTCCACTATTTACCATTATTGGTTTATTCGAGATTACAAAGCAGTGCTGCTATGTGTACGACTGACTTTATAGAGTTTTTTAAAGCCCCGTTTATTACTCATATATATTCTATTTATTAATTACCAACTCTGTAGTGTTCTGCCACAACCTTGATGGGGGTTAGGCAAGTTGAAAACAAAGGTTGTGTTTTTCTTTAAAATGAATTCTTTCCCAGGGAGTTCTGTGTTTACTCACAAAAAGAGAGCCCCTGGGAGTATTTTCCCTCTAGGAATATTTGAGTCTTGTGATGAATACTCTAAGGTTCTAACCTGTGGTCCTCTCTTCTAGAGAGGAGAAAAAGGATGCAAAGGTAATGGCGTGCTCCTGCTTTGTCATCTGTTGCTATGTTACTAACCCAGTCCAAGGCTTAATGACTTTAAACAACATCATTCATTTATTTTGCTCACAGATCTGCAGTTTAGGCTGGGCTTGGTGGGGACAGCTCACTGTGTGCACTTCATGTGGCAGTGGGGGTTCTGCTTCCAAGATGGCTGTCTCATGCTGGCTGTCTGCAAGGAGGTCTGCGGGGACTGTGGCCTGGGGCCTTGAGTTCCTCTCCACTTCTTCCACTTGGGCTTCCTTGTCACAAAGTGGCTGGGATCCAGCAGTGAGCATCCTCAGAGACAGGAAATAGAATCTCCCGTTCCTTAAATCTGGATCACAAAGTTACTTGGCATCGTATTCAATCTATCAGCGGTCACAGGGCGAAGATTCAAGGGGAAGAGATAGAGACATGACCACGTGGAAGCAGTGTCAGAGAATGTGGTGATAATGTTTTTAAAACTCCAGAAAACTGCTACTTGTCATTTAGGGAGGCTTATCTGCCAGGAGTGCTATTTAGCACTGGACATGATCTCATTTAATCCCCACCAGCCTCCCTTGAAGGAGATAGTATTGTTCTCTCACTTTCAGACTCATGGCTAAGTAACATGTTCTGTGTCACCCAGCTGACAAGTGGGGGAGCCAGAACTTGGACCCAGGCCTTGCTGACTCCAAATGCATCTTCTTAACCACTCTGCTATATAATCTCGTGGAAGAGAGCTCTGTAATTGCTACCACGTCTGATGCAAGACAGGCTTGTGTGTAAGGGTAAATCACAGATGAAAGGGTTGTAGTGAAGATGAATTATGGATGCCTTCTGGGAAGAGGTGGCATTCCAGGAGTCTTTTAAAGGATGAGTGCATTAATAACCGGACGGTGAGAAGTGGATATGCGTCCGAAGGGCAGCATGAGCACAGGATCCGTGTGTGCTCTGGGCACAGTGAGAAAGTAAGAGGGCCTGGAGCACAGGGTGATGGAGCAGGAGATAGGCCAGGCTTCATCAGGGGGTTTTTGAACGCCAGGCTGAAACATCTGTGTACCTAGTATGATGGGGCAGAGTCCTTCAAGATTTTTAAACAGGAGAATGGACTAACCAATGGAGGCATTGGTTCTTAAAGTGTTTTCCAGACAAGGTGTATCAGCATCACCTAGGAACTTGCTAGAAATGTAAATTCTTAGACCCCCCCCCCCCCCCCCCCCCCCCCCGCCTCCCCGACAAACTGACTCAGAAACTCCGAGGGTAGGGCAGAGTAGTCTGTGGTTTCACACACCCTCCAGGTGATTCTGATACGTGCCTCAGTTTAAGAACCACTGATCTGAGGGATGGTCACTTGTAAAAAAGCAGGTGTGTTTATGTAACAGCATCAGGTTACCCTTAAAATCCCTATTGCTGATGAAAATCCCTGAAAGCTGGAAAGGCTTTCTGCCCAGTAAGCAGAATGGCCAGCAAATGGGTGGCTGATGGTGGTTCTAGTTGTAAAGAGATTTTGATGAGGAAAAGGCAGCCAATGGCTGATCTCAGAACAGCTTCTCCAGAAGCCATCATTAAGTGCCTCAAAGTGACTCAGTCCAGACATGTTCTCAAAGAAGCCTATGGAAATAGTGCCATAAAGGAGCTTGCTTGAATTTTTGGATTAAAATAAAATGTCAATTATGAAGACATTTAAAACCGTGTGCAATATTCTATTACAGTTGATGTAATTTTTATTTACTTCTTACACCCCTAATTGTTCCACAGAGGATTTGAGGTGGCTTACAAGGATAAAAACAGCAAAATGGAAAAATAGGAGTGTGTGAAAATCAAGATGTAGGAATGAGAACAGTGGTTTACAAACCTTGTAGTCATAAGATCCTTTCTTCTAATGGAATCTTGAGGCCCAGTACATAAAACTGAGACTGACCCACTGAGTTGAAGCAAAATTTGGGGCTGTAGGCTTCCTGATAGGGAAAATAAAACAGAACCAGATGCGAGATACCGGATTTGTGTTGTTAAGGGAAACAGCATGGCAATTACTTCCTCAGGGAAGGCAAACTCCTGGTACCGAGGTCTAAAATTTTTGTTGTGCTTCTTCAAATTGGAGGTGTTGCAGAATGTGTTGGGTTTTTTTTTTTAAACAATATCCACATACGGTGTGATAGCTGGGTGTGTATTATCCAAGGACATAAGTGGGAGGCAGAACAGAGTAGCTGGGGTGAAGGCGAAGTGTGTAGGGTGGTGGTGAGGGGTGGGCAGGACAGCGTGGTTTTAAATGCACAGCCTTCTGGGACGCCTGGGTGGCTCAGTGGGTTGAGCGCCCGACTTCGGTTCAGGTCAGGATCTTGCAGTTTGTGAGTTCGAGCCCCGTGTAGGGCTCTGTGCTGACAGCTCAGGGCCTGGAGCCTGCTTCAGATTCTGTGTCTCCCTCTCTCTGAGTTTCCCCCATTCATGCTTTGTCTCTCTCTGTCTCAAAAATAAATAAATGTTAAAAAAATAAAAAAAAAATAAATGCACAGCTTTCTGATGCTCTGCTGTGAACTAGGCAATCATCAGGTCCTCTAAATAAACAGATGGGCTGTGTGACCTTCAAACCATTTGCCAGTGTGATCTCCTATCATTTCCTGTGTTCCTTGTTTAATTAGTTTATGTGCTCGTTTTTTTAGACTGAACAAGTATATCACTTAGATCCAGATATGGTTAGGCCAAGCAGTAGCTATAAAAACTTGAACATGGGACCACAACACACTTGTGTACAAAATGAGAGTTGATGTAAAATAATTTTGGCTTTTAACACTTTTTCTAAGAATGTACAATGGCTGCCTGTGACAAACATTTTTTAATAATTTGTGAATATACTCTGCAGTTTAAGTACTGTTAGTTGACATTAAACATTTTCCTATAGCCCTGTAATAGTTCTGCGAAACATCTCGTCCAATCAAGATACTTCAGTTTGGAAGTTTGAAAGTTTAACAGTTTTCCACATGCTTGACTTGGTACTTTCCAGCTCCTTTTATTGTCCTACTCCTCATGCTTTGCAAACCAGTTTGTGCCACATTTTTTCTGGCGCACCTCAAATGGTTTAAAATGTTACAAGCGTTTTGATAGCCCTGTAATACAAAATGTTGTTATTCATTTGTTTCTTCCTGCCGGTGAATTGTATGTTGATTTTTTATATGGCCTTGTTGCTACTTTCTGTGGTGTCTCTAAGTGGATAGTGTGTTTTTAAAATGTAACTGACCAAGTATAACTTATGATAAACACTCACTGCCATTTTTACTTCATTGCAAGTTACGCTACCCTTTTACAATGAGAGTATTCTTAATCCTGAGACAATATTAAATTATATAGGTATCTGTTCAAGAAAAAAAATGTCACTATACAAGAAGCTAGCTTTTATATCTTGATACATTTAACCAAGGAGTGAACATTATCAGATAGCAATAATAATGGAGAAGCTTTTTAAGTTTTATTAGTAAAAAAATTGTTTATGACAATTGAAAATTTAAACTTTGTAAAATGTAACAATTTTCCTCTATGGGCTATTCAAATGTCTCATTAGTCTTTGCCTTAACTTTGCAGATAGCATTGTGTGATGCTTTAAAGTCACAGCTTTTTAGACATTTTTTACATGATTTATAAGACCCATGGGGATTACTATTTCTCTGTGGCTCTGTTTTCCTTACTAATAACTGAGTTCTAATCCTTCCTGTACCAGAAAATTATACTACTTTTTCCTAATGGATACATGTATTACTGTATTGTAAAATTTTGACTTAAAAGTTGATCCATAATATTACCACCATAACAGAGTTGTAACTCGGTTATTTCAATACCATTTTCTATTCTCCATTTTTTAATCAAGCATTTTAAGTATTTTTAGTGTTTTGAGTGTTCATAAATTGTAACCTTGTTGACTGGCTGTATTTCATATGGTTGAAGAACTACAACCTAATTACTTTTCTATATTCTCTCATCTGCTGTTTTTCTGTTAACTATGTAAAGGGATGTTTTTCAAAATATTTAACAGCAGAAATCACAGAGGTACCAGTGAATCAAAAAGGATGCCTAACTAACCGGGATAGATGACATCCGTTACACCACCTTGATGCATACTGTCTGACCAAGAGTTTTTCCTATGGGTATCTTTTAGAAATGTTTTAGCTTAGAAAGCCTTCTAAGGAGATGCACAGCACATTCAAATGCACTTGCTTGTAAAAATCTATGTCATGTTAATGCATATTGATAACACCTGCTAATGATTTTAGGCTGACCTATTCATATAGCATGAAACCTGTAATTTAAGTGGGAATGGTTTTAAACGACATAATTTACGAAGAATTTTAACAGTTATGTTATTTAACATGTATAATTTCCCCTAATTATTAAAGCAATAAATGTTCTTTGTAGAGTATCTTAAAAAGGCACAAAAAGATATTCCCATCATTCAGAAGTCACCATTTTTCTCTGCATAAAGGGGAATCTCTCAAAAGAGGTTCATGCTCTACATAGTAATTTGGGCAACCTGTTTTCATAATACATTGTAAACATATTGCCAGATGCTCTTAAACATTGTGGTTTTTAATCACTGCACATTATGGATTTAACATGAAGTGTCAGTGGTCGGAAATGCCACCATCTTAGACCTCATGAGGTACCGTTGCAGTTCCTTCTTTGAGGATTCCCCCCCAATTCCCTGGGTCTCTCAGTTTGCCCAGTTCACTTGGCAAGAACTGGATACATGTTAAATTCAACTCTCTGCCTATTTCATGCCCACACAAGTAGGGCTCTACAGGCTGGAGAGGCTCAACCTGGCTGGCTGGGCTCATTTTAAATTCACAGGTGTATCCTCTTATGGGCCCTTTGTGCTGGGTGGCAGTTATATCACATTTCTTAACACTTACTCACCTGTTCCCCTAGATTGTTTCACGTTTCTTCTGTTTTCTGAGACCTTCCTTCACCTCCTCCCTTTGCTTCATTCTCAGCTGCTTTCAATTTCACTGAGAGCCAGAAGCAATCCAGACTTCCATATTCTGTCACGGTCATCTCCGTTCACTGGTATCTGTACCACATACTCATATCTCCTCTCACTGAGGGCAGACTTCTGGGCTCAGGTTCCCCTGGCCACTGTACACCTGATTCTGTACCTTCTCGAATATTCAGGGACCTCTTCAGCAATTATCCCCCCTTCTGTGTCACCTCCCTCCCCCCCCCCCCTTACAGCAAATCTCCTTGAAACAGTTGTCTACTAGCTGATGCCATCCCTTGTTCTTCCATTCTCCCTTGGTATTAATCTCATCAGCTTTTTTTCTAACACTATCCCAACTGAAAGTCCATCCATTCTTGTAGTTGCCAGGAGAAGAAAACAAAACAACTTGGAGTAAGACTTAGTTCCTCTTTTTTTCCTATACCTACATCCAACCTCTCTGCAAATCTGGTTGGCTCTGTAAGATGGAGTCTGACTGCTTCTGTCCATCTCAACTGACAGTAATATGTTTTGGTTCCTGTTGTTTGTCTACGTCCATTTGGGCAGCTATCACAAGAATGCCATAGGTTGGGGGACTTTAACAACAAACATTTCTCATGTTTGTGAAGGCTGGGAAGTCGAAGATCAAGATGCAATGTTGGGTGAGAGCCCACTTCTTGGTTTATGACCCTACATGGTAGAAAGGGGCTAGGGAGCCCTCCCATTCATGATGATTCCACCATCTTCACCCAGTCACCTCCCAAAGGCTCTGCCTCCAGATGTCATCACCTTGGGGATTAGGTTTCAACATATGAATTTTAGGGGGACACAGTTAATAGCACTACTGTAACAAAATTATCACAAACTTAGTGGCTTAAAAGCAACACAAATTTATTAGCTTACACTTCTGGAGGTCGGAGTGTTAAATGGGTCGTCAGGGCTCAGTTCCTTCTAGAGGGTTTGTTGGAGAGAATGTTCCTTGTCCTGTCTAGCTTCCAGAGGCTGCCTGTGTTCCTTGGCTTGTGGTCCCTTCCTCTGTCTTCAAAGCCAACTGCATAGTAAGTAGTTTCTCCTCCCTCCTCTCCTTCCATAATCACATCTGCTTCTGACACTTCTGCTTCCCTCTTTCAAGGATCCACATGATCTTGGATAAGCTTCCTATCTCAATATCCTTAACTTAACCCTATCTCCAAAGTCCCTTTTGCCAGGTAGGGTAATCACAGTTTCCAGAGATTAGGACCTCCTTGGGCATAATTATTCTATCGGCTGAAACCCTCTTGCCTGGGTTGTTTCAGCAGCTTCCTAACTGGTCCCTCACTTCTGCAGTGGCCACACCATAGTCTGTATTCTCCAGAGCAGCTAGAGTGCTCCTGTTACAACCGGGTATGTCATCCTTAGGCTCACAGTCTTAGTGGTCGTCATCTCTGAGGCAGTGGCCTTTCAGTGGCCTGAGGGCTACATGGTACCCCTGACTCCTATCTCTACTGTTCTCTCCTAGTCCCCCCCTGCTTGTTCCTCTGTAGCCCCCTTGCCCAGTTTTGGGGCTCTTGCATTTGTTTTCCCTGCCTGGAAAGCTCTTCTGAATGGACCTGTGGCTCTCTCCCTCCCCTTTGTAGGTCTTTGCTGCAATGTCATCTTCATGAGGCTTTCCCTGACTGTCCTATTTTAAATTCTCACCACTGTCCATATCACATGCAGCCCTGTCCTTCTTTCTTGCTTTCTTTAGTTCCATTGCATTTATTACCATTTCATATGCTATGTATTTTTATATGCTTAACATAATTTCATGTTTGTTTTTATTTTCCCACGAGGATATAAACTCCGTGAGGGCAGGGATTTTGTTTTGTTCACTGTTGTTGAATGAATGGATTTAGATTGACTCCAAATTGTCCCCTGTGAAATACAGATGCATTTTTTTTTAAGTGCTTAATTATTTTTGAGAGAGAGAGTGAGAGAGACAGAGGATCCGAAGTGGGCTCTGCGCTGATAGAGAGCCCATTGCGGGGTGAATCCATGAACCATGAGATGATGACCTGAGCCCAAGTCAGATGCAGGTGATTTCTGGTGGGGAAAAAGTTCTACCAAAATGCCTTAGCTTTGTATTTGAGATTTGCTTTATCCTTGGAGAGATGTCGATCCTTTTAGGGTCCTGAGGCTACCACTACTGTGACATTTGATATTTGAGGGTTGCTATTCTCTCATTAACTTTCTGGTACAAGTGGGTGTAGAGGGCTCTTCATTCTCTGTAGCAAAACTGGTACAAGGCGGAAATGTTCCGGAAGACTTAAGGAAAGAGTGAAGATGAAAGGAAACTGAAGACCTTCTAAGTCCAAGAGAGCAAAACAATTTTTGTGATAACAGTAGACATTAGTATCTTTTTCCACTCTCATCCTGTCCTGAGTATAGATGGGAGTATTCCAGAGCTGATGTGACCTATGATATTGCAACAGATGAAATGAAGAAGCAGATAGGATAATCTGGCTGTTTTCTATTAAGAAGGATATTAGAGCAATTTGCAGAAATATAAAATAATGCCATTTTCTCACTTTGGTTTGGAAACTGTAGTGATTTTTTCCATAAGACATGTTTATGTTAACATGCAGTGGATTTACTGTTTTGAAATAAGTTAATAGATTTAAATTTTCTCAGTTTTAATTAAAAAATTTTTTTTAGTCTTTATTTTTGAGAGAGAGAGAGAAAGACAGGAGAGCAGAGAGAGAGAGAGAGAGAGAGAGAGAGAGAGAATCCGAAGCAGGCTCCAGGCTCCACGCTGTCAGCATAGAACCTGATGCAAGGCTCAAACTCATGAACTGCAAGATCATGACCTGAGCCGAAGTCGGATGCTTAACTGACTGAGCCACCCAGGCACCCCTCTTGGTTTTAATTTCTAATAAGATAAATGGCAACAGCTATAATCCACATAAACAAGTTATTTGGCTCTTTAATAATTTTTAAGAGTAATCCTGAGACCAAAAAGTTGGAGAACTGCTGGTTAGATAATTGGCTTTTGAAAAATAGCTTGCTCATGTTCAGCTGTGTCCTGCCTACACCCATTGTTCCTCTGGACCCCACACTGAGCAGTCTCAGTTACTTAGCATTCATCCTCATAATTCACATTTCCTGCTGGAAAACACAGCTTTCCCCAGTGGCAATGGAAATAATTGCCCACAGGAGAATTCCAGACTGCTTTCCAAAGAGCTAGAACCATACTCTGCCACCGAAGCAAGCGATAACCATGTAAGATGACCCTGCACCGTCCCAGGGATGTGCTTATAGATTATGCACCTGTGTGATAATAGTTTACATGTGTGAGGAGGTCATTGTTCGGGGGGTGGAAAGGACTTATTTATTCATTTTTGATCTCGTGATGTGCCTGACCCCACTGTGGTGCTGGGGGATGCTGATGGGAATCAGAAATAGCCCTTCTCCCTTGATTCGTTGACACAGGAGTTGGTTGTGACCCAGGGTTCTACTCTTCACAAAAGGTAGTTTTTCCCATCTAGGCTATTTCTGGAACTAGAAATGTTTCAAAAGCCTATGGGTTCAATAAACTTGTGTTGCTTAGTTATGGTATTGTGCTTCTCAGTCTTCAAAACCTTTAAAATATGCCCTGTTTATGAAATGTATGAACAGGTGTTCATGTATGTATGTGTATATATTTGTGTGTACATATATACACATACACATGTATAATGTGTGTGTTAATTTTTATACTCTACATAACTTAGAGTGAAACTTTCGGAATCAGGAGAATAGGTTGAGTTGTAACTTTAGAAGTTGAGATTAATTAAATTTGATGATTTGGTCAATGTAATTTGTTATTGGAGTTAATTATCATAAAAATATTTGATGGGTAAAGGCTGTTTTTAAAACCATCTTCGGGTGATTTCGTAGAAGTAAAGATGTGTTACTCGGTGGGACCTGAGGTATTGTGCTGTGGATGACAAACTGAGGTATGGTAGGGTGGGGCTGTGTGGCTGGGGTCCAGTCACTAACAGGACTGGAGTGGAAGGTAGAACCAGGACCAGGCTCCGCTCTGCCATGTGACTCCTGAAGTCAGAGGTTTGACCTTATTTCTTCTCAAGATAGAAGTAGCATTTTTATTACACTAACTGTGTGGCTAGAATGCTCATAAGAGCACTTTAGTAAGAGTAAAGTGGGGGGACCTACGTAGCTCAGTTGGTTAAGCATCTTAGCTCAGCTCAGGTCATGATCTCGTGGTTTGTGGGTTCAAGCCCCACATCAGGCTCAGAGCCTGGAGCCTACTTCAGATTCTGTGTCTCCCTCTCTCTGTCTGCTCCTCCCCTGCTTACGTTCTCTCTCTTTCCTCCTCCCTTCCTCTCCCTCTCCTTCTCTTCCTCTCCCTCCCTCTCCCTCTCTTTCTCACCCTCTCAAAAGTGAATAAACATTAAAAAAAATAAAAACAAGACTAAAGTGTTTGGATCCCCTTAAAACGAATAACCTACTAGCACATTAAACATAGTGATTTGTCACGTTATAAGTGTGTTGAAGTATTTCATTTATTGTGATTCCTTTAGCTGTTATTAGAGGATTTTACTAACCTACAAGATGCTCTATTAAGGCAGTTCTGTGATATTAATACAGAGCTTTGGAACTAAGTCCAGACTTTGCCTTTATTAGCTGTGAGACTTTAGGAAATGTCTTCCTATTCCTTAAATCTCATTTACCACTTTGACAAGTGGGGTATAAATAACCATCTTAATATGGTTGCCAGGATTTAATGAGGCTACGTATGTAAATTCTAATAGTAATAGCTAATGGTTACCTGGCTCTCATGATGTAGACAGGGTGAGGGGTTGGGGGAACATATTGTGGGAAAAAATTACTAATCGTGATGAGATTTTGTACCAAGAGAATAATAGGTAGGTTCTTAGTTTAGGTAGGTGTTTAGAGAAGGCCTTAAAATGAATTTTAATGTTTCTCTGGGAAATGACCATGAAGCTGTGGAAATTGCATTTTGGAGGATTTTTTTTAAAGCTCCCATTTGGAATGTTCATATACATTATTAAGCAAAAATGTAGAAAACTCTTTAAAGAAGTGAAGAAATTCTGAATAATAAAATGATACAGTGCTTCCCAGCTGCTACATAAATGCGTATTATTAAAAAGACTTATAAGAACAAGTCTAGAGAAGTAAGTCCTGAAATCTTTATCCTAATTCAGGTTTCTCTCAGTATCTTATATGCCACTGTTTTCATTAATATTTTTGTAAGGGCAAAATCAAAGGCGATATATAATAGTTGAACCCCTGAAATGAATGAAATAGTACATTTTTCAAGCTAGATCACTTGTTAAATAGCTGATCATTTTTTGTGGGGGGGAGATTGAATTCAGATCTATAAATCCTTTTAATAAGTAGGAGAGTTTTCAAATATTGGGCTTGTGATTAATGCAGAACTAATATATGTGAATGAATTTTTAAAATTCTTCCTGTTCCTTCTGTAATGATTGAATAGTGTATAAGGAAAAGGATTGCCTGTGGTCCAAGGTATGCCCTCAAACAAGACATCAGATATCACATACAGCTATTTTAATAATAACATTAACTTTACACACCATACTCATGTTTTGTGCTATGTATTCTTCATAACATGCTCCGTTTTACTAAATGGGAAACTGGAGCCACTGTGAACTCTCCAGTTGTCTTAGTGGCTGAACTCTGGTCTTTAGGCTCAGAGTCTAGTCTTTTCCCATTTCACCATGATTGTTGCTAACACCAAGAATGGACTGTGATGCTTGGAGGATTTGTAGAAAGCATTAAACCGTTCAGTGCTACTGAGCAACTTGTTAATGTGGTACTTACCTCTAGGTTGAATCTGTGTATCTCCCCTCAGGAAATTGTATCTCTTAGGCCAATATTCCAGTTATCTATTGCCACATCACAAACTACACCCAAATTTCCTGATTTTAAATAATGATTTGTTCCTGTCATCGTCTTCGTAGGTTGGCTGGCCTCAACTAGGGTATAGAGTGGTAGGGTGGGGCTGAGAAGGCAAAGGTCAGATGAAAGGGGACCTTGTTGGCCACAGCCTTAGGTGGATGGCCACCTTTCTGGTGCCTCTAGACCATCCTTTGTATAGAGGTAGTTGGTAGAGAGATTGGTCAGGGAAAATGACAGGAAGAGTATAAGAGCAAAGGAGGTAGCCAGGGTGTACCATGAGAGGAGAAGCAGAAATCAGAAAGAATCCGGAAAGATCTGTCAGTGAGGGTTAGTGGTTGTGACATTAAAGTTTATTAGGCTCACAGATGTTAACAAGTGACCGTTTTGTTGTAATTGGTGGTATTGTCATTACAAAAGTGTGGAGTTTAGTGCTTTGTTATTGACTAATTTGGGGGTTGCAAGGAACAGAAACCAAATAGCTCCCAAGAATATATTGGCTCATGTAATTGAAAAGTTACAGGAGTAAGTCTAGCTTTTAGGAATGGCTAGCTAGACTCAAGGACTCCAATGATGTCGGTCAGCACTTAGTCTCACTCTCTCCATTTCTCAACTCTGATTTCTTCAGGTTAACTCTTCTCAGGCAAAAGACTGGCCCTGGTTTCTGTGAAAAGTACAGCACTGGTAGAACTGGAGGATTAAGGTAGCTTCTACAAGAATTACATTTATTAACCCTCTCAGTATTCTTAAAGATCACTCAGTTTTATAAAGAGAAATATGTGAAGGAAAAAAACCCCATGAAATGATAAAAATTTCAGCTCTACATAGCGATCGGAATGACCAAAGTCCAAACAATGAGAACACTAAATGCTGGTGAAGATGTGCAGCAACAGCGGGAGCTGTCTTTCCCTGCTGGTGGGAATGCAAAATGGTGCAGCCAATTGGGAAGACAGTTTGGAGGTTTCTTATAAAACTAAACATACTCTTACCATACAATCCAGCAATCCATTTCTTGGTAGTTAGCCAAAAGGGTTGAAAACTTATGTCTATGCAAAAACATGGATTTGTGGGAGCTTTATTCATAACTGCCAAAATATGGACACAACCAAGACGTCCTTCAGTAGTGAATGGATAGGCTGTGGTACATGCAGACAATGGCATATTATTTAGTGCTAAAAAGAAATGAGCTACCAAGCTATGAGAAGATGTGGAGAAACCTTAAATGCATCTTACTAAGTGAACAAAGCTAATGTGAAAAGGCTACATACTGCACGATTCGAAGTGTATGACGTTATGGAAAAGGCAACAGAGTCAAAAGATCAGTGATGTGGCAGGAGTGAGGAGGGGAAGAAGGATGATTAGGTGGAGCCCAGAGGACTTTTGGAGCAGCAAAACTGCTCTGTATGACCCTATAATGATGGATGTATGTTATACAATTGTCCAAACCCATAGAATGTACAAGACCGAGAGAACTCTGAGGTAAACTATGGACTTTGGGTGATGATGTGTCGGTGTAGGTTCATCAGTTGTAACAGATGTACCACTCTGGTGGGGGGGAGGTGTTGGTAATGGGAGAAGCTATGCATGTGTAGGGGCAGAGGTGGGTGGGAAATCTCTGTACCATCCTCTCAATTTTGCTGCGAATCTTTAAAGAGTGCCTTAAAAAATAGTCTTTAAAAAGTTTTTAGCAGTAGTTCCTAGCTTGCTAATTCAAGGATGTGACCTGAGCTTAAAACTTGAAGTAACAGGAAGAAGTAGGAACATCAGTCTTAGTAATGAAGCCTCCTTCAACCAATGCTGCAGCCTAGACTTAGCCTGGGTAATTTATAAATGGTATATAATTTATCCTCTCTTACTGAGTGTGTAAGTGTGACACACTGAGTGTGTAAGTGTGACAGTGTTCAGTGTACTGAACACTGGTCATTGTGTCAGTCAACTTGCTATGCACTGTACCTTAAGTATCTCCTTAAGCTTTTCAACAAGGCTATGGCCTAGGTATTATAATCTCGGTTTTACACATGAGAGACTGAGGCTAAGGATGTTTAGCAACTTCGCAGAGGCCACCGAGCTAGGAAATTCTACCGCCAAAATTCAAATCCAGGCGGTTGGAAACCAGAGTGTCCATTCGGGACTGAATTAGGTGGCTTTGCATCTCTAGAATCTCCAATTTCTTTCCAAAAGCTCGACCAGACCCTTTAGCCTTAAGCAAGGTGAGCCTTGTGAGTTGGTGTACCTGTCTTTCATGTGGACAAGACACACTGATAACTTACTGTGCTGACCTTGGGGCTGAGAGGGAAGGTGGCTCTTGCAGCTACTTTTCGACGCCACTTTAGCTGCCCCTCTGTGGGGAGGCTTGTTGGTTAGAGCGTCCATCCACGCATGACAGCTGGCCTGCTTAGGTTCGCAGTTCCACCTAAGGAAGTAAGGACGGTAAGCCGTTTTTCCTTTTATTAATGCTGGCAATTATCTGAGGACAGTAGGAAAACTGGATCGCTGTTACATAACTTGAGGCATTTCCAAGAGGCACCTCTAAATAAACAAAGCCTCAACCTTTTTTGCTTGTGTAGCTTTTGAAGGGCCAGAATTATTTTATTTTGAGGACATAAGTAAACCCAACCCAGCACCTTCCCTGTGGACCAAGGAATTAGTCTGTGTATTTGTGCTCAAAATAAAATAGAACAAGTTATGGCAACTCATCACGTGCTGAAAGCAGTAGAGTCGAATGGTCTGAGTGAGATTTCTCCAGATGTCAAGATATTTATGATCAGCACTTGAAAAAGTAATGTTTGTTCATTTTTAAATGTTAATTTTACTATAGTTCTTTTATAAATTGACATAAATACTCTGCCTCAGACTAGGTACTTACCTTGAATTCTAAGCAACCAATTCAACCAATTTTAAATTGTCTTTCATAAGGAAGAGAAGAGAAATCAGTTTGTTTAGATCTGTGCTTTGTATCATTTCCTAACTGGAGTGAATTATAAAAGAATCTTAAGGAGGAAGATAAAAAGGAAATCAGCATAATTTCCTGGTTCAGAATCAGACTGTCTTCTCATTTTTTTTTTTTAAAGTTACCGTATTGTTTATCCTAAGCTTATATCACACACCCCTAGCCAAATATATTTAGGAAAATAAATTCCAAAGTCAGTCCGTTTGGTTGGGCCATCATTAAGATGTTATTTGTATTTTTTTTTTTTTTTGGGGGGGGACAGGGTATAGTTTAAATGAGAATAAATTGTGTCTAAAGATATTACTGATTAACTTTTTTCCTTCTAGCTGGAAATTCTTAATTGGAGTGCTCGATTTCAAAGCAGCAAAGCTGGTCTATTCAGTACTGACACTACTGATGTACATTTAAATTCATAAAGAATTGATTGTTTATTGTATACAAGGTCAGTGCTCATGATAAACATAAGTATGGCCCAGTCTCCTTGTAGTTGACTTCCTGGCTTTGGAGGGGAGAGGGAAGGGGGAGAGTTTGAAGCAAATAACTCAGTTGTGGTGATGCAGAAATGTTTGGGTAGGAGCCACACACATTGTACAGTGGGGGCACAAAGGGGGGTTCGGCACTGGGGGGGGGTCAGAAAAGGCTTCACGTAGAAAGACACACTAGAAACTGGCTCTCATAGGAAGAATACAACTTACCGGCTATATGCACAGAGACCTGCAACAGCACAGCAAAGTCAGGGCCTTGTAAATAGTTTTGTAGTTGAAACTTGTTTTTTTGTTTTTTTTTTTGTTTGTTTTTTTTGGGACAGAGCGAGACAGAGCATGAACGGGGGAGGGGCAGAGAGAGAGGGAGACACAGAATCGGAAACAGGCTCCAGACTCCGAGCCATCAGCCCAGAGCCTGACGCGGGGCTCGAACTCACGGACCGCGAGATCGTGACCTGGCTGAAGTCGGACGCTTAACCGACTGCGCCACCCAGGCGCCCCGAAACTTGTTTTAAAAATTAACCCAGGATTTGTTTTAATCACATATGGTAAGACACAAACATGGAAATGACTGTCGTAGGGGGAGAATTTTTTATACTCTGGTCCCTAGAAGTAGGCCCAGCATTGCCAGACAGGGCCACATGGGGAAGCACCGGGATCAGTCTGGAGGCAGAAGGAGTGAGGGAAAGCATGGACAAGAAGTCTTCATTGTGGTTTCCATGGGAAGGAATGGGTAAGGCAAGGTAAGCAGACTTATGAATACTTTCAGGAGGCTCCAGGGTGGAGAGACTGCCCCTCTTTGTTGAGTACCTGGCTGTACCTGGCCGGGGGGTGATGGTTAGGGCAGGGGAGAGTGGCTGCATGTGTGAGAGTCTGCTAAAGGAGGCAGACAGAGGGGCCATGGGCCCTGCATTGGTTGGTTTGCATCTAGAGGTCACAGTCACAGGAGAGTCATGGGCTGTCTTTAACAACTGGCTAGCTCTGGGAGGAATCTCTCTCCCTAGATGCCAGAATATGAAGAATACAGAAAATAAGAAAATGCAGTTATTAGAAATCTTAGGAGGTAAAGAGGAGGAGGGTGGGTGCTGGTATGTAAAAAAGGAGAGTAGAGGGTTGCCTGGGTGGCTTAGTCAGTTAAGCATCTGACTCTTGGTTTTGGATCAGGACCCGAACTCACAATTCGTGGGACTGAGTCCTGCATTGGGCTCTGCACTGGTGGTGCGGAGCCTGTTTGGGAGTCTCTCCCTCTCTCTCTGTCCCTCCTCTGCTTGCTTTTTCTCTCTCTCTCTCTCTGTCTCTTTTTCCTTCTCAAATAAACATTGAAAAAATAAGAGTAGAGATAGAATAAGAGGTCAGATCATGGAGGACCTTCATGAAAGTTTGGGCCTTATTGTTAAGTAATAAGAACTCTGGACAGATTTTGATCAGTTCCTTACACCTGCATTTTGGAGTAATCCTTCTTAGGAGCAAAGAGTAAGATTGATTGGAGAGACAGAGGTGTGGAGACCAAGCAGGAGATTGTTGCAAGTGTTAGTATGAAGGTGACAAGGGGCCAGAGGAAGGCAGTGATGGCTGGGATAGTTGGGAGGGGACACATATGAGGAATTCTTGCAAGGCAGCAATGATGAGCCTGGACTGACTGGCTGTGGGTACGAGAGGAGTGAAAGTGGTTTCTCTGTTGACACTCAGGTGAGTTTGTAGTGTGGTGGTACCATAGCCCAGACAGGGAATATGTAAGGTAAAGGTGTCCAGGGGAGAAGATGAAGAGTTCAGTTTGGTACTTGATGAATTTTCTGGCCTTACTGGAACACCCAGGGTAACCTATTTGGCAGGCAGTTGGATGTAAGGTTCTGGAAGAGGTAGTTTTGGTCAGGGAGGATCATTTGTAGTGCTTGGGGATAAAAGGAAGTAGTAAGGGAAGGTGAGGCATAGATGGGATTAACAACCTTAGAGGGTCAAAGAAACAGTTTCCTTTGAGAAAGGTAATAATGGAGAACTTTGAGATTACTGGGAAGAGATCACAATACGAAGAGGAAAGCAAAGGTGAATGTCACAAGGAGGAGAACGGTGAGTTAGGATCCTAGAGAAGGTTTGGCATGTCCACCATGAAACCAGGGACACGTTGGAGGATAGGCCTCCTTCTTACCACTGTGACTCACTGAACCCATAATGATCTTGGCTCCTTGGACCCAGGTGAGCTTGGAGGCTTGAAATGTGTACTGGCTTCAGAGTGAGCTATTCATGTGCTTTAGCATTGCTCAGCATTCCGAGAGAGCACAGATGGCAGATGCTGAATGGACCCACGCTTATTACTGTGTAGAGAAGTAACTGAAGAAGCATCTGAAGAAACATGAGCTTTCCACTGGATTGAGAGAAACAGTGCTTGGGGAGTGGAAGATGAACTAGGGGAGAATGCGGTCTCTTTGTAGTTGTGGTAAAGTCTGAGGACATGAGGATGTTGAGGGAGCGTTCTGGTAATGGCTGTTCGAGCCAAGGATATTAAGAAATTGTGAGCTCTTTTCTTTCTTGCTTGCTTTTTTTTTTTTTTTTTTTAAAGCTTATTTTTGTAGAGAGAGAGACAGGGGGAGGGGCAGAGAGAGAGGGAAAGAGACAATCCCAAACAGGCTCCTTACTGTCAGTGGAGACACTGATGTGGGGCTCAGACTCACGAACCGTGAGATCATGACCTGAGCTGAAGTTGGACGCTTAACTGAGCCACCCAGACGCCCCAAGAAATGGTGAGTTCTGATCCCATTGCTTATCCACATGATTCAGGTGCTCTGGGATACTGGCAATGTTCTGATTGAATACAGAGGACTAAAGTCTTAAATAAGCCACTTTTATGTTTTCTCTTTTTCTAAGTGTTTGAATTAAAAGTGAAAGTGTAATAACCAATAAATATTTCATCCATGGCTAGAATTATATCTTACCAAAAAACCCAAAACACTTAAATGTGGAAACATCATTAGCCTTTTTCTAACCAGTAGGATTCCTTGACCATTTAGTAATCCAGACTCTTTATCCCCAAAGAGTAGTTCAAATGTAAGTTCTTATTACTACTTCGTGAAACAAAAACATTTTTCAATTAATTCAGACTGAGAAGTGTTTATTTCCTGTGAGGAATAGGCAGCCTTCTAGGCCATAAAGCCAAAGAAGAGTGGTGTTTGTTCTATGACAAGCTTTTGTGATGAAGGAAGAACAGTCCAATGCTTTGCAAAACTCTTAGCTGTTTAGTGGCTCTAATGCCTTCCTGGGTCTCTTCTCCCTCCAAATAATGCATCAGCTCTGAGGACAGTATTTCTTCCAGTGGCTGTATGTTTGGTTTCTAATTCTTTGCTCTTATTTCCAAATCTAGTTCTTGACAAAGAGAGGAAAGGAATAGGAATACTTCATGCATAGTGTGTTCCAGTATGTTTTGGGCCTTCCACTCAGATAGGGGCTGATGGGCTTATGAATCCTAGGGTAGACTGTTAGTCTGTCATGGTGCTGATGAATTTCTTGACCTTAGAAGATACCCATGGAGCACTTGCTCTTGGCCTCCTAGCATGATTTTGTGACTCAACATAACCATGGCAAAAATACTATAACCTAGATCACCTTTGCAGGTGCATTTATTTGATTATCTTCCTTGAAAGAAAAATAATTTGGTTGCATGTTGTGTACATCATATGTGTTGTGTGTGAAATCTTTTAAAGTCATTTTAACATAGGGAAATAATAAAATTAGGACTGTTCATACTAAATCAGCTTCAGAAAGTATTATTTTGGGAATGGGCTATTAAGATTTTTTTCTTACAAAGGTTGATTTTGCTTTTGTCATTTTGGTGGACTCTTTGTTGATACTGTTATTTATATGTGATAGAGTAGAAATTGTTTCTGTGGATGACAGGCTTAATCTCAAGTACATGTTATCCTTTACTTTTCAAACACAGCTGCAAGTGCCTTGTACCAATATTTAAAAATAGACTTTGCAGGCAAAACAGTCTGTACATTCACAGGCAAGTACAATATGATTTTAGAGCGATCTGCTAAATGCATGGCTATACTAAGTCCACTCAGACATTATCATGATGCCTCATATGTATCTGACAGCTTCTCTTTTATGAATATTGGTGTGTAGTGAGGTCACTTGGTTTGAGCATGAAGCTCTTGTAACCAGGTCTGTGGTTGCGATTCCTATTTGGAACATTTATTGTAGCATAGAGGAGGTTAAATTATACCCGAGGCCTTTCCTTCTGGCCAGCCAGATGAGGGGAGACAGGCACTCCCGGGAATGGGTAAAAGAGTGTGTGTGGATGCCCCATTCCTAGTCCAGTTGCTTGTAGGGATGTATGTCTTCTGGGAAGTTTAATGGCATCGTCATCTTGTATATAAGGGACAGACATTTGGATGAAAGGTCATGATTGCCTTTAGTGTGAATGGTAATGTTGTCTACTCTGGCTGAGGGACTGTGACCACAAGGCTTTAGTTCTGTCTGATCAACGTTTCTGTGTAACTGATCAGTGTTTTAAGAACTGACATGTTTTGGCAGAGAGTGATGACCTCAGTCCCATCCTAACTGTTATTTTTACTATCCTTGTGTTCTCCATGAATATTAATGGGAGACTGAAGATATTAAAGGACAGAAACAGATGCCTTCAGTAGCTGTTCCAGGATAGAGGGGGTGGGAATGGCAGGGTCCCAATCTCCTTCCTGCAGCAAGTTCCAGTGAGCCCTGTAATGTGCCACCTACACAGATGAGTGGTGTCATCTGCTCGGAGGCCACAGAGGCTTTCAGACTCATGCTCCACTTTCAGTGAGAAAGTGGGTGGCATAGCTTAGAGAAGAGAAAATGGATTCTTACAAGAATAGACTTTAAACATATAGTTCATATCTATTCTTTTCAGAAATTGATCATAGCCAGTCATAAATTGTGTTGGAGACTCAGGAAATGATTGCCATTCATCTTGGTCTAAACTCCTTTGGAAGAGATGCCACAGTTCACTGTTTCATAATGTGTCGCATATATTTACACTATTCTATATTTTATTCTCTATTAGAGACTATTTAAGGTATACTACCCCCTTCCCTTTCTGCTCACAAATGCCCCGTGGAATAGGACTAGGGAAGCTGGTTGCTGGAGAAAAATGGCTCTTGCATAGACATAACTTGAGCTCTCATTGAATAAATGGTGTAATGTAAACAGAAAAGGTCTAGCAGAAACATAAATAGTAGAGCATTTTCACCAATGTGATTTGAGATGGTTAGGCCTGTGATGGATGATTGTATGTTTATACCAACCAACCTATGCATTACAGTTGATGGTTTATAAAGCATTTCACAGCCGTTTTTGTGTCAAGTGCAATGAAGACAACGTTGTGTGATCTACAATGGATTCTCACCCCATTCCTGCAAATGACACTTGTCCTGCTGAGATCTGTTCCTTGAACAAGATCATGTCTTCCCCTCACCTTTGCATAGGTCCCTGGTCCTCTGACTTACGAGTAGCTAGAGGTGTCTGACCTACAGTTTGTGCATCTGCCACCTGTCCGATGGGCTCACGTTTATTGCAGGCGTAGGAGGAAGTCTGCCTCCCGGGACTCTGCTTCCTCCCAGGGCTGCCCCAAGATCTATGTGGTGGTCCTTTTCTGGCAACTGCAGTGGATTTCTGGTATGCTGTGGGAAGTAGCAGTAGGTATACATTCTTGCAAGGACTGGGGAACGTTTAATGGTGGTAAAATTACTGGCAGAGTTTGAATAGACTGCTTTCAAACCCTTGACATTCCTTTTCCCGTGATTGTTGTTGATATGGAATGAGTCATCTTCAGCTGGTAGATGGTGAGAATATTAAGAGCTTTCTGTTTAAGTTTTCCAGATGCTCAGCAGTTCTTGCGTTTGGTGAGTTACTCCACGGTGACCAAGGCTGGTTCTGTTGGGAGTTGGGGAGGTGGCTCAGCACTAAGAGCTCTCTCTCCCGTATTCTCTCCCTATGTCCTGGGGAATTGTATTTATAACCAAGCCAACTAATGTTTCTTAGGTTATGAAAAGGACTGTGTTTAAAATTTTTAATCACAACCTCTGCCACAGACATTATGTGTTATATTCTCCCCAGCAGATAAGACACTGCCTTTATTTCGTTGTTTTTCACTTTAAAAATTTTTGGATGGGGTTGGTTATGTTAACAGTGTTCCCACACCCACCCACTGCTGTTTCCACATTTCATTTCTCTAGGCACAAAAAAAATAGGCCTTTCCGGAATTATCATATTGGCAAACTACATTATTCCCGAAATAATTGAAACATTTCAAGGAAGTTACCTTGCATCCCCCTGAGGTTGGCTGGTTTGTTTGGATAATTCTTTATGGGTTCATTTTAGGCAAGATGTTTCATGCTGGTTTTTTTTTTCCCCCTTGTTATGAGTCAAAAGTCCTAGATGATTAAAGCCTAATAAGAAAATGCTTCTGTGCAGTCATGATGATGTGAATAATACAAAAGTGGGGGGAATACCTGTTTGGGAATTCTCAGAAACAGGAATGTGATCCAGTATACATGAAGTGAGGTTGGGGGTGGGGGGGTGGCGGGTAACTGCAGAATTCCTGCTGGTGTCCTTGGTACAGCAATATTCAGTCCCCATGAGTGGTTAGTTGCTTCTCTTGACAATATCAGACTACAGAAGCCTTATTTTTTCAAACACTTACTTTCAATGGTCAAATAAAATTATACTCTTTTTAATCATTGGGAGCATATTTTCTTACGGGTGTTCTAAGTCATCTCTTTACCAGATGACTATTTTGCTAGTTCCCCAGAATATCTCAAACTTTGATACGTTTTCTGGTGGGATTACTTACTTTGTTGGAAAATTTTGCCAATTTATTCATTATCTAGAAGCTTTAGAAAACGTAAAGAATATGAGTTGGAACTTCAGCAAATGAATGGCTTGTGCAGATTTGTTTATTTTAAGGCTGCATGGTGGTATCTAAATTTACCCTGAAAGTTGAAAAACACATCCATTAATAAGGGCAGAGCTTATAAAGTTAATGGCATAACAGTATCTCCATTCTCTAAATGTGGTGCTTCAGAACACATCATTTGACTTACATTAGAACTGGTTTTTTTATGTTAAAGGGTGATGCTGAAATAGGATTCCATTGTATTTTGTTCTGTCTTTGCTTTCTGCTCTGTAATCCTTTAAAACACATCTCTTAAAAGAATTCATTATTATTTTTTCTGCCAGCAGAGTGTTGTATTTATGTGTGTTTCTGTACATGTTGGATGACGATTTCATTTCCATCCATAGCGTGTTGATTCTGTTTTACTTCATATACTGTATTTCATGAGTGCACCCTCAGTGCTTGACCTTCCACATCCATGAAGGGGGCTCTAGCATAATGCACAATTAGGGGCACAGGGCTTTTTCCTTAAGGGGTGTGATGCAGTAGAAGAGACAGAAGAGTTGTAAATGCGTGCCTGCACGCCTGAAGACAATCCCCCAGCTCTAAAATGGAAACTTCAGCACTTGACATCTGACTCACAACTTCCCATTTCTCCAGTGAGATAGCCTAAATGATGTAAAAACAGACAAAAACAAGAGAGAACTAGTGGTCATCATTAAAATGATAGCTATTAATTATTATGTTTACTCTTGTTCGGGTACCCAGCTAAGTGCCTTACGTGCATTATTTCATTAATCCTTCAAAATAACAAAACCAGAACCCCGGATTGGGTCCTCTGTTATCCTCTCGTTACTGGTAAAGACCGAGGGGAGTAAAATAAACAGCCCAAGGTTACATAGAAGTAGCAGAGTCTGTCAAACCCATTTTGTGTGATCTCTCAGCCCACCGTCTGCACTGCTGCACTACCCATGTCCTAAAGGAATACCTGCTATATGCAATGATCATATGACCAGACTGAGGCATAAATGAGCGTTGACTCACTTCCTGGACCCTGTGATGCTCTTCGGGAGGCGGACCTGTAACTTGGTAAGAGCCGGCCAACTGGTACCTACCTGGATCTGGAGAGGCGAGGGCAGACTATGCGATAGGTTAGGGAGTTGCCACCAGAAATCTCTTCCACAAGTGTGAAGGAGAAGCACTAGAAAGCGGCATTGCCAGGAAAGCTGTCTTGGACATCAGTGCCACCCCCCGATACTCTGCCAGCACAGACGTTGGCACAGACATGCTCTCGTCCCTCCTGGGCAGGTGCAGCCAGAGAGACTCCTTGTCCTTGACACACAAGGCCGCCGGGAGGAGCCCAACAGAGGAACCTGTTTCACGGGGCTGTGGCTCAGACTTCTCCTCTCCCCTCTGAGCTGCTGCCATGTAAGTTAGCACCAGTCTGCCCACTGCCCTCTATTAGAGGAGCATTTTAATGGCAACCAGCTGGAGACTAAAGGTGCTCAGAGATTCTACCTGCCCTGCTTACAGATAAACACCAGATCTGGGTTAACTCCTACTGGTCCAAAGATGGAGTAAAAAGAAAATACCTAAGGCTTATGAAAGATTTTGTAGCAAAGAAGAGGGAAGATAACCTAACATTTAAAATGCAAAGAAACGACCTACATTTGACAAAATTATTATGAGAAGCAAGTAAATTTTAGAAAGTAATTTTTAGACACCATCTGCTTTGCGTCTTAAAATTCAAGGAAACATAGACTTTGGAGTGAGACTGAATGGTGGATGAGCCAGACTGTGATGGAGAGTGAACTGGCTGCAGAGTTGGGGAACAGAGAGCATAGCCATCGGAGGCAGATCACTGGAGTGGGTACTGCCTCCACAGCTCCTGGCTCTACAACCTGTCTCAGGCCCTTTCAGGTTTCTCCTCTGTAAAGTGAGGATGACAGTACTGACAGTGGTTAGAATTTAAAATGCACTAGGAGAATTGAAGCGTGTTTTAGCACTAATAGTGAAAAATCAACATTATAAAAAATGAAATCCATAACAAATTTAAGAAGTTCTCCCAGAACCCAGAGGAAAGGATTAAAGTGATAAAGTAGAAACAAAGATACGTATGTTTAGAAGGTGGCGAATGGAGATCCACCAGGAGAAAAATGGATGTTCCTGAAAAACACCAGAACAAATCGATTGGTTGCTGCAAGTGAGATGTAGCAGAATCTTTATGTTAAAAAATCTGTAGGGCAGGAAAATACCAGCCAACACTGGGAATAATCTTAAATGTTACTTACTAATTTTAAAGTTAGAAAAGGAATTAATTGGGCAGAAAAGCGGAAGGTTTACCTAAAAAGGGAGAAAAATCTATCTGGCCTTGGACTTGCTCCTGTGCACTATTGAATGCAGGAGGCAAAGAAACAATATCTAGTGTTGAGAGTTGTCACCTAAGAATGTTTTCACCCAGACCAGGTGGTGGTCGTGGAAGAAGGAAATAGAAATCATACTCAGATTGACAGAGAAACAGAACATTCTCATCCAAAAGCTGCTTTGAAAAATAAATACCCTAAAGATTTACCTAGTTTGAAATAAGCATTAAGATATTAAGCATGGAAATAGTGGTATAACAGTGTAAAGAGAAGCAAGAAGTTGGTTCTTCTTCTCCTTGGTGGGGGCATTGAAGTACTTAGGGGAATCTTCATAGAGTCATCATTGAATGTTGGGTGAAAACTGTTTGCAGAGTTACTCGTGGTTCTGATGAGCAGCCTCGATTAAGAACTGCTTTAACAGTTTTAATCAAGATAAAATATGTACAGAGATAATTAGCAAAGTGGGGATCTTGCCAAAATTTTCTTGTTCTCAGATTTATGCTAATTGATTTTAAAATAGAAAACTTTTGGAAGATACAACAGCAAGATGATTTTCCAGTGGCAAGTCTTAGTTTTATGAAAAAGGCCTCTTTCTTCAAATGTTTGTCTAATTTGTACATGATACCAATCAAAATTATAATTGCTTTTTTTGAGACTTATTTTATCAACTTCTAAATTTCATCTAGAAGAATAAGCTGGTAGTATAACAAAGGAATTTTTAGAAACTGATATTGTGAAAGAGGCTTGTCCTACTCGTTGGTAGGATTTAATAGTACAAATTAAACATTTATACTGGCAAATTCTGAATAGGAAGATAAAGGAAACAGTGGAAGGTTCAAAAACAGAGCCAGTATTGTAGAGATAATACAGTTCATAATGATAAAAGGGACAGTTTATCACAAAGACATAAATGTTTATGTGACGAGTAATAGAGCCTCAAAATACATGAAGCAAAACTTGGTAAATTTAAAGGGAAAAATAGACAATTTCATAATTACAGATTTTAATACCTATTTTGGTAGTTGATAGAACAAAAAGTAGTTATTAGGGGAAAAACAGTAAAAACATAGAAAATATGAATAACACACTCTATCAACCATCGTGATTAATTGACATTTGTAGAATGTATTCAGTAACCTCAACAGAGTTAAATGAGAAACCAGTAAGGATAAGGCATTAAAAAAAGACATCCAGATATCTGGAAACTTCTGAGAAAAACATCTCTATAATTCATGTGTCAAAGACAAAATCACAGTAAAATTAGAAAATAATTTGAACTGAATGACAGCAAAAATGCATCAAAATATTTGAGATACACCTCAAACAGTACTTAGGGAAAAACTTATTGCTTTAAATGCTTACATTTATTTTTATTATTTTTTTTGAAAGTTCATTTATTTATTTCGAGAGAGATCGCACGCAGGGGTGGGGCAGAGAGAGAGGGAGAGAGAATCCTAAGCAGACTCCGCGCTGTCAGCATGGAGCCAGATGTGGGGTTTGAACTCACGAACCAAGGTCATTACCTGAGCCGAAACCAAGAGTCAATGCTTAACTGACTGAGCCACCCCGATGCCCCTAAATGCTTGCATTTAAAAGGAGAAAGATCTGGGGCGCCTGGGTGGCTCAGTTGGTTGAGTGTCCGACTTCAGCTCAGGTCATGATCTCACTGCTCATGGGTTCGAGCCCCACAGTGGCCTCTATGCTGACAGCTTGGAGTCTGGAACCTGCTTCAGTTTCTGTCTTCCTCTCTCTCTGCCCCTCGCCCACTCATGCTCTGTTTGTCTCTCTCTCAAAAATAAATAAACATTAAAAAATTAAAATAAAATAAAAATAAAAGGAGGAAGATCTAAAAATGACCTAAGGTTCTGTTTTAAGAACCTTATAAAAATATAAATATTATAATTTATAATATTATAAAAAATATTATAATTTATAATTTATAAAAATATAAAAATATAAAAATAAAGGAGGAAATATAAAAATATAAAAATAAAAGGAGGAAGATCTAAAAATGACCTAAGGTTCTGTTTTAAGGTTCTGTTTTAAAGAGGAGGGAATAAAGTAAACCCAAAGTAAGTAGAAGGAAAAAAATATTGTTAAAGAGCAGCAATCAGTGAAATACAAAATAGATAGTAGAGAATATAAATGAAGCCCAAATCTGGATAATTAAAAAAATCATCAAAATTTTCATATTCCTGGGGTGCCTGGCTGGCTCAGTTGGTAGAGCATGGTCTTGATCTCAAGATTGTCAGTACAGGACCCACATTGGGCATAGAACTTACTTAAAAGGAAGGATGGAAGGAAGGAAGGAGGAAAGGAAAAGAGAGAGAGAGAGAGAGAAAGAAAAAGAAGGAAGGAAGGAAGGAAGGAAGGAAGGAAGGAAGAAAGAAAGAAAGAAAGAAAAGAAAGAAAGAAAATTGAGATTTTCCTAACATGAGCAAGAACACAAAAGAACCCAAATCACCAATACTGGGCATGAAAACAAGGGATTATCACTACAGAGCCTATAGATTTCACAGAGATAGTAAGTGAATACTATAAACAACTTGAACATCCTAGATGAAATGGGCAAATATCTTGAAAACTATGACTTACAAAATTGCTAAAAGAAATAAAAAATCTAAATAGTATCATATCTATTTTAAAAATTCATTAGGAAAAACCTTTTTCAAAGGAAGACTCCAGGCCTGGATGACTTCACTGGTAAAAGCTATCAAACGTTCAAAAAATAAATATTGTTAATATGCACAAACCTTTTCAGAAAATACAAGCAGGGCCATCACGGCCCATTTCATTTTATGGGGTTAGCAGTCCTCTACTCCCCAAACTGGCAAAGATAGATTAAAAAATAAAGAAGAAAATATAGACCATTATCTCTCATAACTACAGATACAAAAAAACCACTGCTGGTGGTGAGAATATAAATTGGCAAACTCTCTGAAGAGGAATTTGATAATTTCAGAAATCATCAAAATATTTTTATTCTTTAATCCAGTAAAGAATAATGGATATAATACCACAATGGATTTCTCTAATAAATGTTCCCAGGGGGTTACCTCCACATATGTTAGAACAATCAAAAACTAAGTGATAAACAGTGACATTTTCTTAAATATGTTAGATTTGTGCAATACTATTAAAAATATTGATATAAGTTATTGAAATGGGAAATAGCAAATTAAATGGGAAAGGCTACTTAAACGTATTTGCTTAGGTTCTTGATAACTATTTTTAATACATGCTTCAAATAATTTGTAGAATGTAAGGCAAGCTTAATAGTGATTGTCTTCTGACAATTGAATTATGGGTGGTAGTTTTCCCCCCTTAACAGTATTTTCCCACACTGCATAGTGAACATGTATTATTTTATATAAAAATATAAAATAGTTCAAATATTAATAAATTTTTGGATAGTTTTTTTATTGTTGAATAATGCGTCTTTCATGAAATTTAATAGTGCCTCTTTCATGAAGGCTTTAAAATTATTTTGTTTTGCAGTGCTGGGGTGGCTTAGTTGATTAAGTGTCCAGCTTCAGCTCAGCTCATGATCTCACAGTCCGTGAGTTTGAGCACCACATTGGGCTCTGTGCTGACAGCTCAGAGCCTGGAGCCTGTTCAGATTCTGTGTTTCCCTCTCTCCCTCTCCCTCTCTCTCTGCCTCTCCCTCACTCATGCTCTGTCTCTCCTCTCTCAAAAATAAGCAAACAGTAAAAAAAAATTAAAGCACGCGCACGCATGCACACACACACACACACACACACACACACACACACACAGGACACCTGGGTGGCTCAGTCAGTTAAGCATCCGACTCTGGATATCAGCTCAGGTCATGATCTCACAGCCTCTGAGTTTGAGCACCACATCGGGCTCTGTGCTGACAGCACAGAGCCTGGAGCCTGCTTTGGATTCTGTGTCTACCTCTGTGTCCCTGCTCTGCCCCCACTCACGTCCTCCCTTCCTCCCTCCCTCCCCCGCCCCCCCCCTCAAAAATAAACATTAAAAAATTTTTAAATTAAAACATAAAATGATTCTGGTTTCTTATATGAAAAGCTCATTTATAATTAACAGTCCCCGGTTATAGAAACGATTACTTCTTTTAACCTTAAGTAACTAACTGGTATGTGTGGAGTATTCTGCTCGTGGTTAAGTTAGAGAGGCATGAAAGGCATGGTTTTAACTGTCTAGTATAGTTAAAGATACAGCTAACTGTAGCAATTAAATGCCTATGGCAGAGTTGGCAGGTAGGTTCATCTGTGTCCCACTTCTGATTGATGGGTGGTGGCTGCCTGGAGGTATGAATTAGGACAAATTGTGAGTCTTTTCCTGGATTCAGCTTCCAGTGTATCGGTAACTTAATAATGTCTACTCTGAGCAGAACAGGACAGTGTGGCACTGTGTGCCTTTCTTGAGCCAGTTAGGGAATAAAGGTAATCTTATTTTTACGGGTGTGCATGGGCCACGTATCTGGCCGAGATGAGCACTGATGGATGTGTGCTAGATGGAAAGTGCCATATGTGGTCAAAGTAAAGAGTTGGAAGGTTACTTCTGAGAGGTTTGTGTGAAACCAAGCCATTTCATGGATTTTGTTAGACTGGTCTACGTTTCTGAGAGAAAGCTGGTGGTTTATTGAAGTATTACTTGTAAATTTTAGCCTTAGGAATCAAATCTAAGTCTGTCTTGATATATGATTCATAATACACATTATGTATATTCCTGGCATGACAGTTTCCACACATTCAGGTTATTATGTTTATGAGCAGGTACAACACTGGTTGGCAGAAAGGTTGAGGAAAGAGGGCCGGAGGAGAAAGAGCAGGAAAAAAATAGGCCTCTTTGACTTGCTACTCCAGTGTGGTGTGGCAGATCATGTGACACCCTGGCACGCCTTCATTTCTGTGCGCTGTGTGTGTCTTGCCACATATAGTGAAATGAACGTTTCAGACTTTTTGGCATTTAATAAATAATCCATGGGGTTATATTTTGTTCCTGGCTGGTGAATTTCTAAGACTTTGCAATCAGTGAAGGGCAGTGACTGGGTTGCAAAACATTGCTGGTTTACCCTCTGCCATCCATCTACCTGCTCTGTGTGTGTGCGTGTGCATTGTATATGAAGGCATAAACAAACTCCTACGTTTTCTGCCCCTCTTAGAGTGAGAGTGAGCTCTGAGGACATGGCTTATCTCTGGCTTCCCATTCCCTTTTAGTTACAAGTGGGATTTTTTTTTCCCTTTCTTAGAAGAGCGCTTCATTTTTTTTTTTTTTTTTTTTTTTTTTTGTCTAGGTGTACTTGAAATCTTTTCCAATAAGATAAATTAAGCATAAGATAGGTACATTTTTATGTTGGCTGTTTGGAAGAATCTCAATGTATTTTCCATCCCTCTTGAATTGGAATAATAGTATTTCGGGGTTTGAGAGGAGTGTGACAGTGTGAAAGTCAGTGATCTTCCTGATGTTTGAGACCCCTGGGCCCCATTTCTACCACATGTTTTTTCAGCCTACATTTGAAACACAGCCAGAGACACAGATTTCACTCCAGTCCAGTGCAACTTATTGTATCTCTAGAACAGCTTTGGCCCTTGAAAATTTTTTTTATTATCGTGGCTATCATTGTATTGTTTGGGAGTAAATACCTCTTTAAACCGAGATGCCTTCAGATACTGAAAGAATGCAGTCATGCCTCTGTAAATCCTTTTAAGCGTTCCTGTTTTCCTTTTACAATTCAGTTCTGTTCTCAGGTCCTTTTTGTATTGATCATTATTTAAATATTTCACCCAGAAGTGAGCCCAGTAGTCCAGGAATTGTCTAGTTCTGATCTCTTTTTTCTATTAATTAACGAAGCTTGGAAATGAGTTGCTGGCTTGACATGTGGGGGAGGAACAGTTTCCATTTTATTGTTCACTCCTTGAGATAGTGTTGGTCGCAACCCCTAAGGTTTTCATACTTCTGTGTTTGACCTCAAGAACTGACTCCTATTTATTCCTGAGAAAGTCCATCTTGTCAGATTGGGCTCATCATTTCAACCATCCTTTGTGGTTTTATGCGATTGGCACCCAAGATAGTGGCAGCTGTGTTGAGTAGGCTCAAGCTGAGGACAGAATTTCTTAGTCTTACAGTTAGATCTGTATTAATGCTTTAAAACATTTTTAAAAATGTGAATTAAAATAGTGGCTGTCTGTTGGACTTAATTTTAAGAGAAAATGAATATAAAACACATAGCAATAAATAATGTCTCAATAAAAGTTATCTTTTTTTAGTATTTTTTAAATGTTACAAAATCATTTTGACTTTTCATAAGATAAAATAATTTTAGCTATATATTTTTTTAGTGTTTATTTATTTTGAGAGAGGGTGGCAGAGTGCAAGCAGGGGAGGGGCAGAGAGAACAGGAGACACAGAATCTGCAGCAGGCTCCAGGCTCTGAGCTATCAGCACAGAGCCTGCCTGATGTGGGGCTCAAACTCATGGACCATGAGATCATGACCTGAGCTGAAGTTGGACACTCAGCCAACTAACCCACCCAGGTGCCTCCCCAGCCATATGTTTTTAAATGTTTTTTAAAATTAATTGGTGGTACGTTTTAATTGTGCCCCACAATGCATGCTTTAGATTTTTTTCCTAAGGAAGTTACATGCTCTGGGACAAGTTGAATATTTAAGTTTTTTTCCTTGTATTATTACTAATCAGGTGTAATCTAGTTCATTTGGTCTCGTTGAACAATGAAAGCCAAAAGTAAGAACATTTTGTCAAATCTTCTTCTAATAATGGCCATGTTTTTCTTTATTTCTTGACAAGATCTTATAAAACCTCAGATTATGATTGAAATTATATTTTTATCAAGGTAGCTAGGTTTAAGGGTTCCTTTAAAAGCCTGTTTTCATAATTATAGTCTGTGTCTTTATAATGACTCATTTTCCTGAAATGCATTTCATTCTCAAGTAATTCTGATGCATAAACCAAGAAGTTATCTGCACATTCAGCTTTTCCTTTTTTTAGGGAAAGGCCTCTTCATACCCAGTATTAGAAACATCAAGCCATTTTTTGTTACATGATCTCCTTAAATATTAAAACTTGTATGTATTGTTGACCTGCCCTTACCAAAAGTAACTTAGCACATTAAGAATTAAATAGTGTGTTATAAACTAACATGTCCTGAAAAAGGTAAGCATTTTTTCAAGAATGTTAAAGGAATAAGCATTTAATAGTTGAAAAAATGGGTAAAATTAAGCAATTTCAATTGGCTTGGGCATGTGTTCAGTTATAGATGCTTGCCTAAATCCAAATTAAGCTAAACTCTAAAACTTGAGATGGGCAAAAGAGGAGGAAGTGGCAGGGAGGGTTAGTGGTTAGTGGGAAGTTACCTGGGCTAAGGAGGGGAAGGTGTCCCAACCTGCCAGCATCACATGGACAAAGGCATGAGGTGTGTGTGTGTGTGTGTGTGTGTGTGTGTGTGTGTGTGTGTGTGGCGGCGGGGGGGGGGGGTTGCTTAACAGTGGATATGGAAGCATTGAGGGCTGTAAGCAGAAAAGTGACTGAGGTTTCCTTAGAAAGGTATTCTGACAGTTCTGTGGTAAGCAGAATGCCTCTATTAGACACAATCCAGATTTGGGGTGTAGTTAGTACAAAGAGTCATGAACCATAGAAAACCAGCTGCTACCCGCTGTGGTTTTCCTGAAACTGCTCTTGCCTTGTTTTAGATTGGAGAGTTAATTGAGTCCTTCCTGGGATCCCCTAATTCTGCCTCAGGCATTGGGTAAACTACTACTTGGTCATCATTTTCTAGGAATTAGTTCTGCATAGAGGAGTCTGACATTGGCCTGACTTACTTCTCAGGTTCCTGGTAAGATTATCCCTTTGGGAAGAAACTTGACTCCCTCAAACAGGGAAAATGGCATGAGCTCTTTCCTTAGAGGGCTCTGGGTTGCAAATTACATTTTCCTAAGTCTGTTGGATGCTACATTTATCTGCGCAGCAAGAATACATTACATACCCATTGTCTGTTCTATGGTGGGTTGAAAGCATGTCAGCTGAATAAAAATGCCCCTACTTGAAAGGAGCTCAAAGCAAAAGGTTTAAGAGAAGACAGCCCTACTAGGCTCAGAGTGACTAGACTCTTCCCATAATAGAGATTACCAACTGGGTGTCCTGTCATCTTGTACTCCCACATTTTGTTTAGATGAAAATGTATGAGTGTTTCCTATAGACTGGGTTGGGCCATGAGCACCAAAGAGTGGGAATGAGATTGATTCAGGTCCTGTTCAGTAGACAAGTCTGGAGAACATGGCACCTCAGTTGGCAAAAACTAGATTCTAGATGCTACATAAGGAGTGTATGCAAGGCTGGCTTCCTGAGTGTACGACTCGTGCAGTTGCAGAGGGCCATGCACTTAGGAAGGCCTCCTGCTTGCTTAAATGGTATGCTGTCACCATCTTGAAATTTGTAATTTTTGATCAAAGAGCTCTATGTTTCATTGTATAGTGGGCCTTGCAGATTATGTAGTCAGTCCTAAATTTATGACCTGCATTGAGGGAAACTATGACTGAAGAGACCCAGCAGTGGGAGAGGAGACGGTGGCCTCTAAAGTCACCGCGTACTTCATAGGGAAAAGCAGGCTTTAACTATTCACCATACTCGGTAAGGCTAGTCTTCCAACTGAACCAGTCACATAGAATGTTCCTGCTCCCTTCACCTCCATCTTTATCATCTACCTCCTGTCCCTTCCAACACAGAGAGAACTACTTATTGGAGAACCACTTATTAGAAAGAGGGGGAGCAGATGTGTGTAAGGGGAGAGAGGTTTTCATAAGCCCTCCTTTCCCACGTGGTACATGTTAACTTGCAGCAGATCCTAGCTGGGGAAGGGAAGAGGTCATACCACTCAGGTTGGATATTCTAATCAAATTGAGACTGGTTTATGTCTTAAAATGACAATAGGACTTGTATTAGAGAAAAGTAAGAGGGAAAAAAAAGTAAGAGAAAAACCATAGGGGCATCTCAAGTTTTCATCCAGGGGTGGGGGGTGAATTACTATGTTGAATGAAAATTAAGAGAAAAGTGAAGGCAGAATGAAATCGCTTTTGAAATTACATCTTGGAAGTGATACTCAGTGTATTGATCACATAATTGAATTTGAAGAATCTAGAAATATCAAATGCTTTTGGACTCCTAAATCGTGTTGACTTTTAAGTTTAAAATGATCCTCTGAAGGTAGCTTAATTTTAACCGTGAAATTGGGCTTTTTGTAAACTGTATTTCTTAATCTAATTTGGTAATAGGGAAAGAAACGTTAGATTTTCCCATTTGTCATTTGCACTAGTGTTTATCTAGTTGTTGGCTTGCTGACAGTGGTCTAAAAATGGAAAAGTCTAGTTGTTCAATGCAGTTACTTTTAAAGTGAGGAAATTTATGTAATATTTCTTTAGAAAACACATTTAACATTTTGGATAATTAGCTTGATTTATTGGAAAGTAATTTAGTTTTCTCACTGACCGTGACATAGAATAATTGTTTTCTAGTGGCTATTCCCCATGACCCGAGTTAGGAAAATGTTGCTAGTTTTAATATATTTCCACTGCTATTTTCCATTTTATGCAAAGACTGTTGTAGGCTAATTATAGAAAATTGCATTTGGTGCCATGTGGATGCGAAATTAACTTTGACACTGATGGACTAACATTGAGAGTAAAATGAGGTTATGTTCTTTTCTGGGACTCTGTGAACTATATTTTAATGCCTTTCAACAATGAGAGATATTTGCATTTTCTTGAATATTCTGGAGGTTTGTGGTAATTTAGTCAAACTTCACGAAATATGAATGTTGTGACTTTTTGACATAAAGATTTCATGAAGTAGTTTCTTCTCTAGCAAATATCCTTATAAATTCTTTCTGGCTATACAAAACTTGGAGAAGATTTCTATTTTGTGAGTTAACTTGATGAGTATCATGTGAAACAAGTTCTATCAGGATAGAGATGATTTTATTTTTGAACTTCTGCTAAAAGTTATTTTAATTGTTGGTATTTCTCATTTTACTTTAAATTAGGAAAGACTGCACCTAAAATACAGATCCCTGAAGGAGTGAGCATCATGGGAAAAAGCTGTATTTGCATCATTTGTAATTTAAAAGACATTCTTAAAGGAAGAAAGCTTGAAAGTAGGCTGAATGGCATGCCAAGCTAGTCAGGGATTGGGGTCACATTCTCCTCACTTGTCTCTCACTGCCTGACATCTTACGTAAGCCATTACTCAAAAACAGCTCTATTGAATACCATTTGGAAAAGTAATCACAAAACCTTCTTACAAATATCTTTCTGTATATTTTTATTTCTTTCTTCAATATGTCCCTCTGATTTTGTTCTAGGCTCGCAGGAAAGAAGTATTTATCCAGGAACGGTATGGGAGATTTAATTTAAATGACCCATTCTTGGCACTACAGAGAGACTATGAAGCAGGTGCTGGCGATAAAGAGAAGAAGCCAGTTTGCACCAACCCCCTCTCCATCCTTGAAGCAGTCATGGCCCACTGCAGAAAGATGCAAGAAAGGATGTCCACACAGCTGGCTGCTGCTGAGAGCAGACAAAAGAAGGTATTGAGACTTTCAAACAGTCATGTTTCTTACAATACAGCGCAGAATAAAGAAACCATCTCCAAAGTTGTTGTTTGCTCTTAAATGTTATTTTCAAGAAGGGTTGGGATAAATGCTTAGAAATACAAAATGCCGACAGATTCTGGTGGCCCTTTTCAAATATAACTCAAAAATAACACTAAGCTATAAAATAAGTATAACAAAGAACGTATGTTTCCCATAATGGTTACTTTGATGCTTTCTTTAAAATATGCTTTTTTTTTTTTCCTGGACTTTTCTAGTGCCATAAGATACGTTTAACTGCTAGGTGGGATATCCAGGATTGCAACCAGAACCCTGATCAAATGGCGGTGTCCCCAACTTATTCATCCAGCTTCTGTCTCAAATATTTCTTTGCAACTAGAAATTACTTTTTTAAATGATGATTTTGGAAAATGAAATTAGCATGAGGAGAATAGAATGAAATTTGTGTGGTGTATGCAATCTCACAACATATCATCTTGAAGTCCTGGTTAGTCTCAAACTTGCCCCTGGGGTCTGATGGCTGTGTCCGCTGCAGACCTCCAGGCTCCTGCTCACATGTGTTTCATTTAAACCAACCTCCTCCTCCCTTCTCACCTCCCCCACCAACATACACATGTATTTATTGTACTTGAGTGCATGCTTCAAAGAGTTCTAAGTGATAAAAACTTACTGCGATCAGCCATAAGGAAATAGAGGTTGAAATTTTGCCCTTCTAATAGGCTGCCAAGACTACTGATACCATTTATTAGGAGAGAGTAAGGAAGTCAGAGAAGCTAATGAAGTCTAGTATGATTAGAATTTAAAGTAATCTGTTCTTCCAGCCATTATTAAAGCATGCATTTAAGTGTTTCTTCTATTTGTCCTTTTCGGAGAACCTGGTGTAGTTCACATGTAACACCTGGTTGGTGATTAAACTGAATGTGGCATACTGTAAATATTTATGATATACTGTAATTTAATGTGTGTGGTTTTTTCCAGGTAATTATATATTTGCATTGACATATGTGTGCTAATGTTCTGGTAGAAGTGTTGAATGAAAGCAAACCTCTTCCTCAGGATGTCACATAGTAGAAAACTAAAGTACTGAGTAAAATAGTACGGAAGAATAAGAAGGCTTTCCATGGATGTGAGGCAAAATCAGTTTTACTCTGGACTTTGCAAACCCTCTACAAAGCCCTGCAGACAACCACTGAGGTCTCTGGAGATTTTCAGAAATCCCTAGGAACCGCATAAGCAGGAGCCAGTATATTTCAGCTGACGTCACTGAAGCTCATTTGTATTTCTTGGATGAGACACATTTCAATTATGTTCTTAACGTGTCAAATGAACTATTTCATAATAAAGTATTTCTGCTGGGTTTTATGCTGCGTTATCAAAAATCAAGAAAATATTTTGTTTTGCCTATAATTTGCATTTAATGTATAAAAATGGGTGCTCTCCTAAATTTACTTCAGTTTTGCATTTTATCTGTCATTTCTCTTATAAGAGAAAAAGGAAGAAACTCATTTTGAGTTGAATCAAAGATTTTATTATCTAGCTGATTTTTTTTTTTTTTTTTTTTTTAATCAACTTACATCCTGTTTGTTTCTGAATGACTGGGTCATTTCCAACCTGGCTGGGAGTGAAAGGAAATTGTTTCTGTCCTATGGGTCCTATGAGGCTAATACGAAATGAGCCAGTGATCTGTCTCCCACGTATAACGGGGATACAGGCGTCCTTTATGGCCGAATTCATTGGCCTGTGTAGGCTCAGTGAAGGGTTGCTCTGATAGGCAGTGCTACGCTTTATCCATAAAGGATAGTCTATTCTGGTAGACTGTAGCATGTGAGAAGAGTTATATTTTGTACTCTTATCCTGAATCTTTACTTAGAAAGAAAATAAAATATCACATGAACTGATAAGAGCAGAAACACCAAAGTCATCTTTTTAGCAACAAAATGACCTATCACCTTTACCCCTGGAAGTAAATATTTTAACAAAACATCTTCACTTCTCTTGCAGATAGAATAAATTGCAGCTTTAGAAATCTAAAAGCAGTAAGACAAAAAATCCATTATTTTAAATGAATCCAGTTCTTTAAACTACTGCCAGAACAGAGGTTGGGGAAAGCAAAGGTCCCATTATCTACAATTCAAGTATTTATTATCAGACACTGGACATAGCTCTTTGGTAATTCGAAGACATTTGGCCTGAACACTGCTCTGGTTGGCCTTTCGAGGCGGGAGAAGAGGCTCCATGCTCATTCATGCATTGATTCCTACTGAGACTACTAATAGGAGGGTTAACTGTTTGGCAATTTGTGTGCCAGGAAAATTTGGGCAAGAGTCAATTTGGCAAATGGACTGAGCCCGTAAAGCCACTTTGAATAAGCTAATGAGTGATCATCGTGGGGAACTTTGCCTCCAGTAATCTACTTTCTGTTTAGAGCCAGTAACCTAGGGTGCAATGATATTTTGGTTTTTATTACTTATGTGCATCACCTGTTAATGGAATTTCTATCCTAATTTATTTTCAATCATTTGTTCATACTTAAATATTTCTAGGCCTGAAATAGGAAAGACTTTTTAATCTGAGCAGAGCGTTTAAAAGTCAGAAGCCTGGGAATATTCAGAAGGGAGTAATTTTTGTTTTTAATGAGTGAAAAACCTAATAGTAGCTCTGTGTACCAGCTATAGATTGTTTTGGTCGCAGCTTAGTATGATGAGGTAGGTTGCAAGGCACTAAATGTTCCAGGCAGGATTCTTAGTTGTGAGCAAGTGAAGCCAGCATTCACAGAGTTAAGCACGTGTTTAGGTTGGCTTAAGCATGGTAGAGTGCAGCTGGGAAAGCTAGGGGACCAGGTCTTAATCACCCAGCATCACTGACAACTGCTCACTGTCAGTCACGTCCGCAGTGGGTGAAACTTCTGCTGGTGAGAGGTGAATACTGTAGCCTGCTGATGCCAGCATGACTGCCATCATGCTCTAGGCCTTGAGTGTTGCCTCCCCTGGCCCTGTTTCTTCACATCACTCACCTCCAAGTTAGAGCCTAAGAGCAGATGCATCTGATTGGCCAAGCTTAGGCCCCACGCCCTCTCCCTGGTGATGAGGAAGACTGGGAAGGCAGCTATGGGGCATATTTAGCTTCTACAGAGAACCATAGGTAGAGAATTCTCCTGACATAGGAAGGAGTTGCAGGTGCTGGACGACCAAGGAAATGACAAACAAGCCAGAAAAGAACAATCAATTTATTTGTTTTAATTTATTTCATATGCCTTTTTCTTCCTCTGAATGGTAATTGTACTTGGTTCTACCACTTGTATTCAGTACTCTCTACTTCATTATAAAATGGTCACTTTTTTTTTCAATATATGAAATTTATTGTCAAATTGGTTTCCATACAACACCCAGTGCTCATCCCAAAAGGTGCCCTCCTCGATACCCATCACCCATCCTCCCCTCCCTCCCACCCCCCATCAACCCTCAGTTCTCAGTTTTTAAGAGTCTCTTGTGCTTTGGCTCTCTCCCACTCTAACCTCTTTTTTTTTTTCCTTCCCCTCCCCCATGGGTTTCTGTTAAGTTTCTCAGGATCCACATAAGAGTGAACACATATGGTATCTGTCTTTCTCTGTATGGTTTATTTCGCTTAGCATAACACCCTCCAGTTCCATCCATGTTGTTACAAAGGGCCATATTTCATTCTTTCTCATTGCCACGTAGTACTCCATTGTGTATATAAACCACAATTTCTTTATCCATTCATCAGTTGACGGACATTTAGGCTCTTTCCATAATTTGGCTACTGTTGAGAGTGCTGCTATAAACATTGGGGTACAAGTGCCCCTATGCATCAGCACTCCTGTATCCCTTGGGTAAATTCCTAGCAGTGCTATTGCTGGGTCATAGGGTAGATCTATTTTTAATTTTTTGAGGAACCTTCACACTGTTTTCCAGAGGGGCTGCACCAATTTGCATTCCCACCAACAGTCAAGAGGGTTCCCGTTTCTCCACATCCTCGCCAGCATCTATAGTCTCCTCATTTGTTCATTTTGGCCACTCTGACTGGCGTGAGGTGATATCTGAGTATGGTTTTGATTTGTATTTCCCTGATGAGGAGCGACGTTGAACATCTTTTCATGTGCCTGTTGGCTATCTGGATGTCTTCTTTAGAGAAGTGTCTATTCATGTCTTCTGCCCATTTCTTCACTGGGTTATTTGTTTTTCGGGTGTGGAGTTTGGTGAGCTCTTTATAGATTTTGGTACTAGCCCTTTGTCCGATATGTCATTTGCAAATATCTTTTCCCTAAAATGGTCACTTTTTACAATGGAAATACAATTTTTTTTTTTTTAATTTTTTTTTTCAACGTTTATTTATTTTTGGGACAGAGAGAGAGCATGAACGGGCGAGGGGCAGAGAGAGAGAGGGAGACACAGAATCGGAAACAGGCTCCAGGCTCTGAGCCATCAGCCCAGAGCCCGACGCGAGGCTCGAACTCACGGACCGCGAGATCGTGACCTGGCTGAAGTCGGACGCTTAACCGACTGCGCCACCCAGGCGCCCCTGGAAATACAATTTAATTTCAAGGTGCTTTCTAGACTTTCAAGAATAAAATGATAATCATCTAAATATTTTTTAGGAAGAATATTTAGCATGTTTTGTACATGAATTTTTAGTTCATTCATGAGTTTTTTTTGTTAAAAATTTTTTTTTTAATATTTATTTATTTTTGAGAGCAAGAGACAGAGTTCGAGCATGGGAGGGGCCGAAAGAGGGAGACACAATCTGAAGCAGGCTCCCAGTTCTGCGCTGTCAGCACAGAGCCTGACATGGAGCTTGAACTCACGAACCATGAGGTCATGAGTTGAGCCAAAGATGGACACTTAACCAATTGAGTCACCCAGGCGCCTCATAAATCTTTTTTTGTATAATTGATTTTGACTCCCCAGGAGCATTGCAGAGTGAGTATTAAGCAGGGGTGGGGGCAGTGGGGGAACTGGAGACTGTGGCCTGTGGTTCTCAGCAGAGATTTAGAAGAAAATCCATGTCTTACCCTTCCTCTCTTGAGACTCTAGATCAAAAGGAGTGGGCAGATGAGAACTGCAGAGCCCAAACTGCTGACTGGTAACTACAGCTCCTATGAAGAAAAACAATCTTGTAATGTATCTTATTGTTACGTATTTGTTGACCAGGATTGGGCAAATGGGTGGAGGTGACCAGGTGGAGAAGGGGACAAGGATGCAGTGAACGTTGAATGATTTGGGGGCCCAATGAGGAATATAGTTAAATGTCGTAAGAGTATTTTGTGGTTGTAACAAACATGCACTCTACTTTCTTATTTTACAAATGACCATAATTGCTTTCCTCTCTGTTTTCTACTTGGAATTAGAACAAATTGACTTTACATTACTGCTCTGCTCCCACCTACATAGTTTTCCCTTTCATTCTGTAAAAACAGTTGTTTGGTGCTTCTTCATTCATGGCTTCCAGTCTGGGTGCTATTCCTGGAGCAACCACCCACTTCCTCACTACCAGTGAAGCTGTCTTAGCTCTTCTAAGCTCTTCCACACAATCCACTGCGTTTTGCAAAAGGGGTTGGTGTGCTCATGCAGACGGTGGCCACTACTTGAAAGTGGTTGTGAGTAGATTCAACTCAGACAATAATATGACAAAATCAGCTAGAACTCTATAAGCTGTGTATATAGGAGGCTCTGGTTCCTTTACAATTATAGTAGTATGTTGTTGAGTTGGGTAGAGACAGCTACCCAACTCATTAAGTCCACAGCCCCTCAATCACTGCTCAGAACTGTCCCAGATTGAGCCAGTGAGAGCCCTTTTAAGCTGGCTTCTTTTGATATGTTTCCCTCATTCTTTGAGTACTTCCTTACTTTCTTGCAGCAAGATATTCCAGGCTCATATTTTTCCTCTCCCAACCCCTGGAATCGGCTCTTAGCCCCAGGAGCACTAGTTTCCTTGGTGTTTACAAAACAAATCTAGAGCTAGGAAATTATATATATTTATCATAATCATATATGTTTTTATAAACACATATTTATATTTTATTTATATGTCTATTGTTATCAAACCATGAATTCACAGCAATATTGACACCTCTGGTTCTAATCTAAAACCATAAGGATGTTCTTTTCCTTTCTGTATTTAAAATTAACTCTCTGGGGATGCCTAGGGGGCTCAGTCGATTGAGCATCAGACTCTTTTTTTTTTTTTTTTTTTTTTTTTTAAACGTTTATTTATTTTTGGGACAGAGAGAGACAGAGCATGAACGGGGGAGGGGCAGAGAGAGAGGGAGACACAGAATCGGAAACAGGCTCCAGGCTCCGAGCCATCAGCCCAGAGCCCGACGCGGGGCTCGAACTCACGGACCGCGAGATCATGACCTGGCTGAAGTCGGACGCTTAACCGACTGCGCCACCCAGGCGCCCCGAGCATCAGACTCTTGATTTCAGCTCAGGTCATGATCCTTAGGGTCATGGGATCAAGCCCCGTGTCAGGCTCCATGCTGAGTGTGGAGTCTTCTTGGGATTCTCTCTCTCTCCCTCTACGCCTCTCCCCTGCTCACATGCCCTCTCTTTCTCTCTCTTAAAAGAACTAAAACTAACTTCTCTACAGTGGGAAACCTGGCTCCCATTATGCTTCAATTTATTTACTTGTTTACTTGAACCTAGAACACACAGAGTAGTACCAGAATTGCTAAACCATAATACAATAAAAAGTAAACATACAAACCTGGAATTTACTATTGTTTACAGTTCTTTAAGGAAACATTTACATGAAGTAAAACACTTACATGAACATCGTAACTGTACAAATTGATGAGTTTTAAAAATGCATACACTTGTGGAATCTGACCCCATGTAGGATAGAAAATATTTCCATCACCAGAGAAAGTTTCCTGGAGTACCTTCCCCTAAGTTCCTTCCCCAATCCAAGCAACCACTGAATATTCTTCTGATCTTTTTCATCATCAACTAGTCTTATCTGTTTACTAGACCTTCAGGTAAATGATGACTGTAGTTAAATATTAAGCTGCAAATGCAAGAACTCAAAGCATCTCAATTTTTTTTTTAAATTTTTAAAAAATGTTTTATTTTTGAGAGAGAGCACACAAGTGTGGGAGGGACAGAGAGGGTGGGACAGAGGATCCAAAGCGTGCTCCACGCTGACAGCGGTGAGCCCAACGTGGGGCTTGAACTCACAAACCGTGAGATCATGACTTGAGCTGAAGTCAGACACTCAACCGACTGAGCCACCCAGGTGCTTCTTTAATTTTTAATATTAAAGTATAGTTGATGTACAATGTCATATTAGTTTCAGGCATACAACATAGTGATTGGGCAATTCTATACATCATGCAGTGCTTACCATGAGAAATGTAGCTACCATCTGTCACCATACAATATTATGACAGTCTTATCGACTGTGTTCCCTATGCTGTACTTTCATTCCTGTGACTTATTTAACTGGAAGTTTGTACTTCTTAATCCTCTTCACCTCATCCCTTTACCACCCTTCTCTTCCCCTCCCAGGCGACCATAGTTTGTTCTTTGTATTTATGTATTTGTTTCTGTTTTTTGTTTGTTCACTTGTTTTTTTTAGATGCTACATGTAAGCGAAACCATATGGCATACATGGAAGGATCTAGAAGGTATTCTGCTAAGTGAAATAAGTCAGGCAAAGAAATATCAACTTTGTTTTCCTTTATCAAAATTGTTTTGGTTATTTTCATACAAACTTAAAATCAGTTTGTTGGTTTTTCCAAAAGTTTGCAGGAATTGAATTTTTTTTTTAATTTTTTAAATTTATATTTATTTTTAGAGAGAGAGGGAGAGAGAGAGAGAGAGCACGCAAGCAGGGGAGGGAGAGAATCTTAAGCAGGCTCCACACACAGTGCAGAGCCCGACATGGGGCTTGATCTCATAACCATGATATCATGACCTGAACTGAAATCAAGAATTGGATGCTTAACTGACTGAACCACCCAGGCACCCCAGAATTTTATTGAATCCGCAGACTAATTTATTGAGAGTGGACATGAAGAAGATTGAGTGTTCCAACCCATTATCATAGCATATTTCTCCATTTTTAAAGTTTTTTTTATAATTTCTTTAAGCAACGTTTAGCTTTCAGTGTAGTGGTCTTAAATGTCTTTTGCTGAGATTATTCCTAAGTATTTTATGTTTTTGATGCCATTGTAAATCACCCTTTTTAAAACATTTGTTTTCCAAATATTTATCACTAGGATACAGGTATTGACTGATTTTTGTATGTTGACAGTATATCCTGTCATCTTATTAAACTTGCTTCTTAGTTTTCATAGTTGCTATGTATATTATATCTGACTTTATAGGTAAACAACCGCATCACCTGCGAATAGAGCCCATTTTACTACTTCCTTTGTAACTTGCCTATCTTCCAGCCTGCCTTCCTTGTTCTTCCCTCACCCCCATCACTGCACTGACTAGAACCCCCCCCATGGTACAGTGTTGAATAGAAGTAGTGAGAAGAGACTTCAGTGCTTTCTCTGTTTCTCAGGGAGGATACAGTCTGTGTTTCACCATTAAGTATGATGTTAGATGTGCTTCTTTACAGATGCCCTTTATGTCGTTGAGGTTTTATTCTATGTAGAGAGGTTTTTATCATGAATAGGTTTTGCATTTTGTAGAATGGTTTATCTGCACCTGTTGGTGTGGTCATGGTTTTTCTCTTTATCTTTTTAAGGTGATGAATTACACTAATTTTCAAATACTGGAACAACTTGCATTCCTGAGGTAAACTTCAGAGAGTCACCTCTTACTAATCTTATTTATATATTGCTAGATTCAATTTGCCTGTATTTTGCTAGGGAGTTTTGCATCTGTATTCATGAATGATCATTTTTCTGTAAGTTGGAAAAAAAAAATGCTTGACTGGTTTTGATTTTAAGGAAATTCTGGAATCAATATGAATTAGAATATTTTCCTTTCTCTAAAGGATATGTAGAAGTTTGACACTATTTCTGTCTTTAATATTTAGTAGACATCACTAGTAAAGCTCATAGTCCTATGAGCTAGGACTTTTCTTTAGGGGAAACTTTTGTTTGTGGATTAATTTTCTTTTCTTCATTTTTTAATTTTATTATTGTTTTTATTTTTTTTTGAGTGTGAATGCGTATATATATGTGCATGCCAGTGGAGAGGGGCAAAGGGAGAGGGAGGATGCCAATCTTAAGCAGGCTCCATGCTCAGTGCTGAGCCTGACTTGGGGCTCGATCTCACCACCGTGAGATCATGACCTGAACTGAAATCTAGAATCAGACATTTAACTGACAGAGAGCACCCAAGCATCCCAACTTGTGGATTCAATTTCTTTAAAAGATAAAAAGCCATTACAATTTTCTATGCCATTTTATGTCCTGAAAGTTGTGTGTTTCAGAGGAATTTGATTTGTTGAATTTATTGACACATAGTTATTCATTATTTTTAATATTCTTTCTGTAGTGATATTTCCTCTTTTATTCCTATTATTTATAATTTGTGTTTTCTGTGTAGCCCAATCTGTTTTTTTTTTAAATGTTTCACAATATTATTGATCTTTTGGATGAAAAATGTTTGGCTTTGTTAATTTCCCCATCATTTGTGTTATTTAATTGATTTATTACCTTTGTCATTCCTTTCCTTTTACTTTATATTGGCTTAACTTCTTTGAGTTTCTTAAGGTGAAACCTAGGTGACTTATTTGAGATGACCCTTCTAATATGTGCAGTTAAAGATACAAATTTCGATATCCTCTGCTTTAAATGTTTTAAATTCTCTCCTTTCACTGCATTCCATAGATTTTGATATGTTATGTTTTTATTTTCATTCAGCCCAAAGTCTGATCTGACTTCCTTTGTGTTTTCTTCTTAAAGCTTTATACTGCTTAGAAGTATGTTTTATTTTTGAATTTTGGGGTGTCCTTAATCTTATTGTGATTTATATACAGTTTTGTTGTCAGAGGACATATTCTATAAGATTTTAGCCTTTTGTAAATTGTTGGTGGTTTTTAATAGCTCAGCAAGTGAATCTGAAAAGACTGTATCTTCTGTAGTATTGGGGTATTGTGTTCCAAATGCAAGTCAGCCAAGGGTGTGTTTGTGGTGTTATTCAGATCTGTAGTGTTGCAGATTTTTCTTAATCTAGATTTTTTTATGAGAGAAGATTGTCATTATTATAGATTTATCTATTTTTCCTTTTATTTCTGTCAGGTTTTGCCTCATATATTTTAAAGATAATTTAGCCATCATTTGTATTATAGTTTCTGTGTTTGTAATGTCTTTTTTTTCTTTGGCTGCTTTCAGGATTATTTCTTATCCTTGTTTTCAGCAATTTTACCATGATGTGCCTAGGTATGATTGCTGAGCTTCCTAGATACTTCCCCTCCACCCCAAACTTGTGAATTTTTTTTGTCCATTATTTCTCTTACTATAGTTTTCCTCATTCTCTCTCTCCATTTTCGATTCCAGTTATGTAGAATTTAGACCACATTATATTGTCCTACAGGTCCCTGAGATGCTGTTCAGTCAACGAATTTTTTCTGTATTTCTTAAATTGGATACTTTCTTTTGTTCTGTTTTCAAATTCACTGTCCTTTTTATTCTACTCAAGTCTGCTATTAAGCCTATTCAGTGAACATTTTTCATTTTAGATTAATATCTTTTCTACAGTTTCCATTTGGTTCTTTTTTTTCTTTTCTTTTTCCCCTAGTTTCCATTTCTATGCCAGGATCCTCCTTTGTTCAATCATTGTGATGATATTTTCTTTGAAAATGGCTCCTTTAAGTTCCTAGTCTGCTAATTCCAATATGGATCATCTTTGGCCCAGTGTTTCGAATATGTTTCTCTTGACAGTCGATCACTTAAAAAAAAATTACTTTGCATGTCTAGTAATTTTTTTATATATTAGACATCCTGATTAACATGATGCAGACCTTCAGGATTCTATTATCTTCTGAAGAGTGTATTTTGTTCTAGTAAGCACTTAACCTGGTTATATTCAGACTCCAAACTGTCCCCTTACAGCTGGCAATAGCTGAAATATTTGTTCAGTTCTCTCAGCCATTAAGCAGCCACCTCTGTCGTTCAGTGTGGAGTCTCCCCCTTGAATGTATAAATCAAGAGTCAACCTAGGATTCGGCTGGGGCTAATTGTGGCAGCCCTAGTTCCCATTTTGACTCCTTGAGCCACTATAGGGAGTACTTATGCTTGAGCTCCTGCTGCCAATGCTGTCAGGACAGGGAACTGCCCTCACTTGCAAAGCTATGCAAGGGCAAACCTCATCCAGTTCTGTTGGCTCCTTTCAGATGGGAGAATGTACTCCTCTTCTGTTTTTACCACTTACTATGCTCCAAAGCTTTCAAATAGTTACTTTTTAAAAATATTTTTTCCAAAGATTTTAATTGTTATCTGCCAAAGAGATAGTCTAATAAAAGCTATTTCACCATTATTGGTAGTGAAACTTTCTCTGATGTACTTTGTAATTGTTGAATTGTAACTGCTATGTAACTTACTAAAAAATCCATCTGTATGCTGAATATGGTCTATTCTCTAGATCATTGTTTGCCTGGAAATGTGTTTTCAGAGGAAAAACACTGCAAAAATGGCATACTTTTAAGTAGCACAAATAATTATTATATTATTAATTGAAAACATAACATTTTTTAATGCCAGGCACAATGGCATATGCTTTATATGCATTGCCTCATTTAATCCAATAAGGTAACTCGTATTATTGCTCTGTTGTGCAGATAAAGGAACCAAATAGAAATGATCTGGCAAGAGAATTTACCAAAGTGACACAGCTAAGGTGTTTGGGATCAGACCTTAGTGCATCATCACTTAACTCTTGCAAGCACAAAGACTTTGTCTCTGGGCCAAAATGACCAAGGAACTTTTTTTGTAACATAAAAAAATTTTTTTTATATATGGAATATACATACATTTTATGTATGGTTTATAAACCAATTGGAACCAGTAGAGAGGGAGATGTTTAATATTTATAAAGAGTGTGATAACTGATAGAGCAAGGCTCAGGTGACAGGAGAGAATAAAGTTAATTGTTGAAGAAAGTCTGTCCTTGAACAGATGGAAATCCTCCCTTAGAGTGAAGGGAAGGAAATATATTGGTGTGGTTATAAAAAACAAACAAAAACATGCTTAAGGGAGGAGACAGAATGTAAAGTGAGTGAATTTTTTTGATAAGAGAGTTTATTAGGGTAGACTGAGAGTTTGTTGAGTGGCTGTTGGGTGAAGTTTTAGGGAGAGTGGCAGTTTAAATAATTCCCTGAAGTAAATGGTAGAGGAGGCTAAACAGTTAGGAAGAGTGATTGGGGCTCAGAACTTGTCTGGAGCCCTATGTTTGCAGGTGCATTGATTATGTGGCTTCCTCTGCTGTCTATGGTGACATTAAAAAAGACTTGTGTTCATCTGAGATAGGATTTACAAGGTCTGAGTGGTGGAAGGACAAAGATACAAAAAGATTATGGGTGCTTTTTTTTTTTTTAAGATTTTCTTTTTAAGTAATCTCTACCCCCAATGTGGGGATTGAACTCATGACCCCAAGATCAAGAGTTGCACACTCCACTGACTAAGCCAGCCAAGCACCCCATGGGCGCTTTTGTAGTAGTATAGTTTTCTGTATAAATATGTGAGATTTGCTGAGTTGATCTGTTAGAAGTCTTTCTTGAATTTGATTCCCAAGTGTGAGATGTAAGTTATTTCAAAAATAAAATGTGATGATCCCTAGTGAATAAATAGTGTGGGCAAGATGTATGATGTGGTGAGAAAAGCTTGGAACAGTGGCTCTGAGTGCCATGATCCTGACTGATTGATTAGATGACATCAGAGAAATCACTAATTTAGCCTCCAGTTAGTTGTTGTGCAAAATGAAGGTAGCCCTTAAAGTTCTACATCTTTTTTTTTTCCAGCTTCCAAGATAAATGATGGAACTCATTTTTAAAATAAGCTGAAAATTGACCGCTAGGTTTTGCTTTTTCAACATTGCCATAAGAATTTAGGGCAGTGGTTAATATAAAATTTAAAACCTTCTTAATAGTTCTAACTTTGTGTATGCCTTCCACAGAAACTTACTATTTGATGTATTTAGAAGGATTAAATATGCTTTGACTATAAGTCACATTTTCTGTGAGGCACCTAGATGAATAAAACTATGTATATAAATATAGTAAATGACAGCATTATTTTCCCCACGTCTTACCTTACCTATTTAGGAAATCACCCCTTAAATTTCATGTAGAAGAATAGAGTGTATGCATATAAACAATTGTCATTTATTATTCTGGGGGAATTATCTGTATTCCTGAGCACCTACTTATAGGACCCATGCAATGCTATTCAATTTCTTCAAGGCAGGAATCATCCTAAAGTAAATGAATAATCTTTGACTCTAATAAGCCATTCTCTCCTTTTGGTTCCCTGACTGACTGTGAAAGTAATGGATTTATTTTCTCAGCAGGGTGAGAAACAGGAGCACATTCTCACAACTGCTGGATCATGTGAGCATCTCCTTCTGTTACTGATGACTAAAAACTGACTTAAACAATTACTGGATCTCATGAAAGTATATTTATATTTAACATCTGGGGTTGGTAGTCAGTGGGGGGAGTCCTTTCTGTGTCTTTATCAGTTAAATCTGTAACTTTTATGAATCTGAGGGCCCTTTAATGGACTACCAATGGAATGCTTCTCTAGCTGGGAAGGTGAGGCATGTGGACCTGCCTGACTGCTACAACCCAGCTCAGGGATTTGTCCTTCATGAGCACCTCATGGCAGATGCTATTCTGGAAAGAAGTGAGAAACCTGTGCAGACATGTTACAGTAGTGCTTCTCTGAGGTTGTAAGTCCTGTGTACCCAGAAAGGCCATCAGGGTGCAGAACTTTTCTTGTTTCTGTGAACTACGTTAATTTCATGCATCCAGTCAACAATTTATTAAGCACCACTGTGTGCCAGGTCTTGGGAACACAGCAGCAAAGAAGACATAGTCCCGCCCTCATGGATTCACATTCTAGTGGGGGCAGGTAGGTGCTAAACAAAGAGTGATGAGCACAAGGGTGGAAGAGACCATTGTTTTCTGTGGGGCAGTGAGAAGGAGGCCTCACTGTAAAGGTGATAGTTGAGCAGAGGCCTGGAGGAAATAAAGAAGTCAGACTTCTGTGCTTTTGCATGCTTTTGTGCATATTAAAAAACCACACCTGGAGATACAAAAGTATTTTAAAAGCTCCTTCTCTACATTGAAACTAGAAGAATGTTTTTTTTTTGGGAAAGCATGAATCCTAGGGGCCTGTGGCTTGGTGGGCAGACAGGGTCTTTTTGTGAAGGAAAAGATGCCCCTTCTTTCCAGGCAGATGCCTGGACAGATATTGGGGGAGTAGACAAGGGCTGTTTTTTGGCTCTGGCTCACCTCTCCATCACCTCTCCAGCTGGTCATCATTGTGTGGTGCACAAACTCCTTAGCCCAGGGGCCCTGCATGAAGGTGTGTGGTGGCATTCTGGGTAGGAGAACCACAAGGTCAAAGATCCTGAGGCAGGACGGTGTTTAAGAACCAGGGAGGCCAATGTAGTGGAAGCTAAGGGAGCAAGAGGGATTGGAGGAGACGGGGTCAGACTTTCGGTTTATTGATAGTGATTATAATTTTAGTAAGATATTTCTTTAGTTCTTGCAGGTTTTCAAAGAACTTTCATATATGATTTTGTATGATTTCTAGAGCAGCCCATCATAAGCTTGCAGTTAAAAAAAGTTAAAAAAGTTAAAGTTAAGTTAAAAAACACTTAGCAAATACGGAAGCATAGAATTTAACTACAGTTCTGTTTTCAGCACTTTTCTTTATACTGCACTTTAAAGGTTCATTAGTAATCTTAAGGCATTTAAACTTAAAAAAAAAAAAAACGACACCAGTTCCCTTAGAGTTCTATTTTTACAAAAACAGAACTTTCTGAGCTCTGTTGTGATTTGAAGTATCAGATTACTGTTCTTTTTCTGTAGTTCAATAGATTTTTAAAACTTCTTTATTGCTGTGACTTAGATGTATTCATTAAGTCATTTGCATCTATTTTCTCATTTAATGAGTATCTAAAATATTATCTTTCATATTACAACACATCTTAGAACTGTGGCATTTTAGCTAACCCAAACCACACAGTTGTTACACAATTAATAAAACTCTCACACGAAGCACTTCTTTGGCTGAAAGAATTCTCTGCATATTAATCGGGGCTGTCCTATGAATGTCTTTCAGCTGGAGATGGAAAAGCTTCAGCTACAAGCCGTTGAGCAAGAGCACCAGAAGCTGGCGGCCCGCCTGGAGGAGGAGCGGGGCAAGAACAAGCATGTGGTCCTGATGCTGGTCAAGGAGTGCAAACAGCTCTCAGGCAAAGTAATAGAGGAGGCCCAGAAGTTAGAAGAGGTGATGGCCAAACTGGAAGAGGAAAAGACAAAGACAAGTGCTTTAGAAGAGGAACTGTCTGCTGAGAAACGAAGAAGCACAGAGATGGAAGCTCAGATGGAAAAACAGCTCTCCGAGTTTGACACGGAACGGGAACAGCTTCGTGCTAAGCTGCACCGAGAAGAAGCACACACCACTGACCTCAAAGAGGAGATAGACAAGATGAAAAAAATGATTGAGCAACTGAAAAGGGGAAATGACAGCAAGCCAAGCCTCTCTCTGCCCCGTAAGACAAAAGATAGGCGCGTGGTCTCCATATCTGTGGGAACAGAAGGACCTGTGACAAGGTCTGTTGCTTGCCAGACAGACCTGGTGATAGAAAGCACTGACCACGTGAAGAAGTTGCCTTTGACTGTGCCCGTAAAGCCTTCCGCAGGTAGCCCCCTAGTTCCTGCCAACACGAAAGGAAATGTGTGCACCGGTGCCGCTCTGGGCAGACCAGGTATTGACAGGCAGGCTTCCCATGGTGACTTGATTGGCTCCTCTCCGCCTACTGTCCCACCTCCAAGTGCAAATAGAATTGAGGAAAACGGACCCAGCGCTGGCTCAGCCAGTAGCACACCCCCACTTCCCAATAGCACTGCCCCTCCCACCGTGCAAACGCCAGGCATAGCTCCCCAGAGCTACTCACAAGCACCGCCTGTGCACAGTTTACATTCACCGTGTGCCAATGCGTCTTTGCATCCAGGTCTCAATCCACGAATCCAAGCAGCTAGATTCCGATTTCAGGGCAATGCTAATGACCCAGACCAAAATGGAAACACTACCCAAAGTCCTCCATCAAGAGATGTCTCTCCTACAAGTCGTGACAACCTAGTGGCCAAACAGCTAGCTCGGAATACTGTGACCCAAGCACTGTCGAGATTTACAAGCCCTCAAGCAGGAGCACCCTCAAGGCCTGGAACAGCCCCCACAGGGGACGGTGGCACCTGTCCTCCAGTCAGTCGGACCAGTTTAAAGACTCCTGGTGTAGCACGAGTTGACAGAGGAAACCCTCCTCCTATCCCTCCAAAAAAGCCAGGGCTCTCCCAAACTCCTTCTCCACCACACCCCCAACTCAAGGTTATTATGGATAGCAGCAGGGCCTCCAATGCAGGGGCCAAAGTTGATAACAAAACTATGGCTTCGCCTCCTTCCAGTTTGCCACAAGGGAACAGGGTAATAAATGAGGAGAATCTCCCTAAATCATCTTCCCCTCAGCTGCCACCAAAACCATCCATAGATTTAACTGTGGCACCGGCAGGCTGTGCCGTTTCAGCCCTGGCCACGTCTCAGGTGGGTGCCTGGCCTGCTGAAACCCCTGGACTGAACCAACCTGCATGTTCAGAAAGTTCCCTTGTCATTCCCACCACCATTGCCTTTTGCTCTTCCATAAACACTGTTAGTGCCTCATCCTGTAGAACAGGTGCCTCAGACAGCCTCCTGGTAACAGCATCAGGTAAAGGGATTGCAATATTATACCCTTTTTTAAGAATGTGGCCTGTCTTCTCACTTGCTTTAATTTCCTTCACATTGCCTTGAAACTTTTTTTTTTATTTGATAGTTTTTTCTATTGCTTTCTATTCCCTTTTCTTTTCTTTTTCTTTTTTCTTTTTTTTGTTGTTGTTGTTGTATTTTTCTTTAAAGGCTCCAGGGTATGGTGATTCATCTTGCTATATGAATTATGGTTCCTTTATGCTAAGTGCTTTCTTTTTTTAAAATAATCTGAAAGTAATGGTTTGGAGCACATGGAGACCATTAATTTAGAGATACTAAAGCATTTTCCATGGGAAGAAAGACACGCTGTTGCTTCTTTTCAAATATTTATCTCACAAGACTTTAATATTAGAGGGTCATCACTAGACAATCTGTGTTCCATTCTATCCCTTGTGAGATAACGTTAAAAAATCCTTTCAAGTGGTTATTAACACTACAGTCTATCTTGGGGATTATCCAGTTGATTAGATTCACTCTGTAACTGGTGTGTTCTAAGTTTTAATATCGGTTTGATACTCTTTAACATCAAAAATAGAATATATATGTTTTAAGTCTGTGTTCTAAGTTTAGTTTATTTCAAGCTGTTTACTCTGTTCCAAGCTGTTGTCTTCCAACCCTTGAACACAGATGGATAACTTAGCATGTGGGCTATATTAGAAAAGGTTTTCATTGCAGATGTGGTTTATGAAGTCACTGAATCAGGGACTCTTACACAAAGAAGCTGATAAAAAACTGGATTTTCCCCTTTTGTTATATGGTGCTAGAGGAAGCATTGCTTTTTATTGACGTGACCGGATTAGTTCTTCACTGAGGAAATGCGGCTCTAAAATAACGTTGTAGTGTCAAAGTTCTGTTGAAACTTGAGAGAAGTCTCTTACTGTGGGATCTTAGTGGCTATCAGAGAACACTGGTTCTAATGAGTGGGAACTTTAAGCATTGAAGGAAGGTTTGGGTAGTGTTGCATTTAAAACTCAGGGTAGGAGGAGTGGGAATGAGAAAAATAGGTACCACTGTTCTTGCTAATTGTTAGGTAATGAGAGCAATATACCAGGACTCACTTATCCAATTATAAGCTGTCTCCTTGAAAGTGTGCTGCTTGAGAGGCTGTTTGTATTTTGGTGCATAATTGGGAATTGGAAACAGCATGGCCTTTGATGTCAGTCAGATCTGCATTAGAATCTAGACTCTGCAATTTATGGCTGTGTGTTTAGGTGATTTTCTTGGACTGAGCAAGTTTTCTCATTCTTAATATGGAGCTTATGCTACTCATATGGGGTAGGGTGGCTATTAGGATTAACTATCATAACGTGCAAAGAGCTTGGTATTTTAGCAGCATGAGTGATGAATAAATAGAAGTGATATTGCTTCATTGATACTGTTGCTTAAAATATTTTTGAAAATTTGCTTTAGAATTGATGTCACTATTATTGCTTTGTGATGTCTTTATAGATGTTCAGCATTCCTTACTTTTTATTCAAAATGGTATACCCGAGCTGGACAGCCCTTCTCATGGCCTAAAATGATGTTAGCTTCTTCCATAGCTAAATCCATGCTCAAAGGAAGAATTTTTGCTACCATTCAGGAGAATCAGAGAATGTACTCTAAGGTCTTAAGGCAGTGACAAAGCACAGGTTCCAAAAATGTTTGCAGCAGTGGTGGTGCTGTTGACATAAACTCACAAACTGTAAAACAGAAAATACTTCCTGGGATACAGATAAATTTTGTCAGTTTTTAAGAACTACAAACCCATCTTTGCTTTGTACCTTGATGCTTTGCCATTTATTGCCTCAGTGGTTACTGTGTTCCAAGGTTCAGCTTCAATGTCTTTTGGTTTCAGTAGAAAAGCTTTAAAATCGGGATCCATAACCAAGGAACATTTTGTCAGCAGGATCTTAAGTTAAACTTTAAAGACTCAAGAATGCCAAGTTTTTTATACATTGGCCAGAATGACCTAACTAGGACAGAGTGGAATTGTGGATAAAGGAGCTATAATCCCTCTGAAAAATGCCCTTTGCTTATATCTAGAGAGCAAAGGAGAAGAAACAGTGGCAGCAAAAGAAGTAGCTGCCACTGAGGAGACGTGAAACTGATTCCTCATTTTCTCTTCCCTGATTTTGCAATTTGGCCAAAATCTCAGAATTTCAGGATTATGCTTGGTGGGATAAGTTTCTGTGTTATTTGATTATAAGGAGTTTCGTAGTCATTCGGCAAGCTTTTGGGAGCATGTAGTCTGGGGAATAGAAAAGTTATTACAGTTACATAAGAAGGGTGATTAAATCAGCCATGGGTGTAGGTCAGCCTAAATTTTCCAAATGAGATCTAGGATTTCAACTGCTTTCCGTTTGGATTGCCCCTATTTTTGCTGCCATGCCATTGCAACTAGGAAGCATCAGAGCTCCCTCCATCCTGCTTCTTAACCTATCTGTGCCTGGGTGAGCTTGTGCCTCTCCAGATCATAAGCTCATTGAAGGTGATTAATCTTCTTAACAGCCACTAATGCCATTGTGGTTGGTAAGAGAAGGGCATGAGGACAGAGCTCCTCTGCCAAATCCTTGGTAGATAGATCTCTGTTCCAAATTCAGTGAGAAAAAATGCTCTGGGCTGAGTCTAAGAAGGAGGGTTAGTCCATTTCTGCCTCTCTCTAGTATCACCCTAAGAGCACATTCGCTTTGAGTCATTAGCTTTCTCCTTTAAAAATGAAAACATTGACCCGAAAGAAAAATAATAGTTCCAGACCAGAAAGACTTACTAAACTTGCCTGTTGAATTTTTCAAACAGCAGTACACTACCTCTCCTTTCTTGGAGAACCACTAGATCCCACAATCTTTAAAACTGTAAAGTTCTGAGTTTCTGTATCAGCTTACATCTGTGACAGACAAACAGTTAGGATTAAGCTAAAGTACTGGGGAGAATTGCAATGACAAAAAGATACCATTTTAATTACTCTGTTAGCAATTTTTATGGCCGAATGTTAAATTTTTAAATGGCATTTTGAATTCTATAAGTGAATTAAAATGTCTTGTTCCTCCTGAACTTGTCCAATGAACATGTTTTAACTGTTAGATGAGCAGAGGCCTAAAACCAGAAATCATCCCAGGCAACTGAGTTTTCATACCCTTGGAAATTTGTTTTTGTTTTTGTTTGGTACATTTTGTTTAATTTGGTTCAGACAGTTGTTCTTAGTTAAACATACACTTAAAAAATTATCACCCACGTATGATTGGCTTAAAGTCTAAATCCAAAAATGAGATTGATCTGAGCCATGACATTAACCTTCTCTACACTCTGAAGCTGATGCCAGAAGCTGTTCTCAATTCCTCTTCCCTCTTGCATTGCATGGTCTCCGTTCCCTTCGTCCACCGCATGTTACTAATGTTTGCAGACTGCAAAGCTGAATGACCTTTTTCTAACATCATTAAAGTAGCCGTATGACGCAGGTCTGTTCTCCCATTACTTAACCAGTTAATGAATATTACCGTTTCTTATCTTTGTTGGGAGTTTCAAATGAACAATAAAGTCTCATGGTGAAGTTTTTTTTTTTTTTTCCAGTATTTATAGCAGGATTCATTAAAACAAGCAATTGGAAATGACAGTGGGGATAAAAAAAAATTATTTAAACTTTAAGAATACTTGGGATTTATAGAGCATTTTTATTTTGTAGAATATTTTTAAAATATATTGCACACCTCTAAGCTAAGGAAATAAAAATTCATATATATTCCTCTGTTGCTTTGTCTGACAGAAAACTATGATTCTTGGGTGGTCTAAAGATTGAGAAAATTTTTGAATAAGATATTTTCTCTTTCAGATAGCCTGGCATTAAAAATAGGGCTTTCCAGGGTACTGTATCCCAAGTTTCCACATAAGGCAGTTAAAAATATGTCTATATTTAATATTCCTCTAAAGCATAGAATTGCATTGGAAAGAAAGAAAGAAAAGAAAAGAAAAGAAAAGAAAAGAAAAGAAAGAAAGAAAGAAAGAAAGAAAGAAAGAAAGAAAGAAAACCCAAAAGAATAACAAACCACTTGATATATACCTGTTGATATTCTTTACAGGGTATCAATAACCCAGACGCTTTGAATGAGATAGAGGAGGTGGGGGTAGAGGGGCTCAGAGGGAGAGAGAGGGAAGGAGAGGGGTGGGGAGAGAGGGCCACACAAGCTCCAGGAAACTCACTGTGTGTGAGCCACATTCCCTCCTGTTCCACCGAGGACCTCCGTGCAATGCCTTCATGTTACCTTTGTGTTTGCTATGCAGTCAAGGCATCATACCTTGGTGTTTATAATTTCTCTGTTTATCATCCATTTCTAATAAGTACTGATTTAATTTTTGTGGGCTTGTTTTTTTGTTTGTTTTTAAGAAAATACAAAAGGTAAAATGTACCAGAGAGGAGCCTTCTTGTAAGTATGAAGTAAAAATACTACTTTTGTAAGAAGAGCTAATGAATATCAATGGGAAAATATCATAAAGTTTAGATAAATATTTAATTTTATGAGCATTTGAATTTTGTATGTCATTGCAGCCTAATAGGGTAAAACAATAAATTATTCATGGACCCAAAGAATTAATTATGAAGATGTAATATCCAGCTTTTAATAAGCTGTCTAGTTTTATTTTTATAACTTGCTTTTTTCACAAAGAATTTTTAAATTACTAAGGAATCCTTTGATTTTAATATTTATTACTTTAATGTTAATTAAGTCTCAATTATCTGAATCTATTGCTTACTAATGTAACACCCATATACTTAGAATATTATCTTGATAACCAAGGTGGACGGGACATAAAACATCCATCTATTGTGTCCTACTACAGAGAATGTTACTGGATTTATGTAGAAAATGTACCCTGAGGAGTGAATATGTGCCCATAGGCCCCTGCATCTACACTGACGTTACTCTGAGGTATTTGGGGCTTCATAAGGAAGAAAGTAAATAACTTATTTTGAAAGTTAATTGTATCTAAAACACACAAAATACCTATATATCACATTGAATAAACATTTTTACTTTACTGTTTTTACAGCCTTTTGACCAAGGAAGAATTCAGAAAATTTTCCATGCTATATGCAGCCGACTTCACACACTTAACAGATTCTCTTCTAAAGCTGCTAAATACTGATGAGAAATATCTAACTATGATAACTCTTATGATTCTTGTTAAAACTATATGGTAGACTGTCCTGTTTTGTTGGCTGGCTAAAAGTTTCTGGTACACAATTTGTAAAGATGGCCACAATTTGTAAAGATAAAGTCTTCAGAATTGTGTATTGAATATTTGTGCCTGGATACAGTATTCTAGATATAATTACATGTGTTGTGCTTCTATAGCTCTGGATACTAAATAGCACTTGGCCCCCTCCATTATTTTTATTCCCAAATAAGGGAATTCAAGGAATATAGATTTCCTGGCAGTATTTGGTCCATCTTAATGGTCTGTATATGATTTTTAGTTACGTACCTTGCAAACATTGCAAAAGGAAAATCTGTATTTCTTACAGTTATTTCTATCCTATACCTAAAGATGTCCATTCAGTTTTTCAGACTGATATTGAAATTGAGGAAATCCATACATGATTTCAAAATTCAAATTGTTTTGAAACCCTGAAGAGGAATTTGAACTTTCAAATGAGACAGCCATCTAAGTTTCCTAAAACCAGTCACCACTTTAACATTTATCTGTGTAAGACTGACAACTAAAAGTAATTTGTCACCATGGATGTTGATTTAATTAGCAGATGCAAGATTGAAATAACAGTACAGATTTGTGCTAAGTAAATATTAACAGATTGATAATGTTAGAAACCACATAATCCTCTAAGGGTACGTGTTCGTGTCTGTGTGTGTGTGTGTGTGTGTGTGTGTGTGTGTGTGTGTGTGTGTAATTCAGAAACCAGTGGGTAATACCTGTCTCTTGTCCTTGCTCCTACTCTCTAACTAGGGTCACTTTAACCCACAGGCTGGTCACCCTCCCTAACCCCTTTGCTAATGAGTGGTGGTCCTGCCCCCCTGGCTGGCAGGCCCACCCTTCTTCAGCAAGCTGCTACCCAGGGAAATGTCACTTTATTATCAATGCTGCTTAATGAAGAAGGACTGGACATTAATTACTCCTGTGAAGATGGCCATTCTGCCTTGTATTCTGCTGCTAAGAATGGACATACAGGTAAAGATGGCAAGATCTTACCTCATTGTACCACCCTCTTGCAAAAGGATGGAGAGCCAGAAGCAATGGTAACCATTGTTAGGAGCAAAATGTTCTTTTGGTTTTGATTTTTTTCTTACAGGTAGTAGTGGGTAATTTTTTTTTTTAACATGATTCAAAGACCTTGTAAATATTGAAAAAAAAATCCCAATTGTAGTTCTGTAAAAATGTAAGATTTTATTGCAGCTAGCAAAAAGTAATCTTTGATATTATGCACAATGAAATGTATTGTGTATGTGGAAATTTTGGGTCTACTATGATAAAGCACATTTTAGAATAAAGCCTTCCATCTGTGATCACTTTAGTCAGCACAAAATAGCTCCAATTTGTCTGTTAGAAATACTTGTGTGTGAACGTCAAAGTGACAGGGCTTTTGCACATACTATAGTGAGGGCAAATTTTAGTAGTTAGGGAAGGTCATGGGTCTGAAACTGTTCTGTAGTGGGAACAATTTATAGTTATTTGGATTTTTTAAGAGAACTGAGAAGTTCCACAGCTACAAATGACATATTGACAAAGTCTGGGAATTATTCTTGTTTCTTGTGGTCTAATTTACTAAAACGTATGGTAGTGCAGAGAAAGATGATTTGACTGCAAATCCAAAATCAAATAAGCTGCATGATTGTCAAGTAATTCATAGAAGTTTTCAGAGCTTCGCTGTGTTCAAGTGCACTAAATGGAAGAATCTAAAAGTTTTACAAGTACTTTGAAGTTCTTCTTTACTTCAGAAGCATTGTGGGAATTTTCCTTAATGTAGAGAAATTAAGTCTAGTAAATGCCATGAGGAAAATGAGGCCTAGATGATATTTATGCCGGAGTCAGGTAACTTTGTGTGGGATCTCCTCACCCATGAAATTAAGTGTAGGATGACCACCACACAGAAGCATTTTAAAGGTTAAATATCACAAAGTGAGAATTTAACTATTTAAATACAAAGAATGGTATTTCAGTTTGGTAAGTAGATTTAATTCTATCCAATAACATTCTTTCCTGGGATAGGCTGGTAGAAAAACATGGTGAAACATTTTCTGACACATAACAGTCCTTTAACTCATCAGCAACTCCTCCCAAAGCAACACACGTACACACACGAATATCATGTCTTAGTTGGTGAGTCTGGGCATTAAAATCCTCAGGAAAAGAGTCTACTTTCTCTATAAAATAGTCTGTGGAGTCTCATATCCACCACGATGGAGTTGTCAGATGGACTGTGCATGGGAGAGGTCCTTTGAGTTTAGCATCTATATAGAGCTCGTTTAGAATTTGGCTCACCATAACTCTAAATGGGGAATGTAAATGGCTTTCTATTAAAATCCATAGACTGTGTGAGATTGCTGCTGAATGCAGGAGCCCAAGTCAATGCTGCTGATACAAATGGCTTCACACCCTTGTGTGCCGCAGCTGCTCAGGGACATTTCAAGTAAGTGATGCTCTTAATTCTCCCCCCCCACCCCAATGAAAAGAGTCTTTTTATAATTTGCACACATATTTTAGTTCTGGTTGCATGTGTAAACTAGTGCTTCAAATCCATTGGCAAATAAATTCACTAAGTATATTTGAGGATTTAAATGCAATGTAGGATCCTAAATTTGCTCTTTTTCTTAAAAGGTAAATAGCTGTATATGAGGGCAGTAAAGAAGAGAAATAAGTTATGTTTCAACCTCACATGAATGAACTTGCTTCTAAAGAAGATAATCTATAGTCTATCAACATATATGTGGTGATAAAATACACTGTTTTAAAGACTGTTACTCACTGTTTTCCATTACCCCAACACCAAAAAAAGCTTTTTTTTTTTTTTTTTTTACTTATGATGGCATTAAAAACAAATCCTAGGGGCGCCTGAGTGGCTCAGTTGGTGAAGCAACCGACTTTGGCTCAGGTCATGATCTCAAGGTTCCTGGGTTCAAGCCCTGCTTTGGGCTCTGTGCTGACAGCTCAGAGCCTGGAGCCTGCCTTGGATCCTGTGTCTCCCTCTCTCTGCTCCTCCCCCACTCATGCTCTGTCTCTCTGTCTCTCAAAAGTAAATAAACATTTAAAAAAAATCCTAGAATTATATTAATTAAAATAACCTTAACTTCCTATTGGCAGTTGATTCAGTGTTAAATCTCAATATATTCACCTTGTCTTATCGTTTAAAAAAAAATTGAAGCAGTAACTTTTCATACTAAAAGTAATTAGAGCAGAAGCCTAAAAGAACCTATCAATGGAAATACATTTAAGTTTAGCAGGTTTCTTCAGTAGCTTACCAAGTCAGTTGAATATAGACAGGCCTTTTTAAAATTAAGAGTCATAGTTTAATCAAATAGAATGTCACTAAGTTGCTTTCTCTTCCTGTGCTGAACTGTTGTGTAGGGAATGTAAAGCTGTTTTCAACTTTTTATCTAACCATCCTGATAGAAATGTTCTTTAACATATTTCTTGATTCCTATAATATGGGTTGTAAGGTTCACACTGTTATTATAAATGTAATTCTTAAATATTCAAAATGCATCCTTAAATTATAATATTTTTTCTGTATGTCTAATGCATACCTCATGAGCTTATTGTTGAGGACCATAGATACTGGTTTTGCCATTACGTTTTGCATGTATCCTGAGTCCTCCGGAAGGGATTTTTTCTTCAGGGCTACGCTTTTACGTTTACTGTCACTGGGCAATATGTAGTGCAGCTTACTTGGAAATTATAGAGTCCTAGGAAGGCAGGCATGGTTGGCTTTGCAAAAAGGAAGACCTCTAGGGGTTGATTAGTTTAAATGTGTATGAGATACAAACAAACGTCAATATGTAACTTAAGTTTTAAATATATATGAATAAACCAAATATTTTCAAGAAAAGCCCAGGGAGAAAAGCATATATCTGAAGTAAATAAATGAATATGGTGTAAATTGCCTTTTTTTTTTTTTTTTGTAAATTACTTCTTAATTTGATTATGATTTAGCCCTCTTTACTCCGTTTATTCTCATCTGATTTTACAAATACAAGCTCTGGGTGTTTAGCCAGTTACTAAGTGCTACGAAGTCTTGAATTTACCTCATTTCTTTCCTCCTTGATTCTCAAGAGCAGTGAGTTTCTGCTTAGATGTCTTTTTCCTTGTAAACTAGTCCCCCTTCAGGAGACAGGACAGCCTCTGCTGTCTCTTCTCCCCAAGGCAGCCCTTTTCTCTGCCTCCCTGCTGCCTTTTATAGTGGAGGCACATGGTGCCCTGCTGTCTGAGCTATTTATAATTATTTTCTCAAGTGAAAATCTCAGAATGACTCAGCAGTCTTTTTTCAAGGTTTAAGTGATTTTGAACCACAAATAATATATATGTCAACCACAGTTCCACCATTCATCCAAATTAGTTAAACATACTGCAAGCACTTTTTTTTTTTTTTTACAAGTTGTTTACAGAGAAGTGTCAAAACCAAGTTTTAGCACTTGACCAATGCTGCTATTTAAAATTTTCATGGGGGTAAATTTGTGGCTAAAATATAGCTTCTAGCCTTGCTATAAAACAGTATCCATCAAATAAGACCCACAGTAATTGATACACATCTATCTATCTATAATATATTATATATATATAAACAATTGATGTAGGAAGATACAGAATTGCTTTAGCATTATTTTCTATAATTAACATCTTGGTCAGATGCTTCAGAAATCCAGCCAGTTTTAGTGTAATTAATCATGATCTTGTGTTTAGGTGTGTAGAATTATTAATTTCATATGATGCTAACATTAATCATGCTGCTGATGAAGGACAGACACCTCTATATTTGGCCTGTAAAAATGGAAGTAAGGAGTGTATTCAACTCTTATTGGAAGCTGGAACTGATCGAAGTGTAAAAACCAGAGTGAGTACCAATTCTTTGGGTTTTGTACTATAATTTACCCTGTCGGCCAACTCTATAGCTAGAAAAACAAAATACAACAAAACCTTGGATTGCGAGTAACTTGTTCTGTAAGTGTTCTGCAAGATGAGCAAACATTTCTGATAAATTTTAACTTGACAAACGAGCGGTGTCTTGCAATAAGAGTAGTACACGATAACAAACATCACATGATCACAACTGAGCCAATGGTTCTTGAAATTCGCTTTGATATAAGAGTGCTTTGGATAACAAGCATGTTTCCGGAATGAATTATGCTCGCAAACCAAAGTTTTACTAAAATAGAGGCTGCTTGGTGTTGCTTTTAGGATATCAGATATGGACAGTGTCTGACCTCTGACTTCTGTTTGAGCATCTGCTAATGAAAAGCCTTGTCTGGTAGCTTAACTGGTCCTTTATCCTCTGAACCTCAGATTATTCACTGTAAAATAGGAAACTGAATACCTGCATCCTGGCTGTTTTCAGAATCAGGGGATATAATGGAGGTGTACTTTTTACTCACTCAACAAATACTTCCTGAGCACTAGCTATGCTAGGGACAGAAGAGACAGCAGGATGTGAAACAGTCCTGCCATCATGGATCTTATATCCTCATGGGGCAGGAGGGGTGACAGTAAACAAGTAAGTAAATAGTTAGTAGCTGGATGTTTAGAAGATGGAAATGCCTGGGGTCGGCACTACTTCAGAGGAGTTGGTGGGAAAAGTCTTTGTTGAAAATGTGACAGTTGAGCCAAGACCTGAAGGAAGCAAGGGTGTGCGCCATGAAGAGATGGGAGCAGGGTACCAGGACTGAGGCAGGAGAGCAGTGCAGGCAGATCTTTGTGGCCAGAGGCCCACCACAAAGGGCCTTGTGGGCCATTGGCAAGGACTTGGAATAAGGGCGTCGGATGGATAGCTTTGAAGAGAGCAAGGACGTGAACTGACTCATTTTTATGAGTCACTCTGGCTGCAGGTTTGAGAATAAACTGTAGGAGTGGCAGAGCAGCTGCGAAGAGAGAGCCGTAGGAATCTTGTTTTACTCCAGGGAAAAAGTAATGGTGGTTTGGATCAAGGTTGAGGGGTAGAAACAGTGGGGATTGGTCCAATTCTAGATATATTTTCAGGATGCATCGTATAAAGAGCCACAGAAGTATCAATTGTTGCAGTAGTGACAATGGTGGTGATATAAAACTGCTGCATATTGCCTGAGAGATCAGGCTGTGAAATCAAACCTTTTTGGGCTTGGACCATGCCTACACACAGCTGTGTGAGCTTAGGCAAGGTATGTTACTTCTCTGTGCCTTGGGTGACCCCTCTACAAAATGAGTCTTAGGGTATTAAAGTGAAATTAGCTTATCTACATAAGGTAGTTGGTATAAGTGCCCTGGGAATTGTGAGCAGTAAACAAATGTCAGCTGTCCCCATGGTCACCATCACCATCAATTACAACATAGGAGTCAGTTGTAACACGTACAAACAAAAGGGAGTTTTGTCACAAGACAGTGCCCATTGTCAGTACTTAGAGGAGGGTTATTTGTGCTCACTGTTCTTCCTCTGACTGATGTTTGTTATTGCTAAGATCATGCAGCACCTCACAGAGTTCAGGGTCATTGTCTAATTTGCCTCAGAACTAGAAGCACTGTGTGTAGAAATCCACTAGACCCCAAGTCACTCTTGACTCCATCCCACACAGTTCTGTTATCTCCTATACAAGGTGCACAGATAAAGTCCAAGAGATTTAGAAACTGCAGACTTTTGGAGTCTGATGCATGGAAGAGTCCTTGGATGATACTTTTGGCTCAGAAAATGTACACAGAAATGCATTCGAAACAAACTTTTCAGTCAGCCCTCCCAAATTTGTCTTCATCAACTCATTGTGAACCACTTGAAGACCAAGGAATCTGCCCTGTGCACACTGACATCCATTTCTCTGATGGGACCCTCTGTGAGCTTTAGGAGTTATGGAACTTCCATCATGATCCATTCTTCATTGGGCTCAGGAATTACTTTAGTTTTGTTTTTGCAGCTTCCTAGAATATTTAAGGTATAATAATCACCATCCTACCCTATGTTCTTAATGAAAGACAAGTATAGACATTCAATTTCCAAAGGTTATCTGAACCTTGGATTACTTCTGTTAATAGAGAATTGGTTGTGTTGTGTATTCCTCTCATAGGAAACATCCTTAAGATTTCCTAGAATAAAAAGCTGCATTATCTAATTTATAGATCACCCTTAAATCCTGTGGGTTTTGTTTGTTTTTGTTTTAATGGCAAGTGCACTCCTTACTTAATCTCCATCATCTATTTAACCCACCCCCCATCCACCTCCCTCTGGTTTGTTCTCTGTAGTTAAGACTGTTTCTTGATTTGTCTCTGTCTTCTATTTTTCCCTTTGCTTATTTGTTTTGTTTCTTAAATTCCACATTTGAGTGAAATCATATGGTATTTGTCTTTCTCTGACTTATTTCACTTAACATTATACTCAAGCTCCATCCATGTCATTGCAAATGGCAATATTTCATTTTTTTATGGCTAACTAATATTCCATATATATATCTCACTTCTTTATCCATTCATCAGTCAATGGACACTTGGGCTGCTTCCATATCTTGGCTATTGTAAATAATGCTGCTATAAACATAGAGGTGCATGTATCCCTTTGAATTAATTATCATTAGAAGTATAGAGGCTCCAAAATACAGAGATAAACAGTAATGATAGAGGATCTTAAGGGAATAATTATTTCTTATGACTTTTAATAAGAAATCAAAGGAGAATGGTAAATTGAAAGTTTTTCAGGAATGATTACATAGTCTTTGTAATGTAAAAATTAGGAAAAAGTCAAGAGATTTGACTAGGGAAGGTCAAGAGCACTTACACTCTGGTGCCTAATTAAGGCTGAAAACCAAATAAAGGTGTCTGTAGCCCAACAAAGAACAAGCCATGAAATGCTTTACCTAGCTCTGGTGTATGCTTAAGGACTATAAGGTATTCCATTTACTGCACAGCCGTGATCTTGTCTTAGCCAAGTCAACTTCATGGGTATGAAGTACAGAACCAGAGAAAAATCTACTTTATCAAGGGAAGCTTTAGCAAATGATCAGATGACTCACTATAAACATACCTTGTTACCGCTTACTGTTTTTCTCCTGCCTTCTACCCCATTATTTTAAAAAAGTGTGCTTTAGCTCACTGAAAGATTTTTAACATAGCAATATGAAATACCACATGAAAAAAAATAGGCCAAAAGGAAAATAAAGCCCAAACAACAAATCACCAAAATAATTCTGTTCTTTTATGAAAGTCTTAAAAATGTAATGAAAACAGGTACTTGAGTGAAAGGAAGACCCTATATAAAAATGAGAGATTGAAAGAGAACCAAGATTTTCACTTGAAAAGTGCTTGTCAAGCTTCAGGGAGTCCGAATAACCCAGGGGGCTGGTTAAAGCACAAATTGCTGGGCCTTACCTCCAGAGTTTCTCATTCATTAGGTCTGGGTTGAGGCTTAACAACTTTCATTTTCAACAAATTCCCAGGTGATGCTGATGCTGGCTGGTCTGGTGACTACACTTGAGAACCACTGCCTTAGGAAAGAGCTCTGAGTTAACAACTCTAGCAACCTGCTAAGTCAATGCTAAAGGCTTCACAGTAATGTATGCTAGACAATGGGCCTAATAATTTTACTTGAAACATTTCCTAAGCTTGCATTTATCAGTTTCTAGCTGCAATCCCAGAACTCTCAATAGGGGCACATAGACACCTCATGAGGTTATTTGGCTTTGTTTTTCCTATATGTCTACCTTTTCCTTATTATCTAGAATTTTTCCTTCAGGAATCATTGACATAAAACTTTAAGATCACCAGTTAGGACTCTGCCCTATAAGTAAAACTGGATTATGGCAGCATTCATTTAGTACATTACTAATAATACCCTACTTGGATATAAATTTTTAAAAATCTTTATGCTAAAGTTCATTCTCTTTTGTATTCTATATAGAGATTTTGTTTTGCCATATGTAGTCCATAGTTACCAGCCTGGACAGTACCTGTTCACTCCAAATAGTTAACTGTTAAGTGGAAAGTCTTACAAAACAGCAAACATGAGTCATAGCATTGAGAAATATGGTAATTGACAGAGGTCAGTGAACTTGACTCAGCTCATCAATGATACTCAGGATTGGAATGCCTGCTTTTCCCAGCTCAGTGGTTCATGCCCAAGAACATTTAGAGGTGAACTTTAAATAACACTGTTCTCAACATTAACGTTGTAATCAATCCTTTCCTCCTGGTCATTTTATCTTCAGGATGGCTGGACACCAGTTCACGCAGCTGTAGACACTGGTAATGTGGACAGCCTCAAGCTTCTTATGTACCATAGAGCACCAGCTTGCAGAAACTCTTTGCATGAGGAAGAGTCTGAGTCAGTTGTCTTTGACTTGGATCAAGGAGAAGAGAGTCCTGAAGGCACATCCAAGCCTGTTGTTCCTGCAGAACTTATTAACCACGCTGACAGAGAAGGCTGGACCGCTGCCCATATTGCTGCTTCAAAAGGTTTTAAGGTGTGTCTCATGGCCGCTGGCCTCATTGCATAGTTGTAACTTGATAAGTGACAACATTGTCTGCTATTGACTGAATGCATTTCAATGTAATGATTGGAAACTGAGTGAAAACTATTGCAAGAGATGATCAGCTACCAATATGAACTGAATTTTTTTCTGTCCAGTAGTATTTACAGTCAACCATATATGAGACTTTTTCAAAAAATCGTACTTGGAGTTTTTTAGCAAATGTGAGAGTAATTTCAGAAATTTATTTAATTTTTTTTTATGTCTTGTAAAATTAGGAGAAAGAGTTTGGTGTCGATTTAGTGTACTGGATTGTTTGATTCAAAGGCCAAGGCCTTGGTACTAGTTAGAGTGAGGGCCAAGACTGAAATGCATGCCCTTGACTCTGAACTGCCTCATTTACATCCTTCCAGTGCTGTTTTACTGGTAGGTAAGAGGGAGCTCGATATTTCACTCATCAGAGTAGAAAGTGATACTGATTATTAAGAAAACAATATAGTATGCCATTCACTCATGTTTCTTTTTTCTGTTTTGATCAGTTTAGCGATAATATAGTTTAGCAATAGAAAGCTATTAGGAAACTCCTGAGTGCAAGGCACTGTGTAAGCTAATATTTGCAGGGATATTTATACCATTAGCTAACTGCTAGTTCAGTGGCAAGAGTATAGGATACAAGACAAGTGTAGGATAAGAGAACACAAAAAATTAAAACAATGGTAATGGACATGTGCTTGGAACACTATAAAAATGCAAATTTTATTTTGTTTTTTGAAAAAAGACAATGCACGTATTTCAAGAAGCAGAGTTTCAGGGATGTTAGGCTCAGAAATGGCTGTTTCTGGAGGCAATGGAAGTGATTTGGGCCTTGCAAGGGGGGGTTAACTTTGCCACTCATCACTGAGGTTGGAGAGTAGTTGAGATCTGGGAGCAGCGGGAACAGAGACGGGGAGCAGGGAAGTGGGCTGAACACTGGCTGAGCTGATGAGGGGTAGTGAGAAGTAAGATGGGACTGGGAGCTTCCTGGGATGGCATGGGCTTCAGTGACATTTTAAGGAGTTTTGGGGCTTTATTGAAAGGTCTTGTATGAAGGAGCAAAACAATCAGCTCTATAGTTTGAATGATTACTTTAGCAACAACTTAAAGAAGATTATGTCATGAAACAATTGGCGGCAGGGAGAGAGACTAGGTGAAAGATGAAGAGAGTGGTAGAAATAATGAAACACATTACAGACCAGAAATGTCCATGGATTGAAGACAGATGAGATGCAGGAAAAGAGGGAGCTGACACGAAGGGGAACAATGACATTCCTGGAAAGAGAAGAGGCGTCATTGTGATTAACAAGATAGAACGTGGGTTTAGACATGCTGGATTTAAGTGCTGTGAGAGGTTCATCCAGATGGAGATCTCTGGGAATAGCTAGAAATTGCATTTGGAGCTCCTGGTTGGGTAACTTCCTGTTATTATGATCTAGAACAGAAGCTGTTCACTTTGGGCCTCTTTTTTTTTTTTTTTTTTAAGTGAGAAAAAGGCATGATTTAGTTCATTGTGGAGGTATTGCTTGTTAGTTTTGTTCCATTTCATGCTTTAATAAAAAGTACAAAAATTTTGTGAACTTGATAGACGTGTCTTGATTTGAATGGGATGCAGTACATATGACATCAAAGTTTTTAAGAGACAAAGATGTGAAATGCGAAAAGTTTTCATTTGAAAATGCACCATTTGGGGCGCCTGGGTGGCGCAGTCGGTTAAGCGTCCGACTTCAGCCAGGTCACGATCTCGCGGTCCGTGAGTTCGAGCCCCGCGTCGGGCTCTGGGCTGATGGCTCAGAGCCTGGAGCCTGTTTCCGATTCTGTGTCTCCCTCTCTCTCTGCCCCTCCCCCGTTCATGCTCTGTCTCTCTCTGTCCCAAAAATAAAAATAAAAACGTTGAAAAAAAAAAATTTGAAAATGCACCATTAATCTAAGACCGTGAATCTCATTTGATGGTGGAAGGGTGCATTGAAGGAGTTGTTTTCAACCTCTTTCCACCCCCTCAAGGAAATCTGAAGGTAATGCAAGGTGCTACTGATAGTGGGGTTGTGCACACACACAACCTGGAGGCAAAAAAAAAAAAAAAAAAAAAAAAAGCCAACAAAAGAAAACCTGAGCATCACTGATCCAGAATGTTCAGCTGCTGAACCTCTCAAGCTAGGCAGAGAGAGAAAAACCACTCCCTAGGGTGAGTTACCCTGCAGGGTAGGGCACTTGTGTTGCTGCTCAACTCCTTTATTATGAACTCCTTATTAGTCCTGCTGCTTTTTGTGATCAAGGATGGTATCTTCATGGATCCCCAGGCCCCTGGTGCATGTAGATACTTGGTCATTGTTGAGCAAAGGGGAAGAGGACACTTTCTCTCATAGACTCCTCCTGTATTCTCTTTAAGAGGCATAAGATAAATTTTTAAAGAGAGGTTTTTAAAAGTGATCATGACTGACAACATTCACACACTGCTGAGTAAAATCATAGATTAAAATGATTTTTTTTTTTTTTAGCCCTGGAATGGATATTTCATCTTCCAGTCTAGCCTCTTCATTTTATGATTAGGACATTTAAACCCTGAAGGGAGTAGTAGAGAGAAGTTGGGAATGAAGCCCAGATTGCCTGATTTCATTATCTTCACACTGTACCATGCTGCCTTCCTTCCTAATCAAAGGTATTAGAAAGTACTTTTGCATCGTTGGCCTGACACAGTGTTCATATCCTGACTGAGATAGTTCACCAGAGAGGTAATTCATTTACAACTAGTTGCTAAGACTAATTTTCTGAAAAAATTAATTACAATTCTGAGTTAATCATCATGTAGGTGAAAGATTCTATCATGACCACAGTAGATTAAAAAATGAATATTTTTCCTCTGTAAAGCAGCATATATGTGTCTGAGCTACGTAAGGTAATAGTATGTCATTACCCAAGAAGATGACTTCAGTTTTCTTGTGCCATTCAGTAAAGAACTGTGGGATTTCACAGTTCAAAGGGACATACCTCACCCAGGCCAACCCCTTCATTTTGCAGATGAAAAAATCAAGTCTCAGAAGATAGTATACCTAATTTCCTAAGATCAGTTCACGGAAGATCAAATTCCCGAATCAGTGCTTTTCCCACTTTAGTCCTTGGTCTTTCTCCCAGTGGTTAAGCAATTTACACAAATCACTATCTAGTGTTTGGTAATAGGAGTACCTCTCTCTAAAGCTGGCCTGTGACTAATCACTGAGCACAAACCTTTGTTTTTATCTCAGGGCGAATAGAAAGAAGAGTTCTTAGTGAAACTGGTGTCATGAGCCCTTTACATGTCAAGTAAAACCTATTAGGAACATTTTATGAATTTGGTATCTCTGTTGTTGAGGTTCCCATACAATGAGATTATTTGGGAGGACTGTGTGTGTCCTCCCAATTATAATTCTAGTTTATGTGTATTACCAAAGCTGGTGGCTTCCTGTCACTCAGGCTCTTAGTCTCTCTGGGTTAACATGTTTACTATTAATGCAGACTCTGCTTCCAGAACACTGCCCCTTCCCCACTTCCACTCCAACTCGATGACCAGGTTTTCTCTTTTGTTTAACCATAAGCAATTCCCACACTCCATTTACAATTGGCTGGTCCTATATATTTTTTTTAATTTTTTAAATAATTATTTTTGAGAGAGAGAGAGACAGAGACAGAGCCTGAGTGGGGGAGGGGCAGAGAGAGAGGGAGACACAGAATCTGAAACAGGCTCCAGGCTCCGAGCTGTCAGCAAAGAGCCTATCGCACGGCTTGAACTCATGAATCTCCACACCTGTTTTTTTGGGTTTTTTTTTTTTTTTTTTTTTTTTTTTTTTTTTTGCCTGTCTTCCAGACATTTATTTCCAGCATCTTGTAGGATGAACAAGCCTGCTATCCTCTGGTCAGGCAGTGGACCTTGTGTTACCATCTTTAGGCCATTCATATATTGTATTAGGATTCTGTTGTGCCTGATACATTTAGCCAGAGAGCACCAGGCATTTCCTCTCACACAGTAGTATCCATCCCGTCTGGGTGGTCTGGATGAGGTGTGTGTCTCAAGTATAGAGGCCCACATGGGGCCCCAAGATTTAGATTCCCTCTCCTTGGGTCATGGCTGCAGAGAAAAAGATGATAGGAGTCATTAATTTCTTCTTTGTCACATGTGGTTGAGTAGATGGCTAGGAAAGGAGAAAGATAAGATATCTATGAAGTTGGACCAACTCTTTGGAGCTAGAATGTTGTTCATGATAAGTAGAAATCTGTTCTTTGGAATCTGTTTTTGTGTTTTTAATTCTCCATGATTATTTCCTTTTTTCCCCTTAACTTTTATAAAAACATTTTTGGAAAAGCCAGACTGACTCAGCTGTTGGTAAACAAAGGGAACACTGTTATTTTTTGACATTTATTCCAGAATGTTCAGTGCAGAGTATTGCGTCCTTGCTTAATTTGAGCAGGACGGATTAACTGATAGGATCCTAAAGAATTATTTTATTTTTATTTTTTTAAGTTTGTTTATTTTTAGAGACAGATGGGGGAGCACGAGTGAAGGAGGAGCAGAGAGAGAATCCTAAGCAGGCTCTACCCTATCAGCACAGAGCCTAATGTGGAGCTGGATCTGATGAACCGAGAGATCGTTACCTGAGCCGAGATCAAGAGTTGGACCCTTAACCGACTGAGCCACCCAGGCGCCCCGAAAGGATTCTAATCTAAATTAGCCAACCAGAGTCCTGCTCCACCCCTCACCTGAGACATGGACTCTTCTGTGTTTTCCACTAACATCTTTCATGGATCTGGGTTTTGACCCTTTTGTTCCTCACACTTTGTACCTTTTATATATATGTATATATAAAATATATATATATATACATACATATACATATAAAAAATACATATATATTTATATATATGTATAACTTTGTCCCAGTTATAATCTATAGAGATTCCAAAATGTTATCTTTAGCCCTACCTACTCATTTTCTGATTTTATCCAATAAGGTCTTATTCAGGAGGGACACAGTTTACAGGGCTGATAAGTAGAGCAGCAAAGTTCCTTTGCCCAGTACAGTCGCCATTTATGCCTGTCATCCTAGTGTAATTATTAATAGTTCCCCCCTTTTACTCTTGCAGGTGTACCAGTTTGGGCAGTTGTATGGTAACCCTACTGACCATCATATTCATGTTTGCTTCCATCACACAGCTTCACGTGGCTGCGTCACTGGGTTCCCATGTTTGTCCTCCTCCAGTCTGCTACATCCCTTCTTTCTTAATGCAGCACCATCACCTGGCATTTGTGTTTACTTGCTCCATCTTTTTACTAACTTAATGAACTTAGATGATTGGTACAACTCCAGAATTTTTTCCTTCACAAGTGAATTTTGAATATGTCGCCTCCTCCATACCTTGTGGGCACTACCCTGGGGGAGCCCTCCTCGTCCACTGTCCGAGTTTGTGCAGACTCCGCCAGTCTCCTCATCTGCCGTCTCTCTACTCCGTTAGCCTGCCATGAGAGGGGCCTTTCAGACAGGGGAACTTGCTCATGTAATTTCCCTGCTCAGCATCTTTCCAAGGCTCTATCACTTCCAGGATAAGTGCTAGGTTTTTATGATGACAGACAAGTCCCTTCCTGATCTGGACTCAGTTCACTCCACAGAGACACTTCCTGTCTCCTCCCCTAATGTGTTCTGTGCTCTAAGCAGGCACTGCTGGGCTGCTGTGCAAACATCGTGTGCTCTTTCTTCTCTCCCTGTCTTTGTGTCTGCTGTTCCCTTTACCTCAAATGGCCTCTTCTCCTGTCCTGACCCTTCCCTGCCTGGAAAACCTCTCAGCTTAAATCCAGGCTTCCAGAAGCTAGGTGTTCCCAGGGCACCTTTCCACACTTCACTTAGAGTGCTTGTACTTTAATTATTTGCATGCCTGTCTCTCTTTCCACCTCCTCCCAAAAAAATCACTTTTCCATCTTTGTATGCACTGTGTCCAGCAGAGTCTCTGGCCTGCAAGTACTGAGTATTTGCTGAATTGATGAGTGAATGGACTGTTATTACAGTTCTTTCTTACCGATCTTGCTATCACCAAATGCACCAGTTGCTTTTCAGAATCAAGCTTGTCATGGCACTTTGCTACCTGAGCATATCCTTATGCCTACAGAAAACATATCTTCATGCCAACTCAGCCCTTCACAGCTAACTCTGATTGTCTTCATCTTTGGGCAGTCTCCCCTAAATTTACCTTCTTGCTTATTTCCCATTTTAACAGCCTCCCACTCCCCTGCCTGGTAAGGCAGTGGGCACACCCACAACCCAAGGGTGTTCCCAGCACCCACACTGGCCCACCTGTGCATTTGCAGATTGCTTGTGCTCTCCCTCCCTCTGCCCAATGTCAGATTCCCAGCTCCCTTCCTTGACTTTGGTAGTATATCAAGCTCTTTGGACTTGGGGTTTCTACTTAGTCTCCCTGGCACTTCTACCTTGCTTCTCCACTCTCCTTCAAGGATCATGACAGAGATGGGTCATTGACCTTCAACATCACCTTTCCCCTTCCCCTATGATGATCCTGCAGAGTTCTGGACCCATGACCACCCAAAATAAAGACCACATTCTCCAGCCTCCATTGCAGGTAATGAGTCCACCTACCTATGTTCTGGCAAGTGGGATGTAAGTGGAAACATTAAGCTTAAACCACTGCTTTTTTATTTTTTATTTATTTTTTTTTTCAACGTTTATTTATTTTTGGGACAGAGAGAGACAGAGCATGAACGGGGGAGGGGCAGAGAGAGAGGGAGACACAGAATCGGAAACAGGCTCCAGGCTCTGAGCCATCAGCTCAGAGCCTGACGCGGGGCTCGAACTCACAGAACGCGAGATCGTGACCTGGCTGAAGTCGGACGCTTAACCGACTGCGCCACCCAGGCGCCCCAAACCACTGCTTTTTAAAGTCTCTTTTATAACAGATGTATCTCTATCATAATTAGTAGAACTTTAGCTTAAATCCATTCATCCAGATCTCTTGCTCAACATCACTTGGGTAGAACCTCTTGCCTGGTTTAGGCCCCTGGGACTCCCTCTGCTACTTTCCAGTAGCAGTGACTGGCATCATAGCATTTATCCTCTTCACAAATGGTGTCCATCACGGAGAGAGCTTAGATTCTTTTCTCCACTTTTCCCTCCTTTTCCACATAGTACAACTTGGGACATCACCTCAGTGCCATTCTCCCCATGACTGTATTACACCCTGTGGTCCTCCATGAGAAGCAGAACTGTTACCTTACTCATAGTTCCCACCCTCAATTCTAACAGAGCACCTGGTAGAGTGCTTAGTTCCTCTTCCTTAAAGTGTGGGGATTAGTGAACACTAGGTACTTGCAAAGTGTTGGAACTGTGCCTGGAACTTACTATGCACTCAAGTAATTGCTATGGTGGTGCTTGTAAAGTGTCATTTGGGTGGAGGCTTTCAACCTCTTCGTGTTCCCCATGGAGCCAGCATGGCATAGAATTCACACTTGTAATGGGTTTGGATATGCATCTCCTGCTATCCTCATGGGGACTGACATCTTCCTCATAGAGAAAGTCACTGCTTATATTCTTGCCCACTGACCTACCTGAGTAGAATAAAAACTATATACAACCCACTTTGAAGGTCTGAGGTAAAAGAATCTTCAAGATTTTGGTTGAGGAGAGCCTGGGTGGCTCACCTGGTTAACATCTGACTCTTGATTTAGGCTCAGGTCATGATCTCATGGTTCGTGAGTTTGAGCCCCACATCAGGTTCTGTGCTGACAGTGTGGAGCCTGATTGAGATTCTCTCTCCCTCTCTCTCTGCCCCTCCCCTGCTCCCTCTCTCTCTCAAAAAATAAATTAACTAACAAAAAAAGGAATTTTGGTTGAATCCTTTATTATTTCCCTTTATAATTTGAAATAGCATCACCTAGAATTATATTGATATCAGTGACATTTGTTGATGTGCTGTAATTCCTCACCATTTAATTGAATATTTCTAACTGGTGATTATTACACTGATTATAATATTAACAGCAGCTAATAAATATTGAGAGCTTAGTGCATGCCAAGAATGTGAGCTTTTTATGCATCTTTTCCATTAAGTCACATAACAGCTATATGAAATCTAGATATTTAAATAAAGATAAGGAAATTGAAACAGAAAAATGTTAAATGATTTAGCAAAAAGCATAGATAAAATCATTTATATTGGCAGAATTAGGATCCAGGTCTGTTTTGACTCTTACCTGCTTTTGTTGCAAGTACTAACTTGCATAATAAATGTATCATTTTTATCTCTTATCTGGGAATTCACAAAGATTAGTGCTCAGATTGCATCTTACTTAATTTCTCATTAAAATTAATTTCTAAATCAGCATTTCTGAATTTCTCATTTACTATCAGATGCATTTGCTGGTATTATACAAATTAGTCATAACAGTTTGATAAGAACTGTTGTTTATATATTTGACTTTGTTCTGAGCTCATTTCTTGTCTTAGGGAGTTTTTGAACTTGAACCCCAGACTCACCTATGAAAAACAGACTTCGATTACAATTTTTAGACGAGATCCCTCCAACCTAAGCAGGGGCAGTGAGAAACCAATGTTCTTGTCCACTCCCTTTGCAGGCATACCTCTGGTTCAACTCCTCCATTTTAGAGGTCCAAAGACCTACTCTCCCATCTCCCCAGCATCTGAAAAGATTGCCTACATTAGCTTTGCCCTCAGACCAGCACTGGCTTCCTATTCAAATTTCACTTAATTTGTGGTTTAGTTTTCTCTCTCTCTCTCTCTCTCTCTCTGTCTCTCTCTGTCTCTCTCTCTCTTTGACCTTTAGGGGATTTTCTGTACTTCTTTATGAATTCATATATAAAGTGTGTTTGGGGGGCAATGTGAAGCACCTGGAACTCACACATACTCCTGGTGGGAGTGGAGTTTAGCCACTTATTAAAAGCTCTTTGCAGTATATACTGACCTAGAGCAACATATGCATATCCTGTGACCCAACAGTCTAACTATGTACATAGATCCAACAGAAATGTGTACATATGTCTGTCAAAGGATGTGTACTAGAATGTCCATAGTGGAGCCCAGATGTCCATTAACAAGTAAATTGTGGTACGTTCATATATCCCACAGTAATTTTTTAAAAGAAGGATAAACTATGCTTAGTCCCAGCATATGGATGAATTTTATAGACATTATGTTGAATGAAAAGCCAAATATAAAAGTGAAACTGCAGTATGACTCCAATTATATTAAGTTTATAAACTGGATAAACCAGTCTCTGATATTAGAAATCATCCTAGGAGTTACCCGAGGGGGAGAAGGGTGGGGCTAGTGATTTAGATGAAACATACAGAAGGCTTCCAGAGTGCTCCTTACATAGTTATGTTCATTTTGTGATACTTCTTCAAGCTTGTGTACTTTTCTATGAGGATAGTGTATGCCAATAAAAAATATTTACATAAAGGAAGGGAAAAGTGTGTTTTGTGTTTTATAAAATAGAAAAGTGATGTTTTACAGCAAAATCCGTAGACTTTCAGACTACCTGGTTTACTGTTGTCAGAAGTGAAATCAGCCCAAAGTGTGTGTGTGTGCGCGCGCGTCCGCAAATGCGTGTTTGCAGGGGAGAGATGAGAAGGATATTGCTTATTTGGATGTTTGTTTCCTTTTATGGTTTCTGTTCTATTCAGTTCTGTGCTTATTCTGGTGGGAAATAAGTAAACAAATCATCAAGTAGTAAAAGTTGATTTAGCAGAGGTCCTTAATAAATATCCTGATGTTATTTCTTGCTGTGCAGTTATTTACTTGAAAATGTTTGTACATATATTGTCTTTACTTTGTTTTGAAAAATTTTGGAGAACTAAGAGTTTTCAGTTCATAGGTTACTGATACTTTTTGATGGGGACTTCCTGAAGCAACATAGAAGAAAGAGCTGAAAAAGAGAGAGCACATAACTTCAATATATTGGGAATGTTTTTCTAAAAACTCAATCAACATGGTGTTCATATTTTTCATATAAAAAAATAAAAGTGTAAGATCTCAGTTATAAATGTGCTTGTGAGGACCGTGAGACAAGAGTTGTTACAATGGGAACCCTGCACTTACATGACTAGGGAAACAGTTCATTGTCTAGAATACAGCATGGAGCACCCACCTATAGCAAAGTCTTTTGGCTTTATATTGCCAAATTACCATAAAAGGATACTGTCTGCTGAAGCCAATTTCTTTCTTAATTTCATTCTGCAGCATGAATGATTAGTAATCTGTTCTTTTTCTCTTGAAACCTAAGAGGCTGTTCTGTGGAGCAGTGTTTTGGTCCTGTGATTCACATTTGAATGAAGCACACTCTTTGCTTTCCATTTTGAGCCAGTGTGTAGATTAATGTGTGTATTTGGATTGCTGGAATTGAAATACGATGTCTGGCAGAGAATTTCTGATTTGCTCGTTACAGGCAAATGACTTTTCCCTTGGATTTTTCATTTGAGTTTATTCATTTGGACATGATGTAATAGAGCTCTTGCCTTTCTAGAACTGCCTGGAAATCTTGTGTATGCACGGAGGGCTTGAGCCAGAAAGAAAAGATAAGTGCCATCGGACCGCGCACGATGTCGCCACTGATGACTGCAAGCATCTGCTGGAGAATCTGAGTGAGTGCCATTTGCAGCTTGGTGCCTTCTTCACCCACACTGCTGGCACCTCTGGCATGGTGGGAAAAGATTAATCCAGCTACGGTTTTCTTACTCTCTGCTCAGCCTTCTTTGAACCCTAGTAACTACAAAAACATTTTATCGGTTATAAATGTGGTAATTATTTTTTTCCATGTAGAATGGCTTTTTACAGAATTAGTTGCTATTAAAATAATGCTAGATCTTTGGGGCACCTGTGTGGCTCAGTCAGTTAAGCCTCCAGCTCTTGGTTTCAGCTCAGGTCATGATCTCATGGTTTGTGAGTTTGAGCCCCACATTGGGCTCTGCTCTAACAGTGTGAACCTGCTTGGGATTCATTCTCTCTCTACCCCCCCCCCACTCCCCTCTCTGTCCCTCCATCCCTCTCTCCCCCTCTCTCTCTCCCCCTCTCTCTCTCCCTCCTTCCCTCTTTCCTCCTCTCTCTCCCCCCCCCACTCTCTCTCCCCTGCCTCTGTCCCTCCCCTGCTCCTGCTCGCTCACTCTCTCTGTCTCTCAAAGTAAATAAAAAACATTTTAAAAAATCTTAAATAGAATAATGCTAGATCCTCATTGTATTTTAATGACCTTGGACAGTGTTTAAATAATTACTGCTCTTCTGACTTAGATTGTGTCTCTAAGACATGAGACTAATAGGGTATGAAGAGTCATGGCTGGGTACTTTGCCATCAGCTGATCAGATGAATGTAGGCAAGTTGGTTATCTCTCAACCCCTGGTTGCCTACCTGTCTGTGAAGGTAATGGATGATCTTTTGGGTCTCTTCCAGCTCTAAGAATGTATACTCCTCAGGACATGTTCTGAAAGGTTCACATGTGGGTTTATGGAATATGGAGTTTCAGATTGTACAAAATATTATGACTTCTTATATCGAGATTATCAATCCATCCAATCAGCCAACTGTATCAATAATTTGTTTTTACCTTACATTCTGACATTGCGACAGAAAATGAACAATAAACATGAGTAGTAATTCATTATATGGTATGTGAGACAGGGATATGTGCTACGGAAAAGACTAAGGATTGGGCATATGAGGATGGGTTTCAGCTTGGGTTTTGTGTGTTTGTTTTTTTTCTAAGTTTATTTATTTATTTTGAGAGAGTGTGTGAGTTGGGGAGGGGCAGGGAGAGAGAAAATCCGAAGCAGGCTCCACACTACCAGCACAGAGCCTGATGTGGGGCTTGAACCCATGAAACCGTGAGATTATGACCTGAGCTGAAACTAAGTGTCAGCCACTCAGGAGCCCCTGGGTTTCAGTTTTTAAAATAACGGTCAGAAGAGCCCCCTTGTAAGACATTGAAGCAAACACTTGAAGGGGGTGAGCAGAGCAACGATGTCAATACCTCAGGTAAGAGATTTCCAGGGAGAACATCATCACGTGGACAGAGGTCCTCAAGCAGGAGCATACCTGCTATGTCTGAGGAACTGTGAGGAGGGCAGAGTGCTGGTTTTGAATGAGCGAGGAGAGAGAAGTTACAAGAAGGGATGGGGGTGGAGGTCTGATCTGGCTGAAATTTGTAGGTCATTGTAAGGTAACCATCTCCGTGCTCGAGCTTCAGAGTGATGGGATCTGATGTACATTTCCATAGTATCTGTGGCTGCTTTGTTGAGAGTAGACATAGGAAGTCACAGGCGGAGGCAGGGAGACATGTTAGGCCCTTGGCGTCGTCTTCCAGTGAGAGAGGACAGTGACGGCTCAATCCAGGATTGTCACAGATGAGGTGGTGGAAAGTGGTTGGGTTCTGGATACAGCTGAAGGTGGAGCCAGTGGAACTTCCTGATGGATTGAACCTGCAGTATGAGAGAGAGAAGGGATTTGTGGATAACCCCAAGGTATTCAGCCTGAATAGTTGGCAGGATGGAGTGGCCATCACCTGTCAAAGTCGGGGGGGGGGGGGTGGGAAAGCTGTGGGTGAAGCAGATTTTGCTACTGAAGATCAGGAGTTCCATTTTGGAATTATGAATTGGAGATGTCTGTTAGGATATCTGTGTCGAGATGCCAAGTCAGCAGGAATTCCAGAGATGAGTACGAGCTGGATACATAAATCTGAGAGTCAGCAGTTTATAGATGATATTTAAAGTCATGGGACTGGATGAGATCACTAAGGAAGTGAACACAGACAGAAAAAGTAAGAGAAAGGAGCCTTGCAACACTCTATCATTAAGAAAATGGAAAATGTGAAGGGACCAGCAAAGGAACAACATAAAAGAGTGACCAGGGAGCATGAGGGAATCTTGCAGGAGCATATCAGAGAACAGAGAGAGATCAGTTGTGTCATATGCTATTGATGAGAACTGATAGTTAAATTTTTTAACATTTATTTTAACGTATTAAATTTATTAACATTATTTTGGGAGAGAGGTAGAGAGCAAGTGGAGGAGGGGCAGAGAGAGGGAGACAGAATCCCAAGCAGGCTCCATACATACAGTCAGCACAGAGCCCAGTGCAGGGCTCGAACTCTCAAACTGTGACCTGAGCCGAAACCAAGAACTGGACGCTCAATCAACTGATAGGTGCCCCGAGAATTACTGATAATTGGAAAATAAACTAATCTAGTAGTTGGTTAATAGAAAAAGCCAGTTGAAGAAGGGAATCCTAAAAATATACATTTTAAACATTTTGTGTTAACTTTGACATATAGGGATTTCTTCCATCAATTTTTAGGTACAGGTTTTTACTTTACTATGGTTTTGCTAATAGAAATTGCACATATTCTTATTTGAACAAACCACACATTTATGCTTCATCTGTGATTTCTAGTGTTTGAGGACTTAACGATCTTTTTTTTCAGGGCACCTGGGTGGTCAGTTGGTTAAGTGTCCAACTCTTCCTTTCTGCTCAGGTTATGATCTTGCGTGTGATTCATGAGTTTGAGCTCCTCGTGGGACTCTGCACTGACAGTGCAGAGCCTGCTTGGGATTCTCTCTCTCTTCCTCTCTCTCTCTGCTCCTCCCCTGCTCAATCTCTACCCAAAATAAATAAACTTTTAAAAAAAATTAAGTAAGATAATTTTTTTCTTTCTTTTTTTTTAAGTTTATTTATTTAGTTTGAGAGAGCAAAAGTGAGTAAGAGGGGCAGAGAGCGAGGGAGAGAGAGAGAATCCCAGGCAGGCTCTGCACTGTTCAGAGCCCGATGGGGCTCAAACTCATGAACTGTGAGATCATGACCTGATATGAAACCAAGAACCACCCAGGCACCCCAAAGATAATCTTTTCTAGCTTTATGTAGTTGTCTAATCCATAACTCCTTAGGTGACTTTTTTTTTAATTTTATTTTTTTAAATGTTTGCTTATTTTTGAGACAGAGGGAGACAGAGCAGGAATGGGGGTGGAGCAGAGAGAGAGGGAGACACAGAATCTGAAACAGGCTCCAGGCTCTGAGCTGTCAGCACAGAGCCCGATGGAGGGCTCGAACCCACAAACCGTGAGATCATGACCTGAGCCAAAGTCGGACGCTTAACCGACAGAGCCACCCAGGCGCCCCAACTTTTTTTTTTAGCACCTCCTTTGTTCAGTGTCTCTAAAGTGTCCAACTTCAATTTTATAGGAAGAGTAAGTCATTTCATCAGTTTATGGAATATTTAATTTAGTAATTACAGTAATGAGTTCGACAGACATAAAAGACTAGGGAATAAACACAAGTGACTCTTGGTGAGCACGTAATTCAGTTCGTGAGAACTGGAGTGCATGGGGTGCTGCATAGCTTGGTGGGGCCTCAGTCAGTTGGTGTCACAGAGATTGGAAAGATCATTTAAAAAGCTTCGACTGCACTGTTTACTATTTACTAAATACTCACCAGTATTTACCACATAACCGTTAGTGTGTTAAATTCATTTCAAACATGTGTTCACTGAGTCTTCATAATAATTTAATAGCACATTCCTAACATTTTGTAGAAGGAATTGGGGTATAGAGAGATCAGTTTACCAAGTACACAGGGCTAGTAGGAGGCTGACCCTGAGGCTTAGACCAAGGTCTGTAGGAGTCCAAAGCCACTATCCTAAGCACAGTGACTTCTACAACTGGAACCTGCCTTATTTATGATGTTATCAAGGTTGGTGAGGAGAAAGGGCAATATAGAGAATTTAGGGTCAAGAGAGGGCTCTCATTTTCTCAGATTTTTTTTTAAAGAACTTGAGAGTCTTGCTGAAGGGAAGAGTCAATGAAGTACAAAAGGCCAAAGATACAAGGAAAGACAAATATTTCAAGCAACATGGTTCCAAAGAAGCTGTGAAGAGTTTGGGAGACCAGTTTACTCCAGTAGGAGAACATTCGGTTGATAGTATCTAAAGAAACATGAGAGCTGCCCTTTGCTTTGTTTTTAAAATGTTCATATCTGCTTGTTTTATATAAGTTTTGCTGCTTTTTCCTATCAAGATTTTTCCCCTTAATTCTTTTATTCTTCCAACAGATGCTCTTAAAATACCCTTAAGGATTTCAGTGGGTGAGATTGAACCAGGCAGCTATGGTTCCGATGACTTTGAATGCGAAAACACAATATGTGCTTTAAATATCCGCAAACAGACATCATGGGATGATTTTTCAAAAGCAGTGAGTCAAGCTCTGACAAATCATTTCCAAGCAATCTCATCTGATGGATGGTGGAGTCTGGAAGATGTGACATTTAATAACACCACTGACTCCAGCATTGGCCTCGGGACAAGCAGTGTACGATCCATCATGCTAGGTATCAGCAATCCTGTGATGGAGAGAAAGTTAAATTTCTGGGTTTATTTATGTTTATGAGCTCCATAACCTGATACTTGGTTCACTGATTAAATACAATGAGAGCTCACTTGTGGCAGCTGCTGGTGCTAAAAAACTTGATTATTCACAATGCGGCCATTACATAATGTTGCCTGTTAGTAGAAAAAATGCTTTCATACCTCAGATAATACTCAGAGAGTAAAGAACAAGAAAGCCCTTGATGAGGTTTGTGATTCCACTTGCTGTTTTGATAAATGCAAGAAACAAACCACTTTGTAGCTGCTTGCTGGTGCACAGGTTCTGAACACAGCTCCAGATTTGTACCTGGGCTGGGCCAGGGCTTGTACTACATGAACACCTTACTTCCAGGACAGGAGTCCTAGTGAAGTCTAGAGTTGGAAGAAGCCCTATTCATTGAAGATCTGATCAAAGCTCCCACATGGGATGAGTGAGGGTGATAACTGCTTGTTTCTGTTTGATAGGCACTATGAAACAGACTCCGAAGAACTTGTAAGATTTACTTTCTGGTGAGCATAGTAAGTGCTCTATAAATGTCTCTGGTTAGTTTGTTTCCTCTTGAACCAGGAGAACTAACATCTTTGGGGAACCTGCCATTATTTCAGAACTGTGCTGGACCCTTTATACACAGCACCTCAACAAGTCCTTACAACAGACTCATTCTACAAATAACTAGTTACAAGGTGAGGTCACCTTGTAGGCCTGAGGTCACACAGCAAAGGAACAAAGCAGATAAGATTCAAATCCCAGTCTGTGTGATAGGAAAGCCTGCATATTTTCAACAGCACTTGTTGCATAAGAATAATCAGGGTTGAGGAAACGGTGAGTTTCCTTTTAAATATGCTTTTAATATATCAGCTTATTATAGCAGAAAGGGTTTTATTCTGTTAATTTATAGATGCTAAATCACTTCCCAAAAATGTATTTTACTAGTTTTTAAGGCTGATAATTCATGACAATTTAATTTTATTGATCTTTGGCAAGATCATTAATATAATTACAATTCTTACAGTAGAATTATTGTATAGTTAAATAATTACATTAAGATAATATGTCATAAATGATTCTCAGGAACACATTTTGCCCACACAACAAACTGTTATTCAAGGTGTGGTTGTGCCCAAGAGTCTAATAAATGAAATCAGCACAGACTTGTTCAGAAGAAAATGACACTGCATCATCAGCCTTCATCCAGCTGATCTGGAAACAAGCATATGCAAATGGATATTTACCACCATCAGAGAGATTTACCTCTGTGAGCCGTGGATGCTAAGGCCTGATGGTGCCAGTGTTCATATTTGTGTAGGGCACCTAGTAGCATTTCAGATGTAAAGGTCATTGGCTTCTGTGGGTAAAGGGCTTAGTTTAGTGCCTAATTATATCCACTTGATAACGGGCAACCATGACATTATTTATTAATGTATGTATATAAGTGACTTTACTATATCACCTAACTAGATTAAAGGGACCCAGGCCAACAGATAAGCAGTGAGTTACAGGTGGGGAGTGTGTGTGTGTGGTGGGAATATTTAAGAATTTAAGATCTGTGGATGGGAAGGGACGGAACAAGTACTTCCTACTAATCCGTCCCTAGAGTAGACCCCAAGGAAGTGGCACCCTTTCTGAGCAGGCATGAGCAGAGGGCCCAGACTGTGAGAAGGCTTCCTTTATACTGAGCCCCTGAAGTAACCTGTGTTTTCTGGAATCTAAAAATTTGTTGGAAAGGGAGCGGATCATAAAGGACCTGTTACTTCACCTCATTCAAAGTGCTTAGACTTTGTGAAGCAGGCACTGGAAGAACCATGGAAAGTTATCATCAGCTTTGTTCCTAGAAATATTTCGTATATTTTTGCTCTCCAGATTTCTCTCTTACTCCTAAAAACAGCTTTGGAGAAGCCTCTTCTTTGAAGGCTTGCCTTTTGACCTTTAACAGACATTGTATTAGGGAGTTAACCCCTATGTGATGCTTTACATGTTCTGTGTGTGCTTTTGACAGTCTAAACCCTGGATTCCACAGGAGATTGTATATTGTCCCTTATAAGAAAAATTACTTTGAAGCTTCTTTGACATTTTATTTCGTTTTCTTGAACTTAGGAAATGTGCCATGGTCAGCAGGTCAGAGCTTCACCCAGTCCCCGTGGGACTTTATGAAGAAGAATAAAGCAGAGCGAGTCACTGTGCTTTTATCAGGTAAGAGTAGTCCACACTGAGGTGCTGTTGACAGAGTGTTGGCTTCATGAGGTGTCGTGGTGCTGGGTCTTAAATCTGCATGTTTCTGTCCTGTGTTCTCCAGCAATGCATGTGTGACCCCCTCTATTAAGTAATTCGATGTTTTTTGAAAAGTCTCACTAAGAAGAGGAAAAATCAAAAGCCATGTTTCTGACACCTGTGGTGATATCCGTCCTGACCATTGATTGCTGCGATTCTGATCACCTCTCTCATTAGGAACAAACCAGAAGCTAAACTTAATGTACTGAGAGAGTGACAAGAGACCATGTTAAAAGAAATGCCTTCTGTTACTGTCAAGTCCAGTGTATGATGAATAAGATTATTATAATGGTACGGGTAATGTTTAGTGAACACCTACTATGTGGAAGGCCCTATCATTTATAGCACATTACAAGTATAAATTCACTTAATCCATATAACAACCCATTGAGATAAGTATTTCTGTTTACCCTCATTTTACGTACAAGGAAATTAAGGCTTAGAAAGATTGATTTTCTTGTCTAGGGTTACATAGCTAGTAAGTGTTACAGGAATACTCCATTTCTCAGCCCTTAACTCTAAAAGGGATTTTATCATGCATTTCCCATATTTGGGAATGGATTCTTTAAAAGTTCAGCTAATAAAAGTTGTATTCTATTGTTTGAACTACTTACTGAAGTTAGGGAAAAAAAAAAAAAGTATGAGGTTATCCCAGAAAATTCCTTCAGGCTCAAGCAGTGTATTGAGAGAGTAGCAGAACTTGGGAGGCAAGTGAGGGAGATAGAGTTTGGGAAAGAACATAAAGGGTAACCCCCAGAACTGTGCGCGAATGCTGTCCCAGGCTAGAACTTTCAGAGGGTTGGGATTATCTCTGATAGCACTTGTTTATAAATAATAAAATTGAATCCAGGGATCGGAGCAGATACTAGCGGTTAGTATTCCAGCTGGAATCTGAAGGCCCTGGCTGTGATGAACAGGAGAGATGGGTGGGCTTCCCAGGGGAAGGAAGGGCAGCTGGAGAGGTCTGGGGAGCAGCGGTGGTTTACCAGCCAGTTCAGAGTGTTGAAATATTTTCACGATGGTGAGACAAAAGGTACCTCTTGGTCACATGTCAGCTCTGGCTACGTAAGTCAACAAACATTACTGTATCTTTTATGAGAAGTTTTGTTGTGTCTTGATCATTTACATTTAATAAGGAAGAGCCAATTTTGCTTCTGTGTGTTGCTTTCTTACAGGTCCCCAAGAAGGCTGCCTCAGTAGTGTGACTTATGCATCAATGATCCCTCTTCAGATGCTACAGAACTACCTCAGGCTGGTAGGTGGATGCTGCCAAAGGGGAGTCTTAGGCTCCCATCCCTGACCCTGGAGTATTGGGTGGCCCATTTCCATGTCTGTAGGAGCGGGAGCCCCACTCACCCTGCGCCCCAACCCCATGATCTTCCCCAACAGCCCCTTCCCTAGAAGGCTGCTGGTCACTTAGTTCTGGATTTCTATCACAGTCATCCAGCTGTTCCCACCTGTCACCTGTGAAGTGCTGTGACTGGAGCAGGAGAGGGTTGTCTTTCCCCAACTTGGACTTGACATCAAGTAACTGATCATCAATATGAAAGAGAATGGCTATAAATATCAAGATTCTTTGCTGTAAACTTTATAATTTAGAACTAAGTTAAATATGCTAGAATCAGTTAAAAGTATTGATTTGGCCATTTTAACAGAAACCAAACAACTGTAGTTTGAACAGCATAGAAGTTTATTTTTCTCAAATGTAGAAATCCCAGCAGATGAGAGAGCCAGTAGGGGGAAATGGGGCGGGGTGACCCCGACCCCTGCAGATGTGTCAGCATCTTGGCGCGCGTGCGCGTTCGCTCTCTCGCGCGCGCTCGCTCTCTCGCGCGCGCGCGCTCTCTCTCTCTCTCTCTCTCTCTCTCTCTCTCTCTCTCTCTCTCTCGGTGGGCCACTGTGACCTGGGGTATTGTTGATGTGGGTTTGGTCGAAGAGAGTCACCACTCCCACCCTCAGGTTCTAGCCTGAGGGAGGAGAGCCTGGAGGGCAAGCCCCTTCCTTTCTGGGGCGTTGCACACATTGTTTCCACCCACAACCACTGACCAGCATGTGGCCACACGTTCACCTAGCTGGGATATGTGGTCGCTTTCCGGGCAACCATGCACCCAGGGAAAACTAATTCTGTTATTGAAGGGAACAAGAATATGATTATCAAGAGAAAGTAGCAAATTCTAGACAAATGGTGAACAAATGTAATGTTTTACCTTTGTCCAGTACTTATTACATGCCAGGCAATATGCCAAAGGCACATACATGTCTTATTTATTCCTCAGAATATCCCTGTGAGGTAGATAGCGTCATCCACTTTATAGATAAGGAAACTGAAGCAGAGAAGGGAAATAATGTGCTCAAGGCCACGTGGCTAGTGAGTGATTAAGCTAAGTTTGTGCACTCTTGGGTCTCTGTGAGATCCATCTAAAACTAATATTGAAGGTGTAAAACTTTAAACAAACGTTCATTTTGCCTGCTGCCTTAATTTGGAAAACCTTTTTTAAAAAATGAATGAGTTTGCCAGGGGCCCTTTACAAAAATTGTTTCCATTAACTATGAATTGATGTCTTTGTTCCCCCTGAAGAGAAGTGCAAATTCCAAACCATTCTGTTGATCTGGCTAAACCCAAAGTTGGGAATGACCTTTGTAAAATAGCCACAGTAGCACCAAAACATTAAAAAGCTTTCTAGTTTAGAAGAGATGGTGTCCTGTAACGTTGAGACTGTAACTTGTTTTCTTTGTTATGTGTTCCTCTCTGCCGCTTCAGAGTAAGCCTGGGGGCGACACACAAGTGGGAGGGAGGGCTGCCTTCCTCCTTTGTGTGAGTTAAAGCTGTTGTTGAGTGACCAGTTGGTTTTCAGGAATGTGAGCCTGGGCGCCCAGTAAAATGAGCTTGTAGAACCGCTTCTCTCCCTTCTGCCTCCTCAGCTTCTCTGCACCAGGCAACTTTCTGCTCAGGGCTTTTCATTCACCCAGATGAGAAAATGAACAGAAGGGTGATACAGCAGATTACAGCTGCACAGGAGCCTTGGCTGAGCAGGTCTGTCAAGTGAAATGCCGGCTAGCACATTATATACAGAACATCCCAAGTACATTTGTATGTTTGCCTCCGAATGCCTAAGCCATGGTTTAGCTACCAATGACCAAAAACCAGAGACTAACTAGTTGTTAGTTCTATTCTCAATTTAGGAGTGTTTCGTTTTTTTTAGTTTGGGGGTTTTTTCGTGAGAGAGTGTCAGAGCATGTGCACTCGGTGGAGGACAGAGATTCTTGGGCAGGCTCCGTGCCCAGTGTGGAGTCCAGCGTGGGGCTCAGTCTCACAACCATGATATCTGAGTGGAAATCAACAAGAGTCAGACATTCAACCGACTGAGCTACCCAGGTGCCCCGTTTCTTTTTGTTTTTTAAATGGTGTTATTTTGGGGGCTCCTGGGTGGCTCAGTCGGTTAGGCGTCCGACTTTGGCTCAGGTCATGATCTCATGGCTTGTGAGTTCGAGCCCTGCATCAGGCTCTGGGCTGATAGCTCAGAGCCTGGAGCCTGTTTTGCATTCTGTGTCTCCCTCTCTCTGCCCCTCCCCTGTTCACACTCTGTCTCTGTCTCTCTCAAAAATAAATAAACATTAAAAAAATAATAATAAAAATAAAAAAATAAATGGTGTTATTTTTAAATACTTTCATTGAATATTTAAAATAATACAGATCTTAAATCTCCATTCTAAGAGTTAATAAGGAAACATTTAACTTGATTGAGTTTTGAATCACTAATAATTTATTATAATAGTTGAACTTTGTATATTAACTCAGACTTTTCTTAGCCCGTTGCAATTTTTATTAACTTATTTGCAATCTTGTATTATAATACTTCAGTGATTATAAATAATTATTATATTAGAAAAATACTTAAATAGATCATCCTAATCTGAGCATGACTTTAAAATATAGGATTCTGGGGGCGCCTGGGTAGCTCAGTCAGTTAAGTGTCCGGCTCTTGATTTAGGCTCAGGTCCTGGGATCAAGCCCCACATAGGGCTCTGTTACCAAGTGTGGAGCCTGCTTGCGTTTCTCTTTCTCCTTCGCTCTCTCTCTTTCCCTCTGCCCCTCCCCTGCTCGCACTCTTTCTGTTTCTCAAAATAAATAAATAAACATTAAGAAAAGGCAGGGCTCTGAATCCCCTAGGACATAATTCTTGAGATTCCACTGCCTGTTAGCCATCTACTCCAATATGTGCCATGCTAACCATCAAGAATCACAACTAGGAAATTCTACCTTCTCTTCCTATGTTCCCAGAATAAATTTGCTCTGTCCTCATAAAAATAATGTTGTGAACAATGGCGGTTATGTATCTGAGGCCACAAATCTTGATTAACGCTGTTAGCAGGTGGCCAGTTCTAGCCTTATCACTGTCAGGGCATGGAGGAGTAAATGTGGGTAAGGGCCTAGCAGAAGGAGGAAGGCAGTTCCCCTGTATGAGGAAGAGGGGCTCCAACACCAGCGAATCCTTTGGCCATCACAGCAAAAGTGGAAGAAGAACCTGGGCAGCAGGGCAAGTGTTGACCCAGAGGAGGTCTGGAGCAGGAAGAGTTTATAAGTGCTAGAGGCTGGGTGACAAGGGAGCAGTTAGGTCCAAAGTTATAGCTTATGGGTGGTTTTTTGTTGTTGTTGTTTTTTTTTTTTTTTTTTTTTTTTTTTAATAGCTACAATTCCCAAAGTATTATATTTGTGTTCCTATATGGGGGCCTAGCTTTATTTGAATTTAATAACCAAGTCTGATCTTGGCTTTTCAAGTTTCAGTAAGCTAATTTTTAAAAACCTATGGTGTATTTCTCTCCGTGAACTGTAATTTCTCTTGAATTCTCATTTCTCTTTTATATCTATTCTATAAAGAGGGACCTCAGCATATGGCTAAAAACCCATTCGCTCTACCATGGGCTCCAGCTTTTTTGTAGCCCGGATGGATGCTGGATGCACCAGTACTGTTTGAGGGGATTTTGTATGAATAGGTTGACAGTAGTTGTGTTGTTTGTGGCTTTAAAGTCCTACATAAATTCTTTAAAATCAGTGTCAGAAGAGGTCAGAATGAAACGCCTAGCTACAAAGCCATGACATGGCTAGAGCCATCTCAGCTTTATTGGCTCAGTAAAAACCTTTTTTATTCTTTTTTGAGTTCAGCATCTCAGCACAACCTGGCCTAAAACCATCTCTAGATGGTAGAAACTTTCCCTTAGACTCTGACAAGTGAAACTCCAAATGGAGGCTGAGGTTTATTGCTTTAAAATAATGCCACAAGTCGGAAAACATCACAGGCGCCACATTGACCCTGTTCCTCTGGACAGCAGCTCCTCTGGTGAACTCCATTCCGCAGAAAAACAGCCTGGAGGGCAGGGGAAAACAATCAATGGATGGATGGGCCTTTGTTGAGGTCATTGTTTCCATTTAATCCAGAATTCATTTGCGTCACAAAGCACTAATTGACATGTGATAAGAGCTTCCTGAATAAGCTGTGAAGACACAAGAATAAAGGGGATTGGTACCAATTGTGATAAAGGCCAGTGTCCCTTTACTAATAAGCAAAAATATTCCACTGTCAACACACACTTAGGGGTAATTCTGGCGACTTTAATTCACCTTTAAGAAGTTTGGTTTTTCTCGAAGAGGAGAGAGATATCCTATCGAAACAGTTAAAATGTTTACCTTCCTCCCCCCACTATCTTGTCTGCCAGCCTGTCTACTTATCTATCTGTAGAGCCCTCTGCTGGAGGCATGAAGCATGTGTATTGATAATACCTCAGATCCTGCTGTTGGGAGAAATGTCATTTTTAGCTAGAGCAGATAAACGTGTTTTCTTGGCATAGCTTCACGTTTGCAGTACAGCAACAGGCTCCTGGTAATTTTTTGTTGTTCAGATCTGAAATGGTAACCAGCACATCCTTTAATGAGATAGAACAAATACCATTAACAAAAAAATTGGTAATATCTGAAATGAGGAAAAACCTACGGAATGTATGCACAGAATGTATGAATGAGGCGCGCCTGGATGGCTCAGTTGGGTAAGTGGCTGACTTCAGCTCAGGTCATGATATCAGAGTTCATAATTCCAAGCCCCCAAGTCAGGCTTTGCGCTGACACTGCAGAGCCTGCCTGGAATTCTCTCTCCCCCTGTCTCTCTGCTCCTCCCCTACTTGTGCTCTGTCTCTCAAAATAAAATCTAATAAAGTTTAAACAAACAAAAGAATGTATGAATGATCTGGAAGTCTGTACATTTGTTTTTGCATTTATTTATTTCTATTTTACCTTATTCCAGAAAGCATATTAGACTATGTGAAGACAGAATGCTTGCTGCTAGTGAATGGCCTTTTCAATGAAAATTTTAAATAGAATATTTCCTGTCTGTATTTTATAAGAACCTACAATCCGAGAACAAATGAGTTGTTGAAATTGAAGACAGCGTATCTATGAAATCGGGTTTCTTGCTGTTACGTGATTTCGAAATCAATCTTAAGACAGTGTAGGCAGTTTGACAGATGGCTGTAATGAATAGAGCGCTCTTGTTTTCAGAAGTGAGACAAGATTAAATAGCAATCCTTGTTGAAAATCTCAGGGGTAGAATACTCCGTAAATCTTGAAAATCTGTATCCTGTTTCACTGGTATGAAACAATCCATTCCTTGTGAAAGAAGTTCTACCCGAGAAGTAGCATGGCAGTTTGGGATTAATTTGGAGAGTGCAAGACTTCGGGTTTAAAATTGGACGTGTCTCGTGGTACCCAACACAATTTCCCAATAAAGTGCTTATGAAAAGTGATAAAACGTCACAAAAACAGAGGAAAATAGAACTGAGGTCTCCCTTGGGCAAGAATCTGGAAGAATTTTCCCGTACCTTTAGGGATAAGAGAGTGTTAAACCCACTGATTTGAGGCCTACCTGAAATGAGGTAGGAAAACACTTCATTATTTCCTATGACCATCTTACTAATGATTCAAAAAAGCAAACTGGATACCAGTTAGGAAATTGGGTGTATGTCCTTACCGCAGTCTCTGCTTTTGGTAGTGCCATCCTCCTCCACCTCCTATCAAGATGCGTCCTTCCACATCCATTCAGAGATTAAAGCTAGAAATACCTGAGCAGGAAGTTGGTGGGCGGGCGTTGGTGAGGCTGCTTTATCTGGGGAGCATATTATATAAGCACCCTCAGCAGGATGGATGTTGGAGCGTCCTGCTTCCTTTAGTTCACACATTTGTCTGCCCTGGTGGACAGCCCAGGCCCAGCCCACTGCAGCTATTGCCGGATCCCAAAGCCACAAGCAGAGGCAGCAGCCCACCGTCCAGCGGATGACCTAAGACGGGAGTCAGCTGAACAATTAAGTCGAAAGCAAGTGAAGCCAGTGATGGTCCACACATCCTGCTTTACTGCAGATTCTTCCTGTGGTTTCACAGAAGGAAAAAAAGTACTAATAAGAAGTTAACATTTTACCTGGGGAAGAACCCTGCAGAACAGAATAGAGTTATTCTGAGAACTCAAAATGACACACCTTAGAAATTATGAGAAAAAATGAAAAATTGAGAAGATTATCATTCTCTGGAGAGTAAAAGATCGACTGAAAGCAGGGCAAGAAAGCCAGGGTAGAGAGAAGGCTAAGATTAAAAGCAAAAGTGTTGGCAAGGACCTGGGTGAGGTAAGGAACTCTGAGAGCAACTAAAAGTGCAGTAGCATCATTAAACTTGTACCTGAGACAGTTCAGAGCGGGAGGGAGACGGTGAACATTCTTTTCAGTGTCGTGAAGACTAACTTGAGGAGCTCTCCCCAAAGGAGAAGCAAAAGACAAGAGTTAGGATACTGATGAGCTAGGGGGACAGATGCACTTGCAGAGGACAGAGAGGGAACTTAAGCACTATTAGTTTTCCTTCCAAATAAAAGAGAATTAGAAGAGGAGAAATTACCAGAAACATAATGGAAGAAAAATCTTCTAAGCCAAAAATAGGTCTGACTGTGTATATTGGAAGAACTTACCGTGTTCCATGTAAGATGGGTGGAAAAGAGGTCACAACCAGACAAATCTGGGTAACATTTTGAAATTTTAAGTACATCCCACTTCCCCATCTCTTAGGTACAAATGGGAACAGATTATTCTTTAACAATAATTCCTTAATGAGTATCCATACCCTCACTGCCTAGAAGCAGAATCTCATTTGAATTTTCTAGGATATTCTCTTATGTCTCTGGGGGAGTCCCTGTCCCAGTCTTGGTCCTTGCTGGCCCTTCTACTATTGTTCGTGTCACAGACCCCCAGCACCATAGAGAACAGCCCTGGCCAGCTACGGCTGTGTTCATGCTGTGGCTTCCGGATGCTGGTGTTCCTTGGGCAACTGTAGCCATTGTCCTGTTTCTCTCAAGTATATCATTCTCCCTGATGCTGCCCTAGCCCCAGTGTGCATCTAGCTGCTTCCTTTTTTATTGAAGGCTTAACAATAGAGGAATAATATTTGGATTCAGAGAAAATCACTGGTGGCTACCAAACATGTTGTCTTTCAGAGCCTAAAACCCAGTCCCTAGTCCCTCATTAGTGGTCCCCTTAAAGGACCACATTCCTTTTTAAGCTCATGGTCTGACACCCAGTGGTCAAGCCCCGTTTTCCTCCACTTTCCAAGAGTTACTCCAAGCATGGTTTGGTCTGTTTGGAGGCCAAAAGCCCAAATCCTAAAGGCCCCAGGCAAGGAATGAGTCCTTCTTCCTTCCATGCTAACAGCTTTCCCTCAAGCCTTCCTTTCATATCCCCAAGACTGCCTCTTTCTTGTAGGGATGGACCAGTGGCATATTTTGTTTTACCAGGCCTACCCTAGCCACCCTCAAAGATATGGCCTTCCCTGTGTCTTTAAAAGGACAAACTTATCAGAGCACAATAAGGCAACCATGAACAGACCGTTTTAGGTTTAACGTTTCTCCAAGTCTGGGTGACTCAGTCTTGACACATGAGCTACATCAACCATATTCATTAGGTTTGCCACTTCACCTATACAGATCCTTTTCTGTGAGATCTTTCCAAGAAGAAAGCTGCTCCCAAATGGAGACTAGGGGAGTGAGAGCTCAGTCCTAGGGGTGACCGAGGTGGAAGGGATGACTCCTCTCCACATCTCACTCCAGACGTCACTGCCCTTGTCCCGTGTAAATAGCCACTGGCTTTCCATCCCAGTGTGTGCTACATCCCCACATATTCTCAGGCAAGGTATCCTCACATGTGAGGAAAAAGCTTTAAAAAAATCCTATAGGCATCCAGGCAGGAGATTTTCTCTTTTACAGAGTAAAAGTGATCAATCTCTACCCAGGTTTCTTTGAAACACCCGAGTTCCAGAATGGAAAAATCTAGATCAGGAGTTGATCTAATAATCTTAGAGTCATGAAGATGTCTTTTATGTAAGATGCCAGCACAAAGATAGTCTCCTGACAGCCGTAAAAAGAGTATATTTCTACATCCCTCTTAAAAAATACACAAATATGCATACACATATCAACTATGCAAAGAAACATAACTTAGAGTGGTTGCTTTTCAGTGCTCACACTATCAGTGGTTTGTAGTCTGCTGCTTTATGTTTCTTTGTATTTCCCAGAATTTCCTTAGTGGAATTCATTGCTGTTTTACATACCCCTAAAAAGTAAAAGAAGCACTGGGAAAATTCAAACTAAGGAGCATGTGTAAGAGATAATAATGAAACATTACAAAACATTTGCAAGGGACAAAATACACTAGGCACTGTGTTCCTAGCTTACCTACTGAACCTCATTGTAGAAATTACAGGGAAGAGGAGAGCCGGGGTGGCTCAGCCCGTTAAGCATCCGGCTTCGGCTCAGGTTATGATCTCGCAGTTCGTGAGTTTGAGCCCCACGTCAGGCTCTTTGATGACAGCTCAGAGCCTGGAGCCTGCTTCAGATTCTGTGTCTCCCTCTTTCTGTGCCCTTTCTCTGCTCACACTCTGTCTCTCAAAAATACATAAACATTAAACAATAAAAATTATAGGGAAGAAAGAGTATGCTTTTTAATAAAGTGTTAGCTCTTTTACTCAATGTAGTAAATAAATACTAAATTTGCCAGTATTTCACATTAAAGTGAAAGACTTCGAGTGCCCAGTGCATACAGTTAATCCTGAAAATAATATTTTTAATATTTTCAAAAGCTGAGGACAATCAGAAAATTTCCTGCTTGGGTACCACTTTTTTTTTTTTCTTCTTCTTAGCATTTTCACTGAAGATTTCTTCTTGGTTTGTTAATAGGTCGAGCAGTACCATAATGTCATCTTCCATGGCCCTGAAGGAAGTTTGCAAGACTACATAGCACATCAGCTTGCACTCTGCATGAAGGTAAGTACCCATTACACCTATCCCCCCCTTTTCCTTGAAAGCAGGAACTAATTGCTCGTTTCTTATCACAGCACAGACAAATGGTTGCAGGATTCACCTGTGAAATAGTGAGAGCCGAAGTGGATGCTGGTTTCTCCAAGGAACAGCTAATAGACCTGTTCATCAATAGTGGTAAGACCCTTCCAGCAGACTGAGTTGTGGTAACCGAAGGGCATGATCTTCAGTGATGCTGTTAAAAGGAAATAAGCTTTCTTTCTAAGGGGTAAATTTAAGTTGACTTCTCCATTATCCAACAGCTATGGGATGAAAAGGAACATTTGCAAAAGAATTTATTTTTGTGTTTCTGGCATTGCATTGATTGCTTATCCCACATTTTCTCCCCCCCCCCCCCCCCATCTTTTGTTTGTAAATCATTATCCGTTGTGAGCATTCTATGTAACTGGCACCAGAGGTATACTAAGGGAGGAGGTGTTGGGAGCCGTCCATCCTAGCAGGACTAAGTATTGTGCCACTGATGCTGTTTAGAATTGTATGGTGATGATAAAAAGTAGATAGACTTTTGGTATTATTCATAAGTTCTCTACAACCAAAGCACCCGTATTGAAGCACCTGAGGTAAACTGCTTTCTCCACCTAACCCTCGGCATGTCATTGACTGGCATTTTGCTAAACATATTACACACGGTAATTAATTCATTTAGTCTCTACAACAGCCCTGTGCCAGTAAGTAACTTACCTGTTTCAAACATGAAGAAACTGGCACGGAAGAGGTTTGGTATCTTGCCACAAGTACAGAGTGGCAGAACCAGGATTAAACACGTTTATTAATATAACTTTTTCATGAACTTTCTGTCTCAGGCTCCAGAGTTTAACACACAAAGCTTGATCACAGGTGGCTTTAGCATACCCTGCAGAGCACAGCATGGCTAGCAACTCCAACATGAAACTGCAATGGACCAGACTCCAGTCTTCAAAGGCTCAAGGCCACAGAGACCCCTGGGGAGAGGGTGCAGGGACTTGGTGGGGGTGGGGTGGGGGGGAGGGGAGACAGTTGCAAGATCAGTGGTAGATGAGTTGAAATGCAAATTCAAATCTTTTAAGTGTGTCTGTCTCACCTTTGGAGCCATGATCAAGGACTAGGTCAACCTTAGGAAGAAGGAAATAACAGTAGCTTTTAAGTCAAGAAATAAAGTTAAGAGGCAGGTTTGGGGAAGAACTGAGATCCCACAGACCTAGAAGCACATTTTAAGGACAGGAAAATCCCACTAGAATCTGAATGTTACTATAGCGCATGAGGTTGATCAGAAACTAGTGAAAATTGGCTGCAGAAAGCTGTTTTCTCTGCTGCTGTTACTAATAATCACTAGCTTTTATTAAGCTCTGACTCTGGTCGGCCCTATTCTAAATACCCTGATTTAAAAACATGAAAACATTTGAAACAGGAGGTTTGAGTACCTTGCCCGAACAAGCCACAGCTAGGACACAGCCAAGCAGGACTGAAACCGTTACTGAGCCTGCCCTTAATCACTGCCAGCCACTGCTCCTTACAAACTCTTCTGTGCCAAAATTTCTATTTCCCCCACTTAGTCCTATAACAAAAGCCCACTACATTTTTTCCAATTTTCAGTCTTGTTTCATCTCAAAGTAAGAAGCTAAAATATTTTGTTCTCACTCTGTCAGGGCAGATAGCAAGTACAGACTGAATTCTCTCTGCTCTAAGCTTAGAGAGCTAAAAAAAAAAAAAAAAAAGTGGAGAGCAGTGAATCCGCTCATAAAGGATGGCAGAGGTGATGAGCACACCATTTCTAAACCTATGTGCGTGGGGCAGCATCTTAGGACCTCCTCTTCCTAATTCCCGGTCTCTCGGCCCCTCCCACTTGAAATCCGGTCTTGGCTTGACAACCTGAATGTCCACAGGCGCCAAGAGGCCACATTCAAGGGTGAAGCACTCTGGCTGGGGCTGCGGGGGGCGGGGAGGCATGTCTCCATCTACAGGAGGGCAGCGGCTCTCAGCTGCAGCAGCTAGTTGCTTTCTGCAGTGCAGATCCAGTGTCGTGTGGTCTTGTGACTCTTAAGAGATCCATTTTTAGTGAAAATGTAGGATTTTCTTCTTTCAGTGTTGTCAGTTATTTCAATTTTCAAAGCAACATGAGGACCGTGTGGAACTCCCAGGTCCTCTCATTCATAGACTCCTCATCCTTCTCCCAGGTCACGTCCTGCCAGGGGGGTCCTGGCATAACTTTTTATCCATCCCTTTGGCACCATCCTACCGTTTGCCCCCTTTTCCTGTATTTCCTCTACTTTCCTGTAAGTGGCTGCTCTGTCTACAGCTTCTCCTCCTCGAACTTCCTTCACAGGCAGTCATACCTTTGGTTAAGCTGTCTTTGATCCCTGCCCCGCACATCCCTCCAGCGCCCACTGAACTAAGGTAATGGCATTCAAGGCCTTCCATTCGTAGACATTGATTCACCTGACTGGCTTATCTGACCCTTCTTTTTTGTTTTTTAAATTGAGGTATAATCGAGATATATAGCATTGTGTAAGTTTAAGGTGTTGACTTGATACGCTTAGATGTTGGGAAATAATTACTGTAACGTTAGCTATACCTCTGTTACCTCACATAATTACAATTTTTTTGTGTGTGGTAAGAGGACTTTCTTAGTAACTTTCAAGTATGTGATACAATATTGTTAATTATAGTCACCATGCAGTACATTAGATCTCCAGAAGTACTCAGTTTCTAACTGAAATTTTATATCCTTTGATCTCTAGTTCCCTCACCCTCACCCCAAGCCCTTGCCAACCACCATTTTACTCTGCATAAGTTTGGCTTTTTTAGATTCCCCATGTAAGTGATATCATACACTACTTGTCTTTCTCTAACTCTGTTAGCATAATACCCTCAAGGTCCACCATGTTGTTCAAAACGGCAAGATTTTCTTTCTCATTGAGTAATATTCCACCGTATGGATATACCACATTTTCTTTATCTGTTCATCTGTTGGCACTTAGGTTCTTTTCATATCTTGGCTACTGTGAATAATGATGCAATGAACATGGGGGTGCAGATAACTCTCCGAGATCCTGATTTCATTTCCTCTGGGTATATATACCCAGAAGTGGGATTGCTGGACAGCGTGGTATTTTGTATTTTTTGAGGCACCTCCATGGTGTTTAACATAATGGCTGCACCAGTTTACACCCCCACTACCAGTGCTCCAGAGGTTCCCTTTCCTCCACATTCTTGCCAAAACTTGTTATCTACTGTCTTTCTGATGACATCCATTTTGACTGGTGTGAGGTGATGTCTCATCGTGGTTTGGTTTTGCATTTCCCTGATCATTAGTGATCTAATACATCTTTTCATGGACTTGTGGGCCATTTGTATATCTCTTTTAGAATATCTGACCCTTTTAAAATAGCGTCAGTGCTCCAAGAATATGCTGTTTCTTTTTTTACAAAGTGTCCTTTGCTTTTCTACTCTCCGTGTCTTAGTTCATGCTGCAGCTTTCATCTGAATGATAAACACACAACCCCCTGCCCCTGCCCAAAACGCACGCTGTGACTACCACACTGCAGGTGCTATGCACAGTATTATTGGGCAGTACTGATTAAAACAGACATGGCTTTTGCCCTTTCAGAAACCATAGACAAAGCCCCTATTAAAATGCTCTAAGGACACTTCAAATGAAAGCTTCTCTGATCCCTCCAGATACTTCTCCCTCTAATGAACATCATTAGATTTGGTTTATACCTGTGTCCCACCTAACTGTAGGTCAAGGCATTGAGGGGTATTATTTGAACTCTTGCCGTGGTCCACTCACGCATATTGTGAAGGCTAGTACTATACCCAGTTCTATTTCACCTTGTACACTGATGGCTAACGAATACTTGCTGATGAGTGGGTGAATCTGATAGAGGAAATAGCATGGGCAAAGACCAAGGGAATGCTAGTCATATGTCATCTTCAGGTACCAGCAAGTGCAAGCTGCTTACGGTAGATTTAAAAAGAGTTAGGTGAAAGAGTGCAGAAGTTGATAACGGAGCAGGTGATGACAGGGCATAAAGATAGAGTGAACTGGAGTTTCAAAATGAAGTTTTTGGACAGCTGACTGAGGCAAAAAAAAAATCCCCATTTTAGCTATCCGTTTGTGTAGGAAATGGTGTATCATCTTTAAATAGGACAGGAGTTTATTCTTTATGTGGCTTAGCAATTTGTGATTATCAACTGTCTTTTTTTTTCTCTTTTTAATAACAAAGACACAAATACAGGTTCATCTGCTAAGACCTTGAATGCAGTTGTCCAAGTTAAGCACTGGAGCATATCATACATGCCTCCGTGCCCAGTCAGCTGAATCTGGTTCTGTGTCTCATCTCCACTTCCCGCTCTCTTCCCCCCACCTGTCATTTCTTGCTCAAGCGACTGTGGGGGCCCATCACTAACCCTTCTTATTTCTGCTGGTCACTCCCTCACAAGCCTCTGCAGCTCCCAGAGGGTTCACTCCACAGGCCAAGCTACTCTTGTCATCGCCCTGCTGTTAGACCCCATCGACTGCAGGGTAAACACTGCCCTTCTCTGAATGTGTGTCAAAAACATTGGGGTGTGGCCTCTGATCTTCCTTGCTGCTGTCCACCTTTATCTCCTAAGAACTCGGTCCACTGTGCCCATCGTTTTCTCCCCAGGAACCACTGCTGTTGACTGGTGACCAATGGAGAGGTCACAGAGAAAGTGCACTTTAAGTAGAGTGGATGGGGAGACGTTCGGGGCTTTTGAGCGGGGCAAGGGTATCTAACAGGAGCCAAAGGGAAGGAGCCGTCGGCTGGGTGTGGTGTCACCTCTTTTGTAGTGCGGAAAGCACGTAACAGGGAATGTCCTTTTGGTCAAGAGGTGATGGGAAAAGGCAGAGAGTAGGGAAGGCAGAGGTCTGGATAAGGGAAGAAGGGGTTCCTAGGCTGTTCAGCTGCAGCTTTTAGAATACTGAGGGGATAGGAATTATCTGTCAGTTATTCTTTCTTTTTCACCAAGAAATTAAACTGATCAAATTATGACTGCAAGTAAGGGCTATACTGATTTGCAAAGAATATGTTTATTCCTGTCGTTTAACCTTATCTTCTCTACAGGAAGAGATTTAAACTACTTGGATGAGGCTGGGCCAGCACGTTGAACTTTAATCTTCCATTATACACAGCACATATATTACCTCATTTGCTCCTCTACAACCGCAGGAGCAAGCCAGCAAGGAGAGTCACAGAGAATGAATAAAAGAAATGTATGAGCAAAAGATACAAGAAGGAAGAGTAGCAAACGTATGTTAAATAATTAGCTTTAAGAAGCTAAAACTTATATGGAGATTAAAATGCTTCCCATGAACAGAAGAAGGTAGAACAGAAGAACACATTTTAAAAAAAGACCTCACACAGTTGCCACCAATGGTTATATTGTTGTTTATTTTAAAATAACTTCTTCCTTTTCATATTGCCTTTCATGGGAGACAGTCATGGCACATAGCTCTGTTATTTGGTAAAGAGGGTGTGAATGTGTATTCGAATTGGGTCATTTTGCCACAGTGTAAGGTATGTAGTTAGATCAGTAAGACAGATACAACTTCCTGTCACATAAGATTTTAAAAAGTAAGAAAAAAAAATGTTTTCAACGCTAGACTGGTGTTTTAAAGTAACACTTAGAATTCTTGAGAGAACTTTCCTTTTCAGAAGTAATGAAGATAGAATTACCGTAGTCCTAGTAGGAGAATATGGTCATTGGAGTCCACATAACTGAGTTTACGTCCTTGGACGCTGTGTTACTTGAGGCTCTTTGAAGGTTTGCCCCTTGCTTCTCATCTGGACTCAGAGCATCACCCCTGCAGAGCCTTCTCTTAAGTGGACTGTGAAAGATGGGCTGTTCTCCATCCCGAGGGGGAGATTATGGACTTGTGGTCACTTGAGATGCACTTTAGAGCTTGGATTTAACTATAAATGTGGTAGGTTAATTGTTTTTAAGCCAACAAGTATTGCTCTAGAACTAACTCTCCAGAACTTTTAATGCAAGGGCATGCAAACCTGGACTTAGCCCTGAGCCCTGTGGCCATGGGGGGTGTCTGATTGAGATGCCAACCTGCAGGAGAGGATTAGGGCTGACACAGCCTGTAAAGTTGGAAGGAAAAAAGGACAAAAGGAATAGATTCATTTCAGAAATAGAACTTTGAAGTAGCATAAGGCAAGGGAATCTGAATGGCTGGCTTTCCGGCAACAGGTTAAAAGAAATCTCCAGCTATAATATGGGGTGGGTGGCTTCCTTTCATCTCTGTAGACCCTGATCAGAGGCTGGTTAATCCTTCAAACCGGAAACTTCCTGCCCCTGGGGTTGGTTAATACATTAGGCCCAAAACTCTGTCAGATGACCTGAAATAGATACGTACTATTCCACAAATAAAATTTACCTTTGGACCAACTTATTTAAGGATGTTGAACTTAAGTAGTTAGAGAAGTAGGTGTTACTGAAAAAATGAGGTAATGAGACTGGCAGTGTTGAAGACAGAGCTTTCCACCAAAGAAACCCAGTCTATTTGACCCTTGGTCAGTACCTCACGGGACACCAGGATAAACAAAGATGAGGTGCAACCCAGCTGAACTGCTGTGAACAGCAGCCTACCCCCTTTTTGTCTAGGGCACAAGCTGTCCATTTAATGTGCGATTAATTGACGAGCAATACAGCCCTCGCTTGTGGACCCAAGAGAATGTTAAGCCTCTCTCCAAAGACCTCCAGCACTCCTATAAACTCATTTGCTTTTTTCTCCAGCCTGAATTCTCCCTGGTTGCTCTCATGCTTGTGTCCCACCACCTGCTAGACATCTCTGAAAGGATGCCTAACTCCTCAGATACGTCAGATCTGAAACATCACCCCCACCCACACCCCAAGTACGCTCTTGACTCATGTGCTCTCTGCCTCCATGATCTGTACAACCTCTTCTCTGCTGGGACTTCGGCGGGGCCCTGCCCTTCTCTCAAGACAGTCAGCCCCTGGGTCTTACTGACTCCATCTCAAACACCGTTTTGTTCAGTGCCTCGGCCCTGAACAAATGCTCAGTCCAATGCCCTGGTTGAGGCTCCCATTACTTCATCAATCGGAGCCTGTGTGTTTTTCTGTTTCTTTCCTCTCCAGGTGTTCTTTGCACCGGAGTGAGATTTCAAAGCACAAATCAAGTCCTGTTTATCCCCCTCCTTAGACACTTCCATGGCTTCCCAGAGCTGGTGGCTTCTCCCTCCCAAGACGACATTCTGGGTCTTCCACTTGTCATTTGTGGCCGGGTTCTGAGGCTTCATATCATCAAGTCTCACCCCAGGCCGCACACAAAATACTGATGGCCCAGCCCGGACCATGTGAGTCAGAACATCTGCGGCTGGGTCCCAGGGGATGTTTCCCGGCAGCCCAGTCTGCCACACTGCTGCTGTCCACAGCTGCGGCTACTTGATCCCATTCCATAGATGTGACTCCACCCCCAGTCCCAGCCCATCATGGTAGGAGGTACGTATCAGCCTCGAGTTCACCATGATGCCCTCTTGCAGCTGTTCTCACCTTGACTTGATGCCTTAGTCCCTTCTAGGACTGAGCCCTGCCCTGCCTCCTTCTGTGCCAGTGTCATTTCTTACAACTAGTAAGCTTACCCGTCTCCTAAGCTATTAAGATGCTATTCCTTGTAATGGTTGCATTTTAAAGTGCCACATCCCCCGGTTAGAATCAGTCACCTCTGGTATGCCATAGCACTTAGCAAGAGAGATACAGCAGTGGGGGCAGTGGGGGGCAGTGGATGAGCATCTGCTAAAATGCAGGTACATGTTGCTACAGATAGATTTTGACTGGATGCCAGCTTCAGAGCCACTGGAGGTAGCTGTACATTCAGTATAGATCAAGGAAAAGCTGGAGGTCTTCAGTCCCTGGTGGAAAGGAGGTAAACCTACCATTCAACTTGGTCTGTTCTTTATCACTAGGTAGAAGAGGTTTATTTATCACTGTTGTTTTAATGAACTATAGATAGATCACACTTGCACAGTGAATGTATTTCTAAAGGACATTTCAATGCTGGGAAGCACAGATTTTTAGCACTTTTTTACTAAATAGCTGTGTTGAAGGGGATCAGACACACACACACACATCAGACACTAGTGTTAACAGCCCCCACAAAGCAACTAAATTGAGAGGTGGCTGTTACTGTTTCTAGTTTTCTAGTTTTAAAGCTTCATAGCATGCAGAAGAGCTATTTCAGTCTCAGAAGAGATTCATTTACAATGTTCTAGGAGTTCTCTTGAAAGTGAAAATGCATTGTGTCTGTAGTAACGAGGGGGAATCGAGTATAACCCATTGTGAGTATTTGTGAAAAGTGGGATACTTGGTAAAATTACTCTCAAGTATTTTAAAGTGATCTCTTTTTCTCAAGGTTAATTTGGCTAAGACTGAGGCATCTCAGAATCTTAAAAATTAAAAAGTGATCTTAATTTCAGTTAATTCACTGGTGTATCAGAAGTAGTGTATACATTGTAAATACAGTATTAACATTTGAGTGCTTAGGTTCTAGGCATATGTCAAGTACATTCTGTCTACAGACGTACTCGTTTCCTACATATAATCGTAATCTTCCATTTACTTTCCAGCTTTCATTTTGGGTCAGTATACAGTTTAGTCCCCCCATCTTAGTAGGAGGTCCACTGAGATTAGATTCAGGAGCCCTAGTCCTTCTTTACAACTGTTGGCTGAAACCCCAGTCAAACCACTTGAACCTCTCTGAGGTCTGTAAAATGAGAGAGAATTCATCTGCTTACCTTTGAGGTCCTGTCTCCATAATTTGATGAATATTCCTCATATGTGTAATTTAAAAGGTCATTTAAGGGCTTCTGACTTTCTGTATTATGAAATATACATCCATAAAATACATACTTATGTATTTATATTTATAGATAAGTGAATATTTTTTGCAGTTTATTTATTTTGAGAGAGGCAGAGACAGCACAAGTAGGGAAGGGGCAGAGAGAAGGAGAGAGAGAATCCCAAGCAGGATCCGTGTCGTCAGTGCAAAGCCTGATGCAGGGCTTGAACCCACGAGCTGTGAGATCATGACCTGTGCTGAAACCAAGAGTCAGAAACTTAACTGACTGAGCCACCCAGCACCCCTAATGAATAATTTTAAATAAAATAACCGTTTAGCCACTGACCAGGCCAAGAGATAGATTATTCCCAGCTTCCAGAAAGTGACTGTGTGCCCCATTCCTGTTCACAAGTTTTTCCTTCTATAGGTAACCACTAGTCCATCTTTTCAGACTTTATTTTTTTAAGTTTATTTATTTATTTTGAGAGAGAGAGAGAGAGAGAGAGAGAGAGAGAGAGAGAAAGTGAGCATGAACAGGGGAGGGACAGAGAGAGAGAGAGGGAGACAGAGGGAATCACAAGTAGGCTGCATGCTCAGTGCTGAGCCTAATGTGGGGCTTAGTCTCAGGACAGTGAGATCATGACCTGAGCCGAAACCAAGAGTTGGATGTTTAACAGACTGAGCCCCCCAGACGCCCCCCAGACTTTCATTTTTAAAAATTTTTTCTTAAAATTTATTTTTGAGTGAGTGAGTGAGAGAGGCAGAGCCCGAGTGGGGGAGGGGCAGAGAGAGAGAGAGAGAGAGAGGGAGACACAGAATCCCAAGCAGGATCGAGTCTCTGAGTGTCATCCCAGAGCCCGATGCGGGGCTTGAACTCAAGAACTGTGAGATGATGATCTGAGTTAAAGCCAGATGCTTAACCTACTGAGCCACCCAGACACCCCAGACTTTCATTTTTAACACAGTTCATACAGGTTTTTGTAAAAACTTTAATCACTAAATTTTGTTTCTGACCACAGCTTGTCTGATCCCAGTGAAACAGTCTCCTGTTAACAAGAAAATCATCATCATCTTAGAGAATTTGGAAAAATCTTCATTGTCTGAGTTACTAGGGGACTTTCTGGCACCTCTGGAAAATCGCAGCACTGAAAGCCCCTGGACTTTTCAAAAAGGTAATAAATGGCAAGACCATGCCCAGAAAGAAGCAAGCTTCTGTGAGATTATTCTAATCATTCTCTTGCTCAGAGTTCGAGTTACACCTCTTGTTCTTTCTTAGACTTACTTTACTCTGCATGGTCCCATCGTATGGCTTACCGAGGTTGGGCCATTGCTTTTGGTTTGTTTTAGGAAACGGAACGTCTGAATGTTACTACTTTCATGAGAACTGCTTTCTGATGGGAACCATTGCCAAGGCCTGTCTGCAGGGCTCCGACTTACTGGTACAGCAGCATTTCCGCTGGGTTCAGCTGCGGTGGGACGGTGAGCCCATGCAGGGGCTGCTGCAGAGGTTCCTACGGAGGAAAGTAGTAAATAAGGTAACAACCTGAGCTGCAGCATGCCTCCTGGAGAAGGGGTGTTAGCGTCTGGGGGCCTGGGTGGGAGTTCTACCGCTAAGTGACTGTGCAGCCTTGGTCAAGGAAAAATTTCAGATATTCAAGGATTAAATAAGATAACACATAAAACAGAACAGTTTCTGGACTGTGTTAAGTAAAAAAAAAAAAAAAAAGAAGAAGGAAAGAAAACAAAAAGCAAATAGGTTTTACTGTTGTTATTAACTGTTCTCAAGGAGTCTCTCCACGTTCTAAATGCTATAGATGGCTAGATTAGGAAATTGACCACTGGTTTTAAGAATAGCTGCCACTTCCTTGGAGTCTTCACCATTATCCATCCACTCAAGCCAGTTTCAATATGTTACTGCTATACCGTGCTATAAGAAATATAAAAAAAAGTCACATGAAACATTAAAATTCTCTAGCTTTAGACACATTTTCAAGAGTGAGTAGAACTAGTTCAGTGATTGTTTTGGAATAAAATATTCTGTAGCCCCCAAATAACAAAATCAACTTAGTGCCGACCAAATTTAGGACATTACTATTTAATTACTATACTTAAATCGAGCCACTATGAGTTTTCAGCTTTGATTTGATGGTACCGTGAGCTTGATTACTAAGACTTTATCCCTTAATCTAGCCCAACAGGCCACATTTGGAAGACAGTATCTTCTATCACAATATTTTAAGCTGCAGATAACACAATACCCGCCGCTACCTACTTCACAAAAAGAGGCTTTTTTCCCCTCTATAACCAGGTGTCTTGTGGCAGGTATCGGTGACTTCTGTTCACCTCTGTGATGTCAGGTCCTGGGTCTGGGGGAGTCTCTTGACCTCCCTTCAAGATGGCAGGATGTCAGCCAGGCTTAGGCACCACACAAAATCAGAGGCAGGAATCTGGATGCTACTTCAGATAAGAGAGCTTTGGCCTTCTCAGTTTCTTTCTCACGGAGCAAAGGATCTTTTTCTGAAACCCCCAGAAACAGAAGGCTTTCCCTACATGTGTCATTAATCAGAACTGGTTTTTTGCCCACCCCCTTGCCCCAGACCATGGCGAGACTTCTACCTTCTCTACCAAGTACCTGAACAAAATTCTGTGTCTGTTGTGTTAGAGTGTGTGAATGTGCACACATTTGTGGGTGCAGAATTGGGAGGAGAGTGAGGAGAAATACAGAGTGGGAGCGGTTCTGGTAATTCAGTGAGCTGTGCTTGCTTGCCAGTAGTGATTTGAGTTAGTATTTGAAATTTCTAATTTAATCAGAGAAATTTTCTACCCCAACTATGTTGAAGACTGTTGGCTGGTAATAAATACATGCTTTTGACCAAAGCCAGGCCATCGTATGATGACCACCAGTAGGAAGAAAGATGAAGTAACAGCCATCATAGTTGTGTAGCTTTTCTTATTATTGATGCTTCCATTAATTTTATCATTAATATTTAAATCTCTTTGCCAAAAAATTCACATAAATAATCACAAAAGATACTCATTCTTTTTAAAGCCTTTATTTTTTTATAAGAGCAGTTTTAGATTGCAATAAAATTGAGAGGAAGATACCCAGATTTGCCAATACTCCCTGCTCCCATACATGTATCATCTCCCCTGGTCATCAACATCCCTCACCAGAATAGTACATTTCTACCAAGAACGAACCTATATTGAATCTTGATCACCCAAAGTCAATAATTTACCTCAGGGAAAAACACACAAGCTTCACGAATTTGCACGTCATCCTTGCCCAGGGGTCATGCTGGTCTCTGAAAAGTACCAGTTTTATTCTGTAGATGTGGAACTATTTCAGGTAAAGTGTACCCCCCCCCCCACACACACACACACCCAGTTCTCTGATACACGTAGTTTGTGAAGGATTTATTTTAGTTATTTTGAAAAGTAAGTTCCAAGCTTTAAGCTGTGCTTTTTTCTCCACTGTGTTTGACAATGGAAACAAGGGGTGTGCCATGAAGAACAGGAAGGCAGAAGGGTAATGCCTTTCACTTACCAAGAATCACTACAAGGAGGTTAATAAAACAGATTCCTTGGGTACATGTATGATGGGCCTGAGAGGCTCCTGCCAACATCAGAAATCTCCTAACCACAGAACAGGTCCCAAGCTTTGGGGGCACTTACACGTTTGCTGGCACTTGATCACAGTTTCTTCGTACAATTCCTTCAAGGAATAGAAGTCAAGAGGCCTTTCAGGACAATACCAGGCATCCTACTAGCATTTAATAAACAATAATTATACCTTTATTAATAAGTAAATATTCAATTGTCATTAATTGTAGTACATGATCTCATTCTCACTGGAAGAATATCAGAAAAAGAGAAATATGATTGTTCTTCTTTTGAACAGAAGGGAAATTATGAGATCCCAAAGCCTCATGTAACATACTAATATCATTTTAACAGAGCTGTGGGGATCACTGAACCACTCTTTCATTTTGGCCAAATTATATCCCTTCAAGTAGGACCTACCCATATTCATAGACTGTCCCTTGTCTTAATATCATAATTACTTGATAAAACAGATTTATATGAATCTTATACAATACTGAGTTAACAGCCATATCTGACTTTTTAAATAATTGAAGGATATTTTGCCTAATACTAAAGAAATCTTTGTCCTTTTGTGAACCCTCTGTACTACAAATTTTGATTCTGTAAAATATAAATCTAAAAAGAACCTCTACCATCAAAGCCTGTATGTTCTATACTAGTGTTTAAAATTTGCATGTTTAAAAAATTTGGAAACAAATTTCTTTATGCCAGCAGAGCTGTGTACATTTTGATGAAGTTTGCATTTTATCTGAGACCTTTTTTCTAGGGAAATTAAATACGAGGCGAACATGCCACAGATCCACATGTACCATCTTGTCACTTACCCAAATATTGCAATAGCTAATGTCATTTTTTGCTTTATGAAATCAAAATCCTTTTTAACACTATGTGCAAGTCCCTGTGAGGTACTTTGTATGCATGTGAATAATAATTTCTTCCACAATTGATATTTAAGAATTTGTGTAAGGTTTCTTGGTCGTCTTGCTGCTCTTTTGTGTCTGAACCCTTTCATTTTGCCTCATCAGCTGCAGGTCTGAACCTCATGCTAACACACTTGATATTGTGGATTAGCTGTCCCTCCCCCAGCCCCTCAGGCAGATTAGATCCAGCTTCATTTTTGTTTTATAGTTTTAAATGTTTGTATTTTTAATTTGTGAACTGTTAAAAACAGAAGGAAAGGAATCACTGTTCTAAGCCAAGCCCCATGTTTGGCCTCTCTGTCTCCGTAGTTCAGAGGCCAGGTGCCCTCTCCCTGTGATCCTGTGTGCAAGACTGTCGACTGGGCCCTGGCTGTCTGGCGCCAGCTCAACTCCTGCCTGGCCCGCTTGGGCACACCTGAAGCACTTCTGGGGCCAAAGTATTTCCTGTCTTGTCCCGTAGTCCCAGGACATGCCCAAGCGACAGTGAAGTAAGTGTCATTTCTCCTTATTTACCTGTGTATTTATTTACCTATTTATTTATTTATTTATTTATTTATTTATTTATTTATTTTTGAGACAGAGACAGAGCATGAACGGGGGAGGATCAGAAAGAGAGGGAGACACAGAATCTGAAACAGGCTCCAGGCTCTGAGCTGTCAGCACAGAGCCCGACGTAGGGCTCCAGCTCACGGACCGTGTGATCATGACCTGAGCTGAAGTCGGACGCTTAACCGACTGAGCCACCCAGGCACCCCCTTATTTACCTATTTAAAATAGAGCCTTAGCGGGGCACCTAGGTGGCTCAGTCCATTAAGCGTCCGACTCTTGGTTTCGGCTCAGGTCGTGATCTTACAGTTTGTGGGTCCGAGCCCTGCAGCAGGCTCTATGCTGTCAGCACATATCCTTTCTTTCCCTTTCTCTCTGCCCCTCCCTTGCTCGCTCGTGTGTGCTCTTGCACCCTTGTCTCTCAGATAAATAAACTACAGTAAATTAAAATTAAATTAAAATAAAGCCATGGTCATGTTTGGGACCTGTGAGAGCCAGCATGCTGAAGGGCCACCTTGTATCATCTCCTGTCATCAACATGGAGTGGCAGAGCTCTGTGCTTCCTGTCAGAGGATGACCAAGACTTACCTGTTGGGTAGCTCCTAAGGAAACTGTTTTTACTAAGACCTAGTAAGTAGCAGTTTCCATCTGTCAGAGAAGGCTCCTTGGAATCCTGTTCAACATGTAGTGCTGTGTCTCCTGGTAAAGGCCTACCTGAGATATTCATCAAGGATCCTGTAACCAAGAACAAAAGCGTGCATTCTATTGATGAATTAAGAAGCTTCCTCCTCTATTAATGAGACTTAAATACTCACCATGTTTTCCTTTGTAACAGCTCACGAGAATAGACATATTAATAATAAGGTTAATGAAATAGCAAATCAGGAGGAAAAAATTCATCACAGTCCAACTTAGTAAGGTTCTGTGATTGGCTGTTAGCATCGAGTCTGTCTTTCTGGCATCCCGGGCAGAAATCCATTTCGGAAAGCAGAGGATACAGACAATCTATCTTTTCTACGGTAACAAACTGTCAATTTCAAAACAGCTAATTGGGGGAAAGGAAGAATTACAATATTAAAATATATACAGCATTTTCTTGCTAAAGAACAGAGATACATTTATTCGTATAATTGCCTCTTTTGTCATCAGTGTTAAATTTAAGCATTTTTCACATCCAGAGTCTAAGGATTCTTAGGAGCTAATTTTGGCCTTTCCTATCTGAAGCACAGTCTTCGCTGGCAACTGTAGAGGTTCTGAGATGTTCACCCTACTTGCAGGCCAACGGGTCAGGCTGCCGCAAGTACACAATGCTGGATCAGGGGCCAAGGACTTCATTACTCACAGTGTGGCCCCAGCCAGCACTCCATATTTGCATTGGTTTTCCTAGCTCCACAGGTCCCAGGGGATGATGCATGGTGGCCCATGGATGCTGGCTTTGCCTCACCACTGCCCAACAATGGGCTTAGGAATGCCCCCGTCTCCTGGTGGGGGGGGGGGGTGCTAGCAAATCCACCCACCCTTTGCCCTGGAAGGAAACATCACTTTTCTTATCCTAGTAAGGAAATAAATCTGCCTCCTGCTCCAGATGGAGACACCATCTCTATCTTCCAAGCCTGTTTGCCATACTAACGTCCTTGAAAAGATAGTCCAGAACTAAAGTGGACACTAAATGTGCAAAAATGCCATGGAGGATTATCTCCCAACAACCCTCTTAAGGAAGTGTGTTTTGTTTTGTTTTTTTAAATCAAAGCCTGCCATCTTTACCCCGTTAGCACCTTGTAGGAGTACCTGTGCAAGTTTGACTCATGCTGCAGAACACCAGACTTTTGTCTGTATTCCCTTATTACAGTTTTTTTCCTCTTGAATTACATATCATTAGACATTAACAGAGAGCTTAAAATAGAGAGATGCTTGATACCTGGGTAAAAGTTTTAACAGTCTTGAAAGGCGTGTGCTGATACCTAATGGTTTTGAAAACTTTGCTGTACTAGGAGATGTAGTTTAGTTTCTACAGCCTTTAATCAAGTGTCTTTTATTTTTAATGTTGCAACAAAGTGTAATCTTTTTTGAAGGAATTTTAATTGCTATTGGATGCCCGAAACTTGGGTAAAGTCCTGCTACTACAGCTGTTACTGCAAAGAGTCCATCTTAGGAGACAGCTGGTTGACCCCATCCCTGCTCTGCAGGGCTAAGCCCACCTACATGCAGACACTGAGACTTTGCCTTGGGGTAGACAGATTTAATTTGCCACTGATGATAAGATATACCCCAGTTTCAGAAATATTAGAAGATATGTGTCTTATTAAGAAAATATGGCAAGTAAGCTTAAGCTATTTAGACATACACTTCCAGGAAATATTTTTTGTAAACTTCTGCCTATAAATTTACCTTCCTTTCCATGTGTTTTATTCATGCATTCATTCAATCCACACTTAAGCACTGATAACTGCTCTCAGTGATTTTATAAAACAGTTTTTTTCAATACACATTGTATTTCTGAGGCAAAATGTCACTTATTCAAATGTTACTTATTTCAAAACTACCTATGAAAGGTAGCATATCTGTAGAAACACTTAGTGTTTTCTCCATGCTCTTCAAACTTGTCCTTTGTAGTATGGTGTGTGATTTGAGAGAGGTCGGGTCCTAACTGTGAACCGCCCTTCTCTTGCAAGGTGGATGGCTAAGCTGTGGAATGCTATCATTGCACCCAGAGTTCAAGAAGCAATATTGTCAAGAGCCTCTGTGAAAAGACAACCTGGCTTGGGGCTGGCAACTGCTAAAAAACACCCCAGCCAAGGACAGCAGGCTGTGGTTAAAGCTGCTCTCAGCATCTTGCTCAATAAAGCCGTGCTGCATGGCTGTCCCCTCCCGAGAGCAGGTACAGGGTTGGTGCTGGGAGGGGAGGGAAGGGGAGGAAACTGCCTCTTATATAATACTGGTTTGCATTTGTTATTAGGGAGCGATTTTTTCCTTCTTTGTAAGTAAAGAAATTATGTCGACTCAATGTATATTTCATACCATTGTTTCAGAATTCACTCTCTCTAAATTACTGGCTCATGTTTAAATTGCAGATCTCCAAGTGAATTTTGTTGGTTCACAGCATCCCTGCTTGGGTATTAAGCACAGCCATGATTCTGAAGAGTAATTTCTTGGAGAATTGCAATTGTTCTGTTTTGCTTGACTGAAACCACATTATCATTAACTTCCTTTTGGCAAAACGTGATTTGTGTTGTTTCAGAGCTGGACCAGCATGCGGCTGATTTCAGAGGAGGAAGTTTCCCTCTCTCTATAGTTTCAAGTTACCACAGTTACAGCAAGAAGAAAGGAGAGAGCGGTGCCTGGAGAAAAGTGAGCACCAGTCCTCGCAAGAAGTCTGGCCGCTTCTCTCCACCCTCCTGGAATAAGCCGGGCCTGAGTGAGGAAGGTGAGGGAGGCGTCTGTGCTGCCTGGAGGAGGGTGGGCACTAGTGATCGGGTTTCTGATTGCAAATGTGCTTTTGAGTTTTTCAATGCATATTTTCATAGAACTAACGGGGAGTAGTAGGTACATTTCCAAAACTATTTGGGAGAAATACTTGTTTGTTTTTTTGTGGCATCCACAACTAAATCTATATAGTTTTCTCCTTTTGTGTGTCTAAAAGCCACATATATTTCTTGAAGTATGTGAATAGACATATTTGATACCAGTTTAAGGCCTTTGTGAGTGAATCAGTTTTAACTATTTCTTGTTCATATATTGTACCATGTGCCAGGCTCTATTCTATACATTGGAAATAGAGCAGAGAAAACACAAAAATCCCTACCCTCTTAGAGTTTACATTCTAATAAATCATCAGAGATTCAATATAATGGAAGATCATCTATAAAAAAGATAGAAGTTCTCATTCTGACAAGATATAACGCATTTACTTCTGGTGTTAGACCTATTCATTTTGGCTTTGATAATAGGGTAGTCAACAATTATACAAATTATAAATGTCTTCTCTAAAGGAAATCCTTACTTGAGTAAGATAGAAAAGATGTTCCAACCTCTATGCACTGTGGATTTCTGATATATGTAATTAACTGTAGGTCTTCAGGAGCCCCACCCCTACCCCCAACATATCCTGTTGTGTATAATTTAATGGCAATGTTATAGCAGTAGAGTTGCTACAAAAGAGAATATTATGCCTAACATCTTGAAACAAGAAAAATTGCTTTTGTTCTTTAATGTATTTTCATACTTAAGCTCGTATTTTGTTGATTTTTAATATTAATACATGAGGTAATTATAAACTCCAGCAAGTTGTGTGTCTGTAAACGTGAGGAATTTTTTTTTTTTTTTTTTTTTTAATGATTGAATAGAAACTCACTGAATAAATTGAGAGTCTACTCATACTTTTTTAAGGTAAATGTTGCCATTATTTCCCAAAGTTACAGTGTTTGATTCAGGGAGTAAAGTCATTAGACTCCAGCCCCTAATATGGCCTGGAGACTCCCGAGGCGACCTTCTGCAGTAAGGACTATACCTCCCTCTTATTTATCCCTATGTATATTGCAAAAGAGCTCTAAAGTGAGTATTATCCTCTCCATTTCCAGGTAACAAAACTGAGGTTCAGAAACCCTTGGCTGTGTGTCCAGATCACCTCTTCTGGAAACATGGGGATCTGCAGTCCATGTTTTTGTTTCTTGCAAGTCCGGTGCTGTTTTCCTCCATCCATGTCACTTTAATCCCATGGTACATGGAATAATCCATAAACACTCCAGATAGGAGTCATCCAGTCTCTTCACTATTAATTCCAAGTTTGTTACAGTTTCTATAGGGTTTAAAACCAGCTTCTTGCTTGAGCCAAATAATTATCTAAATAATAAGCATTGTCAATAGCTTATATTTTTATAGCGCTGACAAAATCAATAAAATGAATATGAATGTAGAGCAACATTATGGAAATAAACTCAGAAAACTGTTACGTAAAATATTTAAAAGTTAAAAAAATTATAAATGATTTGATGTTTATATTCAATAATTATACTCTTTGGAACATGAAACCTTATTTGAAAGAATAATAAAATTGTGTGCAACCACAGCATACACGGACATCAACAGAGATTTATAGAATCCAAGAACTAATTCTACAAAGTAAAATTCATGGGTCAGTGGTTAGGAGAATAAACCACTAACTGGTTAAGTACCAAACATACCTCTCTGGTTATTTCATTTTTTATAATGGTAAAGTTTTTTCCCAGTAACTCCATTTGATAAAGGATTATTGCAGTCTTTGGGTTGATAGTTGTTTTGATGCCATTGTTTATCAAAATAGAAACCCCTTTGCATTCTGTACAGATAAGTAGGGATGACCATAACGTTTGATAAAGACACAACCTTTTTTTCTCCAGACCTAAAATAGGTCACCAGCTTCCGGAGGCAGGAGCCAAGCCCAGGTGCCTATATGGTAATAAGGGAAAGCCGCTAGTCCACCTCTCTGACAATGACAACAAAAGTATGGGGAAAAAACTAGTATGGAGATTATCTCTGATGATCTGCTCTTCATGAGGATATATTCAATTCAACTTCTCAAATCATTCTTTAAAGATCATTTGTGCTGGCAGCATTCGTACAATTTTGGAAGAGGGACCATTCATTTGTAACAGCAGTGCCTGGGCAGAAAGCTACATCCAGAGCTACTGCCCTGAGGAAAAAACGCCTCAGGAGATAGATTCAATCCAAAAACCGTACCAAAGTGCAGAATCCATAGTCTGTTTCTTTTTAATACAGAGTTCAAGATGCACAGGGACAATGATTCATTCTATTGGTAATTTTACTGTATTTTTCTTTGAACAGGTATCAGAATTAAAGCTGTGTCTCAGCAGAATTGTAACAGGAATGCTTCCCTGTCAAAACAAAAGTAAGTTTCCCTTTAAGTTGGAGCAAATGATACGTGTTCCCATTATTTGTGCAGCTATAATAGCGTTAAAATAATTTTTTTAAAAAATGGAGGTCATTCATTAAACTGAAATCTAAATGAATGTGTAATGGTAGGACAATTTTCCCTTGTAAGTTCTTTGGCCTAATAATCAAATTGACATAAAACAGATTACCAGAAGAAAAATTAATTTCCTATGTAGGGGAGCCCCAAAGACTTGGCAAGTCGGGCTGTTGAGGCTTATATGCCATTCTTAGCTAAGGAATGAGATAGGGGCCTGGGGTGCTTCACAGGACGCCAAGAGCAGATGCTTGCCTGCCAGACAGATAGGTATTTCAGATAAAAGTTATCTCTGGTAATAGCTCTTTCTGGACCAGCCCCCGATCTAAATTCTTTTAGGTACTTAAGGGAGAGGTAAAAGTTTTTCTTGAGTCAGCTGGGTCTTGATTGACTTCACATCAAAATAACCCACATGCCAGAGTGACACATTTTGGGATGGCATATTCTCCCCTTCAGATGAAATTTAAAAAAACATGTTCTTTAAGCTCAACCTAAACCCTTTTTTGCTTTTAGTTTGTTGAAAAGGTCGGAATCATTATTGGCTTCATTTTTCATCTAACTTGATCATCATTAATGCATTTGACATAAAGATCTGATAAAACCCTACATTTGTGAACTTTTAAACAGGCTTTAGAGGAGTGATTTTTTTTAAATACTAGATTTATAGAAACTTGCTTTTAGGTGCTAAATGTTTAAAGTGATCATTTTATTTTCTTAGGTTGCTTGTACGGAATTGATTGGTTAAGCTTACAGATTTTGAGGTACAAACGCTTGGTTAATCATAGAATAGAAATGTTAGGGCAGTCTGTAAATAGCTCTCCGTTGTAACCCAATAAATTGTGTGCCCTGTCACTTGACAGGTAACATTTAGAACGCTGGTTCACAGAATTACAGAAATGGGGTGTAAAGAGAGAGAAGATTGATAAGGGAAACCATACCAGATGCTTCTTTCTGCCAGACACACTGCTAACTCCATTATATATAGCAGCCCATGTGAGTTCCCCAGTAACTCTATAATACAGATACAAGGAATCCATTACAGCAAAGGGAACCCAGAAACTAAACTGTTCAGGAGGCAGAAAAAAAATGTGACCCATGGCCATGCTGCTAGTAAGCGGTAGAGCCAAGTTTGAAATTCAGATTTGTTTGAGTGTATCACACTGCCCCCTTCTTCCACAGTATTTAGTGTCTCAGTTTCATTTAGGCTTGGAGAAAGGGAAGAAAAGGGAACAGTAAGGAGACCGGAATGATGTAAACCAAGTGGATTTCTCAGTGAATAAAATTTTATCTTATTGAGAAGTATTTTGAGTGGGAGTTACCAAAATTGTAGGAGAGTGAGTTGTGCCATCAAATGACATTTTAAAATCCTTTTAAAAGGATATTTAAAAACTCTTTTCTTACCCCACACCAAACCCCCAAAACTGGATTGTGATTCCCACTTTGAAAAACTCTTTTCTGAACTTTGTATTAGGTCTTTAGAGAATGATCTATCATTGACATTGAATTTGGATCAGAGACTCTCTCTGGGTTCAGATGATGAAGCAGACCTTGTCAAGGAACTTCAGAGTATGTGCTCCAGCAGATCTGAATCTGATATAAGCAAGGTAAGCAGTTCAAATGGGGCAGGACGTTGAATGGCTTGCCCAACAGAAGAGAGATTGCTTTTTTTGTGTGTGTTTATTTATTATTGAGAGAAAGAGAGAAAGAATGCTAGTGGGGGAGGGGCAGAGAATCCAGACAGAATGCGAAGCAGGCTCCAGGCTCTGAGCACACAACCTGACGCAGGGCTTGATCTCACAAGCAGTGAGATCATGACCTGAACCAAAGTTGGACGCTTAAGCGACTGAGCCACCCAGACCACCCCAGAAGAGAGAATTCTTAGAACCAACACTCATTCTCTGAAAGAAATTCCTTATTGAATAGTATGGTTAATGCTCCAAATCAAACCATCCTTACCTAGCTTCAAAAAGCTTTTTCTTCCAAAATATCTTTTCTAAAATAATGGAGTTCTCTTTAGTACAGCCTGTTTTCCAAACTCTTCTGAAACACCTGAGGTTAAAATTGCAGCGCATTCAGGCAGCATTAGGTTACCCAGGCTTTTTTTTCCCTTTTTCCTAAGGTTGGCATATAAGTCATCTGTCCGTAAGAGAGCATCACAGCAGACTCATGTTATAGACACAGGAACAGCCACAACTTTCCTTACAAATAAGAAAATTGGGCCTGTATAATCCATGTAGTCATAGTCTTTAAGCTGTGAAAATTGAGATCCAAATATAGAAATCAGTGACCCAGATTCACAAAGGTGATTTCACCAGCATCAAGCTCAACCTGTTTTGGGACTCTTTGAGCTGCAGCAAATCTAACCAGACTTACATTATGAATGCCCTTTACGTGAAAGGGAGGATAAGCAGGTGGTTATAATGTGCAGGTTCCAATGAAAGACTCAGCTCTTACATCTGCACAGTCCTAGTCTCTAGGACAGAGTAGAATTGGCTGTCTTATTTAACCTAGCTGGAAAGGAGATGAAATACTTATCTACTGGAAAATTAAGGTAATGACTGAAATCTTACAATTTTAGCCTTTCTTGCCAAGAAAGATTTTTTTTTTCTATAGGGCTCATCTGGCCATCTTCTTTTGATTATTAAAAACAAAAACAAAAACAGACTCTCTTCCCATAGAGATTATTTCTCATGCATTTTCTGGTAGTTTCACTTAAAGACTTCAAGTCTTTGTTGTAAACAGTACAGTCCTTGAGGGCGTGTTCATAGAGCTCCTAAGGGTCAGAGAAGAATGGTAACACTTCTGTGGGTTTCCTGTAGTGACTTTAAGTTGTGCTTTGATAACTTGTGTATTTTCCAGATTGCTGATTCCAGGGATGATTTAAGGAGGTTTGATGGTTCAAGAAACAACCCTGCATTTTCAACTGTTAATCCAAGAATGCCAGTGTCACCAAAGGTAAGTGCCCATTTCCCTGCAAAATGTTAGAAAGAAATGCTGTGGAAGACTCCAAAATTTTGAAGGTCTTTTGAGAAGGTCTCCATTTGTTTTCATTCACGTATGCTAAAATTAAATATACTGCAACTTCTGTCTTGTTGGTTCCATTTTAAAATATATTCGAGAACCTTTAAGATTTCCTGCATTTTGGAATTCCAAAGGGCTAAATAATGTAAATATCTATTACATGTGGAAAAAAAAAAATCTCCTTTTTAGTTTTGCCATGACACACGTAGGTTTCCGTGAGATACTTTCCTTTAAAAAACACGTCAGAATGGTAAGTAGAAGAGCCAGGATTACAATAGATTTCATTAACCTCTCAAAATAACTTCTATGGTTGGTTAATAAATGCCAGATGGCCCAGCAGGGTACTCGTGGGTGAACAGAAACAATAAAACTACTTCTTACCCAGTAGTTACTCTGTGAGGATGTAGGTTTCACAGAGGCATTGAGTAATAGTTGGTTTGTTCACCAAGCCATGTCGAATGTGGTTCACATCCTGTTCCCATCCGTTCCCAGGGTGGCTTACCAAGACCTGTGGGGGATTTGCACCGTGCAGGATTATAAAGTAAACATGCTGAGAGTATTGAATTATTAATCCTTATCTGCTCACCACAGCCCCTGCTCTCCCACTGTTCTATTAGGTCTCAGTCCCAATTAGTTATATGGGAGCTGTGTGTTTTGGGGGAAGAAGGTGGGAGGTATTGGCAAGGCTGAGGTCCTAAGTAAAAAATATATAACATGATGATCTATAAAGGAAAAGCATGACCTTCTGTCTCACTCCTATCATAATGTCTGCCTCTCCTCCCCAATAGGGAACAGTTTCGAAAGCCCAGCAAAAGCATAATTTGGAGAGCATGTAAGGGACATTGCCCTAAGGAGGTGACTTGGAGTCTCTCTTGCGAATTTAGGCTGGAAGATATTTTGTTCAGGAGCTGTCCTTCAGCTTTTGGTTCAAAGCACATTTCTTGGGCCTCTTGGGACCACTCTTTATAAGGTTCCTTGTGGAACAGTCCATGGAAAGGCCATGAAGTCTGTGAGGAAGAACAGTGAACCATTATTTCTCCACAGGGTGAAGTCACTTTCCTCTGTAAAAATATTGGCTGGTAGTAACCAGCTGCCACTGTTTAATTATTGGAGACCAGGTTTTGTACCCCTATTTCTCTGTCACAGGACTGACTGGTTGCTACAGTAAGGTACTGTCCACAAAAACTAGTACTGAAAGAAGGATATGCTCAGGGCAGATTTTTTTTAAAAGAATAAGTTTCCTTTTATACCTTCTGGGCTCTTATAAAAGAACCATGGGGTTGTTTGAATATGTGATTTGAGGTGGGTATTAGGACAACTGCCTAATGAACAGATGGGAAGGGCCTGGTCTGCCATGGCTAGGAGGTGTTTTTCTCAGAACCTGCCAGCAGAGGGCAAAGTAACACATTTGACAGCTTTCTGAAAGCTTGGCAGGCTCATTGCTTTTCTGGATTTCTGATGAACTCAGCATTTCTTGGTTAGATGCCCAGTTTCTTCTGTTATCAGGAAGTAATTCTTAAAGGAAGAGCTCTCTGGGTTAGTTGAAATCACTTTCAACAATCATCATTTGCCATAACAGAACTCCTTACTGCTCCAACAGTAAGGGAATGTAGTGGGATTAATAAAAACAAATACATATATTTAAATCACTGATAGAAAGAACAGACACTAATATATTGTCTTCCTCTGAAAATCAAATTAATCTCAGACAAACAAAAGTTCTCATCTTTGCATAATGAAATCCACTTGATGATTTCTTTTTAAACCCCCCAGGGACCAGATCACATTCCCCAGAGGTCCTGATGTAATCGGTCTGAGGTGCAACCTGGACTTTGGGGTTTTTGAATTGCAGCCAGTGCTTAGACCCACTGGTCTAAGACAGCTTTGGTCTGTGGTCCTCTTTCTTGTCCACCCCACTTCTTGTTTCTAGATGTATCTTTATGTAACTTACTTTTACATGTAATCCACCATTTCTGTACCACACTCTACACCTTCCTGTCTTCACCGTATGTCTCCTCTTCACCTTTCACAGCCCTATACATCCTTAAAGATCCATCTCCAATAGGGGCGCCTGGGTGGCTCAGTCAGTTAAGTGTCCGACTTCAGCTCAGGTCATGATCTCATGGTTTGTGAGTTCAAGCCCCACATCGGTCTCTGTGGTGACAGCTCAGAGCCTGCTTCGGATCTGTGTCTCCCTCTCTCTCAAAAATACACCAAATATTAAAAAAAAAAAAAAAAAAAAAAAAAAGATGGATCTCTGGTGGAAAACACTGTTTTCCTTTACTTTCTCCTCCCCAGCTTCCCCAGCTAGGGAGCAGGGATTACTAGTACTCTCCTAGCTGGCAGCAGCCAGTCAATATGAATTGCTCTGATTTAAGAATATTTTTTTTTAAAAATTGAAACTTTATATGCAGCACCTTTCTGTACAAACTCACAAGGTCTTTTTTTGAGCCTAATATCAATGTTGAGCATCAGTAAACTTAATATGGTTAACAGAACTTTGGAGTATTAGCCCAGAAAGCACTAAACACCCTGAACTCTCCCAGTCCCAGGCTCTTGTACCTCTTAGCTTTAGGGAAAACACCTCAAAACCTGTGTTTAGTGGCCAGGGTGTCAGGAACATCACAGTGTATATCAGTCACTTGCCCTGTTCTCACACTCCCAGCCTTGAAGGTCTGTGGTCCTCACTAACACACCTCAACACTCCAAGCACCTGGTTAGCTGTGGTGGAGGCTTCTTGTTACTTCATTTCACATTAGCATTTCCCATCTCAGACCACAAAGACGCACACACACCATTCCCCCTGCCCCCCAGCCTCCTTGCCATCATGATGCAGATGACTGCACAGAGGAGCAAACAACACCACATACCACCTTTCCTCTCTCTGGGACCTGGCACTAATCAAGGCAAAATTATTTACAGGTTTCCTTCCCCTCACTCAGACACTCTATCTACCAACCAGCTGTTACCTTTATTACAACATGCCATTTCTTCAGATCAAATCACAAATTGGGATTGGTCTTTACTAGGCCCATGGCTAAGTCCCATTTTACAGATTTACAAAGATTCCCAAGAGAATTCAACTGCCAGCTAAGGCCACACAGTTTTCCTTTAGAAGCCACATTAAGTATTTTGCCTGTTACATTCTAGTTTTACATTTTAAGTCTTTTAATGGCTACATTATTATTTGGCTGCATTAAAAGAGAGAAAGTAATCAATGTCAACTGCTTGAGAGGCATTTGGAAATGCCTTAGGGGGCTCCATGTTCATTGGTTGTGGAATTTTAGACGCTCTAGGGGAAAACACCTTGAGTGAGAGTTGGGAGCCTTCACATCTTGCTCTTAATCACTGAGACTGGGGGCAAATCATTTTACCTGTCCCGTTCTTCCACTAGGCTTAAACCACTATGTTCTCTGCTTTAGGACAAGCACCTAGAATAGTGCCTATGCTTTGTAGTTAAACTATTAATCAATGCAGTTTTTTGAGCATTTACTTTTTTTTTTTAACATTTATTTATTTTTGAGACAGACAGAGCATGAATGGGGGAGGGTCAGAGAGAGGGAGACACAGAATCTGAAACAGGCTCCAGGCTCTGAGCTGTCAGCACAGAGCCTGACGTGGGGCTTGAACTCACGGACCGCGAGATCATGGCCTGAGCCAAAGTCGGCCGCTTAACCGACTGAGCCACCCAGGTGCCCCTTGAGCATTTACTTTTTAGGTTACAGGAAAGCAGAAATGTTAGGGGACTTACCCAAGGTTGATATAGTTGATTTTTGTAGAGCTGCCTACAAATAGTTGCTTTGACCACCTCAATTTCATGATTCCTTTGGGGCCAGGACTTCAAGAAGCTCCCATTGGTGAGGAGATCCCAGACTCGTGATTCACGGAGTCTTGTGACACACAAAGGGCCTGAAGGAAAATCAGGCGGTGGGTCTTTAGGAAGTCACTCAGTCTGCTATTTGGTTTTTCAAGAGAACCATATTTAGGGGGAAACTCCTACATACTTGCTCAGACACACGGAGGAGGAAGAGTGAGGACCACTGTTAGCAGTTGGTAACCATGTCAGAAATGTGACAAACTTGTTCTGTTTCTCTTGTCTTACAGGAGGTCAGTCCTCTCAGCAGCCATGAAACTACGGAATGCAGCAACAGTCAATCAAAGATTGAGTTGGGTGTTTCAAGAGTTAAATCTTTCCTTCCTGTTCCTCGAAGTAAAGTCACCCAGTGTTCCCAGAACACCAAAAGAAGCAGCAGCAGCAGTAATACAAGGCAAATAGAAATAAACAACAACACAAAAGAAGAGATTTGGAACTTCCACCAAAATGAACAAGTAGAAAAACCTAACCAATAGGCCTGCCTACAATTGTCTCATTCTTAACTTCTGTATATTTCACACAGAAACCAAGGACAACAAGATGTAAATACCTTTAAATGGAGGAAATGTTTTCACTGTAATATAAAGTATGAGTGCGGGACCACTATTCAATTCTTTTGTAAAGAATGTATTTATAACCAACATTTTGTCACTTTTTTTTTTTTTCCAATTCTGTAGGATTGAACTTCAATACCAGGAAGTGATGCCAACTTTTCAAGTAGTTTTATAATAGAAATATTGTAATAGTTTTAATCAACATGTTCAGGGGTATTAGAACTGTCAGTGTACTGTATATCTATATATATGTATATATGTATATTTTAAAAAGTCCATGAACCATATTGCATACACGTTACAAAATGTACAACATTGGCTTTTAAATAGCAATCATAATTTTATGTTGACTAGAAAGGGGCAATAACAAACCATTTCTAAACAGTTAATTTCCATTAAAAGCCATATTAAGTATTTTGCCTGTTAAATTCTAGTTTTACATTTTAAATCTTTTCATGGTTAAATTGCTGATTGGTTGCATTATGTATATTTATGCATATAAGTTTGCATTATGACTCCTGCAAAATATGAAATTATATAATGCAATAAAAGTGTTATCTTTCTTACAAAAGTTTTGTACCTAAGTGGATATAACTGCAAATGCTTCAATAAATTAATTTAGAGTTAACTCCCTCTTCTATTTAATTCTAGTAGCACAACTGATAAAGTTGACAATATTTTCTGGAAGTGTTTCTTTGAAAATTACTAATGAAATTACATATACAATTCAGAGTTAAAATGCTTTGACACCAATAAAATACTGAATTGGTGAAATGCTTTTGCAGTAGAGTTTCTATCTATATAGCTCTTTGTGTTCACTTACCGAATGTGTTCTCCACACTGGCTTTTCAGTAGCTGTTCACAGAAAGGCCCACTCTTGTCAGAAAGTGTTAAATAAAAACAAAACATTTAAGTGGAGCTCTAAGAATAAGATGTTCACTGAACATCTTTTTCTCTCATAAATACCCCCCAAAAGGTATGATTTTATACCAAAAATTAATAGTTGTCTAAGAGTATTGTAAGCCCTCTCTTGGCCAGAATGGTTATTTACATTGAAGTATACACATGTACATTGATACTATATTAAACTCTACAAAAATGTCTGCAAGGAACTTAAACTGTGATTAAGATTACTCCACAAGGGATGAATTAGAGATCTTTCTAGCAGGGAAGAACTCGATTCCAACACGTGTCAGCCTTCTACCTGGGCTTCATCTTTGCAAGGCGAATCCCAGGGGTATAGAGCTGGGCCCTTATGCACAGCAAAGTGTGCACTGAAGTTGGGATGGGGGGACCGGGGAGGACAAGGGACAGAGTGTGGGTGGAAGAAAGAGGCCAGGGGAAAGGCTTAGTCTTCAACACAATAACTCCTTTGAGTTGGACTCAAATTCTTGGTGCCCTGGTGGCATTTGCCACTTCTCTCAAGTGTTTTAACAAAGCCACTAAATAATCTCAAAATCAGAAACCAGATTTAGGTGGCTCTGATGTGTTTCCTCCTGCTTACTTAAACCTGCTCAGATTATATCCATTTGGAATTCTTAGGCATTGTGATTAGGCACCATGTTTTATATTAGCTGCTTTTCTGAAGATAAAGATCCCATTATAGTCAAGCACCAGAGAAAACAAAAGCAAATTTGAAATACATTATTAAGATGACTTATAGTACCTGATCTCGCAGCTTTGTCAGTAAAACTCAACATGTACACTTTTTATAATTGGATGGCAGACTGCAAGATGTCTAAAGAGGGCATTTAGATCAGAGGGTCAAAATACAGATAGAGATCCACTAATGGATCTTTATCTCAATTTAGTGAGTCACAACTAGCCATTTAAAAAAAATTTTTTTTAATGTTTATTTTTGAGAGACAGACATGGCACAAGTCAGAGAAGAGCAGAGAGAGGGAGACACAGAATCGAAGCATGCTCCAGGCTCTGAGCTGTCAGCACAGAGCCCGACACGAGGCTCGAACTCACGAGTTACGAGATCATGACCTGAACCAAAGTCGTTGGATGCTCAGCCGACTGAGCCACCCAGGTGCCCCACAACTAGCCATTTTTAAAAGAATAGAAAGTATCACAGTACATCATATTGTCAAGGTAAAAATGGTTTGTTTCTGTTATGTAGATGTATGCATGTATGTACTGGGCTGTGATGTGAAGCATAGCTTTCTGTGGACATGACCAAAAATCTTTCAGAGTCGATACGGTGTAAGGGAGTCTAGTGGTGGGGATGGCATGGAGTGAAAAGATCTTTGATGATAAACTGCCTTAGGGCTGAATGAAGCACTGTCATTTATTTGCTGTAAGGTCTAAGACAAGTTTCTTTCTTTAATGCAGTTTTCTCAGCAGTAAAGTAGGGTCCTTACAACCCATGAGTTGTCTGTGAGCATTAAATGAGGTTATACAATAAAGTGTTCCTAGCTAATAACTCCCTCATTCCTAATAAATCTTACAACTCTTTGAGGCATTCCAACATATTTTCAAAGTATAATCAATTCACAAATGCACCTATATTATAAGCATCAGATTTTAAATAAGAACATGAAACAAGTGATAGAAATATAACTGAAAATAAACTATAAAATACATGAGCAATTTCCACTTTCAGGTTGAGTTTCTCAAAAAAAAAACTAATATATCTCAAAAAAAAACTAATCTATCTCACATTTGCTTATATAAAAGAGAAAACAAGTATAGACTTCATAAAATCTGATTATTGAGGAAAAGTAGCCAATTTTGATCAATAAGGTTGAATTTTCAAAAACACAGTATTTTTTTTCTGTGCAGGTAATAATGAATTATAATTGAAAATTAAGTTTAATTGGCTAGCCGTAGCCATCACCTGATTGAGGTGCCTATTAGGAACAATTATGACCCATCAAAGAAAAGTCAATCTCTGAAGTTATTTGACGTTTTCTGAATTCTATGCCACCTCTTTGCAAGATCATCCTTCTCAGAGAACTTCCCACAAATATTAAAGGAGTAAATTAGTGAATAGATATCCTTTGTTTAGTTTTTACTATAAATAAATGTTTAGTTGTGGACAAAGATGTCTGTTGAGTATTAGAGGGGACTATAGAAATAGAGAAGAGATATGCAGTTACATGGTGTGTCTATTCTGTCTTTAATGGTGATGATAACAATATCAGGAGTCATGACCTCACATTCTGTCCACAAAGCTGACACTTTCTATCTCTAAGCTTCAGTATCCTCAGTTAAAAAAAAAAAAGAGAGAGAGAGAGAATTAGAGCTTCTTCTTATTCCCATAAAGAAAAGCACAACAGAAAATCAGAAATCCTGTTAGTTCTCATATATTCTGATATGTTACGAGGGAGTCAGCTAACCATACCATGAAAGTTATTTGGCTTATATTTTAAGAAAATCAAGAATATACTTTTCCTTAGCTAATTCAGAAGTTTACATTTGTTCAGACATTTGTTTCATTTGTCTTCAGCCATTCATTATTCATTAATGTGTACTAGGGATAGGGTGTTAGGAGGTTCCAGGTGCCTCTCAACTTGGAGCTTACAGTTTATTGGGGTGAGACAGTGAGTAAATAAAGAAACAAAACAAAGTAACTTTATATCCTGTATGTTCTGTAAAAGAAATCAGTAGAACGATGTGATAGAGCACGCTTGGAAAAGGTCATGGATGAAGGGTTACTTTAGGGCAGACTAGTTCAAGGAAAGGTCTCCAAGGACCTAACATTTACTCTGGTATGTGAGGATGAAAGGGATGAAGGGATGCAGGAGCCAGAAGTTACAGAACTGGTAACTGCCCTAAAGAAGTACCAGGAAGGAGCCTGAAGCTTGAAGCACATTTAGCTAGGAGAAGAATTAACAGAGATGAAGGTGGGTGGTGTGGCAAAGGTTGGATTCTGATGTAGGCTCTGGTAAGAATCTGTAGCACGAGAAGTCACTGGAGAGTTTTAAGCAACTATCAGGCATTCATTTATATTTTTAAAAGCCTGTTTAGAGAGATCAGTGCTGTCCAAAAGGAATGTAATATGAGACAAAAATGTGAGCCACATACATACTTTTGAGCTTTCTAGTAGCCACACCTTTTAAGGGGGCTTAAAATAATATATGGGGAGCCTGGGTGGCTCAGTTGGTTAAGTGTCCAACTTTGGCTCAGGTTATGATCTCACAGCTTGTGGGTTTGAGCCCCACATCAGGCTCTGGTCTGACAGCTCAGAGCCTGGAGCCTGCTTTGGATTCTGTGTCTCCCTCTCTCTCTCTGCCCCTCCCTCTCTCCCTCTCTCTCTCTCTCAAAAAGAAACATTAAAAAAATTTTTTTTAAATAAAAAGAAAAAATATTGCAAAGTTTATTTAATCCACTATATCCAAACATTATTTCAAAAATGATTTTTATAATCAATATAAAAAAGCATTGAGATATCTTACATTATTATTTCATATTCTAAGTTCTTGACATACACTAAATTTTATAGTAAAAATGAAGATAAAATATTTTTAGATAGAAAAAAAGCTTGCTGTCATCAGATCTCTATTCCAAGAAATACCAAAGGAAGTTCTTCAAATGAATGATTGATTCCTGATCAAACCATGTATCTTACCCCCCAAAATGAGCAATGCCAGAAATAATACGTATGTGGGAAATAAACTTTGTATTTTTAAATTATCTAAGATATAATTGCTTAAAGGGAAAAATTAACAATGAATGGATGTAGTTTATGACATAAATAAAAGTAAATGTATGACAAAAGCACAAGAGATGGGACAGGATGAGAGAAATGGAAGAAACAATGGTAAGTTCTTACATTTTACCTGAAGTATTACAGTATTATTTGAAGGTACAAGGTCATAAGTTAAATATGCACCTTCCAACTAGAAAAACTAAAATTAAAACAAAATGTGTAACTAGCAAGTCAAAAGTGGAGATGAAATTGGAATAAAAAATAACCAATTAATCAAAAACAGGAAGCAAACACATTACAACAAAACAAAACCCTATAGACCAATAATCCTTGTGCACAGAGAAGCAAAAATCATTAATAATATTAGAAAATAGAATCCAGCAACATATGAAAAAGATACATTACATCCAAGTGAGATTTGTACCAGGAACGTGAGGTTTGATAAACTTTCAAATATCAATCATCACATTAAAAGGATCATATACCATGATCAAGTGGAATTCATTTCTGGAATGCAAGGATGGTTCAACATATGCAAATTGATAAAGTTATACATCACATCAATACAATAAAAGATAAAAATTATATGATCGTTTCAAATAGATGCAGAAAAAGCATCTGACAAAAATTCAACACCCATTCATGATACAAAAAAACCTCTCAACAAATTGAATATAGAAGGGACGTATCTCAACATAAAGGACAAGCCTAGAGCTAACATCATACTCAATGGTGAGAAGTTGAAAGCTTTTCCTCTAAGATCATGAATAAGACATGGGTGCCAACTCTCACCACTGCTATTCAACATAGTATTAGAAGTCCTAGCCAGAGTAATCAGGCAATAAAAAAAGGTATAAAAGGCATCAAATATCAAAAATGAAGAAGTAAAATTGTCTCTGTTTGCAGATGACATAATCTAATATATAGAAAATCCTAATGACTCCACAAAAATCAACATGTGAAAATCAACACCATTTCTATACACTAACAACAAATTATCTGAAAAATAAATGAAATAATCCTATTAACAATAGCATCAAAAACAATAATATACTGGGGCGCCTGGGTGGCGCAGTCGGTTAAGCGGCCGACTTCAGCCAGGTCACGATCTCGCGGTCCGTGAGTTCGAGCCCCGCGTCGGGCTCTGGGCTGATGGCTCAGAGCCTGGAGCCTGTTTCTGATTCTGTGTCTCCCTCTCTCTCTGCCCCTCCCCCATTCATGCTCTGTCTCTCTCTGTCCCAAAAAAATAAATAAACGTTAAAAAAAAAAAATTAAAAAAAACAAACAAACAATAATATACTTAGGAATAAATTTAGCCAAAAAGGTAAAAGGTCTGTACACTTAAAACTATCAGACATTGATGAAAGAAATTGAAGAAGACATAAATGGAAAGATAATCAGTGGTTTATGGATTGGAAGAATTAATGTTGCAATGTCTATATTATCCAAAGTCATCTACAGATTTAGTACAATCCCTAATAAGACTCTAATGGCATGTTTTACAGAAATATAAAAAAACAAGCCTAAAATTTGCATGGTACTACAAAGACCATAGCCAAAGAACAGCCAAAGAAATCCTGAGAGAAAAAAAAAGCTGAGGCATCATACTAATTTCAAATTATATTACAAAGTTATAATAATCAAAATAGTATGGGAGTCTGGTTCAAGATGTCAATAGGAAGATCCTGCACTCACATCCTTACATGGACATACTGCATCTATAGCTTTATATGGAACAATTTCCCCTTATTAAAATAAAACAAACAAACAGGGGCGCCTGGGTGGCTCAGTCTGTTAAGTGTCTGACCCTTGATTTCGGCTCAGGTCATTATCTTACAATTTATGACAACGAGCCCCACGTTGGGCTGTGCTGCCAGTGTGGAGCTTGCTTGGGATTCTCTCCCTCTCTCTCTGCCGCTCCCTTGCTCACATACGATCTCCCTCTCTCAAAAATAAATAAACTTAAAAAGAATGAGAAAAAAGGCCCAGAAACTGGTGGTGCAACCCATTCACACCGAGCAAACAAGGGAGAAACCACATCAGAGAAGGCAGGAAAGTCTGAGACACAATCTCATCATAAATTCCACCCCTGGTATAGTGAACAAAAGTTGAAAGGGAACTCAAAACCCAGAGCTTCTCCCAGCAGAGTGAAGGGAACAGAGGAGGCTGGTGGATGCAATCTCTGTGGTCTCTGCCTGGCTCTAGCTTGCCACTATCTTACAGAAAGGAGCTTATACCATTCTCTGGTGCCTTGATTTTTATAGCTATTGCCAAGGAACACTTTTATATTGCCTGGCCCTCGGTGGCCCCGGGAGGTTTATGCTTGTGGGTCCAGCAGGACTGCAGCTACCACCCCAGGGCACAACAAGAAGAAGCAGACCCAGGAGCTCAATATTTCTGGGAAGAGGCCAATTAGTTTATCATCACAGCTACAGTTTTATGGGCAAGCTTCTAACTGAAAACACATCCAATGGCTAACTGTAAACCTTTCTTAAGACCTTGGAGGGTGCGTGCTATCTTCACACTCTCCCTCTGCCACACTCCAGAACACCAGCATCACACATTTTGCATTTGGTGCACTGCTGTCAGTGGCTGCGGCCCAGGAGATACACCTTGATCACCAGACTCTGGTGGCCAGGGGTCTGGTATTCCTGGGTTCTCCAGGACTGTAACAATTGGAGACACAGTTCTTGGCAGGCTACTACTCCCAAGGCACTGCATGGAGAGCAGAGGGAAATGCATCCCCAGTTTTTCTGAGAAAAAGTCTACTTGCTAGTCCTAGAACTTTGGCCTTAGGGGAAGGTTTCAAAATTGGCACACACCTGGAGACTACATAGGCACTCTCAGGGAATGCAGATCAGGGGACACCATCTCTGCATTCTTCCTCTGCCTCTCTACATCTCATCAGTTCCTCCCAGAAAGAAGCTTGACACTTACCTGAAGCCCAGCTTTTTTGCAACTGCTTCCCAGGGGCTCCTCCTGATCACCTGGCTCTGGGAACCTGCAGGGCTCCTTTGTGGTCCCAAGGGACTATATGTTATATATATATATATATATATATATATATATATATACACACACACATACATATATACTTTAACAGCTGTTGCCTGAGGGTCTGGCTTCCAGTCGGCCTAAATCTAGGTGCTGACTGAAATCCTACCCCCCACTTTGGAACATTGACTGGTCTTAGTACATTTTCAACTACTGGGAGCTATTAATAATTAAATCGCCTGTTTGTACACTCAGAAAGTTTTAAGAGTCAACCAAGAGCTAGGGCAGAGTTGAACAATATGGTTTATCTTCTACATAAGGACAACCCTCTAAGACTGGGAGATGTGGATATTTCATCTAATACACAGAAACCAATACAGATAGCCAAGAAAAATAAAGAAACAGAGGGATATTTTCCAAACAAAAGAATAAGATAACACCTCAGTACGCTAAAGGAGCCTAGCACCATTAGACCAGCCTTACAAGAAATGTGAAAGTGTTCTTTAAGCTGGAACAAAATGATGCTAATTAATAACAGGAAAACACATGAAAGAATAATTCTCACTGGTAAAGGAAAATATATAGTAAAAACAGTATATTAATCATTTATAAAGCTGAAGTTAAAAGGTAAAAGTAATAGGGCCACCTGGGTGGTTCAGTCGGTAAGCATCTGACTTCGGCCTAGGTCATGGTCTCACGATTCGTGAGTTCAAGCCCCACGTCAGGCTCTGTGCTTGCAGCTGAGAACCTGGAGCCTGCTTCAGATTCTGTGTCTCCCTCTCTCTCTGCCCCTCCCCTGCTCATGCTCTCTGTCTCTCAAAAATAAATAAATGTTAAACAACAAAAAAAAGTAAAAGTAACACCTGGGTGTCTCAGTTGGTTAAGTGGCTGACTTCAGCTCAGGTCATGATCTCACATTTCGTGAGTTCAGGCCCCACATTGGGCTCTGTGATGACAGCTTCAGATTCTGTTTCTCCCTCTCTCTCTGCCCTTCCCTCGCTTGTGCTCTCTCTCTCAAAAATAAACATAATTTTTTTTTTAATTTTTTTTTTCAACGTTTATTTATTTGTGGGACAGAGAGAGACAGAGCATGAACGGGGGAGGGGCAGAGAGAGAGGAAGACACAGAATCGGAAACAGGCTCCAGGCTCTGAGCCATCAGCCCAGAGCCTGACGCGGGGCTCGAACTCACGGACCGCGAGATCGTGACCTGGCTGAAGTCGGACGCTTATCCGACTGCGCCACCCAGGCGCCCCATAAACATAATTTTTAAAAAATAGTGAAGGGCTACACAAGATTAAAAGATGTAAAATGTGACATCAGAAATAAAATGTGGGTGAAAGAGTAAAAAATACAGAGCATTAGAATATGTTCAAACTTCAGGTTTTATCAACTTAAATTAGTTATAAAAATAAGTTATATAAGTTTCATGGTAGTCACCAAGCAAAAGCCCATAGTAGATACGCAAAAGATAATAAGAAATGAATCCAAGCAAACCGCTGAAGAAAGTCATTAAATAACAGAGGAGGAGAACAGGAGAAGAAAAAAGAAACAAGGGAACTACAAAACAGCTGGAAAACGATTAACAAAATGGCAATAGGTATATACCTATCAATAATTACTTAAAATATAAGTACACTAAATTCTCCACTCAAAAGACAAAGAATGAATTGATTAAAAAAAGAACCCATCTATATGCTGCCCACAAGAAACCCAATTTAGAAATCAGGCCACACACAGAATGAAAGTAAAGGAATGGAAAAAGATATTCCGTGAAAATGGGAGCCAAAAGAAAGCTTATGGTAGCTATATTTATATCAGGCAAAACACTTTGAAACAAAAACTAATAACAAAGAAGGGCATTACATATTGATGAAGGGGTCAATCCAACAAGAGGATACAACATTTATAAATAATTATGCATCCAACACAGCGGCACCTAAATATATAAAGCAATTATTAACAGACCTAGAGGGAGAAATAGACAGCAATACAATAATAGTAGGGGACTTTAATGTACTACTTACATTCCTGGATAGATCATCGAGACAGAAAATCAATAAGGCAACATTGGCCTTAAGCAACACTTTAAACCAAATGAACTTAACAGATATATAAATAATATTCTATCCAAAAGCACTATAGTACATATTCTTCTAAAGTGCACATGGAACAGTCTCCAAGGTAGATCATATATCAGGCCACAAAACAAGTCTTTTTTTTAATTTTTTTTATTTTATTTATTTATTTATTTTTTTTTTAAAACAAGTCTTAACAAATTTAAGAAGACTGAAGTCACATTAAGCACTTTTTCTGACCACAATGATATGAAACTAGAAGTCAATTACTAGGAGAAAACTGTAAAAGTTCACAAATATCTGGAGACTAAGCATGCTACTGAACAACCAGTTGGTCAATAAAGAAATCAAAAGCAAAATCAAAAAATACCTTGAGGCAAAAGAAAAGAGAAATGCAGCACACATCAGATGGGATTCAGCAAAAGCAGTTCTAAGAGGGAAGTTCATAGCAATAAATGCCTAAGTCAAGAAACTAGAAAAAGAAGATCAAAGCCCAAAGTTAGTAGGAGGAAGGAAATAACAAAGATAAAAGCAGAAATTTATGTAAGAGAGAGTAAAAAGACATTCTGTGCTCATGGATGGAAGAACTGATAATGTTAAAATGTCCATACTACCCAAAGCAATCCAGATTCAATGTAATTCCACTCAAAATTCCTATGGCATTTTTTACAACCCAAAGTTTGTATGGAACCACAAAAGATAGTGAATAGCCAAAGCAATTTTGAGGGGGAAAGAAAAAAGATGGAGGCATCATGTTCCCTGATTTCAAACTATGTTATAAAGCTATAGTAATCAAAACAGTATGGTCCTGGCATAGAAACACACACAGAGATCGATGGAACAGAGAGACCAGAAGTAAATCCATACATTTACGGTGAATTAATTGATGACAAAGGAGCCAAGAACATACAGTTAGGAAAGGATAGACTTCAATAAATGGTGTTAGGAACACTGGACAGTCACATGCAAAAGAATGAAAACTGGACCACTGTCTTAAACCATTTACAAAAACTAACTCAAATGGATTAAACACTTCAATGTAAGACATGAAACCATAAAACAGGTGGTAAGCCCCCTGGCACTGGTGTTGACGATTTTTTGGATTTGACACCAAAAGCAAGAAAAGCAAAAATAAGCAGGTGGGACTGCATCCAACTAAAAAGCTTCTGCACAGCAAAGGTAACCATCAACAAAATGAAAAGCCAGCCTGTTGAATGGGAAAAACTATTTACAAAGTATATATCTGATAAGGGGATTAATATCCAAAATATATAAAGAATTCATGTGACTTATTAAAACAATCTGATTAAAAAATAGGCAGAAAATCTGAATAGATACTTTTCTAAAGAAGACACACAGATGTCCAGCAAATACATGAAAAGGTACTCGACATCACTAATCATCAAGGAAATGCAAATCAAAACCACAGTGAGGTATCATCTCACACCTATAAGGGCTATTAGCAAAAGGAAATAATAAGCATTGGCAAGGATGTAGAGAAAAGGGAACTCTTGTGCACTACTGGTGGAACTGTAAACTAGTAGAGCCACTATGTGCCAGTTTGGTACGATATGGAGGTTCTTTTTTAAAAAATTCAAAATAGAACAATCATACAACCCAGCAATCCCACTTCTGATGACTTAGCGAAAGAAAATAAAAACATTAACTCAAAAAGATATCTGTACCTCCATGTTAATTGCAGCATTATTTACGTTAACTAAGATATGGATCTGTCACCTCCACCTTCTGCCCCACACCAGCTGTGGGCACCAGGGTCCCGCATTTCATTGTTAGGAGGCTCTGGCCCTGTGAGCCCACAATGTCAGGCCCCAGTGGGGACTTGGGCATGCCAGTGGAGGCAGGTGAGGATGTCAGCTTTGGTGCTGCCATCAACTCCATGTTGGACCAGATCAACTCCTGTCTGGACCACCTGGAGGAGAAGAACGACCACCTCCAAGCCTGCCTCCAGAAGCTGCTTGAATCCAACTGGTAGAGACACCTTGAGTTCCAGCAGAAGCCTGGGGAGGCCCCTAGTGATGCCAGTCCTTAGGCTCTGAGAGCCCCCAACCAGCCCCAACCCTGCCTCCCTGGATTAGGCTCTGGCCTGGGCACTCACCAGCTGGCTTAGATACCTTCTCAAGGTCTGGCTGACAGGTCCCCTGGTGGACCTGCCCACCTGGGTCCTCCCCTTGGCATGCCTAGGCCAGCCCCAAACACCTGGGGCTGCCTGCCTGGCCTGCCTGCCCAATTGCAGGGCACCCCCCACACTGCCCAGGCCTGGAGTGCCCACATTAAATGGTTCTCACAACAACAACAACAACAACAACCAACAAAAAACAATAGCTATGACATGGAAACAGCTTAAGCATTCATCGATGGATGAATGGATAGAGAAAATATGGTAAATATGTACAATAGGAATTATTAAGTTATAAAAAAGAAGGAAATACTGCTATCTGTGACAAGATGGATAAAACTTGAAGGCACTATGCTAAGTGAAATAAGTCAGGGAAAGACAAATACTGTGTGATCTCATGTATATGTGGAATGTAAAAAAACCAAACTCATATAAACAAATTTTTGGTTGACAGAGGCAAGATTTAGGGGCTGGTGGAAAAGGGTGAAAGTGGTTAAAATGTACAAACTTCCGGGGCGCCTGGGTGGCGCAGTCGGTTGAGCGTCCGACTTCAGCCAGGTCACGATCTCGCGGTCCGTGAGTTCGAGCCCCGCGTCGGGCTCTGGGCTGATGGCTCAGAGCCTGGAGCCTGTTTCCGATTCTGTGTCTCCCTCTCTCTCTGCCCCTCCCCCGTTCATGCTCTGTCTCTCTCTGTCCCCAAAAAAAATAAATAAACGTTGAAAAAAAATTAAAAAAAAAAATGTACAAACTTCCAGTAAGATAAAAAAGTTCTTGGGATGTAATGCATAATAGCATGGTGACTATACTTAATAATACTATATTGTATACTTCAAAGTTACTGACAGTGGATAATAAAAGTTCTTATCACACACACAGAAATTGTAATAATATGAGGTGATGGATGTGCTAATTAAACTTATTGTGGTAATCATTGTGCGATATATGTATACTAAATTATCATGCTGTATACTTTAAACTTACACAATGTTATATGTCAGTTACATCTCAATAAAACTGGGGGAAAATTAATACAATTCAACATATTTACCACATAAAGAAGAAAATCACAGGATCATCTCAATAGATGCAGAAAAGGTATTGATAAAATTGAATTCTCATTCATGACAAATACTCTCAGCAAACTAGGAATAGAAGGGTACTACCTGAACCTGATGAAGGACATTTAGGAAAAACCTATACACAGCATCATATTTAGTGGTGAAAGACTTCATGTATTCTCCTAAAATCAGGAGAAGGCAAAGATGTATACTCTCACCATTTTTACCTAAAAAAGGCCCACATACATAAAATAAAGGTCTGCATATTGGGATGGAAAAAGTTAAACTGTCATTATTTGCATATGACAGATCATATACACAGAAAATCCTAAGGAATCTACAAAAGAGTTACTAGAACTAATAAGTGAATTTAGTAGGTTCCAGCACATAAGATCAGTGTATAAAAATCAATCGTATTTTTATATTCTGCCAATAAACAATTGGAAAACAATGGCATTTGTGATAGCATCAAATATAAGAAATATTTAGGAATATATACAACCAGCATAATACCTATACAGTGAATAATACAAAATATTGCTGACAAATTAAATAAGACCTAAATAAACACAGAGATACAGCATGATCATGGCAGGAAGATTTAATATTGACCATCTATTGAGTCAATTTTTGCTAAATTTGCAGATTTAAAGCAACCCCAACAAAAATCCCAGCAGGATTTTTGTTTTGTTTTGTTTTTAAAGAGATCAATATACTCTTTTAAACACATGACTTCATTTTTAATCCAGAAAATTCTGGTGTATCTCCTTGGCTCTGAACTGTAAACAGCCCACAGATATTCAAGTAAGCCTGGTTTACAACTGAATTCTTTCCGTGATGACCACACATCGATTTGGGGCATTTTTTTTCTCTTTAGAAGGAGAAAACAAAATCAATTTCATTTGGCTTCTGGACCTCTGTGTCTTCAAGGGGCCTAAACAATCAATGTTCTATTTCCTTCTTGACAAATCCTCCAAGGGGTATTTAAGTCCAAATATAATAATATTTTCACTAAAATATTTTTTTAAAGCAAACTCAGCATGAGTTGGTTTTGTCAAACCAGTTTATTGTTCAGACATTTCCGACAATTTACCCTGGAATTTTCAAAACTGTCCTTGTTAGTAATGAAATAGGAACTAGTGAAATATGTAGCACCTGTGTGGTGTAATTTGAGAAGTGAGGCAGGATGTTCCTGCCCCTGTCTTCCTTGTTTCTCAACAGTCTTATTAAAACATGATATATTGTGGTATTTTGTGCTATGGTAAATAGAGCACAGAAACTGAAAACTCCCTGTTCTGCCCTTGAGTGACCCGTGTCACTGGCCTCATGACACTTAACTTTTCTGGGCCTAGGTTTTTTATTTGAAACAAAGGTACCTTCCTTTTTTTTTTTTTTTTTTTTTTAAAGTGTATTTATTTATTTTAAGAGAGAGAGAGTGTGTATGCAAGTGGGGCAGGGGCAGGGGTCGGGGGAGAGAATCTGAAGCAGGATCTGTGCTGAAAGCATAGAGTCTGATGTGGGGCTTGAACTCATGAACTGGGAGCTCATGACCTGAGCCAAAGGCAGACGCTTAACCAACTGAGCCACCCAGGTGCCCCCAAAACAAAAGTACCGTCTAACTTCTGAAATCTTTTCCTTCTATAATCATCAAGTACCTCAAATAATCTCGGAATAGCTCCCCCCCACCCCCCGCTGCCTTTCAGCTGAACACTGAGGGCTGGAATCAGAATCCCGACGTTTAGTCAGAAGGAAATCATCAGATACTGTAAAGGAAATGGGGTCCTTAACATCGAGTGACACCCCCAGTGCATGGAGCGAGGATGGGAGCAGTGAAAAACATGCTGGAACAGAAAGTGAATAAGGAGTGACAAAGCCAAAGACAATGGACCCAAAGTTAGAAAACTGCATAAAACAACTAGGAAACACAGGCTGAAGAGACATTTCATCCAGCTAATCCTAGCGGAGACCATACCTGTAAAGGGTAGGGGGCAACTATGTTGTTCCAAATATTTAACACCAAACAGACAGAAAGTACTCTGTTACTTGAAGGCAAAGGCAATTCATACCTTATTAACTTATTTTTACCTCCAATATCTAATGATACTATATAGTAGTTCTTAAAATCAAGGACAGACAGAGACCAGTCTTGAAGGTTCCTTCAGCAGACAAACCAGTTTAGTCAGGTAGGCAAAGCTTAATTTAGCTTTTTTTGCAAGGCTAACTTAACCTGGATCATTCCTTGCTGGTGCTTCTGGAAATGCTAAGCAAAACTTGAACTGTTTCCCATGGTTGATGTGAGGTAACCACTGAAAATTTTAATATTGTAACCAATCACTATGAAGAATAAACAGTCACTGCTTTCTCCCTATGTAAGCTGTTTTATAACAATATACCACTCAGCTTTCATTCCATGTTCTGGTCCAAATGCTCCTGGTTTGCAAATTGTCCTGTTTGGTGTGTGCATAATAAATTTGTGCTAATTATTACTACAGTGATTCTTTGGTTTTACTTTGACTATTTTGAACCTTTGACACAGTACTATAATAGATTTTGGCAAGAATTGGTAAAAATATGATGATGATGATGATGATGATGATGATGATACGATGGTGGTGTCCTTGCCTAACCAGAAACCCCAGTTCAGTTCAAGTTCCTCTCAAGAAGAACTGTAAGAGGTTCGCATGCTTACCACCACCACCGCCACTGCCACCACTGTGACTGCCACCCTCACCACCACCAAAATACGTATCTACATTTCTTTCATTTAAGATTTTCGAACTGCTAGAGTCACTGAATGGAATACGTTGATAATATCAGGACAAAAAACAAAGAAAAGGAACTGGTACTGTGGAAAATATATGTAATCAGCTTGCAAACACTGTCCATCCAGGTTCCTGATCATCCAAATAAGGCCCCTTTCAATGGCCTTTCTCTCTGACCACGGGCCAGTACCCACATAATAGTTTCTCTCTTGAACCATGCTTCCTAATGATCCCCTAGTTTTTTGGACTTTGGAGTTCCTCAAGCCCTTTTTTGGTCTTTATTTCCTTCTTCCATCGTTTTCTGCCCACCAAAGTCCTTTTTCCTTGCAGAAGAGTTTTTAGTTTATTTCACAGAAACTTTTTGGCCAGTTAGTCAAAATTTCAAAAGCTTAAAGTTCCCATCAAACCAGAGGGTGGGGGGGGGGGGGCGGAAGAAAAAAAGATTAGTTATCTACTAAATTAATGTTTATCAATACAAATATTTTTATGCTAGGTCCTGTGTTAAGTGTTGTCTCATAAATTATCACACTTAATATATTGAGAAATAGTATCATATATTGTTGAGTTTGGGCTCTGTACATGGACTTGGGTTTGAGTAATGGTTACTCCATTTACTAGTTGAGAATGACCTTTGGGAAACTACTGAAGTCTCTGATTCCAAGTTCTTTATCTGAATAATGGAGATAATATTAGTACCTACTTCAAAGGGTTTTTACAAAGATTAAATAAATCAATGAAAAATAAGTACTACTGAGAACCTATTATATGGCCAACACAGAGAAAGTGTAATCTTTAAAATCTAGACAAATGCAGATAAGCAAACAAAAGCCTGTGGTCAAACAGATAAGATTTTCATTAAATAAATAAAATATTATTAAACTTTAAAGTTCATTAGGTAGAACAAGGGATTCATGAGGACCTGAGTTTTCATGAAGGACCTCGATTAATCCTTTGAACAATTAATCAAATCTCTACAAAAGTTACTGAAAAATTAAAGGGCCATACTAGATGATTTTGAAGGTTTCTTCCAATTTGGATCTACCTAACTCTGACTCAAGGTTGTGATTTCAGGTTTTTTGGTGTCCTTGAGGATGGATGTGGAGAACAGAAAAAAAAGCTCTTGTTGTAACTTTATATTTTTTAATCTTATTTTTCTATTTACAAACCTAGTACATTTTAATAATCATTTTTATAAGGACCTTTAAAAAATTTAGCCTGTTATAAATTGGCCATGCACAACTCTTAGGTTCCTTTTGGTAAATAATGATAGCCATCAATGATTAGAGGTAGGTGAGGGATAACTACTTTCCCTCAACCTCAATACTGGGTTATTATAAAAGCAAGAATCTTAGATGAAATTTTGTTTTACATTCAAATATTTGTTTTTTTATTTTTAATTAAAAATTTTTATTTATTTATTTTATTTTTTAATATGAAAATTATTGTCCAATTGGTTTCCATACAACACCCAGTGCTCCTCCCAACAGGTGCCCTCCTGATTGCCCATCACCCACACTCCCCTCCCTCCCACTTGCCATCAACCCTCAGTTTATTCTCAGTTTTTAAGAGTCTTTTATGGTTTGGCTCTCTCCCTTACTTTTTTTTTTCTTCCCCTCCCCCATGGAGAGTGTTATGCTAAGTGAAATAAGTCATACAGAGAAAGACAGATACCACATGTTTTCACTCTTATGTGGATCCTGAGAAACTTATCAAATATTTGTTTTAAAAAACATTCATTAGAAAGCAGATACTGGGGCACCTGGGTGGCTCAGTCAGTTAAGCTTACAACTTGGGCTCAGCTCATGATTGCACAGTTAGTTTGAGCCCCACTTCAATTTCTGTGCTGACAGCTCAGAGCGGGGAGCATGCTTTGGATTCTGTGTCTCCCTCTCTCTCTGCCCCTCCCCTGCTCGCACTGTCTCACTCTCTCAAAAATAAATAAAAACATTAAAAAGTTTAAAAATGGGGCACCTTGGTGGCTCAGTCAGTTGAGCCTCTGACTTTGGCTCAGGTCATGATTTCATGGTTTGTGGGTTCGAGCCCCACATTGGGCTCTGTGCTGACAGCTCAGAGCCTGGAGCCTGCTTGGATTATGTGTGTGTGTCTGTCTCTCTACTCCTCCCCCGCTCATGCTCTGTCTCTCTCTGTCAAAAATAAATAAACATTAAAAGTTTTTTTCTTAAAAATTAAAAAAAAAGAGAAAGCAGATACCAAGTAGTTCATATAACTTTGTTTTATAAATTTGACAAAGTCTCAGTTTTCTATCCTATTAGATGATATAACAACATCCTGCATGAAAAGTTCACTTGAGGCAGACATAACAGTATTCTAAAGGTAGATCATTTAATTTATCACCAGAATTAGTCAACCAGAAATCTTTCTTACCAATGCTGGATTAGAAGACACTTAAGAGATCAAGCACCATCCTTGAGGTGCCTGGGTTCTCAAAGATGCTTATACTTTATTCTCTGTCAAAATCATTTCCAAAATAGTTCAGCCAGATCATACAATTTGAATATTTATTTAACCAAAAAGATATTTCTAACATTCATTTAGCTAATTAAACAAGTCACTAATTTCACCCACTAAAACTCACTTCTGGCATTTATTACACTAATTAACCAAGGCAAGGCTCTAACGATGATCAATGATAAAATTAGAAAAGTGCTGGTAGCAGCTGCCTCTATTGTCTGAACTTCCTCTTTAGAATTCAAGCTGACCACCGTTAGGACATGGATTTCAGATTAGGATAACTGCCTAACTAGGGAGTAATAAGTGATAAAGAGAAAATCTTAAAAGCAGCCAGAGAAAAAGACACATTGCAAAGATAATGACTATACATATTTATCAGAAAGGATATATGCCAAAAAAAAAAAAATGAGATTTCTAAAGTGCTAAAAGAAGAACAATGTCAACCTAAGGTTTCTATATTTGGTGAAAAATATTTTCTAAAAATAGTAAAAAAAAAAAAATAAAACAGGAGAAAAAAACATATCATCATTCAATACAGGCAGAAAAATATTAGGCAAAACTCAATACCTATTCATGATAAAAACTTTGAGTTGATCAGGACAAGAGGAGACATCTTGTCTCCTGTTATAGACATCTATAAAATGTCCTATTATAGGACATCCAGATGTCCTGTTATAGACATCAATAAAAACAAAACAAAAAACCTCAAAAACACAGGGGAGGTCTTTAAAGATAATGACACAAGAGACTCCTGAACTTCCCTCCTCCCATGACACATGGAATGAACAGCTACACAGGAGCATCACACATCCCCACCCCAGCTATACATCTGGGACCCATACAGAGAAAAGAACCAAAAACACTTAACTCCCAGTTTCTCCCTGGAAAGGGCCTAATCCTATATTTTCCAAAACACTGCCTGGAGTTCTGGCTTCCAACTAGCCTAATCACAATTTTTCTCTTTGGGACACTGATGGATCTTGGCTCACCCTCAACTACTAGGAGCCACTAAGAACTAAGAAGTCAACTTGAACAATCACAAAAGTTTGAGAAACAACCAGGAGCCCGGGCCAGGATGGTTGACAAGGTGTATCTCCTATAAGACCACTCTCTCAAGACTAAAAAGAAAGGACTCTAAGAATACCACTACAGAAAATCACCAAATCACAAAGGAAGGGAACAAAAGAAGAAAGTAACAAAGGATTTACAGAAAACAAATGGCAATAAGTCCAAACCTATAAATAATTACTTTAAACATAAATGGACTAAATTATCCAATCAAAAGACACAGGGTGCCTGCATGTATAAGAAAAATAAGACCCAACTATATGCTGCATATATACTCATAAAAGGGCCAATACAACAAGAGAATATAATATTTGTAAATAATTATGAATCCAACATAAGAGCATCTAAATATACTAAGCAAATACTAACAGACCTAGAAGGAGAAACAGCAAAACGAAAAGAGTAGGAAACTTTAATACTCCACTTATATCAATGGATAGATCATCCAGACAAGAAATCAATAAGAAAACATTGGACTTAAGTAACATGTTAGACCAGATGAACTAATAGACATTTATAGAACATTTCAACCAAAAGCAGAATTCCGTCTTCTCAAGTACACAAGGGACATTCTCCAGAATAGATCATATGTTTATGATCTACAACATCTTAATAAATTTAAGTAGTCAATAAATTTAAGATTTAACAAAAAACAAGTCTTAGTAAATTTGAAAAGATGAAAATCATATCAAGCATCTTTTCTGACCACTGACCACAATGTTATAAAACTAGAGATCAAATACAAGAAAACTGGAAAATCCACAAATACATTTAGATTAAACAATATAGTATTGAAAAACAATGGGTTAAAGAAAATAGCAAAAGAATAGCTAGTAAAATCTTGAGACAAATGAAAATGGAAATAAAACATACCAAAATTTATGGGATGCAGCAAAAGCAATTCTAAAAGGGGAGTTCATAGCAATAAAAGCCTGCTTTGAGAAATAAGAAAGATCACAAATGAAGTCTCTCCCTGTATACCTCAAAGAACTAGAAAAATAATAATAATAAAAGCTCAAAGATAGAAGGAAGGAAAATAGCAAAGATCAGAGAGTAAATTAATGAAATAGAGACTAAAAAGACAATAAGAAAGATCACTAAAACTAAGAGCTGGTTTTTTGAAAAGATAAAACAGACAGACTTTTAGCTAGACTCAACAAAAAGAGAGGAGGATGCATATAAATAGATTCAGAAATGAAAAATGAGACATTACAACTGATGTCACAAAAATACAAAGGATCATGAGACTACTATGAACAATTATATGTCAGTGAACAAGAAAATCTAGAAGGAATGGATACATTTTTAGAAGCATAAACCTGCCAAGATTGAATCATGCAGGAAAATAAAATCTAAACAGATTGATTACCAGTAAGGAGATTGAATCAGTAATTAGAAACCTGTCAACACACAAAAGTCCATGACCAGTTTCACTGGTGAATTCTACCACACATTTAAAGAATTGATACCAATCCTTCTCAAACTTTTCCAAAAAATAGAAGACGAAAGAAAACTTCCAAACTCATTTTACAAGGCCATCATTACTCTGATATCAAAATCATACAAGGACACTACAAGAAAAGAAAAATACAGGCTAATATCCCTCATAAACACAGATGCAAAGTCCTCAACAAAATATTAGCAAGTCAAATTCAATAATACATTAAAAGGATCACATACCGTGACCAAGTGGATTTTTACTCTAGAGATTCCAGGATGGCTCAACACGTGCAAAATCAATGTAATATATCAAATTAACAAAATAAAGGGGAAAGGTACAATCTTCCAATTAGAAGATAAATAAGTAGTAGGGATGTAATGTAGAACATGAGGAGTATGGCTAACCTTGCTGTATGATATATAAGAACGTTTCAAGAGAGTAAGTCTGGAGAGTTCTCATCACAAAAAAGAAAAATTTTTCCCTTTTTTCTTTCTTTTCTATTTATTGTGTCTATATAAGAAAATAGATGTTAGCTGAACCTACTATGGGAAACATTTCACAATACATGTAACTCAAACTATCACACTATGCTTTAAACTGGTACAGTGATGTATATCAATTATTTCTGAATAAAACTTGAAAAATCATATGATAATCTCAGTAGATGCAGAAAAAGTATTTGATAAATTTAACATTGATTCATGAAAAAACCTCACAACAATCTGGAAACATACCCCATAGAGAGGAAACATACCCCAACATTAATAAAGGACATAAATGACAAGTCCACAACCAACACCATCTCAAGGTGAAAAGCTGAAAGCTTTTCCTCTAAGATCAGAAACAAGGCAAGGATGTCCATTATCTCCACTTTTATTGAACATCAGAAGTCCTAGCCAGAACAATTAGTCAAGAAAAAGAAATAAAAAGCATCCAAACTGTAAAGTAAAAAGTAAAACTGTCACTATTCAGATAATATGATATTATATAAAACACTCTAAGGACACCACCAAAAAATTGATAGAACTAAACAACGCATTCCGTAAAGTTGAAGGATACGAAATGAATATACAAAATTCAGTTGTGTTCCTATACGTGAATAACAAACTATCAGAAAGAGCAACTAAGAAATCAATCTCATTTATAACTGCATCAAAGGTATAAAATACCTAGGAATAGGGGCGCCTGGGTGACTCACTCAGTTAAGGGTCCAACTTCGGCTCAGGTCATGATCTCACTGCTTGTGAGTTCGAGCCCCACGTCGGGCTCTATGCTGACAGCTCACAGACTGGAGCCTGCTTCAGATTCTGTCTCCCTCACTCTCTGCCCTCCCCCGCCCACAAAAAATAAATATTAAAAAAGTTTTTTAAAGAAATAAAATCATAAAAATAAATTCTTAAAAAAATACCTAGGAATAAATTTAACCAAGGAGGTGAAAGACCTTGGTAAACTTGGTACACTGAAAACTGTAAGACACTGATGAAAGAAATTAAAGATGATAAAAATAAATGGAAAAATATTCTGTGCTCCAAGGATCAGAAAAACTTACATTGTTAAAATGTCCATAGTATCCAAAGCAATCTGCATTCAATGCAATTCCTATGAAAATTCTAATGGCATTTTTTTTACAGTAATAGAAAAATCTAAAATTTGTGTGAAGCCACAAAAGACTACCAATAGCACAATCTTGAGGAATAATAAAATAAAAACAACAAAAACAAAGCTGGAGGCAGCATGTTCCCAGATTTCAAACTATATTACAAAGCCATAGTAATCAAAATAATTTGGTATTGGCATAGAAACAGACCCATAGATCAATGGAACAGAACAGAGCCCAGAAATAAACCCATACATACATGGTCAATTAATTTATGACAAAGGAACCAATGGAGACCAATGGAGAAACAATAGTCTTTTCAATAGATGGTTCTGGGAAAACTGAACGGCCACATGCAAGAGAATGAAATTGGACCACTGGCTTATACCACTCACAAAAATTAACTTAAATGGATTAAAGAATTAAAAATAAGGACTGAAATCACAAAACATCTAGAACAAAACATAGGAGGTAAGCTCCTTGACATAGGTCTTGGGAATGCGTTTTTGGATTTGATCCCAAGAGCAACAAAAGCAAAAAAAAAAAAAAAAAAAAACAAGTGGGACTACATCAAATCAAAAAGCTTCTGTACAGCAAAGGTTAACTATGAAAAAAAGGAAAAGACAACCTATGGAATGGGAGAAAATATTTGCAAATCATATATCTAATAATGGGTTAATATTTAAACTACATGAAGAACTCATGCAACTCGATTGCAAAAAAAAAAACCATCTTTTTTTTTTTAAGTTTATTTATTTATTTTGAGAGAAAGAGACAGACAGACAGTATGAGTGGGAAAGGGGCAGAGAGAGAGGGAGGCAGAAAATCCCAAGTAGGATCTGCACTGTTAGCCCTGAGCCTGATGAGGGGTTCAAACCCACAAAACCGTGAGATCATGACCTGAGCTAAAATCAAGAGTCAGATGCTTAACTGACTAAACCACCCAGGGATCCCAAAACAATCTGATTTTAAAAATGGGCAGAGGATGTGAATAGACATTTTCCTAAAGAAGACATACAGATGTCCAACAGGTATATGAAAAGGATGCTCAACATCACTAATTCTCAGGGAAATGCAAATCAAAACCATAATGACAGGGACGCCAATAGAATGGCTATTATCAAAAAGACAAAAAATAACAAGTATTCTCAAAGATGTGGAAGAAGGGAACCCTTGTGTACTGCTGTTGGGAATATAAATTGGTACAGACACTGAAAAAAACATCTGGAGTTTCCTCAAAAAATTCAAAATAGAATTATATTATCTACCAATCCCACCTGTGGGTATTTATTCAAAGGAAAATCAACCACCATCTCAGAAAGATATCTGCACCTCTATGTTCATTGCAGCATTATTTCCAATATCCAAGACACTGAAACAATCTAAGAGTTCATTAATGGATGAATTAATGAATAAAATCTGTATATACATACAATGGAATATTATGAGAATATTAGTTTTTCAGATATCCATTCTCCTAAAAAGGATCCATAGATTCAGAGCAATACCTATTAAAATATCTGTAGTTTTCTTTACAAGTTGACAAACTGAATCTAAAATTTATATGAAAATAGAAAGGACATGAAATAGCAAAATTCACTCTGGAAAGAATAATAAATAGGATTTTCACTAACAGAATTTAAGACTTACTAAAAAGCTATAGTAATTGAGGTAAGTAGTTCTAGTATAAGGTTAGATACACAGATCCTGGGAACAGCAAGTCTGGAACAGACATACCCATAATGGGGAAATGAGGAAAGGTTAATCTTTACAACAAATGGTGTGGAAACAATTACCTATCCATATGTAAAAGAACAAACAGACAAACAACAACAAACTTCAACTCTAACATTATATATATTATATATAAACATCAACTCAAATGAATTACAGACCTAAATGCAAGAGCTGAAAGTATACAACTTCTAAAAAAAATCATAGTGGGGGGTGGGAATTTACCTTAGATTAGCCACAAGTTTCTTAGGACACAATAAGCACTAACCACTGAATTTGATGGCTGGCAGCTTTCAAACTCCATAACTTTCCTTCCCTCTTACTCACTTCTGGGCAAGCTATTAAAAAACTATGAATATTCTTTTTTCATTGGTTAGATGTTCCAGTCACACAAGCCCCCACTCACACGAAGGAATCCTCACCCCAATTCTACCACCTAATAACTGTGAAATCCCAAATCCTCCCTGCCTCCAGTCTACTTTTGGACTTGCTCTTGTGCCTGGCTTTCTTTTCCCAGAATACACGTAAGTAATAAACTTTTTCACACCGTCCTGGCATGTGTGTGGGGAGGGGGTATGGGTGTGTATATGTATACCCATGCAAGATCTTCAGTTTTGATATCTGAACCAAATTTTGGGTGAAGGGTTACAATTTTTTCTGTGGAATAATGACAACACCATCTTCTTTCTATTCTTTTGAGGTGCTAAATATTAACTTACGACTTACTTAATTCTGTAAATACTTATACATTAAGTACCTTTACCTTTAAACCTAATATTTACCCCAAGGTACTTAAAGACAACCACTGTGACTACCACTGTACCAACTAATCTTTTATACAGTGTCCACAACTAGGCAGTCATGTCAGTCATGGAAATCTTGCACTATATATGTGTGTATTATGTGTGTGTGTGTGTGTGTGTGTGTGTGTGTGTGTGTATTTCAGTTTAAGCTTATATCCTGTTAAGCAAACATCTTCCTTATTCATTGGAGCATTTGCATTGCCCAGATGGATTATAATTTTGTTCTTTCTCATGCCTTCCTTGACAGATCTACTCCATAACCACTTTAAACTTTTAAAAAATGAGGTCCAGATTCATGGAGGAATATAGTACTCTAGGATAGACCTGAGACCAGGTGCCTGCTTTTTTATTTCAAATCAAACCACGTTCCCTCTTGCAAATAGGTAACCTGTATATTATAGTGTCTAACCAGTGTAGGGTCTTTAAGAACCCATCAATAGACTTGTGCTTCAGAGGACATTGTTCATATTGAATTTCATGTGAATGGTACCTCCTTTGGATCCTAAAAGATGTCTACTTGCCATAGTAACTGCCATTCATGTCCAAGCTGATAAAGAGCCTACTATAAATTAAAGAGGTATTGCTTTTTAAAAAAATGTTTATTTATTTATTTATTTATTTATTTATTTATTTAATATGAAATTTATTGTCAAATTGGTTTCCATACAACACCCAGTGCTCATCCCAACAGGTGCCCTCCTCAATGCCCATCACCCATTTTCCCCTCCCTACTACCCCCCATCAACACTGTTTATTCTCAGTTTTTAAGAGTCTCTTATGATTTGGCTGCCTCCCTCTCTAACTTTTTTTTTTCCTTCCCCTCTCCCATGGTCTTCTGTGAAGTTTCTCAGGATCCACATAAGAGTGAAAACATATGGTATCTGTCTTTCTCTGTATGACTTATTTCACTTAGCACAACACTCTCCAGTTCCATCCACATTGCTACAAAAGGCCAGATTTCATTCTTTCTCATTGCCAAGCAGTATTCCATTGTGTATAGAAACCACAATTTCTTTATCCATTCATAAGTTGATGGACATTTAGGCACAAAAACAGACACATAGACCAATGGAATAGAATAGAGACTCCAAAAAAAAAAAAAAAAAAAAAAAGAATAGAGACTCCAGAATTGGACCCACAAAAGTATGGCCAACTAATCTTTGAAAAAGCAGGAAAGAATATCCAATGGAAAAAAGACAGTCTCTTTAACAAATGGCGTTGGGAGAACTGGATAGCAACATGCAGAAGAATGTAACTAGACCACTTTCTTACACCATTCACAAAAATAAACTCAAAATGGATAAAGGACCTGAATGTGAGACAGGAAACCATCAAAACCCTAGAGGAGAAAGCAGGAAAACACCTCTCTGGCCTCAGCCGCAGCAAGTTCTTACTTGACACATCTCCAAAGGCAAGGGAATTAAAAGCAAAAATAAACTACTGGGACCTTATGAAGATAAAAAGCTTCTGCACAGCAAAGGAAACAATCAACAAAACTAAAAGGCAACCGGCGGAATGGGAAAAGATATTTGCAAATAACATATCAGACAAAGGGCTAGTATCCAAAATCTATAAAGAACTCACCAAACTCCACACCCGAAAAACAAATAATCCAGTGAAGAAATGGGCAGAAAACATGAATAGACACTTCTGTAAAGAAGACATCCGGATGGCCAACAGGCACATGAAAAGGTGCTCAACGTCACTCCTTATTAGGGAAATACAAATCAAAACCACACTCAGATACCACCTCACGCAAGTCAGAGTGGCTAAAATAAGCAAATCAGGAGACTATAGATGTTGGTGAGGATGTGGAGAAATGGGAACCCTCTTGCACTGTTGGTGGGAATGCAAACTGACGCAGTCACTCTGGAAAACAGTGTGGAGGTTCCTCAAAAAATTAAAAATAGATCTACCCTATGACCCAGTGATAGCACTGCTAGGAATTTACCCAAGAGATACAGGAGTGCTGAAGCATAGGGGCACTTGTACCCCAAAGTTTATAGCAGCACTTTAAACAATAGCCAGCCCTGCATCCCAGGAATGAATCCCACTTGATCATGGTGAATAATTCTTTTTATAAGCTGTTGAATTCGATTTGCTAGTATCTTATTGAGAATTTTTGCATCCATATTCATCAGGGATATTGGCCTGTCGCAAATCAATCAACGTGACACATCACATTAATAAAAGAAAAGATAAGAACCATATGATCCTGTCAATCGATGCAGAAAAAGCATTTGACAACATTCAGCATCCTTTCTTAATAAAAACCCTCGAGAAAGTCGGGATAGGAGGAACATACTTAAACATCATAAAAGCCATTTATGAAAAGCCCACAGCTAACATCATCCTCAATGGGGAAAAACCGAGAGCTTTTTCCCTGAGATCAGGAACACAACAGGGATGTCCACTCTCACCGCTGTTGTTTAACATAGTGTTGGAAGTTCTAGCATCAGCAATCAGACAAAAGGAAATCAAAGGCATCAAAATTGGCAAAGATGAAGTTAAGCTTTCACTTCTTGCAGATGACATGATATTATACATGGAAAATCTGATAGACTCCACCAAAAGTCTGCTAGAACTGATACATGAATTTAGCAAAGTTGCAGGATACAAAATCAATGTACAGAAATCAGTTGCATTCTTATACACTAATAAGGAAGCAACAGAAAGACAAATAAAGAAACTGATCCCATTCACGATTGCACCAAGAAGCATAAAATACCTAGGGATAAATCTAACCAAAGATGTAAAAGATCTGTATGCTGAAAACTATAGAAAGCTGATGAAGGAAATTGAAGAAGATATAAAGAAATGGAAAACCATTCCGTGCTCATGGATTGGAAGAATGAATATTGTCAAAATGTCAATACTATCCAAAGCTATCTACACATTCAGTGCGATCCCAATCAAAATTGCACCACATTCTTCTCAAAGCTAGAACAAGCAATCCTAAAATTCATATGGAACCACAAAAGGCCCTGAATAGCCAAAGTAATTTTGAAGAAGAAGACCAAAGCAGGAGGCATCACAATCCCAGACTTTAGCCTCTACTACAAAGCTGTCATCATCAAGACAGCATGGTGTTGGCACAAAAACAGACACATAGACCAATGGAAGAGAATAGAAACCCCAGAACTAGACCCACAAACGTATGGCCAACTAATCTTTGACAAAGCAGGAAAGAATATCCAATGGAAAAAAGACAGTCTCTTTAACAAATGGTGCTGGGAGAACTGGACAGCAACATGCAGAAGGTTGAAACTAGACCACTTTCTCACACCATTCACAAAAATAAACTCAAAATGGATAAAGGACCTGAATGTGAGACAGGAAACCATCAAAACCCTAGAGGAGAAAGCAGGAAAACACCTCTCTGACCTCAGTCATAGCAATTTCTTACTTGACACATCCCAAAGGCAAGGGAATTAAAAGCAAAAATAAACCAATGGGACCTTATGAAGATAAAAAGCTTCTGCAGGCAAAGGAAACAATCAACAAAACTAAAAGGCAACCAATGGAATGGGAAAAGAGATTTGCAAATGACATATCAGACAAAGGGCTAGTATCCAAAATCTATAAAGAGCTTACCAAACTCCGCACCCGAAAAACAAATAACCCAGTGAAGAAATGGGCAGAAAACATGAAAAGACACTTCTCTAAAGAAGACATCTGGATGGCCAGCAGGCACATGAAAAGATGCTCAATGTCGCTCCTTATCAGGGAAATACAAATCAAAACCACACTCAGATATCACCTCACGCCAGTCAGAGTGGCCAAAATGAACAAATCAGGAGACTATAGATGCTGGAGAGGATGTGGAGAAATGGGAACCCTCTTGCACTGTTGGTGGAAATGCAAATTGGGTAGCCGCTCTGGAAAACAGTGTGGAGGTTCCTCAAAAAATAAAAAATAGACCTACCCTATGACCCAGCAGTAGCACTAATAGGAATTTACCCAAGTGATACAAGAGTACTGATGCATAGGGACATTTGTACCCCAATGTTTATAGCAGCACTCTCAACAATAGCCAAATTATGGAAAGAGCCTAAATGTCCATCCACTGATGAATGGAGAAAGAAATTGTGGTTTATATACACAATGGAGTACTAAGTGGCAATGAGAAAGAATGAAGTATGGCCCTTTGTAGCAATGTGGATGCAACTGGAGAGTGTTATGCTAAGTGAAATAAGCCATACAGAGAAAGACAGATACCATATGGTTTCACTCTTATATGGATCCTGAGAAACTTAACAGAAACCCATGGGGGAGGGGAAGAAAAAAAAAAAAGAGGTTAGAGTGGGAGAGAGCCAAAGCATAAGAGACTATTAAAAACTGAGAACAAACTGAGGGTTGATGGGGGATGGGAGGGAGGGGAGGGTGGGTGATGGATATTGAGGAGGGCACCTTTTGGGATGAGCACTGGGTGTTGTATGGAAACCAATTTGACAATAAATTTCATATATTGGAAAAAAATAAAAAATAAATAAATAAATAATAGCCAAACTATGGAAAGACATATTTCTTTGAAACCCCAGATGAGTGACTCATCTATACCAAAGTCAGAAGCCAATATCTATGTTGCCAATGTTACAGACAGATGAAGCATCCAAGTTTTGATGGAAGTGCTAAAACAGTCACGATTGATTTTTTTCAGTCTTGATTTTTAATTTATATTTAAGTCTCAACAATCGGGGGGGGGGGTATTCATGTATTCACATTTAGATTGAAAACTTGTAACAATAAAAGACTTTTAACAGCCAAAGCAAGAAAATCTAGTTGAGAAAATTCATGTACCATACTCAAACATAAAGAATTTTTCCCTTCCAACTGAGATCTTTCCCATCTCCTCTTAATAATGCCACGGGGTAGACCAGCTGTCTACAGACTACTAGTCATGGCACCAAGTATCTTAGGTCTTACTTTTGGATTCCCTCTTTCCTCCAATTCAATTCTGTGATTCTTAAGCTATGATGATAACTCCCCCCGCCCCCAACTTTTTTAAGCAGCATATTAGAAGGCTCAATCATGCTAGCAACCTGATCTTATCTCAGCTTTTAAAATAATTTTTTTATGTTTAATTATTTTAGACAGAGAGAGAGAGAGAGTGAGCAAGCATGAATGAAGGAGGCGCAGAGAGACAGAGGGAGAAAGAGAAAGCAGGCTCCACACTGTCAGCACAGATCCTGATAATGGGCTTGATCTCATGAACCATGAGATCATGACCTGAGCCAAAACCAAGAGTTGGACGCTTAAGGGACTGAGCCACCCAGGCGCCCCCTATCTCCTTTTTTTCTAACTGACCCCTGATACTTCCAAGACTTCCCTGGTTCTCTAAGTAACACCACAAGAATAGATATAAAAATAAAGAAGTACTGGAAGCAACCTAATATCCAGCATGGCTGTTTCTAAAAAATAAGGGTTTAAACTTCTCTGAACAGACTGGAGAGTTCAAAAATGAATTAGAAACCTTGTACACTTCTAGTCAACACTGAGTTTCAAAGACAACACACAACCTCATGATTCCAAACAAACTATATTTGCTCTAAGATCTATTGCTATCCCATGGAAGTCGTAGTATCTATTTTATCAAAGAAAATCAGGTTTAGTCATGCCTTTTTAATACCAAAATATCTGTCAAATTCATCGCTAGTAGAGTTTTAGATTAACAGAGAACTTTGAGGACTTTTTATGCAAGTCTGTCATTTTACAGAACTGGGAACCAAGGCCTACAGAGATTAAGTGATTTGCTAAGGTAATAAAACTACTTAGTGGCCAAATCGACTACATCCCAGATTTATGGCTCATGCTATAGCACTCTTTAATTAAGATCCTTTGTTTTTACCTGCTCTGAATCCATCACCATAACCACTTTTCTGGTAATGAACCCTGATTTTCCTTTCCTTCTCAGTCAACTGAACCAGGCAAAGCTGACTCCCTTTCCAGCTTTAAGGGCTGGCTTGTGATCCAGTTCAGGCCAATCAGGGCCAAAGAACTCAATTCTAGGACTATGTTTCAGGTTCAAATGGTCATTCACCCCACTACCAAGTTGTTGAGAGAATAGATTGTAAGCTTAGAGCTGCTGGAGGCTACCTTGCTACTTCAAGGAGCAAGCCTGCCTTAAAACGAAGTCAACCCAAAGAAAAGCATAAGTAGAGAATAAGACTAAGTGATGACAGAATTTGAGCACCTCGATTTGGCAGTACCTAAGGAACCCTGAGCTCACATGAGTAAATAAATAAGTTACACATGAGTTAAGCCAACTTAAGCCAGTATAAGTCAAATTTCTGTCTCTTGTGATTGGAATTCCTGAGTAATACAACTTAATACTATGCCACATATGATCACGTTTTTAAAAAGGAAAGAAAGCATATATAATGCAAACATATAGGGCAATATATAATGCAAATATCTTTTCCTTTTCCATGGTATGCTTTGATATAATGATATAAAGTCTTAGAAAACTGTGCTTTGTTCTGTCTTAATTCTGAAGGGAACGGTGTGATTAGTTATGGGTGCTAGGCCAACTGAAGTGCAGAGAACAGGCCCCAGCGTCTGTTTACCCACATCAAGGAACTGAAATAGGGGAAATTCAAGCCAGAGAATATTTTAGGAAACCTTTACAAGTCTTCCACAGAACATTCTAAATGTCTTTTTTAAAATGATCAAATATGTAAAAGTAGCTCAGTGGTTGCTTAGGACTGACGAGATGGAGAAGTTGGAAGAAGTGATAGCTAAAGGGTGTGGGGTTCCTTTTTAAGGTAATGAAAATGTTCTCATCATCTCTTGGTGATGGTTGCATACCCCTATGAATATACTGAAAGGCATTGAATTGTAAGGGTTTTAAATGAGAATTACATGACATCTTACCTATATGAGAATTATATATTAATAAAGTTACAAAAAAAGAAAGCTAACAAAAAGGTGCAATTTAAGGATTGTACTATCTTTCATACTGCAAGTGATTGTTTTCCTTTTTCTATGGCAATGATATTGTGAAATTTTCTATAGAAAAAATATACAATTCAGTCCTGATTCTAGCAGAGCCAAAATTTATTGTAATTATTGACAGTATAGACAAAAAAATTTTAGCCCTATTTGTAATTGGTAATTACCGATTTGGTAATGCCACATCTGCAAAATTATTGCTAAGTTGCTATTTCTGTTGGAGGACAGGATGGGCCAGATGGTCACATAGGCTAAGTCATGGTGGACTGGATTGGAAAGCAAACCAATGACTCATTCAGGTTCTTCTCCTTGGAGCAAAAGATAGGATTTGATGCTGATTGAGATCTATAGGGTAAAGTTTTAGAGGCATAGAGGTAGGGCTAGTCTGGGACCACCAAGATTTCTAGGGAAGTACCTGTATTTCTAACATTCTTGGCTACTATATTATCCTGAAATCTGAGAAGAATATTTGGAGGCTGGGAAAGGGTCAGTACAAATAAAGGTCCATGAACTTAAACTTCATTAGCTTTATGTGATTTTCTTTGCCAGATTCCTAAGCCGAAGCCAGAGAACTAGCCATTTATCTAAATTATAAAAGTCTCTGAGTGGAGTCAGAGAGGAAGGGGAGAGGAACAAGATCCAGCTATCAAACTTGTATTATGAGGAAGTTAAGGGCTCAACATGGACATGAGGCAGTCAACATACTTCAGTGCTCTACCAACAAGTCATTCTGAAATACTGGACAAGTAATCCTATTACATTTTATAGGTGAGAACAAAGAAGCCTAAAGGTAGTCTGTCAGCCCAACATCGCAGGTGACCTAGTAGTCACAGCAAACTTGAGTGGTGGTTGAATTATGTGAACTTCCAACAACCATGAATCAATGAATTATCTATGTCTTAGATGTTTCCTTACCAAGGTAGCATGCAAAGTATTTGGACATGTTTATCCACTTGGCACTTACCTAATGAAAAGGATGGTTGTAAGCACCGTTTGAAAAACATATTTTGAGAAGGACTGCCAAATCCTGGTTGTAGAGGATTATTGGATCAAAGATGCAATCGCTTCTTGAAATGGAGCTCTGAATGGCCTCTGTGTGCAGCCCTAGACAGTGATTTATAAGTGAAAAATGTGAGAACCGTATGTAAGTGATGAATCATGGGAATCTACCCCCAAAATCAAGAGCACATTGTACACTCTGTATGTTAGCTAACTTGACAAAAAAATATATTTAAAAAATGTGAGAATCTTAAATCAAAGGGGGAAGCTCACCTACCCAACCCTTAGAAAATAAAATAAAGTGCAAAGAAAAAGCTTCAAGTTAGATATATGGAGAATTAAAGAAAGGTTTTCATATGGGTTGGAGAATGATCTCACATGTTTCTATCACATATGAGAGAGAAGAGTAAATCTCCTTCAGAGTCCATTCATTATCTGTTTTAAGGTAATACCCATTTACATCTTCCTCTTTTTAATGATATTAAGTTTCCAGCCTCTTCTCTAATGCTAACACAACACCAACACCAATACCTCCCTTTTCCTCCAAGTTATAAAAACCCATCTTGCTGTCTGAGAGGAAAACTACAACTTAATAATCCTAAAAGTAAATACTATCAATACAAAAGGATTATTAAATAAAGTCCACTCTGTGTTCTGTTGACCTTGACAAAGTTTCCTAAAAGAATAGGTCTTTTCCTTTGAAGAAAAGGAATCTTGATAGGCCAATGGTAGCAACATAACAGGCAGAAATTGGACCTGAAATCTTTGTTCTCAGAGTTTATCTCTAAATGGAGAATTAAATATTAACCTTCAGAAAGTATGTAAAATCAATAATTATGAAACATAAAAGCATTGGCTATGTGAGTAAACATCAGAAAACTCTCTTAGAGGGGATTATCATGTTGGACAAAGGTTCTATGATTTTTATTTCATTCCTGACTCTTTACTGATACCACTGAATGACACTAGAGCCAGGAGTGAGCAGTCAAGTGTGAGAGTCTTAAAGGACATCTCTTTATTGGAGTCCATTGTGTAGCATTAACAATGAAGATAACGAGTCTAGGTATGGCTAGTTGATGGACTGTATTAAGCTTCATCTGAACAACTTAACAATACACTGAATGATCTCCATACTGTGCAGTAAGTATATTTCCCACAGGTTATCATAGTCTTGTAGAGGGACATACTCCAGTGCAGTAAGACATTGTGTAAATGTGCAAAACTTGCAAATGTACAAAAAGTGCAAAATGCAGTATCATCAGTTATATTTCAGAAATAGGGGAGAAGTCCCCCCAAAACTTCTGGAATATAGGAACAACATAATTTATCCAATTGTGTTTGAAATTGAGCATGTGAGAAGGGAGATTTAAAGAGTGACTCTGGGGGCATCTGGATGGTTCAGTCAATTGAACGTCTGACTCTTGATCTCAGCTCAAGTCTTGATCTCGGGGTTGTGAGTTCAAGCCCCATGTTGGGCTCTTCACTGGGCATGAAGCCTCATTTGAATGAGTGAATGAATGAATTAATTAATGAATAAATAGTGACTCTGCAGCTGATTAACAATCTAGGCCCAAAGTGGTCACCATCAGCCCAGATCGAGGCCCTGAATAGGAAGGCTAACAAAAGGGGAGAAAAAAGATTGGTGCCTAATACTATATTAGACACTCAAGATGACAAACTTGTCACAAATATACTTACTCCACATGTCCCAAACTGAAGCAGCTTCCATTAAGCCACTTCTATCCTCCTAGCCCATCACCCCCTCTGGTGCTCTGTACCTCTTCTGAAGTTCTGTATATTGTATTTGTGCCCTCTCTTATACTGCCTCTCATAGTCTGCTTTGTGTCCCAGGAATTGCTGTTATTAAGCGATGCATTCCTTGAGGGCAGAAACCCCTATTTATATCTTCCTCTGTGCTTTATACATAGTAAGTGCTCAGTAAATACACATATGTTTTGCATTTAATTAAATGCAGAACAACTTACTAATAACTTAAGAATTATAAAACTGAGACAGCCTTGGAAGCAGGGGTACACACAAATGTAAAGGGATCAGTTGTGAAATCTACTGTCTTTATTCTTATTCTATCCCTCTGGAGAAAAACGCATAACCCTGCCTCGTTAGTGCCACCACATACCATAGTCTCCTACAGTGTCTATTCTCAATGAGACTTGAGGGACACGAAATCCTTCTATATCCTTTCATTTTCTGCTCTTCCAAAACTTCATCACGCAAGTCCCTATCCCAATACTGTTCTCTCCTCTTTTCTCATTCTAGCCAGACTAAACTATTCTGCTTCTTACACCAAAGATAAATGAGGCCACCAGCTGGGAATTCCCTTATCCTCCTGTTGTCATTTCTTGACATCTACATACAACCACTGTAATAGCAGTGCTTTCCCACGAAAGTGCACCATCCAGATTTCCTGGCGTGCAAGCATAACTGCTGATGACTCAGCGGCTGCCCTTCGGGGTCTATCCCTGCATTCGTTTTGAGGCCACGGCTTCTCTCGTGCTACCCCCAGCAGCGACTGAGCATGGAAGGGATGCTGACAGGCCCAGTCCTGGAGACATGGGACTTCTTCAGCTGTAGACCTTGGCACTCCATGGGCCTGGCCAGAACTTCCTTGGACCTGGGTTACAGCTGAGATGCTTCCTGCCTAATCCTGCCTTTGTCCCTTTCCTTCACAGCTGTAGACCTCCACCAAGGTCTGAAGGGTCTCCACACTTTCTCTTGCTCCCTCCTCATCTTTCCCCAATAAAGCTCTTACACATCTGATCACATCTTGATGCCTACTTCCTGGAGAACCCAAACTAAGATACTTCTCTTTTTGTCTTTTTAAAAAATATTTATTTATTTATTTGTTCATTAATTTTTTTAATATTTATTTTTGAGAGAGAAAGAGAGCATGAGTGGGGTAGGGGCAGAGAGAGGGAGACACAGAATCCGAGGCAGGCTCCAGGATCTGAGGTGTTAGCACAGAGCCTGACACGGGGCTCAAACTCAGGAACCCTGGATCATGACCTGAGCTGAAGTCAGATGCTCAACAGACTGAGTCACCTGGATGTCCCTTATTTATTTTTATTTTTTTCAATGTTTATTTATTTTTGAGAGAGACAGAGTGCGAGCCGGGGAGGGGTGGAGAGAGGGGTTAGACACAGAATCTGAAGCAAGCTCCAAGCTCTGAGCTGTTAGTACAGAGCCCAACATGGGGCTCAAACTCACGAGCAGTGAGATCATGACCTGAGCCCAAGTTGGACGCTTAACTGATGAAGTCACCCAGCTGCCCTGTTTATTTTGAGAGAAAGAGAGCATGTGTGTCAGTGCATGTGTGTGGGAGGGGCAGAGAGAGAGGGAGAGAGAGAATCCCAAGCAGACTCCATGCTGTCAGTGCAGAGCCCAATGTGGGGCTTGTTCCCATGAACTTTGAGATCACAACCTGAGCTGAAATCAAGAGTTAACTGACTGAACCACCCAGGTGCCCCAAACTAAGATAATTCTCTCACAAAATGAGATTTTCCCTTTCACCTGTATACTTACCCCAGGACCCAGCCCCTTCAGTGACCTACTGGGTATCCTTCATCTTCTCTCACCATGGTTCTTTCCCTGTGAGCTCAAAAAGCCCCTATTAAAAAAATAAAAAGGACCACCTTCTAGCAACTGACATCTCTTTCCATGTCTTGTCATCCAGGCTTTACCTTCCCTTCTTTATTCTGTGATCAACTAAAATGTTCTCTGTGTTCACTCTACTAATGAAACTGCTATTCTTAAAAATACCACTGACTTCCTAATTCCCAGAACAAAGAGACAATTTTTAAGCTTGAAATTAATACATTTCTGGGTTGTATTTGGCACCATTGGTCATGCCTCCCTCACCTCTACCTCACCATGAAGGCTTTCTCTTTCGGGCCCCCATGACATCAAGTTTAGTTTTCTTTCTACTCTCTGGTGGAAGCCTCTCAGCCTCTTTGACTGGACCCTCTATCTCTTCACCTCCAAAGTCCCAGCACAATTGGCCTTTGCACTTGCTCCTCTGCTCAATTCATTTTTCCTCAGGGAATCTCATTTGCTTCTATTATTTTAACAACCATATATGCTGTTGCTTACCAAAAATACGTATCTGTATGGTGGGTTGTAAATACCTAGGCCTACTTGACTGTGACATGTATGTCAGATAATTACCTCAAATTTGACATATCCACATCACAACATATCCATTCTCCTTTCCCTCCATGAGCTCTCATCCTTAGTTCCTTACCTCAGTGTCAGAAGCATGAAGACAAAATGGGCTAGTCACCCTTATTTCCTCTCTCCAGGTAGAAACTGCATGGATGGTGATTTCTAGCATAAAATGCTAAGCTTAGGTCTCTATATCTCAGTTCTGGGTGATAATCTAGAGTATCTCTGATAGATTGGAAAACCAGAAAGCAGACAAAAGAAAAGCAGAAAAGTAAAGTAGGGCATAATAAAACATAACAATTAAAAGGATTATCTGTTCACTTCTCTGCTTTTAGACAGATACGGAAATATTCTCATCCCCAATTTACAGATGGATAGCTTAGACCCAGAGTGATTAATAACTTAAGGTCAGCTAGCAAGTCTGCTGTAAAATGGAAAAAACTAAGACCCAGGATTCTGGTTAATAGAACAGTATACCTCATGCTACACAATGGTGACCCAAAGGTGACAGAGAGTAAATTTAAGGAAGGTTAGGTCTTTCAGCAAAGTCTGTCCCACCATCATGGGACACAGTGACATCTTCCAGAGAAACCTCCCTCTCCTCACTCCCTGCATCTCTGAGCACAGGGCTTACTCACAAACACCATCCAGCAGAAAGTGCAGCATCTGTATAAACAGATCATAGGGCAACTTTCTCTTCTCTGCTTGTCACCTGAGAGAAAAAAGTGTCTCCCTGGATGACAACTCACCCACTAAGTGAAGAAGCCATTTGGGTGAGCCATTCTCCTAAAATCCATGAACATCCATGGACATTATTTCACCAGAGCAATTTCATTGGCTGCAAGGAAATCATGGTGCTGGGATGGAGTTATGGGTCCCTAAAACTAACACAACATATCTGAGAGAATTACACACTATCTGACAAACATGATAATTATTTCATTGAGGTATTGGAGAGCATGCTGAAGTTATTACAAATTGAGTCTTATTTATTTAATCAGTATTTTTTAGTTTATTTATTTATTTCGAGAGAGACAGAGACAGCATAAGTGAGGGAGGAGCAGAGGGAGAGAGAGAAAGAATCCCAAGCAGACTCCATGGTGTGAATGCAGAGCCCAACATGGAGCTTGAACTAATGAAGCTGTGAGATCACGACCTAAGCCGAAAGTAAGAGTTGGACACTTACCTGACTGAGCCACCCAGGCGCCCCTACAAATTCAGTTTTAAAAGCTTACCAAATCATAATAATAATGTATAGTGGGCTCTTAGCAGAGTCTAGAATTAGTACTTTTTAAAGAATAACATTTTTGTCAGCCATGCAGACAAGCACACTAAATTCACTGATCCTTAGCAGAAGAACTTTCCAACCTTTTCTTTACACAGTGGATAATATCACATTCTGACCTTCTTCAACACAAAAGGCCCTGTGAACATTTCATCTGACCTAATCATCACCACAAGCTAGCAGGTATTACTTTTTTGCATTTGAGGAAAATGAAGACCATGAAGATTAAATTAATTTTCCAAACCCACACAGAACTTAACATACCAAGAAGAGGCAAGGTTGGAATTACAATCCAGGTATTTCTAACCTCAAAGATCTTCTCTTTCACTATGTTCAAAGATGGACTATAAAAGCATAATAATCCTTTTGTTGATGACACATCCATGCTTAGGTTTAATTTTAGCTGACTACCACCATGTTGTAGTGGAATGCTTCACCTCTCACCTACTCACATAAGCACACATAGTGCAGAACTGACATGGAAACTACTTTGCGTACTTAGCCAGCCTAAACATTTACCTAGCTCTACTCTGCAGGCAAGTGTGTATCTTCACATGAAGACATTTTGGCTAGATGGGGCTTGGGGCTAAGGATACTATAGTATTATAGAATTAGGTATCATCCTCTCCAAATTCATCCTTATGTCTTTATAGTGTCTTCTTTTGCTTATATAAACCTACCCAAATATAGAAAGATAGATAGGTAAGTTGATTTTTTAGGGATGGAACATGTTTTTTCAACTTTATTGATAAATAATTCATGTAAAAGGAACTGCATTCATTTAAAGTAAAATTCCATGAGTTTTGATAGTTATATACACCCATGAAACCACCATTACGATTAAGGTAAAAAATGTTTCCTGGGTGCCTGGATGGCTCATTCGGTTAAGTGTCCAACTCTTGATTTTGGCATCAGTCATGATCTCAGGGTTTGTGAGTTCCACCCCTGTGTTGGGCTCCGCGCTGCCAGCATGGAGCCTCCTTGGGATTCTCTCTCTCTCTCTCTCTCTCTCTGGCCCTCACCTGCTTTCTCTCTCTTTCTCAAAATAAATAAATTAATTAAAAAATCTTTCCATCATCACACAGTGAGTAAAGATCATTTTATATTTTACATATTATTACACCATCTATTTACGTATTACTTCTGTAGGCCAATCTACTACTCAAAATAATGTATTGTGGATATTTTTCTAAGTTAACAAATACAGATCCAACACATTCTTTTTAATAGCAGCAAGGAAATCCCTCTTACATATATATATAATAATTTATTCATCTATCTCCCTATTAATGGGCTTTATTCGGATTGTTTCAGTTTTTTTTTAATGTTGTTTTTGCTGCTATAATCAATACCACAGTAAAATCCTTATACTCTATATTTAAGTACTGGTAATTTTATTTCTGTGGGATATATTCTTGGAAATTATTTTTCTGGGTGAAAAGGCATTTTAAAATTATGACTTCTGACACTCTGAGGAGGGACATCTTCTAATGGAACGTATCTTAGAAAGTGGTCACTCCTCCTCCTAATTGAAGAATGCTGTACCTTACAATGCGATGGGAGCCCACATGGCACAGACAGCGACTCCAGGGGCACATGTGGTTTTCTGCTCCTTGTAGGCAGCCACAGGGCTTATGTTCCTTCTGATATTCTGAGCAAGTGCAGAAAACCACAACGCCCACAGAGGCCCACCTGATGCTGAGTCATCTGCCTCTTCCTGCCTTCCCTACAGCTATCTTCTGACTTCCTTGGTTGGAATCTTGTAAGGTCCAGTTATTCTTTCCTTCCTCCAAAACTGAATTTAGGGCTTTCCCATCTCTGTTCCATCTACTTGAAAACACCTTCCCCAGGCTGGCCATTTCTTGTCATCTGGGTAGGAAATGAAATGTCACCTTCTTGTGGATGCATTCTCTGGCTACCAGCTACCCAATGTCATTACTTTCCTTCATTCCTATCCTTTCCATTATGCTGTGTTCACCTCAGCACTATCTGACTACCACTGGCTCTGCTGCAAAATCCCATCCTACTCCAAGCTTGATGCTTTTCCCACCCACTGCTCTCTGCAGTCCTCTGCTCAGACAATAGCCAGGACACTTTCCTATCAAATCCAAGTAAATACAAGTTATTCTCTTGCTCAAAACCCTCATATTGCTTTCCAGAGAACTTAGAGTAATAACTTAACATGATTTATGAGGCTCTCTGTTCCTGCCCCCGGGCTACTGCTCAGTTCCTTTCTTTTCATTCTTTTTTTTTTTTTTAAGTTTATTTATTTATTTTGAGAGAGAGAGAGAGAGAGGATATGGGGAGAAAAGAAGGAGAGAGAGATATATAGACAGAGAGAATCCCAAGTAGGGTCAGCACTGTCGGCACAGGGCTGATCCCACAAACCATGAGATCGTGACCTGAGCCAAAGTCAGACGCTTAACTGACTGAGACACCCAGGTGTTCCCTTTCTTTCCATCCTTGATTGGTTTACCCTCAGAGGCCACACTGGCTTCCTGCTGTTCCTAAACATACCTTAGTGTCTTTGTACCTGTGTTTCTTCCCACTGGAACACGGAATGTAGATATTCACAAGACTCAAGCCCTGGCTTCCTTCAGGGCTCAGCTCAAAAGATATACATAGCCCCCTGACCCTGTGCTGCTTTGCCATTTATTTCTTTTATTCCTTCATGCCTTTTATTTCTTCATTGCATTTATCATTAGCTAAAATTATGTTTACTTTCATGATTTGTCTCTTTACAAATAGAGTGTAAGTTCTATTAGGGCATGGACTTTGCTGTTTCTTCCTTTTCTTCATCCTCTGTGACCTCATGGTTGATTTTCAATAAATATTGTTCAAAAGCACAAATGAAATTATATTTTTACATCCCTTTCCTAACAAGAATGTAAACTTAAAAACAGGGACCTCATCTCTGGTTCACCACTGTGTCCCTAGTGCCCAGTACTGTTCATGGCATATGACAGACTCTCAAGTATTTGTTAAATGAATATAAATGTGGCATTGATGGAGCTCGGGATATGGTGGTGATTGCTTATGTATAGGTGTTTGCTTGAATCATAGTTTTGTTTAAAGGTATTTTGAATATTTAGAAGAGTATCTTCAAGAGTACCTATAGTGAGTCGAATAGAGTCCCCCCAACCCACCCTCCCAGGCCAAATTCATGTCCATCTGAACTTACAAATGCGACTTTATTCAGAAATAGAGTTTTGCAAATTTAATCACATTATGTTGAAGCTGAAAGTGGGCCTTAAGCCAGTGACTCGTGTCCTTGTAAGAAGAGGAAATGTCAACACACAGAGACAAAAGGAGAAGGCCACGTGATGACAGGCAGAGACTAGAGTGATGCATTTACAAGCCAGGGAATGCCACGGATTGCTGGCACCCACCAAAAGGCTAGAAAGAAGCAAGGAGGATCCTCCCCCAGAGCCTTCAGAGAGAGCACAGCCCTATCAATGTCATGCTTTTGGATTTCTACAACTTCCAAAACTGTGAGAGAGGGACTTTCTGTTGTTTTAATTTACTCAGTTTTGTGGTATGTTGTTATAGCGTCCCTAGGAAACATAATACACCACTTCTCTCTTTTAAAAAAAGATGCTGTTAATCAAAAGATACGATTGTGTCAACACTGCAAATACGAAGAAAAGAGTTCAGTATTGATCTCTGAAGTTTCCCCCATCTTAAATATTGGAGATTCTGTAAGAGACAAGATTATTTAAGGTGAGAAACTAACCACAAACAGGCCTCACTTGGACATTTGTGTATAGAAATTAGAAGTCATTTTCCCGTGCCAAGGAATAAGAGTTCACTTTAACAGCAGGTGAGATGAACAAGCATACACTGCTATTACCTTTACTGACAGAAAGCCAAGAACATAGAATTAGTTGAATCACATGAATATATTCTGAGACAGCCTCTAGGAAAGTCAAAATTTATGTAAGCATAATTACATATTTATGTAACACATTTAGACATAATTACAAATTTATGTAACACATTTAGACAAGTAAAAAACTCATTAAACCACAACATTATGTAAGGAATGACCCTCACTTGGCCTATACTTTTTGGGCAACACAAACTTAACTAAAATTATTAGTTGAGGTTATAGATATATACTACTAATAATACCTAAAGGAGTTCCTTAAATCAGGAAATAATAAGAATTGAGAATAACTAAACCTACCCTATGGAAAAATAATTTTATACATGTAGAGAAAAACTCCTACCTCTGCCCACACCCTCCCTCTGGCCCTGTAAACATATCAAGCTGATTTAATTGGGATGGAGAAGGCTGGATCTCAAGAGAGAGCAGGCATTATGTTGGGGTTTCATGGGATACTCCAAGATATTTTGTGATACTGCAGAAGGATGGGAGTAGAGAAAACAATTCCTTGTCCGTTCTAGGAGCAGAGCAAGTGTTATGCCCTAGTGGGGATTTCTACTCAAGTATGGGAGGGAGAAAAAAATGGAAAAGGTCACAGTCTGCTATTGGAAGGAGTTGCTGATTCTATTGTGTTGCATAATATGAAATTATTCGTTTTGTTAGGCAAAAATGGTCAATATCATCAATTTCATATGGTTCAACTTAATGCAATCTGCCTAGACTTTTTGGGGAAAGGATTTTTTTCTCTACTTCTTTTGGTGAGAGGAGTAACTTTCACACTGAGTCAAAAGTGAAAATTTTTCCAGTGTGCAACACCAGTAAATAAGCCAAGTCCCCTGATACAGAGTGTAGGGGTTAAATTTTTCACCTTTCCATGTCACATTAACAAAGCTTAATAATTATTTTAGAAATGAAAATGTTTTAATCAAACCTAATTTACAATTGTACCAAAAAGAATAAAATACCTAGGAATAAACTTAACCAAGGAGGTGAAAGACCTGTACTCTGAAAACTGTAAAACATTGATGAAAGAAACTTAAGATGACACAAATAAATGGAAAGCTATCCCATGCTCGTGGGTTAGAAGAATATTGCTAAAATGTCCATACTATTCAAAATATTCTACAGATTCTATGCAATCCCTATCAAAATACCAATAGCATTTTTTCAGAGAACTAGAGCAAATAATACTAAAATTTCAATGGAAATACAAGAGACCCTGAATAGCTGAAGTAATCTTAGGGGAAAAAAGGACAAAGTTGGAGTCATCAGAATCTCAGATTTCAAGATATACTATAAAGCTGTAGTAATCAAACAGTATGGTACTGGCACAAAAACAGACACACTGATTGATAGAAGAAAGAGCCCAGAAATGAACCCAAGATTATTTGGTCAATTAGATTAATTTGATCAATTAATCTACAACAAAAGAGGCAAGGATCTACAATGAGGAAAAGACAGTCTCTTCAAAAGGTGTTGCTGGGAAAACTTGACAGCTACATGCAAAAGAATGAAACTGGACCACTTTCTTATACCGTATACAAAAAATAAACTCAAAATGGACTAAAGAGCTAAATGTGAGGCCTGAAACCATAAAAACTCCTAGAAGAAAGTATAGGCAGTAATTTCTTTGACGTCAGCCTTAGCAACCTATTTCTAGAAATGTCTCCTCAGGCAAGGAAAACAAAAGCAAAATTAAACTACTGGGACTACACCAAAATGAAAAAGTTTTGTACAGTGGAGGAAATCATCAACAAAACAAAAAGGCAACCCACTATACTGGAGAAGATATTGGAAAATAATATATCTGAGAAGGTGTTAATATTGAAAATACATAAAGAATTTATACAACTCAACTCCAGGAAAACAAATAATCGAACTTAAAATGGGCAGAGGATTGGGGTGCCTGGGTGGCTCAATCAGTTGTGTCCGACTTGGGCTCAGGTCACGATCTCACAGTACGTGGGTTCAAGCCCCCCATCAGGCTCTGTGCTGACAGCTCTGAGCCTGGAGTCTGCTTAGTATCCCATGTCTCCCTATCTCTCTGCCCCTCCCCCACTCATGGTTTAACTCTCTCTCAAAAATGAATAAATGTTAAAAAAAATAAAATAAAATGGGCAGAGGACCTGAATAGACATTTTTCTAAATAAGTCATACAAATGGCCAAGAGACATTTGAAAAGATGCTCAACATGACTCATGATCAGGGAAATGCAAATCAAAATTACAATGAGATATCACCTCATACCTGTCAGAATGGCTAGAATCCAAAGGACAAAAAAATAAGTGTTGGTAAATATGTAGAGAAAAAGGAATCTTCATGCACTGTTGGTGGGACTATAAATTGGGGCAGCCACTATGGAAAACAGGCTCCTCAAAAAATTAAAAATAAAAATACCATATGATCTAGTAATTTCACTACTGGGTATTTACCCAAAGAAAACAAAAACATTAATTTGGAAAGATATATGCTTCCTCGTGTTTATAGCAGCATTGCAATATAGCCAAGGTATAGAAGCAACCTGTGTCCGTTGGTAGATGAATGGATAAAAAAGGTATGATATGTACACACACACACACACACACACACACACACACACCACAATGGAATATTACTCAAAAGAACGAGATCTTGCCATTTGAGACAACATGGCTATACCTAGAGGATACTAAGCTAAGTGAAATGAGTCAGAGAAAGACAAATACCATATGATTTCACTTATATGTGAAATCTAAGAAACAAAACAAATTAACAAACTGAAAGCAGAAATAGACCCATTAATACAGAGAACTGATGGTTGCCAGAGGGGAGGGAACGGGCACAATGGGTGAAGGCGAGTGGGAGATAAAGGCCTCCAACTATGGAATGAATAAGTCATGCGGATAAAGGTACAGCATAGGGAATATAGTCAGTGGTACTGTAATAGCACTGCAGAGTGACAGATGGCAGCAACACTCATAGTAAGCATAGCATAACATATGGAGGTGTTGCATCACTATGTTGTACCCCTGAAACTAATGTAACATTGTTGGGGCTCCTGGGTGGCTCAGTCGGTTAAGCGTCCAACTTGGGCTCAGGTCTGATCTCACCGTTCATGAGTTTGAGCCCCTCATCAGGCTCTGTGCTGATAGCTCAGAGCCTGGAGCCTGCTTCGAATTATGTCTCCCTCTCTCTCTGACCCTCTCCCACTCACTCTCTCTCTCTCTCTCAAAAATAAATAAACATTAAAACAAATATTTTTAAAAAAAGAAACTAATGTAACATTGTGTTCCAACTATACCTCAATGAAAAATAAACAATTAATAATAAATAAATAAAACCCAGAAGATACTGCCTTATATTTTAAAAATCTAACTTGTGCATCATTATTTTAAATATAAATTGTCCATTTACTGTATTACTTTAATAAAAAAAAAGCACAAGAAAATAGATTATTTTCTTTGATCTCTTTTCTAACTAAAGCAAGCCTGAAGAGGTGTCACCATCCATCTGGGCCTGCATCCCAAAGACAGCACCCTGCCTAGACACAAGCTGATGATCTCAAGTCATGCTGTTAGCCATGCTAACCTAAGGCAGTCACACTGACCATAACTGGCCATTAGGGGAAATAAAACTGGTCACTGAAATAAGATATGGTTGGCATAGCTGTTTTTATTATTTTTGTCTTCATAGCAAAAAAAAAATTTTTTTTTGCAAAATTCTTGAAAGTAATCACTTATTTGTCTTTGAGGGAGAAAGGAGGAAAGTTTTTGGACTCTAGGAGCATGTACTGAACAGCACTAGATGGAAATCATCCAAGAAGTACCTACAGGCGAGTTGTTTATTTCACATTTATTAATAACATTTGACCAACTCCTCAGCTTGGTATCAGTCAGTACCTGAGGCACCACTGCTTTACATGGCTGCTCTAAATAAAAACCCACCCATTAAGAGAGATTTTATGCAGGCCAACCTACCTTCTCCCAGTTACTGTTCCAGAGGCAAAGATCTCACAGGAGCAATAATGTTTCCAGAAGATACAACACACATTCCTTTGGGGCCTCTTGTGTTTGCCATGGGTTTTTATAACCTAGACAGCAAGAGTCATGAAAAGAAAATTTGGTGGGAGTTGACAAGATAATTTAATGGAACTTCTTCCAACAAATAGGATGTCTGTTCAAATAAAATGAAAAGAAACAAGCCCTCTGAAAACCAAATGAACAATGATGTAAAAGGCAAGGTTAAAAGACAGCCAAAAACATTTTAAACGCTGAGAAGATAAACATAATGCCAGCCAGTTGTGTTGGTCTGTTTTCTTTCATAGGAGTATTGTCTCTTGTTCCAATTTAAATATTGTTCCAGCCCCTTCTAACTCTAGACAGCAAAGTAAAATGTAATCATCATGCTTTCAATGCCTTTCCTGGAAGCTATTACATATTTATATGAGAACTGTATTCAAGGTTTTTATAGAGGATATTAATGAAATAATGGCTTTTTTTTTCACCCTAAAGGATCGAATTTTGTAATAAAAGACTTGGTATTTATGAATAACCCTACAAAACAAGTACAGAAAATACAAATGAGAGCCCTAAATGCCCTTTTGACTGAAATGAATTTTCATTCTCTTTAAAAAGAGTTTAGCCTTCCTAAAGGATAAATGTATTTCTTATAAATTACATTGATCTTCACATGAGAAAAGTTCTACAAAAATTAAAAATAACCTTCGATGGAAATGGAATTTAATAGAATAGTGATCATGAATTGAAAATTTGATGAAATAAATTTTGTTTCCTAGTTTTGGTTAGCTTTGGTAGGTTTACTGTCTAATTTACTTACAAGGTTAATGACATGAATGAACCACATATTGCTCCAAAGCCAAACAGCATTCAAATCTCCTTTCCATTTTCTCTAATTCTTTATTCTGAAGCCCAGGCAGACCCACAATCATGAAGGTAATTGATTACATTAAGAGGTAAGTGGATTTAACTTAGAATAATGGACTAAAAAAGCAAGTTCATGTCACCCCACCACCTTTGTGACTGAAGAACACCATTAGAATTGCTGTTCATTAATTTTTTTTGATACTATTGTTGACTGGGTCTGATTCAACACTGGAAATACCGAAAACACTGTTGGAGGTAGTTAAAAATTTACCTCTGCATAAAGGCATGAGCCAGAAAAACCTTTGGGGTTGCCTGGAATTCTTTTGTATATGTAGTTGTAGAATCTTTGCTACTAAAGTTTGAGAGACTTATATTTAAACATTCTAGGAGGTGAAAATCCTGGAATACCTTTCACTTACTCAACTTCAATCACTTAGGAGAAAAATAGAACCAAGCACAGCTCTCTGGAACCCACTGTTGAGATCATTATGTAGAGTCTATTTAAACAGCTGGAAAGGAATTTATTTGGCCTTAGAACCATACAGGAAAAATTTTCTTCATTCTGTCACTAAGTCAGGGGGCTATGTATGAGCACTTGTAGACAAATGGGGAAATTTCCATGACTAATGGAAAGACCAGAAGGAGGTATCAGAAATCAGTTTGAGGAATTGAGAGAATTGCTTCACATTTTAATATGTGACCATCTACAGAGGAGTCTCTGAAGCCTCTAGTTACTGCCAGGATAGGGATCCCCTTTGAGAGTAGTGATTTGAATGAACTCATTTCTGCCTACTCTGTCATGGGCCATGAGTAACATCCAAATCTGTTATACTAGCCACTGTTAATCGAAGGATTCAGGCCCCTTTGGAAATGGGATCATATCCTCTCCCAAGAAAAATCACATATGGACACACCCACATTCAGGGATATGATTCCAGGAGTGAGGGGGTTCATGGATCCCCTAAGCCACAGATTACAAGTCCCTGATGCTAGAGAAGCTGACCATCAAAGTGGTGAACTGTTGGGACCCATTTCTGGTTGGGTAGCCCCAGGTCAGAAGCTGAAAGCTGACTCAATCACTCTGTCGTGTGAGGAGAACAACGAGGAAACACATTGCCTCTCTGCCATTTGGTGGTAGGAAAGAAGTATGTTGTGCATCATTACCACTCCAGCTCTGAAACCAGGAGGAACTGTAAAGCTGATGAGAAATTCCCATCCTACCTCACAATATACTGGCAATAAAATCTCACCACTAAGATGATGTGTATAGAACTTCCTGTGACCTTGAAGAGCCCAACTAATACAACTGCCAAGATGTGAGATGGGATCCCACCGGGGTTACTCAACTGCCTGCTGGAAAGCTGCCTTCTCTCCTCCCCTCTTCCCTGTAAGTTCACAACAAAGATGGGACCACCCCACATGCCAGACCTTATCCTAGACGCTGACTTGTTTGCCTTTTATTGTGGGCATGGAAGTAGGTAGTATCTGGGTACTTGAACTCTGAAATGAGTAATCTGGTAACTTGGAAAACAAGTGCTCAGAAAGGTTGCCTAATAAAAGGCTGTGAGGGTGGGGAACTGAATCTCAATTAGAACTTGGACAGACTCCTAGAATTTTCTAACTGTTCTTCAATGCGCAGTGTTTTTGAAAAGAGCATTAGTCAAGATGAGTCACAACCAAAGTTCCACAGGTCACAGGAAATAGAAACACCATGGAGATTCAAAAAGATCAGGTCTAACGAGCATTCAGGACACCACCACTTCCACCCCAACACACACATATTCATATACACCCTCACTTTCATAGCAAAGGCTCATGTCCTGATATGTAAGATTAAGATGGAACCAGAGTTACTTAAGATTCAGATCAGTGTTCAAATCAAAAAGGAGACTGAAAGGGGTTTTAAGGGGAAAGTCTTGGGTGCCTGAGTGGCTCAGTTGGTTAAGCGTCTGACTCTTGGTTTCAGCTCAGGTCATGATCTCACAGTTTGTGGGACTGAGCCCTCTGTCAGGCTCCGTGTTGACAGCTCAGAGCCTGCTTGGATTCTCTCTCTCCCTCTGTGTCTGCCCTTCCCCCACTCATGCTTGCTCACTCTCGCTCTCAAAATAAATACAAATTTAAAGAGAAAGTCTTGAAGAAAATGGATAATCACTTCTCTAGAATAAATTATTTTAAGGCAGAGGATTAGACAAGACAAGAAACCCACCACTTTGTCACCTGAACTCTCATCCCCCAGGACTCCACTTACCCCCCCAATCTGATACCATCTCTCAGATCGTGCAAACCCCCCAACTCCCTCCAATCCTTTAGATTTACCTTTAAAATCTTGGCCCTTTCATCTTGGCCAGCTGTTTCTCTCATGACATTGTCTTAATGAAAACCTGACTCCTTATGACCACACTGTGTTTTCTGGGGCCCTTTCAAGTGGAATGTTTTCTTTTCCACACATATTGTGCTACCAGACCTGGATGTGGAGGATAATGTCTTCTTCAACACATTGTCCCATCTAGGGCACCTAGGTGGCCAAGTCAATTAAGCATTGTCCCATCCACCCAAATGTCCCTCCTTCCTGCACAAATGTTCTTCTCCGAAGTTCTGACATCAGACTTTACCACCACATTACACCAGCTCTTTCTATAGTACATATTTCTTTATGGTTACTCTCCCTTATTTGTTGAAGATTTTATCTCCAGGTTCATGATTACCCTCATCCGGTATCAGTTTTGGTGACTTTAATATCAATGTAAATTATTCCTGATACACTGACTTCCTTCACCTTACCTCAGCTACATACTCCCATGCAGTACCTTGGCTTATCCTTACCAATATCTGTATCTCCCCCATAATCTCAATTTCAGGCATTCTATTATCCCATGAGCTTCCTTCTCTGTGGTATCCCAACTCCAAAAACATTGAGACCCCACAAAACTCACAGACCTTTGACCACCCATCTTTTCAATATTTCTCACTCATCCTAATTCCTCTCCTCACTTAGTTTAGATTACCTGATCCAAAATTACTTTTCTCTGTATACTCCTCAACTCCCTCATCCTTCCTCTCTTCCCAGTGTAATTTCTTGGCATAACCCCAAACCTAGTTAAATCTGGTTCTCTACCTATCTGTATAGCTGAAGATGGTTACAAAATACAGTCATCTTTACCAGTCTCTCTTAAAATTCATGAGCTCTACTGTAAATGGATCCTTTTATGATACCTGGTTACCTTTTTTCTTTTTCTTTTCTCTAGTCCACTCATTCCCACATCTTACTACAAAGCCATGTGCCAAACAGAACCAGGATATTAGAAGATACTACTTTCTTTAGCCATCTGTGCATCTAGGCAGGACCTGTGGCAACCAAAAGGTCTGAGCCAGTGGCCTCCCATCCCAATAAACTTCTCCAGGCTCCAAATGCCCTTCTAATTACCCAAGTGTGTCATGCAAATATTCCTTTTTAAATGTGTGCTATGACTTTAAAAGATCAGGAAAACTGTTTTAGATGACAGTTCACACTTCCTTCTCCTTAAATCCCCAATATTTCCTTTCCTATTCTCATGCTCAACTTCTGGCTTTCTTCCTATTTAATTGATAAAAATTGAGTCAATCAAGAGAAAACTTACATAATTTCCCACCCCTACATCTATCAACCTTTTTTTCCCTGTTCCTATGAGTGACATTCATGAAGTGACATTCACTGAAGAGGACCCCTCCTCTTATGTCCTCTGTCCCTTTCCTTTCACCTACTCAAGGTATTCTGGGAGAACTATTGACTACCCCCCATCTCTGCCAACTCCCCTTCTGCTTTAATAGAATGTTATCTCTCTCCTCTTAAAAACTTAAAAAAAAACACTTGGGGTATCTGGGTGGCTCAGTTGGTTGAGCATCTGACTCTTGATTTCAGCTCAGGTCATGATCCCAGGGCCATGGGATCAAGCCCCACATTGGATTCTGCTCTGAGCAAGGAGCTTGCTTAAGATTCTCTCTCTCTCTCTCTCTCTCTCTCTCTCTCTCACTTGCCTGCTCGCTCTCGCTCTCTGTCTCTCCCCTACCTCCCACCCCTCCCCTGCATTCACTTGCACTCATGCTCTCTCTCTCTCTCTCAAAAAAAAAAAAAGAAAAAAAGAAAAAAAACTTGACTCATTTTCTCATCCACTTGCTACCCATTTCTCTCCTTTCCGCCAAGCAAAACCCATAAAAGTCTATACTCACAGTCTCTACTTTCTCTTTTCTCAGTCTCTTGAATCCCACTAAAATGCTCTGGTAGAAGTCACCAATGGCATTTGTAATGCTAAATCCAGTGGATAGTTCTCATTCTTCATCTTAACTGACCTGCAACATTTGACTAAGGTGATCACTCTCTCCTTCTTAAATACATTCAGAACTTGGATTTGAACACTTTTCTTTCTTGATCCTCCTTCCCCATATTATCTCAGTCTTCATCTCTTTTCCATGGCCTCCAAAGTTAATCTAAGGCTCTCATCCTCTTTTCTATTTTCATGCAAACCCTAGGTCATCTCATCTGAAAGAATCCTCAAACTTGAAAGTGCCTACAGATCACCTGGGGATCATGATGAAGTGCCAACAGTTCAATAGTCCTGGGGCAGGGTATGAGAGTCTGCATTTCTAACGAGCTCTTAGATGATGTCAATGCTGGAAGTAGCAATGATGTAGTTCACTCTTATGGCGTGAAACATAATCCACATTTTGGTGATTTAAAAAATTTTTTAATGTTTATTTATTTTTGAGAGAGAGAGAGAGAGAGAGAGAAAGCAGGGTAGGGGCAGAGAGAGAGGGAGACACAGAATCTGAAGCAGGCTCCAGGCTCTGAGTTGTCAGCACAGAGCCGGATGCAGGGCTGGAACTCACAAGCTGTGAGATCATGACCTGAGCTGAAGTCAGCCGCTTAACTGACTGAGCCACCCAGGCACCCCGTGGTGACTTTTATATTTCTGTCTTTACTCTGGACCTCTCTCCTCAACTTCAGACACATATATATTCAACTGTTCATTTAACATTCCACTTGGATGTCTCAAACTTAACATGTCTAAAACAGGTTCTGGATCCTGTACCTCCCCCCAACCAGCTTTTCCTTCAGTTTTCCCAATCTCCAAAAATAACAATTTCATCCTTAAAGCTTCTAAGACCAAAAGTCTTAGCACCTTCCTTGAGTCTTCTTCTTTCTCATCATATATCCAATTCATCATCAAATTTTGTTGCTTCTATCTTTAAGATACATACGTGCAGAATCCAACCACCTCTCAGCTACACCACTGTTGCCCCTTGGTCTGACCTGCTGGTCTCTCCCTAGGAATATTGCAATAGATTCCTAACTGGTCTCTGTGCTTCACTCTCCCTCTTTCAGTCTAGTCTCAACACAGCAGCAGAGTGACCCTGTAGAATATAACTCCAATCACTTTATTTCTCACTCAAAACACCTCAATGGTTTCCCTTATTACTTGGAGTAAAAGTTAGTGTTGCTACAGAAGCCCATATTATCTTCCCCCAAACTTCCACCTTTCTTTATCCCTGTGATTCTATCTTCCTCTCTAATCTGGACACAGTGTCTCTGTCCTGTTCCTCCAATGTACCAACTGTGATTCTGCCTTTGCTTTTGTTCTTGCATCTGCCTCAAATACTCTCCTTCAGCATACCCATATAACTTACTTCCTCACTTCATTCAGGCCTCTGTTTAATTGTCACCTTACCGATAAGGGCTTTTCTGCCTATGGAATGTAAAAATATCCCTCTAATTCTCTGTTTTATTTTCCTCCTTAATTACCATCTGTTATATTACAAAGTTTAACCATGGATTTTCTATCTCTGCCCATTAGAACGTAAGCCCCATGAGACTGAGAACTTTACCTTTTTGGTTTGCTGCTATATCTCTAGCACCTAGAACACATAGATGGCACTCAACCTGTTGAATATCTGGTTAAGAATTCTCACTTGATGTCACCACCAATTTTTTTACATAAGTGCCGCTACAGTACCCTCAGGTTTCAGGCACCACTCTACTGTTGTTATCCTCGGTTGACAAACTTCAGTCTGTCTGTTCAACCTGCTGCTGTGCTCCACTAGTTTCCTGAGCATCACTGCTCCTTTATCCCACTTTGAAAGCCCAATCTACCAGGTCAATGATTCTTAGCTGGTGGTACATTAGAATTACCTGGAGAGCACTTTAAGTGATCAGTAACCTAACCCCATTGTCCCAAGATTCTTCTTTGATTGGGTTGAGATGGGGCTTTGTTCCCATGTTTTCTCAAGTTCTCTAGATTTTCAAAATATGCATCCAGATTTCATAATGACTGCTCTGATGATTATCACTATCTTAGTTTAGCCACATAATAAAACACCACCGACTAGGTGATTTAAACAACAGAATTCTTTCTCACATTTCTGGAGGCTGGAAGTCTAAGATTAAGGTGCCAGCAGATCTGGTGTCGGTGAGAGCTATCTTCCTAGTTCACACCAACCTTCTTCTCAGTGCGTCCTCATGGAAAAAGGACCAGAGAGCATTCTGGGATCTCTTATAAGGGCACTAATTTCATTTGAAGGCTCCACCCCCACGACCTAATTTCCTCCTAAAGGCTCCACCTCCTGATAGCATCACCTTAGTTTTAGGGCTTTAACATATGAATTTGGTGAGGGCAGGCCAAGGGACACAAATATGCAGTCCCTAGGAATCACTATGACTTCAAAAGGATAGTTTAGGTTAGTGGCTTTTTAAAACTTGAATGTGAATAGTAATCACCTGGAGGGTTTGTTAAAACAGTTTCCTGAGCAAATCCAAATGATTCTAATTCAGTAGTTAGGGGAGGGGCGCTTGAGTTTACTTTTCTAAACACCTAGGTAATGGCTAGATGCTGTAGACCTCAGGACCATGCTTCAAAACCACTGGTCTAGTTCTTTCAGGTTGATTAATATCTCTGTGGAGTAACTTCCAATATCTTTCCAGTGATTGAGTTGAGTTCTTAGTGGGATAACATTTCCTGCAATCCTGGCCATATCCTCCAGGCACCCCCTCCTGGAGATCCCTCAGTGTAGCTGCGGTTCTTCCATTCTTCCTTTCCTCAAAATAAATCCCTTCCTCAGTAGTGAGGACAGAGGTAATTTTCCTTTTTTGGAAAGCTTGATTCCGAATTGTGCATTGATTTAGTATTTATTGATAGTATTTATACAAGTCTTTATTAAGCTCCTATTATGTACAAGGCACCATGCTGGACGTTGGAGAATACAAGTGTGTTCTTGCCTTAGCAAATTTAATCACCTGTCCCGAAGTGTTTTTCTGAATTTCTCCCAAGGATCAACAGGTAACCTATGGGATTATTTCAGAGTTCTCCAGATGGGAATGCAGATTAAGCATCAGTGGGAATCAGAATGGTTGATATGCAAATGTTTTCCAGCCAGTGGTAAGGATTTTCCTTGCCTAATAAATGTTCTAGACCAACCCTCCCCAAAACACAGAGTGTAAGTGGCACATGGAATTAGGGTTGCATGGGATGTATATACTGGGAAACATTGCATACGATATTCCACTCTTACAGAATCAAAAATGCACCTTTGCATATTATAGGCTCTGAGAAGTCTTGTTGTAACCTATAACATCCTACTATACAGACTGAGAAACTATGGATACAAGTTAATCCAAACCCTTTGTTATTACACCTTTGTAGACTTTGGAATATGTTAAAAGGAACCACTCAAACATTAGCAAAGACTATTAAAAACTAATTACAGAGCCACAAACCTGATTCTTGGTAGTGCTGGAAAACATGAGCTTGAATGTGCTGTGAGCGTTCTGGTTTTCTGAGATTTTCTGATGTTTAAGACTCTGTGAGGGTAGAGAAGGGCTAGTAGGTTGTCTAAAGAGGAAAGCATAACTAGGCAGTGATTCTCTGAGTCTGTGTGGTGAACTCAGATGACATTCCTCAGATTAGAAATGAGTCTAAATTTTCCAGGGGCTCAAAATCCGGGAGTGAGATGTGATTTCTGGAAAGACCTGTAACCTCTCTGAGGCTGACAGTTCCTAGAAACTCCTAAGATTGTGTAAGAAACAAAATGAGAATTACATATAAAAAGCAACTGGCACATAGTGGGGAAAAAAAGCTGATTCAAAGAGTTACTCAGGAGGTAAAAGATCAGAAAAAATTGAAAACTAGAGGGATTAGTTTAAAACTGGATGACAACTTCTAGAACACCAAAGTGAAGAGCTCCGTAGATCTGCTTTCCAGTGGGGGGAAAAAAACCATTACTGGTAAAAAATATCAAACAACCATTTAAACTCTCTGGAAATTGTCCTAATGGGACACAGCAAATGAAGAAATATTTGTTCACGAAAATATAGTAAATCTTAGTAGAACAAAAGTCTATGGCACTTTAGCCACAGTTTGCTCCCTCTTCTCTCCCCTAGCTGTGTGACAGAAGTTCTACTCCAGTTGCTGTGGCCAAGAAGGTGGGGTTCCATCTCCTTAAAGGTCATAGTCTAGGACCAGAGTGTTTCCCTGGAGGTGTGGGCCAATGGCATTTCTCACCCCCTCATTCCACAGCTCTGTGTTGCAAAGGCTCACTCCAGATGAGTGAAATAGGGAGGTGAGGGGCTCCCTTCCCCCACCCAGTCTCCATTGTCAGGCAGAGGCTCAATCCAGGTATGGCAGGCCAAGAATACTGCCCTCACTCCAGCTCATTCATAGCATGGAAGTTCTATACCAGGAGAGGCAAGCTTAGAAGACCAGGTTCTACTACCCTCAGTCAACACTTTGCTATAAAGCTGGGGCGTAGCTCTAAGAGAAGTGGAAACTGTACTTGCTCCCAGCTCTGGAGTAGTGGATCACAGATTTTGACCAGGTAGAAAGTCACACCATAAGGACAGAGAACTCTCCCCACCCACCACCCCCAAACTGCCTTTATCTGGGACAGAGTGTGGGAAGCTCAAGCCTGAAGACACTCTCAGAAACAAGGGAGAATCAGGTGGTAAACAATTGAGACTAGGCTGGTAACTACAAGAGAACAACAAGCACAAGAAACTAAACCATTTGGCGAGCTAGTTTATCAGAGAGAACCAGGGGAAAAGATGGCTAAGAAAAAATAAAATAAACAGATCTAAATATGTCTCCAGTTGGTAGCATAATCACACAGAGAGGGATTCTTCCAAGTGATTTGAAAGCATAGTAATTTGCCTGCATCTCTCTGGTAGAATATACCCTAAAGATGGAAATAACTTGAGGGAAAATAAGAAAAAGGAAATTAAATATACTTCAGTAATCATAGTGTTGGTATTGTGTTGTAGTATTATTTTGAAACTGGAATGGGATAGAACAAGTGAATATATGATATCTGAATTCTTATCATTGTTGGGGTTGTTGAGAGGTGGGATTCTTGGCATGGAAGAAAGAAAATAGAGATAGAAGAGGGTAAGCAAAACTCCAAAGTACTGAATTTGAATTAGAAGTAATAGTATAAACTTAAAACATATTTTCATGATAGTAAATATATAAATAGGTAAAGATATAGACATAGAAATAGACATATACAGAATTGTATCTCTTTGCTCAGTTCAAATCCACTATATATTTTATTTATTTCTTAGGTCAATCCATTGAAAAGACTAATCCAAGGACCAATTCAATAGTAATGAGCAACTCTAGTGACCAGATTTTGGTCTTCAAACACCATTTCCCACTGAAAAGAACAAGGGTTCCTTGCAGAAATGGTTAAGTCCATGTCTGAAAGTAAGCTTAGAATATATATGATTCAGCTTAGAATATCTTCTCATACCAAAATGCAAGGAAACTGTCAAAACCTATTAGGGTGTGTCAAAAAAACTCAAGGGCCAACTAGAAGAAGCCTTTGGATCTGACAGTTTATAGGAAATAGGACAAACTTGTTAAACAAAACCATGGAGATGAAAATAGCAAAATACAGACTGTGGAAAATTGCAAAGGATAAACAACCCCATTCTTCAACCAGTAAGTTGCATGGAAAAAAGAAAATAGAGGGAGACTCCATAAAGGGACTTAAGAGATATATGAACCAATCACAATGTATAAACCTTAATTGGATTTGATTCAAACAAACTACAGGTAGTCTATGTTTTGAACTGTTCAGATATGAACGAATTTCTGTTACCACAATTTGGTTAAATAATACAGTCCCTCAGCAACATGGTTCAGATTTCAGTTACCACAGTATTATCCACGGTGAATTACTGCATGAAGTATAAACGTCACTACTAGCTTTTCAGTCCATAAATCACTATATAAATAACAGGTTTGCACCATGCTCAGTGACCATTTATTTCAGGCTGTGGGTGATTGGTCACTGTGCAATTGTTACTCAGTACACACACAAACAACAAAGTGTGTGGAGTGTGTGGTTATGTTGTCTCCTTGTCTCTCAGTGATAAACCCACATGATAGTTTACAAAAATGGAGACTCCAAAGGTGGCCAACAGAGATGAAAATGAAGCAGAGGTTAAAAAGTGATAATGCTGGAAGTGAAATTCAATCGAATTTGAGTGGAGTTACAGAAGTGAGAGCCGACTGTGGGCATGTTGACACTGCAGCCACTCAAGAGACTGCAGATACGCAGCTAGAAGAAATGAGTGAAGGCAAACAGGGACATAAATGAGGAAGGTGGTTGTCACAAAAAGACAAGACGGCCCAAGAAGGTGACATCAGCAAAAATCTTTACATTAAACAAATCTTGGAGATATTTCATAACGTTGGAGCCACCAAGGATAAAATGTCAGAAGCCAATCCAAACCTAGGAAGGAGTTGCCAAGAAACAGAAGAGACGCTGTCTTCACATAGTAAGTTTCTTGATCAGAAGACAAGCACTGCTCAAATTCTTCTTGATAAGTATTTTACCAAGAAATAAAACACTTTAATTCTCAATGTTCCTAATGTTTTAAACTACAGTGTACTAAATAAATATGAGTTTTACTAGGTTTTTCATTTTCTTATATATGTATAACCTACAGTAAGGGAGTTTTAAATGTTTAATTGTTTAACATTTTTAAAGGTCATGGAACTATTATAATTTTCCCCCTTAATTATTTATATTATCTTTGCATGGTCACTTTTATAGTTCCATACTACTGTGCAAAACAAAGGCCATCTCTATTTGTTAAAAAAAAAATGAGACAATGACACTTGTATATTGAGTGGATATTTAAAGATATTAAGGACTTTTTTTATGGCACTGTGGATAAGTTACAGAAAAGAGGGGGAATAAGAGAGAAAAGCCTTGTCTTTTAGAGATATATACAACTAAAGTTATATAATGTCTGGGATTACATATCAGCCCCTAGAAACCACCATTCTACTCTCTGTATGGAGTTTTTCTTGTTGTTTAAGACAACAGAGAAAGCTTATTTCTTTATATTAAAGTGTTTAGTAAATTACAATTTTAATTTCACAAGAGTTAATTGCAAGGTGAATTTCTACATTTTTAAAGCATTTATGCCAATACTTGTCAATCAAAATACAATTCTGTTTTAGTTTCATTTATCAGCACATCCATCATTCCTGATCATCGCTATTATTCCATCAGTGTCTAGGTGAATGGGAGAGAATACAGCTAAAGAGTTATTGATATACCAAAACTTTTAGCTTAATTTCCAATATTCACAATGGTTTAAGAGGAAAAAGTCTTGGAGCTTCATTTAAGTTGGTTTGTGACTCTGTGTTCAATTTAGTTGTTGGCATGTGTTTTTTGGGGAAATCAGTTATCCTTACAATAGAACCAAATATCTACAAGGGGGCCATTCTTTTTTTTTTTTTTTTAATTTTTTTTTCAACGTTTTTTATTTATTTTTGGGACAGAGAGAGACAGAGCATGAACGGGGGAGGGGCAGAGAGAGGGAGACACAGAATCGGAAACAGGCTCCAGGCTCTGAGCCATCAGCCCAGAGCCTGACGCGGGGCTCGAACTCCCGGACCGCGAGATCGTGACCTGGCTGAAGTCGGACGCTTAACCGACTGAGCCACCCAGGCGCCCCAACAAGGGGGCCATTCTTAAAGATCAATCTCTATTTTGATTTTGGAAATTTGGAAGCCTGCAAATATTTGGAAGATTTTGTACTTTGATGAATGGGGGATATAAATTGTATCTTAATTTTTTATCCAGGTTACTATTCAGCATTATTGCTGCATTATTCATTTTGCTAAATGAAATTAAAGGCCAGCATTAGCATATTCACCTAAACAAAAATTTTGACTGCCTTTTCCAATGCACTATATAATTTTACAACTAGAGAAACTGAGTTATTAAAAAAACGAGTGTTCCTACCATAACAAATTAAGGATAAACCCTAAACTTCTGCTAAGAATTCTCACTTCTATGAGAAAGTACATAGATTCTAATTCTCCTAATTTCATTTCTTTTCTCTCTTTTTAAAAAAATTCTTTAAAGAGAAAGTGAGAAAGAGAGGCAGGGGGAAGGGAGACAGACACACAGAGAGATAGAGGGAATCTTAAGCAGTCTCCATGCTCGGTGCATAGCCTGACAAGGGGCTGGATCTCACAACCCTGGGATCATGACCTGAGCCAAAATCAAGAGTCAGACGCTCAACTGACTGAGCCACCCAGGCACCACCTCCTTCCTCAATTCCCTTTCAACTGACAAATAATGACTTGGGCTTCTTTGGGTCTACACACTGGAAACTCCATATAGTTCCCAACCTATTGATATGGAGTTCTCATGCCCTAATATATTTGTCCTGAATTTACAGGGTTTGTTTTTTTTTTTTATTGTATCTTTTAATAAGGAATTGGTTGTCCACACCTGTTTTAACAGGTCAAACAGGTTTTTACATTAAACCCTTTAAACCTCTTTCTAAATTGTCTTCCACATAGTATTTGAGGTTCTTTATTTAGCAAACTACTAAAATATTTACACTGGGGGTTTTATTAGCCTTTCACTCTAATACATAACAATTTCCCAGACCTGGAAAGTCCCTGGTTACTGGAAGGAAATGTATTTGTTGTAAGCTTTAGTTTTTTTCTCATAAAGAGGAAGAACAAAGTAAAAGGGCTGAGAAATAAATGAAACAAGTGTGTGTCAGATGGGAGTGAGTGAGGTCAGATGGCATAGACTGAGACGTGTAAAACTCAACTCACAACTTGCATATAAAAACAATTAGCTAGGGGCACCTGGGTGGCTCAGTCAGTTGTGTCTGACTTTGGCTCAAGTCATGATCTTGCAGTTTGTGAGTTCAAGCCCCACATGGGGCTCTGTGCTGACAGCTCAGAGCCTGGAGCCTGCCTCAGATTCTGTGTCTCCCCCTCTCTCTGCCCCTACCATGCTCATGCTCTGTCTCTCAATAATAAAAAAAAAGTTTAAAAAATTAGCTAAAAGTAGGAAGTCTGTGACCAAAATAGTTTTTAAAAAAATTATTTATTTTTTAATTTACATACAAATTAGCAAAAAGTGCAACAATGATTTCAGGAGTGAATTCCTTAATGCCCCTTACCCATTTAGCCCACTCCTCTCCCACAACCCCTCCAGCAACCCTTTGTTCTCCATATTTAAGAGTCTCTTATGTTTTGTCCCCCTCCCTGTTTTTTTTTTAATTTTTTTTAACGTTTATTTATTTTTGAGACATAGAGAGAGAGAGCATGAACAGGGGAGGGTCAGAGAAAGAGGGAGACACAGAATCTGAAACAGGCTCCAGGCTCTGAGCTGTCAGCACAGAGCCCGACACGGGGCTTGAACTCACGGACCGCGAGATCATGACCTGAGCCGAAGTCAGACGCTTAACCGACTGAGCCACCCAGGCGCCCCCCCCCCCCCCTGTTTTTATATTATTTTTGCTTCCCTTCCCTTACGTTCATCTGTTCTGTGTCTTAAAGTCCTCGTATGAGTGAAGTCATATGATATTTATCTTTCTCTAATTTCACTTAGCATAATGTAAGGGTTAAATTGTAGTGTAGGGCTAATGCTTAGCTTGAAAGATAACAACTTTGTTCTGACACTGAAGGGCAAAAGATAACAACCTTGCTTTTACTCTTGTAAATCATACTTCATACTCTTGTGAATCAGGCTTTACCAATGAAGGAAACAAAACCTCAAAAAAGAGCATCAGAGACAAGGTCAAGGAGATCCACTAGTTGCAACTTAGCGGCAGAAAGTCTAAAATAATCACCTCGTTCGGTAACTGTTTCTGACTCATCTGGCAACTGTTTCTAACTCATCTGGGAACTGTTTCTCTGTTCTGTTCCCAGATAACGATAAAACGATGTGATCGGCTTTAAAAACTCTGTACCCCAGTTGTTCGGGGCCGCACTCTTATCAAGAGTGTTGGTCCCAATTGGTCGGCCTTGCCTCTCATTGTAATAAACTTTGTTGTGACTGTCACTGGTGCCGGTAGCATCCTGTTTCAGGAGTCGTGTGGATGCAACAATAATACCATCTAGTTCCATCCACATAGTTGCAAATGGCAAGATTTCATTCTTTTTGATTGCTGAGTAATACTCCATTGTACATATATATACCACATCTTGTTTATCCATTCATTCATCCATCAATGGATATTTGGGCTCTTTTCATACTTTGGCTATTGTTGATAGTGATGCTATAAACATTGGGGTGCATGTGCCCCTTCAAAACAGCATACCTGTATCCCTTGGATAAATACCTAGCAGTGAATTTCCTGGGTCAAAGGGTAGTTCTAGTTTTAAGTTTTTGAGGAACCTCCATACTGTTTTCCAGAGGGGCTGCACAAGTTTGCATTCCCACCAGCAGTGCAAAAGAGATCCTCTTTCTCCGCATCCTCGCCAACATCTGTTGTTGCCTGAGTTGTTAATGTTAGCCATTCTGACAGGTGTGAGGTGGTATCTCATTGTGATTTTGATTTGTATTTCCCTGATGATGAGTGATGTTGAGCATTTTTTCATGTGTTGGCCATCTGGATGTCTTCTTTGGAGAAGTGTCTCTTCATGTCTTTTGCCCATTTCTTCACTGGATTTTTGGCTTTTTGGGTGTTGAGTTTGATCAGTTCTTTATAGATTTTGGATACTAACCCTTTGTCTGATATGTCATTTGCAAATATCTTCTCCCATTCCAGTGGTTGCCTTTTAGCTTTGCTGATTGTTTCCTTCACTGTGCAGAAGCTTTTTATTTTGATGAGGTCCCAGTAGTTCATTTTTGCTTTTGTTTCCCTTGCCTCCGGAGACGTGTTGAGTAAGGTGCTGAGGCCAAAGTCAAAGAGGTTTTTGCCTGCTTTTTTCTCGAGGATTTTGATGGCTTCCTGTCTTACATTTATGTCTTTCATCCATTTTTAGTTGTGTATGGTGTAAGAAAGTGGTGCACGTTCATTCTTCTGTATGTTGCTGTCCAGTTTTCCCAGCACCACTTGCTGAAGAGACTGTCTTTATTCCATTGGATATTCTTTCCTGCTCTGTCAAAGATTAGTTGGCCATACGTTTGTGGGTTCCATTTCTGGGTTCTCTATTCTGTTCCATTGATCTGAGTGTCTGTTTTTGTGCCAAGTTTATTTATTTATTTTTTTCATGTTCAGGAGAAGGGGAAAAAATCCAATATAAAGAAACACCATCTGTTAGGCTGAGCAATGCAGCTTGGGTGAGCAACATTGACTTTCCATGTTGTTTCAGTGGTTTTCTTCTTAAAGTGGTCTTTCAGAACTATGGATTCTTTTGTCACATGTAGTTTGCATTTGACTCCTTGTACCTGCAAAGCTCCTTTTTTTTTTTTTAAACTTAAAATGAGCTACAAAGACTCCTGGTTTCAAATCTGGCACATAAGAAGCTTAGAAGTCACGACTCCAACCTAACAACAAGGAAAAAGTTGAGCAAACTGAAAAAACAATAACTCGTTTTAAATATGTCAGAGAAGTAAGGTCACAGGGCAAGCTGCTGAAGGTGTAGAAACAGACAGGTGGATACAGAGAGAGAATCACAACTTACCTGAGTAGAAACCACCAAGCAGAAACCCCTGGAACCAGTAGTGGGGTAGGAAAATTTGCACTGTAACTAATGGATTTCTAGAGGCTCAGTGTGGATAAGCCTGAGAGATGAAAATTCTAAGACCCAGTCTTCAGAGGAGAGGGACCAACACTTTCATGAGTTTTACCTCCAGGAGCTCAAACAGGTACTCATAATAAAGATAAGTAAAAGTTCCCTCCTGCTTCCAGCAGACATTGGGGGGAAATTAAGCATTTTGAAAAAAATACCAGCGCATTCTGTTTTTCTTACAAGGCCTACCGTCAGGACAAACTATTTTACCAGAGCCTGACTTACCTGGGGAAAAGAAATATCCAATTCCAGTGTATTCTAGCCATCGTGTTCCACTTGAGAGAGAGGACAGAAAGCTGAGAAGCACTAGTGAAGTTTACAACACCAAAAGACAGAGACCTAATTATAGGATTACAGAATCCTTGCCTCCCCCCACTCCCACATTACTACCACATAACTGAAGATCTTTTGACCAGAGTTCCTTTTTCCTACTACATCATGTCTCACTTTTAACAAAAAATCACAGGGTATTCTAAAAGGCAAAAAACACAGTTTGAAGGGATTAAATAAGCATTAGGACTAGATTCTGATATGACAGGAATGTTGAAATTATCAGACCAAGAATACATAAAAACCATGATGAATATCTAAAGTCTCTAATAAAGAAAGCAGACGAGATACAAGAACAGGTGAATAATGTAAACAGTGAGATGGAAATTCTAATAAAGAATCAAATAGAAATGCTGAAGGTCAAAACATTGTAACAGAAATGAAGAATGCCTTTGATTGTCTTATTAGTAGATGGAACATGGCTGAGGAAAGAATCCTTCAGCTTGAAGATATGAGAGTAGGAACCTCCAAACTTAAAAGTATAGAAAAAATAGACTGAAAAAAATAACCCTGAATATCCAAGAAGCATGGTCAGTTACAAAAAGTATAAAATACCTGTAAATGGAATACCAGAAGAAGAAAGAGAGACAAAAGAAATATTTTAAGCAATAATGACTGAAAATTTCTGCAAATTAATGCCAAAAACCAAACCACAGGTCCAGTAAGCTCAGTGAACACCAAACAGGATAAATGCCAAAAAACCTCATCTGAAACCTAGGCATCTTCAAAGTGCAGAAACTCAATAACAAAGAAAAAAAAACTTGAAAGAAGCCAGAGGAAAAAACACTACCTATGAGGAGAAAAGGTAAGAATTACATCTGACTATTCCTCAAAAAACATGCAGGCAAGAAGAGTGGAGTGAGATATTTAAAGTGTTTAGAAGAATAAAAAAATCCCCAGCAACCTAGAATTCAGTAGTCTGCAAAATTATCCTACAAAAGTAAAGGAGAAATAAAGACAGTCTCAAACAAACAAAAACTGATGGAATTTGTAGCCAGTAGACCTACTTTGAAAGAAATGTTAAAAGAAGCTCTTCAGAGAAAAGAGAAATTATTTAGGCCAGAAACTCAGATCCACAAGAAAAAAAAAAAAAGCATCAGAGAATGAATAAGTGAAGGTAAAATAAAATAAAACTTTTACTTTTCTTACTTTTTCCCAAAACCAAACAAATATTTATTATTGAATGAACTAACCAACTTATGGGTGCAGAAACAAAGTGACAGAAAAATCACATCCAATAAAACATGTATTGTTCAAGTAGTAATGATGTTTACAGAGTGATATGGTACGAGCAAGTAACCTTCATGCAGCATAAATATGTGTTCCATCTCATGTGTGACTCCTTCGAGACCCAGGTTCTTGGTTCTTCTCCAATGTCTCTTCTTGGATTTGTACTTGATTTTATTACCAGCTTTCATCCAAACCCACTGGGGAATGGGAAAATTCGGCTTTCATTTTTTGGCCAGGAATTGCTTGATCCTGAAAGTCTTGTGAGAAAACATGGCAAGGAGCAGTCAGCCACACACATCAACATGGCAGAGAAAAGGAGAGCTTATTTCTTCTTATTCTTAATTGATCTAAAAACTTACAGTCTGTTTGATAAGTAGTAGCAACAATGTATTTAATTATATATACTGTGTATATAAATAATCTTATGTATAAATGAAATGAATGACAGCAATAATACAGGGAACAAGAGAGGTAAATTAGTAATATTTTGTTATTATGAAGTGCTTGCACTACCAATGCAATGGTAGAGTGTTATTAAAAGGGACTTGGAGGGGTGCCTGGGTGGCTCAGTTGGTTAAGCGTCCAACTTCAGCTCAGGTCACGATCTCGCGGTCTGTGAGTTCGAGCCCCGCGTGGGGCTCTGGGCTGATGGCTCAGAGCCTGGAGCCTGCTTCCGAGTCTGTGTCTCCCTCTCTCTCTGCCCCTCCCCCGTTCGTGCTCTGTCTCTCTCTGTCTCAAAAATAAATAAACGTTAAAAAAAATAATAAAAAAAATAATAAAAGGGACTTGGATTAGTTGTAAACATATATTGCAATCACTAAAAGAAAAGCAAGAAAAAAAAGAAATACAATTGATATGCTAAGGAGAGAAAATGAAATCATACAAAATCCTCAAAGCCACAAAGGGGAGGAAAAAATGAGAAAGTAAAAAATAGTCAATAGAAAATACAAATACAGTAGATATTAATTGAACTATATCAGTGATCATTGTACATTTTAATGGTCTAAAAACACTGATTAAAAGATACAGGTTGTGAGAAGGAATATAAAAAATAAGGCCCTATTATATGTTATCTACAAAAAATAAAGACTTAATTTTTAAGTACTCTCTACACTCAATGTTGTGCTTACAACCCCGAGATCAAGAGCTGCATGCTCTACAACCCTGAGTCAGCCAGATGCTCCCATAAACCTACTTTTAATATAAAGAAACACAGATTAAAAATATAGGTATGAAGAAAGTTATATATAACACAGTAACCTTAATCAAAAGAAAGTGAGGGCATCTGTATTAATTTCAGACGGAACTAACTTCAGAGCAAGGCAAGTTATTAGGCATAAAGAGGGGCATCATATAATCATAAAGTGGTTAATGTTCTAAGAAGCCATAATACTCATTAATGCATGTGTGCCTAACAACAGAGGCATATGTACACCCAAAATACATGTAGCAAAACTGATGGAACTTAAGGAGAGACTGCGATAGATGAATCTACTATTATAGTTGGAGGCTTGTTACTACCCCTCTAAAATAAATAACAGATTTCAGCAGATAGGAAGTCAGTAAGGACATAGAACTTAACAGTACCATTAATCAACTGGATATAATTGAATCTATAGACTACTTCATCCAACAACAGCAAAATAGAACCTCAACCTTACATAGAACATTCACTGAGATAGAACATATTCTGGGCCAGCAAACACCTTAACAAATTAAAAAGAATAGAAATTACATGTTGTCAGACCACAATGGAATTAAACTAGAAATCAACAACAAAATATAGCTGGAAAATCCCAGAATACTTGGAGATTAAACATGACATTTCTAAATAATATATGAGTCAAAGAAGAAATCTCAACATAAATAAAAAATATCTTGAACTATATAAACATAAAAAACTTATCAAAATTTGTGGCATGAAGCAAAAGTAGTGCTTAGGTGGAAATGTATAACATTGAATGACTATAGTAGAAAAGAAGAAAGATCTAAACTTAGTTATCTAAGCTTCCGCCTTAGAAAACCAAAAAAGAAGAGCATATTAAATCTAAATTAGGTGGAAGAAAGTAAATAATTAAAATTAAAGCAGAAATTAATGAAACTGAAAATAGGAAATTAATAAACATAATCAACAAAACAAAAGACTGGTTCTTTGAAAAGATCAATAAAATAGATAAGCCTCAGGGCGCCTGGGTGGCTCAGTTGGTTAAGTGTCTGACTTTGGTTCAGGTCATGATCTCATGGTTTGTAGGTTCAAGCCCCATGTCGGGCTCTGTGCTGACAGCTCAGAGCCTGGAGCCTGCCTTGGATTCTGTGTCTTCCTCTCTCTCTGCCCTTCCCATGATCTCACTCTGTCTCTGTCTCTCAAAAGTGAATAAACATAAAAAAAAACTTAAAAAATAGATAAGCCTCTAGCCATGCTAAGAAAATAACAGAGGACATAAATTACTAATATCAGAAATGAAAGAGGGGAAATCACTACTGATCCCATGGACATTAAAATGATAATAAAAGAATACTATGGAAAACTCTATGTCCATCCATTTGAAAACCTAGGTGAAATGAACCTTGAAAGATACAATCTGCAAAAACACACAAAAAGAAAAAAAGAATAGTCGATCTAAATAAGCCTATTAAACAAATTAAAACAATAATTAATGACTTTCTGAAATAGAAAACACCAGGCCCAGATGAGTTCATGGTAAATTCTACCAAACACTTAAGGAAGAAATCCTACTAATTCTCTACAATTTCTTTCAGGAGATACAAACAGAGGGGATACCTTCTAAGTCATTCTTTGAAACCAGCATTACCTTAATACTTAAACTATAGGTCACTATCTCTCAAGAACATAGAAGCAAAATGGTCAACAAAATATTAGCGAGTCTAGTCCAGCAATGTATAAAAAGAATTATACACCACCACAAAGTGGGACTAATCCTAGGTACACAAGGCTGATTCAGCATTTGAAAATCAATTAATTTATTTTTTGTAATCTACCACAATTACAGGCCAAATAAGAAAAAAAAATCACACGATTATATCAATAGATGCCAAAAAAGCATTTGAGGGGCACCTGTCTGGCTCAGTCTAAAGAGCATGTGGCTCTTGATCTCGAGGTTGTGAGTTCCAGCCCCACATTGGGTGTAGAGATTACTAAAAATAAGTAAATAAACTTTAAAAAGATAAGGCATTTGACAAAATCCAACACCAATTTCTGATAAAAACCCTCAGTAATGTAGGAATAGAGAAGAAAGTCTCAACTTGATCTACAAAAGCCCTATAGCTAATATACTTAATGGTGACAAACTTAGCTTTTCCATTAAGATCAAGAACAAGTCAAAGATGTCCCCCTTTCCACTGCTTTCAGCATCCTACCAGAAGTCCTAGCTATGAAACAAGACAAGAAAAGGAAATAAAAGGTATACAGATTGGAAAGGAAGAAATAAAACTGTCTTCCTTCGCAGATGACATGATCATATATGGAGAAAATTCAAAATTGAAAAAAAACTTTCTTGAAACTTTTTAATTTAATTTAATTTAATTTAATTTAATTTAATTTAATGATAATAGCAAGGATGCAGGATACAAGGTTAATATCCAAAAATCAATCATTTTCCCTGTTCGAGCAATAAACAAGTGGAATTAGAAATTAAAAACACAATGCCAGTTACATTAGCACCCCTCCAAAAATGAAATAGTTATAAATCTGCCAAAATATACATAAGATCTATATATGAGGAAACTATAATAAACTTTGAAGAAAACTTTTATGAAATAAATCTAAAAACAACTAAATACAGGGAGATCCATATTCATGGATAGGAAGACTCCATATTGTCAAGATGTGTTTCCTTCCAACTTGATTTATAGTTTCAACACAATCCCAATAAACATCCCAGCAAGTTATTTTGTGGATATTAACAAACTGATTCTAAAAGTTATATGGAGAAATTAAAGACCCAGAATACCCAACTCAATAATAAAGGAGAAGAATAAAGTCCAAGAACTGGCACTACTCAACTTCAAGATATTCTATAAAGCAACAGCAATCAAGAGTATAGTATTGTCAAAAGAATACACAAATAATTTGGTGGAACAGAATAGAGAGCCTGGAACTAGACCTACATAAATATAGTCAACTTATCTGTGACAATGAGGAAAAGCAATACAATGGAGAAAAGATAGTTTTTTTTTTTTTTTTCAATAAATCATCCTAGAACACCTGGACATCTTCGTGTTAAAAATTAATCTAGACACAAACCTTACACTCTTCACAAAAATTATCTCAAAATGGATCACAGACCTAAATGTAAAATGCAGATCTATAAAATTTGTAGAAGATAACATGGTAAAAAACCTAGATGACCTTAGGTATGAAGATGACTTTTTAGATACAATACCAAAGGTACAACCTGTGAAAGAAAAATTGATAAGGTGGACTTCATTTAAAGTAAAAACTTCTGCTCTGCAAAAGACAATGTCAAGAGAATAAAAAGTCACACTATAGACTAGGAATAAATTTTTGCAAAAGACCCATCTGAAAAGACCATTATCCAAAATATACAAAAGAGCTCTGCAAACCCAGCAATAAGAAAATAAACCAATTAAAAAATGCACAGAAGACCTCAACAGACATTCCACCAAAGAAGATATACAAATGGAAAATTAGCATATGAAAAGACATTCAGCAGCATATGTCATCAGGGAAAAGCAAATTAAAGCAACAATGAGATACTGCTACACAACTATACTAGAATGATCACACTCCCAAACACTGACAAGGCAAAATGCTGGGGAGGTGGCAGAGGAATGGGAACTCTCCTCCATTGCTGGTGGAAATTTTGGAAGACAGTTTGATGGCTTCTTACAAAACTAAACATACATACTCTTACCCTAAGATCCCTAGCATTTACCCAAAGGAGTTGAAAACTTTTGTCCACACGAAAATCTTCACAAGGATGTTTATAGCAGCTTTATTCATACTGCCAAAACTTGGAGGCAATCAAGATGTCCTTCAGTAGGTAAATGGATAAATAAACATCCAGATAATGGAACATTATTCTGTACTAAAATGAAATGAGATATCAAGCCATGAAAAGGCTTGGCTTCCGTGTCTTAAAGAGGAAATTTAAATGTGTATTACTAAGTAAGAGTAGCCAATCTGAAAAGACTACATACTGTATGATTGCAACTATGTGGCATTCTAGAAAAGGCAAAACTATGGAAATAGTAAAAAATCAGTTGTTACCTGGGAGTAGGGGGAAGGAGCAGATAAATGAGGGCTCGCCAAGAGTGAAACTTAATGTAAACCATGGAGTTTGGGTGAAAATGATATTCTGATTGTAAAAATGTATCACTCTGATGTGGAATATTGATAGTGGGGAAGGCTGTATGTATGGGGGTGCAGGAGGTTTACTGGGACTCTGTACTTTCTGCTCAATTTTGCTGTAAACTAAAACTTCCCCTAAAAATAAGGTTTAATAATAAAAAAAAGAACTAGAATGATTTGAATAGACCGTGCTCTGAGACTCTTCTTGGGGTCATATATAAAAACAAACCTCTCCAAATAAGGACAGAGTTAGAGGACTTAGTAGGGGTCTACTGTCTATCTACCACATGCCGGTACCTGCATCTTTTATGATGAAATTCTTCCAAGAAGAAAGGAGTACCAGAGAAACCTCATCAACTAAAAGCTGGGATTTAAACAAAGAAAAGCCACTTAGCTTCTAGTGTACACATACTATTTCGTAGGGGCACCTGGGTGGCTCAGTCGGTTGAACATCTGACTTTGGCTCAGGTCATGATCTCATGGTTTGTGAGTTTGAGCCCCACGTCGGGCTCTGTGCTGACAGCTCAGAGCCAGGAGCCTGTTTCAGATTCTGTGTCTCCATCTCACTCTGCCCTTCCCCGCTTGTGCTCCCTCTATCTTTCTAAAGAATAAATAAACATTAGAAAAATTCTTTAAAAAATTACTATTTCCCTTGGGGCTCCTGGGTGGCTAAAAGGTTGAGTGTCCAACTCTTGATTTGTGCTCAGGTCATGATCTCATGTCAGGCTGTGCACTAACAGTGCGGAATCTGCTTGGGATTTTCTCTCTCCCTCCCTCTCTCTCTCTCTCTCTCTCTCTCTCTGTCTCTGCCCCTCCTTCCCCGACTCTCTTTCTCAAAATAAATAAACATTTTTTAAAAATCCTTGAAATACTATTTCCCTTGCTGAGATTTGCTCATTAAGAGCCATCAGATAGCTACCACTATTTGAAAAAGCTTTCAAATAAATAAATGGTCCTTAGCAGAATATACCTCTTTTTTTTCTATTAAATAGCCTCAACTTTAAAACAAAAATAACCTCAAATGTATCCTAACTCATGAAAGCAGGGACACAAGAAGATATTTGTACACCCATGTACATAAAAGTATTATTCAACATAGTCAAAAGGTGGAGGCAATCTAAATTGACAAACGAATAAACAAAATGTGGTGTATACATACAATGGAATATTACTCAGCTTTAAAAAGTAAGAAAACTCTGACATATGCTACAACATGATGAGCCTTGAAGCCATGATAAGTGTAATAATCCAGTCACAAAAGAGCAAATATCATAAGATTCTACTCAGATGAGGTACTTAGTCACATTCACAATGATAGAACATGGAATGGTGATTGCCTGGGGCTAGGAGGAGGGAAGAATAGCATTTTAATGGCTACAGAGTTTCAGTTTTGCAAGATGAAACACATTCTGTGGATGGAGGGTGATGATAGCTATACAACAATGTGAATGTATTTAAGGCCACAGAATTATGCACTTAAAGAAGGTCGAGTTTAGGTTATGTATATTTCACAGCAGTTTTATTTTTTTTATATGAAATTTATTGTCACATTGGTTTCCATACAACACCCAGTGCTCATCCCAACAGGTACCCTCCTCAATGCTCATCACCCACCCTCCTCTCCCTCCCCCACCCCCCATCAACCCTCAGTTTGTTCTCAGTTTTTAAGAGTCTCTTATGGTTTGGCTCCCTCCCTCTCTAACCTTTTTTTTTTTCCTTCCCCTCCCCCATGGTCTTCTGTTAAGTTTCTCATGATCCACATGAGTGAAAACATATGGTATCTGTCTTTCTCTGCATGACTTATTTCACTTAGCATAACACTCTCCAGTTCCATCCACGTTGCTACAAAGGGCCATATTTCATTCTTTCTCATGGCCACGCAGTATTCCATTGTGTATATAAACCACAATTTCTTTATCCATTTATCAGTGGATGGACATTTAGTCTCTTTCCATAATTTGGCTATTGTTGAAAGGGCTGCTATAAACATTGGGGTGCAAGTGCCCCTATGCATCAGCACTCCTGTATCCCTTGGGGAAATTCCTATTAGTGCTACTGCTGGGTCATAGGGTAGATCTATTTTTAATTTTTTGACGAACCTCCACACTGTTTTCCAGAGCGGCTGCACCAGTGTGCATTCCCACCAACAGTGCGAGAGGGTTCCTGTTTCTCCACATCCTCGCCAGCATCTATAGTCTCCTGATTTGTTCAATTTAGGCACTCTGACTGGCGTGAGGTGGTATCTGAGTGTGGTTTTGATTTGTATTTCCCTGATGAGGAGCAATGTTGTGCCTGTTGGCCATCTGGATGTCTTCTTTAGAGAAGTGTCTATTCATGTTTTCTGTCACAGCAGTTTTAAAAAAGTTTCTTAAGAGTATCTTAACTCATGTGGGATCCCCAAGAAACTGTATTTAAAGAAATGAGTCATGTTTTGTGTTCCATGATACTTAGAGACTGAAGAGATCAGTGAGACATGATTAGTGAACACATCTGATAACAGCTAAATTTCACACAAATATACAGATTTTATTGGCACATGGTATTTTCTTACAGTGATAAATAGAATCCAATCTTAACGGTTAGTTTGGAGTTGGGAAGGCATGTGTCCTTGACAGGAGCGGTCAGATTTTGTGGTACCATTTTCTTCAGAACAGCTTCTAAGAGGGAACATGTGTGTTGGCAGGGACTCATAGAGGTGTGAAAATCTTTGGGAGCCCTAATGCTTCTCTCTACACCATCAAGGTAATTCATCGCCTCTGGTCAACATCCCCCAAGGTTTTTTTTTTTCCCTTCAGTCTTAACATAATATCACAAAAAATAACTAGCGCCATAAAAGTCAACATTTCAAATATAAAATTCTTTTAATACAAATATAATTCATATAATCATTTTAAAATACAGGCATTTATATGAGTTTGAAATATTAAAATAAATATTTCCTAGAGAAAATTTTATTTGCATCACAGAATTATAAAACAGAAGCGTATAAAATGAATTGCTTGCCTCTTCCATGTGTCTCCCATTATGTGCCCCACTCAGTCTGTACAGTAGGAAATGCATGCGGCCTTAAACTATACAGCATAGCCCTACATACACCTAGATCTTTGGATTTCATGTGTATCTACCCACAGCGCCCACAGCCTATCTGCCTGCACACTCTCTTCCCAGAGCTTCTGGGGTAAGAAGGGTTTTCCTGCACCAATTTGCCTTAAAGCATTTTTTCCAGTCATCCTCTGTTCAGAGGTCTTATGAGCTTGTTACTTTCTGGAAGCTGGGAAAAGTCATGTCAACTTCTGCATCAAGGGAATTATCCTGCTACATCGGACTATAACAGCCCTTTTCCCAGGTAAGGGATGTACTTTGTCTGAGTTATTTGGATTTTTGGTAGAGCAGTGAGTGGTATTAACCCTTTCCCAAATCAGGAAGTTCTCTCTCCTGATACCTCGATGTTAACATGGTGTATATTTTGACAAGCTGATGTGTGACTCTTGGGGTATTCTAACACTTGCTTGGAAACAGAACAGTCTGAATATTTAACAGACAATATAGTTGTGTTCTTAAATATCTTGGAGAGAGTACAGGAAAAGGGATATAAACTTACATAAGCCACTAAAGTTTCCAGTTACCATTAATTAATCATATCTCTAAATAGTGTGATTACAGTTCTTCTCCAATAATACAAATTAGCAAGTCTCACTAAATAGTAAGTTGAACAATGAGGCTGGCTGATGTTGATAGCCACCTTTCCAATGACTACCAAAGGGAAAAAGTTTTCAGGAAGATCTGGCTTGCAAACACAAGTGGTAAATCTTCAAGGATTTGGAGTACCTTTCACACAATTTGCCCACTGCCAGGAAGCCACTTATCCAGACCCATCTGAGCATCCTTAACTCCTCTTATCAAAATTTTTCCTTTTAAAGATAAACATTACACATCGTAGTTTTCTGAGGCAGAAAATGTTTTCTCCTCCAATTTCATAAGCAAACATCCCATGCAAATATTTGCACTGCTCTCTAAAGCCTTGTTTCATGCACTTCTTCTTCCGTCTCCTCCTTCAGAGCAGCAATTTTGGAACGAGACTTGTGCCTGCTGGAGTTCCTGGTGGGGAAGAACCTGAGCCGTTCTGAGGGGCCGATGGCCTGGCGGAAGAGGCTCTTCTCACTCAGCAGCTTCTGGATGGAATCATACTGCCGCACCTTGTTCTCCTCTATGACCTATGGAAGTGGCCGTTAGTGAGATCTCGGACAGAAGACAGGGTGGACCAGAGCAAGGGCAGAAACTGGTAGAGGCTTAGAGGAAGAGAAAAGCCGAAAAGGAAACACAGTGTCCACAGGCTGGCAGTCTGAACAGTCAGAGATATCTCCTTTCATTGCAGAGTCCTCTTGCTTTATTGAGCTTCTCCCTTTGGAAAATTAGCTATAATTTTCTACTGAGCAGCTGGAAGACTTTTGTTTTTTAATTACTATAGTACTGAGCACTGTGCTTCTTCAGAGAACTTTAAAGGAACTAACATTGCTTGCTCAGCCAGAAAGACCTTTGATAGATCCTCATATGTGACCTTAAAAATTAATGTAGAGGTGCCTGGGTGGCTCAGTCGGTTAAGTGTCTGACTTCTGCTCAGGTCATGATCTCACAGTTAGTGAGTTCGAGCCCTGCATCAGGCTCTGTGCTGACAGCTTGGAGCCTGGAGCCTGCTTCAGATTCTGTGTCTTCCCCTTTCTCTCTGCCCCTCTCTCTCTTGCACTCTTTCTCTCTCTCTCTCAAAAATAAACGTTAAAAAAAAAAACACCAAAAAAAAAAAAAAAAAAAAGAATGTTAAGTCCACAGCATGACAAAAAATTGAGCCTCTTCAACAGGGGACTTGAAGCTTAACAATTCCAAATTGGTCAGGATTTGCGTGAGTTTAAAATACCTCCCTCACATGTTCAAGTTGAGCAAACGCAAGGCCAGAGGATAGAAAGGCTATTCCCAATCTCCTGAACCTGACCATGGCAGGGCAAGAGGCTGTGGGTCAGCCCCATAATTTGTCACTTGAAGCTTAGTAATAATAATGGTAATAACAATCCTTCAGTAAGAAAAGAATTTACCTCCAGGAGCCTCAAAAGCCTTAATGGAAACGATGTGATACATCATCCTCAGAATTTCCTTGTGACTAAACCCAAGGGAATTTGTAAACATGACTTGAAAGAATCTGTGACAGTTTTGAAAGCACAGTAAGAAGGTGTTTGGGAGAGGCACTTACCTGAGCTCCAAATAATGATGAGAAGAATAAAAAGAGTCTTTCAACTACTGCATTAAAACCACACATCAGATTGCAAGGCAATCCAGGCCTCTCCTGGACCCCATCCAAGGGAGATTTAGTCATTAAAAGCATCAGGACTTAGACCTTATTATGACTTGATCCCCAAATAAAGGACTCAATGTACAGATGTTTCAATTTATTAATGTTACCTAGTAATATTCTGATATTTGAGATTTACTGGATTCTAACCTCACCTCATAGCTCAAATCAAAGTGAGAAATTATGCAACTATTCGGAATAAAGCTGGATGGCTGTGTGACACGTATTTGAAAGAACTTGTACGTTGTTGTGTTGTGATTTGCAGGAAGTCCCACATGAGATATTGTTATCAAGAAATAAAGGAGAAATGAGATCTTAAGCAAGTTGTCAACACTCACTAAAAATCGTTGACATTCCAACATAGCTTCTATCCTGTGTTCAGAGAGGATTACTGTGCAATCTGCAAATGCTTGTTTCAGGGTTCTTCGAATGATTTGGTATGTTCTAGAAAAGAAAGAAAACAACACATATAACATCACAGAAGGTCCATAATCTGCCTTTATCCTTGATGACATACCCACTGTCCCATCAGTTTAGTTCTTTAAATTACTTATCTTTCTTTGAATACTTTTATTAACATAATGCTGATTTAGAGTTGGCCACAATCAGCTTCCCAACCATGGGGCAGATTCTAAGTTTCCATAAATAAATAGGACAGATATTTTGAAGAAAATTTCACAAATAAGTACATTTTATTATCATGTGGAATCACTAGTGGTTCTTTTGTGCTCTAAAAAGTCTTATCATATAAATGGTACATAAAGGAAAATCATAAGCATCAGATTATGCCTATGTAACTAAGTATTTCATCATGTTTTGACAAGGGGGAGAGTTTCTATGAAATTCCAAAATTATACTCAGAAGAGAACACAGGGCTCTTATACCAGGATATAAGCACTTGTGCTCACATCATATAGTGACTTTTCCACTGGGCAGTCATTTCATATGTAGTGAGGGATCCTCCACTTGCAGACATGACCGCCTAATGGGAACCGGTATCAGTATGAAGTAGGCCTCAAAGATTAAATGGCAGGAATTCTGAAACTCACATTGGATCCAAATGAGCACTAGGTTCATCAAGCAGTAAGATTTTTGCCTTACTGAGAACAGATCTGGCCAAGCACATCAACTGCTTGTGGCCATGGCTTAGGACATAACCCCCATCCACCAGGACAAAATCGAGCTTCCCAGGAAATTGCTCTATCACAGATCTGAGTCCAACCTGCAGAAAAGAGAGAAAACATTAGATAATTGAGATACCACAAGGTTAAAGACACTTGAGAGGTTGACAGTCTAAAAAGACACAAGGCAGTCTGAAAGTTTAAATTTTATATCAACCACCCATCACCCCTGCTATTTGGGTTTGATTGAACCAAAGTCTACATATAATCTTTGCGGCTCTAAAGGATAAGCCTATGACTTGTGTCAGTTCTGTACTTAATTTGGGAAGTTTTCAGTGAGTGCTTATTATGTGCCAGGTATTCCTCATAGGGGTTGAAGAAATCATAAATGGCACATGGCCCCCTCAAGGCTCCGGATCTATAAAGACATACACAAATAATTACAACACAATTGAATACATGCTAGAAAAGATAATAGTATTAAACGCAGTTATTTGCTCTATCATGACAGACTCTTTTATTGTACTTTCCATTCTCTACTTTGTCATAATAGCGCATGAAAATTAGCAGAAAATGGGGCGCCTGGGTGGCTCAGTCGGTTAAGCGTCCAACTTCGGCTCAGGTCATGATCTCACGGTCTGTGAGTTCGAGCCCCACGTCAGGCTCTGTGCTGACAGCTCAGAGCCTGGAGCCTGTTTCAGATTCTGTGTCTCCCTCTCTCTATGCCCCTCTCCTGTTCACACTCTGTCTCTCTCTGTCTCAAAAATAAATAAACGTTAAAAAAATTTTTTAAAAAGAAAATTAGAAAATAATCAACTGGGGAGCTTCTTCAATTCATAAAAACTGATTTTAAGAAATTGATGAAACTATGAAGTAAAAAGACATAAAATAGTGGTATATTACTAAGAGATTTAAAGGTGCTTAGATATTGAGGTGGAATATGAGAGTTGTGTTAGGGCCAGTGGCTTATTTTTTCAAGCTAGATAGGAAATAATATGGTGAAAATGCGAACAAGATATAGAAACAAATTCTTTTAAAATAGGATAAAAATTATTGACATCTTGGTTATTATTCAGATAAATGTGCATTAACTTTTATTTTATTTTATATTATTTTACTTTAAACATTTATTTTATTTTTGAGAGAGAGAGGGAGACACAGAATCCAAAGCAAGCTCCAGGCTCAGAGCTGTCAGCACAGAGCCCGACATGGGGCTCGAACTCACAGACCGTGAGGTCATGACCTGAGCCAAAGTTGGACGCTCTACCAACTGAGCCACCCAGGTGCCCCTATTTTTTGCCAAATATTGCTGAGTGTTTGAGGGCCAAGAGATACATGGATGATGACTGCCCCCTACTCTTGGGGAGTCTGGGATTTAGTATTGGGAAGTAAGATACAATACTAATTATAATACAGGCAGAATGGGATAATGGCTTTAGGAAAGATCCCTGAATTCAGCAATGAATACACAGATGGCCCATATCACCACGTTTGATCAGCAAATATTAACTGTATGCCCATGAGATGTATTGCAGGTGACACTTCTTTCCTTGACTGGGTTCTCATTAAAGCAATCTCACTTTGTAAGAATTTATTAATTTTGAAAAGAGTTTCTGTAATGGTCGGGAATGTAAACATATTAATTAGACAAGGGGGAGTTCTCTGGTATATCCTGGAAGACTCAAATGTAAAATTACTTTCAGCTCTGAGGATCTGAGAATGTGAATAAAGACACTGGGTGGACCTGTGTCCTTTCTTTCTGTCTTCGCCTTTTTGCTTTTACTTGGCTTCAGCCTGGGAACCTGCTATGTCTCTCACATTACTTGCCTCCAGATTGTCCTTCAGCTAGAATCCCATATCTACCCCTTTGTAGAAACCTCAAAAAAAAAAACTACTGTGTATCTGTTGTCCCCACTACCTCACAACATAGAACTTTTTTCTTCTTTGAACATGTATCCCTTGGTTTATGAGAAACCACATACCTATGACCACTTAGGAGCCTGTGTGGGCAGCTCCCCCTTTTCCTGTCCTCTGAATATCAGTCTTCCTTACCCCAACTCTCTAACTCTCCTTCTGAGGACCCATTTATTCTTAGGGTATCAACCACCACAGATAAACTAATGATTTTTCAAATCTTTATCTCTAGCCCTGGACATATTTCCAATATTTCTTAAATCCTTCTCCTTGCCAACCCCATTGTGGTGGCCCTCATTATCTCTTAAGCTTTACACTATAAATCCCAAGTGGTTCGATTTGTCAACTGACCACACAAACACCCCAGGGATCCTTCTAAAGTACAAATTTGACCCTCTCATTTCTGTTTGAAATCTCTTCCTGACAGAATAAAGCTGAGCTCTCTCACATGACATAAAAGGCATCCAGAGTCGAATCCCCTCCACCCTGCTTCCAGTGGCCCCAAACAGCTTGTAGTTCCCTTTACACCCTGACATACCCTTCTGACTATCCCTGATCATCCTTTACATAGTCAGGCATGTAGCCATGACAGTATTTGTGGAAGTTTCCCCTGTTACACTGCCTCTATGCTCTTTAGCTCTATGTGTCCCCAGTGTAATGGGGACAGTGTAGTGACACACTGTCAGTCTTGACACATTTATTCATTTGTTCAACAAATATGTACTGAGCTCCTAGAATGCTGGCCAAAAAAAAAAAAAAAAAAAAACCAAACCAAACCAAACCAAAACAAAACAACCCAACATAGTTTTGATGAATGCAAAAGTGAATCCAAACTTAAAAATGACAAGTGATAAATGAATGAGAGTTGATTTTGTCCTGCCGGTATAGAGTACAATAGACTAGCCACTTCCCCTGTCTGTGTGCTTTTTTTTTTCCTCATCTTGACAACTATAAAATCCCTTCAAAATAAAAGTATAAAATTACATTTCCTTTTTTGTAACAGGTTGAAATAAGATCTAAACCTAGTTTGAACTGACCCCAAAACCTCTTTCTTTCTTTCTTCCTTTCTTTCTTTCTTTCTTTCTTTCTTTCTTTCTTTCTTTCTTTCTTTCTTTCTTTCTTTCTCTTTCTTTCTTTCTCTTTCTTTCTTTCTTTCTTTCTTTCTTTCTTTCTTTCTTTCTTTCTTTCTTTTGAGAGAGAGTGCATGTGCGCAGGTGGGGGAGGGGCAGAGGGAAGCAGAGGTGAGAATCTTAAGCATACTCCATGCTCCATATAGAGCCTGATGACATGGAGCTAGATCTCACAAACTGTAAGATCATGACCTGAGCCAAAATCAAGAGTTGGATGCTTAAATGACTGAGCCACCCAGGTGCCTCTAAAATTAGAAGTTTCTTAACACTGATAAGGATTTTTTTTTTAATTTTAAGTCAAATTAACCACCAAGAAAAGCACAGATTAGACGGATGCTACCAAGACTTAGTGAGGTGATCGTTTCACATTGCGTAGAATTATCAAATCATTACATTGTATGCTTGAAACTAATAGTGTTCTATGTCAATTATGCTTCAACTAAAAAAATAAAAGTACTGATTAAAGATTGGAGCTCTGAAGTCAAACAAAAGTGGCTTTGAATCTGCACTTCACCACCCATTTACTGATGGTATCAGGTGTGTTACTGTAAGTCTCATTGACCTCACTTGAAAAAAATGAGGAAATTAACAGGATAGACTTCAAAGAACTGTACTGAGGATTAAATGAGATAATTTGTGGAAAAAGGTTACTACAGAACATGGCACATGGTAAGTACCTAATCCACACTATTAGTTGTGTCAGAACTTGGGAAATTCCAAGGACATGGACCTGGTCACTGAAACACTACCCTGGTATGACAAGATTAGCTTGATATGCCACAAATCAAAATTTGTAAGATTTTGCCTTCGCAAGTTGCCTTGGGAAGTAAGTTAGCAGGAAGGACTGCAATACTACTAATTTATATCATACCTCTAATAACGAGGTTGAGCTTTTGGTAAAAATGTAGTGGCATGTACAATATTCTCCCTCTAGATCCACACCAATCGTACACTAATTTCCCAAGCCACCTTACTATATTATATTTTGCATGTGTTTTCTCTCAACGGAAACTATTTCTTAAGTAACTAACTAAGTACCTAAATAGCTATCACTGTCAATATTTGGAGAACAAAGTTCCAAAAAATAAAAGACAGTGAGACAGACCACGCTAGAGTATATTTTGCAATATTCCTATCTCACTGTTTTACTTACAATCAAGTATAGTAAAAAAAAAAATCTTCAGTCATATTCACTAGAGAAAGATCAACATGACTTAGTAAAACTTTAGGTTTTGAAGTAAGTGAACATGTCAATTACCTATTTCCTGCCAGATATTGTCATAAGTTTTGGAGAGCAAATGGGCAGCAAGACATACTAACAATTGTTTTTTAAAAGCACAACGTTATTATTATAACTCTATGTGTAACCAACTTAATGTGATAGTAAGAATGGCTTAAATTAGCCTACTGATTATTTGAATATAAATGACTGCTCAGTTACACATTCTTTAATAGACTTTTAATGAGGGTTTATTAAATTCTGGGTACTATGGCAGACCTGGGGATTCAAAGATGAATAACACTAGGCCCTGCCTTGAAGAAGAAACTCACGGTCTAGATATGGAGAAAAATAGTAAGTGAGAAATTACTGTTCAAAGTGCTGTGAGATCAACTGATGAATGGATAAAGAAATTGTGGTTTATATACACAATGGAGTACTACGTGGCAATGAGAAAGAATGAAATATGGCCCTTTGTAGCAACGTGGATGGAACTGGAGAGTGTAATGCTAAGTGAAATAAGCCATACAGAGAAAGACAGATACCATATGTTTTCACTCTTATGTGGATCCTGAGAAACTTAACAGAAACCCATTGGGGAGGGGAAGGAAAAAAAAAAAAAAAGAGGTTAGAGTGGGAGAGAGCCAAAGCATAAGACTCTTAAAAACTGAGAACAAACTGAGGGTTGATGGGGGGTGGGAGGGAGGGGAGGATGGGTGATGGGTATTGAGGAGGCACCTTTTGGGATGAGCACTGGGTGTTGTATGGAAACCAATTTGACAATAAATTTCATGTATTGAAAAAAAAATTAAAAAAAAACAGTGCTGTGAGGAAAAAAAACCAGATTGAAATGGTAAGTGCTGATTTAGCAGAATTCTTTATATGTTCATGTATATACATTAATATATACATATATAGTCCTAATATGTTATTTATATATACACCACAAATTATTTTTCAGTAGATTAAAAATAAATATAAATTTTAGCTTATCTCCACCCAAACTAGTAAATTAAGTAAATTAAGATTTACTAGAATCTAAACATTTCTAATTATTTTTATTCCAACTTGGCATGAAAAATAAATAAAAGCATCAATAGTTCATGGATATGAAGAACTTTACAACAAAAGAATTTGCCAGCCTTATTTAGTTGAGTTGATCAATCATATGTATTTACAAAGAAAAAAATTGGCTTGTGACATATCAAACAAAAAAATTTATTAGAGTCTGTAAAGGACCAGACATTCTCTTCAAAATGTTGACTTTTACTATTGCACTCTGGAATGTTACTATGGAGCAAGAGCTTGCTCTTGTGACAAGAAAACATGTAGAAAAACCCAGAAAAGTAAATTGTGGTTGGACTGCATAGTCCATTCACAGGCAGTTGTAAAAATAGACCCTCTCAACTCCTTTAGACACTTTTTTTTTTTTTTTGCTACTCTGAAGGTTTTTCAGGACACTGTTTCTGCTATTTAGCCTGCTCTTTAAATTTTTTTTAAGTTTGTTTATGTACTTATTTATTTATTGAGAGAGAGAGAGAGAGAGAATCCCAAGCAGGCTCTGTACTGTCAGCACAGCGTCTGATGCAGGGCTCAAACTCATGAACCAGAAGATCATGACCTGAGCCAAAAAGAAGAGTCAGATGCTTAACTACCTGAACCACCCAAGAGCCCCTAGTTTGCTCTTTAAAATAACTTACCTGACTATCAATGTGTTAGGAAGGGACCTATTTTATAAGTTATCTACCAAACAAACAATTACCAAAGATCCTTCATCTAAAACCAACAGATGTGTTGGGGTGCCTGGGTGGCTCAGTCGGTTAAGCGGCCGACTTCGGCTCAGGTCATGATCTCGCGGTCCGTGAGTTCGAGCCCCGCGTCGGGCTCCGTGCTGACAGCTCAGAGCCTGGAGCCTGTTTCAGATTCTGTGTCTCCCTCTCTCTGACCCTCCCCCGTTCATGCTCTGTCTCTCTCTGTCTCAAAAAATGAATAAACGTTAAAAAAAAAAAATTTAAAACCAACAGATGTGTTGCTTAGACCATAGATAACTAAGAAAGCTTGCTGCGGTAAAAGCATGTGAACCAGAAGTCAAAGGATGGAGCTGTTCTAGCATCTACCAAGCCCCTAAGACTTCTCAAGGCTCAGGGTGCTCATTGTTAATGGCAACACCTGTTGCCATTGTACTAATGGCAAACTAATCACAAAGCTATCTTCATGATAGATCACACGTGAATCATTTGTTTATCCACTTAAACAAATGAGTCAAATCATTCATTCAAAAAATGAATGAAGTCATTTATTCATTCAATCAACCAATATTTATTGACTACCATCCACATTGCAACACTACTGTAAGCACTAGAAACACTGCAGTGAATGGGACAACATCCCTGCCCTCAAGGGATTTACAATCTGACAGGGGACATGAGCAAGTTAAGAGGTAAGTCTGTCCCATGTAAAGAATGCTATGAAAGGCCTGGAGGTAGAGGTGTGGACCATCACAGCAGGTTTCTGGAAGAAGTGATATGCAAGAAGAAACCAAATGATGAGTGGGAGCAGGAAGTAAAGGGCTGGCAGGGTTTCCCAGATACAGAGAACAGCATGAGAAAAAGCCTCTGGAGAACAGAGAGCACATGGTGCTTTAGAGGAACTGGATCATGGTAAACAGGGGGAGGCTGGGGCATGGGTTTAGACAGGCAAGCCAAGATCGAAACATGAAGGACCTTGGAAGCCACCTTAAGCAGTGTGGACTTGGTCTAAAGGACCAATAAAGAGCCATTGAAAGGAGAGAAACAAGTGATTGGGTACATGGTTAAGAAGGATTACCAGAGCTCCAAAGAGCAGAATGAATTATAGGAAGTCAATGAGAGGGAAACCACCTAGGAGCCTAAGCAACCACATGAGAGTTAGTAGTGGTGTCAGATGGGGATGGAAACATTCTAGATATTGGCAGGAGACAGCATTAACAGGACATGATATAGTGGAGACAGGTGAAGAAATCAGTAGTCAAGAATAAATTCCAGGTCTTGGCTTTGGGCAACTAGAGGGTGCTTATGCCATTTGCTGGAATTAGGAACACAGGACAGTTGTATGCATAGGGGAGATAAAGTAACTATAGAAACAAGGTGCTTGTCCATGCTGAGATGTCAGGTAGGGAGCTGACAGGCAGATTTGGAGTCATAAGTATAGAGGTATTAGTTAGAGCCAAGAGGTTGCATCAAATTTCCAAGGAAGAATAAGTACAATAGGACAAAATTAGGATTCTGTCAAACATCAACATTTAAGAGATGGCTGGGTGAAGATCAAATGGGAATAGGATCATAACAGCTAACAGTCACTTAATGCCCATTATTTGTCAGACACTACGCTTGCCAATTATATGAAAGCCTGAAAAGTTACAAGAACTCTACCAATTTACTGAGCCACAATGTTAGGCATCCGTTTTTTTTCCCCCTTGGGATTCAGTCTCTTGAAATTTTCTTTGGTCTACATAGCTGATAAAGTCAGTGCTCCTGGGGGAGAAGTTATCTGGCCCTAAGTCATTTGGGGATGGGGGAATTACACCATCTCAGTTCTAGGGCTTAAATAGAAATTCTCTTTCCTTCCTTTGGACTTGCTTTAAATTCATCCATAGAACAATGAGGCTCAGCATGTCAAGATGAAGGTGTGGGCCTAGGGCACAAAGGCAAAGGAAGCTGTTTGTGCTAGCTTTCCTTCTAAGTCTTAGAACTAGTAACGAGGCACGATCATCATGGCTTCACAAAATCTAATCCAGATCAGCTCTAGAATAAAATTTCACACTGGAGTATGGGGCCAAATGCAAGGTAGGAATAAAGTGTATCTTGGCCTGGTGTTGTCATCGTGTGTACTTCTGATTTTTATCTGGAGGAAAGGGGAATTATGAAGGAGGCACTGTTGAGATAAGATTCAGGTGTTTGGCTATCAGTTCATTTCCCTCTATTGACACAAGTCATATCAAAGTCACAGACAGGACTAGATGAGACGCCATTTGTCCTGGTTTGCCCCAGACAATACTGGTTTATGTCTTTTTGTCCTAGTATCCTGTCAAGTTTAGAAACTGACACACCCCAAAATGTTACTGTTTGAATAAATTATATGATAAACCACTTGGGACAAAAGCCTAGGACTTGTAACGTTTAAACTAATGCTTTTCTACTATCTGCTTCTGTGGGCTGTTGTGCATTTGTATGCCATCTGTAGGCCTCCTCAACAGAAAGTTATCATTACTACTCAAAGCACATGATATGAATGCCACCATCTCCATCACCATCTCCATTTATGAATAGCAAAGTATTTTTTTGAAGCAGTAGAAGAGAGCTAAATACGAGCTCATCAAATGAAAATCTAGACAGGTAAAATTTCTGTGTTATACTGGTCTTTAAAATGTTAGGCATGTCTTTTAAAATTTCATATTATTTTTAAGACCTTGATTTCCTGTAAATTTTATTGTGACTTGGCAGTAGTTGCAGATTTTATAAAGTCTAACGTCTTCCCTAGTTTCTCTCCCACCACACTGTGTTCCTATAGTTCATTCTCTGAAGTCACATCAAAGCTCCTAAAATGTGTCACTTGCAATTTAGTTAATGTTTTCTTTAAAACCCTTGTTTGGTGGGTAATAAGGAAACTTTGATAATAAAAATAGTTAATCTAAGTGTATTTTATGAGGGGCATATGAAGGTTGGGCACCCAGTGGGTGACTGTTTAACACTTACAAGCATGTCAATGCTCCTGGCAACATCTACTCTGAAGGGAGGCACAAAAGGGAGGAACATTTGGAGTTAACAGAATTGGGCTACAATAAAGACCAAAACTATGGGAAAATAGTGGAATAAAGTTGTTCTCTAAGAAGACCTTTGAATCTCAATGTTCTTAGGCCCCATAATTGCAGTCTGCCACCAATCAGGGCTTTGGATGTAAACCTCAAATTTAATGAAATAGAACAGTTTATGTTCCCTTTTTCTTTCACATAATGCCTCTGTGTCCAAGAACGGTTAAGGAAATCAAGAATTTCACTCCCTGTACCCTAAATTCTTCCATATGGTGCCTTTAACTATAATGAACCACCTATTGGGTAAATATGGGGTATTATTTATGAATTTTTATTCCATTTTAATCCATATATTTCCTATGTGGTCCTATTGACCTCAAGAGATGGAGCAGGCCACATCTAGGTCATGTGACTTTTTGCCTGGAAAGGCTCACAGCCACATCCCATGAAGGCAACTGATTCCTGATGATTTCTAGAGAAGACGGTGGCCATTTGCAGGTGCTCCAGAAAGACCATCACCTCTCTGTGCTAAACCCAAGCTTCCTAGAGAAGTTTATCATGTCAAAACCCAAAGCCTCTCCTTGTGCTGGGAATGCTTTCAGAACCCAGACAGAAAGTGGATGAGAAAGTGTAGAGAGAGGACACTCTGAATCACAACTAATCCTGGTGCCCTATAAGGTGACTGGGTCTCTCCCAGTTTCTGTCTCATTGATATACACTGGTAGTGAAGAAGGCCAAGGGAATGCTACCTCTGGGGCCTGTGACTTGGGAGACTCGCCACAGAGGAAGGGGTAGGTCTAGTCCAAGGTACTGGGGGCCCCAGGTGTTAGTGTTTTCCACTTTAAAGTTATACATGCACATACATGCATAAAGGTAAGTGTGTAAAACTATTTCAGCTATGACAACCACTCTTGTATATAAGCTACCTTTTTCAAAATTATTTCAGTTAGCATCCTTACCTCATCGGCAACTTTCCATATTTCTTGATCATTCCACTGTCCATAGGGATCCAAGTTTTTTCTAAATGTCCCAGAAAATATAAATACTTTCTATAGCAATAAAGAGAAAAAAGAGGAAAGTATGAGTAACCTAAATATCTTTTCATGTTTCCATTATTTTATTGCAAAATACTTCAAGCAGAAAAAAATACTTTAAAATAACAATAAATGTCCATGTACTTACCATCCAGTTTTCTTAAATTTTAAGGTTTTATCATAGTTGCTTTGCATCTTCTTTACAGACATAAAGCATTACAGCTACATTAGAAGCCCCTTGTGAACACTTATCTAATCCCAATGTCCTTAGGTTAAAGAAATTGAGACCATTGAAAGTTGTGGGAAATTAAAACTCTGTTTTATCACAGCACTTTTCCTTATCATGAGCAAATATAAAATTGAGTAGTTAAAAAATTATGCTTATGAGTTATAAATAACTTGTTAGAACAAATTCCTATTTTGTTCATGTATTTTCCTTGGATTCCTTGGGTAAGCCTAGCTTCCTAAAGGGTTTGGAGAGTGTGTGAATTTACAGACACTTACTTAAACACACATGTCCACCTGGCCTATAAACCAAGGCACACTTTACTTGTGCGAACAGAAGAAAGCCACCACTTACACATCAGTGAAAAAAGTGGAAATCAAATATTTGTTTAATTGAATGCACATAAGGGATGAGGTGGATCCCGCTGAGATGACAAAATGCCAATCTAATTCCTTGCAAGGAGTGTTGCACAACTATCAGTCTGAGACACTCTCCTGCCAAGTCAATGTCCACTTGGGTCAGCCTGTGTGGCTAGAAAAAGTGTTTTAAAAAGAAAACCGCTGTCCCACTGAGAAGTGCTGATGCAGCAGTACTGTACTGCTATTATTTCGTCCTCTCTGGACATATGGGTGAACTGAAAAATACTCTTGATGTTAACATTCAGAATAATTTTTTTTTCTTTGCCCTTTTTCTTTGGCCTTTGGTTAACATCCAGTAAAGAGAATTAAGAACTAAATGTTCTGAAGTCTGAGTTTTCACAAATTGCCTTACACTGAGAAAGAAAGTTCGGTGACCCTCTGACCTACAAGGAACTGGACAAGACAGGTGGGTTCCAGATTTATGGCATCTATGCCTCTTGGCAGAATGAGAATATTCCCACTGTGGCAGCCAAGTTCAAAGAGGATCACATTAGAGACCTCACTCCCCAGGGCACCATTTATAGCTTAAAGAACTAAAGTGTACCAAATATCTCAGGAACCTTCTGATGAGAGCAACAAGAAGACTTGTGCTGGTATTTCTTAACCTGCATCAAAATCATCTTCCTTAGGGGCACTTATAATGCTTTGCACAAGTGACTACAAGGCGTGAATATGTGACTCATAAGATCCTAAGATATGATAGATAAATTTGTGCATCTTTCTACAAGACTTCCAGTAAAGGAAAGTCATGCCCAAATAAGCTAAGGAAAAACAGACAAAGAGTATTATCAGGGAATTCTTCTAAACTAAGAATTAAACAATAATTGGCTCTGAAAATTCAAGTCAATTCATTATTTAAGCAATTGGGTTGATTTAGTACCTAAAGTTCAAAGGCTTACCAAGGGAATTTTGCTATTCACTGTTTCTTTACATTTTTTTCTTTTAATATTGTGGTTCTTTATACAAAAGGTTTCTAGCATTATTGAGAAAGACAGGAGATAGCAACTATGGGGGTTTACCAAATATCAGACCACGTATCATACACTTTGGAGAGGTTATCTCCACTGGGAACCAAAAAGCTAGAACACAGAGCTTCATTTTATGGCAGGTTTACCATATGCCAGGTAAGGATCCATATAAGCATTATCTCTTTTCATCTTCAAATCAGCCTAATGTAATAAATACTATTATTTCACATGAAGAAATCACAGCTGGGAGAAGTTAAGTGACTTGTCCAACATCATTTAGCTGGATTCAAACCCAAGTGTGTTTGTTTCCAAATCTGTTTCTTATCACTACAGCAAAATGTCTCAAGTTCTATGCCAACCAGTTTTTATTCCTGATCTGGAGCTCTGGAATTATTAACGTTGGGCAGAAGCAGCCCAATGGGTCTATAAAGAGCTGATCAGTGTCAGCAGCATAGTCTTTGTTTAAGTACTGCTAGCCATCCCCTGGCCAGAGGCTCAGTTCCTGAACTGTGAATGGAGAGGTTTGCTTCCTTTTCCTAGGCAGGGCCTGGGTTGAAGCAATTTACATGGGCTACAGTGTCTTTGTAACCTTCAAGGATATTTACACAGCCAGTGGAACAGGACAATAGGAAAATTTTACCTTGGCCAAATGGAATAATGTCATTATTCTGGAGGACCATGGGTGGAGGCCGAAGGTATCATAACAACAAAGCAGACACAGAAGTTATCAAAGGCAATGTGGCTTGCAAAGACGCTGTAACAGTGTAGCTCTGGCACAGGAAGTGTACCTACGAACAGGAACCCAAGCTCTTTCAGCCTCAGTGTTCTCACTATAAAATGGGGAAATGCCACCTTTCCTCTCAAACCTATTCTACCTATAGGCTTTCCCATTTTGATAAATGTACAGCAACTTCACTTCCTCAGTCTAGAAACTTTGGAGCCATCCATGACTTATCTTTCTCCCTGATCCTCCCAAAAGGAATCAATCATCAGTCCTGTGGATTTCCCGCCAAATATATCTCAAATCCAGTTATTTCTCCAGCCCTCCTGCCACTATATAGTTCAAAACACCTATCTCTCTCTGGAACACTGTAAGAACCTCCTAATTGATTTCTTTCTTCTCACTCTTGCCTCCCTCCCGGTCTACTTTTATTTAGCAACCAAAACAATCACTACACATATAAATTGGATTATGTCATTAACCTTTTAAAAAACCTTTGGCTTTCTGTTACATTCAAGGCAAAATGTAAAATTCTTAAGATGGCCTACAGACCCTACATGACTTAGCCCCTTCTACTTCTTTGGGATCATTTAGTGCCCTGCTCTACCTCCTTCCTTTTTCATCCCAGCTACATGGCTTTATTTCACTTCTCCAGTTTCTTCACACATTCTTTCTTCCTGCCTAAGAATCTCATCTTATACATTCTTTCCATGGCCAACTACATTCTTCAGGCCTCAAATTAAATGCCACTTCCTCAGAGCTATCTATCTTGATCCTCAAAGCCAAATAAGGTACACAAAATATGATACAGAATACATGTATTTTACTTCCATAGCTTATAGTGAATGTTAAAATTACATATGCATTTGTGAACTTTGCTTTTTTTAAAAAAATTTTTAATGTTTATTTATTTTTGAGAGACAGAGAGACACAGAGCATGAATGGGGGAGGGGGAGGGAGAGAGAGGGAGACACAGAATCTGAAGCAGGCTCCAGGCTCTGAGCTGTCAGCACAGAGCCCAATGCAGGGCTCGAACCCATGAGCCGTGAGATCATGACTTGAGCTGAAGTTGGATACTCAACTGACTGAGCCACTCAGACACCTCGAGCTTTTGCTTTTAATGAGCACTTCTTCTCCTATACCATAAATTTACTGTGTATCCTAGCAAACAGGCATTATATCTAGCATGTGCTCAATAAATGCTGCCTGAATGAATAAATGGGCTGATATGGGAATAAAAAGTAAAAAAATATAAAAACATTGCTCAACATATTATTTTTCTTCATTTCAGAAGAAGAGTTACTACCACCTATACTCGTTAAAGTAATAATACTAACTACCCATTAAAACTTTGGTCTTTCCATATAATTTCTTGAGAAATTATATGCCTAACTTTTTCTCATAATAGCTTAATAGTTTATATTAATACTTATCAAGCATATAGCAATATGCGACATATTAATTTTATTTAAAATAGATATATGTTCAAAATTGTGAAGGAAGAAAACTGTGGAAATTGGAAAAATGTGGAGAGCCAAAGTCTTAGATGTAGGGATCTGATACTACTCTGAAATTCTGTAGGTCTTTTGTTTATAGTTTATTGTCTAGCATTCAAGTAATGCTTTAATTTTAATTAAAAAAAAAATCAACTGAATAGACTGGTTCAGTTAGAATTAAATTTCACACAATTCACTAAACATTTCATTCCTGTCTTATAAATAGTATCTCTTCCTCTGCTGGTCAGGGGCACCAGCAGGTGTCTTAGTTCTGTTTTCTACACTGTTTGAAGTTTCCACAAAGGCATCTCTAAAGCTGAGAGGTCCTTGGAGGTCACTTATGTCGTCTTCCCTGGTTTACAAATGAAACAGCCAAGGCCCAGAGAAGTGATGTGGCGTGGTCAAAGTGACACAGACGTATTTATAGCAAAAAATAGACCTGAAACCAAAAATCACAATGATCCTCTCTTTTAAGAAACTGTTCACCAATAGGAAAATGAGGATGTGTAAATATTTGATATTTATTTAATGTCAGGTATGTATGGCATAAAGAGCAATTCCTGGGACTCAAGGAAGAATAAAGAGAGAACCATTGTTCACGAGCTGACTAATCTCTTTCCTGAAGCTGATTCCTCAACTCCTCAACTCAGTGCAGACAGCTGAGCCTACGTGGGGTGCTCAGAGCTGGTCACATATCACTGCAGCAGGCAGTATGATTCAATCTTGGATATCAATGAAAAACAAAAGAGCAGTTTGACTTTCATGGCTATTGAATATAGCATAAATTAAATAAGCAGGAGGAATGACTCCTTATCCTGTTTATGTATACAGTGCTGTTTTGTTTTGGCCAGAAGGGAAATATATATATGTAGCCAAAAATAATATACATATATATATATATTTATGGCCAAAACAAAACAGCACTGTGTATATATATGTTTATATATACATATAACATCTATACGTATATAATTTTATTAAAATGTGGCTCCAATGCTTCTAAGCATCACAGTGGCTGTGATCTTACCTTCTAGAAATGCCTGCAAGATTGTATTATAAGTTGAATCTGTACAATACAAATCCATCCAACTTGAACAAATCAAGATTCTAAGGTTGTATTATAGAATGTCTAAAAATAAATGTTGTTTGGCTTTTAAGAATATCTATTAATGAGAACAAGGTGAATGAAGTATTTATTAGTCAAAAATGCCCAAGATTTACAATAGAGAATAATTTTATAATGTTAATATACATATCATTTATTTATATGTAAATGACTGCATGTAAGATGTTCAAATATTTGTTTCCTGTAAAGTCATTTCATGTTTCACAACCTTTTATACTACAACTTTCCAGTATACACTTTTTTTAGAGACAGAATTTTAAAAAATGATTTCCAGGTCTGACAAAATTGTAAAACTTCAAATTTTTAGGCTCAGAAACAGTAAAGTTGTGTTGTACTAATATCCATACTAGTTAATTTTCTCTTCTTTTTCTTTTTTAAAAAAACTTTGTCTATTTATTTTGGGGGGGGAGAGAGAGAGAGAGAGAGAGAGAGAGAGCCAGCCTGAGTGGGGGAAGGGCAGAGAGAGGGAGACATAGAAACAGAAGCAGGCTCCAGGCTCTGAGCTGTCAGCACAGAGCCCGATGCAGGGATTGAACCCACTAACTGTGAGATCATGACCTGAGCTGAAGTCGGGCACTTAACTGAGTCACCCAGGCACCCCTTTTTCTTTTTTTCTAAGCAAACTTTACCCCCAAGATGGGCTCAAACTCAGGACCCTAAGATCAAGAGTCATATGCTCCACCTACTGAGCCATCCAGGCACCCCTTCTCTTCTCCCTTGAATTCAGCACTTCACCCCCACTGTCTCTTCACCACAGTTGAGGCTCTTACCACATCACAGTTGGAGAGTTTCTCAGCCCATCTCCCTGCCTCCCATGCTGCCTCCTGGAAGTCCGTTCTCCACATGCTGCCAGCAGCAGCGTACCCTTCTGCCAACCCTTACCATCCTCTTCAATGCGTTCCTTACTGGGCCATTTCAGTACTTACCAAATCTTTCCCTCCTCCCTCTAATATTGCCTAACACATGACCTCCCCTGCCCTTTATGACCCAACTCTTTCTAGTCCTCTTCTTTGTGTTTGTTCATAATATCCTTATCTGTCTGGGATCCTGGAATATCCTTTCCATAATTCCCCGTCCCTAACCTTTCTAAAACCTTAAAATGAGTGTATGGCCCATTATGACCCATCTTAATTATCACTGCTCTGAGGGGCACCTGGGTGGCTCAGTCGGTTAAGCAGCCGACTTCGGCTCAGGTCATGATCTCGTGGTCCGTGAGTTCAAGCCCCGCGTCGGGCTCTGTGCTGACAGCTCAGAGCCTGGAGCCTGTTTCAGATTCTGTGTGTCTCCCTCTCTCTGACCCTCCCCTGTTCATGCTCTGTCTCTCTCCGTCTCAAAAATAAATAAACGTTAAAAAAAAAAAATTATCACTGCTCTGGGAAACTGCCCATACTCATTTATTCATTCCTAGAGCATATTTCTAATCTAATATAAAAATGAAGGAGACACGATCCCTGTCCTTAAGGAACTGTAAATAATAATTACCATTGTCACAACACAGTGTATTGCACTTACTATGTGCCAGGGTGTAGTCTCAATACTTGTTACTTTACTCATTTTATATTCATGAAAACCTAATGAATATAGGTAGGTAGGTAATAACCTAAAATTATATTCATTTTATAGACAAGGAAACTAAAGCTCAGAGAAATCAAATAACTTGCCTAAGCTTACAATAGCTGGTAAAATTCAGATACTGACAGAACCACAGTCTCTTGTAAAATAAGCCAAGAATTTGGTGATTCTGCACAAGACAATGTATATTAAGTGCCTAACATGTAAGCTATTGTATATGCTATATAAGAGACAGAAAAATCTTTAAGGAAAAAAATCTATGTTTTATTCACCATTTCTATTATATTATTTTTGCTTATCTTCTTTGATTGTTGATGGGTTTTTTTAGTTTAGTATTTTTCAGAGAGAGAGAGAGAGAGAGAGCAGGAGAGGGGCAGAGAAAGAGGGAGAAAGAGAATCCCAAGCAGGCTCTGTGCTGTCAGTTTCACAAACAATGAGATCATGACCTGAGCCAAAATCAAGAGTTGGACACTCAACTGACTGAGCCACTCAGGTGCCCTGGTTGTTGATGATTTTGTGTTTAAATCTTGCTTCCTTAACTAGAATGTATACACAGTATTTATAATACTAAGTGGAAATTAAGCAAATACACAGATAATTCTAACACAAGACAATGGAAAGTGCCAGGAGAGACTTATAAACAAAGTCCTAGATCCCATATGGGTTTAAGACGTGGGGATGGAGAGCTGGGGTTTGAGTCACGGTTATGGGGGAAGGGGGGGGGGGTCAGAAAAGGCCATTTGACAGATTTGCATTTGAGAGGCCAACATAACTATGGTGAAGGAAGACCGTCTCAGACAGAGGAAGTGCATAAACAGATGAAATGAGAGAAAAGTAAGGTATCTTTCATGGAACAGTAAGTCCAGTTTGTCTGAAACTGAGACGTGCCCAGGTGTGAAGAGTGGTGGATGTGACCGGAAAGGTTAGGTCAGGACCTAACTGTCGGGACCTAAACCACGGATGTAAGAATCTGGACCTTATTCAGTGGAGAAGGAGTGGCCTAGTAGGTTTTTGGTTTGGTGAATCACAAAACTGGAACATTGCACTTAAAAGGTTAATTTGTGGAATGGGAGAAGATATTTGCAAATGACATATCAGATAAAGGGTTAGTATCCAAAATCTATAAAGAACTGATCAAACTCAACACCCAAAAAACCAATAATCCAGTGAAGAAATGGGCAAAAGACATGAAGAGACACTTCTCCAAAGAAGACATCCAGATGGCCAACACATGAAAAAATGCTCAACATCACTCATCATCAGGGAAATACAAATCAAAATCACGATGAGATACCACCTCACACCTTTCAGAATGGGTAACATTAACAACTCAGGCAACAACAGATGTTGGCGAGGGTGCGGAGAAAGAGGATCTCTTTTGCACTGCTGGTGGGAATGCACACTGGTGCAGCCCCTCTGGAAAACAGTACAGAGGTTCCTCAAAAAATTAAAACTAGAACTACCCTTTATCCAAAGGATACAGGTATGCTGTTTTGAAGGGACATATGCACCCCAATGTTTATAGCAGTGCTATCAACAATAGCCAAAGTATGGAAAGAGCCCAAATGTCTATCAATGGATGAATGGATAAAGAAGATGTGGTATATATATACAATGGAGTATTACTCAGCAATCAAAAAGAATGAAATCTTGCCATTTGCAGCTACGTGGATGGAACTAGAAGGTATAATGCTAAGCAAAATTAGAGAAAGACATATATCATATGACTTCACTCATACGAGGACTTTAAGACACAGAATAGATGAACACAAGGGAAGGGAAGCAAAAATAATATAAAAACAGGGAGGGGGACAAAACATAAGAGACTCTTAAATATGGAGAACAAACAGAGGGTTACTAGAGGGGTCTTGGGAGGCGGTACGGGCTAAATGGGTAAGGGGCATTAAGGAATCTACTCCTGAAATCATTGTTGCACTATATGCTAACTAACTTGGATATAAATTTTAAAAATAAAATTAAAAAATAATAAAATAAAATAAAAGGTTACTTTGTGTGCAACATAAAATGGACAGACACAAAGAAGAGAAGAGGAGGAGAAATAAGGAAGGATACAATGACATGGTGGAAGCAGCAATAACAGGGCTTACAACTGTATTCACTCTCATAATTACCCACAGCACTCCCTGAACAAGCCTACCTTGACTCATAACTATATTTAATTAACTTTCTTTGGTTTATTAGTTTGGTTTCTTCTTTTGATCTAACTTATGGCAACGAGTTCAGTTTTGAGCTTCTCACTGAAAGCTCATAGGTGGGATTGGGACCTCAATACTTTTCACATAACTGTAGAATTTATAGTATATAGAATGATATTATGCTATAATTTAAGCATATGGGAATTTCACAACTAATTATTAAATTGTTAATTATTATTAAACTGAATGAGAACTGCTGCTGCACTCCCAATTTCATTGCTCAGACCTACAGATACATGTTTTGGCCCTATCTGATATCCTTCACAGCAAAAGATGTTCCATGGTGGAAGTCATGTGTGCATGGATTATTTTCAGGTTATGTGGTCTTGCAAGTATAGCCCTAATTATTTGCTCAGAAGAGCTTGCAGTCTTTCCAAGTTGTAACTGAAGCTTGCAAATACATTAAAAATTATTTTTTTCTGTCTTTCAAGAATAAAGTACTTAGCAAAGTTCCAGGCTGATAAACAATTTCAAGTCTTAGTGTTTGATTTGTCTAAGGCAATGGGGCTCTGACTATAGGCCTCAATGCTTCCTCTCCATGTCCCCAGAACTCACAGGCAAAATGAAACAAAGAAGGCTCCACCTTGAAATGTACACAGTACCCTTTTCTCCAGGCTGGTGCAATTTCAAAGATTGCTTTCTAGCTATAGGAGAGAATGCACACATATGCGCACACATGTGTACACACACATGCACACACACACAAACACAGAGCAAGAACTTGCCCAAACTAATGACATCTTGTGATTCCATAGCTGATGTCTCAGGATTACTATGATGGGGACAAAAGGTTTTTGTTCAAAGGTCCTGTTTCATGTGACTAAAAACAAGTGACTGACCCAGAGAGATCGGATGTCTCCATGACAGAGATGCTCTTGCAAGGTCAGAAATATGGAATGAAGAAAAGTAGAAAGGCAAGCAAAACCAGTTCTTCTCAGATTTTGTTTTAGGTTTATTTATTTATTTTCAGAGAGAGAGAATGTGAATGGGGGAGGTGAACAGAAAGAAGGATAAAGAGAGTATCTGAAGCAGGCTCTGTGCCATCAGCGCAGAGCCCGATGAAGGGCTAGAATCCACGAAACCTTGAGACTGTGACCTGAGCCAAAATCAAGAGTCAGACACTTAATGACTGAGCCATCCAGGCACCCCAACAGCTCTTCTTGGATTTTTAATCACTTCTTCCTTCCTTCTTTCTTTTTAAAGATCAAATTGTAGGCAAAGAAGAAAAAATTACTTAATTTGAACTTCTAAAGCAAAGTTAGGAAAATAAAAGCATCTTCTAGTTTGGATATTAAAAAGGTATGAGGAGTTTGCCCTCTCTTTCTTGGGCACTCAATATTCTCAAGATGTCACTGTAGAAAAAATAGTACATTTTTCTACAGATATCCCTGTGATACTAGCAGACAGTCCCAGAAACCAGGGTTATAATCTAATGAGATGCACCTACATTAACATGATCACACATTTTTGAAGGCGGATCCCAAAGTATTTTTTGTTCAGTTTATATTATTTTATGAAGCTTGAAGCCATAGAAGAGGGAAAATGAGAAAAGGCAGGTTTGAAAGATTTACTTTAGCAGAAAGGCAAGATAAAGAATTTTCATAACTCTGGTTCACATGGTTTCCCTCCAGGTCTTGCATATTTAGGTTCCTAAACAGAACATATATATTTTTTAAAAAATCTATCAAAATGGCAGATAAACTAAAGGATTCCACTGGAATTAATTTTTAGAGTCAATTTGTATGAATAAGAATGACAGCAAAACAAAAGCTTCACTACTGCAATTAAAAATGGGACCAGGAGACTCAGAGTCAAATGAACGGCAACGCTTCTTGGACAACCAGATTCTATCCTGTGTTCTTTAACATCGCTCTCTTGCCTAAGGTTATCACCTCGGGATGCTCATATTCCCAGTGTTTATCTTTAGGCCATCTGTCAATCTTTTTTTTTTTTTTTTTTTTGGTCTGAAAAAACAATATTGCTTTTGAAAAGTTCCACCAGGAATCAGCTTCTGGCAATATGGCAAAGTCTAGACAAAAAAATTAAAAACATCAGTCTAGCAGTTACAATATTTAGTGCTTCATTAGTTGAGAAAAGCAAATGTTCCACTGAGGTAATCCATCAAGATTACCTCAAGCTTTTTTCTCAGGCTAGATTTATAGTCAATCTACCTGGAGATGGTCCTGGTATTTTAATTTTGTGTTAAAAGTAGACAATTGTTAGAATGTGCTAGTAGAATGGATTTATACTATTAGGACAAAAGGAGCAATGTGGTAACTAAAGCAGTGAATAATGCCCACAGAAAAGAAGGCAAATGCCAGTAGAAATGCAACACATGCCTTTCAGATTCTGCTTCAGTAAAGACATTCCTTGGTTTCCACTGAGATCATTTTAAACTAGAACAGCTGCTATTTCTCTCATATGTAAGAAATCCTCTTGTACAATGACACGGATAGAATGCAACCAAGCCAGTGAAGCCAGAGATCCTTTGTGACCGAAATCAAAGAGTGACATTTAAAAAAAAAATAGCTACAGATTAATCTGACATGGTTCATTTTATCCAAAGAACAAAAACCAATCACTACACTTTCTATTTTCAATTCCATTCCTTGCTGCTTCCAAGTGCTTCTTCCTCCAGCAGCAGCATAATTTATATCTTGAAAAGCATTTCTCAGCCTGCTGTGATGGCTAACTTGGAGCTCAGACCACTGAAGGAGGGGGAAAAAGCTGATTAAAGATGAAGTCCCAGGCTCCCACCATGGATTGCATCTTCTGGGAGACACTATAAAAACTATTAATAGTTCAATAACTATATGGCATAGAGTTCCAAACTTTCAGAGATGGTTTTCTTTTTCCCCATGAAAAGGTTACATTGCGGTAAAAAAGACAGCAATAAATAAATATATTTTTACAAGAAAATGTGATTGTTTTGAGTTGAAGGGTCAAATAATGGTAAAAAAATGTCTATTTAGCCGCTTTTCTTTCTTGACCAAGTCATTCTGACTTACCTGGGGGATCACCCCAAAGGCTTTCCTCCACTCTTGCAAAGGTATCGAATACCAAGACACACCATCTATTTGGATTTCTCCTTCAGTATTCAGCAGTCTCAAAAGAGCCGATAACAAAGTACTCTTCCCTGATCCAGTTCTTCCCAAGAGGCCCACCTAGAAAACAAGAGGGATAGAATTACTCCTGTGACATACAGATACCATACCAGAAATGTTACCTGGTATTATGCTTCAATAAAAAATATCAGAACAGTTTTTTTTTAACATTACCAGGGGAAGATTTCAACTTACTCATTCAAAGCTTTCTGTACACTCTCAGTTCTGACCAATATTGATCTTAGGCAGAGCAACCCTGGAGGAGAATATAGAAACTGGCCATATGGAATTGGACTCTTCATTCTGGACCTTTCATTTATCACTGACCTTTACTAATGGCAAAAAGGTGAAAAATCGCCCATTTTGCATCAAGGAAAACAAACATACAGTGTCCTAATGCATACCATTTCTAAGGATGGCCTTAAGCCAAAAGCAGGGACCTATATAGTTTGATCTAGTTCCTGAATGAATATGAGCTTGAAAATGAATGAATCTGAAATAGTTCTAACACGTAGATACTTCCCCTCGTAAAGGAAGCACAAGTTTAGGCCTGACCATAAACAAGAATAAGTTCAGTGAGCTCTATGTTCCCAGAGAGGGCAGGCTGAACCTTGCCATTCAGTGCATAGGCACTTGGACAGCTGTCAGATTGCATTCTTACATCTATGCTGACTGGCAGGAAGAAAATCTGGAGAAGCAAAAAGGATATTAAGAAAACAACTATTCTTGTTACTAAAAGACTGTAAAAGCGTAAAACAGAAGTGAGAACTCCAGGCATTTCAAGGGGAGATCAGGTGCTTCAGGTAGCCCACAGGGACCTCAAGTCTGTGTTCCACGTGGGCTTAGATCCAGCACTTGGAAGGAGATGCTTTAAGTGGGATAGAACATTCCTGCAGTCATTAACTGAATACTGAATAACAGCCTGATATTTAGTAGCACTGAATAAATGTACACTTCTTTCCTTTTTTTTTTTTTTTTTTCAACGTTTATTTATTTTTGGGACAGAGAGAGACAGAGCATGAACGGGGGAGGGGCAGAGAGAGAGGGAGACACAGAATCGGAAACAGGCTCCAGGCTCTGAGCGATCAGCCCAGAGCCTGACGCGGGGCTCGAACTCACGGAGCGCGAGATCGTGACCTGGCTGAAGTCGGACGCTTAACCGACTGCGCCACCCAGGCGCCCCCACTTCTTTCCTTTTATTTGATTTCTCTTTCTCTTTTATCATTTAACTTTTTTTTATAGGACAGCTGGGCCAATGGTCTTTTACAGTAATGCTTTTTATACTATCTGTGGCAAAGAAAAGTTTTGTTTATTTGTATCTAGTCCATTGCAAATCAGTACTTTAAAAAAGAAAAGATAATAAAAATGAATTTCTACATGTTTACTCTCAATTCCTATACTTATCAGAGACCCCAAACAGCTTATAAACCAGAACCAGTTCATGGACCACAAAGAATACTTTAGAGCTCATAACAATCTGCAGTAATAACTTTCTGAATACTTATTAAGAATCTGGTAATAAACTAGGCATTTGGGATAAATTGGTAAACAATAATGACACCATGTCTTTTGTTCATAAGAGCTCTGTAATGAGACTTTCACAAATGCTTGTTATCTGAGACAACTGAGAAAATAAGATAAACCACAATCTATACACCACACGCTTTTGAGGTTCTTCATACTGCTAATCAGAATCAGTAATATTTTACTTATTTTTTTCTTGGTTATTACTTGTGTTAACACCAAGAATTTAAGTTTAACAAGCACAGGGTGGTCTGTGTTTCCATTGAATTCTCAGCACCTTCCAATGTGATGGGTTCACATAAAATTCTCAATAAATACTTGTTTGGATTCACTGAGGGACAATCAGGTGGAAGGATGAATGAATGGATAAACAGACACATGGATTGGGTGGATGGATGGATGGATGGATGGATGGATGGATGGATGGATGGAAAGAAGGGAGGAAGGAAGAGAGGAAAAGGAAGAAGGAGGGAGAGAAGGCAGATGAATAGACAAACTTATTTAGTTGATCTAACAAGAAAACAAATTTAGTTAATTTTGGTGAATTACAAGATCAACTCTTAATTAAAAATCTTGTGAAATTTCATATGCACACCTCCATTTCTGAATCAGCCCAAGCTTTACAAACATATTCATCATATGTTATGATTTTTGAAACACAACAGTAAAACTTTTATAAGCAATCTGAATATGCTTTGTATAGATGAGGTATAGGGGAAGGGAAGTTCAATAAGAGAAAGTGATTTACTTTAAAGTCATGTCACAAATTTAATCAGACAACAAAAAGAAATAAAAGGCATTCAGACTGGCAAGGGAGCAGTAAAAATTTCACTATTTGCAGATGACATGATAGTCTATATAGAAAACCCAAAAGACTCCACCAAAAAATTGCTAGATCTGACACACGAATTTAGTAAAGTCACAGGATACAAAATCAATGTACAGAAATCTGTTGCATTTCTATGCACCAATAGTGAAACACTAGAAAGAGAAATTAAGAAAATAATATCATTTACAATTGCACCCCAAATAATAAGATACTTAGGAGTGAACCTAACCAAAGAGGTGAAGGACCTCTACTCTGAAAAGTATAAAACACTGATGAGAGAAATTTAAGATGACATAAACAAATGGAAAGACATTCCATGCTCATGGGTTGGAAGAACAAATATTGTTAAAATGTCTATAGCACCCAAAGCAATCTACACATTTAATGCAATCCCTATCAAAATACCAACAGTCTTTTTCATGGAGTTAGAACAAACAATCCTAAAATTTGCATGAAACCACACACACACACACACACACACACACACACACACACACACACACCAAATAGCCAAAGCAACCTTGAAAAAGAAAAGCAAAGCTGGAGGCATCACAATCCTGGACTTCAAGTTATATTACAAAGCTGTAGTGATCAAAACAGTATGGTATTGGCACAAAAAGAGACACAAATCAATGAAACGGAATAGGAAACCCAGAAGTAACCCACAACTATCTGGTCAGTTAATCTTCAACAAAGCAGGAAAGAATACCCAATGGTAAAAAGACAGTCTCTTCAAAAAATGGTGCTGGGAAAACTGGAAAGCAACATGCAAAAGAAAGAAACTGGACCACTTTCTTATACCATACACAAAAATAAATTCAAAATGGATGCAAGGCCTACATGTGAGACCTGAAACCATAAAATCCTATAAGAGAGCACAGGCAATAACCTCTTTGACATTGGCCATAGCAACTTTTTTCTAGATACGTTTCCAGGTGCAAAGGAAACAAAATCAAAGATAAACTATTGGAATGACATCAACATAAAAAAACTTCTGAACAGTAGAGGAAATAATCAATAAAACTAAAAGGCAACGTACAGGGTAGGAGAAGATATTTGTAAATGACATATCTCATAAAGGGTTTGTATCTAAAATATCTAAAGAACTTTTAAAACTTAACATCCAAAAAATGAATAATCCAACTAAAAATGGGCAGAAGACATGAATAGACTTTTCTCCAAAGAAGACATCCAGATGGCCAACAGACACATGAAAAAATGTTCATTGCTCATCATCAGGGAAATACAAATCAAAACTACAATGAGATATCACCTCACACCTGTCAGAATGGCTAAAATCAGTAACACAAGAAACAACAGTTTTTGGTGACAGTGTGAAGAAAGGGGAACTGTCTTGCACTTGCACTGTGGTAAACTTTCCACTGTGGAAAACAGTATGGAGGTTCCTCAGAAAGTTAAAACTAGAGCTACCCTACAGTCCAGCTATCACACGACTAGGTATTTACCCAAGGAATACAAAAACGCTAGTTCAAAGGGATACATACACCCTGATATTTATAGCAACATTATCAACAATAGCCAAATTATGGGAATAGCCCAAGTGTTCAACAACTGATGAATGGATAAGGAAGATGTGGTATAAGTATATACACATATAAATACAAACATGCATACATACATACATACATAATGGAATATGGCTCAGCCATAAAAAAGAATGAAATCTTGTCATTTTCAATGACATGGATGGAGCTAGAGTATCATGCTAAGTAAACTAAGTCAGTCAGAGAAGGACAAATACCACATGATTTCACTCATATGTGGAATTTAAGAAACAAAATAAAATGAGCAAAGGGAAAAAAGAGAGAAGCAAACAGAAACAAGAAAGAGGCAAACAAGAGAGAGGCAAACAAGAAACAGTCTTAACTATAGAGACAAACTGATGGTTACCAGAGAGGAGGTGGGTGGGGGGATGGGAAAATAGGTGACAGTGATTAAGGAGTGTACTTGTGATGAGCACGGGGTGTTGTATGGAAGTGATGAACCCCTATATTGTACCTCTGAAATTAACATTAAACTCTATGTTAGCTAACTGGAATTTAAATAAAAACTTTAAAAAAATAAATAGAAAAATAATAATAGGGTGATATCACAATTTTTTTACAAAAAGTACCTTGAGGTCCAGAACCCCATATGATTAGTCAAGGTTCTAATAACCGAGATAAATGACCATGTTCTCTTTCAAACAGCACATATTGAAATTTTTAGAAAACTCAGTTTTTATGTCGGTATAGGAGTAAATTGAGAGGCAAAGTGTAAATCTTATGTTTAGCTTTAAAGTTTTTAGCTTTTCTCTGCTTCTTCTGTATTATTGAACTGCCGATATTGCATTGTGTCTGACATGTTTTTAACTGCAAAGAATCTTATTGGTCCATACCTAACAAAGTCTTTTTGTTTATATAATTGGCACATAATAATTCCTTTCCGGGATTTGTTTTTCCAGGCTTCTCAGTGATCTGTTGAATAGGATCAGAGTACTTCCTGCAAATGAGATTTTAAGGTATATCCTAATTCCAAGTCAGTGACTTCTAGTAACTTCAGTGAACTTCCTTTCTGCGAATTTTGGATCAAGACAAATCAAAATATTATGTGGAGAGCTAAATAATGTTGAATTTGGTGCTAACTGTAACTTCATTGCACCATGAATAAAACAATCTAAGTACATTCTTTTCAGAGTACCTGATTTACTAGTCTACTATTGCAATATATTGAAACCTGCTATAATTATTTTTCATCTCCTTGTGGTCTCCAGAAATCATGATACCAAACAAAATAAGATGTAGATCCACAAAGTGATAATAAGTGCACCTTTTATATGTTTACTATTAATAAAATATAATTCTTAATAAAATAAGTTCTTGAGAATATGCTCCTCATAACTCCAGGGTAAACTACTAAATGATTCAGTTACTCAATACCAATTTTTATCAAGATGGAATGCCATATGTGTTTAAAAAGTCAAATAGACATTTAAGTGTTAATGCTGCTATGATCTGAACCCTTGATACTGATTTAACTGCTTCTGGCATCGCAGTATTTTGAAGAGGCTACAAATAAAGAAGGCAGGTAAGCTCACCCAAAAGAATAGATCTTGAAGTACTATTAAATAGCTGTGTAACCAGGGGACTGTCCAGTACTGTGATAGACACAAAATACCATCTAAGGCATTTTGATAAGTCTACGTTTATCATGAAGGACGTGGCTCCAAATTAGAATCCCAGCCTGCACTTTGAGAAGAACAGAAAAGGAAAAAACAAAGAGTTTTCTCATTGGGGGAAGAGTTTTCTCATTTAATCTAGATATTAAAATTCAGGCAAAAAGTCAAAAGCTTTCAAGACAACAACTATTTGAGATTAAAAAGAAAAGTAGTTTTAGGGGTGCCTGGGTGGCTCAGTCAGTTAAGCATCCAATTCCTGACTTTGGCCCAAGTCATGATCTCATGGTTGTGAGACAGTCCTGCATCAGGTTCTGTCTTGATGGTTTGGAGCCTGTTTGGGATTCTCTCTCTCCCTCTCTCTCTCTCTGCCTCTCCCCTGCGCGCTCTCTCTCTCTCTCTCTCTCTCTCTCTCTCTCACTTTCTTATTCTCTCAAAATAAATAAATAAACTTAAAAAAAAGAAAAATTGTTTTTTTAATCAAAGTAAAGGTTGTGAAATACCTGCTATATTTCTCACGCATTGAAAATAAAATTTAAAGTACGGGCTCTATGAAGTAAAGGCCTAAATTAAGAGCAAAGAAGATAATAGAACATCTCTTCCATAAAATAAATGTCATGGACAAAGTGCTTTAATATGAAGACTGAATAACTTTTCTGCTTAAAATTTTGATTTTTGAAATATTTTCATCATGCTATGGGCTTAATATTTGTGTTTCTCCCACATTCATATGTTGAAATCCTAACCTCCAATGTGAGGACTTTGGGAGGTGGTTAGGTCATGAGGGTGTAACCCTCATGAATGAGATTAATGCCCTTATAAAGAAACCCCAGGAAGCTCCCTCACCCCTTCTACCATATGAGGTTACAATGACAAGACAGACATCTATGAGGAAGTGGGTTCTCACTAGACAATGAATTTTCTGGCACCATGATCTTGGACTTCCCAGACTCTAGAAGTGTGAGAAATAAACGTGTGTTGTTTATAAGCCACCCAGCCCAAGATATCTTGTAATAGAATCCCAAATGGACTCAGGCACACGATCTAACCAAGAATGCTGAATTCCATTAAAAATTAAACAAGAAATGCCCATTTAAGTCCTTTCCAATTTTTTTTTTTCAAGAAGATGAATTAGACCACAGCTGATCTTGCAGAACTTTTGGGTAGTCAAAATAGTATACTGAATTTGAGTCTTCTTAATTCAGCATGCAAGAAGTATGTTTGAGGCATCTTGTTATAGTTTGCAACATGCTGTTATAGGTCCTAAGGGCAAGGCAGTAGAAATAACAATCTTAAAGAGAGCTGCTCAGAATAACATATTAAGAATCAGTTCCTACTTTAATCAATCGTATGACCTAGAAGTAGGTATAAGCTATTCATTCATGCAAGCATTTAACATATTCTAAGCAAAGGGATTAAAAGATGAAAAAACAGGACTTCTGGTTTCTGGTCCAAAATATAAGGAACTTGAATGTCATCACTCTGGCCTAAAAACAAGTAAAAAGCTAAGCAAACTGAAGAATCAAAAGCCTTATTACATCTATTACAGAGTGAAGACATACAACAAACTGTAGCCATCATAAATGGAGAGACAGACAGACAGACACAGAGAACCACAATTTACTAGAAAAGAAACCATGATCAGAAACCTCTGCAGAAACCAGAATCAGACTGAAAAACCCTAAGCTGTAACTAACAAATTACTGGAGGCTCAGTGTAGACAAGTCTGAGAGTAAAAACATCCAGAAGAGGACATTTGTAGAAGGGCTCCCAGACTTTTGTGAGTATTAGCTCCAGGGGCCCAACCAGTTTTACCATCTCACAGTAAAAAATACAGAAAAATCCTTTGGTGCATCCAGCAGGAGAAGGGGGAAAGCAACAATTTTGCAGTACTCCTGAGCATTAGAGAATTCTGTTCTTCACAAGCCCTCCCTCAAGAGAAACTATTTTACCAGAGTCTAACAACTGGGCTTTTTATTAGAACCCAACTGATCTAGGGTAGGAAAATACCCAACTCCAGGTCACACTAGCCATCCTGTGTCATGCAGTAAAAGAAGCACAGAGAGAAATTTATAGCACTAAGAGAAGAAATATCTAAAATCAATTATCTAAGTTTCTACCTTAGGAAACTAGGAAAAAAAGAACAAGTTAAATTCAAAGGAAGCAGAAGAGAAATAATAAAAATTAGAGCAAAATCAACTAATTGAAAACAGGAAATCAGTAGAGAAAATCAATGAAAACTGGTACTTTGAAAAGATCAATAAAATTAATAAGCTTCTAGCCAGGCTAACTAAGGAAATATGAGAGTTGACACCAATTACTAACATTACAATTGCAAGAGGGAACATCACTATATACCCCATGGTAAGAGAATAATAAAGGAATACTATGAACTACTATATGACCACCAGTTTGATAATCTAGATGAAACAGACCAATTCCTTGAAAGATACAATCTTTCAAAACTCACACCAGAAGAAATGGGCAATGTAAATAGGTACATATCTTTTAAAGAAATTGTATCAACAATTAAAAACCTTCCATTTCAGAAATCTCCAAGTCCAGATAGATTCGCTGATGAATTCAACCAAATATTTAAAGTCAAAATTCTACCAATCCTCTACAGTTTCTTCCAGGAGATAGAAGCAGAGGGAATACTTCTAACTATTCTACGAGGCCAACATTAAAATAATACCAAAGCCATCAAAGACATAAATATCAACATTTCTCATGTACATAGAACCAAAAATCTTCAGCAAAATATTACCAAATCAAATCCAACAACGTGTAAAGAGACTAGACGCCACGACCAAGTAGGATTTATTCTAGATATACAAGGTTGGTTCAAAATTCAAAAATGAATTAATATAATCCATCATATCAGTGGGCTAAGAAAAATCACACAATTATAACAATAGAGGCAGAATTCATTTGACAAGATCCAATGCTAATTCCTGGTTAAAAACTCTCAGAAAACTAGGAAAGAGGGGAACTTCTTTAACTTGATAAAAACTTCTACAAAACCCTATAGTTAACATCACCTGTAAGGGTGAGAAACTCAAAGACTTCCTGCAAAGGTCAGGAACAAGGCAAGGATGCCCCTTCTCAAAACTCCTTTTCAACATAATACTGGAAATCCTAGATAATGCACTAAGACAAGAAAAGGAAATGAAAGGCATACAGACTGGGAAGAAAGAAATAAAATTGTCTTTGTTCACAGATGACTATCATCCATGTAGAAAATCTAAATCAGGAATAAAACTCCTGGAACTGATAAGTAATTAAAGAAAACTTGTAGGATACAGAGTTCTTCTACAAAAGTCAATTGCTTTGCTAAATACCAGCAATGAACAAGAGGAATTTGAAATTAAGAACACATTACCATTTACATTAGCACTTCCCAAAACAAAATACTTAGAATAAACATAAGAAAATATGTACAAGATCTAGATGAGGAAAATGATAAAACTCTGATGAATGAAATCAAAGAAAAATTAAGTAAATAGAGAGATGGTCCATGTTTATGTTAAGGAAGACTCAATATTGTCAAGATATCAGTTCCTCCCAATTTGGTCTATAGAGTCAGTGCAATCCCAATCAAAATAAAAAAGCAAGTTATTTTGTGGATCTGACAAACCAATTCTAAAGTTTGTATGGAAATGCAAAAGACCCTGAATAACCAACACAATACTGAAGAACAAAGTTACAGGATGGACACTACTTGACTCCCATGATTTTGCCTTATAACTGGCTTAAAAGACCAAGGTTGTATAACATGAACACCTTCATTTTCCCACCTCTGCCCAATAGTTCTCTTTAACTCCACTTATCTGCTTTCCTTCTGTCTCACAAAACAAAAAAAAAACAAAACAAACAAAAAACAAAAACCATACTTCTCTACAGTGAAAAGGCAAATTCTTCCAGAGAGCCATCCTCTTATACAGTTGTTCCAGCTATCTCTTTTCACTACCAATGTTGGTGTTCTACATAACTCCTCACTTCAGTACTCACCCATTCCCTAACCCTTTGCAGTTGAACTTCTACTCTTATTTCTCTACACCTAATGGCTCTCTTAAATTGGGCTCTCATGCTTGGAAGGGAATGCATCAGTGATAAAGACCATTGTCCCTATACTCAGAGTTTTTATTCAGTAGGATTGAGTGGGGCTCAGAATATGCATTTTTCACAAGTTTTCAACTGATGCAGATGATGCTGGTGCAGGGAACAACACTTTGAGAAACTGCTTTCTTGAAGATGACCAAAAATCATTTAGTAGCAAACCTGAGTAGGATCTTCCAAGTCTTCAACTTCCTTTATTGCTTCAGCTCTCAAGATTCGTAATTTCCATCATCTTGCTTCAATCCTGTCTTCCATTTCATCCTTTATGCATCCCCCATTCTGACTGAATCAGTCATTGTTTTCTGTACATGTCCATGCTTGTATTATTCTCTCTGCCTACAGCACCCTTTTTTACTCACCCTTGCTTGTTCAAATACACAGTTCAAGTCTCAAAGTCTCCTTCTAAATGCCACTTCTTATAGAAAACTTTCCCTAAATAGCCCAACTTCCAGCCAACTGACAGTAACTCCTTTCTCTTTACCTTAGAATTTTACCTATGTATCTTTTATTCAAGGGTATAACAAGGATTTTTAGAACCCGAAGTTTATAAAATATGGAGGAGTAGTTCTTTCTAGGAATAAATATTTTAGAATTATAAATATAAAATTAGGTATAGGGCTTTGGAAGGAGCTCAGGCAAGTAAAGTTCTCTGAAACTTAAGCTTTTTTAGCTTCACAGTGACCTGCCTCAGTTCTTAGTGGACCTTGCATTTCCCCTTTTAGATGGTCATTTTCTGGGGCAGATATCTCTTTTTCTCCCCTCTTCTTCTCCTTTGGTTCCTCCTTTTTCTTCTTTTAAAGGAAGCAGGTGAAAAAGAACCACGAAGTCAGACAGATTTGGATTTAAAGATCCTTTCTAACTCACTCACTTAATTGGACTTCAGTTTCTTCCATTATACAAAGAGGGTAATAATATCTACCTTTGGAATTATAATAATATTGAATGTGATAGCAAATAAATGTCTTTAAATGGTGTTTGGGACATTATAAACACTTGATAAACATTAGTTTCACTCTTTGAATGGCAATATCCAAAGCCTTATGTAAGTAATTTTTAATTTTTCCAAAGACCTACCATTCCTGGCAAAGAATAGTTACTAAACACATATGGCCTATTTTCTATATAAAGGTTCAGAGAATATGAAATGCCTAAACATACTGCTTCTTCCTAACTTTAGAGCAGCTCTTATTATTACTCTCACATCAAGGAAACTACCTACAGGAATGAGGACTCTGTAAATTCTGTTGCTCTACTAGGACTTGGTTAATTTAATTTAATGGGCAATTGAGCATCAGGAAAGCAAAGGGGTGGGAGGATGTCAGGAGGAGAAAAAGGAAGTAATTTACCAAGACTTTTCACCCTGGTTTATATCAACCTATTTGCTGCTATTGTTTATAACTTGACATCACTTTTGGAACCTATCCCAGTGATCCCAAGGGCATCCTCAGCTGCCTGTGGCATTCACTAATGTGCAAGGCAAAAGAAACTACTTAATTACATGTTTTCTCAATGCAAGGGAGTAACAAAGGCAAATAATTAATTTTACATAGTTCCAAAGCATAACTTTAAACAATGTAAACAGCCTCATTCTAATATAAGGGACAAATTCAATCTAAAACTTAATTTTTCCATTTATGTTGATTTAAAACTATTTTTCCTCTAAAATCACAAATGACAGAGGATAAATAACAACCAACACCACAGAAATACAAACAATTATAAGATAATATTATGAAAAACAAACTGGACAACCTAACAGAGATGGATAAATTTCTAAAAACATATATATTACCAAAACTGAAACACGACGAAACAGAAAATTTGAACAGACTGATAACCAACAAAGAAATTGAATCAGTAATCAAAAACTCTCAACAAACAAAAGTTCAGGACCAAATGACTTTATAGGTGAATTCTACCAACTTTTAAGGAGGAATTAATACCTATTCTTTTCAGCCTATTCCAAAAATAGAAAAGGAAGAAAAATGTCCAAATTTATTCTATGAGGCCACCATTATCCTGATACCAAAACCAGATAAGGACACACACACACATACACAAACACCCAAAAGTCACCATAAAAAAGAGAGCTATAGACCAATATCACTGATATACATAGATGCAAAAATCTTCAACAAAATATTAGCAAACCAAATTCAATAATACATTGATACATTAAAAAAACACTCAACATGATCAAGTGGGATTTATTCCTGGGTTGCCAGGGTGGTTCAATATTTGCCAATTAATCAACATCAATCAACAATGATCCTTTAAGAGAAAGGGTAAGAACCATATGATTATTTCAATAGACACAGAAAAGGCATTTGACAAAGTACAATATCCATTCATGATAAAAAAAAAACCTCTTCTAAAGAGGTTTAGAGGGAACATGCCTCAATATAATAAAGGCAATATATGAAAAACCCATAGCTAACATCATCCTTAATGGGGAAACACTGAGATCTGTTCCCCTAAGGTCAGGAACAAGACAATGATATCTACCTTTCCACTCTTAACCACTTTTATTAACATTGTACTGGCAGTCCTAGCCACAGCAATCAAAAAACAAAAATAAATAATAAGCATCCAGATTGGTAAGGAAGCAATAAAACTTTCACTATTTGCAGATGACATGATGGATGATATTTTCTATATAGAAAATACAAAAGACTCCACCTAAAAACTGCTGGAACTTATAAACAAATTCAATAAGGTCACAGGATACAAAATCAATGTACAGAAATCTGTTGCATTTCTATACACCAATAATGAAACACCAGAAAGTGAAATTAAAAAAACAATCCCATTTACAACTGCACCAAAAATAATAAGACACCTAGGAATAAACCTAATCAAAGAGGTGAAGGACCTCTACTCTGAAAACTATAAAACACTGATGAATGAAATTTAAGATGACATGAACAAATGGAAAGAACTTCCATGCTCATGGAAGAATGAATATTGTTAAAATGTCTTTACCGCCCAAAGCAATCTACACATTTAATGCAATCCCTATTAAAATACCAACAGCCTTTTTCACAGAGTTAGAACAATCAATCTTAAAATTTATATGAAACCACAAAAGACGCTGAATAGCCAAAGCAACGTTGAAAAAGAAAAGCAAAGCTGGAGGCATCACAATTCTGGACTTCAAGTTATATTACAAACCTGTAGTGATCAAAACAGTACAGTATAGGCACAAAAAGAGACACATAAATCAATGGAACAGAATAGGGAACCCAGAAATGAACCCACAACTATATCACTTAATCTTCGACAAGGCAGGAAAGAATATCCAATGGGATAAAGACAGCCTCTTCAATAAATGGTAGTGGGAAAACTGGACAGCAACATGCAAAAGAAAGAAACTAGCCCATTTTCTTACACCATCCACACACAAAAATAAATTCAAAATGGATGCAAGACCTACATGTGAGACCTGAAACCATAAAAATCCTAGAAGAGAGCACAGACAGTAGCCTCTTCGATATCAGCTATAGCAACTTCTTTCTAGGTGTCTCCTGAGGCAAGGGAAAAATAAACTATGAGGACTACCTCAACATAAAAAAGCTTCTGAACAGTGAAGGAAACAATCAATAAAACTAAAAGTCAACCTACAGTGTGGGAGAAGATATTTGTAAATGACATATCATAAAGGGTTAGTATTTAAAATACATAAAGAGCTTCTAAACTTAACACCCAAAAAATGAATAATCCAATTAAAAAATGGGCAGAAGAGGGGTGCCTGGGTGGCTCAGTTGGTTAAGCACCTGACTTCGGCTCAGGTCATGATCTCACAGTTTGTGGGTTCGAGCCCTGCATCAGGCTCTGTGCTAACAACTCAGAGCCTAGAGCCTGCTTCAGATTCTGTATCTTCCTCTCTCTCTCTGCTCCTCCCCCACTAACACTCTGTCTCTCTCTCTCTCAGAAAATAAATAAATGTTAAAAAATGGGCAGAAAACACAAACAGACATTTCTTTCTCCAAAGAAGACATCCAGGTGGCTTATAGACACATGAAAAGATGCTCGCTATAACTCCTCATCAGGGAATTACTAATCAAAACTACAACAAGATATTACCTCACACATGTCAGAATGGCTAAAATCAACAAGAAACAACAGGTGTTGGCAAGGATGTGGAGAAAGGGGAACATTCTTGCAATGTTGGTGGGAACTGGTGCAGCTACTTTGGCAAACAGTATGGAGGTTCCTGAAAAAGTTAAAAATAGAACTACCCTATGATCCAGCAATCATGCTACTGGGTATTTACTCAAAGAATACAAAACCACTAATTCAAAGGGATACATTAACCTCTATGTTTATAGAAGCATTATTTGCAATAACCAAGATATAGAAGCAACCCAAGTGCCTATCAACTAATGAATGGATCAGGAAGATGTGGTATGTATGTGTACACACACATACACACGTACACACACACACATGCACACACACAATGGAATATTATTCAGCCATAAAAAGTAATGAAATCTTGCCATTTTCAATGACCTGGATGGAACTAGAGAGTATTATGCTAAGCGACTAAGTCAGTCAGAGAAAGACAAATACCATATGATTTCACTCATATATGGAATTTAAGAAACACCAAGTGAGCAAAGGGGGGAAAAAAAGAGGGAGAGAAGCCAAAAAGCAGACTCTTAACTACAGAGAACAAGCTGATGGTTACCAGAAGGGGGGTGGCAGCAGGATGTGTTAAATAGGTGATGGGGATTAAGGAGTGCACTTGTGATGAGCACTGGGTGATGCAAAGAAGTGTTGAATCACTATATTGTACACCTGAAACTAATATTGCACTGTATGTTAACTAACTGGAATTAAAATAAAAACTTAAAAAAAACTGTTTTCTCTCAACAAAAAGAAAAAAAAAACAAGTCCCATTCTTGATCGGCAAAAATTATAATAAAGAGCTAATTTTAGTAGTATGTGAATTTATTGATACTAACTGTAAAATTAAAAAAGGGAGTCAAAATTTCTGGTGTGCCATTTCAAGCCATTTAGCATGGTATACAGGAACATTTTTGCTCACTCTACATTTTTTAGTAGAACTTTTTCCAATGCGTCAAATATGAAATATTCTTAAACCCATGGGCAAAAAGCAAGTGATAAGAGTCTGTTCCTATGTTAATGACACTGATAGTGGCCTAAAAAAGTTTAGAGACCATTATCTCAACGAAATAAAAAAATTCTATTTGATATTAAGCCACAAAGAGAGAAAGTTTAAAATTCAGTTTTCATTAGAAGTGGCTCTATAGGGTGCCTGGATGGCTCAGTCAGTTGAGCATCCAACTTTTGGTTTCAACTCAGGTCATGATTCCAGGGTCATGGAATGGAGCCCAACATCAGGCTCCATGCTAAGTGTGGAGCCTGCTTAAGATTCTTTCTCTCTCTCTCTCTCTCTCTCTCTCTCTCTCTGTCTCTCTCTTTCCCCTCCTCTATTCATGCTCTCTTTCTCTTTAAAAAAAAAAAAAAAAACGGAAGTGGCTCTATTGTATTCTATCTCAATTTTAAAAAATAAAACAAAGGAATAATCCTGTCTAGATTTATGGAGCAGCCCAGAATAAGAACTTTGAAATATAAAATATAAAACCACATTTATAGGACACAGACTTTAGGAAGAATGACTGTCCCTTTCACCTAGAATTAATTCTAGAATTGGTGTATTTGAATACCATCCATGTGGTCAGTCCAGGGCTGAAATCTATATGGAACAATTCAAAATAATGCATGGTTATTTTTGCTTATTAAATAATAAAACAGTTGTTTAGTAAATAATTTTTTCTTGGTAAATATTGGGAAAAAATTGAAATAATCCATACCTTGATTAAGATTCCAAATAAACAAATAAACTGAACAAAGCTAATTTAGAAAGTACCACCTGTTTGACAGAGTTATATTAGGTAAAATTTACAAAGAAATTAGAGTCAACAACAAAATATTTCTCTTACCTGAAATGGAAGATAGTTTCAAGAGGCCAAATCTAAAACGTCATAATTTTGGTTTATTTAATGGATTCTTTTGCTTAGTAACCTAGCAATCAATTACCTATTCTACAAGTAGAATCACATTTAAAATGAACCAACTATATCATTTCTGACCTCTGCAAACGAAATTATCAGATTAAAAAATAAGGACTTCGTAAACAATAACTTGAAATATGTATGTTCAATATTGTCCCTAGTCTATAATAATAATGCTACCAATGGATTTTACTAACACATTGGTCTAGGCTACTGAGATTTACTTACTGAACACAGGTCTAACAAAGCAAGCAATGTTGAAATCTTACCCTCTGGCCAGGACTTATTGAGAAGGAAATGTTCTCTAATATGGCATTTCCACCGTCTGTATACTTTGCTGTAAGGTCTTTGACTGTCATTTGGCCCCCTGAGGGCCAGATGTCATCTTCCCTCACATGCTGATTCTCAGTAATCATAACTTTTGAGAGCGGGATGTCCTTGGATGGTTTGAATGGCTTGCTAGGTGGTTTACTTTCTTCTGTAGGCATGTCAATAAACTTGAAGACTCGGCTCACAGATCGCATCTGAAATGAAATAACAATGTTTCATTTTTGTTTAATAACTGCAGGCAATGCCATAATTAGTGTGATGTGTCCTTAAAAAATAACATGTAAGATGTGATGCCCGACCGTCGTCACTTGGTTATTTGTCAGAAGGTTTTTCAATGAACTAACAGGAAATAATTGGATATAATTAAAAGCTTAACCAAAGAGAATTAAATAGGATTTATATAAATGGGCTCTGTGTAGACCTGTTTATTTTTGTGAGTCTTTAATTCTCAGTTATGCAAGCCACACATAAATAGCCCAACTATACTCAAAGGAATAGATGATGTCAAGAGGGAAATTTTTTTCTTCAACTATGAGCAACACTGCACACTCTTGTATAACTAGTATATTATGATAAAATGTTCCACACCTCAGAACCACTACTAAAGATTTTTGCCTTTCTCTCAAACGGCCTTAAAAACTATCTACAATTTTAGGGGTGCCTGGGTGGCTCAGCTGGTTAGGCATCTGACTCTTAAATTTGGCTCCGGTCATGAGCTCATGGTTTGTGGGATCAAGCTCCATATCGGGCTTCACACTAACAGCATGGAGCCTGCTTGGGATTTTCTCTCCTTCTCTCTCTGCCCCTTCCTTGCATGTGTGCTCTCTCTCTCTCTCTCAAAATAAATAAATGAACTTTAAAAAAAACCTATCTACAATTCTGTAAGTCAGCTGGGTGGCAATGAATCCTTGCTGCTTAGTAAATTTTGAATGACTTCACAATAATCTTCAAATAAATTTAAGTCCTTGTCCTATATTTGTAGTTAAATAATTACATTTTAAATCTAAATAACCTCCAGATCAATATCCACTGCTGAGCAAAATGTCATTGCATATAAAAGTTGTGTTTGAAATTAAGTACACGTTTGCTTTATAAGCCTATTTAATACATATACCTTTAATGTGCACAGAAATGAACTATTTTTTAAAGGTGCTTAGCTTAATTCTTTAACAAGAACACATTCTGCTGAATAGTTATGATTGGAATTTGGAATATAATTTTATTTATTTATTTATTTATTTATTTATTTATTTATTTATTTATTTATTTTTAATGTTTAGTGATTTTTGAGAGAGAGAGAGAGAGATAAAGTGTGAGTGGGAAAGAGGCAGAGAGAGAGGGAGACATAGAATCAGAAGCAGGCTCCAGGCTCTGAGCTATCAGGACAGAGCCTGGGGAGTGGGGGCTGGAACCTACGAACTGTGAGATCATGACCTGAGCCAAAGTCAGACACTCAACTGACTGAGCCACCCAGGCACCCCTGGAATATAACTTTTAAAATAGCCTTACAAACAACAGGCACTTAATAAATATTTGAAAAAAATTAATAAAAGAATAAATATGTGAATGATTACATATACATGAATAAATCAGTGAATAACAAGAAAAAGCTGAAGACTGAATTCACTCAATTTCTATTTTTAATATATCATCCTTGATGGCTCAGCCCTTCCTGGGTATTAACTGCTTATTCAACAGAAATTTATTGCTTTTTTTGTCTTAAAAGTAATTATTGATTCTAGTTTTACTCAGTCAAGAATTCAACCCTCTCCTTTACAATGTTAATTTATAACCTTATTTACAGTTAAGGCTTAGATTATTAGAAATGATTTCTTATATTGCCTGTTTTCACATGCTATTGATCAAGTTTGCTATTTGTGAAGTTCTTCTGTCTAGTAATGTGGTTGCTTCAATTTTTATCTTGAAAATACCTTCAGATTATCTTCAATAATTTTTCAAGATTCAAGAGGAGAACGCTTTTAAGCCAAATCCATTGTTAATGAAAGTGAAAAGTCTCTAAAGCACACATCCATTACAAATAACTCTAGAATGGCTCCTACACATGATATTTTCAAATCCAAATTATGAGTGACTTTCAGAGGTTGTTAAATACTGATTCAGTTATTTTTTATTAACTTTGAATTAAAGTATACTCTTGCATTTCATTGTCATTTATTTTCCTAGAGAGCTAATTGATCTGGAAGGTCAATTAGAATTGTAACTAATGCTGAGATGGAAATGCCAGAGAAATAGCTCAAATGCATTTAAAATATTTTATTGTATTCATCATGCATAAAAGTAATATTACTCTCTTAAAATCATTGAGAGAAATGTAGCTTAGTTTCATAAAATAAAGTGAGACTGTTGACATCTCTGTACATCAATGCAAAGAACTCTACACTAGTCTTCAAGTGCTTTAGCACATCAAGAAAGCTACTATGTATCAAAAATCCTTCATACTTTAATACTTCCAGTGAACAATTAAATATTGCTATCTAAACTACTCCAAATTATATGCAGTGTTATTAGAAAATTATATTTAAAATCACTATTTTGGCAGCACTGACATGTATATAATTTGTGTGTGTGTGTGTGTGTGTGTGTGTGTGTGTGTGTGTGTGTGTGTGTAAGGAGTTGTGAAGACCATAGCAAATTACTATTCCATTAGTGAGGCTTACCAATGAGGGTGAACCTAGAACTTCAAAGTCAAATGCAGTGGATTGTACCTACCTAATTTAGAAAATGAAATTTTCTTTTTCTTAAGTTTATTTATTTTGAGAGAGAGAGAGAGAGAGAGAGGGAGAGAGAAATAGAGAGAACAAGCAGGGGAGGATCAGGGAGAGAGGGAGAGAGGATTCCAAGCAGGCTTTATGCTGTCTGCATGGAGCCTGACGTGGGGCTTGAACTCACGAACTGTGAGATAATGACTTGAGCCGAAATCAAGAGTCAGACACACTTAACTGACTGAGCCACCTAGGTACCCCTGGAAATGAAATTGTCAACTCATCATCTTTCATATAGTCTAATTGCTTAAAGTTACTATAGTTACTATAGTTACCCACAGCATGGTCAAATATCGCTGACCAAGAACAAGTTCTTAACAACGGGTACTCATCCACAGCATACAAGCAGACACTCATTCAGTTCAGTGAATTAGAACATTTTCTGATGAGGAGAAAAGGTGGTTAGTGCAGATACCTGCATCATGGCCAGTTTTGTAGCTACTAAAATGCCACTGCTGAATAGATGATGTGGCTCGATGATATTATGAATTACTAATTCCTTGTACCTCAAAGGCTCTCCAGTTATTATATTCTACTTCCATTCTACTTGCTTTTTAAAGGGAAAACCACAATAGAACCAGAGTGAAGAAAATCAATTCTGGTCTTTTAAGTTTCAAAAATTGGCTTTTAGAACCAGAGATGGATAGTTGAAAATTCTTAGCTACATGAATATTGACTTTAAAGTTTCAAAAATCAAAGTCTGAAAGACTCAAATCACACTGTTTATGCAAAAACAGTAGCCAGAGATGAATTTATGATAGGTGAAAAACAGTTTCTCTCCTCACTACATAATCTGACTCATGAATGGCGTTTAACAAAAGGGCTTAGACACCAGTTCCTCTAAAAATGAGTCCTGCCCTGCAACCAAACTCAAGTTCTATCCTTGGGTAGATTTAGAGGACTTTTGGAACACAAGAGGTCTATGCCTCAATTTCTAGGTGGAGGCCTGGAATTAGGCATACCTTAGAGAAACATCCTAAGTGCCTAGAATGGCATGCAAGCACTACAGTAGACATGGGTGCTTGGCATGTCTAGACCCAGATAACTCGACAAAGCTTCAGATTTTCCTGTATTTCTAGAGGGGTGTTGAAGGGAAGCCACATCCCAATCCTTTAATCCCTCAGGGTCTTCCATGCCCAAGGCATGGAAAAAGTTGAGAGAGAGCTCATCAAAGAATTCACAATCAGGATCAGAAGAACAAAGATTCAATCTCCCTGCACTGTACTCCTCTAGGTCAAAGAGCAACATCAATGCCTCAGAGACAGAGCACAGATAAGGGGCAACCTATGGCCAGATGCTCCCTCCCCTCAGGATCTAGGCATTCTGTAAACTCCATTCAGAATTTAGATTCACTTCCAACAAGATTTCTGAATACACTGACATTGCTTCTTGCACTCAGCAGCATGTGTGTTCAAGTAGAAAATAAATTCAACTATAGCAAAAGTGGAGTCATATTTCTTACACGCTTGATTTCATAGCTAAAGATTTATAGCTGGCCCAGGATGGACCCAGGTTTGGTGGAACTTAAGTAATTGAAGGGACTCTTACATTAAAGACTCAACATTATGCATTAATGGGGCACCTGGATGGCTCAGTCAGTTGAGTGTCTGACTCTTGGTTTTGGCTCAGGTCATGATCTCATGATTCAAGGGTTCAAGCCCCATGTCTGTGTTATTAGCACAGAGCCTGTTTGGGATTCTCTCTCTCTCTCTCTCTCTCTCTCTCTCTCTCTCTCTCTCTCTCCCCGCCTCTCTGCCCCTCCCCTGCTCACACATGTTTTCTCTCTCTCTCTAAAAATAAATAAATAAACTTAAAAAAATGCATGTATAATTAAGTATAGGGCCTCTGAAGGTGCCCATGCAAGAGACAGAACCTGAAGCTTACACTCCATAGGGTTAATGTTAAGCCCACATTGCCTATTACAGTAACCTTATTCAAAGCATTCCATGTTGTATCCTTCCCATCTAGCATTTAGCACTATGCCATCCCTTAATAAATCTTTGTTAGGGATGAGTGAATCCATTGTTCTACCTCATATGCAGAAAGCAGTATCTGGGCAGGGCAAATGACAGCGCTAGGAGTCCTTCAGTAGGAAATCGGGGCTGCAACCGGACCTCACAGCTTCTCAGTCTGAAAATACACGTTGCTATTTGGATTTGAAGTGGCAACATGCCAAATGATTTTTAGTCTCATCTAGTTGTTCTGAATTGAGTTTTTTTTTTTTTTTAATGTTTATTTATTTTTGAGACAGAGAGAGACAGAGCATGAGCAGGGGAGGGGCAGAGAGAAAGGGAGGCACAGAAGCTGAAGCAGGCTCCAGGCTCTGAGCTGTCAGCACAGAGCCCGACGCGGGGCTTGAACTCACGAACTGTGAGATCATGACCTGTGCCGAAGTCGGACACGTAACTGACTGAGCCACCCAGGCGCCCCTGAATTGAGTTCTTTTTAACGTAACTTAATCCTTTTTCTAATTTAGAGTGTCTATTAGCATTTTCAAGTGATATGTGAAAACCACCGTGCCACTGGATGGAAATTCAGATTTGGCAATTATCAGAGTGACTGTAGACTGTAGACTAGCTGCCTCTTCCTGTGCAGTGAAGGGGCTGCCCTAGGAGGCATGACGGGCAGCTCTCTGTGGCCTGCTGACAGGAAAGTCTCAAAGTAGCCATCACCGGTTGAGGTGAGAGCACTTGTCTTAGAATTCAAGAAGTAAATGCTGAGGGCAAAATGACACTCAAGCGCTGAGACGCTCAACCTATTCTTCACGTGAAGAGGAAAACCTGACATAATCTGTACAGACTTCTATAAAAGTTGCGTTTAGCCACAATGAGGTGGCATTTTTACTTGAGAATCAGCTGCTTTAAATTTCTGGTTTTGTTATTTAAATTTATTATGCTGCAAAAATTCTCCTAAGTCAATCTTTAAAACTGAATCTCATTATCTTTATAATAATTTCTGAAGTTACTAATCTAAGGATCAGGAGAACAAAGTCTTTGGGGAGTGTGATGGTCTTAACAAAAAGAAAGCTCCACAATCTTATCTCAACCTTATTTTTTAACGGATTTGTTCAGTGAAAAAAAAAAAAAAAGAAGATTCCTGATTTTCCTTTTCCCTTTCTATTGACAAAGAAAGAAGAAAAGGCTTAAAGACCTTTTCTAGAGCAAGTTAGAAACCCAGACTCCTCTCCCTCAGGAAAATATTTGCTCTGTTTCCTTTTACCCTTTTGGTTGTTTAGAAAACAGGGCATCAAAATTATGCATTAACACCTAGACTATATGCATAATGCCAGAGGAGCCATGATAATAGAAAATAGATTTCATAAGCCCAACATCTGGCTGGCAATACTGTAAAGGGATTTCATAACTGGTTGTCCCAGGAAGATGACAAGAAATAAATGTGAGGCGAATCATCAGCAAAACTGATACAATGTGAAAAACTTCACACACTTTTTAAAAAAATTTTTTTAATGTTTATTTATTTTTGACAGAGAGACAGAGCATGAGCCGGGGAGGGGCAGAGAGAGAGAGGGAGACACAGAATCTGAAACAGGCTCCAGGCTCTGAGCTGTCAGCACAGGGCCCGATGCGGGGCTTGAACTCACAAATGGTGAGATCATGACCTGAGCCAAAGTTGGACGCTCAACCGACTGAGCCACCCAGGCGCCCCAAAACTTCACACACTTTATAACAGAAATTTTTAAACTGCGAAGTACATAAAAGGAAGGTTTTAAATCATCAATCCTTCCTGGCAGGCCCAAACCAGATGCTCTTCAGAACTTACTAATACACACCTGAAACTCAGAACCACATTACAGTCATTAGCATAAGCTTTCGGCCATGCACAGAGACTTAGGAGATCATGGTTATCATGAAAACTGATTCTCTATTCAAAACATATTCCTGAAACTTTAGACTATCTTTTTGTGTCTATTACTTATGCTTGAGAATTTAAAAAGTCAGTCAAGCACTGTAATGCTATCAATTATTAACAGCATAAGTGAGTTACTTATACTATATACTCTAATCCTTTCTAAATTATTATAGCTTCCTGTTACATGAATTGTTTATTGCCAACCTGTAGCAAACCACATGGCAAATCAATGTCACTTTTTCTGACTGCAAGAAGCAATAGAGATAGTGTTCCTGACACAAGAGAAAGAAAACCCATTACAACCAAAGACAAAAGGCATATCCTAAAAAACACAGAGGTATCAAATATGTTGTCCTCTATTTTCAATAATTGAGAACTTTAGTAATCATGATACTAAGTGTGCCAACGGGCAAAAGAAAACTCTAAAACTTACCCTTTAATCTGAAAGGTCCCACATCACTTATTGAATCTACTACTCAAACTTGAACTTACTTACACTCTATCTGGTATTATTATTTTTAAAAAGCTCATGACAGGCCATCAGCAAGTGCTTGATGAATAAAATTGGGTCAATATGGTATTCATTAAAAGTATTTCAAAGGAAATCTCAAGAAACCTAAAATATCATATCAAAATATTATTCCAAGGTGTATTTAATAAGATTTTTCTCTAAGCATCTTAATTTTGAAATATTTTGGCTTCCCCAAAGAACTCTGTTACTAAGAATCATCCTTTATATGTAATATATATATATATATATATATATATATATATATATATATCATTAGCTAATATATAGGGCAGAAATGATCGCTGGTGTTCCATCAATTCTATGTAAATTCTATGCCATAGACAAGAGGTTAGCAGAACTATGGTCAAATCCAGCCATACCCACTTGTTTACATTAGCTGAGCAGTTGCCATAATGACCATATAGCTCACTAAACTGAAAATAGTAACCATCTGACCCTTTGCAGAAAATGTCTGCTGACCCCCTGCTATGACACACACAAAAAAATCAGAGCTAAAATGGATTAGAGATCATCTAATCCAGTGATTCACAAATCTAGATACACATGAGAATCACCTGGAACACTTTTAAAAATATGGACCTCATGCTCAGTCACTCTGCCTCTGACCCAAAGAATTGATTTAATTGATCCTAAAGGATGCTACGTAATCTATATTTTTATGAAGTTTCCTCATGTGCTGTGAGGTTGAGAACCTCTGATCTAATCCATTCATTCTTGGTACAAATGAAAAAATTGAAACACAGGAAGTTAAAGTGATAGACATAAAGCTCAACAAATTTTCTCAACTTTCCTCAACAAATTTTCTCAACTTTCCAACACTCTGGCAATCCTTTATGGCTCTCATAAGCCTCTCCTACTAATTCAATATTTTAGAACACCTCAGTGGCACTTTCTTTCTCTTTGTTGGCTCTAGTAACAGACTGGTTGAGAATTCTTGCACTCTGACCAGGAGTGGTGAATCACTGGCATTTAGCAGTCAGGGATAGTGGCAGAGAGGTCTAATTCCTCTGAGCATCTAGAATAATGCCTATATACATGCCAATCAAGACTTGAAATCTTTCATACCAAAAGGATGCAGAAGAGAATGTCAGAGCTAACACAGTCCTTAGAAAATTTCTAACCAAACTGTTTCCTTTTCCCTAGTTGAAAAGTGAAGCCCTCAAGGGAGTTAGGACTTGCCTAAGGCAACATGACATCTTGGTGATAAGGCCAGAGTGGAAAACAGAGTAGAATGGAACTCTTCAGGACAGAAAGAAAATGTTTGGATGAAAAGAAGTTTTGGGACAGATGTCACAAATGGAAAACATGCCACAAAGCCTCATGAGAACAGAAAAACAAAGAAAGATATGATCAACAGACCATTAAAAGAGGGGAGGGTTGCCTGGTTAGCTCAGTCAGTTAAGGGTCCGACTTGGCTCAGGTAATGATCATGGGTTCGAGCCCTGCGTCGGATTCTGTGCTGACAGCTTGGAGCCTGGAGCCTGCTTCAGATTCTGTGTCTCCCTCTCTTTCTGCCCCTCCCTTGCTTGCGCTTTCTCTCTCTCTCTCTCTCTCTCTCTCTCTCTGTCTCTGTCTCTCTCTCTCCCTGTCTCTCAAAAATAAACATTAAAAAAATTTTTTTAAAGAGGGAAAAAAAATAGGAGAAATGAATCCTCCCCTCAAATTCTTATAGGAAAAACTGCTTTCAATACAAGAGAATTAGGCACCAGGAGCAACAAAGAAAAGCCCTTTTTTCTTCCCATCAGATTTCTTGTTGATCATTGTACCATCATCAGGCACCTGATCCTTACTGGAACCCAAAATAAACACAGGCAATAAAAGGATAAAGGAAAAACAGAGGGAGTTTCTATTGACAGAAAACTCTTCTCAGATTGCATCAATCTTGCAAGAACTTTCTGGAATCTCATTAACTTGAATCTAAACTGTGCGCCCTGCAGATATGCAGTCTTCCCTGCTCATCCTGCTGGCCTTCTTCCTCTTGTGTTATTATCAGGAACACACAGTACAACAGGCATGTGTTATCTGCTGCTGTCCTTAGAGAATGAAGGAAGCAGGATAATCTTCATATGTTCAGATCTTGTAGTTGTGATATCACTAAGTGGTAGACAGTCCTGAAAATACATGAATTGTCAATTGCCTCATTCAAAGAAGAGACTTTGAATGTGGGTAATTTATCAGTCACTGGATGGCTTGGTATTGCTAAGTCTGAAACACCACCTTTGTACCCATTCTAACTCTTATTTATTTAATCTTTATTCATTCATGGAGGCAGAAATATAGGTATGCACTGCTTATTTAAGATATATAATGCTTAAGTATCTAACAATGGGACAAAGAGAAGCTTTATGGTACTAAAAATGCCAAGCATCTTGTGAATCCAAAGAAAATAAATCAGTACACAGATTTGTTAACTAAGAATACAAAAAAAAATTTTTTTAATTATAGCTTTAGCAATAACAACTGTAATTCTTACAGCACTTCAAGTATGGAGGTAAAAAGAAGTAACGCTTCTTTTTTCACCCCATGTACAGAATGATGTAAAATATACAAATAAAAAAAACAGACACATACACAATTCATGTTAAAATGAAGACTGAATCTGAAATAACATCTTTAAAAAAATTTTTTTTAATGTTGATTTATTTTTGAGACAGAGAGAGACAGAGCATGAATGGGGGAGGGTCAGAGAGAGAGAGGGAGATACAGAATCTGAAACAGGCTCCAGGCTCTGAGCTGGCAGCACAGAGCCCGACGCGGGACTCAAACTCATGGACCATGAGATCATGACTTGAGCCGAAGCTGGATGCTTAACCGACTGAGCCACCCAGGCACCCCTGAAATAACAGCTTTTAAAACACGGTTATATCAACCAAAATAATTAGAAATTCCTTAAAATGGGGATTTCCACTGGGAATTATTAAATTTGACTCTATGATAATTTTATTATTTTTTAAATTTCTGAGGTGATTCACAGAGTACTAAACTATATCGTTCATATGCTGACAATGATTTTTTTTCCAAACTACTATATAAAGCCAGACAAAGTAGTAGGTAGAACAGAAGCTTTATTCCCTTTTAATGGTCTCTTGATACCCCATGTGGTATTTTGAAGAAATTCTAGGTAAGAACTTATGCCCCAAAATGGTCTACAGTAGAGATATGAATGAGTAATTTATTGACAGATGGTTTCTGAAGCATGGAGTCCGATGGTAACAGCTAGAAAGAATACAGGTAGAAGAGGGCTGGACTATAGCTGATGTTCGGAGATCTGTAAGAGGAGGGGCCATCAAGGAGAATTAAGAAGGAACCAAAGAGGTAGCAGAGACAGACAAGAGTAGCATCATGGTAGTGAGAGAAGAAAGTATCACCGGAAGAAGGATTTGTTCATGGCCTAAGTACTGCTGAGAAGGTAAGGAAAACAAGGACGCTGGTTCTGGCAAGATGTTGGTCATGAGTCATGGGGGTGATGGAAATCAAGTGAAGCAGGAGACATGCCCTCTTTCAGGAAACTGTGCTATAAATAGATCAAAGGAAAGAGGTGCTTTAGCTACAGCTCAAACAGAGGTGGTTTTATGATAGGGAGAGAGGTCCCACATAGAAGAGTGAATTACATATTATTGGCCTTTAAATAGGAACAAAGACAGAGGGAAGGTAGAGCATATGAGTAGAGGTATAGTAGGGTGGAGAGAAACAAGGAAATTCTTTCCGGTTGCATCTGTGTTTTTCTATGAAGTTCGTAGCAAGGTCACTGGCTGAGAGTGCAGGTGGTGGAATTATTGGAGCTCCTGAGAAAAGATAAGAAGGTGGGAAAGAACTATCTTAGGGAATATAGTAAAGAGTTTATTAGGAAAATGTAATAAAAGGGCTGTCGGTCAGCTTTGAGTGCTGATAATTGAGATGTGTAGCCAGTCACAAATACAAAGTGACATGAAGTAAGGATAAGGAAGGGTTATCATCCAAATATTACCCTTTCTGGTTGGAAGCTAATAAAAACTGGGCACCTGGGTGTACTCAACTGATGAGCAGTAAAAGAAAAGTCATTTGCCGCATTCATGTCTTCATTGTTCTGTTTATGTTTGAATCTGCGCCCATGTCTAAAGTAGGCCAGATGGGTAAATGAAATATTCTTTCAAATCCTAAAAAATTAAAGTGTGCATCAAAACATCCTGTTTACTGTGTTTAAACTCAGATCTAAGTTTGGTTAAGACACTTAGTAATGTAAAATGAGAATACCCTGAGTTTTTCCTTCAAAGATCACAAGGACCTTCAGTGTTAACATCATATAGATGTGAATTTGAGGACACAGCTTTCTCCCCTCTTACCCTCAACATATACCAGATGAAAATAAAAAGATCAGTATACAAATTTAGCAGTTGTATAGGTAAAAGCTGTATCATGGGAATTAAAAAGTGGATAAATGCTCATGAGGGCCCAGGAAAGACCATGTATCCTATTTGGCAGGGAAATGAAAACTAACATGATCACTTTGATATTCAAACAAAAGAACATGACTTTTTAAAATGAGATCAAATGTAAACACTGATACTTTTCATAGACTGTATTATAACATAATAGTTCTTGGCAAAGATTCTTTTATGCCGGAAAATGAAAGACACAATGACACAACACAGGTTACAAAGCCCAGGATGCCCATGCAAAAAACTGGGGAACTAAAAATACCTTAAAGAAACTTTAATGGACATTGGACAGCAGAATAGAAAGGTACCAAAGGTTTCAACATCAGTGTACAGAGGTTGTTTTCTAAACCAAGAAAATTAATACAGCAAAGAGAAAGGAACTGAGCATATACAAGGTAAAGAGATAGTTTTAGACAAAGAGGGGAAGTACATGAGGATATTAACTGTAAAGTCAAAGTTGTGGAAAGTTTGAACAAATAAATAAATGCAAGCACAATATGGATTTACTATTTTCCTGCTATTTCTACAAAAACATTTTTCTTTTTTTTAAGTTTATTTATTTTGAGAGAGAAAGAGAGAGAGAGAGTGGGGGAGGGGCAGAGAGAGAGAGAGAGAGAGAGAAAGAGAATCCCAAGCAGACTCCACACTGTCAGCACAGAGCCCGACACAGGGGTCAAACTCAGGAACCACAAGATCATGACGTGAGCCAAAATCAAGAGTCAGACGCTTAAGCAACTGAACCACTTAGGCACCCCCCGCAGAAGAAACATTTCTAAGTACATTTATGAAACCCAATCCCAAAAGCATAAGAGTTAAGTGAGGAGATAAATGGAGTCAGGAAAAAAGCTGATCAAACTCCAAAAAATAATGTTAAAGGAAAAGAGAGACACCCTACCATAAATCATATTAGGGTTAGATTACATTTTGATAAATTATTAAAATGCTTTGGTTCAATAAAATATTAAGATTCATGGGCAGGAAGAGAGAATGAAAAGGTTTGTTTTTTCCCTAGAGATATTTTGTATGCTGATATTTGTTCTGATAGGAATTGGTTATATAATTTTTATAGCTGAATGATCCTGGGCACACTGGGAACATGGGACCTATCTCAGAGGATGGAAAAGGAACCTAGGCAAAATGTGTAATGATAGTGTTATGTAGCCATTCTCAACGTGGCTCCCTCATCCCTTTGCATATGCAGTAATGGATGACTGATTTGCAATGCTCCAGCCAGACAAATAGAAGTTGATGATGAAGCTACCCTTGAAAATCATGTATTTGTTTTTTAAATTAAAAGTGGGAAGTCCACTTTTCTTCCTTTTTTCTCTCACTCTTGCTGCCATGGGCTATGTGCCCCTGACACAGCATTCATTCAGTTACACACTAGTGTGGGCTCTGCATTGTAAGGAACCAAGACAAATGAAACAACAAAACCAAAACATGGTCTTTAAAAACACTAATAAAGTATATAAATGTGTGGGAATACTGATCAAGCAAAAAGAGAGAAAGCAAAAAGAAACACCCTAGGAATGAGAAAGAAGGTATCACTAAAGACTAGAAATTAAAAAAAATTACCATCACAAATGTAATGCTAATAAATTGGAAAACCCAATACAGGGAAGGGTTTCTTAAACAAGATACCAAAACATAAAGGGAAAGATTAATGAAATTAACGTCATTGAACTTAAAAGCTTCTTTTCATCAAAAGGCACCATAAGCTAAGCCACTGACTGGAGGACCATGTTTAAAATACACAGAACTGGGGCGCCTGGGTGGCTCAGTCGGTTAAGCGGCCGACTTCGGCTCAGGTCACGGTCTCGCAGTTCGTGAGTTCAAGCCCCGCGTCGGGCTCTGTGCTGACAGCTCAGAGCCTGGAGCCTGTTTCAGATTCTGTGTCTCCCTCTCTCTCTCTGACCCTCCCCCGTTCATGCTCTGTCTCTCTCTGTCTCAAAAATAAATAAATGTTAAAAAAATAAATTAATTAAAAAAATAAAATAAAATACACAGAACTGACAACCCAGAATTCAAAACTTCTGTAAGTCAATTAAGAAAAAAACTCCCACTACTGGAAAAACGGGCAATTGGTAGAAACAAGCAAAGCACACAAGAGGAAGTCCAAATGGTCAATAAATATGTATTACGCAGCCTCATCTCCTTAGTAATCACTTCACATCCATCTGATTGCCAAAATTAAAAGGTCTGACAAGCTCATGTGTTGCTGAAACTCCAGACCTATGAGAATTCTTACACTCTCTTGATAGGAGTATAAACAGATATAAGATACTTGAGAACAGCTGGGTACCATATGGTAAAGCTGAATGTGGGTAAATTCTGTGACCCAGTAATATCACTCCTGAGTATCTGTCCTAGAAAAATCCTGGACAAGGAGACTGTAGAGTAATGTTCACTTTAACACTAGATCCTGACTGTGGTTGTGTATGCGGAGGAAAGAAGACCTACACAGTAGCCTTCAATTTATCTGTAATGTTTTATTCCTTAAGCTTGGGGGTGGGTATATATAGTTGTCCCTTATGTTATTACCTATACTTTTTGGTTTGTCCAAATTTTTTCATCAAAGTTAAAAAGTAATAGTTACTTACCAAGCTGTCCACATCTATGCTGGAGTTTACAGCCCACTGCAATGTACCCATGATATTCATGGCTAGAGTTAGAATAATACCAACTGTTCCTTCTCCATCACCTATAGGTGGGAAGAAAAGATACAAACAAACTTTATGTTCTTTCTCTCCTCTGTGAGCCACTTTAGAGCATACGTCATGTTAAAAGTTCTATTTCAATTTTGTGCTAATTTTAACCATCCTTCATCTTAGGTCACCACAGCATCTACCACTAGTAATAATGCCCTGCCTATAGTTAAGCATTCAACCAATGTTTTAAATTAAAGAGTGATTGAATATTAGTAAGGAGTTTCCCTTTTAAAACAATACTTCAGATATTGAAGGGGCTTCTAGTATTGGGTAAACAGCATGGTTTTCTCTTTTTACTACTTCTCTGTAAGTAATAAAACCTCCAAAGACCAGGATGGACAATGCAAAAAAGACCTCCTATGTCTGGATGAGCTCCTCCATAGAGAAGTCAAAAGCAGGAGATGGGGGTGTCTAAGCAGCATCCACAAGATGTTTGGATATGTCTTCTGCCTTCGCGAGGAGGGCTTTCTCTGCTAATCAGATGTTTTGGGGGAGAAAGTGAACTTAGTTTGATGAGGAAGTCAAAACTCATGGGTCTGCCATTAGGAAAGAGAGAAAACTGACTTTTATGTTTTTTTTAAAAAATGACTATTTCACCCAGGAAGAACAATACTTAAGTGTTGAATTAGAATAAATAGTTTTCAGGGCTGGAGGGGACCACTAATATATGGCCATAAAAATTTTCTAACGGGAAAGTTTTTAAATTATTAAAACTTTAGGTTATCAAATTTCAGTTAAGAGTCAGTCCTGGCATCTATAATGTGGGATAAAATTGTCACTGGGTTCTAAAATGGGGAAAAATAATTTGTCCTATTATTATTAATTGAAATTTTTTCTTCCATATATCCTCTGACAGAAGACAAACCATAGATAGTAGGTATGTGCTTCTAATACTAAATCATTTATTCTAAATAGGTAAGATTTATTAGGGCCCCAAATATTACTCATTCTAAAGGTTAAGATGAGAATAAGATAAAATTTTAATAATAACAAAAATAAGATTTAGGGCTATTTACTAGGGAACAGGCACTATACTGTTTTGCACAAATTATCACATTTAATGCACATGGGAAACTATAGGATAGGTACTATTATTCTGTATATTTACATATGAGGACAATGAGGACCTTAGAGAAACTAACTAATATGTACAAGTTACCAAAGCTGAAGACCAGTAGAGGCTGGGCTGGTATTAGCCATGTGGCTAATCACACTAGCTGGGAATCAGATTTCGCTGATAGGTCCTGAAGTAAACTGATCTGTAAATTCTTTGACTACTAACCCCTAGTATATCAGGACTTAATCAGATCCTTAACCACTATTTCATAGCATATGACATATCAGTTTGAATTCATTGTTAACAGATCTTTCTTCATTCAGCCCTCTCTGATCCTGTTTCAAATAACCTGAAGGAAAAATTTTACAATTCTGAACGTAAGAAGAGAAACTTTACTGTACTAAGGATTGAGTTCATTTGCCTGCCCATATATTCATTTCATAGAACCACTTCCCGCTGCCCTAGCTGACAGAACAATGAATGTGGGGAACCCACTACCCTCACAGAGTCACGATGAGCCTGCTTTCTGTTCTCTCCAGTACTTTATACCTAGACAGAGGCACTCTGCTGTTAACTCAAGGGGCCTAATGAAGAGGCCACAGAGAGTCAGAAAGATGGGAAAACCAGTCTTCAGAGAGAGAGAAATGGATGAAGTAGCCACAGAAAGGATGGGGCACAAGCAGCATCTGGCCTCAAGAGATGAGAACAAGAGCTGAGGCTCACTCTCCACGCCTATTCCGCTTCCTCTGGAGACCCAGCCTGCCTCCTGCCCCGGGCTCCGAGAGGCACTCCTGTGACACCAGCATGCTACTCATTTTGTCTGAGAAGGATTCTATCCTTGTAACCGAGCAAGCCCTCAGAGCTGGCAGTTGCTGTGAATCTGTGTCTACTGTCACAGGTGTAAACTATTTCAAGACTTCTAGCTCAGTAATTCAACTTCTTAAATTAGAAGAACTCATTTGTCTACATAGAGTTTCATTTTACTTACAGTGAAAGGTTTTCTGGTTTTCACCCAAAGATGTTAAAATTCAGGACACTTATATTTTTAAAAATATGGTACTTCTGTCTAAGTTATTTCATGTCTATGGTAGTTTTTCATCTTGTAAAATTCACATAAGGATAATGAATTGTACCAACTGGTGGTTAAAAAAAAGTTTACCAGGGAGGGGGGTTTTATATGTGTGTATAAATGGGAATGTTTCTTTTCCCGTATTCAGAGAGCTCTTGAATAAATGAGATCTATTACTGTTGAAGCCAGGATGCTTTACCAATATGAGAGTCAAAAGACAATATTTTTCTTTCAGTCGTAGATTTGTTATCTGACACTCTCAGTGTCTGTTGTTCCCAAACTGTAAAGCTGAGATAATACTATACACAGCTCTAAATCAAAGAAGTCATTTGTTCAACAATCAATGAATTTTTGGATTAATAAACTGTCCCCCAAATCTATTTAAAGATATCTAAAATGTTTAACCAATAAGAATGTAGCATTTTGGGGTTGACAAAGCTTTAAATTAAATGGTCAGTTAAGAAGTTAACAAGTTCCGGGGCGCCTGGGTGGCGCAGTCGGTTGAGCGTCCGACTTCGGCCAGGTCACGATCTCGCGGTCCGTTGAGTTCGAGCCCCGCGTCGGGCTCTGGGCTGATGGCTCAGAGCCTGGAGCCTGTTTCGGATTCTGTGTCTCCCTCTCTCTCTGCCCCTCCCCCGTTCATGCTCTGTCTCTCTCTGTCCCAAAAAAATGAATAAACGTTAACAAAAAAAATTAAAAAAAAAAAAAAAAGAAGTTAACAAGTTCCTATTACCTGTTGTTAAAATGGAAATGAAGGTGACAGCAATGAAGAATATGACAAAAATTATTTCCATTCTCATTTGGAACCAGCGCAGTGTTGACAGGTACAAGAACCAGTTGGCGGTATGTAAGTTCAGCGCTTTGTGAAACAAAGTTTCAAAGTAAGGCTGACGTCCAAAGGCCCGAAGTGTCCATAGTCCTTTTAAGCTTGTAACAAGATGAGTGAAAATTGGACTCCTGCCTGTGAAATATTCCCATAGAAAACATGGCAAATCATGTCGCTACATAATGCAAATTCTTACTACCATGCACCTGAAAAAGATTAGCTTCAAAGAGAGTAATCATTGGTCAAATATCATGGGTTAGAGGTTTTTCACTTTGGTACCATTCTTTGAATAGATGCAATTTGTTACTTTTTGAAAGAGAGAGGGAGAGAGAGCATGTGCACAAGTGTCTGCACACAAGTTGGGGAGGGGCAGAGGGGGAGGTAGAGAAAGAGAGAGAGAATGAGAGAGAGAGACTGTCTTAAGCATTCTCAGTGCTCAGTGCAGAGCCTGACACAGGACACAGAGCTCAACCTCAGGAACCTGAGTTGAAATCAAGTTGGACACTTAACCTACTGAGCTACCCAGGCACCCCTGGTATTTTTTTTAAATGAATTACCCTCCTTTTCTACTTGGCTACCATAGATGGGAACTCATTATAAAATCAGTGCCATTTTTTATTCATATTTCTTGACTGCCACTGGACATTTTTTTTCTAGCTAATCCTAAATTGATCACTGCTGAGAGAAAATGTTTTTCTTTCAAAACAATTTATTCAAGTTCATGTGACTTCATTTAGATATTAACCTTCAATAGAAACACACTGGGTATTTAACCCTGAAAATGTACCAGCACTGAAGCTGTTACTGAAAAATGTGCTTCCCAAATAGCTCAAGCAGTGCTCGGGGGCAGACAAAAAGGTAGACCCCAGGAGGAAAGGAAGGGTGTCTGAAAACAGGCCAGACAGAAATATTTTGTCCAGTATGCTCTGGGAAGCCAGACAAACCTTCAGTAATAATAGTAGCACTATCATTTTAAAATTTAATTTATATAAGAAAATTACGAATGAATATCCTATACTACAACCCTTCTAAGGCTCTATGCACCTGCTTTAAAAAGAAAATGAAGTCACTCGGTCATTAATGGACAAAAACAACCTATGTGTGCTATGTAATTTACTGTGTCCTTTTACATATCCATACGTTTTTAAAACTCACTGTTACACAATGCAAGAGTTTAAAAGCAGGACAAAAAAGTTGGCAAAGTAGGTGAATGATAGAGAATCACAAATAGCTTTGTGGTCATTTTCCACAATGGTGAGCATTGTACGCACAGCATCATACCTTCAGATTCCAGTTGTTTGAGTTGCTGCGAGGTGTGGAGGAAGTAGGCCCTCAACATAACAAAAGCTGCTATCACCGGCACTGTTGCTAGGAAGATGTAGGGTTGTAAAACCGAGACTACGGCCACGGCTCCAACCACAATCAGTAACAACTGTAGGATCAGAGAGAGCACGTTGGTGAGTAAATGTTCTCATGTTGCAAAGCGCACAAGGTATGTCACAGATACGTTGGGAAAGAAGATCGTCACACTCTGTTCCATTCTTAACAAGGGCAGGTATCTTCCTAGGAGGAAGGCAGCCACCTCAAAGTAAGATTTTTCATAAGTTCTATCAAAATACAAAATATTGGTCAGGTTACAACACTTCGAAGTTTTGAAAACACGGTGCTCTTGGGTCTCAGGATATTCTCATTTCCTATATGCCTTAAAATGCTCTATGTTAAAAAATTTTAGATGAATATGAATTTTTTTTTCTGGTGTGGACTTCTTTTAAAATAATTTTTTTATTCTGAAATAATTTTGGTATAAATGTAAAATTTTAGGATTTATTTTGTTTAGACAATTTCTGAAACTTGGGCATTCATCTTGGAACCTTGTGGGTCACAAAGATTTGGTTTAAGTGAAAGTTTGGTCATTTAGACAAGCTATTTAATTTTTTCTAAACATAGTTGGCTCATGCTTAAGATTTTTAAAAATTATATTTAATAGATTTTACTCCCCTTCCCAACTTTCCTATTCTCATTCCTTAAAATAATTGGAGATGACCTATAAAGGCTCAAGTAAAGGTTTTTGGGATATGGCTGATTTGATTTTAAAGCAGACATTTTTTCCCATCTCATATGTAGTTGAAATAAACTTTGTATTTCAGTCAAGCCCAAGATCAGAGGTATTTCTTCACACTAACCAAAAGAAACTGGAGCCCTGTTAGCAGTGTCAGAAACAAGCTAACCGTATTGGCAGTTTTTGGAAGCAAGTTATAGGCTTACATTCTATATTTCCACATGCTACTAAATCTAAACATTTTATGAAGGAAAAAAAAGTATGCTAACATTTGCTCCACAATGACCCATTTGAATAAAGTATAAATAAAGTAATGTTACAACCAGGGTTAAAAAAATAAACTTATTGTAAAATCCGTATGATAATCAGTGAGCCAGTTCTCTACCAACTTCCATGGGTGACACATGCATTTTTCTAGCTGATATCGTGAAATGCACAACATTTTGGTAGATGGCAGTGGGGACAGGAGTGTAGATAAGAGCTGCATAAATCTTTGAACAGGTTGCTATTTTCAAATAAAACTTCAGATGATATCTCAATGATGCCTTTCTAGGGAAAATGCCTCTATGTCTCTATCAGCAATTCTGCCATACCGGCCTCTCAATCATCAACAAATACTCAGATAAATCTTTACTGTGCCAGGCACTAGACCAATTACATATGATGACTCAGGAATCTAAGGAGAGTCTTTCTTATCCATTCTTGCCCTATTACCAGTGCCGCCAGTACAATGAGAAAGCCCCACGTGCCCTAGTTACTACCTGACAAGACTCCATCAATGGCAAACTACAGTTTTTACAAAAGACATGTATTTTCCAGAAATAGGATGTTGGGAGAGGGGGATCAAGTGTTCCAAGTGTGATTAACTGGGCAATATGGTTTAATTAAAATGGACCATCATATTAAATATCAGTATGTCTAAAAGGGAAGTGTTGTTGCATTGGTGGCATGGAAACATTCAGCTACTCCATGAGGATCGGGGTCTTCTAATTTGTTGTTGGCAGCTGTAAACAGCACTGTGTTCATTTGACCTGTGCTGTTTTTACCATATAATTCCAACTCGGTGGTGTTGGATTGTAATATTAGTTGTAGAAAGTGATCATTTTGTTTTCATGATTGCTGATATGGTAGAGATTCTTAGGAATGAAATGCAACTGTTACAATAGAATATGTAGAATTGGGAAGTCAAACCAACCAAGATATCACGCTGGGTTAGAGAATAATGGAGAAGGTGGGTACAAGTGTAAATTATGAAACATTCACAAGATAAATTTCCAGCAATTATAATCATCCAGAATATAGACCAAACTGAGAAATAAGTGAAAAAGAAGTCTAAGCATTGAGAAAAATAATTCTATTTCCTCCATAAAGAGGCCATTCTTAGGTACTAAGGTCAGGAGCTAATACTTTAGCATGTTCAAAACTAAAGGCACTGGTATAATATAGTTGATATTCTCATTACACAAAGAAGCCTTAAATTGTGTCCTAGTTTTTAATTCACAGTAGATAGTCAATGAATCATTTCAGAGCAGGTGCATTAGTGAGAGGGACAACAAAATCAATAGACAGAATTCAAGACAAAATGAAAATAGGAGCACAGATTTCTAATTTCCAACCATCCTTACACAGATCCTAAACTTTCTCAGGAAAGAGAAAAATTCAATAGACTATAAAGACTGTAAGGCATCATCCATTCATGGTCCTAGGAAGTGCCCAGCACATTTTCACCCCACCATAAGGAGCTCAAAACCATTCCCGACACTGAAGAGTACATAGCACTGCCTGTGAAACCAGAGCAGATGAGTAAGAATGAAGGATAACTCTGAAATCGGCAGTAAATTAGTAAGCCAGTAAGTAAGTAAATAAACAAATACCTATTTAAAACTATGAAATGAATACTAGATTTGGAATTTAATTCATAAATGAATTTTTAAGTAAGGGACACATGGGATTAATAAAATGAATGAACGGAAAGAAAAAGATGTGAAAGACACAGAAGAAATCAAAGTAGGAGGACTCAGTGTGTAATCACATATTAAGATAAGAGAAAAGGAAACAAATATCTAAGGGTTTTGAAGCTTAAAAGAGAAGAATTTGGTATTTTAAAATATATAGGCTTCTGTTTAATGAAAAAATAAGTCATTCACCTAAACATGGAGATAAGTAGGATGTGAAGACACAGTCTTTCTCTACCTTGTTTGACTTGTTTTTCCTCCTTTGTAAATTCAAAACTAGGAAGGAATTTAAGGTTTCTATGTGTAATGAGAAAATCAAATATATTAAACCAGTGCCTTTAGTTTTATACACAGTTCTAAATTATTAACTCTAAATTATTAGTTCTAAGTTAATCTGATCTCAGGGCCTAAGGAATGGCCTGAGCAAATTTGTCATGTAACGTCCATTTCCAGTATGCCAATCTGAAGCACAGAATTTGAGTACTAAAAGTGACCATCATCAGATTTCTCTACCTCATGTTACAGGTTAGAAACAGAATCCAGATCTTCCATTTTCATTATACAATGTTCCAATCCAGAAAGCAAATTTTCCAGAATGTTATTAAATGTTAGGAAATAGAATAAATAGAAATTAAATTGTTTAAAGGAAATGTACAGGCATGCTTTATCCTGTGCAAAAATCTGTTCCTATAATGTTGTCACTTGAATAAATTTATTTAATGTGAATATAATTAAGTATAAAAAAGAACCTCACAATATAGAGGATTTTTTTTATAATAAAACTGTGGTGAATGAATGATTAAAAACCTTTTTTTTTGAGAGAGAGAGCAAGTGTGAGTGGGGCAGAGAGAGAGAAAGAGAGAAGATTCCATGCCCAGTGCAGAGCCCCACGTGGGACATGATCACCACTGTGATATCATGACCTGAGCCAAAATGAAGAGTAAGACACTTACCAACTGAGCCACCCAGGCACCCTTGAGTTTTTAATAAAATCAAAACTAATCAGATTTTTACTGTATTTGACAATCATATGTTATGCTTCCTTGATGTGAAGCCCTCTTATAAATAAAATAGGAAAATTAAATAAATAAAAGAGTCTTGCCTAAGTACTTGTGAAACCACAACTAAGTAACTTCCACATTGGAAACTGAGTGGAAACTATTCACACTGCCATAACAGAAAGGATTTGAGAGTCATCACATGTGTTTAAAAATATAGGTATATATATATATATATATATATATATATATATATATATATATATATTATATATATATATATTTTTTTTTTATATATAAAATAGGTATTTAAAAACCATTTTTCCCAGAGGATTTCTGAAGTGAGCTTCATACTGATTCAGAAAATAATAAACTACAAAACTAAAAAAATCTATCAAGGGCCAATATTTGTGAATGTTGCCATCATGTCAAAATGCCCAGGTCCAGTTGGTACCTAATTTAACAATATCATATTTGGGGCCAGTCATTTATACACTTACAACAAATAAACAGCATTTAAAGAAAGACATGGGAAATGCTCCTTCAAATGCATGAACCCAAAGCACTGATTAAAGAATTCCAGCAGCTGCTGATGAGTTATTTCCCCAAACAAAGTAACTGCAGGAAATCCAATATGCTAAAGTTTACATGGAACAGTTAATGTATTTAATTGGGCCAATCATTTCAGATGGGGCAAACTGACAACCTGGTTTTTCTGTACCTGCCAATGTCAGTTGTGTATACACACAAGTGTGGTAGCCCTTTTTTAGTTTTATAGGCCCTTTCAAATAAAGTGTTATTATTGGGGGAAGAGGGTGAAAGGGGTGTAGGGAGAGAATGACTCATCCTAAGATGGGCTGCAATGTTCTAGTTGTCTCTCCAAGGAGATCACTGAGACTGGCATTTGCTTGACCTAAGCCAGACAGGAAGCTGTTTTCAAACCTGGTCCAATAGCCAAAGTCATTAACTCACAACTCTCCTTAAGTCCTGCCACTTATGGAATCCTAATGTGCATCCCCTAGGTCTAGGTCACCTTTATCTCCCTCTCCTCCTTTCTTCGCATTCTCACCTCCAGTCAATCACCCCACCACCAGGACACATGTTCAGAGCCAGGCTACCTGCTCTGGTGGCCTCTTCAGATCTGTCACCCAGGAATAGTCCTCACTAGTCCTGGATTTTTCTTTCCCCTCGCCCCTGCTTGAAAGTGTATCTGTCCCTGTATTACTGTTCTTACTGTGAGGTTGCTGGCTAGCTAACCTGGGCCAACGTGTTCCTGGATAAGATTGGTTGAAACTGTAGCCCATCAAGGAATAGATCTTCATTTTTCACATGGGCCCTTTGGAGGTAGGTGATTTACATCAAACAGTAATGCCAATGTCAGAAATGTCATACTGTGGACAGTGATTTGGGGACAGATGCTCTATTATACCTCTCAAACCATTCCCAAGTAGATAGCTATTACATCTAAATGTGGAATTGCCTTAGGTTTAGGTCAAATAAACAGTTCTGACTAATCACTGAATTTACTAAATTTATGCCTATTTTGAAGACTTTTGATATTAACAAAATTTATATAATAGACAGGACTTCAACTCTCAATCAAATGAAAATAAAACTTACCTCTTTTTCTAATCATTTTTGAAAGTACAACAAACGTAAAGATACTAATTATTTTTACAAACCTGGATGAAGTCAAATATGGTAAGAGGCAGAAGATCATCCAAAATTGCTATATCTTTGGAGAATCTATTAAGAATCCCACCTATAATATAAAAGGAGATAGGTTCCTCAAAAAACAGTAATCTCAAAAGGACAACAATATTTGATAAGTTTGGATCATAGCAGAAGCATTCAAAAGTCAAATAAGAATTAGCATGTAATAAGATAAATAAGGTCTTAGAAAATTTTAGTGTTGTACAAAGATTCTAAGCAACTGTATTCAAGTGATGGTCTCCTACTTTTAAACCTTTATAAAATATAGCTTCCTGTAAGATTCATTCTACTACTATCTTACACTTGCATGCTTGAATTTAATGATAATTTACTGGATTTGTTATCGTATTCCATCTGTATTCCATAATGCATGGCTCTCCCTCTCCTCTGACTGGTATACCTTCCTGACACACCTCTTTAGAACCCATAGCTACTGTTAATTTCTGCCTGCCCGTTATGTGGACCTCCTTTGCCATGCTTGCTCTTTCTACCCTCTTCACTGGCAATCTAAGCTTCAGCCTGTCTTCTGAATTCCAGACTCATGTTTGTAAGTCTGATAATGTTTTCCTTCAATGAAAATAAGTTATGTATGGAGTGTTTACTCTATGTCAGGCATAATGCTAGGCACTGAGATAACAGAGGTGAATAAGATGAGCTCCTTGCCTTTAAGGAATTCATTTTCTAGTGGGAGTTAAAGACATAATTTGATAAAACATAATACTGTACAAAGTAATATTGAATCTTATCATTCAGCCCCCCTGCCCCCACCATTAACTGTAAGATAGAGTCTAAAACTCTTAGTTTAATATTTAATGCCTTCCATAATCTGACCTTAAACCACCTACCAAATATAGGCTTCCTCTACACAAACATTCTGTTTATCCATTAAATTGGTCTATTCTTTATGCTCTACACTTTCCTAGCTCCCTGCCTTTTCCATATAGTTCCCTTTGCCTGAAAACCTTTCCCCTCATCTCTACTCATCAAAATCTATGTCTCCTTCCTGGCCTAATTCAAATGTCTCACCGACAAGGAGGCATCAATGTTTGCACCAGTTCAAGCAAATCTCTTTCTCCTCTGGACATACCTAATACCTTTAATATATTTTGTCAGCAACTCTGTTGTAATGACTATATCCACATCTTGTATCACAGTCACTTGTTCATGTCTTACCTCTATTTCTCGATTGTAAATTGTTAGAGGTCAATGGGACCGTGGCACACTTAGTTTGTATCCCTCACAGCCCTCAGTAAAAAGTCTTATATGTAGGAATTATTCAATGAATATTTATTGATTTAAGGCACTATCACTAGCCTTTAACAATAATATGTTCTTTAGCATATTTAATTAAACATATTTGTATATCTTTCCATAAATAAAGAATTGAAAAAAAAGTCTATGGATTTATACTGTTTAGAAAATGAAAGTTCACTTTGGTGAAAAGAATATCATTCTGGTGCTTATTGTATTTCAAATGGTAGTGTTCCATCAAAGTTATCAATTCACATTTTCATCTATTCAACATAGTCTACTGAGCACCTACTACGTGTCCATGTGTCTTAAGGTTGTTTAAATAGTGACATAGAAAAATTGGGTAAGGAGTCAAAATCAAGGTCAATGTACAATTGGAGAGGGCACATGTGGGAGAAACTCAAGTGCACATACAAGGCATAGAAGCATCAGTTGCTGCCCAGTATAGCAGAGAATATTTAGGCAAAATAATGAGAACAAGTGAATCATAAGTCAGTTATAGTAATGGTTTTTAAAAGAAAGCATAATCCTTGCATAGAGAAATTGGGGGGGGGCAGAGGTGGAAAAAGAACATCTAGATGTTGTAAGATCATTTTGTTACTTCTTATGCATCCTGTTCTCCTGTCTTGGTAAATAAGACAAATTAGAAAATGAAATGAAATACCATGTGACTTCACTCATATGTAGAATTTAAAAGGCAAAACAAACTAACATGGGGGGAGAAAAGAGAGACAAACCAAGAAATAGACTCTTAACTATAGGGAACAAACTGATGATATGAGAGGGGAGGTCAGGGGTGGGATGGGTTAAATGGGTGATGGGCTTTAAGGAGCGTTCTTCCTATGATGAGCAATGGGTGTTATATGTAAGTGATGAATCACTAAATTCTACACCTAAAACTAATATCACACTGTATGTTAACTAACTGGAATTCACATAAAAACTTGGAAGTAAAAAAAGAAAATGAAATAAATGAGGGGGGCCTGGCTGACCCAAGTTCGTGGAGTGTGCAACTCTTGATCTCCAGGTTGTGGGTTCGAGCCCCGCATTGGGTGCAGAGATTTCTTAAAACTAACCAAATCTTAAAAAAAAAAAAAGAAAATGAGGGGTGCTAGGGTCGCTCAGTTGGTTAAGCACTGACTTCAGCTCAGGTCATGATCTCATGGTTTGTGAGTTCCAGCCCTGCGTAGGGCTCTATGCTGACAGCTCAGAGCCTGGCGCCTGCTTTGGATTCTATGTCTCCCTCTCTCTCTGCTCCCTCCCCTGCTCATGCTCTGTCTCTCTCTCTCTCAAAAATAAACATTTTTAAAAAAGGCATTAAAAAAACCAAAATGAAATTAATGGTAATCATTTAAATATGAAATAGAGAAGGTTCAAGACCAACTGTGAGCAGTGTATAAAGGAATGAGGAGCCCTGGAAAGTAAAGACATGAAAAGGAAAGTGCACCCCCTATGGGAACAAGGCCCCATAGAAAGGAACAACATTAGAGACCTAACATTTATTTCACATTGGCTCTATAAAGACAAGTAGGTTGCCTTGTTTAATTCTCATAATGATCCTCTGAGATAATTATTCTTTTCTCCATTTCACATTGTGGAGGCAAGGCTCAGAAGAGCAACAAGCCTATGTTTATCACTCGTATGGGGCCAAGCCAATGCCTATGGCTTGGAGTCAATGCTCCATTACATCTCACCATCCAATTCTGACTGCTGGAAACTGGGGCAAATTTCCTAACTTCTCTGGGTTTCAGTTTTTCTATAAAAAGGTGAAATTATTGAATCAAGGTAATTTGACATTCTCTTTTACCTCAAAAATTTCTTAGCTCTAAAACAGGATAACGATGAATATACTCAAATGAGTCAAGGTTTTAGTGACACACAAAGACTTCAAAATAAATAGAAAGAAGATTTTTCTGAATACTGACACTGACATTTTGTTACCCAGATAAAAATGATATATATTTATTATCTTGAGATCTTTAGATAGAAATCACTCTAAAAATCTCAATCTTGGAACTTATTATTTGCTTTATAATTAAATATTTCTGTGTCTACCTCCTCTCCCTTGTCTGTGAGTTTTTCCAAGTCAAAAACTGTACCTTTTGCATCTTTTCATGCCAACCTCTGGCTTAGTGCCACACAAAGTAAGTTCTCCATAACCTTTCATATTTACCTTTTTCTTTTGATGAGAACATTTAAGTTTTACTCTTAGCAAATTTCAATTATATAATACAGTGTTTTCAATTACAGTCACCATGTTATACACCCTAGTTCCTCAGACCTTATTCATCTTATAACTGAAAGCTGTGCCCTTTTACCAACCTCTATAATCGCGCAAAAATATTTTACAAATACATTTGGGATTTATTCCTCTCCCACCCACCACCAAAAACAAAACAAACAAAAATAACCCAAAACGTTGGAATAAATTTATTTGATCATCTTTGAATAGTTACATGAAACTAGATTATTCTGTCCCCATCAAGAAACTTCATCAGTAAAAGAATTTTCTATTTTCCTTGGTCACTTCAAATCTGCTTCTCTTTTAAACAATACTATACATTGGCAACGAGATACCTGAAAAAGGGCTAGAGCAAATATCTGAATAGAAAAGGACAATGAACCCAGAAAGGCCTGTTTCTGTTGCTACACTCTCAGCAGCATCACGGTCTAACAAACTAAGCTACTCTAATCAGCTAAGACAGAAACATGGAGCAATAATGTCTGGTAGCCTACAATTTCTAGGAAATGTGCATGCGGGTCATAAGGAAGTTCAACAAAGGGCAGATGCTTCCATCAAAAGCCAATGCTACCACTAAAAAAAACCCAAGGAAACTGTAGGACCTTTTGCTTGTGGATCAGCAGTTTCATTTTGTATACCTAGTCAAATACCTGCTTTCAACGTGTTGAGGGTTGACACAGGTGCTTGAAGAACAGAATGTAACATTTTGTGGTGTAAAATTTTCGACACTGTGATTAGAGTATGCACCAGTGGTAAACCTCTGAAGAATCCCAGAGCAAGCAAAGTGTCAGCTACTCCCACATAAATATAAAAGACATAATATGTGCTGGTATTGGTGAAGATCACTGCATAACTGCTATTTATACTCTTAGTACTATTCCCTTTGTCTTGAGAAGGCATTCTGCAAAGCAAAAAGAAATTGTTATTTGGCAACCAAACTTTCCTGCTGGATTTCCAATACATGTAAACAAAACTGAACTTGAGTCTGAAGAAACACAACATATTTCATTAGCATTAAGTTATGCCTTTAATCTCATGGACTCACTACTGCAGCAAAGTAGTCAGTTTTTTCACCATTGAAAGAGATAGGATTGTTATTACACAGTTAGAAAAAATACCAAATGTAAAATGCTGTTTTCAATATTTTTATTGCATTTTATGGAAACTAAACACAACTAAATCCTTTAGGAACTGACAAACAGCTGCAGAAACAGCACATGCTCACAATTTTAAACAAGAGAACTTAATTTTCCATTTCTATAATACTATGGGGAAATGAACTTTTATTCATTATTCAATATTCTTTAATAACATCCAAATAATCAATAGAAACAAAACATAATCTGCAATAGAACATGGAATACTCACTGTCTAAGCAGCCACAACACAACCAAAGAAACAGCCACCTGGAATAAAACAATACACACTTAATTTTTTCCCGACATCTCTACCTATTCATCCCAGACCCAGCTCTAATTCCACCATGACAAACAGCAAAATACACAATTTCTTTTTCCTTTCCTTTGCTTTCCTGGGTCCAGCAGCTGTAATAATTGTCCTAAAAATCATCCTTTGTGGTGAAAACATGTTAAGTTAGTGGAATTCAAATTTCACTGCATTAAACACTTTGCCATTTCTCTCTCTCTTTCAACAGAAACTATTCATTGAATCTCACAGGAGAGCAAAATTTAATCTTTTAAATGATAAACTTTGTTCTAGGGATCCTGGGAAGATGGCGGAGTAGGAGGACGCTGGGCTCACCGCCTCCTGCTGATCACTTAGATTCCACCTACACCTGCCTAAATAACCCAGAAAACCGCCAGAAGATTAGCAGAACGGAGTCTCTGGAGCCAAGCGCAGACGAGAGGCCCACGGAAGAGGGGCCCCTCCCAAAGCGGATCACCGAAGGAAAAGCAAGCTGAGCCTGTCCCTCCCGCCCCTGTGCACCTTGCCAATCCACCCCAGCTAATACGCCAGATCCCCAGCACCACAAGCCTGGCAGTGTGCAAGTAGCCCAGACGGGCCACGCCACCCCACAGTGAATCACGCCCCTAGGAGAGGGGAAGGGAAGGCACACACCAGTCTGACTGTGGCCCCAGCGGTGGGCTGGGGGCAGACATCAGGCCTGACTGCAGCCCCGCCCACCAACGCAAGTTATTCAAGACAGCACAGGGGAAGTGCCCCCCAGTCCTGCACCACACCAGGGACTATCCAAAATGACGAAATGGAAAAATTCCCCTCAGAAAAATGTCCAGGAAATGACAACAGCTAACGAACTGATCAAAAATGATTGAAACAATATAACAGAAAGTGAATTTAGAATAATAGTCATATAATTAATCGCTGGGCTTGAAAACAGTATAAAGGACAGAAGAGAATCTCTTGCTACAGAGATCAAAGGACTAAGGAACAGCCAGGAGAGCTAAAAAATGCTACCAACGAGTTGCAAAATAAAATAGAGACAACTACGGCTCGGATTGAAGAGGCAGAGGAGAGACTAGGTGAACTAGGAGATAAAATTATGGAAAAAGAAGAAGCTGAGAAAAAGAGAGATAAAAAAATCCAGGAGTATGAGGGGAAAATTAGAGAACTAAGTGATGCACTAAAGAGAAATCATATATGCATAATTGGTATTCCAGAGGAGGAAGAAGAGAGGGAAAGGTGCTGAAGGTGTACTTGAAGAAATAATAGCTGAGAACTTCCCGGATCTGGGGAAGGAAAAAAGCATTGAAATCCAAAAGGCACAGAGAACTCCCTTCAGACGTAACTTGAATCGATCTTCTGCACAACATATCATAGTGAAACTGGCAAAATACAAGGATAAAGAGAAAATTCTGAAAGCAGCTAGAGATAAACGTGCTCTAACATATAAAGGGAGACCTATAAGACTCGTGACCAATCTCTCTACTGAAACTTGGCAGGCCAGAAAGGAATGGCAGGAGATCTTCAATGTGTTGAACAGAAAAAATATGCAGCCGAGAATCCCTTATCCAGCAAGTCTGTCATTTAGAATAAAAGGAGAGATAAAGGTCTTCCCAAACAAACAAAAACTGAAGGAATTCGTCACCACTAAACCAGCCCTACAAGAGATCCTAAGGGGGATCCTGTGAGACAAAGTACCAGAGACACCGCTACAAGCATGAAATGTATGGACATCACAATGACTCTAAACCCATATCTTTCTATAATAACACTGAATGTAAATGGACTAAATGTGCCAACGAAAAGACACAGGGTATCAGAATGGATAAAAAAACAAGACCCATCTATTTGCTGCCTACAAGAGACTCATTTCAGACATGAGGACACCTTCAGATTGAGAGTGAGGGGATGGAGAACTATCTACCATGCCACTGGAAGTCAAAAGAAAGCTGGAGTAGCTATACTTATATCAGACAAACTAAACTTTAAATCAAAGGCTGTAACAAGAGATGAAGAACGGCATTATATAATAATCACAGGGTCTATCCATCAGGAAGAGCTAACAATTATAAATGTCTATGCGCCAAATACAGGAGCCCCAAAATATATACATTTACTCACAAACATAAGCAACCTTATTGATAAGAATGTGGTAATTGCAGGGGACTTTAACACTCCACTTACAGAAATGGATAGATCATCTAGACACACGGTCAATAAAGAAACAAGGGCCCTGAATGATACATTGGATCAGATGGACTTGACAGATATATTTAGAACTCTGCATCCCAAAGCAACAGAATATACTGTCTTCTCGAGTGCACATGGAACATACTCCATGATAGATCACATACTGGGTCACAAAGCAGCCCTTCATAAGTTTACAAGAATTGAAATCATACCATGCATACTTTCAGACCACAATGCTATGAAGCTTGAAATCAACCACAGGAAAAAGTCTGGAAAACCTCCAAAAGGATGGAGGTTAAAGAACACCCTACTAAAGAATGAGTGGGTCAACCAGGCAATTACACAAGAACTTAAAAAATATATGGAAGGGCGCCTGGGTGGCGCAGTTGGTTGAGCGTCCGACTTCAGCCAGGTCACGATCTCGCGGTCTGGGAGTTCGAGCCCCGCGTCGGGCTCTGGGCTGACGGCTCGGAGCCCAGAGCCTGTTTCCGATTCTGTGTCTCCCTCTCTCTCTGTCCCTCCCCCGTTCATGCTCTGTCTCTCTCTGTCCCAAAAATAAATAAACGTTGAAAAAAAAAAATAGCATGGTGTGAAAAACAAGCAAAATATTTAAAAATATATATATATATATGGAAACAAACGAAAATGAAAATACAACAATCCAAACGCTTTGGGATGCAGCGAAGGCAGTCCTGAGAGGAAAATACATTGCAATCCAGGCCTATCTCAAGAAACAAGAAAAATCCCCAATACAAAATCTAACAGCATACCTAAAGGAAATAGAAGCAGAACAGCAAAGACAGCCTAAATCCAGCAGAAGAAGAGAAATAATAAAGATCAGAGCAGAAATAAACAATATACAATCTAAAAACACTGTAGAGCAGATCAACGAAACCAAGAGTTGTTTTTTTGAAAAAATAAACAAAACTGATAAACCTCTAGCCAGGCTTCTCAAAAAGAAAAGGGAGATGACCCAAATAGATAAAATCATGAATGAAAATGGAATTATTACAACCAATCCCTCAGAGATACAAGCAATTATCAGGGAATACTATGAAAAATTATATGCCAACAAATTGGACAACCTGGAAGAAATGGACAAATTCCTAAACACCCACACTCTTCCAAAACTCAATCAGGAGGAAATAGAAAGCTTGAACAGACCCATAACCAGCGAAGAAATTGAATCAGTCATCAAAAATCTCCCAACAAATAAGAGTCCAGGACCGGATAGCTTCCCAGGGGAGTTCTACCAGACGTTTAAAGCAGAGATAATACCTATCCTTCTCAAGCTATTCTAAAAAATAGAAAGGGAAGGAAAACTTCCAGACTCATTTTATGAAGCCAGTATGACTTTGATTCCTAAACCAGACAGAGACCCAGTAAAAAAAGAGAACTACAGGCCATATCTCTGATGAATATGGATGCAAAAATTCTCAATAAGATACTAGCAAATTGAATTCAACAGCATATAGAAAGAATTATTCACCATGATCAAGTGGGATTCATTCCTGGGCTGCATGGCTGGTTCAACATTCGCAAATCAATCAACGTGATACATCACATTAATAACAGAAAAGATAAGAACCATATGATCCTGTCAATCGATGCAGAAAAGGCCTTTGACAAAATTCAGCAACGTTTCTTAATAAAAACCCTCGAGAAAGTCGGGATAGAAGGAACATACTAAATATCATAAAAGCCATTTATGAAAAGCCCACAGCTAACATCATCCTCAATGGGGAAAAACTGAGAGCTTTTTCCCTGAGATCAGGAACGCGATAGGGATGTCCTCTCTCACCGCTGTTGTTTAACATAGTGTTGGAAGTGCTAGCATCAGCAATCAGACAACAAAAGGAAATCAAAGGCATCAAAATTGGCAAAGATGAAGTTAAGCTTTCACTTTTTGCAGATGACATGATATTATGCATGGAATATCCGATAGACTCCACCAGAAGTCTGCTAGAACTGATACATGAATTTAGCAAAGTTGCAGGATACAAAATCAATGTACAGAAATCAGTTGCATTCTTATACACTAATAAGGAAGCAACAGAAAGACAAATAAAGAAACTGTTCCCATTCACGATTGCACCAAGAAGCATAAAATACCTAGGAATAAATCTAACCAAAGATGTAAAAGATCTGTATGCTGAAAACTATAGAAAGCTGATGAAGGAAATTGAAGAAGATATAAAGAAATGGAAAACCATTCCGTGCTCATGGATTGGAAGAATAAATATTGTCAAAATGTCAATACTACCCAAAGCTATCTACACATTCAATGCAATCCCAATCAAAATTGCACCAGCATTCTTCTCGAAGCTAGAACAAGCAATCCTAAAATTCATATGGAACCACAAAAGGCCCTGAATAGCCAAAGTAATTTTGAAGAAGAAGACCAAAGCAGGAGGCATCACAATCCCAGACTTTAGCCTCTACTACAAAGCTGTAATCATCAAGACAGCATGGTATTGGCACAAAAACAGACACATAGAGCAATGGAAGAGAATAGAAACCTCAGAACTAGACCCACAAACGTATGGCCAACTAATCTTTGACAAAGCAGGAAAGAATATCCAATGGAAAAAAGACAGTCTCTTTAACAAATGGTGCTGGGAGAACTGGACAGCAACATGCAGAAGATTGAAACTAGACCAGTTTCTCACACCATTCACAAAAATAAACTCAAAATGGATAAAGGACCTGAATGTGAGACAGGAAACTATCAAAACCCTAGAGGAGAAAGCAGGAAAAGACCTCTCTGACCTCAGTCATAGCAATTTCTTACTTGACACATCCCCAAAGGCAAGGGAATTAAAAGCAAAAATGAACTATGGGGACCTTATGAAGATAAAAAGCTTCTGGACAGCAAAGGAAACAACAAACAAAACTAAAAGGCAACCAACGGAATGGGAAAAGATATTTGCAAATGACATATCAGACAAAGCGCTAGTATCCAAAATCTATAAAGAGCTCACCAAACTCCACACCCGAAAAACAAATAACCCAGTGAAGAAATGGGCAGAAAACATGAATAGACACTTCTCTAAAGAAGACATCTGGATGGCCAACAGGCACATGAAAAGATGCTTAACGTCGCTCCTCATCAAGGAAATACAAATCAAAACCACACTCAGATATCACCTCACGCCAGTCAGAGGGGCCAAAATGAACAAATCAGGAGACTATAGATGCTGGAGAGGATGTGGAGAAACGGGAACCCTCTTGCACTGTTGGTGGGAATGCAAACTGGTGCAGCCACTCTGGAAAACAGTGTGGAGGTTCCTCAAAAAATTAAAAATAGACCTACCCTATGACCCAGCAATAGCACTGCTAGGAATTTACCCAAGGGATACAGGAGTGCTGATGCATAGGGGCACTTGTACCCCAATGTTTATAGCAGCACTTTCAATAATAGACAAATTATGGAAAGAGCCTAAATGTGCATCAACTGATGAATGGCTAGAGAAATTGTGGTTTATATACACAATGGAGTACTACGTGGCAATGAGAAAGAATGAAATATGGTCTTTTGTAGCAACATAGATGGAACTAGAGAGTGTTATGCTAAGTGAAATAAGCCATACAGAGAAAGACAGATACCATATGTTTTCACTCTTATGTGGATCCTGAGAAACTTAACAGGAACCCATGGGGGAGGGGAAGGAAAAAAAAAAGAGGTTAGAGTGGAAGAGAGCCAAAGCATAAGAGATTCTTAAAAACTGAGAACAAACTGAGGGCTGATAGGGGGTGGGAGGGAGGGGAGGGTGGGTGAGGGTGGGTGAGGGAAATTGAGGAGGGCACCTGTTGGGATGAGCACTGGGTGTTGTATGGCAACCAATTTGACAATAAGCTTCATATATTGAAAAAAAAATAAAGGAGTGTCAATGTTGCTGGCAATGCCAACATTCTCAAGAATAAATCCCAGAAACAAATATTTTATCATATTTACTAATGAACAATAACCAAAGCAATTTCCTAAAGAACTGGTCTCATCAGTGTAGTATTAAATTGTTTACTGGCTTTTGTAAATAGAAACCACTAGTGGACAGAGACACAGAACTACCAACCCAAACTACTTTTGTTGACTGGAATAAAACCACGTCCAAGGATTTGATGTAATGACATTGGTACAGATATTTGGGGGCATATAGAAACAATTAATTAAGCAATTCTATTGTTTAATTTCTAACATATTTCAAAGTTACAAAGTTCATGCAGTTTATGATAGAGTTAGAGTCCTGGATCCTTAAAAGGTAAAAGCAAAAGGTCTTTTTTTTTTTTTTTTTTTTTTTTTTTTTTTTTTTTTTTAATTTTCAGGGTATTAGGATGCCTGGGTGGCTCAGTTGGTTAAGTGTCTGACTTCAGCTCAGGTCACAATCTCTCAGTTCATGGGTTCAAGCCCCACATTGGACTCTGTGCTGACAGTTCAAAGCCTGGAGCCTGCTTCAAATTCTGTGTCTCCCTCCCTTTCTTTTCTCCCCCACTTGCTCTCTCTCTCTCTCTCTCTTTCTCTCACTCTCTCTCTCTTTCAAAAAGATGAATATAAAATGTTAACAAAAAATAAAAAAAATAATTTTCAGGGTTATACACTTCATTCCTTATCACATAGAAAACAGTACAGTCTAAATAAGCCCTCTCCAAAGGAATTTTCTATAATAATAAAAATGTTCTATATTTGCATTGTTCAACATTGTTTCCACTTATCATATAGGACAGTTGATCACTGCAAATGTAGCTAGTATGTATGACTGAGGAATTTAATTTTAAATTTTTTTTTATTTTACTTAATTTCATTTCATTTACATGGTCATACATTGCTGGTGGCTACTGTATTGGACAATGCATGCATAGATTATAATAACTATTAGTTACATAAGGGTGTACACAGAGTGTTTATTATATATCCATATTGGGTATCTAAAATCTGAGGATGGAATTCTCTAAGGACAGCTCCGTGAATGACCAAGGCGATAATTCATGAACTGTGCAAATGATCCCAAGATGGAAAAGAAGTAGCCAGTATTTAGTAAATAGGTCAGAATCTAAATTATGTAGATAATTTGTCTACATGATTAAAAAACACCATGGAGTGTAGGGGTAGAACATTATAACATATACATATAGAAAAAGAAGGCAAATGCCTATATTTGAAATACTTATTTGCTAAATGAATTAGTAAACATCTAAGGAGACATGATAGATAAAGGTTGATTGTGTCTGTAGCAAAACTCTAACAGTATGGTTTCAAAAAGAAGATGCAATGTTAAGCAAGAGCAAGAACCTGTGAGGAACCCCACCATAACATAACATGGCCAGATACAAGTCTGATTTTTTACAACTAAAGAAAATAAGTGCAAAAGGGAAGAAAATTGCCAAGGGCGATGTAATAAGGCCAGGTATATAAAAGGCTAAAAAATTGTGAATATGACCAAACAAAGTATAATTCCAACATTCTACATGAAGAACTCCAGACTATTTCACTGCAGAATAAATGCAGAGGCCTTTAAATATGATTTAAGGTTCTCAACACTCTGGATGTTCCTACTGCATTTAAAATAAAACCTAAGCTCTTTACTATAGTCAATAGTCCCACAAATCTCATTCTTGTCTACTTTTCTAATATCATCACTTGCTACTCCCTTCCCTCTCCCACTCCCTCTCACCTCCCAGCTATGGGCCTCCTCTTAATTTCCATCATTGACCAAACTCTTCCAAGACCTTTGCATTTTTTTAAATATGAAATTTATTGTCAAATTGGTTTCCATACAACACCCAGTGTTCATCCCAACAGGTGCCCTCCTCAATGCCCATCACCCACTTTCCCCTCCTTCCTACCTCCCATCAACCCTCAGTTTATTCTCAGTTTTTAAGAGCCAAGACCTTTGCATTTGCTCCAGTCTCTACATGTCTGACTCCTTATCTTTTAGGTGTCAAATAAATGTAATTTTCTCAGACAGCCCCCCTCGCTCATCACTGTTTATTTCCTTTCTGGTGCTTATCACATTCTGTGATTATTTCCATCCAAACACATTTATTGTCTATCTCCTCCCTCAGAATGTGTTTCATAAGAGCAGGAAAGAGCCATTTATTCTCTACCATTGTGTATCACCAGTGCCCAGTACAATACCTGGTAACAGTAGGCACTCAATAAATCTGTATTTAATAAATAAAGGAATGGATGAATAAGAGGACACTTAAAAACACAAATGTCAACAGAGAGAAAATTATAGACAACACATTTGAAAAAGCAGATGACGTGTCATATTATGTAAAGTTAAAACCAAATCAACTCATTCTACAAGTTTTTACATACACATAACTCAGAGCTACCTCCTAAGTCATGAAATGAGATCTGTGTGTAAGTGAATGCCTATTAAACTACTACTGGTATTTTGAGTTTTTACCAATGGAGCACAACATTATAAGTATTGTGTTAACATTATAAACATAAGTGCATTCGTGTATTCCACCTGTATGTTTCATTTTGTTCTTCACTACACACATATACACAGAATTATGCCTGACATATTACAAGAACTCCAAATATATGTGTTGAATAAGTAAATGGCTGAATGAATGGCAGGCAGTAATAGTAAAGTGACACCTTGTCATGACTTAATACATAGATTTCAATGCTTCGCAGATCAAATCATGCCCTAAAACACAGACCCATGCTAAGTAAAGCTGCTTTGAAAGGATGATTATTAATCATTTATAGCAGAAGTATTATGGAAGTATAATACATGTCCACTTCACTAGGAATGTAAATCCAGTCAGGGCTTCTTTCTTAACAAAGAGAAGATAAATCATAAAGAAATAGGATACAGCAGTACTGTGACACATTTATTAAAAATTACAGAATGAGGGGCACCAGGGTGACTCAATTAGTTAAGCGTCTGACTCTTGATTTCAACTCAGGTCTCAATGTCAGGATTTATGAGTTCGAGCCCCGTATCTGGCTATGCACTGTCAGCTTGGGATTCTGTGCTTGGGATTCTCTCTCTCCCTCTCTCTCTCTGCCCCTCCCCCTGCTTGCAGTCTCTGTCTCAAAAGTAAAATAAATATTTTTTACAAAATTACAGAATGAAAACACTAAACATAGGATCTTGAAATACTCCAATCAACAATCCCCTCTGGTTGTTGTAAGAAGCAGGAAACTGTCTCCTACTCTATTATTTGCATTTCTTCTCTAACTACTCAGTAAATGCACTGCTAAGCAGAAGCACTAGAAAGACCAACATAATAGAAATTTTATAGCCAATATCCTTGAACTTATCTAAGAACTTAGAGAAAATAGTGCTCTGTAGTAGAAAAAATGGTATAAAAATAAAAAGGTAGACTGACTCCCTTATCAAAATAACATATTAATGATATATAGTAACGAACTGAATAAATCAACAAGTCTTTTTCAGTTTAGCACTCTGAATAAAAATGGGAAGCATATTGAACCAACCCGATAAAATCATAAAATCTAAATTGAAGTATCGTGCCTCTGAAAACTAAAAATGGATAAATCACTGTCATTAAGGAAGAAATATCTTAACCTTCTTCAGGTTTTCTGATCATGATGAACTAAAAGAACTAAACTATCTTCCTGGATTAGCATCTGTACCATGATGAATACTAATGAGATACATCAATATTAACGAGAAAAGGGCACACTGGTGTTAAGAAGCTTAGTCTAGAAGAAAAAGTGTAAATTTTGATTCAAAGAAGTTGACAGAATTCTGAACATTAGTGAATGACTTATGTAGCTTTATAACTGTGCACATAATTAAAACAATTGCTATTTGTCTACTATCACCAAGGTTTTATTATTCAAAATTTTGAGAGCCAGTTCATTGACAATGGTCCCAGGACACTGGCCAAAAAGTCTCATCACATTATATTATTTCTTGCCTAGAAAATGGCATTATCAATTTTTTTTCCCATCTAAAAGATATTTTTTTGCAATAACTGTGGGAGCTCCACTAATAATTTATATCGTCTTGCAATTTAGTTTCTAGCTTGAAGACAAAAGACCACTATCTCCGTGATTAAGTGAGCTAGTAATAATATACACATGTGCAGCAGCTCAGAGCTCAACCACTAATTAGTTAATTAATTATACACTATTTTGAAAGGTACATAAGCTCAATTCCATGGAGCTGCATAGGACAAAGGTCCTATACATTAAAATAAATCATCACCACATTCAGATAGGCCCATTTTTTTCTTATGTAACATGTAACTCTATAAACTGAGGACAATTAAGAATGTGACCTTTAGATGCAGAGGTTTAAATCATCAACAGTCATGAAAGGCTGGTTTGAGATTAAATGTGGCACAGGAATAGGTTTCATTCACATTAAGGTTGGTCATTTGCATGACTGGCAGAGATTAATGAGGTAAATATAAAATACACTTCAAAGCAAATTTTATTACTCTTGTAATAAATAATACACTTATGTGAGAGTGTCAAATTACCCAACTCCATATTTTTGGAGTATAAAGTATATTATATAGTATATTATTTATATATTTGGAGTATTTTAAAGTATAAAAGGGATTATTGAACTTTCATTATATCTTGGTTATAGACTTGTTTACCTCAGACTATCTTGAGCTTAATAATAATGGTATGACATTGAGGATATTAATGAGAACAGCAACTAGCATTGGTCACTATATGCCAAGCCCTACATTAAATGCTTTATAACCATGATGTCTCTTAACTCAAGAAAGGACCTGGGAAGCTGGTACTATATAACTCTATAAACTGAGGACAATTAAGAATGTGACCTTTAGATGCAGAGGTTTAAATCATCAACAGTCATGAAAGGCTGGTTTGAGATTAAATGTGGCATGCCACACTTTGCAGTCGCCATTTTGTAGATGAGGAAATTGAGGCTCAGTGTTGCTAACTACCTTGCTCCGTTTCATAGTGTTAACACAAGGTCACAGCCAAGTCAGTGTGACGCCATAGTTGGTATTGTACTATACTGCAACTCACATCAAGCTTCCATTTGGTTTATTAATTTAAATGATGGGGCAAAAAAAGAGATACCACCACAACTTAAAGATCAAATGGAAACTGATGGTTTACAGATGAAATAGTATGCACAACTTTTTATTATATGCCTTAAGATATTTAACACTATCTTACCTGATCAGGGAGAAGTGATGATATTTTATGTAGACCCCTTCACTGAGGTTAGAAATATCCCAACAATAGGAAAAAACATGTAGCTGTAAGATTGGGTTTCAACTACATGTACATTTATACTGCCTCAGGAGAGGCGGCTCTTCACCTGAGTCACTCCTTCCCTGAAGACAGTATGGGCCTGTATGTTAGATTTAGCTTGTATATTAGGGCACAGCCAGTGGTGTTCCCTGAAATAAATATCTAGAGTAAATAGTCATTCACAGGCTGAATCCAATCCACATGTGTGTTTTGTTGGGCCCATGTAGTGTTTCATTAGTTTGTTTTTATTTAATCAACTACCCACATTTAAAAATAGGAAAATTTTACAGAAAAAACCCTGGATTTCCATCTTATCTCAGTAAACAAAGACTTAGCAAAAATGATCTTAAATTCCCTCTTGATAAGTCCTTTGCTGGTGCCGGGTTTCAGTTGGCCCCAGTAGACAACTGGAGGGTACATGCTTTCCATTCAGCCTCAAAGCCACTTCGCCCACAGACATTCTCCGCCAGGCCCCTTTTGGCATTTAGGTGGCTGTTCCTCATTTAGAGAGAAGCCTCATCCACCATCCAGCTTTGAGAACTTCTTATGTCCTCATGGGATTGTACTTGCAGCCTACTGTGCTGTTTGCACTTTCCTCCCTTGTTTTTTTAATGTGGTGCTGTGAAGGACAGCAGGGGTGGGCAAAGAGACCAAGATAGTGGTGCTGAATACAGACAAATTCTGTAAGCAAGAGGGAGATCTGGATCTCTGAAAGGATTGTTTCATATGGTTACTAAGCCACTAATACATATTTCATTCTGTGAAGACAAAGTCATTTAAAGGCGGTGATTCATCACTTGCATATTCAAAAATGCAATAGCTAGAGTCAAATGAATTTAAAACTAGTACAGAATAATTTTCACTGTTTAATTTCAATCCATATAATGTATATAAATCCATTCTTCTTTTTGTAGGTTTTGAACCTCTCTACTAAAAGCTCTTCATATATAAAGAGCATATATACAATATATGGAAAGAGAGATAATCCTAGCATATATAAAGAGCATATATATAATATGCTATGTATGAAAGAGTAAAATGGCAATAGAAGAATTATATGAATCTATACATATAATTATGTAATTTAAAATTACAAATATATTGGGGTGCCTGGGTGGCTCAGTCGGTTAAGCATCCAACTTCAGCTCAGGTCACGATCATGGTCCATGAGTTCGAGCCCCATGTCAGGCTCTGTGCTGACAACTCAGAGCCTGGAGCCTGCTTTGTATTCTGTCTCTCTCTCTCTCTCTCTCTCTCTCTCTCTCTCTCTCTCTGCCCTTCCCTTCCTCACACTCTCTCTAAAGACTAAATAAGCAAACAAAATTTAAAATTACAAATATACATATATATTTATGTGTGTATGTGTATGTGTGTGCATATCTATGTATATACCCTTCCAAACTATTCTTAATGTAACTTTAAATCACAGTAATATTTTACAACAGAAAATTCTTACCTCAGCCAGAAAAACAACTAAGCACCAAATTAGCACAAAAATTAAGCTCTTATGGACAGTAACATATCGAAGGTATGTGTTCCATGTTGTCACTGGTGGTATGCTCTCAACATCGTCAAAAAAGCACTCCTAAAAAAAAGAATCATGGTTACTACAAGGAGACAACACCGTTTCACACGACCATCGTGGTTTTATTTTGAATCTTGGAAATAAAGGAATACTAGTATTCCTAGGTAAACAAATTTCAACAAATATAAACCACTATGAATGACATGTGTGATGTCACTCTATAACCAGTATAATGTCCACTGAAGCAACACAGCTTTTTGAAAAATGAGAAATGCTGTAAGTTTTCAAAATTCTGGAAGTATATCACTGATTATATAACTGTACCAGCTTTAGACAATTTCACCATTTTAATGTTTAACAGTGTCACACCTTCTATCAAATACATTGCACCATCAAACTGAATTTTCCTAGAACTCTTCTTGATTTAACTTATTTCTTCAGGGCTCCACGGACAAACAGTTTGGAATTTTGTTGGCTATAGAAGTTTGCTAATAGACATGAAGGCCAGCTGATGTTTGAAGGTTCCTCTCTCTTTCCAGATATGACTTTTTTTTTAATGTTTATTTATTCTTGAGAGAGAGAGAGAGAGAGAGAGAGAAAGAGAGAGAGAGAAAGAGAGAGCAGGAGTGTGAGTGGGGGAGGGGCAGAGAGAGGGAGACACAGAATCCAAAGCAGGCTCTAGGCTCTGAGGTGTCAGCACAGAGCCCGATGTGGGGCTCAAACTCATGAACCATGAGATCATGACCTGAGCCAAAGTCAGATGCTTAACCGACTAAGCCACCCAAGCGCCCCATGACTTGTTATATAATTCTAATCTTCAGTATATTTCCCTGAAAATCTTTTTTTTAATATTTTTTCAATGTTTATTTATTTTTGAGAGAGTGAGAGAATGCGTGAGCACCTGCAAACACATATGAGCAGGAGAGGGCAGAGAGAGAGGGATTTAGAAAATCCCAAGCGGGCTCTGTGCTGACAGAAGAGAGCCCGATGTAAGGCTCAAACCCACAAACTGAGATAATGACCTGAGCCAAAGTCAGATGCTTAGCCGACTGAGCCGCTCAGGTGCCCCTCCCTGAAAGTTTTTATTTGTCCTTTGGTAAATGCATTTCGAAAATTTGAGAAAGAGCAGTTCCAGATAGTACCAAAGGAAAAGATACTTTTGTTTCTTTTGAAGTCAACAAAATTCATAAGAGAATCCCCAGGAACTCTAAAAGGGGTTCCTATGAAATCGGAACGTAGCAAACTAATTAGATGTAAAGACTTCGGAACGTAGCAAACTAATTAGATGTAAAGACTTTTCAGGGGTATAGCTCAGTGGTAGAGCATTTGACTAAGATGTAAAGATTTTTGGAAACAAATAAACCTGGATTTAAATCTAAGCTCCACTATTGACTTCCTGGGAGCTGCCTGAGTTTAGGCAGCGGGACTTCTCTAAACTTTAGGGGTTTTTTAATCTGTAAATGAAGATATGTACTTTCTAGGGTAGTGGAGTGACTGACATTAGGAGTGATCAGTAAGTAGTAACTATTATCAAGGCATCTGGGAGGTTCAGTCAGTTAAGCATCTGGACTCTTGATTTCAGCTCAGGTCCTGATCTCAGGGTCCTGGGAATGAACCCTGCTTCAGGCTCTACACTGACAATGCAGAACCTGCTTGGGGTTCTCTCTCTCTTCCTCTCCCTCTGCCCCTCCCCTGCTCATGCACATGCACATACGTGCTCTCTCTCTCTCTCTCAAAATAAATAAATAAACTTTTTTTTTTAAAAGGAACTATTATCAGTTACAGAGATCATTCTTTACAACTAAATTTATAGGCTTACATTTGAGAAATTCATTCAGATTGATATGAAACCATACAGAAAAACTATCCCTTAGAAAACCTTTGTAAAATTACAGAAATACTGAAAGTATGTATTTTAGATATCACCTTTGCTGTTGTCTCATTTTACAGAAGAGGAAAAATTGGTCCAAAGATGTGAACTGACTTGTACCTTAACCAAAATCATACTACTCTTAAATGATCTATGTACTAAATATGGCAATTCATTAAAATGCGGCCTGATTCATCCCAGGCACTTGAGGAATTTTTCTAATAAAACCCAAAACACAATAAACAAAACCCCTCCTCTTGTATATTGCTTCCTATTTGAAGAATAAAAGCATTTTATTCTTTAAAACATAATATAAAAGGCTTTCTACCTGAAGGTTGGCATAGTATATGCTGAGTTTCATAAACCTTCTTTAAGAGAAATCTGTCCAGAGAACAAACTTCAAAGCAAATTTAAAAGATAAAAGAAAGCCCACTCTAAATTAAGGTAAGAATGACGTATAAGCCGGAATGTGAGTTAGTCCTGTCAAGAGACTAGATGCTTACATACCTTACATAGACTACTTGCATATGAAATACTTCTTGGCCTCTAAATAACTGAAGCTATTATTTGTTTATATATTTATTTATACTCCACTTCTTTCCACAGAGATTTTAAGGTAGTAACAAAGCAGATTCATTATAATTTATAATTTTTCTAATTGATTACTGGCCTAGTAAAGGACCCAATACTAGCCCTTACGTTATTTTTTATAGGAAGAGATACACCCATGGCCAAAGGAAATATAGTTCATTCTTGTACATTTTGAAGTTGCTTATATAATTTATGGATTCTGGACTTTCTGAATCTTAAAATAATATCCACCTTAAACCCATTATTTGAGTAAGTTTTATATCACACTATATACTGCATTTCACTCAGTTGCACTCTGTTGCAAACAAAAAAACACTGATAATTTATACATACCTTTAAATCTTCTTCATTAATTTCTTCACTTACATCCAAGCCACTATCTAGAGATAATCGCCTTGAATATATATCCATTTCAGTTAAGTTTGTCTGAGGGGCCAGTGACATTTTTCGTGTGGATGCTGTTGTCCTTCGGTGAATGCTTTGACCTTGGTTCACAGAGGTCATCAGGTTCAGAACAGACTGCCTTCTTTGTCTCTGAAGTGTGGGGCCAGCATTGACCATGTTGCTTCGAGGCAGGACAGCCTCTCCTTGCTCGCCATCTGGAACTAAGGACAGCCTTCTCTCTAAAGGCTCATCAGGATCTCCTTCGATGCCATTCATTTGTAACGGAGTCTTTTGAACAATTGAAAATTTCCTTATAGAGTTGATTGGATTAAGAATAGAGTTCTTCCTTTTTTCACCAAGCTCTCCAGTCTGTTTAAAAGATTGCTTTTTCGTTTCATTCCAGGAGACTGCCGCATCTCCTTCCAATGAGAAACGCCGTAAAGTCTCAGTTATGATGGAATTTCTTCTTTCTGCACTAAACTGGTCAAAAGACTCATATCCCATGAGCTTGGAGCTGAAGTCAGGCCGTAGATTTTGTAATTCAGAAAATGTCCCATAAAAATAGCAGCTACCTTCATGTAAAATTAATACTTTGTCAGCTTTCTTTAAATGTTCCATCTTAGAAGTGACCAAAATCCTAGTTTTATTAGCCATCAATTTACAGACACAGCTTTAAGAATATAAAAAGATAAAAATAAGATATCAATTGTATAAGAATTTTATTACAAGTCTATATATTGCATTGTAACATTTTATTAATGTATTCTTGTGTAAAACATCTATCATACAATGTCATTATTATACTTAAAATACTCTAAAAGTTAAAATTGCAATTAATTTGGTGCCTCTTTCATTATTACAGCATGAAATATATTACTGAATTATTAGAGTATGCTAAATCATAAAATTGAGTGTTAACAGACCTAGAGTGAAATTAAATATCTGATATTAAATAAATGTTGGACTTTGAGCAAATTGGCAACCCTCTGTGTCTTGGTTTGTTCATACAGAAAATGAGAGAATTGTTAGATAACCTTTAAAGATCCCTGGGGAGAGGGGTGTATGCAATTCTGTGTCTTCTAAAATGTCAGAGCTTTCCTGTTCTTTACATTTTCTATTAATTTCCTTTTACATTTTAAGATGGCCACAAATTTAGTTCTCAAGAGCTTATATTAAGACTAATCTAATTTATTAAAAAAAAAAAGCAACAAACCAGAGAACTGAATAATAAATTTAACCTTCCTCTAATATAATTTCCCTTTAGTCTAAAAGTAAATCCTGACTAGAACCATCTAAGAGAGGCCACTTTCTTTTAGATATTAATACATTATATATTGTATAAAAAGAGGCATCATTCTAGATTATACTTTAACATACTAATGTAGCTAACAAAGTGTATATTAGTAATAAGTTACTTATCACAATTACAGGATTGTAAAAATCTTAGGTATTAAATTTAAATTGTAGGAAAGGTGCTTCTAGGGGTAATACAGCCATTTTATAGACATAGACTTCTACATCCTCATTGCTTAAAATCTTTATTTCAGAAAAGTATAATAATTCTCTTAATAAACTACTTTATAGCTCATGAAATCATTTTGAAACTGAAATCAAGTTGTAAAACTGTTCCTCTTAGGAACTTTACATACATTGTGCCCTAGTAGGAGCTCCAATAAAATGAAAATCCCTAGTTTTGTGTAACCAAGGAAGAGGTTCTATAGAAAGTATTGAGGTATATAAATAGTCTGAGCATTCACCTACGTTAAAACATTCAGCTTGTTTACTTTCTAAGAGACATCCTATCTAAGGAGAAGACAGAATAAAATACTAACACAAAAAAGTAAAAATGTTAAGCACAATAACCATTTAAAATAATATATGCCACAAGGCAATAATAATGTAAAAACTACATAGATAGTGATTGTTTTGACAATAGCAATGGAAGAAATTGGTTTACTATGTGGTCAGAACAGGTTTTAATGGAAGTGATTTTGAGTCTTCACTGTGAAGGGAAAATCAGATTTGGGTGAGTGCTATGTCACATTCTACCACAATGGTGGCCATATTTCTCAAGGGTAAAATGTCACCTATGATGGTATAGTTGTGCTTTCTTCTCTTTTAGCATGGCATGAGCATTATAAATTATTCAAAGAACATACCTTTCAAATATTTCTTTTTCTGTTAAAACATCCAGGTATCCAAAAGGAGAGTCTAACAGGTATAAATCAGCATCTTTGTACACTGCTCTAAAAAGAATATGGAAATTAAATTATATTTTTAAATATCTCATGCCATTTAGTACAAATAATTTTAAATGAGAATCAAAAGGGTAAGTCTTAAAAGATTTTTATGGGTTTTCACAACATTTCAAGAATGATTAAACTGGCTTTGCTAAATGCAAATGATATAAACTAGCAGAAGTTAACAAACTGAATCACACCAGACCATACAATTTAAAATACTACCTTGAAAAAAGAAAATATTTAATAATAGTATTTGTTTAGAGTCAAGAACCATGCTATGTGCTGGGAATACAGTGGTAAAAATTACATAGTCCCTGCCCTCAAAGATCTTGCATGTTGGTGGGAAAGCAAAAAAGAAAATGGACTGTTTCAATGCTATAAAATGTCAGAGACAGCAACTAAATAGCAGCATGAGATAAAAAGAAATGTTAAGTGTCTTTCAGTGTTGACTGCTACCAAAAAATTTTGGTATTGTGGCTGTAATATTACTGTTGGATTTTGCTCCATGTAGTTTCAGTCTCTGTACCATATTTATAAGAATTCCAAACAAGAAAGGATAAATAATTCACAACAAAAATGTACACCCATATCCATTTGATTTTTTAAGTTAAAAATATGTAAGTGATGAATCACTAAATTCTATTCCTAAAACCAATATTACACTATATGCTAACATATTTAAATAAATTTTTATTTCAATAAATTGAAATAAAAACTTGAAACAAAAATAAATTAAAAAATAAACTTTTTAAATGTTTATTTATCTTGAGAGAGTGAGAGTGCGAGCGAGCATGAGCAGGGAGGGGCAGAGAGAGAGAGAGAATCCCAAGCAGGCTCCACACTGTTAGCATAGAGCCCAATACAGGGCTCAATCCTAAGAACTTTGAGATCATGACCTGAGCCAAAATCAAGAGTCAGATGTTCAACTGACTGAGCCATCCAGGCACCCCATAAATAAAAATTTTATGAGCAAGTAAAATCTTCATTAAAGTGATCTTAGAACAGTAATAAGATGAAGATATAGTCTCATGTTAATAGAAATGAGATTAAATCTTCATAACATCTAAGCTTTTCAGGTGTGGTTGTTAGTAGCACTACCCTTACCCCATGCATAGGATTCAGGGTTTATGTATAACTCTTGGTATTTTCTGCAAAAATTGTATTCAATTAAAAACTAGAAATGGCAAAAAGGCAAAGTGAAATCTAAAAGAACTTTTGCAACATAGGGGCACCTGGGTGGCTCAGTTGGTTAAGTCTCTGACTTCAGCTCAAGTCGTGATCTCACAGTTCATGAGTTCAAGCCCCATGTCAGGCTCTGTGCTGACAGCTGGGAGCCTGGAACCTGCTTCATGTTCGTGTCTCTCCCTCTTTCTGCTCCTCTCCTGCCCCTGCTCATATTCTGTCTGTCTGTCTCTCTTTCTCTCTCAAAAATAAACATTAAAAAAATTTTTTTAAAGAACTTTTGCAGTATAAATTATTTTTAAAGATAACATGCAAGAACTAGATAAAAGACCCCTATCAAAATACACCCTCAAGGTCTTTCACTGCCCCCTGCTCTGTCTTGCTTCTCTCTCTCCTTTACATCTATGACCACAGTTTCTCAAGAATTGGAAATAATATATTCACAACCCAAAACTGGACAACACGTGATGTGACACATTCCAATCAGAATAATTATTTTCAATAGTAGCTCAAATTGTGTGCACCTTATAAATAAAACCAAATTTTAAAGTTTTGTAAATACAGCCTCAAGCCTATGTTAAATGCCTAGACACCACATAGCATATCTTAAGTTTTGAAATGGAATGTTTAAGATAAGTCTTACTTTGACTCAAAGATTAGTCAATTTCTATTTATTTAGAAGCCATTATCTTGTCTGTGAATAATTGATACCTACTGATTTATTACTTCACAAGTAATCCCCAAATCAAGTCATGGTTTAATGCCAAGAGTCCAGAGGACCTGGTTCAAATTGTGACTTTACCATTTCCTGGTATAGTTTTTACAAGTGAAGCTCTAACAGCCTCAATTATCTGATGATCTCTTCTATAAAGTGAGGAGAACAATTTTCTCTTTGCAGGAGGATATGAGGATTAAGTAAAATTACACATGCATACATTAAGCCTAGAATAATACCAGGCAATTGCAGGTGCTCCATAAGTTAGTTTACTCTTCCAGACTTTGAAAGCAGGAGAAAGTAAGGGAAAGGAGCCAAAATATCAATCAGTCAATGTGATTTGTTGTTGACAACTTTGGCAACACAGTGAGAAGAATTCTATTCAAATAAAACTGGAGGAACATTTGACATCTCATCTCACCAACAACTTTTTAAACTGAAAGTTCTAGTTTAACCACAAAGTTTTCTTCTTGCCACAAATTAACTTTATGTACTTCTCTTCGACAGCTCAAGACGCTTAAACCAAGAATGTCTCTACCAAGGGACTTCACTGTCCCCTACAATGTTAGATGTGCTTGTCCTACTTATTTTTCCTTTAAAGATTATAGACTTTAAGCCAAGTGACATCATTTGCCTTGATATTTTTGTTATGAAATTGTTAATTATGTTGAAAATTTGAAAATCTAGGTTTTTCTAAACCAAGAAGTATAAACAGAAGTTTAAAGCAGGTGAGTACGTTGTGGGGTGGGTGAGTGGGGACCCCCTGATCAACTTAAAAGAAACACTTTTTTTTCCTTGTGTTGTGCAGAATTCCTGAGTTTTCTATTTGTAGTAAAGCATACCATAAGGCAACAAATATACAGACACCAAACTAAGAGCATGCATTTTGAAAAAGCCATAACCTTTATCAAATATGAATAGTAAATCCTTATCTATAGTTCATAAAGGTGATTCTTAACCTGCTAATTATAAAACCCCAGGCATTTTTCAATTCCAGAAACAAAATATAAAAAAATAGAGCAATATCTATAATTTTTACGGGCATATTTACAACAAAAGCTCACTGAACCAATAATCAGATATTCACCTTGCTAAGGAAATTCTTGCTCGCTGACCTCCACTCAGTGTGATTCCACCCTCTCCAAGAACGATATTATCCTTCTCTGCAAACTTGGAAATGTCCTATTATCCAAAAAGGGAAGTTAGAGAGGAATTGTTAGTATATTTATGAATTTGAAAGGTATACTTTCCTTCAAATGTAATCATATATCAGACTGTTGCTTTAACCACAGCCAAAATTTAAAACATTTCATTCTCAATTATTTCACATCCACTTCAATTGGTCAAAACATGGTTGAAATTTTAGAAGTAATTTTTTCTTTAACCTCTAGAATTTCATTCATGATCATGAAATAAGAATTGGAAAATATCAAAAGGTAAACCATATGTATATTTATGGGCGTGTAAACACGGGTGTATATAATCCATAGATTTGTTACACAAACTCAAGTACTATCAACATGCTAAAATGCATTACTTTCCAATTTCGACTCATTCTTCTAAAAGAAAATCTCCAGACACGAATACACCTAACAAGAAAAACTAAAAGAACACTACTCCCATCCCCTGCAGTACCTAAGCATATTCAGTGGATGACCGAGAATAAAAGGCAATTCCTTTCCATACTTTTCTCATCCACCCACCGCCACAGGCTTCTTCCCCATCCATCCTCAGCAACTCAGCCCCATGTGCTTTGCCATCTACTTTGTCTCTCCTGTCATCACCACCTTTCCACAGGGGGCATAACATTCTTTCTCCCAGTTAATAACTTCTCCAAGGCAACAAACATGCTAGACATTGTAAAAGGAGATTAGAATTTATAACAAATAGTCCTTGGAGAATAATCCCGGAGAATGCTAAATAACATCCCAATGACTTAATTAATCCTTTTAAGACAGGTTACAAAACAGTACCCAATTAAATGGCAAATTAATTGTACAGAGAACAGAAGTATCCATACAATATAGAAAATTCTACAAGGCTTTTTGGAAGTGATTAAGTGGCCTGAGACATGAAGAATGAGTTAGACAGGTAACACTCTCCCTTTAGTTCAAAAAAAGTTACTCTCCCTGTGCTCTTCTCACCCCCAAATATCTGCTCTTTTCTTTTGTTACCACTTTCTTCTTTCTCCCTCCACTAAAAAAAAGCATTTCTATACTATGCCTCCTTTTCTTTAACAATCAAGAAGAATCCACCATCTCTCCTTGACCTACCACCACCATTATCAATATTTAAATTGTCAAAATGGTTACTTCTGTTATCCATTTGTTTCTGTTGTCTACCTTATGAAAGTTTATAGAACTTCATACACAAAACTCTAAACTTACAAAGCAGGTAAATTAACAAATATTCATTTATATTAAAAATGATTTTGCAGCTCCTGTAGGCTAGAACCATTACCCCCAAAGAACTGTTAATGTTAGTACTCCTGACCTAGGGGAACCAAAGTTCTGAGATAAAAAGTGCTGACATTTTGGAGGAGATTCAGTAGGACTCAGTGGAATTGACTATGCTGGCATTGGAGAAATATCACACACAGAGAAGTCACTGACAGCCAGTAGCCCTACAGATGAGAAGGACCTTCATAGTTATGAGATATATCAAAGAAAGTGCTTCATTTCTTTCTACTGAACTAAATGATTTTTTTCAACTCATGAGCCAAGCCATATATCTAGGATTCTATCCAAAACCAAGGACTCTAGCTAAATTCCACACTCTAGAGTCTGAAATCTTCAGCCTCACTGAAGAAGCACTTCCAGGAACTTCTTGGTCTTTATGCCTTTACTCAGCTGTGCTATGAAGCACATCCTCTGTACTTGATTTAGAGCAATTAGCAAGAAAACTGACGTGTGTATTTCTTTTCTCCTGTACCATATTTGCTTCCCTCCAATCCCATTCTCTTTTAAAAAATAAATCCTTTGGAGTAAGAAAAATCAAGAATAGTTTGCCTTATGTGAATATATTGAGTGCAGGCTTTTTATAAAGGAAGCAGATTTATAAAGGAAGCTATTAAAAAGCCAGTAGATGCTGAAACTATTGGAGTTTTCAGTTCCCCAAATTTGAATTCAACACCATATTAGTTAAATCAGTTAAAAGCTTTTAAAAGTGTTTAAATTTAGAAATATCAGTAGTTATGTTGATGGTATGATTATGTCACAGTTTCACTTAGGGGATAGAATATGAATGTAGAGGATACAAAATCTTAGCCTAGTACGAGCATCAATAAAGATTTATGGAATGAAGGAAGAGAGAAAGAGGGAATGAAGAAAGGGCAGATAACCAAACATCAAGCAACAAAGAAATGGGTACATATAAGAAAAGGAAATGAAGAAATGTGTACAAAGTAGAGAAAGAAAATGGGAAAGCAATAGTATCAGAAGAAGTAGATACCTGTAGAAAGAGGCAAGAAGATATTGGCAGACTAAAAGAGACCAGAAAAGTGGAGGGGAAAACAAGAAACAATAGAAGATCATGAATTATCATTTCCACTTTCCCTCTGAATTTAAATGTCCAAAGAGCACAATGCAATTTTATCTCATTAATTTTCTTTTCTTAAGACAATAAAGAACAGACTATTTCAGCCAAACTTCTCTCATTTGTCTCTGTATGCTACAGATACTAATTTTTTTCTGCTATTTCTGTTTTCACTATGTTTACACTATGTCATTTGCAAAATTTTCATTTTCATGAAGTTAATTTATTTATCTAGAATTCCTATATTGGTTAAAAAGTACTACTTCACTTTTATTCTATTTGTTTATTTTTAATTTTTTTTAATGTTTATTTATTTTTGAGAGAGAGACAGAGTGCGAGTGGGGGAGGGGCAGAGGAAGAGGGAGACACAGAATCTGAAGCAGGCTCCAGGCTTCGAGCTGTCAGCACAGAGCCCGACAGGGGGCTTGAACTGACAAACCGTCAGATCATGACCTGAGCTGAACTCAGACACTCAACCGATTGAGCCGCCCAAGCGCCCCAGTACTAACCTAAGTTATTCATATAATATTCTAAATTTTCTCTTAAAATGTTTATTACTCTTACAAAATTCAAAAAAATATATTCAAGGGACAATTTTTGTTTGTACAATGGTATGAGATATGAATCTAACTTTTTTTCCTTTTAGTTGAATAACAGTCATGATTTAGTAAATAAATAATTTTCCTCTGAATTCATCTATCATCTACCATATATCAAATTCTCATATTTTATAAGATCTATTTCTGGGCTTTCTGGTTCCTCTGATCTATTTTCTATTCCTATACTAGTATTTTTGGTTTTGGTCATTTAATAGAGTTAAGTATGATTTAATATCTGACAAACAATTATTATTCATAAATGTTTTGACTTTTTGTTTATAGTCTTCTATATAATAACAATATCAATAACACCAATAGTAATAATAATAATAGCTAAAGAATACTGAGTGCCTACTATATGTCAGATACCATTTTAAGCACTTTACATGTATTAGCTTTTACAATATTCATCACAGCCCTATCCTCATTTTATTTATTTATTTTTTTTTTATTTTTTTTTAATTTTTTTTCAACGTTTATTTATTTTTGGGACAGAGAGAGACAGAGCATGAATGGGGGAGGGGCAGAGAGAGAGGGAGACACAGAATCGGAAACAGGCTCCAGGCTCTGAGCCATCAGCCCAGAGCCTGACGCGGGGCTCCAACTCACGGACCGCGAGATCGTGACCTGGCTGAAGTCGGACGCTTAACCGACTGCGCCACCCAGGCGCCCCCCTATCCTCATTTTAAATATAAAGAAATTGAAAGTTCAAAAAGATAAACCAAGGCAGATAATGTTTTAGACCTTTCAATAAGAGCTTACAATGTTCTTCATCTATGTCCTATAAGTTTCCCATTAGATTTATCCCTAATACTTTTAAATTGGGATATAATTGAATATAGTTACAAATATATTTTTCTTGTGAGAAGAACTTACGAGATTTGCTCTCTTAGTAATTTTCAAGTGTACGTTACAGTATTGTTAGCTATGGTCACCTTGCTCTACACTACATCCCCAGGATTTACTTATCTTAAAACTGTAAGTTTGTACCTTCTGACCCCCTTCATCCATTTCACCCTCTCACTCTCTCTTGCCTCTGTTTCTGGAAACCACCCCTCTGTTTGCTATATCTATGAGTTCAGGTTTTTAATATTCCACCACTAAGTGAGATCATACAGTATTTGTCTTTCTCTGTCTGGTGGATTTCACTTAGCATACTACCTTCTAGTTCCATTCATGTTGTCGCAAATGGAAGATTTCATTCTTTTTTTATGGTTAGGGTTATAATATCCCATTGGATATATGCGTAGGTGGGTAGATATAGACAGACAGACAAAATACTTTCTTTATGCATTCATCTGTTTATGGGCACTTATGTTGTTTCCATGTGTTGGCTATTCTAAACAATGCTGGAGTAGTCGTGGGGGTACAGATATTTTTCAAGACAGAGATTTCACTCCTTTTAGTCAAATACCCAGAAGTGCAATTGCTAGGTCATATGGTAGTTCCATTCTTAATTTTTTTTGAGGACCCTCCACACTGTTTTCCATAGTGGCTGCACCAGTTTACATTCCTGCCATTATCTTTCAGTATTTCATTATCTTTCAGTATTTATTATTTTCTACGATTGTGAATTGAATAGCTTTCTATTTTTACTCCTTGATAACTCTTGCTTGTGTGAAGAAAAGCTAGTTATTTTTGTATGCTTATCTATTGTCCAGACATCTTATTATATTCCCTTATTAATTCTAACAGACTTCTGTGTTCTGTTTGTTTGCTCTTTGCTAGAACTTCTTGGGTTTTTTTGGATAAACAGCCTTTTCATGAACACAATATTATCCCTATTTTAAGACAAACAGCATTAACTTTTCAGCATTAAAAATAAGGTTTACTTTGGGATGTTGGGTTAAAATAAAGTTACTGTATTTATGAAGTTCCTTCTACTTCTATTTTTACTTTAAATTTGTATTACAAATGACTGCTGATTTTTATGTACACTTTTAGCATCTACTGACCTTGCTATATGGTTTTCTTCCTTGTCCATATAACAAATTATGCTGTATTTACAGATTTCTTTACACTGAAGCACTTTTGCATTCCTATCATAAACCTTTCTTTGTCATATTTTATCATTTCTTATATCATGCTGGAATCTATTCATTAATATTTCATCTGATAACATTTTACTTAAATATCTATATCATAAGTATGATTAACTGTAGTTTTATTTTTTTATATTATTTTTCAGATTTTGGTCCTAGACTATTCTGGCTTTAGAAAATGAATTGGAAAAAAGGGAACCCTCGTGCATGGTTGGTGGGAATACAAAAAGTAAAATAAGACACTAAGACAAGTACTCATGATCTCATTTATATATGGAATAAAAAAATGAATGAACAAAACAGAAACAGACTCAGATACAGAGAAAAAGCTGGTGGTTGCTGGAAGAGAGAGGGATGGGGGATGGGCAAAATAGGTGAAGGAGATTGAAAGGTAGAAACTTTAAGACACAGGGATACAATGTACAGCATAGGGAATAAAGTTAGTAATGCATAACAACTTTGTATGATGACAGATGGTAGCTACATTTATCATGGTGATCACTTCATAATACATATAAATGTTGAATCATTATGTTTTATACCTGAAAGTAATATAATATTGTATGTCAACTACACTTCAATTTAAAAAAAAAGAGAATTAGTTGAAGAGCTTTCTATCTTTTTCTATGGTTTGGTATAGTTTAAATAATATAGGAATTGTATATTACTTAAGGGTGAGATACAGTTCAATTATAAAATCATCTAATGATAATGCCTTTTGAAGTAGTAGACACAAAGCCAGCTTTATAGTGGCAATATGTCTATTCAAGTCTTTTTTTAATGTTTATTTTTGAGAGAGAGAGAGAGAGAGAGACAGAGCACAAGTTGGGGAGGGGCAGAGAGAGAGAGGGAGACCCAGAATCCGAAACAGGCTCCAGGCTCTGAGCTGTCAGCACAAAGCCGGATATGGGACTCGAATTCGGGAATGGTGAGGTCATGATCTGAGCCAACACTTAACCAACTGAGCCACCCAGGCACGCCTTCAAGTCTTTTTGTGCTTTGAAAGAAATTTTGATCATTTATATCTTGCTAGCAAATCACCCAGTTTCTCTAGGTTAAGAGAGGTTTTCTTAGGTTTTTAATTTTGGATAGCAGTGGTGATAACCTCTGGTAGATGTACCATACTTAAAAAAGAAGACAATGGTATTTTACATACCACTAAAATGCTGTCAAGGGATGCATTGCTAAAAGATAAAAACTTTTCTAACACAACGTATGCAATTAATTATCAGTTTTGATCTTAATTTTGAAGATCTCTCCTCTTAAACTAAGACAGATTAAATATGTAATGATTTTATTAGGGGAAATACTGGTGTAAAAGGAAATAGGAAAGAAAGCAGGGAGGCTGAGAGATATGTGAGACCTTAGTCCAAGTCCAACCCCTGAGTGAAGGAGAGAAGTCCAGAAGGTTGTGTGGAAAGACCCTAGACCACCATCTGAATCTAACAAACTTTTGAAAAGCCATCTGGGAATCTCTGAACCAAAACAAGTTACTAAGTAAGTCCCACGTCCTCTAAACACAAATCTGCTTCTGTATCCTGCCACACTCAATCATTCATGGGAAGCTGCCTGTGCAACTTGAAGTCTCAAGACAAACTCAGTGAGTGGAGGATTTCAATGTATGGCAACTGGGGCCATTTCTCAGATCCGCTTCCTGCAACAGTGATCCATAAGGCATATCTCATAACCACCGCAATACCTTACCCCCCCAAATTGGCAAAGGATATGAAATCAGAACGACAAACAAACATGAAAATATCTCACCAGCCATCATGGAACTACAAATTAGAAAAGAGAGAGACAGAGACAGAGAGGGAGAGAGAGATAGGACTTTTTACAAACTAGAATGCCAAAAATTAAAGTCTCTGTCAATAACAAGAGATTTCAAGATGTGAGTCAATGGGAACACTCATAAATGACTGGTGATGGTATAAACTGATACAGCTACTTTAAAGTACAATTTGGCAGTATCCAGTAAAATTGGAAATGTGCACATATACCCTAAAACACCAAAATTCAGTTGCTAGATATCCATACCAGAGAAACTCTTGCAGATGTGCAAAGAGAAATGTTGAAAGATTTTCATCACAGTATTAAGTAAAATCTTGAAACAATCTAAATGTTCATCGGTATCACAATGAGTAAATAAAATGTGATATAGGATTATAATATAACAGTTAAAAAGAATGAAACAAATTTCTACATGTAAGTAGCATGTCTAGACCTCAAAGAGGTAATAGGAGCAAAGAAAGCAAGTTGAAGAATGATGTATATAAAGTATACCATTTACACAAATTCTAAAACTACACAAACAAAACTGTTAAGTATTGTTTGTTGATAAGTACATGTATAAATGGATGCATATTCATTTAAATAAATCGGAAAAGTACATACCACATTCATCACAGTAACCACTTGAAAGTTGGGGTTTTGTAGAAGAATAATGGTGGAAAGATTTGGTAAAAAGTTATACTTAGGGGCGACTGGGTGGTTCATTCGGTTGAGGGTCTGACTTCAGCTCAGGTCATGATCTCCCAGTTCATGAGTTTGAGCCCCATATTGGGTTCTGTGCTGACAGCTCAGAGCCTGGAGCCTGCTTCAGATTCTGTGTCTCCCTCTTTCTCTGCACCTCCCTTACTCGAGCTCTGTGTCTCTCCCTCCCTCCCTCTCTCTTTCAAAAACAAATAAACACTAAAAAAAAAATTTTTTTTAAAGTTCTATTTAGAGGGCACCTGGGTGGCTCAGTTGGTTTGGCTCTTGATTTTAGCTCAGGTAATGATCCCAGGTTTGTGCGATCAAGCCCTCTGCCAGGCTCCTTACTAAGCATGGAGTCTGCTTGGGATTCTCTTCATCTCTCTCTCTCTCTCTGCCACCCTTCTCTCTCTCTCTAAAATAACAATAAAATAAAGTTCCACTTAGAATTTGTCCAGGCCCCTAATAATGCAATTAGAAAACAGGAATATTATCATATAATTGTTTCCTATCCAGAATGGACACTAGTGGTACAGACTACCTTTTAAAAAGCATGAAAAAGAAAAGAAAAGAAAAGAAAAGAAAAGAAATGAGAGGAAAAGAAAAGAAAAGATTTCCACACCTGAAAAGAGTTGAGGTTCTGAGCTAGTATATTTAGACTCCTTTTCTGGAATGAAGCCATTTGTGAAGAAAAATGTGTGTACATGTGGATAATTTCATAAGTTTCTTAGAGAGTGTAATTAATAGGAAATTGCTAAGTTTCAAATGAAACAAAATAGTGGGGATAGATTGAATAGAATTGTGAATAAGCTCATTATTTTAAGATCAAATATATTAGTAATACCAACATCCTGTTCCTAACGTGAGTACTTGCTCTGATTGCCTAGTTTATTGATCATTTGTAGATTTCTTTATTAGTGTTTGGCTTTTTCTATTTGATTAAATATAAAACACTTTGTTTTGTATACATAGTTAAACTTTATCTTTGCTGATTAGTAAGGGCACTCAAATCTGGTAATATATTTGCCTTAAGGGTGTTGGTTTTCAGCCTTCACAGCACATTTTCTTTCATGTGAAAATTATAATCCAAAAAAAAAGTTATGCCACTTGGTACTATCATGAGTTTAACAAGCAGTGTTGCTTAGAGAAGCCCTGTGCACAGAGACAAATGCTATTTTCTCTTTATTTGCACATAGCTTGAGTTCCTTTGGAGCTATCCACAAAAATTGTTACAGGAAATCATTCAGTGACATTAAGATGCTGGGCATGATTTGACTTCTTAAATAAAAATTGATGACTAAGATTTTTTAAAATATTTATTTATTTTTTGGAGAGAGTGTGTGTGTGAGAGAGAGAGAGAGAGAGAGAGAGAGAGAGAGAGAGAGAGAGAGAATGAGCAGGGGAGGGGAAGAGAGAGAGGGAGACACAGAATCCAAACCAGGCTCCAGGCTCCGACCTGTCAGCACAGAGCCCGATGAGGAGCACAAACTCATGAACTGTGAGATCATGACCTGAGCTGACAGCAGAGTTTATCTACAGATAAAATAAAATATGTGGACCATTGGTTCTCAAAGTGAAGTATGTAGACCGATTATTTCAGAATCACGTGGGGAGCTTGTTAACAACGTTGTACCTATTCTTACTCAGATGAATTAGGGAAGAGCCCAGGAATTTGCATTTTGTGGTTATTATACCTACTCAAACAGATACTTACTCTTTAGGGTAATTTCCTTTACAATGCTGGTCAGAAAGGCAAATGCCATCTTCAAAGAACTCTGTGCATGTACTGGGTCTGTTTGAGATTGTAAAGCACTTTGAAAATACTTAGATAAAGAATACTAGAGAGGGTCAAAGTAATGCTATAATAAGTGTGCAATAAAGATTAACTTATTATTAAGAAAAGCATTCTATACCCAATGTGATGGATGCACTTCTCACACAAATGTTTACCATTTTATTTTTTTAAAATGCACCTAAACGCCACCCTAATATGGTTCAACTGAGCCAGACAAACCAGAAGTTGTTAAAGAGGAACTGCTAACATAAAGTTCATTAATTCTGACTTGAGAATACATTTATTACATTAAAGAGGGGGAGAACTTTAAGAAAAGGGTGGAGTGTTACATTTAATGGTTCCTTGCAATTTTGCAATATTTGCTGAGTACATTTGAGCTTCCTGTGACTTTGTAGATAGGAAAAATCATAAACCTTGCTTTATGGCTACCTTATCATTCTTTAGAACAACCTTGACAATATAGCTGCTTGTGGTAAGGGAGCAGGGTGTGAAGCTTGGGTTGAGGGGACATGAACTTTAGAGGGAATAACATGCCATAAAGCATGTCTTTAACAGTAAATCATCGGCCAGTTAGTGCCAGTGTTATTAATGTTTAATAATTACTAAGCACTTTTGCTTTATACACAGGGAAAATGAGCATGGAGGGAGAAGAAAAGAAGTGTTGGGGGAACAGAAAGAAGGGGTGAGGAGGAGAGAGGAGGGAAGGAGAGAATGTGAGAAAGTCAAGAGTTGTAGGAAGAAAGAATTAATTAACCATTTTTGCACATAGCTTTTATAAACATGGATGTGTTATCTTGAGAGTGTTGGGTAGCTCTGTATGATATATCAACAGAGGTTAACTTCTACAGCAGGAAATATACATGAATGAATTCATAAATTAAAAATTGGAGTTCTGTTTATTAGGAAAGATAATTTTTGACCTAAGTCAAACTTGATACACATAGCTGTACATAAAAATACTGACTAAAGATTAACCCTGCTGGAAAGCATAAGAAGTGAGAACTTTTTATCAACCTGAAAAATAAAAGCTCTTCTTTCCCTGAGATTTGGCACTGGCCAGATTTATAGCAGAAAACTCAAAATCCAGTATAATTTTTATTGTGGCCAACAAAAGTACAAAAAGCTAGTTCTTTTACATAATGGATGTTACAGTCTTGTCACCAATATTAAACAAAAGTTTAAACTATTAAATTAAATTATTAAATTAAAATATTAAACTATTGCTTAATATTCAGATATATGCATACATATATGTGGTTTTATGCATGAGCTTGTGAGTATATATGCAATTTTGTTCATATCTCTAGCCTCTTTAGTGTTTATTTCTGTATGTGTGTAAGTCTGTATTTGTATTTGAAAATAACATAAGCATTTTTATTTTATATTTTAACATTTATTTATTTTTGAAAGAGAGACAGAGTGCGAGCAGGGGAGGGCCAGAGAGAGAGGGAGACACAGAATCTGAAGCAGCTCCAGGCTCTGAGCTGTTGGCCTGGAGCCCAACGTGGGGCTTGATCTCACGGTGAACTCACAAACTGTGAGATCATGACCTGAGCCAAGCTTAACCGACTGAGCCACCCAGGAGCCCTACATAAGCATTTTTATTTATTTATTTTTAATTTTTTTTTAATGTTTATTTATTTTTGAGAGAGACAGAGACAGAGCATGAGTTGGGGAGGGCAGAGAGAGAAGGAGACACAGAATCCAAAGCAGGCTCCAGGCTCCAAGCTGTCAGCACAGAGCGTGATGTGGGGCTCGAACTCACGAACCATGAGATCATGACCTGAGCTGAGGTCAGATGTTTAACTGACTGAGCCACCCAGGCGCCCCTACATAAGCATTATTAAAGGAAGACCTACAAAATGCAATGATTTAAGGTACCCCTGGGTAAGTGCAGTTAGGAAGTACAGTTAGAAAAGATACTTGATTAAATAAAATTTTGGAAAAAAAAAAGATAATTGAAACAAACAAAAGAATATTGTTTCTTTTATTCTGGCTCTGCATTAGACTCATTTAACTCCAGATTTCAGATTCTCTGAAATGACATTTAAAAATCTACTTTTGAAAGGCTCCCTAGGTGATTTTGATTCAGTTGATCTAAGAATTGGCATTAGGAAGCTGTTAATTCCTTTACTATCTCTTTTAGGTCTACCCACCCAAGATTCTGGGACACATCCAATGCCTGATAAGGCACCCCTTTCCTAGTACCTTGCCAGCTCATTAGTATCCCATAGTTGATCCTGCTCTGGACTTCCTAACTAGTCTCCCAGCTCCCTAGTAACTAAATCTCCTGATTTGTAATTCAGTTCCTTAGGAGACAAGCTTCAATACTTTCTTACCTGTTTTCTCTGAAGTAATACCACCATGACCCTTATTTTCTCAAGAGCTGACTGGAAGACCAGCTGCTCAACTTGCTCTGAGCAGGTTTCCTCTCCTATGTGGACTTGCCCAGCTACTTGGACTTCCATATTTTATTTTTAAATTTTTTAAAAATATGTCACTTATTATCAATTGTACCTTTAAAAAATTTTAACTTTATTTATTTATTTTGATAGAGGGCAAGAGTGAGAGCAGGACATAGGTAGAGAGAGAGGGAGAGAGAGAATCCCAAGCAGGCTCTACATTGCCAGTGTAAAGATCGATGTGGGCTCGAATTCACAAACCGTGACATTATGACCTGAGCCAAAGTCAGACGCTTAACCAAATGAGCCACACAGGTGCCCTGGACTTCCATATCTTAAATTAGAGGTTATGAGGCATGGACATGAACATGAGATTCTGCCTCAAGGGTAAAGGAAAAGGAGAAGATATTTTGGGAGAAGATCGGGGAAGAAATTTCCTGATTTATTTAAATTTCAAGTGTGTTAGTATAGGTGGTTTTCCCAAGATATGCTTATTTAGGACCATGGTAGCTTCACATATCATTTCCATGAAAACAAATAGCCTTGCTAAAAATAGTTTTCACAACTATGTCATGGAATTCTCAATGCCATTAGGTCACAAGTCTTTGTTATCATAACATTCTCCTGCACAAATGGCAGACTTACAATCTTAATGGTTTTATAATACTGTTACCATCATAGTGAGATTAACTAGCCTGAAGTTCTAACTTAAAGTCAGCAATGTTCAATGGATAAGTCATTAGGTTCTAAGATAGAGTTTCTCATCTAATAAGCAATAACCCTAATTGAGCACATAAAAAAAAAAAAAGAGGAATCAGAAGACTTGGATTCTCTTGCTGGTCCCATCAATTATGGATCTTCAACAAGTCTCTTAAAATTTTACTTCCTTTTGTTTAAAATTTGAATAACAATATTTGATAAACTTCTAACCACAACATCTCCATTATCCTCCTTCAGTTTGCATATTATATTAGAAGAATCTTCCTGGGGGCACTTGGGTGGCTCAATCAGTTAAGTGTCCAACTCTTAGTTTTGGAGCAGGTCATGATCTCATGGTTTTGTGGGTTTGAGCCCTGCATCAGGCTGCGTGCTGACAGTGTGCAGCCTGCTTGGGATTCTCTCACCCTCTCTCTGCCCCTCCCCACTCACACTGTCTCTGTCCTTTCAAACTAAATAAATAAATTAAAAAAAATAATCTTCCTAAAACATTGTTTTTATTATGGCATTTCCCCCAGTAAAGAAAAGCAACTGTAGAGGATTCTGTAGACCCGCTTGCTCTCCTCCCAGGGACATTCCTGTGCTCCCACTAATCACCATGTTTCTCCGACTCCTCTACAGCTAGAATGCTGTATGAGAATTGGATTTCACCAATTGGATTTACTTATACGAAATACAAAAATTAAATGGATGCCTTTGTCTTTCTGCCTCTTTTGGCTTTTTTTTTTTAATTGCTGGCAAAAGGAAGAACAGAAACTATGATCTGACTGTACTCTCCCAGTTCAGCTATCACTATATACCCTTCTCTTTCCAGACCCAGTCTTGCTGTCTTGTCTAGAGCTCTTGCAAAAATGTAATGCTGTCTCCTGGCTCCAGGCCCATTTCATTATGCATTCCAACCACATAGAGCTGACTATAGCTCCTCGAATATATAGTGTTCCCTCTGGGCTCCAGGCCATGTACATTATGTTCTCTTCCTGGAATGTTTTCCCTGTCCTTCTTTACTGAAATGCTCCTACTCATCCATCATCTCTCATGTGAGACATCGCTTCCTCCAGGGAAGCCTCACCTGAACTTCTAAGATCAGTTTCAATGCTTCTTCTCTGTACTCATTTAAGGACCCTATATTAATCATTATTATAGAACTGATCAAACTGCTCTTGTTTTTACTTGGTTATCTCCACTAGAATAAAAGCCCCTTGAGGACAGGGACTGTGTCTTGTTCACTAATAATTCCCAGAGTTTGGGGGTGCCTGGGTGCCTCAGTTGGTTAAGCCACCAACTCTTGATTTTGGCTCAAGTCATGATCTCATGCTCAGGAGATGGAGTCCCATGTCAGGCTCTGTGATGAGCATCGAGCCTGCTTGGGATTCTCTCTCTCTCTCTCTCTCTCTCTCTCTGCCCCTCCCCTACTTGCACTTTCTCTCTCCCTCAAAATATAAATAAACTTTAAAAAATAATTTCCAGAGTTTGGCGCACTTACAAATATTTACTAAATGAGTGAATGTATATACACGTGTTTCTTTTCCCTCAAATGCCTGTAAGTCAAAAACTAATGGCAGACAGGGACCCTTGCTACACTTGCAGACAGCATCCCGAGTGCCTAATGTACTACTGTGTCCACAGTAGGAACTCAAATATTTGTTTAAATCAACTTTTTAATTTATTGAATTTAAATCAAGACTAACTAAACCTCTGAATAAAAATTATTATAGACTTGGTTCTGAAAGACATTGATGGTAATACAATTGCCATTTCTAGGGTCCGTTTTGTCAAGAGAACACTTATACTCAGAATTTTTAGAAAAACTAAATTTACCTTCCTGCAAAGACCTTTATGAACATTACAGGGTTCTAAGGTTCTATTAAAACATGAGTGTAAAATCTTCCCTTGATCTTGACTTATTAGCCCCTGCTACAAAAAGGGAAATTCCAAGAGTACAGAGCTCAGAATTCCAGTTCTTCAAGAGGGATGAAACCTTAGACATATATATGTATAATGATATAGCATGGCTTTGACCTTTGGAAAACTCAGTGATTTTTTTAAATATGAAAACATAGCTTAAATATCTTAATTTCATATATATTCATGAGATAGCCTGGTCCCAGACAATTAAAATTACATGTTTATAATACTGTTCTATTGACTTGCCCAAATCTTACTAAGACAAGCAGTCTTAGGGCTATTTTGGTTTTAGAGATGTCAAGCTAATAATTAATTCCAAAATTGTAATTTTAATACCTAAAAAATAGTTCACGCTTTTAGAATTCAGCACAAGTTCACTTCGACTGCAAACTCTAAGCAAAGTTGTCACTAGAAGATTAAAGTGAGAATTTTATGGACCGATGTGTGCAAGCATTTAGCATAGCAGTACTGACATGTGCTCTCTCAACAGATGTTAGCTAGTGCATTTATATTTATTTATTTAGTAATGTTTATTCTTTTTTTTTTTTAATTTTTTTTTCAACGTTTATTTATTTTTTGGGGGACAGAGAGAGACAGAGCATGAATGGGGGAGGGGCAGAGAGAGAGGGAGACACAGAATCGGAAACAGGCTCCAGGCTCTGAGCCATCAGCCCAGAGCCCGACGCGGGGCTCGAACTCACAGACCGCGAGATCGTGACCTGGCTGAAGTCGGACGCTTAACTGACTGCGCCACCCAGGCGCCCCAATGTTTATTCATTTTTGAGAGAGAGAGAGAGAGACAGAGCACGAACAGGGGAGGGGCAGAGAGAGAGAGAGGGAGACACAGAATCCCAAGCAGGTTCCAGACTCCAAGCTGTCAGCACAGAGCCTGACGTGGGGCTCAAACCCACGAACTGTGAGATCATGACCTGAGTCGGATGCTGAACTGACTGAGCCACCCAGGCGCCCCTAGTGTGTGTTTAAGTTCCAGGGCTCAAATGAAGTGAAATAACAGTTCAGTTCAGGAGATGCTATGACATTTCTGTTTGGTTCTGGTTCAATAGTTTTATAAAATAAATGTACTTGCTTCATGTTACAGTAAATAAATGACGGTGCTTTCAGACTTACTTAATTACTTATTAGGAGAAAATTGCAGGTGGTTCAAGGTACAGTCACTAAGTGTGGTTTATTCTGGTTTAGGGGACATAGTTCAATGTGCTTCAAATATCTGTTTTACATCTCCACTAAGTCTTGGCTGCTACTGAATGCAATTGTTAATTCCTATAGCTCCTTTTTATGTACAGATCTCCCAACTGAATATTCCTGAATTCTCCTGTAGTGGTGGAATGACCATCCCAAGGTTAAGCTTCTATTCATATAAGTTAGTTTTGGCCAGATCTGGAGATCCAGAGGTAAAATTCAAATTTAATTAGACTTATGGTATCTGTATGATGGAATTTATATTCCAGACCAGTCACTAACTCATTTCTTTGCTTACTTCCCTCCCAAGTTTTTCATACTTCTTGCCAATTTCCCTCCCAAGTTATTTTTTTCTTTTAGTAACTTCTTGCCAAATTTTCTCCCAATTTATTTTTTTCCAGTGACTTAAAGATGAAAACTGCCAAGCAGCAGTGGTAGAGAAAACACAAACAGACTTTAATTCTGCAACCTACATAGTAAATATTTTTTTTTTACAATGCATATGTAATGGCTGCCAAGACAATTACTTAATGAAGACCATTTTGTGGTTGCAAAAGGATCTCAACAACTTTGTGGAAACCGATTACATATCCTAAGTCCCTGACCTCTTCTCATATCCCACGCCCCACCTCCCACCACGCACTATCATAAAAGCCAAACCCAGGTACTTTTACAAGAGAGTGAGTCACTGAATAAAATCAGTCCAACTACCCATTTACCCAAACACCAGCCTGCCTAGAATTCTCTTGCTGTCTGCTATGGGGTTCTGTGGTAGGATAAGGTTTTGGTGAAGTGTATAAAAAAAAAAAGCAGTATCCTGGAAAAAAAAAAAAAAAAGACAAGAGAACAGCGAAGTCTGACCTCTTTTAGTAACGAAACAGAGTTACAATCTCCTTAAGGGATAAGTAAATTAATGAGGGCCCAATTACACTGATTCCTCTTTTTAAGATAGCAGAATCTCCAGTGCTGGTAACAAAAGTGTACAAACATTTAGAACTCTAAAGGTAGTCTGGCAACAAGGAAAAAAAATGGGAGGATAAATTAATGGGCACCAAAATATAAAATGGTATTTAAAAATAACTATAGGGGTGCCTGGGTGGCTCAGTTGGTTAAGCATCTGACTTCAGCTGGGGTTGTGATCTCAGGGTTCCTAAGTTCAAGCCCCACGTAGGGCTCTGTGCTGACAGCTCAGAGCCTGGAGCTTGCTTTGGATTCTAAGTTTCCTTCTTTCTTTGCCCTTCCCCCTCTCGCACTCTGTCTCTCTCTCAAAAATAAATAAACATTAAAAAAATAATAAAAATTAAAAATTAAAAATAACTATAAATTTGCCTAGGAATCCACTATATTATAATCTGGCTGCAGAGTAGAAACTGTAAACCCATGCATGGAGATGTTCCCAAAGCAGAACTGACCGTGACTGCACCTGACTTGTTCACTCGTGTCTGCACATTACCAGTTATTCTATCAGCCCAGAGCTGTCTCCGTGCCCTTCCCTGCGATAAAGTCTTTAAGCTATCCCTCAGAGTGAATAGTTTTCAACAAACTGAAATCAGAAAACTATGTGAAATATGTTGTGCGTACTTTTTCCTATCCACACAGATTTACACCTAGCAGCCTACTCCTATGACCATAAGCATCACCACATACGCAAGTGCTTTGTAGATACTAGAGCTGAACAAAAACACAAAAATGAGGAAGAAAATATTCCGTTCTCATCTCCAGTTTCCAAGTCTAGCTGGAGCACATTAAGAAACAGATCAACGCTGGCAGTCAAAACGAAAACATATTGAATCATGAATGTTTGTATTTGGTGATGGGGCCACATAGAGAATACATCAAGGGTTTCTTTTGCTGGCACCAGCTGCTTAACCCTCAGGGATTCTGTAGGTATTTCATGTTCCTATGCTCCAAATTCCTCCACACTTAAAAAATAAAAACTTCATTTTGGCAGACTCTCACTGGCCTTTTTTTAAAAAAAGGTGAGGAATACTTGTTTAACAATGACAACAAAAGTACAAAAGTTGGAAACTCTTTAGTACTGAAAATAGGGGAAACTTTTGATTCTGAGTAAGACCATCCAGAACTTCCAATTACTTTTTTTTTGTTACTCCAGCAATAGTATGCTGGTGTCATGATTCCAGCCCTGAGACTGTGAGGCTCAGGGGAGAACACGTTCCGAGGAAAATTCTTGTAACTGGCATGCCTACTCCAAAGTATTTCTGAAATAGTCACCTTATAAGAATTTACCATTCTGCCTATCGAAGTCCTAGGTGGAGTACACCAACATAAACTTTTTAGAATCACTGCTTTCAAGCAATTCATCATGTAGTTGGATAGATAACAGCATACAGGGACTATTCAGCAATGAGAAGAGTACCCACTACCACACTAATATGCTCATTGTACCCGCTACATTTTCCAGTTTCAAGAACAAGGAATTTGGGATGCTGGATATTTTTGCCTATAATAAGATGACTAGGAAGCACTAGTTGCAAAAGTCAGCAGGACAGGAAAGGACAGGGAGTCAGGATTCAGAGATTACTAGAACTGAAAAGCTAAGTGTTTTGACAATTTAAAACAAAAAGGAAGGAGCGCCTCAGTGGCTCAGTCAGTTGACTGTCCAACGCTTGACCTCAGCTCAGGTCATGATCTCACGGTTGCGGGGTTCGAGCCCACATGGGGTTCCATGTTGACAGTGCACAGTCTGCTTGGGATTCTCTTTGTCTTCCTCTCTCTCTCTCTCAAAAATAAATAAATAAACTTTAAAAATAATAAAACATAAATAAAACAAAGAGGAAGAAGAGTGAATTGTACATTAAGAAAGCAAAATGCTCATCATCATCATCATTAACAATTACTTATTCAAGCCCACTTAGTGGTGTCCTCCACTAGAAATATTGTTAGTAAGACCTGCGATCTTTCTGCCTTGTTCAGATGTCTCAGTTCTATGTAATTTCACCTCTGCATCCTTCCTTCCTAAACACATAGGATTCCTATGTGTCCCCCTTCCCAATTCCTGTTGTGCGGGGGAATCCTTAATCCTAAGCCAATTTCTCTCTTCTTCTCATTTCCTCAGGGTTTTTCCCTTAGTCTTCCCTGGAAGCCCATTTTTCCCTGATGACCTTCCTGTGGATGGAAATAGTACATAAATATGGTATTCCCAATCTCCTCACAATTCTTCTGCTTAACTTCTGTTTCTTCTTGTCTATAATAACCATTATCGGAATTACTGAAACAGCTTCCTATTAGTCTCCCTTCTTCTAGTCAGAATAGCAACTGCTGCTGCTACTACTACTACAGTTACTACCACCACTAGTTATTTTACTAAGTACTCTCTACACATCAGAAAAATCTACAAAACTACAAAATAGGTAATATTATCTCCATGTTAAAGAGGACAAAACTGAGTGTATAATAGGATTAAGTAACTTTCTTTAGTAATCCAACTCTGTCAGATTTCAAAATATATATTCTTTCTGCTACCCCACAAAGTTTCAAAATGCATCCACCTTAATTCTGTTTCTCATAGTACAGCCAAAGTGATATATAAAATGCAAAACTGACTGCATCCTTCCCTTGATTAAAGCTCTTCAAGACCAAATTCCTGACACTGGTTATAAGGTCCCAAGGACATGGTCCTCCAGCGCCATTCCTCCCCGCTCAGTGTCCCCCCAGTCACACTCTGGTTCTATCAAGATGCTTGTGGTTCTTTGCACTAACCAATTGGTTTCATATCCTGTGTTCCTGCTCAGTTTCTTTTGTCTGGAATGCCTTTCCCATTTTTACTCATTCATCTTTCTTTGTAGAGAAAGTTTCTACCAAATGCTGAGGCAAGCTAAAAGCCCTCAACTGGGCTTCCTTACTGCCTTAAGAATACCTTTATTACAATACTTGCTATAGTAAAGTGAAAGCATCTCTTTATGTATGCTTCCCCCCAACTAGCCCATTAGTTATTTGCAGGAAGGGATAATAAAGGTTTTATTTTGTACCCACTCAGACCCCACCATTGGGGTCTGGTACATTGTCTGGTACAGAGTAATCACGTAAGTAATGTGTTGGGGTCTGAAAGGCATTTAGAAACTGGATTCGCCTCCCAATCCCATTGCCACTTCTGGAGTATGGAACCAATGTGACCTGGACTCAAGACTGTCCAATGTCATCTGTTTTCTTCCATAGAATATACCAACTTTTGTTGATTGGGTCATGAAGAACAACTACCATATTTACAGATAACCACTTCTTAAATTTTTTCTTATAAACACTTTGTCATCATCAAAATTCACATTGATGACTTTTTATGGCCAAAACATTTCCCCGTCTTAATTAAACCTAGTTCCATCTTGTTTCCATAGTAGTCACTTACTCACAAGAACTCTCAGACACATTTATTTTATATCATACTCTGTGGCAGTATTCTCCATCTCAAAAGGAAGTAGAAATGATCTAATATTTACTGAAGGGGTAATTTACATCAGATGCCTTGTTATACACCTTATATTTATCCCATTTAATTTTCTCAATAATCCAGTGACCATTTATTCATCAATCCCCCACTTCTTCACACCAGCCTAACCTTCTCTCTACTTTATTGGCAGTTCTAACGTTCTTAATCAAAAACAAATTCCTCCAAGGCCGTAAGTTTCACTCTTGTCACTATTAGAATTCCATAGTGAATCATTCCACTGGAGGACATTAGCCTTGAAAGAAACCTCCTCTGGAGGTTATTCCTCACATTTGACAGACCCAGATCGATTTCAAGGCTCCCTCTTTTCACTCCTACAGAAATAGCTCTTTCATTTTCCATTAGAGCATCAATTCATTCTTTACCGATACATTTATTTCCCCTACTGGTCCATGAATCTCTGAAGTATAAGGATCTTGTTCTATTCATATTTTTATAAAATATAGCAAGTCTCAAATGTTTTCAAAATAAAGACTTAATTGACTTCTTCTAGTTTAAAATTTTACTTGGGTACAAAAGGCCATATATTGTATGATTGCATTTATGTGAAATATCCAGAACAGGAAAATTTTAGAGACAGAAGGTAAATCAGTGGTTGTTTAGAGCTGGGTGTGGGGAATGGATAGGTATGAAGACATGGACACTGATTGCTAATGACATTTCTTTTAGAGGAATTGAAGATGTGGCGATGGGTATGCAACTCTATGAATATACTAAAAACACTGCCTTATACACTTTAAAATTAATTTTGAGGTTGGTCATAGAATCAGAAAAAGAAAATGTTGTCCTTGCTCTTATCCTCTTTCTTTCATTATTTTCAACAGCTTTATTGAGATATAATTCAGATACCATACTTCACTAAAGCACAGATCACTATAACATGAACTCTTTAGAAAATGGACTGTATTTTCCCATACCCAGCACAGTATTCATGAGTTAGCAAATGCTCATTTCATGAATGAGGGATCCACAGCTTTGAATTTATTATTATTAATATAGCTATGGTAAATTTGGGTAAAATATACTTTCACCTTCGTAGAATCAAGGTGAAAATCACCATTTATAAAATTATCTTTTATTTTCTATGCCCAGCATGGACCCCAATGTGGGGCCTGACCTTACAACCCTGAGGTCAAGATCTGAGTGCCTCTATAAAATTATTTCTATGAGAAAAGGCATAATCAAAGCAAAAAATAAAGCTTACCATAAACCTTCCAACACCTTGCAACTAATAAATAAAGCCTATGATTTATCTTGCAAGACACTACCACTCCTACATCCCAGTCCCCACCTAGACAAATATCTGTGGTCTCTAAGAACACTCAAATATTTTTTTCATAACAAATCTACTGAGAGTTTCAACATCCCGTTTGTGAAATACTATTCTTGGAAGAAGGGCTTTTGAGGAACGAAGAGTATCTTCTTCAAAACAAATTCAATACCTTTCCACAATAGTTTTTATTTTTATTATGCTTTCATGTATAGAAAATAAGAGAATGGAGCTCTAAAAAACTACTCTGGAATGAGTCAGTATATACATGGAGAGCCATTTGTACAAGCATGCATCCTTCTTTTGTAAGTATTGCAGTTTCTGTCTAACCAACAATTAGCCTTTTTCTTTTCTCTGTACTTTAAGTTTCATTTTATTCTTACTGAAATTTTTTTTCATAAAATGTGACTTAAAGGAATCCACTAGTGTCAAATGCCATCTATCAAAGATAATGATTTTTTTTTTTTATTTATATATGAAATTTATTGTCAAATTGGTTTCCATACAACACCCAGTGCTCATCCCAAAAGGTGCCCTCCTCAGTACCCATCACCCACCCTCTCCTCCCTCCCACCCCCCATCGACCCTTAGTTTGTTCTCAGTTCTCAACAGTCTCTTATGCTTTGGCTCTCTCCCACTCTAACCTCTTTTTTTTTTTTTTTTTTTTTTGTTCCCCTCCCCCATGGGTTTTTCTTAAGTTTCTCAGGATCCACATAAGAGTGAAACCATATGGTATCTGTCTTTCTCTGTATGGCTTATTTCACTTAGCATCACACTCTCCAGTTCCATCCACGTTGCTACAAAAGGCCATATTTCATTTTTTCTCATTGCCACGTAGTACTCCATTGTGTATATAAACCACAATTTCTTTATCCATTCATCAGTTGATGGACATTTAGGCTCTTTCCATAATTTGGCTATTGTTGAGAGTGCTGCTATGAACATTGGGGTACAAGTGCCCCTATGCATCAGTACTCCTGTGTCCCTTGGATAAATTCCTAGCAGTGCTATTGCTGGGTCATAGGGTAGGTCTATTTTTAATTTTCTGAGGAACCTCCACACTGCTTTCCAGAGCGGCTGCACCAATTTGCATTCCCACCAACAGTGCAAGAGGGTTCCCGTTTCTCCACATCCTCTCCAGCATCTATAGTCTCCTGATTTGTTCATTTTGGCCACTCTGACTGGCGTGAGGTGATATCTGAGTGTGGTTTGATTTGTATTTCCCTGATAAGGAGCGACGCTGAACATCTTTTCATGTGCCTGTTGGCCATCCGGATGTCTTCTTTAGAGAAGTGTCTATTCATGTTTTCTGCCCATTTCTTCACTGGGTTATTTGCTTTTCGGGTGTGGAGTTTGGTGAGCTCTCAAAGATAATGATTTTGAATCAAGATCTCTATTCAGGCAATACTATTGAGAAACCTCATAATGATATATTCCCTGCCTTAATATTTATATCGGTAATTATTGAACCCTCCACCATATAATTTATGCATTGAATAGCACAAGATGCACACACTGGCCACTTGGAATGCTTCACATATTTTCAGGCAATTAACCCATTCCCCAATATTATAAAATGAGTCAACAGCATTATCTTCATTTTGTCTCTGTTTCAGAGAATTACAGTCACTATAGGTCATATGGCTACATGTTGAAGGCCAAAGGATAAAATGTAATCACAATTTTATCTCTGATTCTCTACTGGCAGGTTAATGCTCATTCCATTAGGGTGTGGTAGTTATTAAAATTATTATTTATTATTAATAAAATCTTCTCATGTAATTGTGAAGTATATTTTTAAAAATGCATGCCATATAAATGCCCATTGAGGACATTTGTCTCACTAATGATTCAATAAAATTCTCTCCATTTCATAAAGAATTTTTATTATTATTATTTTTTCCCAAATCAGCCCATCATTTAAAAAATAAAATTGTACTTTCTCTATGATTTTGCAAGTTTCTTAAAGCAGGGGTCATATATTTTATTAACTGATTTAACTCAGAGTAGTTTGTCCATAGTGGAAAGTTGATTAATATATGTAGACAGACCGATTAAATAGAGGACTAATTATATCATTTAGGTAGGCTAAAAGTGTCACATTCAAAAATCAGACATATGTCAAATAATTACTTACCTCTTCTAGTTGGCATGCTTTGATGACACTCTTATATCTATACTCATCATAGGAAACACCAAAGATGATGTTTTCTTTAATGGTGCCAGGCATGATCCAGGAAAACTGAGAGCAGAATGAAATTCTTCCACTATGCTTAATTTTACCCTCTGAAGGCTCCAGTTCTCCCATAATCATCATTAGAAGTGAAGTCTGGAAATAAAACCATTGTTATTAAGTAAAATCATTTATCAGATCACTCTCAGAATCACTGTCATCCTAAGCAGAGGTATCTATTCTGATTTTAAAGGATTCTACATTAATTCATTTGATTCAAAATTTATTAAGCACTTCCTGTTCTGGATTTGCTGCTATGCACACAAGATACAAAGGGGAATAAAAGAAACAATGACAATAGAGTGTGCTAAGTGCTTTGGTAGAGGTTCACAGAGATAGAGCACCTAATTCAGATTGCTGGGGTGGGTTTGGAGGAGGTCAGGGAAAGATTATCACCAGCTAACCTTTGTTAAGTACTCAGTCTATGCTGGGCGCTGTCCTATGTGATTTAACTGTATTCATTCACTTAATCCTCACAAAAACCCAACAAGGTAGATTCAATATTATCTTCATCTAACAAAGAAGAGATCAGTTAAAAAGAGATATAGTCAGATAATATTGTTCTCATGAGCCCTTATTGCAGAAACTAGTATAAAATCATACAAGGGATGACTGAAGAAGCTTCACCAAAAGGACTTTCAATGAGCAAAGACTTTACATGAAAAAAGACTGTGAACTAAAATTTAAACTAACGTGGAAATTAGAGTTGAGAAAGAGAATTAAAGTATGTTATATTCCCTGACAATAAGAAAAGTTATAAGTAAAGCCCAAACAAAACAAAGGAAACAGAGTATAAAGGAAATTCACTGATTGTTTACAAAGAAAAGCTACAAGTCAAAGATATGATTTAAACATAACATATCAGCTAACAGAAGCATAAGCATATTTAACAACACAAAGATAAAACATTAAGAAAGGTAATACTATGGACTAAAATTGAGTAGAAAAAAGGGAGGCAGCAGAGGACAGAAAAACATTGATTTTATCAGAGCTCACATTAGGGAATAAGAGAAAGAAAACCCCAAAGATGTAATGTAAAGTTATTATAACTACAGCCACTGTAACAAAATACCTCCCAACCACTAGAAGTTGGAATGCCTTTGGGCTCACACCTTGGCCCCTTTCCCTGCCTATCCATACTCTCTCCTTTGGAATCTCATCTGGCCTCAAGTTTTTACACTGCCAGCCCCATTCCCCTGAAATCAAACCTGTATAACCAACTAACATCTCAATTTAGATGTCAAATATGCATTTTAACCTTAATGTTCTAAAACCAAGCTCCACCCCAAATCAGTCTCTTCCATAATCTCCTCAGGTAATGGTACCTTCATGCTACCATTTACTCAGTCCAAAAACCTTGGACTCACCCTTGACTCCCCCTTTTTTTGCATACACCACTTTCAATCTAATTATGTGGTATCTTTCTTAGAGATATGTTCTGAGGGGTGCCTGGATGGCTCAGTCAGTTGAGCGTAGACTTAATTTCTGCTCAGGTCATGATCCCATGGTTGTGAGATTGAGCCTCATGTTGCTGAGCATGGAGCCTGCTTAAGATTCTCTCTCTCCCTCTCCCTCTTGCCCTCCACTGCTCTCATGCATGCCCATGCATGCACGCAGCACAAGAAAGAAAAGGAAAGAGAAGAAAGGAAAAGAAAAGAAAAGAAAAAAGGAAAGAAAAAGAAAGTCCCGAATTTGACTATTTCCTTCACTACCTGGGTTAAGCCAGTATCATCTTCTGCCCAGTTTGCACAGTAGCCTCCTAAGTCATTTCCTTGCTTCTGCCCTTATCTCTTTACAACCTATTTTCAAAGTAGCCTCATCAAAACTAAGACAAATCATGTCACTTTTCTGCTTAAAACTCTCCAATGGCCTCTCATTTCCTCAGAAAAAAAAAGCCTTACTCTTTACAAGCTCCTTTGTAAGGTCCTTGAGACTCTTTTACAATAGCCCAAATAATGGTCTAGCCCACATTACTCCTCTGACAGCTCTACCCTCTGGCTGATTCTGTGCTAACCCCACTGACTTCCTTGCTGTTCTGTGAACCACACGGGCACAGTTCCATTTCAAGGCTTTGCTCCATCCTCTATCTGCACAGCAGTTCTGTGGCCTTACTGACAATCCCTGACACAACACAATTTCTGTCATCCATCCTGACCTTACCTTGGTACTCAATTTTAGCTTTGTCTTAATAATAACTGGCAGCAGATGTGGAGAATAAGCTATTAGCTCCAGCTTTTGTTTACATTTAAAATAAAATACAAATGTCTGTGAACATTTTGGTATTTATATATAATAATATACTATATATTGTATATATACATTATATATATAAATATATTAAGATATATTTATATGTATAAATATTCATATTCAGTGATGGTTTCATTTAATGTCATATCTCTCAAAATACCAAGTATTGATAAATATATATTACATATACTTGATAAATATATATGAAAATATAAAAATTATATATAATTTTATATGTTTAATATAATTATTATATTTTATATTTATATTGACAAATATTAAGATCAACATTAGTATTGTATTAATATAATAAATATAATATAAATAATAATATAAATATTATATATCTTTAACATGGATAATCAGATATATTCAATTATGTAAGTTTATTAAAACTGTTATATATTAAAATATCGCTTCTAAAAAATGGGATTTATAATAAGTTGAGTGGGGGTAGGGGGATGGGAACCTGACCAGCACTGAATAAATTAACATTCCTATGTATTTCTTTCAAAAATCTATCCCACTCACTCAATAATTTTCCCTCATAATAAATCCTAAGTAAGTCTGGGTCCATTCTCTAAAATTCTAATGTCAACAAAATAGGGACCTTTTGTCTATGGGGTTAGTAAGGCAAAATCTAAGCCAAGATTTTCCTGGACAAGCTCTGGAAAAATGTCTATGCCAGAGATTGGTAAAAATGAATGGTTCGTTTATTCAATAAATTACTGAATATCCACTATGTACAAGATACTTTGTTGACTTATATGTGAAATCTAAAAAACTAAAGGAAAGAATAAATGAACAGAAAGCAAAAACAGACCAATAAATACAGACAACAAACTGATGTTTGCCAGAGGGAAGGGGATTGGGAGGGATGGGCAAAATGGGTGAAGGGGAGTAGGAGGTACAGGCTTCCAGTTATGGAATAAGTCACGTGAATGAAAGGTATAGCATAAGAAACATAGTCAATGGTAGTGTAATACCATTGTATGGTGACAGATAAGTAGCAATGTTTGTGAGCATAGCATAACGTAGAGCATAGCATAATGTAACGAATCATTACGTTGTACAAATGAAATTAACATAACATTGGGTGGCAACTATGCTCCAATTTAAAAAAAGAAAAAACAATTTTTAATAAATTTAAAAATCAGCACGTGGGAGAAAAAAGACACTGGGTTCAGTGCCATGCACCACATAAAGATGCAGAAGAAAAGGTCACTGAAGAAATAAAAGACTAGAGACTATTATCAGTGTAACAATTTATATTATAAGGGACAATATATCTAAGCATTCTCCTACTACCAATGTAAAAATTTCTCCAACATGCCCTCTTAGGCTACAGACACACGAGGAAATGAAAGAAATGCATGCCAAATGAAGTTCTTAACGATGAGGAATAGATTACCTTGCCTGCTCCAGTAGATCCAGCAACCGCCAACAACTGACCTTTTTCTATCTTGAAATTGATGTCTTTCAGGACAGGAGCACCAAGAAGTGAGAAGTTGCTGAAGAAGAGGCTGTTGTCACCATCAGAAATTTTTCTATCATTACTGTTCTGTTTTGCTTTCTCAAGTAATTCCCCAAATCCCTGAAAAAAAATATATAGAGAAAACAAAAAGGTAGATTTTTCAAGTATTTTCAATAGCTATTTGTTTTATTTATTATGAAAAGCACATGGCCCATGATCCATACTTTATAACATGTAATTATATAACATGAGTTCTAGAGCACATGATACAAGACATTGAAAATTTTAATACAGCATTTGATGGAAATATAATTTCAATATCTCAGATTATAACTCACCATTAAGCTAAATTAAATTATTGAAAAAAATGTGTACCTTCTCCTATAGGCTGAGCAAATAAATATTATTATCTAATTCTCAGCACAGTAATAACATCTGTTATAATCCCTCTGTTTCAAAGTTGTAGCCTTGTGACTCAGAGGTTAAATGACTAAAGTCAGCCAGAGTGGAATTACAACTCAATCTGACCTCTATCATGCTGCTGGTACCTTCCTCTAAGAAGCTATCATTTAAGCAGTTTAATTAAGTAGAAATGCAATGAGATGGCCAGATGATTCAGATGAATTCCATTATATGAGAATAGCTGGGAGGAAGGAATTGCCTTCTCAAAGTTCCCTGCTTCTCTGTTGCCCCATGGGAAGCTTTAGGGTAGTGGTCTTCAAACCAGACCAAACAGCCCTAAGGATCGATCATGAGGAAGCTTGTGTATACAGTCTTAAGGGAATCTATTTCCACATTCTCAACCTCCAAATATACTCCTTCCTAAAATAATCTGCCTGTGATTTGTTTACTCTTCGTTATCTCTTCTTTCCCACTTTCCGGTTCACAATTGTCCTTGCCTCACTTTATACAGAAGAGAAGCCTTTTGGGACATCTGTTGGTTAGGTGTCCAACTCTTGGTTTCTGCTTGGGTCATGATCTCCCAGGCTGGTGGGCTTGAATCCTGAGTTGGACTCCATGCTCAGCTGGGAGGCTGCTTGGGATTCTCTCTCCCCCCTCCCTCAACTCTCAAAAATAAATAAATAACATTTAAAAAAAAAAAAAGAAAAGAAAAGGAGAAAAGAAAAGAAGAGGAACCTTTTACTTTTACTAGTCCTAAGTCTTACTGTGTTGTACTTCTTGGAGTGTAAAACTTCTAGGACACAAACGAGGGGACCACAGAAGAATAATTTTCTCCTCAAAGAGGGTCCCACAAAAGCAAATCCAGGAATACTGAAAGAGGTAACATCTTATTTCACCCAGGTTTCAAACTGGAGGCAATCTATGTGTCTTACCTAGCTTAGAATAAGATTTCAGAAATGAGTTGCAGGATAAGGCATTTTAATTATTTGATTACTTACTTAATTTTTAATAATTTAATAAATTTACTTAGTACATATTAATTACCTGTATTTTAAGGTTATACTTTGTCTGACATAAAATAAGCTGATTGACTTGACAATGGGAACTAACTTCATGAATTCATGTACCTTCCATAAACCGAATGCACCCAAACTATAGTGCCAACGTTTCGGCAAAAATCCATTAAACATACTTAGACAATTACATATTTTTCCACCACTTAAGAATACACTGAAAAATTTACGTCAACTTAAAAATGTGTCAGAGGTGTGTGTCATAGTTTTTCAAAATTCTTTTGGGTCATACATAAGCAATTAAGTTTGAAGACCACTGCTTTTAGTTCTCATGATAGGGATGGTTAACATCCCCCTCAGTCACCAAACAATAAAAGCAAACCGTTTAGGAAGTAGACAATAAAAAGTTTTTATAACATGGATCAAAGGCATCTGCTATTCCCTTATTCATTTATTTATCTCACAGATATTCACTGGGAATCACCTCTGTATTAAAGACCACTTTGAGGGGCGCCTGGGTGGCGCAGTCGGTTAAGCGTCCGACTTCAACCAGGTCACGATCTCACGGTCCGTGAGTTCGAGCCCCGCGTGGGGCTCTGGGCTGATGGCTCAGAGCCTGGAGCCTGTTTCCGATTCTGTGTCTCCCTCTCTCTCTGCCCCTCGCCCGTTCATGCTCTGTCTCTCTCTGTCCCAAAAATAAATAAACGTTGAAAAAAAAAATTAAAAAAAAATAAAAAAAATAAAGACCACTTTGAAAATCTCACATGAGAGAATAACATTATGAATGGATATTAACACTGCAACATGCTTAGTGCTAGAACTGAAAATCACACCAAGTCTTATGGAAGTACATTATAGAGAGTAAGCAACTCAGCCTGGAACTTGACCAAGTAAATGACCTGCAGGCTAGGCTACAAGGGATAGAACTGGGATTTCATAAGACAAAGAAATGGTATAGGTGTTCTAGGAAGACGGATCTGCATGTACAATGATTTAGGCTTAAAAAAAATAAAATATGCCTCAGAAATGGCAAGTGGCCAGGTGTGATGTATATGGCAAGATGACAAAAGATTTCCTTAGTAAGGCAGGCCATGCAGTTGTTAAAGGACTTGCTGTGCCATGCTTAGAAGCAGGACTTTTATCCAATAAGCATATGAACCAATGGGAAGCTGTTGTTATAAATAATTTTTATTTCTTTATTTTTTTTTATTTGAGAGAGTATGAGCAGGGGAGAGGGACAGAGGGAAAAGGAGAGAGAGAAGGAGACAGAAAGAGAGAGAGAGAGAGAGAGAGAGAGAGAGAGAGAAGATTAAGCAGGCTCTATGCTAAGCTTGGAGCCCAACATGGGGCTTGATTCCATGGCCCTGGGATCATGATCCGAGCCAAAATCAACAGTTGGACCCTCAAACCAACTGAGCCACCCAGGCACCCCACTAATAACTTTTATTTCTGATTACAGAAGAAAGACACTTATTTCAAGAAATTTGGAAAATATAAAAAAATCAGAATGAATAGAAATCACTTATAATACTACCACTGAGAAGCAACCATACTTAACATTTCAACCAAAATCCCTCCATTTTCTTACACATAAATGTATATGATTTTATATAGAACCAGGGATTAAAAGCACAGCATAGGCAATATAGTCAATATTATTGTAATAACTTTTAAGTGTAGATGGTAACAACATTTATCATGGTGAGCATTTTGTAATGTATCTAATTGTTGAATTACTAGATTGTACACCTGAAACTAATATAATATGTCAATTATATTTCAATAAAATATAAATGTAATTTTTTACAAAATTGAGAAAAATATAAGGTTGTGACATGCTTTCTAACTTACAATAAATCAATATTTTCATATATCATTAAACATGATTTTTAATATAATTTTTAGTTGCAAGATAGTATTCAAGAGTATGGATATACTATATGCTCATACTTTTGCTATAAATTGGGGGCACATTTTGTTTGTACAAATTCCCACAAGTGGAAGTTCCAGAGCATAAAGTATGTAAAATTCCATGTGTTTTCAATAGTAGTTCTGAATTTTCTTCACCAAGAAATATATGAGAGTGCCAGTTTTCAAATTTCAGTTTTCAACACTATTATTTTTTGGTTTTGGATTTGTTTTGACTTCTTTTACTTGTAGATTTATAAGGGAAAATGGAATATAATGATCTTATTTGTATTTATTTGCTCTCTAATAAGATTGAACATTTTCCATATTTATGAGTCCCCTGTTGGGCATAAAATGGTTATGACATCCTCTGTCATTACTCCAGTAATGGCTTTACTCCAGTAATCTTCTCACCCAGGTGGATAATGGTTAACTTCAGTCTGAGCTTCAGTCTACTCTGTTTTTGAGGGTATTAAATGAGATAATATACATGAAAGCATTTTGAGCACAATAAAGCAGTAGTCACTCTCTTTTGTTTTGTTTAAATAATTTAAAAATTATTTGTTTAAACAAACAAATAATGCTCCTACATTAAATAAGGAGCAGTATTATGAGTGGTAAAGGGTTTTGGAGTCAGAGAAATGTAGGCTGACATTTTAGCTCTGCCCTAATTAGTTGTATAACCTTGTTCTAGTTGCTTAAACTAAGTTTCAGCTTCCTAGTAAGTAAATAGCAATTTTACCCACTCACAGGTTTATACTGAGGGCAGAATCATGTATCAGAATCACCAGGGACTTGCCTCTTGGGTAACTGGGTGGATGGTAATGCCATCAAAGAAGAGAGCAAATGCACTCACTGGAAGGGGCTAATTTATGAAGCTTGGTAAGTGATGAATGAGAAGTGCTTGAAGAGCGTGCAGGAAACTTAGAAATACATGTATGAATTTCAAGAAAGAAACTGGGGCCAGAAATCTGCATTTGACACTCATCAGCACATTGATGTCAGTTGACCTAAGCTTGAGGTCACCCACAGAGGGCATGAAATGCTAGAAGAAAGCCTAGGGGGGACATAGTGCCAATCACCATTGAAGTAGCAGGCAGGGAAGAGGTAGAAGTCATGGTCTGAGGATAAAAGAATATGAAAGGAGTGGTTCACTAAAGCCAAATGATCAATTCAAGAAGAAAGGAATGTTTTAATGTATTGGTGAGGGTAGAATCCAGATTGCGGTGGGGAGAAGCCCATGAAAGATGAGGAAATGAGAACGGGCGTGACAACAAAGGGAAGGAAAGGGATAAAGTTTAAAGAATGAAGCTGGGTGGGCAAAAGCAAGGGGAAAAATTTTTAATTAACTTATAAATATGTGAATGTGAAGAGGGATCAGTTGAAAGGAGATGCTGAAGCTTCTAGAGAGAAGACTGCTGGCCCCTTGTTCTAAGATGAAGCAAGGTATTAATAGCTCAGTCAAGGGCAGGGAAAAACATACATCTTAGATCCAATGGAAGGAGAAAAACATAATTCCAAGGGTGAACAGGGAAGTTGGAAGCATTCATACATAATGATGGCTTCTATATTCTTTATGTATTGTAGGAGGCAAGGAAAGCCTGAGGGAAGTAGGGGGTTTCAGGAAAGTGGTAAAGATTTGGAATAGCATCTGGGGAAATGGTAAAGGAAATTAAAGACAAATAAAAAGATTTCCCAAGAAGGTTTACAGGCCCCACTGAGGTTGAAACAAGAATAGTATAAAACTAATATAAGATATAGGATTTTCCCAGATAGCACCTCCTTCACCAAAGTCCATAAAGTCATGTTTTGCAGCAAAGGATTCAGTGGAAGGAAACAGGAATTGGGACACTTGTAGGAGAAGAACTGAAATGATAGGTCTTGGAATAAGCAGAGGTTGAACCAGGCAGGGTCCAAAGGGAGCATTAAAGAGACTAGAAACCTTGAATTTGAAAGACCATCAGGTGTGATTTAGAGAAGATAGAGATGGAAGGTTAGAAAATTCTGGGCAGAGAAAGATTTTACATTTCCAAAGTGGAGGAAGTCTAGGTGTTCTCAAAGCTCAGGATATGCCTATGAGAGGAAGCTTCTAAAGAAGTCCCTGGAAAGTATAAGTTCTAAGGACAGTGTTGGGGGGACTGCTCATGTGGGTGTTGAGGTTTCAGACATCATGGCAGAAGTTTAATGAGCAACACTATCCTGAGTAAATGTGATCAAGAAGTGAAATAAGTCAGGCAGAAAAGAAAAATACGATTTTACTCACGTGTGGAATTTAAGAAACACAACAGACGAACTTAGGGAAAAGGAAGGAAAAAGAAGATAAAAACAGAGAGGGAGGAAACCAAAGGAGATTCTTACATGCAGAGAACAAACTGGGGGTTTCTGGAGGGGTGGTGATAGGAGGGATGGTCTGGATGGGTGATGGATATTAAGGAGGGCACTTGTTGGGATGAGCACTGGGTGTTTTATGTAAGTGATGAATCACTAAATTCTACACCTGAAATCATTATTACACCATATGTTAATTAAATTAGATTTGAATACAATTTTTTAAAAAAATGGGAAAAAGAAGTGTCCAGAGTTTGACAGGTGGCCATCAAAGACTTTGAGGATACAGCCAAATGGGAAGCAAGAGTTCAGGGAAAGGATTGGAGGCTGTGACATCGAGGTCCAAATTTCAGCTTCAGCGCCTGCCAGTTGTATGAGCTGAACCAAGTGCCTTAACCTCTCTAAGCTTCCACTTCCTTATCAGTAAATTACTTAGGTCGTAGAAATGTTATGTGAATTAAATGAGACAACATTTATAAAGTGATTATCCGAGAGCCTGAAGCATAGTCAGGGTTCAAGCCTGCTACCTATTTTATTAGATGGAAGGAGAGTGAAATGGAAGACTTTTGAGCAGAACAAGGAAATAATTGTCTCAAATTAGTAGGGAAAATGTTAAACCTCTTATTTTCCCTTCATTCCTAGAAGGGCAATTGAAACTCCTAAAAACAAAGAAGTAAGATCAATCTGATCTCTTTCTGATCTGGCACTTTTCCACAAACAACTTCGCCAGGCAGATAAAGAATTATTCTCTAACCTGTATCTTCAAAAATGAAGTAAAGTGAAGCCCTGGCTGTCAAGTTGGTTATATAAATAAAGCCAGTTTCAGATATTTTGAAATATGCACAATAAGACACTGGTTTCAGAACTTCTATCTTTATTCAGCACATATGTGATAAGAAAATAACTCAATAGGTATTCTCAATAACCAAATATTGCTTCTTTAGAGACTGAATATTATTGATAATATTTTTCAGACTTTGAGATATATGATAGAATTTTTATTTTTTTAATTTTTTAGTTTTTTTGAGCATATTGGCTTTTTTTTTCAAATTTTAATTTAAATTCTAGTTAGCATATAGCACAATATTGGTTTCAGGATAGAATTCGGTGGTTCATCACTTACATACCATACCCAGTGTGAGAGAACTTTTAATAGTAAATGGAAATAAGTAAAAATAGGAAAAAACACATTGATATATCTCTCATACATCTTTACATTGCCTTGTGTATGTAAACACATTGGACTAGAACTTGAGATTAGAGAAGATAATATTTACTGAGGAACTACTTACTATGTGCACGGTACTCTGCTGAACACTCTACGCTTCACAACAGTCTTGCAAGAAACTAGGCACTGCTTGCAAGGTAAATATTAATATTTCACTTTATAGATGGAGAACCAAAGGTTCCACAAGTAATTTGATCTAGATTACACAGAGAATAAACGGCAAAGTCAGAATTCAAATCTTGCTCTATCAGGCTCCAAAACCTATGAGATTTGTATGCCTTCCTAATCTGTTGTGTCAAACAAATTATAGGACTTAGAAAACAATAAAGAGGCTTCCACACTGTAACATTTCTGGGCCCTGACTTCTTAATTTATCAAGTAAGTGCAGTGGTTCCCTTCCGGTGTTACCAGTTCAATTATCATTCTAACTTTCTCATCCATTAGGATGAAAACTAGATTTGAAAAGGAGGAAATGGTAAAGTATTTAGGGAAAACAATTAAAAAAAAATTCTGACCTCTTCCCAGAAAGCTGTTACATTCTCCATCACTACTTCTGTAGTTGTTAAGTTATATTCCAATGTCTTATATTCTTGCTTTTGTAAGAAATCCTGTTTACAAAAGGAAGCAAAGATATATTGTAGAACTAAAATAGCATTAATGCATTATTACCTCTGTTTTACACTCTAATAGTTCTGTACCCTGTATTTGCATTTTGTGAATATTTATGAATATATTTATGAATACATTAGAAATTACTTCATAATAAAATAATTGATAGCAGTGTTCCGAAGTTAATTTTCCAAGTACTTGGATTTATCACATTTGAAATGCACTCTTAAAACATGTGCTATTTTAGGGGCACATAGGTGGCTCAGTCGGTTAAGTATCTGACTTTGGCTTAAAACATGTGCTATTTTAGGGGCACATAGGTGGCTCAGTCGGTTAAGTATCTGACTTTGGCTCAAGTCATGATCTCACAGTTCGTGAGTTAGAACCCATGTTGGGCTCTGTGCTGACAGCTCAGAGCCTGGAGCCTGCTTTGGATTCTGTGTGTGTCTCTCTCTCTGCTCCTCCCCCACTCACACACTCTCTCTCATTCTAAAAAATAAACAAACATTAAAAATTAAAAAGAAAACATGTGGTATTTTCTAAAACTTTTTTTAATGTTTATTTATTTTTGAAAGAGAGAGAGAGAAAGAAGGGAAGGGAAGGGACAGAGAGAAGAGAGGGAGACAGAGGATCTGAAGCAGGCTCCACCCTGTTAGTGCAGAGCATAACGTGAGACTTGAACTCACAAACCGTGAGATCATGACCTGAGCTGAAATCAAGAGTTGGATGCTTAACTGACTGAGCCATCCAGTAACCCCTATAAAACTGTTTTTATATATTAGATTTCAACACACAACTGATTGTTTCTTCTACGCTTACAAGTTAACCTGGGTAATGAATTTATAAGGCCTCCCTGAATTACCCTCCAACGTGCCTCAATTCAACATTAGGACACAGAGAAAGCTAATGTCTTCTCATCTTTAGCTTCTTCCTTACTGGAGGCACCATAGCATCACTTCTCTGGGTTAAGGTATGAAGATCTAATATATCTGATTTTAAAGCATCAGACGTTGACTCTAAGGGAAGGCTCTATCAGACATGATTAGGGCTCAACTAGGAAAGGTGGGAGCATAAGGGAGAATTAAATGCCTATATCCTGAGGTCCTCACCATTAGGAGGTATTGAGGAAAGCCTGGTCCTTGACTCACTTTTGCTTTTTTTTCTCTGCTCTTTTCTCATTCACTATTGCTATTTTGGGTTTTCTCTTTCTTTCCTAGCTTGGTTTCTCTCTGTGTTTCTGTTCAGTGACTCTCCCTGTCTTTGTGACCCTCTCTCTTTGGGTCTGGATTCATGTTCATTCTCTCTCTCTCTCAGTGGAGAAGGGTTAACAGAAGAAATAGGATTAGTCCAAGAGCAGCTATGGTTCGGAGCTATATTCCCCAATTTGTCTAACTCACAGATCTCAAACTCATATTTTCAAAACTATAAAATTAAGAAGGGTGGCTGAGTAGAGACTGTGTAGAAGTGGAGCGGGCAGGCCCTCCTTGAAGGGGGAGCTGCCATAGCTTGTGGGGGAAAAGGGACCCAGTTACTATATATTCCAATTCTTCAAAAGAGATTGAAGACATAATTTTTGTATATGTAACATTTCCCAACTTTTAAATGCTGGCAACTAACACAAATTTTTTTTTTTAATTTAAAGTTCTAGTGAAACAGGTCAGAGGCCAAAATGAGATCCATGGACCACCCCTGGCAAAGTCTGGCCTACATTACATAATGGCAGAACCACTTAAAAGTGGCTTACCCTTCACCCTTGTTTTTATTTCTATCACAGTGATTTTCTGAGTTACATATTTAAATGGATATCAAAAAATATTAATTATAAAAATTATACCCACACATAAACTCATGGTGATGATTCAGTTAGCTTTATGTATATTGGGTATAATCACCTGAGGACTTTAGAACTTCTCTTCCAAGCTACCAGCTACATCAGAATTGCTAGGATTTTAATGTAATTAATGTGACATAAAATGCCATTCTCATCTATCTTATTTTCTGGAAAGTGTGTTGAAAAATTTAGAAAATTTAAGGTGAACATTCTTAGTTTTAGCTGGAATGTTTTATAACTTCCTGGTGAATCTGCTACCATCTTGCACATTTGCCAAGTTAATTAGAAATGATCTATTGGTTGATTACGTAAATAAAATTCTCCAGAATACAGAAACAATATTTTCTTCAACTTCTTTATCTTAAGAGAATCTCACAGGCCTTCATTTATTTCACTAGGCTTTTATCCCAAGGGCTCATTAGACCACATGTAGACATCAAGAGAGGAGGAAATCCTGTGTGTCAAACAGGCCCAAGACCAAGACTTGATCTCTAGAGAGTTTGCTCACTAGAAAAGCTCAGAACTGTTCTAAAATCTTTGCATATGATGCCCAGTTAGGTAAATTACCTGTATTTTGTTTATTGCTCCAAGAGAGTCATACCATGTTTGCACAGCCCAGGGGAATTGCCGAGTGACTGCCATGCGCAAAACGATGCAGAATGAGATGGTTGTGAATATTTTTCGGAGGACGATTGTTTTGATCAGTGCATAGGGAAGCACAGATAAAAACACAACAAAGAACCCTGAGAAGAAGAAGGCCGAGCTATTGAAGTATCTCACATAGGCTGCTTTCCGGGTCAGTTTCAGTTCTGTTCTATAAAAAAATATATAAAATTTGGGATACTTATTAACTTTTCGAATACCAGGCATCTTGGAATGTAAAACCGGAACATAGGCTCTCAAGGCTTTCTGCCGTTGTTCTGATCCTAGCTCCATCCTATATGAACTGTGTGACCTTGGACAAGGTATTTTATCTCTCTGGGCCTCAGTTACCTTCTCTGAAAGGCAGACAGTAACGAATGTACCAGTGTCTTAGACATAATACCTGTAAATATTATTTTTAAACTATAATTAATAATCTATTATTAATACTATTACTATTTGACAGTATTTTAATATCTTCTTTTTTTTACTTAAAAAATATTTTTCAATGTTTATTTATTTATTTTTTTTTAATACGAAGATTATTATCAAATTGGTTTCCATACAACACCCAGTGCTCATCCCAACAGGTGCCCTCCTCAATACCCATCACCCACCCTCTCCTCCCTCCTACCCCCCATCAACCCTCAGATTGTTCTCAGTTTTTAAGAGTCTTTTATGGTTTGGCTCCCTCCCTTTCTAACTTTTTTTTTTCCTTCCCTTCCCCCATGGTCTTCTGTTAAGTTTCTCAGGATCCACATAAGAGTGAAAACATATGGTGTCTGTCTTTCTCTGTATGACTTATTTCACTTAGCATAACACTCTCCAGTTCCATCCATGTTGCTACAAAAGGCCATATTTCATTTCTTCTCATTGTCACGTAGTATTCCATTGTGTATATAAACCACAATTTCTTTATGCACTCATCAGTTGATGGACATTTAGGCTCTTTCCATAATTTGGCTATTGTTGAAAGTGCTGCTATAAATATTGGGGTACAAGTGCCCCTATGCATCAGCACTCCTATATCCCTTGGGTAAATTCCTAGCAGTGCTATTTCTGGGTCATAGGGTAGATCTATTTTTAATTTTTTGAGGAACCTCCACACTGTTTTCCAGAGTGGCTGCACCAGTTTGCATTCCCATATTTTATTATCTCCAATCACTTCATTATTAATATTTAAGATTAGTGAAATTTCATTCAGTTTTTTAGTTTGTTGGTTGCTGTTTTAAATAAGTTTGGAAATGAGGACAACGTTCCAAGATTTATAAAGGAAAAATATAAGTTTGTCATTCCCTAATGGATTCTTAACATTTTAGAAATTCTAGCTTGGCTTTGGAGAACACTGAAAATAACATATAAGCCACAAAGGAGTGGTTTCTCAAACCTTAGCATGTGTGAAAATCACCTGAGAAACTTATTAAAATGCAGTCTCAGGCCCACTGCTCAGAGATACTAAGTCTGCCATAGGCTTCCAGAATCCACGTTTTAAGTGAGAACCCAAGTGATTCTGTTGCAGGTAGTTCTTGAAAAATTACAAGACAGAAGCTACTATATCCTCTCTATGTCTCACTTTAGTATAATTATTTGTAACAATCATTTTTTAAAAGATTTTATTTTATTTATTTTTTAGCACTTATTTATTTTTGAGAGAGAGAGACAGAGAGCACGAGTCAGGGAGGGGCAGAAAGAGAGGGAGACACAGAATCTGAAGCAGACTGCAGGCTCCAAGCTGTCAGAACAGAGCCTGACACAGGGCTCGAACTCATGAACTGTGAGATCATGACCTGAGCTGAAGTCCGATGCTCAACGGACTGAGCCACCCAGGCACCCCTAAAAGATTTTATTTTTTAATTTTTTCTAGTGTTTACTTACTTTTGAGAGAGAGAGAGAGACAGAGGGACAGAGCATGAGCAGGGGAGGGGCAAAGAGAGAGGGAGACACAGAATCTGAAGCAGGTGCCAGGCTCTGAACACAGAGCCCAATGCGGGGCTGGAACCCATAAACCGTGAGATCATGCCCTAAGCCAGTGGGACAGTCAACCGACTGAGCCACTCAGTCGCCCCTAAAAGATTTTATTTTTAAGGAATCTCTACACTCCATGTGGGGCTAGAACCTACAGTCCAGAGATCAAGAGTCACAAGCTCCACTAACTGAGCCAGCCAGGCACTCCTGCAACAATATTTTTTTTACTTCTGATCTTCTAGTCTGAACTGCAAACGGGAACTATTTTTTTTAACATATATAAAAGAGATTTCAGTGCTCCAGCAGGCAGAAAATAGGGAGTGCAGATGCTGGTAATAAGAGAGAACAATACTGCCTTCAACTTCCATCCCACTCTTCCAGGAAGAAAAATTAGTCACTTGTGATCCTCCTATTCAGATCTCTCAAGGGAAGAAGCAGGGATGAACAGACAAGCAGACGGTTCTGGTGGGAGGAAGCAATAGCAATAGATGTGCCTGGCTGGTTTCACACATTTGTATAATTCAGAAAAGTTCTCATTCTCAAGTGGCAGCGTTCAGAAAAAATCTTTTGGGTTTTTTCAGTCTGAAAAAAAGTATAATCCTGAGCACTCTGATCAAGAAAATGAAGTTCAACATGCCCAACTTAGACCATGATTCACAATCTAATGTGGTCTAATGCTTACTTATTTCAGTTATTTGGCATTGAAGGCAGATTGGGATTTTTGGAATCTCTCTGGGGCTTGACCCCGGCTCTGCCAGTTAGAGCTATGCAATCTCAAGCAAACTGCCCTTCCCTTTGATCCTATAGAATCCACATGGGTAGAAGAGAGACATACCATCTCTCTGCTGGAGTTATTGCCAAGGTAAATGACAGCACGGCAGAGGGCCTAACACTGAGAATCTATGCTTAGAATCCTTAATCTTCAACAGAAAGAAGAATAATATTGGCTAGGCTGATATTAATAAAATGCTAAAAAGCACTGCTCACAAAAGTGTTCATGAATTTGTGACAATTGTTGAAATATATTAGAAACAGTTGAGGAAAAAGGAAGAAGTGGTATGACTAAAAAAGCATAATGGACTCAAGAACATTTACAAGAATCACCCAAAAAGTAGTGATTTCCATAATAAAGTCACTTGTACCTTATAAGTCATAAAAATATTTTATCAGTTTCTTATTTTAAAAAACTTGAAAGTACCTTTGTTAAAGAAGAGCAATAAAGGAGTAGATTTTCAGAGAGTTTTATAGTCTCTGCCCGGTTCAACAATGGCGTTGGCTGAGGTAATCACCCCTATGAAGTGCATCCTGCCATTCTCTTCCAGAATATTATATTTGCTCTTTTAAGGAGAAGCAATTCTTACTTTCCCATATTTACATCAGCACTTCCCAGCCTCTTCGGGTAACAATTTCATGACAGATTAAAGAACCAGATCACACTAGTTACAACCAAGCATTTGCTAATAGAATTGGCCAGACAGAAATACAGAATAGAAAGGATGAATTTCATCTTTTGAGGAAGAGGAAAAATAAAAACCAAAGTCAAGAAAAGTCAGCACCTAGAATGACCTGACCAGAAGTTTATCTTGAATCCAGAGACAACCAGATCCTCTGATCAGCTCCTCATCATTCTTGCTATGTCTGTGCTTATAGGCACAGAAACGACCAAGGGGACAAGTGTGATAGAGAAGTCACTTTGTTAAAAAGAAAAACAACTTCAACCAACTAGACAATTCCCCAAGATCTTTAAGGATGTTTCTGGAAACAAAATATAATTCCTTTCCTGGATTTGTTTTGAAAGTCATAATAAAAACAGGTGACAGTAATGTTTGGGAAATATTTACTCTTTTACTCTTTCTATTTACATGGCAAAGGCCTTAATAGTTCAGCATTTCTTTTGTTGTTCCAATCACACACCTGCAGCTCAGTTATCACCGGCTACTGGAATCAGCAGCACAATTTCCTCATGACCACATTCACACCATCCAAAAGGGTACTCTTTTTTGTATATTTTCCCCTGTGAAACTCTCATATGCTATAGGACCTGAAATTATCCGCTCTTTAACAGTAGTATATCTATCACTGAGTCTCCTAGAACCCTTTTTTGATTGCAGTTTGTAGAACATGGAACTTGACCGAAAGAAATGGTCTCATGGCTACAGAAATGCCATAGCTTATATTGTACCCTAAATTACCACAGTAATCATATCTCAGTCTGTGCTATACTTTTTCACTGGATATAGTCTTTACCAGTCAGTGAAAGAGAGATTATCGGAGGTGAAATAAGACTAGAGATAGGTGCCAAGTATTGATTCTATCTCAGGTGGTGGCTTTCATTGCTTGAACTGACCTCTCAAATGCAGGGTTTCTAGAACACAGGTTACTAGATATTATCCTGTATTATTATTCTTAAGTTAAGGAAGAACAATGATACTTTAACCAAAGAGAAGGGTTTCTTTTCACTTTTCCTGAGCCATAACATAAGTGAAATGGAAGAACAGAAAACCACTTATTTGGTTCACATTTGCACACTTATTGCTCTACTGGTTTCATTTAAGGTTTTATTCAGCCTCCAGCATTATGATCATTATTTTAGTCAAATAAGTATAATAAGCAGCTATAAACACATAGAGGGGATTCTTCATAAGGCATAAATATCCTTGTAATAAAAAATAACACACTTAACCAACTATATACAGACCATGAAAATGACTTTATGCCACTTGATAGTGATACAGGAATATTGATATAACTTAATACAATTGATTGTCAGAAACTTCAAATATGAACTGAAATCCCACTGTGACATACTCATCTTTAAAATATTAAGCATGAAATAGCTACTGATATTGAAATTATCAGAAAGACTTACTGTCTTAGGTTTTCAATCATCTTTTCCATCGCTTCCTCCCAGCAGTATGCCTTAACAGATTGGATATTTTCAATCATTTCAGAGGTGATCACAAGTCTTTCGTTGATCTTTCCAGCTCTCTGATCTCTGTAAATCAATTAATCAATCAAATACTTAATAAAACCAAGTCAAATTACCACTAAGAACCACAAAAGTTTTTTCAAAAATCCACATTTCTTATTAAACAGATGAACATTTATTTTATTATCTAACAGATGGTAACAAAAATCATGAACAAAAATCATTCACTAAATAGCTACCATTTAGTGAATGCCTCTTATGTGCCACACACTATTAGATGCATTCCACATACTATCCCAGTGTAGTACCCTTCATGGAAGTCTAGAAGTAGTGGTTATCTCCATTTTAAAGATAAAAAAACAGAGACTCAGTAAGGCCAAGTGACTTGAGTCAGGTCACATAACTAGTAAGCATGCAGTCTGGTATTTAAACCAAGAGTTAGCAGATTCCACATTTTGTATACATGCTATCATCTTCTAGCTGACAAACTCTAGAAGTCCTCTATCATAAGCTGTGACTTGTATCATTAACTCATTCTCTACTAAAAAGTAACCAAGGCTGTAGTGTGATCATCCTTGAACCAGAGTAGGAAAAACCTATAAAATTCTATCCAACATTTATGCATTCACTCCCATGTACATATATGTTTTATCCATTCTACCTAAATATTATAATACATAAAAATGAACTGAATATTAAGATATTTAAAAAGAAATTCTATAGATTGATAAGCAAAAAAAAAGTCCCTTAATACACTGAGTATGATTTACACTATTAAAATAACTCCTTTTTAGTGACATCCAGGAAGTAGATCCCAGTTCAGTATATAGAGCAGTCCCTGGTTTTACTAGACTTTTGGAATATCTAACTTAAAATCCTTCCAAGCTATGTAACCAGAGTGCTACCTGTACTTCATCATCATTCTTCCCAGTGCAGCTTGAAAAAGGGCAAGGATTATGAGGAAAGCAAGACCACAGAAGGCAGAGGCCTGTAACAAGTCCCAGAGGAGCCCCATGAGGAGAGCCACTTGCAAAGGAGCAATCCACACAAAATGTGCCAGTGCAAGTCCCTGCGAAATAAAATCACAGTGAAAACCAGTAACAAACAAACAAGCAAACAAGCCTAAGATGGGAGAAATTGAGCACAGCGAGCTTATACAATCAAACACATCATGGTTCCCACTGTGCTAAACTCAATGTGTTTGTTACACGAAGCACACATCAGTGTGCTTAAACATTCTACAAATAGACTAGGATTTCCCAAGGAACAAATTTCAAGTTGTTGCATTTTCGGGGTGTTTTTATTCAATGGAATTAAAATTAAATATCTTAAGTATCAGGTCAGGGACTTATTTTAAATAACTTACTTCTATTTGGATAAAGCAAGAGCCATGGTATAAACATGTAAGAGCAAAAGGGTTTCCAAAGGCTCAAGGTAACAACTCTATCACCTGACAAAATATTCAGAGTAAATGCAGGCTCAATTCATTAGTAATTTATGTAGCACCTGCTGTGGGTTTAACATTATGCTACATACTGAAAATGCTAAGATAAATAAAACACATTATGTGTCCTCAAAGACCTTGCAATTATTTGTGTCATAAGACAGCACTGAACAAGAATTGCTCAGAGTATCATATTCAGCCAAAGTAAATAACAGATGTAAAGTATTAAAAGGAAAAAAGATCTGATAAAAAATGAATTTTGAAACACCTCATTAAATATGCAGCAAGCTGAGATGCCTTTGTATCGGCTGGTTCTGTAAGCCCCCAGAATGGCACTGTCCTATGCAACCCAACCTTGCAGGAATAGGGAAGGTAGGGATGTCTATGATTTAGCCACATATTACCATCAACTAACCCAGAAAAACCCTTGGGACTGTATGATTTATAACAATAATGCATAAATCAGTAGGTACATACTTCATCAAATTTGTTCAGGTTGTTGGAAAGGAGACTAACAAGTTGTCCAATACTTATTTTATCCAGAACACGGCTTGACAGCTTTAAAGTCTAAAAGGAAAATCGGAAGTTAGGTGATGTTAACAAAGAGAAGACAAAAAGAATATTTATAAATACCATTATAATACAGCTGAAGAATTAGGTGACTATGCATGCGTTTTTAAGTAAAGGTAATGAAAATTATTTTATGTTTATCTAGCTTAGGATATTCTCCGATTTATAAATATTTCTCTTCACAAAATATATTATACTGGCATGCCTGTAGTTATTTTATTTTCCAGCATCTATATAGTAAGAACATCCTTTCTACTCCACAGCAGTAATGATATTACACTTAAATGTCCATTCATATGGTGTGGAGATTTTGGTGGGTTTGGTTTGGTTTGGTTTGTTTTTTATAGGTAGCAAAATTTGAGATTAAAGCCTATAATCTTATAGTAACTCTATTTTTCTATAGTGGAGTCCTATAGTAATTCTATTGAATAAAATGACAATTAAAGTCAATAAAAGTATATTATGAATAATTGCATCATTAATGACTTTGTGAAAGATTAACAATACAAAATCCTTAAATATTACACAGAAAAAATACATCCCTACACACAAATAGAACTGGTAAGTAGATAAATTAATAATAGTTATGAAAGATCACTTATACTTTGCCTAAAATTTAATAAGAATTTATTATCCCTTAGATGCCTTTGATTGGAGAGTACCCATCCAATATTTGTTTCAATTGAATGTATATGTATTGAGCACTTATGAGATGCAAATCACTGGATTCAAGGCTTCAGGAATTATTGTTAGGATTTATTAATACATGTTTCTTGCCTTAAGGTAACCTAGTACAAAAATTGGGATTTTATCGAGGAGGCAAAATTGAATATGGGTGTGGAATAATGAATACAATTTAGATAAGTACAGATGAAGAAAGAATCAAAGCAGTTAATTCCAAAACACTATTAGAGCAATATGAGGGGAAAATTCCACTGACTGGGGCACACACTCCTCATTAATAGACTTCATCTATCTCAGGTGTGCATAGCAAGCACTCAGCGAAGATTTGTTTTTGTTATTATTTCTGTCTTCTTGAAATTCATAAGCAAAGATAAATTCAGTTCATATTTAGATTATTTTCTTGTATTTTTACATTTTTCATTTAAGTACAGTTGACATACAATATTGTATTCGTTTCAGGTGTACAACATAATGATTTGACATTTATAGAATGCATTTAGGTTCATTATTTAAAATATAATTTGAATGTATCATAGTTGCAGATTTTGGAGCAAAGCAAAAAAGTGCTGTATTACAAAATTTGGGGTACTGTAAGGAGAATTAGTGGCTGCCTGCCATGTGGATGGAGCTGGTCTGATACGGGACCAGTCTACTTCAGGCTCCTTTAGGGACCAAACCACAGCCACGTGAAGACACAACTGAATTCTCTGGTGATGGTGCCAGTGCAGGCCAGCAAGTGCAGCTAGAGGGGTAAACAAACCAGGTAATAACACAAATACTCGAAAATGAGAGAAAAAAGGATAGATGCAATAGCTTCTAACTTTTCCTCAGCGTGTTCTGAGTCTGAAAGCACATATGCTGCTGTATTTGTGCTAAATGTTACACATGAATTTACAAATAACCTTCTCCTTCTTTGATCTCCCATCCCCTTTAGCCCATAAAATTTCTGGATCAAAACAAAATTTTTGTTGATTTATTACCCATGTTTTCCTGGTACTTGGTTGAATTGATGACATTGTAGCTGAGGTGATCTGACTAAACTGTGGACTCTATTTTTTTTTCGTGTGCATCCATAAAAGGCTGTTTTGAACAATAAAGTATGACTATCAAGGTTTTATGACACAACTGACCTTGCATATATATTATGGAAGTGTTATGGGTTATTTGCTAGAGGTAATTTCAGATCCATGTCCCTTATAAGCCAAGTATATAAAGTTTTTACACTGGGGGAAGAAAAAGAGAAGGGTAAAGCAATACCCAAATGATTCAACCAAAATAGCTTTACTGTAATGACTTGGTAGGCCCAAGCAATCACACATGGCCTACAAAGCATGTCACTGAAATGATATTAAATTGTGTTTGTAAGGTGGGAAGTCTTAATCTGCATTCACCTAAATCATGCTTCTGCAACTTGGGCTTTTGTCTGGATAATGCATACAGAAAAGTAGAGAAGGTTCTTATGGTTGTAGTACATGTGTTGTTGCAAAAATGTTCAATTTGCAGGACTCAAAGGATGACAAAATCACTGTGTCACAACTAATTAAGGCAGGAACTGTTATTGCTTGGATTATCAATAACAATTACATACTACACTCTTGTTATTGAACGTAAAGATATATGGCATTTTACCACAAGACATTTTGCCAATGACTTTTACACGGATGGTAAGTATCATTTTAATGGGGAGCCATACATTCCAAAACACAATGATGTGACTAGTTTTAAAAAATGAAATCTGGGGCACCTGGGTGGCTCAGTCTGTTGGGCCTCCAACTTCAGCTCAGGTCATGATCTTACAGTTCGGTTCGTGAGTTCAAGTCCCACATTAGGCTCTGTGCTGACAGCTCAGAGCCTGAAGCCTGCTTCAGATTCTGTCTCCCTCTCTCTGCCCCTCCCCTGCTCACACTCTCTCTGTCTCTCTCAAGGATAAATAAACATTAAAAAATATTTTTAAAAAATGAAATCCATAGCATAGGGAGTTTACAGAAAATGCTCAATAATTATTAGCCAAAATGAACTGAATTAATCACCAAGGAAAATGAGAAACATTAATTAATGCTGCCATTTACTTAACAGGCCTACAAAATTGATTTTAGCATTTATCCCTTATGTGTATCAACATGACATTTAAAACATGTTGCACGTAGCATGGAGACTATGCAAGAAAGCATTACCTTCTTATAAATCAAACTAAACATAGCTATTCTTATTTGCATTCCAATGTGATGAAGGCCAAAAATGGCTGGGTGCAAAAGCAGAGTCCTCATGACAAAGAGAAGGCATAAGCCTATGGCTAGATAAATTGCAATGGAGCGTTCCGCCTTGTTATCTGGATCATAGGAAGCTATGATTCTTCCCAGTAAGAGAGGCTGGACTGCTTTGGTGACTTCCTAAAAAGAGGAAAAACCAAGAAATTAGATTTCATTTCCCTTGCATAAAATGGCCCCACAATTTCAACAAAAAAAATTTTCATCTTTAGAGAAGGATTTAAAATGGGCTAACATAGAGGGCTGCGCCATATGTAAAAGTCTTGATGTTATTTTCATTTTTATACTTTGAAATAAGATTTGATTTTTGGTTATAGTGAAAGTCATTTGGAGACAAGTTTATGCATAAGGTATTTTTGACTGAAAAGTGAATAGTGGCCACACAGTAAAGGTGTGGTTTCTGGAATGGTATATTAATCAGTAATATGTACATAGCGCTGAATGGTTTATGAAATATTTTCATTTGATTTTCAGGACAGCTTTAGGAGTCAGAGTAGGCATTATTATTTCCACTTTGTGGATGAAGAAACTAAGGCCAAAGACACCAAGTGACCTGATGTGACTTCAAAATAGAACTTGAGAAAGTGTTTGGAGTTAGTGGCATTATTTCCAGAATGAAAACAGCTTCTCAAGGCAACCACATAAAGGGGAGCTGGCAACAGGAGGAAGGAGCATGCAGGCACTGGTGGCATTTAATTCAGCCACCTCCACTAATGGTCTCAAGCCCATCCTGGTACGGAATGGGTATGGACTTCAGGGAAGCAGTGTTACAACAAACTTCAACCTCAGTCCAGTTTCCAATGATTTATCAACTCTTCAAAGCCTTGTGAGTTAACACAGGAAGACGAAAGTTGTGCTTTCCAAATGCATCTAGTCAGGGTCCTCAATTAATTAGTAAATCAAATTGTCCATCAAATCCATTACCCCTCCTCCTGAATATATAGGAATAGATTTGAATTCAAGAGGTCTAACTCTTCTCCATCTTACTAAATTGTTTTCAAGAGAGAAAAACACAAAACCTCCCCTGTCTTGTTTTATGATGAACCAATGAAATGGAGATCTGAAGCTAAACCCTCAAGGGATGTGATGTTAGGCTAATTGATTCCATTTCAAAGGTATATTTTCCAGCCAGACTGGTACCACAGCATTGTTCAGTTTACTCCCCCTCAACCCTTAATTTGCTTATTCTCCTCCATTTTCTACAATCCCTTTTCTAAACCGCAAATGCCCAATACCACAAGCCCCCTTATTCCCAATAACTAAAAACGCTTTTCTATACCAAGTTCATCCCCATTAGAAATCAATCCTAACCTATACAGAGCTGTCATTGGTTGATCACTAGCTGTGCATTCTATACTTTATATTCAGTACTTTATTTCAAATTAACTATGTAGACTAAGGCTCTGAATATAAGGAAAGAATCAAACACTTTTTAAAAGTTTCCAAACTAATCACAAAATGGGTTATAGTTTTCTCATCTCACATTAGCCATATTCAAACCTGTATTCAGATGAGTACTGAAAAGAAAATCACTAACTTATCTGCATATAACATGTTAATTGTTTGCTATATCTGAAGAGCACTTGTTTTTTAAAAAGTAAATAAGTGTGTACTTTTTTGTTGGTGTGTATCATATTGTATATGATTTGTACTTTTATTACACATGTATCCACCTTTAGAATATATAGAAAGAATTGGCTCTGGTGTTTTAGATTTATATAAATGGTATCATACTATGCTTTTTGCAACTATTCTTTATTTACACTGTGTTTTTGACATTTATTTCCATTGATCCTTGCATAGCTACACATTTATTCTAAGTGCTGTTCAATATGACATCCTTGAATACATCAGGTTATATGTCCCATTGTCTTAAACTGGGGGCATACAGGTTGTTTCCATTTTTAAACTACTACAATCTGTGCAGGTGATGCCCTATTTCTTTCAAGTTTCATAGACCCATGTCAGACTTTCTCTAGCAGAGATAATTTTATTTCAAAATAACTCCTTACACCAGGAAAATAAAGTCAAAATAAATCTTGTATTTGAAATTACAGGTATGAATTTATCTGCATTACAAATATAATTTTTCACAGTGTGCTTAGAGTGGCAATATTTCATCCTCAAAATTACTTTTAGATCAATATTTTATTCTAGAATTTTTCTATACTATGTTGCTCTTCATAGACAAATGTCAATACCACATTTACTTTGATTTAATTTTCCATTAATAGTGGGTTTGCGGTTGGCTAACTATTTACTTTAAAAATTATACCTCTAAACTCAAAGCATAGTTATTTTTTCTGATACAAGTACATGATTAGTTGAAGAACTTCTAAGGTTCCATTATTTTCTATGGTGTGTAGTCACTAAATTCCTCACGATCATCAGTATGTCAACTTTTTTACAATATTATTTATATGTCTTTATCCCAGGAATATTAGGACATTATTTGCGAAATATTGAGAAGTTAGGATTGCTCAATATTAAGAAATTAATAGAATCCAATAGACTATAGAAGAACTTATGATTATCTCAGTAACAACTGTAATAAATCTGATAAAACTTCAATATCAGTTTCTGATAAATGTTCTAACTATACTTGAATATAAAGAAAGAAATTTTCCTTCAAAATGGCAATCAACACCTAATTAACTAATCTTAACAAACTAATCAATAAAACTAAAAGCATTACCTTTACGGTCAGGCAAACACAAACAATAGGAATACTGGTTATTAGAACAATTTAACATTTTCTGGAACTTTTAGCTGTTACAACTCAATAAGAGAAATGATCAAGGTATGAGTATTATGAAGAAATGAAAAGGATCATTATAAGCATAGAATATGACCATCCATATAACAAATTTAAGTGAATTAAGAGTTTCATAGGCAGAGGTTTAAGAAATAATTATACTAAGAAATTAAATTCCTACATACCAAGCATAGTAATCAATTAAATAAGTATCCCATTTATATAAAAATTTATGTTATATAACAAGAGACATTATAAATACCAATAATTAATATATATACCTTAAAAATATTTATAAACATTACTAAGACATATTTTAATTTTTTTTACATTTATTTATTTTTGAGAGACAGAGAGACAGAGCACAAGTGGGGAGGGGCAGAGAGAGAAGGAGACATAATTCAAAGGAGGCTCCAGGCTCTGAGCTGTCAGCACAGAGGCCCACGCGGGGCTCAAACTCAAAAACGGTGAGATCATGACCTGAGCCGAAGTCGGACATTCAACTGACTGAGCCACCCAGGCGCCCCTACTAAGACATATTTTAAAGTCTTAAATAAAAGTCTTAAGGACTTTAAATTTTTCTATAAAGAAAAACTGAATATTACAAAGATTATATTCTCTCCATGGTATTTTGTAAGTCTAACGTAACTTTCACCAGAATTTCAGGTGGGTTCTTTGGAAGCGGATTTTCAGCACCATAATAGCAGGGACTGATTGTCTTCATTTCTATAATAATCCCAACATGATGCACAAAACCTAGCACAGAACATCCACTAAGTGAGTATTTGCTAATCAATGGGTAAAATGATTATAAATTTCATTTGAAAAAAATGATTAGTCAAAAACATCTGAGGAATAAGAAAAATGTGTGAAAAGGTTTACATTACTGGATATTAAATCATATTATACAGCTATTATAATATGTGGCATGACAAAGAAATAGAGTGATTTATCTGTGAGCAGGTTCAAGCACACGTAATAATTTTGTGTATTATGTTATTCTAATTCAGTGGAGAAAGGCTAGATTATGCAATAAATGATGAGGAAACTGGACACTCATTTTTAAAATTACATTTTTATCTCAAACATACATCGAAATAAATTGCAAATGCATTAGATATTTACATGTAAAAGCTGAAATAGTAAAACATAAATAAACATAAATAAACAAAAAAACATGTAAAAACATAAATAATTTGGGTAGGAAGGATTTTAATAATGTCTGATAACAAAAGCAGAAAACAAAGGAAAAGGTATACAGATTTGGCAGTAAATGTTTAAAAGTTAAAACTTCTTTTTTAAAATTTTTTAAATGTTTATTTATTTTTGAGAGAGAGCACGCGTGCGCACAAGCGGGGGAGGGGGCAGAGAGAGAGGGAGACCCAGAATCTGAAGCAGACTCCAGATTCTCAGCTGTCAGCACAGAGCCCATGACAGCCCGACGCAGGCCTCAAACTCATGAGCTGTTGAGATCATGACCTGAGTCCAAAGCGGACACTTAATGGACTAAGCTGCCTAGATGCCCTAAAAGTTAAAACCTCTAATTGTTAAGAAAATAAGAGGTAAAACTCACTAGAAACAAATGATAGGCTGGGGGAAATACTCTCTTATATCAATAAGAAAAAGACAAACTCTAAAATAGACAAAAAACATGAAAAGGCAATTACATACACACACAAAATATAAATGCTTAATTAATATACAAAAACTGTTTAAACTCACTAGAAACCAAAAGTAATGCAAAGAAAAATAATAATATATTCCTTCTCACTGAGCAATTTGAAAATAATTTTTAAATGATGACACCTATTATTGGTGAGGGCTGAATTTTCATACTTTAGTAGCAAGAAAGTAAAACAGTACATTTTACTGGAAGGCAATTTGATAATCTGGAAATCTGCTAAAGGGATGTCATCGAAGGTCTGTTTACAATCATGAAAAATTAGAAGCAATATAAACATTTAATGATGGGGAACTGAAAAATTATGGTATGGTACAGTCACATGATTTATTAAACAATAGGGTGACTAGGCAAAAAATCATCTAATGACATAAAAGGCATTCATAGTACATTAAGAAGAGAAGCAGATTTATAACACATTATATAAAGCAATGATCCCCCTCCCTTAATAAAGTATATATTCTATTCCCATGGGAAAAAAACTAGAAGGATGAACATCAAATTTATCAGTAATTATCTGATTACTTTCATAATCATAAAAATATTTAAAAGAATAATAAAATTTAGTTAGGAAATTGCATATGATTTATGGTCATTAATAGGCGGTGAAGAAAACATGCAAACAAAAACATAAAAGAAAATACACACACACACACAGGTATACACTGAGAAATGACTGAGCCACCCAGGAGTCCTATTATTTTTATTTTTTTAATGTTTATTTATTTTTGAGATAGGGAGAGAGAATATGAATGGGGGAAGGGCAGAGAGAGAGGAAAACAGAGGATCCAAAGTGGGTTCAAATTTATGAATCTCAAGATCATGACCTGAGCTGAATTCGGACACTCAACCAAATGAGCCACACAGGAGCCCCAGTAATAGCTATCATTTATGAAGCACTTGCTATGTACCAGGATTTATTCAAGTTTAAATAACTTTCCCAGTGTCACACAGCTATTAAGTGGTAAACCTGGGCTTTAAACCAAACATTTGACTGCAAAGCCTTCCTCTTTATTCATAACCATAAATCGAAATGGAAATGTTATAACATGACTTGTTTATCTCTCAACTGACCATCAGTACAAGGATTATGATTAGTTCAACATCAACTTAGCAAATCAAGTTTTAAGTTTAGATCACTGTGATTTAAGATAAATGCCACTTCTCTAGGAACCATCTCATGGACACATAATTTAAAAGTTTAAAGAGATCATAGACATTATACACTTTACTACAGCCTCTTTTACTGTATACTCAAGGAAACTGAGATCCAGGAAAGTTCTTTGACTTGCCCAAAGATCATAAAACAAGTTTGTGGCAACAGGGCATGAGCAAGCCCTGGGGAAGTTAAGAAAAAAATACCCCATCTTTGAAAAGAAAATACATACGTATATTTTTACTTTAAACATATTTTATTCATTAGTCATATTGGATACTGGTTAGCTACAAGGGCTAAAAATGCACCAAGTTCCTATCAGGAATGGAAGTCCTAGATGCCCTTATATCCAGTTTAAGTCTTAAAAAACATGATCACAAGGGCACTTGGGTGGCTCAGTTGGTTAAGCATCCAACTTCGGATCAGGTCTTGAGTTCCAGCCCCACTTTGGGCTCTGTGCTGACAGCTTAGAGCCTGGAGCCAGATTTGGATTCTGTGTCTCCCTCCTCTCTGCCCCACCCTCGCTCACTCTCTCTCTCTGTCTCAAAAATAAATAAACATTAAAAGAATTTTTAATAAAAAAAACATGATCACAAACAATTCCCAATTTACAAATCAATTTTGTTCCAAAATTTCACATGGAAGAACAGGAGATGCATTTGGTTTTAGACACAGTATTCTACTGGACGTGATACTGAATTCCTAGGTTAGCCTTCAAAAGTACATATACCACTAAATGCTCCTGGAGCACCGTTCTGTTCAAATTGTTCACAAAAAACCAACCAACCTGTGTAACAAATTTCCTACAGAAAAAGATGTAACATCTCCCTCTGCTGCAATCTTGGAAGAGAAACAGAGTGCCTTTTAACCATATCTTTGCCCTCTCCATGCATCCTGTCATCTGCTTCTCTCCAGTGGGGTCCTGGGAGGAGCGCCGCTGGAAGACGTGGAGAGTTAACACTAGTTACTTTGGGATTTCCCAATAAACCCTTAGCTACTTTCTCATCCCAGTGGGTTCTGTCACTTTATTCAAGGGCTCATTGGCCCTCATGAATCTGCCCACTTCTCTTTTCACAACAGTATTCCTTCTACCAAGGCTTTCTCTTCTCCCACAACCCTGCAAGGCCTTCACCTGAGAGCTTTTAGAAATGCAGAATTTTAGGGTCTCACCCAAAACCTCCTAAATTGGAACCTGCATCTTAGCTAGATCCCTGGGTCACTGGTATGCATATTAAAGTTTGAGAAACACTGCTCTAATGTCATTAAAAGAGTTAATATTCATTTTTATGTTTTTCAGTTTTTTCATATTATCATTAAGAAAAATTCAAACTAAAATGCTTTCTCAATGTGGGTCATTCTAGCAAAAATCAGATGCATTTAGTAATAATGTTGGCCCTTGTCTACCTAAATCAGAATCACCTGGGAACCTTAATGAGACTACTATTATCCCAAGGTCCATCCAAATCAATTAAATCACATATTTGGGGTGGGGCTTCTGGATACAGAAATATCCAGAAGACTGATACAGAAATTCCTTATGATTCAAAGAAATCTAAAGCCCAAGAACTTCCAACTCTTACCACAGAAACTGAGGGAAGGTGTAGATTGCCTTCATTCAGGTAGACAACACAAGGAAGTGTGTATTAGAGATGAGGGTTCTAGTAGTGAGTAGAAATGGGATATAGGGTGAGTTTAGGGAGTACAGCATGCAAGTCACTGCTGGGGTTAGAGAAGAAGCTACATATGGGGAGAGGTAGGGATGGGAAGGAAGAGGAGAAAGGGGACCCACCTAACAGGCATCTAGAAGAAGGAGATTTGCTGGAGATAGCTGTCCTTAGGTAACCAGTCATCTGAAAGGAACATACATAAGTCAGAGCCTAAGCCAGGGACCATCTGTGGGCAGAATTCCCTCAAACACTCTCCATTTCTTAGCAGTAGGCTTGTATTCAAGTGCCTACTCAATGTCTTTGTTAAAACTTAAGGGACAGGGGAGCCTGGTGGCTCAGTTGGTTAAGCGTCTCTTGATTTCAGCTCAGGTCCTGATCTCACAGTCGTGAGATGGAGCCCTGTACCAGGCTGCACGCTGAGTATGAAGCCTGCTTGGGATTTACTCTCTCCCTGCCTGTCTGTCCCTCCCCAATTTGCATGTGCACTCTCTCTCTCTCTCAAAAATCAATAAATAAACATTTAAAAAAACCCATAAGAGATAAAAGATCGTTTTATGCAATACAGACCGTGGGACTTGAGAACTCTATCAACATTAGTACTAGGACTTCTCCTTTATGTCCCTAACCTTCTTGGGGTCTAATGAATAGAACAGGTTTGACCCAAGTTGTACTGACATGCATCTCACTTTGATGATGGCAATATGCCCAGAACTGCCTAGGAATCAAGAAGGGATAACATTATTCTCTCAGCAATTTGCTCACAGTACTCCCGACACTTGGCTTGCTTCTCACTGTCCTTAACTGACTCTCATGCTCAGTTTTTCAACAGCCAGTTTCTCTTCTATGCTAGGAGTCTTAAATGTGAAAGACCATGTTGTATCTGGCTGCTGAGTCAGATGAAGAAAAAACAAGTACATAGTTAATGATGAGAGGCCATAGCTAATATGATTTAAAATTACATCAACTATTGTAGAGATACAAGCTCCTTGATGATGGCATTTTCTTTTTTTCTTAACCTTTCACAGTCAAAAGCAAATCTTACACCACTTTTTCTATCAGTCCTGAAAACAACTGAATACTCTTTGTGTCACAATTATCCTGATTTAGAGGGACTAAGAATGTACAGGTAATTTTGAAAGCATGTCCACTTTTAGCAAGAGTAGTGTTCTAGCAATTTCAAGAATCCTCACTCATTTAATGGAATGAAAAATCCCTGAGCTGATACAAGCAGAGAAAAAAAAGGAATGCCCCAAAAGAATACCATAAATACTAAGGTACTGGTAGAAGTTGCTTCAAAAGGCAGAGGTCTTATAATAATGGCTACATTTTCTACCCTTCTTTTCTTCTGTAAGTGACAAAAAGAATAGAGACAAGAGATTAGGTACGCTGAAAAGCTGCATTCGTCTTAATGACCACATGGTTATCTAAATTCTTTAAGAGTTACAGTGTTCAACATTTTCACTACTTAAAACTTCACAACCTCAATGAGGTCTTTTCTCTGTGACAAGGGTGAGAAACCTCCAGTGTCACCACATCTGTACCATTGCCAATGTAAATTTTCCTCTCCATGCCTTCCCACCGCACATGTTTTCCTTGCTTTTCCCATCGGTTCTTTTCCTCACCATTATTCTGTTGGTTATCAGTAGCAGGTGAACTGGGGGAAGTAAACTTTGCCCTTTGAACGTGCTGATGGTTCCAGACCTGCAGTCTAGGGTTCATGTTTACTGGAGAGCACCTCATCCCTCACTCCCACTCAAGAGTAGTTAATACACCATGAAAGCCTTTAAGATTCCTTTTGCTGGGATATGTTTAAGTTTGAGAAGTTTAAGAATAAGTCCTTATCTAGACCCATGCCATTCTTCTACCCCTTAATTTTGTTTTTAAGTTTTACCTTGGCAATACTGGCCCTTGGGTGGATTTGACACAGTTCCCTCTGGAGTATAAGTAAAGGAGAAGATTCTAGTTGGTTCCCCTACTGCAAACTTTCTTCAGATTTGCCCCTGAGGTGACCCTGGAAGAACCCTCAGCCTTTAAGCTTCTGTCAACGTGTGTCTCCTAGGAAGATGCAAAAAACTCAGCAGACCTGAGGCTGGTTACTAGAGACACCATTCTGTTGAGGACCTAAAGACAATCATTACACATATAATTATATAACAATTATAATCAGATATTGTGGAAGGGTCACAGTCTTTGGGGCTAGAGACCTATCACTCAAATTTACCATATGTGTACTCTGGAAAGTTTCATAATTTCCTTCTCTGTATATTAGAGGTAATAACATCTGCTCCATGGAGTTACCAGAAGAATTCAATAAGACAATCTGCATAAAGGACTTAATGCTGAACCTAGAATAGATTAGGTACAATAAATATTAAATTCAATAAACATTAAATTATATCAAGCCATTTTTTTGGTTTTGTACACATGACCAAAAAAACCACTCGATAAATATGTTCATGTATCACCTAAACTATCACATTTAAATGAGTGCTTTTGTTCTCATGAAACTTCGATGATGCTGGATAAATTATTTCACAAGGCAGGCAGAACATAAAAGGAGCTCAATCGTTAGGATGTTAGGTTAATCAGTATTAATCAATGGTAGCAGTGTGATGGAGACAATGACTGAAGAGAATTTTCAGCTTCACCACAATCTCGATCATGACATAACAATTGTTTGAAGTGTCATTCACTTCAATCAACTATAACTTATTGAGAATGTTACATTCTTATACATGTTCAGAGGGAATTGTACTTCTATACACTGACTCAAACATATACACTATTGTCATTAAAACAACCAACAAAAGATTTTTTAATAAGTCAAATAGAGCCAGATGCTGTGGATAAAACTGTTTCCCAAGTTCTGAGTACCCTTTCTGAGAAAAATCACCTCAATGACATCTTAAAAGATAATTAATTCTTGACTTGCCTTACTTATATTTATGAACCAAATATTTCCCTCTCTGAAACTGTTGTTGGTTTCTGTAGGAATGGACAGACAGACAGACAGATTGACAGACAGATAGATACAGATGGGTGGATAGATGGATGGCAGATCAACTCAAAAGCCAGAAGAATTTTTCCAGATGATTGCCAAGAGAATTACAAAACATTTTGGACCGAAATGTGACCATCTTTGTCACGATAAATTTTTAAATGTATTTTTAGTGGTATGTACAAACTACAAATTCTTAAAAACATGCAACTTGACACTATGGCACTGTCAACTCTCCAATACATGGAGATCAATATGAATACAATACCTGTGAATAAAGATGGTACTTATCCCAAAGCAAATACTGTGCACAGCCTTTACTTAAAGGCTAAATAAGTTTTCAACTTGTCATGCCTTTTACAGGTTACAACTAAGGATTTGAAATGATGCTCTGGTGATGTAAAAACTAACATATCTGAGTCATATTTAATAGCACTGGGAAGCATCCCAGACTACATTTAAACACCAGAAAGCCAGGGGCTTTCAGGTACAGAGCTCTCTTCCTACTGATGAAGACAGAGGTGATTGAGAAAACACACTACGAGAGTACCTCGCTGCCAAGCTTTAAATTTTTTCTATTTTTCCTTGAAATTCAGCATGCAGGTATGATTGCAAGATATTACATTTATTCATATGGATAATTGGCTAAATTTGACCTGACACTGTGTCTTGATATCCTACAGTCAAATACAAAAAAATAAAAACATCAGCAATCTCATATACTAGTAAGATAATGTGATTTGGGATCATAATAGAAAATAAGTATTTTCAAAGAAATTTACTAAACCCATTTATTTATTTATTTATTTATTTATTTATTTATTTATTTATTTACTTACTTACTTATTTATTTATTGCTGAACCCATTTTATTTATTTTTTTATTTTTATTATTTTTTTAATACGAAATTTCTTGTCAAATTGGTTTCCATACAACACCCAGTGCTCATCTCAACAGGTGCCCTCCTCAGTACCCATCATCTACCCTCCACTCCCTCCCACCCCCCATCAACCCTCAGTTTATTCTCAATTTCAAGAGTCTCTTATACTTTGGCTCCCTCCCTTTCTAATTTGTTTTTTCCTTTCCCTCCCCCATGGTCTTCTGTTAAGTTTCTCAGGATCCACATAAGAGTGAAAACATATGGTGTCTGTCTTTCTCTGTATGGCTTATTTCACTTAGCATAACACTCTCCAGTTCCCACGTTGGTACAAAAGGCCATATTTCATTCTTCCTCATTGCCATGTAGTATTCCATTGTGTATATAAACCACAATTTCTTTATCCATTCATCAGTTGATGGACATTTAGGCTCTTTCCATAATTTGGCTATTGTTGAAAGTGCTACTATAAACATTGGGGTACAAGTGCCCCTATGCATCAGCACTCCTGTATCCTTTGGGAAAATTCCTAGCAGCTATTGCTGAGTCCTAGGGTAGATCTATTTTTAATTTTTTGAGTCCTAGGGTAGATCTATTTTAATTTTTTGAGGAACCTCCACACTGTTTTCCAGAGCGGCTGCACCAGTTTGCATTCCCACCAACAGTGCAACAGGGTTCCCATTTCTCCCCATCCTCGCCAGCATCTATAGTCTCCTGATTTGTTCATTTTAGCCACTCTGACTGGTCGTGAGGTGGTATCTGAGTGTGGTTTTGATTTGTATTTTCCTGATGAGAAGCGACATTGAGCATCTTTTCATGTGCCTTTTGGCCATCTGGATGTCTTCTTTAGAGAAGTGTCTATTCATGTCTTCTGCCCATTTCTTCACTGGATTATTTGTTTTTCGGGTGTGGAGTTTGGTGAGCTCTTTATATTTTGAATACTAGCCCTTTGTCCGATATGTCATTTGCAAATATCTTTTCCAAATTCCGTTGGTTGCCTTTTAGTTTTGTTGATTGTTTCCTTTGCAGTACAGAAGCTGTTTATCTTCATGAGGTCCCAATAGTTCATTTTTGCTTTTAATTCTCTTGCCTTTGGGGATGTGTCAAGTAAGAAATTGCTGCGGCTGAGGCCAGAGAGGTGTTTTCCTGCTTTCTCCTCTAGAGTTTTGATGGTTTCCTGTCTCACATTCAGGTCCTTTAACCATTTTGAGTTTATTTTTGTGAGTGGTGTAAGAAAGTGGTCTAGTTTCATCCTTCTGCATGTTGCTGTCCAGTTCTCCCAGCACCATTTGTTAAAGAGACTGTCTTTTCTCCATGGGATATTCCTTCCTGCTTTGTCAAAAATTAGTTGGCCATACTTTTGTGGGTCCAATTCTGGCGTTTCTATTCTCTTCCATTGGTCTATGTGTCTGTTTTTGTGCCAATACCATGCTGTCTTGATGATTACAGCTTTGTAGTAGAGGCTAAAGTCTGGGATTGTGATGCCTCCTACTTTGGTCTTCTTCTTCCAAATTACTTTGGCTATTCGGGATCTTTTGTGGTTCCATACAAATTTTAGGATTGCTTGCTCTAGCTTCAAGAAGATTGCTGGTGCAATATTGATTGGCACTGCACTGAATGTGTATATAGCTTTGGGTAGTTTTGACATTTTAACAATATTTATTCTTCCAATCCATAAATAAGCATGGAATGTTTTTCCATTTCTTTATATCTTCTTCAAATTCCTTCATCAGCTTTCTATAGTTTTCAGCATACAGATCTTGTACATCTTTGGTTAGGTTTATTCCTGGTATTTTATGCTTCTTGGTGCAAATGTGAATGGGATCAGATTCTTTATTTGTCTATCTGTTGCTTCATTGTTAGTGTATAAGAATGTAATTTGTATCCTGTGACTTTGCTGAATTCATGTATCAGTTCTAGCAGACTTTTGGTGGAGTCTATCGGGTTTTCCATGTATAATGTCATCTGCAAAAAAGTGAAAGCTTAACTTCATCTTTGCCAATTTTGATGCCTTTGATTTCCTTTTGTTGTCTGATTGCTGACGCTAGAACTTCCAACACTATGTTCAACAACAGCGGTGAGAGTGGACATCCCTGTCATGTTCCTGATCTCAGGGGGAAAGCTCTCAGTTTTTCCCCATTGAGGATGATACTAGCTGTGGGATTTTCATAAATGGCTTTTATGATGTTTAAGTATGTTCCTTCTATTCCGACTTTGTTGAGGGTTTTTATTAAGTAAGGATCCTGAATTTTGTCAAATGCTTTTTCTGCATCGATAGACAGGATCATATGGTTCTTATCTTTTCTTTTATTAATGTGCTGTATCACAATGATTGATTTGCAAATGTTGAACCAGCCCTGCAGCCCAGGAATGAATCCCACTTGATCATGGTGAATAATTCTTTTTATATGCTGTTGAATTCGATTTGCTAGTATCTTATTGAGAATTTTTGTATCAGGGATATTGGCCTGTAGTTCTCTTTTTTTTTTTTTTTTTTTTTTGCTGGGTCTCTGTCTGGTTTAGGAATCAAAGTAATGCTGGCTTCATAGAATGAGTCTGGAAGTTTTCCTTCCCTCTCTATTTTTTGGAACAGCTTGAGAAGCATAGGTATTATCTCTGCTTTAAATATCTGGTAGAATTCCCCTGGGAAGCCATCTGGTCCTGGACTCATTTGTTGGAAGAATTTTGATAACTGATTCAATTTCTTCACTAGTTATGGGTCTGTTGAAGTTTTCTATTTCTTCCTGTTTGAGTTTTGGAATTGCGTGGGTGCTTAGGAATTTGTCCATTTCTTCCAGGTTGTCCAGTTTGTTGGCATATAATTTTTTGTAGTATTCCCTGCTAATTGCTTATATTTCAGAGGGATTGGTTTTAATAATTCCATTTCATTCATGATTTTATCTATTTGGGTCATCTCCCTTTTCTTTCTGAGAAGCCTGGCTAGAGGTTTATCAATTTTGTTTATTTTTTCAAAAAACCAACTCTTGGTTTCATTGATCTGCTCTACAGTTTTTTTAGATTCTATATCGTTTATTTCTGCTCTGATATTTATTATTTCTCTTCTTCTGCTGGATTTAGGCTGTCTTTGCTGCTCTGCTTCTATTTCCTTTAGGTGTGCTATTAGATATTGTATTGGGGATTTTTCTTGTTTCTTGAGATAGGCCTGGATTGCAATGTATTTTCCTCTCAGGACTGCCTTTGCTGCTTCCCAAAGCATTTGGATTGTTGTATTTTCATTTTCGTTTATTTCCATATATTTTTTAATTTCTTCTCTAATAGCCTGGTTGACCCATTCATTCTTTAGTAGGGTGTTCTTTAACCTCCATGCTTTTGGAGGTTTTCCAGACTTTTTCCTGTGGTTGATTTCAAGCTTCATAGCATTGCGGTCTGAAAGTGTACATGGTATGATCTCAATTCTTTTATACTTATGAAGGGCTGTTTTGTGACCCAGTATGTGATCTATCTTGGAGAACGTTCCATGTGCACTCGAGAAGAAAGTATATTCTGTTACTTTGGGATGCAGAGTTCTAAATATATCTGTCAAGTCCATCTGATCCAATGTATCATTCAGGGCCCTTGTTTCTTTATTGATCCTGTGTCTAGATGATCTATCCATTGTTGTAGGTGGAGTATTAAAGTCCCCTCCAATTACCACATTCTTATCAATAAGGTTGCTTATGTTTGTGATTAACAGTTTTATGTATTTGGGGGCTCCCATATTTGGCGCATAGACATTTATAATTGTTAGCTCTTCCTGATGGATAGACCCTGTGATTATTATATAATGCCGTTCTTCATCTCTTGTTACAGCCTTTAATTTAAAGTCTAGTTTTTCTGATATGACTACTCCAGCTTTCTTTTGATTTTCAGTAGCATAGTAGATAGTTCCATCCCCTCACTTTCAATCTGAAGGTGTCCTCAAGCCTAAAATGAGTCTCTTGTAGTCAGCAAATAGATGGGTCTTGTTTTTTTTAATCCATTCTGATAGCCTATGTGTTTTGGTTGGAGCATTTAGTCCATTTACATTCAGTGTTATTATTGAAAGATATGGGTTTAGAGTCACTGTGATGTCTGTAGGTTTCATGCCTGTATGATGTCTCTGGTACTTGGTGGTCTTTGCAACATTTCACTCTCAGAATCCCCCTTAGGATCTCTTGTAGGGCTGGTTTAGTGGTGATGAACTCCTTCAGTTTTTGTTTGTTTGGGAAGACCTTTATCTCTCCTTCTATTCTGAATGACACACTTGCTGGATAAAGGAATGTTGGCTGCATATTTTTTCTGTTCATCACATTGAAGATCTCCTGCCATTCCTTTCTGGCCTGCCAAGTTTCAGTAGATAAGTCTGCCACTACTCTTACTGGTCTCCCTTTGTAAGTTAGAACATGTTTACCCCTAGCTGCTTTAAGAATTTTCTCTTTATCCTTGTATTTCGTCAGTTTCACTATGATATTTCGTGCAGAAGATCCATTCAAGTTACATCTGAAGGGAGTTCTCTGTGCCTCTTGGATTTCAATGCCTTTTCCTTCCCCAGATCAGGGAAGTTCTCAAGTATGATTTGTTCAAATACACCTTTAGCCCCTTTCTCTCTCTCTTTCTCTTCTGGAATTCCTGATACAAATATGGTTCCATTTGATTGCATCGCTTAGTTCTCTAATTCTCCCCTCATACTCCTGAATTTTTTTTTTTATCTTTTTCTCAGCTTCCTCTTTTTCCATCATTTTATCTTCTAATTCACCTATACTCTCCTCTGCCTCTTCAATCTGAGCTGTGGTCGCCTCCATTTTATTTTGCACCTCATTTAAAGCATTTTTTAGCTCCTCATGACTATTTCTTAGTCCCTTGATCTCTGTAGCAATAGATTCTCTGCTGTCCACTATGTTTTTTTCAAGCCCAGTGATTAAGTTTATGACTATTATTCTAAATTCTTGTTTTGTTATATTGCTTAAATCGTTTTTGATTTAAGTAGCTATCGCTACTTACTGGAGTTTCTTTTGAAGAGAATTCTTCCATTTCGTCATTTTGGGTAGTCCCTGCAGTGGCTCCAAACTACAGGGCACTTCCCCTGTGCTTTCCAGAGTAACTTGTGTTGGTGGGTGGGGCTGAAGTCAGACCTGATGTCTGCCCCCAGCCCACCGCTGGGACCATAGACTGGTGTGTAACTTATCTTCCCCTCTCCCAGCGGCAGGACTCACTGTGGAGTGGTGTGGCCCCTGTCTGGGCTACTTGCACACTGCCTGGCTTGTGATGCTGCTTTGATGGGATCTGGTGTATTAGCCAGGGTGGATCCGCAAGGTGCACAGGAGTGGGAGGGGCAGGCTTAGCTCCCTTTGCTGTTGGTGGTCCCCTGCAGGAGGGGCCCTGCAGCACCCAGAGCAATGGATCCACAGAAGGGTTGGGTGTTTGTGCAGTGCAAGCAAGTTCAGTGACAGGGAACTGGTTCCCTTTGGGATTTCAGCTGGGGGATGGGAGAGGGATATGGTGCTTGCCAGCACCTTTGTTCCCCACCAAGTTGAGCTCTGTCTTCCGGGGCTCAGCAACTCTCCCTCCCGGTGTCCTCTCACCCTCCCCACTCTCCAAGAGCAGAGCTGTTGACTTTTAACATCCCAGATGTTAAGTCCCACTGGCTGTCAGAACTCATGGAGTCCAGTCCCTCCGCTTTTGCAAGCCAGACTTGGGGGCTCTGTCTTGCCATGCAGGCTGCCCCTTCACTGCCCCAGCTCCCTCCTGCCAGTCTGTGTAGCACACACCGCCTCTCCGCCCTTCCTACCCTCTTTCGTGGGCCTCTTGTCTATGCTTGGCTCCAGAGAGTCCGTTCTGCTAGTCTTCTGGTGGTTTTCTGGATTATTTAGGCAGATGTGGGTGGAATCTAAGCCATGAGCGGGACGAGGTGGGCCCAGCGTCCTCCTACGCCGCCATCTTCAATCCCCAGTTTTTTATTTTTTTATTTTTTCAATGTTTATTTATTTTTGAGAAAGAGAGAGAGTGGGAGAGGGGCAGAAAAAGAGGAAGACACAGAATCCAAAGCAGGCTCCAGGCTCTGAGCTGTCAGCACAGAGCCCGATGCGGGGCTCAAACTCACAAACAGCAAGATCATGATTTCAGACGTTGTCAGACACTTAACTGACTGAGCCACCCAGGCGCCCCCACCCCCAACCTTTTTTTTTTAATTTTTTTAATGCTGAACCTATTTTAAATTATAGGTTGCCACCTGTGTTTCAGGACATCTTAATCCATTTTTACTTGTCTCTACTAGAGTTTTAGTGGTTTCTTTGTATTTAGAGTTGAATTAGTCCTCTTATCTGAACACCAGATTACCCTAGTCATAAAATGAATATAATTACTTTAGATTAATAAAATCATAAAAATGAATATACTTATTATCTATAATGAATTTACAAATGAGATCCTTACCCCTAAATATAATAAGAGTCCATAGAACATAAATCTCCAGAAAAAGCATCGCCGAAGGGCATTAATGAGTTTGGGGTTTTTCTTTGATGCCAGTTCTCTGTCCCATTCTCTGCAAAAGAATAAAAAGTGGGACCAATAAGTTGCATGTACAAATATTTGAGTTGTTTTATTTCCCTTAACATAGTTTTATTCTCACAAAGACATCCAAGGTGATTAACACAAGTGACTAAAGAGACAAAAAAAAAAAAAACAACCTTGTGGAGACCTTCCAACACCAACACTCATCAGATGTTTGGCAGAATTTGATGCTTCACTATGTATCAATTTTCAAAGAGTTGACTTCATGACAAGGCCAGATGTGATGGACAAGAGGCAAGCCCAGAAAGTTCTGGGCTTCTTAAAGCAGTGCCAAGAAATGGATTAGTAAAGTATGACTCTTAGGAATATACATTACTATGCTTGGGACAGAGTGAAAAATAAACAAAAATGTAACTTTTTTTCCTCTTTGCCTTTTGATCTTTACTTGTTTAGGAACTGTAGTAGATTTTACAAAATTTATCTGTCAAAAAAATAACAATATAAAAAGTCAGGTGAATTTTTCTGTTATTTAACATTAGAAAAGCCTGTCTGAATGACTCTGTTTTTAAATATAGGGGTATGAAACAAATCTTGTCAAACATCGTTTTCAACTACTAAAGTCATTTATTAGAGTAAAAGTCTTTAGAAAATTAGAACAGAATCAAATTCTATATTTTCTGGTAGGAATAGAAACCACATAGTCTGAAAGAAGGTGGTATCAAAGAAATGTTTTCTTTTAAAAACTGTAAATTCATCTGTGGATTATATTTACATTATTGCCACTTCTGTTAATGAAGGCCCTCTTTCTCTTCCCAAGTTGTTAAAATATATCTCTGAATGTTACCCTGATATTCATTATTAAACTGTACAGAGATGAAAAGTTTCACAGGCAAGAACCAGACAAAGGGTTTGCATTTCATTAAGAGCTCTTTCCATTACTATTCTTCTACCATTACCAGAGCTGGTTTTAAGTTACTCCAAAGGAAGACCACACAACTAAAACTTGAGGGCAAACCTAGCAGTCTGTGCATGGACACTGGCTCCCCCAAGAAGCTTACTACCAACAAGGCCTAATTGCCCTATCCCATCTATCTACTCTTTCACTCACATGCAGGGCCTGCCTCTTGTCCATATCATTCAGTGACTCACAACAGGGTAAGAAGCTAAATTTTTAAATTTTATTTTGTATTTTTAATTTTTATTTATTTTTGAGAGAGAGACAGACAGAACGAAAGCGGTGGGGCGGGGGGGGGGGGGGGAGGGTAGTGAGGGAGACACAGAATCCAAAGTGGGCTCCAGGCTCCAAGTGTCACCACAGAGCCTGACATGGGGTTGGAACTCACGAATCGTGAGATCATGGCCTGAGTCAAAGTTGGACGCTTAACCAATTCACCCAGGTGCCCCCAGCCTCTCTTCCAAAGGAAGAATGGGTCAGATGAGAAAGTCAGGAAAGAAAGGTGGTACACAGTCCAGAGAAATGGTTTCAAGGTGGGAAGAAGAGGTCAGCATGAAGTCATGTAGGAAGATGCCATTTTATTTGACATTAAGAGACCTCTGGTGACCCTGATTGATGTCATTTTGGCACCATGGTAGATGTGGAAACCATATTTCAGAAAGATGAGATGAAAAGGAAAGGTGAAGAAGTGGAGAGACCAGGAGAGCAGAGAAATGTTAGCTGTGGAAAAAGAAGAAGAAGGAGGAGGAGGGGGGGGGAGGAGAAGGAAAAAAGAATGGAGTAGCAACCTGAAGGAAAGGCAAGGTGGGATAATTTATTTTAATGGCTGGGATTTGAACATTTTATAGCTCGAGAGGAGTTAGCAGGGAGAGGAGATAGTGTGGTTTCAGTAGCACCACAACAGACCCAGTAAGAATTTCAAACACTGAGAGTTAAATCATGAAGGAAGAAGCTCTATGCTTATCAAGTTTGTAGCTTCTCATGGAATGGGTGTGCAGTTTGCACATAGGAGTGATATAGAGGGTTCAATGCCACAGCCACAAACTGAGTCAGATGGGCCAGTGTGCCTCAACTATGTGGTAACCACCTAAGGACCTTTGTCACAAGGAAGTTATGAAATGTGAGTCCAGGTCACTTTCCAAGGGTGCAGAGGTACAAAGTACTACATATGAATGATATATCACTCTTCCAAAATGTTTCAATAAATTCTAAATAACAATTTTATTTTTCAAAAAAAGAAATAAATATGGTGAAAAGAGATACAAAATAAAGATAAAAGAAAGAATTTACGGACTTATGCTGGCACAGAGATATTGAATTGAAAAAAAATAGTTATATTTTTAATTCAATTGATGTGGGGGATACAATAAAAACAGGAAGAACAATCTTAGGTCAGATAATCCTACAAATTCAAGTGTCCTCTATTTGGCCATAAATGAAAATAGAACTGGAGTACACAGATTTTTGTTAACCTAGCCCTTCCTTGATTCATCTTTCCCTTAGCATCTATTCAGAACTAAGATATTCAATATCTACTGCTTTATTGTGAACTTGCTGGTACACCTACACTGTATTGTGTTTACACATTTTATCTCTGCAACAGTGTTACAGGTTTTCATATAATGTTGGTCATTGCACATTCAATTCCCATTCATTCAGCAATTGTTTATTGAGCATGTGCTATATGCCAAGCCCTAGTCTAGGCACTTGGGGATACATCATAAATAAACCAAACCAGCCAGCCAACAAAAATATCCTTGCTTTCATGGCACTTATACACACTAAGTGCTCAATAACAGGAATTGGTCCTTCATCTTGGAAATATGAATCTATTATTCTCACTAACCTAATTCTTTGAATAAAATCAAGAAAAAATAAGGCTGAATATCTTACTTTGCTTTGAAAATATTTTTTATAGGGAAATGAGTTTAGTGAAAGTAAGGTAAACAAATTATGAGTCTCAACTTTTTTGAGGCAATAATTTACTAGCTACTTTTTCTGTTTTCTTTTCTTTCTTTTTTTCCTTTGGTCTAAGGTCTAGGGTCTCTAGGATTTTTCACATTTGGCCAAGGAGAAAGGACTCTTTTCTCCGTGATTTGTAAAGACATGAGCAAAGAGTTCTAAGGACCCACTGCATGGAGGAATCTGGTCTGAGAGAATAAAACCAGCACAAGTAAATGCCACCAAGTGGTCCTTGAGTCTCTGGTTCCACTGAGTCTCTAATGCCAGTTCTCTACCTAGGTCCCTTCACACAGGTAGGATACACAAGCCAACAATTTCTCTATATTTACTTAAGTTAGTTAATTGGGTTTCTGTTGCTGGTAATCGAAAGGATTCTAATACTCTTAGAACAGGGAACTCTGAGAACTTTTCTATGGGAAGCACTGATCCTGGGGAGGCTATAAGTACAGACCTGCATTAGAATCTTGGCTTTGTCAACTCATTAGCTGGAAAATTCCAGCATCTCTCTGAGCCTCAATTTGCTCCCTGCAAGATAGAGATAATGAAGTTTTCCTCCAAGAGCTGAGAGGAGATACTATACCTAGCATTCAATATGTACTCAAAACTATGAAATTTGGGGGGCTCCTGGGTGGCTCAGCCAGTTAAGCGTCTGACGTTGGCTCAGGTCATGATATCACAGCTCGTGAGTTCGAGCCCCACGTTGGGCTCTATGCTGCCAGCTCAGAGCCTGGAACCTGCTTCAGATTCTGTGTCTCCCTCTCTCTCTGCCCCTAACCCACTCATATTCTATCTCTGTCTCTCTCAAAAATAAATAAACACTAAAAAAAATTTAATATGAAATTTTTACATTTCTTTGATATCCAATAGCCATAACCTTAAGATTTCCAAGTATGTACACTTTTATTCACATATTAATATTTGGGAGGCAAATAGACACAATTTGCTTCATAGATATTACGTCAGTCTTCACAAAATCTACTTAATGTTCTTTAAAGACAGATAATGTCTCAGAATTATTTCTCAGAAAAAGTCATTTATCAGAAATATGGTTAGTTTTTAAACCCTTCATTGTTTAATTTTTGATTGGTGAAGACTTCAGCAAGAAAATAAGATGCTCCTATTGTAAATATGACATTTTGAGAATTAAGACATCTAAAAGATTAGTTCTCTATTCTCTAGAGTATTAATATTAATAATTAATAATAATTAACAGTATTAATTTCTCTTTTCAACTAGTGGTCAATGTGTATGAACATACCTTTCCAATTTTTCAGATAGATTGTCAGCAGAATCAGCCGAAGGGATCTGATATATGTCTGACAATTCCAGGCGCTGTCTGTACCCTTTCTTCAAAATTGGTCTGGTCCAACTAAAACAAAGAGAAAAGGGACAAATGTAAATATCCATGTGATCTGGCCTCCAATATAGACTTGGAATCTGATATTGTTTTAGTTTTTTTTCAACGTTTATTTATTTTTGAGAGACAGAGAGAGACAGAGCATGAGTGGGAGAGAGGCAGAGAGAGGGAGACACAGAATCCAAAGCAAGCTCCAGGCTCTGAGCTGACAGCACAGAGCCCAGTGCGAGACTCAAACCCACAAACCATGAGATCATGACTTGAGCGGAAGTCAAACACTTAACCGACTGAGCCACCCAGACACCCCAACTTTTGAGTTTTTATTCCCTTTGTTTTATTGTAATTTAATTATAAGTTTATATCATTTAATTTTTAATACTAGTTGTACTTAACAAACCGCTCAAAACTTTCCTAAAAAAGTTAACAACCCATACAGCTAGGCAGGGCCAGTGGCAGAAGATCACTGCCAGATGGTGGAAAGACTTGGGACAAGGGAAATGGCATTAAGGACAGAAAGGAAGGGGCCTACAGAAAGTTTAGTAAAAAGGAAAATATACTCCATCTATCAATAAATATTACATGTTCAATATGTTTGAAATTATTAAATTATGACACTAAATTTACAAATAAACAGAATTTTACTATCTGTAAATTCCAAATATTATAAGGAATTTGTAGGAAATTTAAAAAATAAACCTTTTCATCTCTCTTTAAAAAAACTTAAAACATACATCTTTTGGTCCATATCAAAGACCTGATGACTATTTTAATAAATGAGTTTCCACCTTACTTTAAAGTAACCTTTTGTGGGGTGCCTGGGTGGCTCAGTCAGTTGAGCGTCCAACTTCAGCTCAGGTCATGATCTAACAGCTCGTGAGTCCAAGCCCTGCATCGGCTTCTGTGCTGACAGCTCGGAGCCTGGAGCCTGCTTCAGATTCTGTGTCTCCCTGTCTCTCTGCCCCTAACCCACTCGCATTCTATCTCTGTCTCTCTCAAAAACAAATAAACATTAAAAAAAATTTTATTCAGTAACCTTTTGTGAGCTGCCTCTATATCAAAGACCTGATGACTATTTTAATAAATGAGTTTCCAGCTTACTTTAAAGTAACCTTTTGTAGGCTGCCTCTATAAAAAGCTTCCTTACAATTGCACCAAAGGCATAAAATACCTAGGAATAAATCTCACCAAATAAATTTCACCAAAGAGATGAAAAATCTACACACTGAAAACTAAATAAAGCTTATGAAAGAAATTGAAGAAGACACAAAAAAATAGAAAAAGATTCCTTGCTCCTGGATAGGAAGAACAAATATTGTTAAAACATCGATACTACCCAAACCAATCTACATATTCAATGCAATCCCTATCAAAATAACACCAGCATTCTTCACAGAGCTACAACAAATTATGCTAAAATTTGCATGGAACCAGAAAAGACCCTGAATAGCCAAAGCAATCTTGAAAAAGAAAACCAAAGCAGGAGGCATCACAATCCCAAACTTCAAGCTATACTACAAAGCTGTAATCATCAAAACAGTATGGTACTGGCACAAGAACAGACACTCAGATCAATGGAACAGAATAGAGAACCCAGAAATGGACCCACAAACGTATGGCCAACTAATGTTTGACAAAGGAGGAAATAATGTCCAACAGAATAAAGACAGTCTCTTCAGCAAGTGTGCTGGGAAAACTGGACAGTGACATGCAGAAGAATGAACCTGGACCACTTTCTTACACCATACACAAAAATAAACTAAAAATGGATGAAAGACGTAAATGTAAGACAGGAAGCCATCAAAATCCTCAAGGAGAAAGCAGGCAAAGACCTCTTTGATCTTGGCCATGGCACCTTCTTACTCAACATGTCTCTGGAGACAAGGGAAGCAAAAGCAAAAACGAACTACTGGGACCTCATCAAAATAAAAAGCTTCTGCACAGTGAAGCAAACAATCAGCAAAACTAAAAGGCAACCACTGGAATGGGAGAAGATATTTGCAAACGACATATCAGATAAAGGGTTAGTATCCAAAATCTATAAAGAACTTATCAGACTCAACATCCAAAAAGCCAATAATCCAGTGAAGAAATGGGCAAAAGACATGAATAGACACTTCTCCAAAGAAGACATCCAGATGGCCAACCGACACATGAAAAAATGCTCAACATCACTCATCAGGGAAATACAAATCAAAACCACAATGAGATATCTTACACCTGTCAGAGTGGCTAAAATTAACAATTCAGGCAACAACAGATGTTGGCGAGGATGCAGAGAAAGAGGATCTCTATTGCATTATTGGTGGGAATGAAAGCTGGTGTAGCCATTCCGGAAAACAGTCTGGAGGTTCCTCAAAAAATTAAAAATAGAACTACCCTACGACCCAGCAATTGCACTACTAGGTATTTATCCAAGGGATACAGGTGTGCTGTTTCAAAGGAACATATGCACCCCCATGTTTATAGCAGCACTATCAACTATAGCCAAAGTATGGAAAGAGCCCAAATGTCTATCAATGGATGAATGGATAAAGAAGAAGTGGTATATATATATATATATATATATATATATATATATATATATATACATACACACACAATGGAGTATGGAGTATTACTCAGCAATCAAAAAGAATGAAATCTTGCCATTTGCAACTATGTGAATGGAATTGGAGGGTATTATGCTAAGCGAAATTAGTCAGAGAAAGACAAATATCATATAACTTCCTTCATATGAGGACTTTAAGACACAGAACAGATGAACATAAGGTAAGGGAAGCAAAAATTATATAAAAACAAGGAGGGGGACAAAACATAAGAGACTCTTAAATATGGAGAACAAACAGAGGGTTACCAGAGGGGTTGTGGGGGGCGGAATGTGCTACATGGGTAAGGGGCATTAAGGAATATACTCCTGAAATCATTGTTGAACTATATGCTAATTTGGATGTAAATTAAAAAATATAAAATAAAAAAAAAAGAAAAGAAAAAAAGCTTCCTGTGTAGTCTGTCCCTATTTTAATATGATATTACACCTTGATATCTAGGTTTGATTATCCAGGGTTCCATAGCCCAGCATCATCAAACCACATATATTCAGTAGTATTTAAACTCAAGTTAGCCATTCATAATTATTAATAAAATTTAGTGTTTCCTGATAAACTTACCACAGTAAACCCATATTTGTATACTGAAATAGAAACTTGGCTTAAAGTGAAGTATAAGAACTAAACTCAATGACCTTAGGCTACCTAGCAATCACGAGAGTTACTCTAGAGAAAAAATTTATTCTGTGAGTTTAAACCTATAACATTGAAAGAAATTTCTGCCCCAACAAGTTCTCTTATTTTGTATTTTAGAAATATAAAAACAAAGGCAAAACAAAACAAAAAATTCCCCCAGATATCTACACATAGACAGTCTATATTAGCTACAGCAAACTCCAGCCACCACTCCTTTTGAATAATCTTAAGTAGGTTAAACATACTTAGATGGAATCTAGGAATGCCCAGTCAGGATTTCTACTTCCATATTTCTTTCATTAGAAATCAATGAGTCTTGGGGCGCCTGGGTGGCGCAGTAGGTTAAGTGTCCGACTTCAGCCAGGTCACGATCTCGCGGTCCGTGAGTTCGAGCCCCGCGTCAGGCTCTGGGCTGATGGCTCAGAGCCTGGATCCTGTTTCCGATTCTGTGTCTCCCTCTCTCTCTGCCCCTCCCCCGTTCATGCTCTGTCTCTCTCTGTCCCAAAAATAAATAAACTTTGGGAAAAAAAAAAATTAAAAAAAAAAAAAAAGAAATCAATGAGTCTCCAAGTGGTTCTGGAAGCAAAGCAAGTGCACCTAGAATAACCAACAGCAATAAATCCTGTTCCTTCTCCTCTTCGAATTTGTTCCCACCATCTCTTCCTTTCATCTCTAATTAATCTTATCCTCCTTCATCCATAACCAGTCACTATATAGTGACAATGGACTTTAAAAAATGATCTACTTAGAAAGTGTGACAGTTTCCAGAGTTCTGGCTATTTCTAACAGAAACTAGCTAATCATTACTTAGTGGGTAACAGAGATCCCTAAAGTAAATAGTTCTTTATAACTTAAAAGTTTTTAAGGGATTTTTTTTTGGGGGGGGGAAGTGTCTAGTACCCAGATACACTGTTCTAGTCACTTAACTATAAGATGCTTCAGATTTTATTAGGAAAGATGCTAGCAGTTCATTTTTTTAAAAATATACACACACAGACAGACATACACAGAAGAAATTGTGTTTAGTTTCATTTATTAAGATAATACTTCCAAGTTTTGTATAGAGTGACTTGTAATTCTTTATAACAAAAATAATTTTTGGGGCGCCTGGGTGGCGCAGTCAGTTGGCGTCTGACTTCAGCCAGGTCACGATCTCGCGGTCCGTGAGTTCGAGCCCCGCGTCGGGCTCTGGGCTGATGGCTCAGAGCCTGGAGCCTGTTTCCGATTCTGTGTCTCCCTCTCTCTCTGCCCCTCCCCCGTTCGTGCTCTGTCTCTCTCTGTCCCAAAAATAAATAAACGTTGAAAAAAAAATTTAAAAAAAAAAATAATTTTTCAATCATAGTCATTATTAAAGCCTTGATTTTCACAAAACCTATCCCCCTGAAAACCACATAATTAAAGCTTATAATCATTTTTCCATTTGACATTTGGCTTTTATTAATCCAACAGAGACATCTAACATTTTCATGTGCTAGAATTTAAGATGAAGGTCAAGTGTCAAACCTTTTCAGTACAAAATAATTTTGTTTTTATAAAACAATCATGCTTCCACAGTATTTAGCTTTACATTTTCTTTAACTGGCCAAGTGAAATACAACAGAAAATTCAACAAGCACTGGTTGCATGAACTAATAGCGTTTTTCCTTTTTGCATGAAATAATACTTGAGGAACTAAGTAGAAACGACTCTAAACTATTTTGTGCAGATGAATTTAAATACACCAGAGGCTTTTTCATCATTCAACTTATTTACATTGAGTTGGAACTCACCCAAATAATTTGGATAGTCCTAACTGAAGAAAATGTTGAAGTTCAGGCAAAGGAAAGAAGGGGAATCATAAGAACACATTGTGATAATAAATCTCAAATTTCTGCAGCATAGCTCTACCATTTTGCTTTGTAGTTTTTTCTTATTATGTTTATTTGTTGTTTTTGTTTTTTGATAAATGGCTATGATTGGATGGATTGATTTGAGACCTGAAGTCATCTTCACCTTTATAAGGATTTAAAGGGGGAAAAAAAGTCATACAAATAATACTTCAAATGTCCAGTTGTTTTATCAACTTAGATTTCATGTTATCTCATAGGTGTATTTTTCTCAGTGAATTTTAGTGAAAATAACATTTGAGAAAGTAATGGTATCTGGTTCTCAAAAGTCCTATGTAAAACTTGCAGTCTTCAAGAATGTACCCCAAATTTGTAGCATTGGGGTGAGGGTCAGGTCAGTGAGTCCTCGTCCTCTGATTCCACAAGCATGTAAACAGTCTTTGCTGCTTATCCATAAAATGATAAATTTATAAGCAATAGCCACTTGAGTCAGCTTGAACACGTTTAGGAAGAACAAATGGCTTTGCTAAAGATAGCCATTCTTGTGTTTGAGAGTTAATTACTCATAAGGGTCTAATTTTACCAGGAAAACTGTAGAAGTTCTTTTACTTTCTCTAGATGAGTGAACAGCAAAGTAAATGTAGTCCATGAATTTCAGACAATCTGGAAAGATAATTAATTGCTGCTTAACAAAAGACCATGAGCCAATTCCAAAAAATCTTCTTGAAGTCCATAATTTATAGCCATAAAAGCATCCTAATGTAAGTTAATTTAACTTCATACCTAATGAATCCAAACATTAAATAGAAAATCTTCCCATTGGATAAACACTTCTAAATATAAGTGTATTAGGAATATATGCATTAAGGAAATGTGTGGAAAAAAAATTTTTTTTTGCTTTTCTGTATTATCCAATGTTTAACTATGAGCATGTATAACTTTGGAAATAAGGAGGAAGTTGTTTTTAATTAAAGAAGGTACACACAGTTGTAATTCATTACTTGTTATGGCTATCTAACATTCACTTTCTAGTCAAATGTGTTCTAACTCCATGATTCTCACACAATGCTCACTATCAGTATTAATTTTCCATAAAATTACTTTTTTCCTCCTGATATGGTTGTCTGAGGTACTACTTCATCATGGAGACTGCAAAGCTCCAGCCACCTGACTCCTACTACAAATCTATTACTGGAAAAAAAAAAAAAAACTGAATTAGTGATTTCAAGAAGAAAAAACAACTGTAGGCTCTAACCCTGTCTGTAACATTTCCCAGTCACATGACCTTGGAAAATGTTCTAGATCTCTCAGCTGCAGCTGCTGCTAGAAATAACAACTACTTTACCTGGTTTTCATGGGGGCCAAATTCATTGTTGTCTATAAAACATTACAAATGCACCTTATTATATGCTTCTTGATGTAAATTGGCTTCAGTTTAAATTTCAGAGCACTAGAGGTTATTATTATTGGGATTATAATCATAGTAATAGCTAACATTAATAGAGTTTTACCAGAGACCTGCAAAATGCTAGATATTTCACATACGTTATTTTATCTGATCCTTACAAAAGTGCAAGAGAGAAGTCCTAGAATTATCTCCCTCTTATAGATGGGTAACCGAGGCTGAGGGAGTTTAAATAATTTGCCTAAAGAAGAGTTAGAATTGCAAAATAAGACTGTGATACCAAAGCTTACACTTGTATCAAATGTGCCATATTAGGACCAATTTAAAAAGGAAAAAAAAAACAAAAAACAGCTTACACTCAGCTATAACAGCAAAAGCACAAACAACAGTAGAAAACAACAAAGTGGACATCATAAAAACTAAAGAGTTTGGGGTCCCTGGGTGGCTCAGTTGGTTAAGTGTCTGACTCTTGGTTTTGGTTCAGGTCATGATCTCATGGTTCATGGGGTCAAGCCCCACATTGGGCTCTGCAGTAACAGAATGGGACCTGCTTGGGATTCTCTCTTTCCCTCTCTCTCTGCTCCTCCTTCACTCGTGCCGTCTCTGTCTCTCTCAAAATAAATAAGGTTTAAAACAATTAAAATTAAACACTTATGCTTCAAAAGATACTGTCAAGAAAGTGGGAAACCCAAAGAATGGGAGAAAAAATTTGCAAATCATATTATTTGATAAAAGTTTTATCCAAAATAGTTAGGGACTATTATAACTCAATAATAAAAAGATAACCCAATTTAGTCAGAGGCATAGGATCTGAATAGACATTTCTCCAAAAAAAGGTACAAAAACACCCAAAAGCAAATGAAAGAATTCCCAACCTTATTCGCCATTGGGGAAACGTAAATCAAAACCACAATGAGATACCGCCTCACACCCACTAGGAAGGCAATAATAAAAAAGACAGGTATTAATAAGTGTTGAAAAGGATTGGAAAAATTAGAACCTTCATACCCTGCAGTGGAGACGTAAATGATGCAGGCACTTTGAAAAAACAGTCTGAAAGGTCCTCAGACCATGAAACATAAAGTGACCATATGATCTAGCAATTCCACTTGCTGGTATATGCCCAAGAGAAATGAAAATGTGTGCCTATGCAAAAAATTGTACACAAATGTTCATAGAAGCCTTTTTTATAACAGGCAAAAAAGTAGAAATAATCCAAATATCATCTGCCGAATGGATAAATGTATATTCCTACAACTAGAATATAATTCAGAGATAAAAAGGGATGATGTACTGACACATACTACAATATGGATGAATTTTGATAACACCACACACTGTTCCATTTATATGAAAGTATGAAATAGGTAAATCTATAGACACTGAAAGTGGATTAGCAGCTGCCTGGAGCAGGGTGGGGTCGGGGGAAGAGAATGACTGCTTATGGGTGTGGATTTTCTTTTTAGGGTGAAGCAAGTATTTTATTTATTTTTTGTTTGTTTAATTATTTTGAGAAAGAGACAGCACAAATGGAGGAGGGGCAGAGAAAGAATCTCAAGTAGGCTCTGCCCTGTCAGCTCAGAGCCCAATGTGGCACTCGAACTCATGAACAGTGAGATCATGACCTGAGCTGAAATCAAGAGTCAGACACTTAAGTGACTGAGCCACCTGGGCGCTCCATGATGAAAGTATTTTAAAGTTGATAGTGACAGTTCCACATCTCTTCCAAAATCATTGAACTGAATACTTTAAATAGGAAAACTGGTATGTGAATTAGATCTCAATAAAGCTGGTTATTAAGAAAAACAGCATACAGAAATTTTTCAGGGTTGATTTTGAAAAGTTTTACCACATTTTATTTTTACCCCTAGAATGCATGAAATGCAAGTCCTTATTATGGTGACTTTGACACTCTAAGACCTTTCAAATAAGGGTGTGCCTGGATGGCTACCACAAGTGACCATGAGAGGATATAAGGATTGGTCACATGCATCATAAGTTGTGCAAATTGCGTTGTGAAAAAGCTACCATGGCAATAGTAATGCAAAGAAACTGAGGAATGGGCACCACTGATGAAAAACCTCTTATACCAGTTCTACTAATTCACTCCCATGACTTGGATTTCAGGGACTTGAGCAATTGAGAGACAAGCAAGGCTACAAAAATTCCTACCCATCTTGAAAGACAGAGAAGAAACAAAGCATTGTGATTTATAGCCTCTGCCCATGTGCTTTTGAAAAGCAGCCTCAGAGTGGTATTCCAGGGTTCTCATTTAATTTTATTCTATCTGGACATGAAGCCACTAAAAAAAGCCACAAAATTTATCATCGCTGGAGCTAGTGGCTAGAAAGATGGGATGATTAACTGCCCTATAAAATTGCAGTATCCTGTATAAGTTCACTTTTAGGAGCTCTTTACTGAGAAAGACAAGTCATACCAATGCTCTCTCACTTCTGGGTTTTATTTCCATTGGCAATAAGAAATGTATTTGAAATCAAGAAAATAAGGAAGCAGGGAAATGTATTGGCCTTAAGATTTTACGGTACAAATGCCACTGGGTCACTGGCTGGCATTTGTAAAAGCTTACAGAGAGAAACTTGTATGACTGTCAGAACCTCACCACTATTACTGTTATTTTAGACAATCGCATTCTGGAGAACAGAGCAGAAAAGTGGTTCCATGCCCAGTGGGAGCTGAGAAGGAAAGAAGGGAAACAAGTTATCTCTTCTTATTTCTAAGGTACGAACAAAACATACTTCACATGAATGGTATATTAAGGATATCACCCACATGATGATATATTGATTTAACTTTGCTGGTATTTGTTTTATAATCATCCCATTTATCTGGTATTCCCTCCCTTTTTCTAGAACCCTGTATCTTTCATTGAAGCTCTTTGTTCACCTAGTTTGTTAGGACACCATGACTAGGAACCAAAATAAACAGTCTCTAATGAGCTTCTCCATTCTTCAGCCATAAAATATCCACATCCTTTCCAAGCCCTGGTTTTCACGCTAGAGTCAACTCAACATCTGGAATCAAAGGTATTTGATTTCTTTCTGTTAAAGTGTTTCTCACAGGCGTGGAGATGACACACCTCTCCTGAGGCAGTAACCCTCTGAGAGGCTTTGGGCTGTGGAGTCAGGAATCTGTTTGGTACAAGCCGCCATAGGCAAAGCACAAGCTAATTCTCATGATCTCCAACACCCAAATCACTTAATGATCTCTCACGATGTGTACAAAAAATATCACTACTCATTAAATCCTCTCTGACACATGCTTGTTACTTACTGCCTTGAAGCAACTTTTCCCAAAATTAAAAAAAAAAAAAAAAGTGTGATTCCAACCAACACGGTTTATTTGAAGATGTTTATTTATCTATTTTGCTTGATAGATGGAATGGTAAAATGGAGGTTGGAGGTGACCTTGAAAATGTTCGAAGATAAAGATTAAGAACTAATACTCCCAGGGTGATACAGAATCATGCTGCATCAGGAAGACAAAGTTGATGCTTTTTTAAAGTCAGTCATGATAAAGTTGGTCTCTAGGGTGCTGCTTGTAACCAATTAACCAGATAAATGGTCAGTCAAATCTTAAAATGCTTCTCATTTATCTTAACCTTCTCTTTAACTTGCTTATGTTGTCTGCTCTGTTACACTGCTATACTACTGTTACTCATGATTACTTCTCAGAATGATTCAAAGAGCAGCATGGCATTGGATTCAGACTTCCCAGCTTTGGATGATTTCCCATCTTAAAACTGTATGTGGAATTTGGCTATTGGTGGCATTTTAACCTGTTTTAATCTTCTGTTGCTATTATTTCACCCTTAGAAAGAAAATTGCAAATTATAGCATTGAGAGGAAATTTAATATTTTCTTCTCCCTTTTGGTGTCACATTGCATGACTCAAGATTTAAGTTTCATATATATATAGATATATATATAGAGATATATAGATATTTTTTTTTTGAGAGAGAGAGAGAGAGAGACAGAGACAGAGAGTAAGCAGAGGAGGGGCAGAGAGAGAGAGGGAGACACAGAATCCAAAGCAGACTCCAGGCTCTGAGCTATCAGCACAGAGCCTGATGCGGAGTTCAAACCCACAAATCTCAAGATCATGACCTGAGCCAAAGTCGGTCGCTTAACTGACTGAGCCACCCAGGCGCCCCAAGATTTAAGTTTCAGATCCTGTTCCGAAGGTTGTGGATGCTATTTTTCATTTTCGTGGAGCTCTGATGCTACTGGTAGGGACTCTGACAATAAAACTCCCGAGAGGTGAAGGGAGAAGGAAAGGTGGCTGGCTGAATCTTTCCCTGCTGTGAATCCCAGAAAAAGGGAGCATGACAGAGGCAGGACATGGAGATAACCAGTGGTTCAAGGTTGACCAAGGAAATAAAACGCTACTGTAAGAACCTTACTTTAAATCCCCTTCACTTATTATTTACATCTTTTTTTTTTTCATATAAGCAACATGTGGGTAAAGGTCCATAAACATTATAAGTAGCTTTTATCCCCCCAAGAGTAAAACACACAATAATAGAGGACTGAATTACTAACTGATCCTAATAAGCAATTTAAGAGTTCAAAATGGTCACCTTTACAATCAGGTCATTAAAAACAGAAATCATAAACACAAATCATGGTAGTTTAGTGAAAATCATTTTTATAAAGGCACTTACGAATTACCGTGATCTTAAAATGTCACGCTCTCTTGCTTCCATACACACTTTAGGAAAATGAACTTGAAAGGAAATATTGAGCCAGATTCTCCTCCTTTTGAACTCAGCAGGAGTTCCCACTGGATGAAACCATTGGTAATTAGGGGGCTCTTAATTTTTAAAAGGATTCTCCCTGTCTCATCACTTAGCAGGGCTTTTTTTTTGCGGGGGGTGAGGGGTGGGTGGGCGGGTTGTACCAATACCAACTAAGTACCAGGTCACCCTGAAGAAAAATTAATAAATTCCTTGAAATAAAATATGACTTCTATTCCCAAGAAACCTGAAATGCACTGAAATAGTTTCATATAAATTATGTATATGTGAGCCTCTCTGCAACCTAGGTTTAATTTCCCTCCTGTGTGCTCCATTCTCGCCTGTGTTTCTTCCACCTGAGCCATAGCCACAACTCGTCTATTTACTTGTCTGCCAATCCCTCACATCTCCAAACATACTTGACTTAAGCTCCATGAGGGCAAACACCTTTATAGATTCTTTATTTTACTGAGGTATCCCTCCTCCTGCTCCTATTGTACAGCATGGCACATAACTGTCACTCAATTATTTTCAAAATTGTTAAATTAATGTTACCACATGATGCTTTGTTTGCTAGTTTGTTTTCCTTATAAGATTACTTCTTGATCAATGTAAGTGTAATATAAATCTTTGTATCTCCATTGCCTTCTCCAATGTTTAGGACTGGCCCAAAAAACTGAATAATGTGTTAACTACTCAAACTTTGTATATTTTTAGCCCATGTGATACTATTGCAAATACATGTTGCTCGGCCAATACTCCTGTTCAAATGTATTAAAAGCCAAAAACAGAGTCAAAACGTTTTTCAAGTCTATGGTAAATGTAATGCAAATGTCAAGGTGACTGTGCCCTCATATGACATAACTCACATATTAGGGTTTGCTCAAGGACCATTCTTTAATAACAGTTCTGAGTCATAACTTAAAGCCAATAATACTAAAGTTTCTAGCCAAGATTATTTAATTCTCCTCAATAAGATATTTTCATATTTAACACCCTTCATTACCAAAACATTCTTCCAAATGTCTGACCTTCATTCTATTTATTGGAGATGTGCCAAAATTTTATAAATGGAAAGTCATTCTTTGTTCTACTCAAGAGCAAATGGTCCTTTTTATTTCACCCTCCTTGACGATTCCCATATCATGTCACTTGACATCTTCCACATTGTCTCCATGTCATTTTACATACACTATAGATGAGATACACATAGCTTTTTAAAAGGTTCATAAACTAGTATAACTCCTTATATGTACTATATTTTACAGTCTCAAATTGCTTCTATAGTTCATTCTGTTTCTGAACACTGTTACTATTAGGAATTGAATTGTATTCCCCCCCTCCAAAAAAAGATGTTTGAGTCTTAACTCCCAGTACCTCTGAATATGATTTTATTTGGTGATAGGATCTTTACAGAGCTGATCATGTTAAAATTAGTTCATTTAGAGTGAGCCCTAACCCAATATGATTGGTGTCCTTATTTTAAAAAGGATGTTTGGACATAGAGACAGGCATCCTGAGAGAATGCCATGTGAAGATGAGGGCACAGATCAAAGTGAGCATCTCCAAGTCAAAGAGTGTCAAAGAGTGCCAGCAAATCACCAGAAGCAGGGGGAGGGGTATGGAACAGATTCTCCCTCACAGCCTCAGAAGAAACCAAACTTGCTGACACATGGATCTCAGACTTCTAGAATTCACAACTGTAAGACAAGAAATGTCTGTTATTTAAGCCACCCAGTTTTTGGTACTTTGTTACAGCAACCCTAGCAAACTAATACACTGGCACTCAGCAACAGAAAAACTCCATGTTAGGATGATGCATACAGAGGGTCACTGAACAAAGGTGATATCTGAGGATTTAAGATAAGGTTAAAAGTTGAAGAAAAAAGCCAATGGCACAGCACAGGCTGCAGATGTGGAACTGGACAGGTACATTTGGGGGAAGGTGATCTCCATAATTCAGAGAAGAAACTGGGCCTACTTCACAGAAGAGGAGGGTTAAATTTAGAGAAGAGGAATTCTTTTTAGAGCCTAGGGGTGAAGATGAAAAAATATCAGTATAATAATCATGCTAATAATCATACTAATGACAGTCTTTACCATTTACTAGTAACCTATTCTATGTCTGGTATTACTTGCTGTTGTTTAATACATGGAAAGTACTTATGTGTTAACTTACAGTGTGTTTTTGATGAGATTTATATTTAAATCATGAGCTTTGGGGAAGGCAGATTGTCCTCTGTAACACTGGTGGGTCTTGTCCAATCAGCTGAAGGCCCAAATAGAACAAAAGGCTGGCCTCCTGAAGCAAGAGAGAATTCTCCAGTGTACTGCCTTCAGAATAAAATGGGAACCTCAGCCCTCCTGGGTCTTCAGCTGACAGCCCACCCTGAAGATTTTGCACGTGCCAGCCTTCATAATCACATGAGCCAATTCCTTATAATTTATTACACACACACGCACACACACACACACACACACACACACACACACACACACATATCCTATTGGTCTGTTTCTCTGAGAACCCTAATACACATAATAAACATTCAATTCAATGAATGTTAGATATCATAATAATGCTGAGCTGTGTTAAATGAGGATAACTGATTGTACTGATGAGCATAGGAATCATCATTGGAAGTTAAGTAAATTGCCCAAGATCACACTGTTAATAAGTCACAAAGTAAGGATTCCAGCCAGGTTTGTCTGATTCCAAAGTACATGCTTCTCCCACTATATATTGCCATCTAAGAGCTGACAATGAGGATTAGATACCAAGTAGAATGTGAGACTATCTTCTCAGAGTATAGAGTGGATGAACTAAGGAACTCAAGGAAGGTCAAGAACAACCACCTTGGGGGAAAAACTAGCTGAGTGGTTTTCAGACTGGCCCCACCATCTAGTATTCCCTAGAGATACTTCAAGGAGTTCACCAGCTTTTGATTTGAGATGTCAATATTTTTAAGTGTTTTACTATTTTAAAAATAGGAACTAAAAATGTCACATATTTTCATATTATACTGTATTATATGACAATTTTAGCATACTGGATTCACCAAAACATTTTCCTGGACAGCCAAGCTAACTGACTTAGTGTCCACTCTATAGGAAAGGTTTCCCTGACATCTCTTTGCACACATTGAAAAATATTACAATCTGTCATTGGTTATTTCCACACTGCATAAGTGAGCATGTCACTGCAAACACATGTGGGCCAAGCTCGGTTAACAACTCACCACATCTCTGGCATACCTGCTCACACAAGGTATCATCCCAGAATAGAATTGTGCAATTTCCAGGGAATGATAACAGGCCACACAAGATATCATCGTGGTTTTATAATACTTTATTCTGCTTACACATCTATATGGTGACATTGATTATAAAATTCACCACTGAGGTGCCTGGGTGGCTCAGTTGGTTAAGCGTCCAATTCTTGGTTTCAGCTCAAGTCATGATCTCACAGTTCATGGGTTCAAGCCCTGCATCAGGCTCTGCACTGACAGCACAGAGCCTGCTTGGGATCCTCTCTCTCTCCCTCTCTCCCTGCCCCTTCCTTTCTCTCACTCTCTCAAAATAAATAAACAATTTTTTAAAAAACTCATCAATTTAGTACTAGCCTTCCCCAAAAAAGAAACACTACATTAAAATACAGTTTTTAAAGAAACTTTCAATATCATATACTTATTCAGACAATAACCTACCACTTTCTCCTTACTATCATAATTAAATTTTTCTTCTAACGCTTTTTGACATTCAGATCAAAAATATTCTTTTGACCCACTCTTGGCAAGTCACAGCTATGAAGAGGGTTACTGTGCCAAGCTGCATGCATAACGCCTTCACCTGTAGGACAGGCAGAATCATTTCAAGGCACAGTGATATGCTGACCTTGGACAACTTCTACTTTCATTAGAGTCTGGTTGACAAACTTCACACTAAATATTAACGGTTTCTTTCAAAACTAGATCACAGAGTAATCTTTCTCAAGAAACGTCAAGCAAGAAACTAAATTTAAGTTAACAGTCAACCCCGTGAGGGGCAACCAGTGCAAGTAATTCAATTGAGGTCACAGGAATATATACCTTCAATATATTGCTGAGTTTCCATACTACAATTCGTTCCTGGGCCTGATGGCTGACAAGCTTCCTTTGACATCAGTTATAAGAGGCATCTCAATTTCAGAAACATAACACTGTGAAAAAGGCAAACATAGAGGACCAAGAAAATACTGCATAAATGTTATGTAATCATTTTAGCCCTCATCTGGGTGTAAGAAGTTAACTATATCTTTGTACTTATGGAAGACTTCTTGTCTTCTATCATCACTTTTATTTGTATATATTGCAGTTCCAAGGAAGATTTCATTTGGAAATTGGGATTCACTAACGAAAGCATGTTTAAAAAAAAAAAAAAAAACTGTGAAAACCACTGCAACTAGGAAAATCCAAAACTTGTATATATACAAAGTATCAAAACATCAACTCAAAGAACCATCTGACAGGTGATACTACCTCTTCCTTCAGTCCTAAGGTACAGAATAAGAGTAAACATAGAGAAAAAGATGACAAAAATGATGAACATCTAAGAATTGGTGATCACAGCAGGATCCCACCCAGGGTAGATGGTGGTGAGGGGAACACTGAAGTCATTGAACCCAGAACACAGCTGAGGTCTAAAGTTGACAATAGGAAGAGTGGATGTAAAAACTCAACAGAAGGCCTGGAGCAGTAGGTTTAATGAAAAGGAAAATGACAGGAAGGTGGATTTGGAAAATGAGAAAAAAAAAAAGAAGGGTGATGGCTAGTACCTGGATGGAACAAATCAGGATAAGAAGCGCAGTCTGGTTTTGTACAACTGAGCTATTCCCATGTAACAATGGTTGGCTATTGGCATGCTTTTGGCTGACCACATCTTTCACTCTTCAACTGGACATTTAGAATTTTAAAGGCCTCATTAACCTAAGACAATGCCCTTTCCTCCCCCTCCCCATCCTCTTTTTCATTCCCTACTACCCCAAGGAGCTTGTCACATGGATCTAAACAAAGCATCTGTGGAAAGGCATGTTTCTGGCACTTCCAAGAAGAACAGAGTCTAATGCATTATTTAAATATTTTTATAATGCTTGTATCAAAAAATAATAAATTTCAGAGACAAGAAAATTAAGAAAATCTATTTTAAAAATTAAGTGAAATTATAGCATTTGCCAATTTCATTCTAGACTTTTGGATAGTGTGATGCACTGGTTAAGAGTAGCATTCTGGGGGCATCTGGGTGGCTCAGTTGGTTAAGCGTCAGACTTTGGCTCAGGTCATGATCTCATGGTTTGTGAATTTGAGTCCCGCATTGGGCTCTCTGCTCTCAGTGCAGAGCCGGCTTTGAATCTTCTGTTTCCCTCTCTCTCTGCCCCTCCCCTACTCACACATCTCTTTCTCTCTCCCTCTCAAAAAAACAAACAAACATTAAAAATAAATGTAAAAAAAAAAAAGAGTAGAGTTCTGGATTTAGACCAATATAAATACACATCTTGACTTCACAGTAATTAGCTTAGTAATAGCTAGGTGACCTTGCATAAACTCTTTACAATCTTTCTAAACCACTTATTTCTTACAAGTAGAATCTGTTTAGAATTGAAGAGTTCACTGAGGTAATACAGGCAATCCCTGGTACATGGAAAGTGCTCAGTAAATGTCAGGAGGTACTGGAAGACAAAACTACAGACTTCAGGAATTATAGAAGAGGAAATTCTGAATTCTGTGACACATTAAACTATGTGTTTCTATTGTTAATTTCCTGAAAAATATGGTGAACTTTCAAAATCCCCTTCCTTAGACACTAAGGTTGAAAAAGAGGAATGTTGGGAGAGAGAAGGTTCATAGCACTGGGAGAAGATGGAATCACTTCCATATCCCCCATTGTAGGATTATGTGGTGGAATCTATCATTTGTCCTCAACTCTAGTTTTTGTTGTTTTATTTTTTTTCTTTTACTAAGGTTGAGAAGCAGTAGTTGGGCCATTTAAACCCATTTTCCTAAGACTGACATAATGGTTTACAGACTTCAGTAGGCAAAAAGAGTCACCTGGAATGTTGAAAAAAAATGAGGTTGCCCCCTCCCACGGATTTTGACTTAGTAGGGATGGAGTGGGATCTAGGAATCTGCATATTTGATGTGATATATATATATAATTTAATAAATTAGTAATTAATTTAATAATACATCAATCTTTTTTAAAGCAGGTAGTTGGCAGACCATAGTTTCAGATGTACCTCCCGAAAGCTATAGAAATACTGTTAATGATGAAGAGCCTCCTCATTTTGAGAACATATGTATTTAGCTGAACAATTTATTTATCCTGTTTCTAGTTAGATTTCCCTTTCAACAGGATAACTAAACTTTGATCAAATTTTCAGAAGCAGATTTGGTGGCTCATTGTGTTTTCATAATAATTTATACATATCTACTAATCCCAAAATTTGACTCTACTCTGCAGTAATAGGGGTTGGAGTGACAGAGTGCGACTTGGTAAAAACATGAGTTGTGTTGCTACCCTTAGCAACAGCAAAAACAATTGAATCAGAGTTCAAAAAATTGCCAAGTTAACACCTCAACGGATCCAAAGACTCTGCTCAAGGATTAAATCCAATATACATTTCTAAATGTAATCATCTTATCTTTATATCTCACAGGAAATATTTTTAAAAATTTTAAAGAACACATCAAACAATTTTTGTCAAGAAATTATATTGTTGACTTTATTTTGTGAGATGATCCTTATTCAGTCAATTTTATAAATCAATAAAAAGCTTAAGTTCCCTTCATTGCATCATGGCCTTGGTGCTCTAAAGTGAAAAAAATTATCAATAAAAATATTAACATGAAAATTCTAATACAAGAAGAATAGTTAGAATGTATAATAAGTTTTGATATATGTTCTAAGTTTTCAAAGTACTATATTCCTGGGACACTCTAGACACTCAATATTTATGTCAAATAAATGCATGCATTTGTGCATGAATGAATGACTGAAAATCACGTATGTATTTTAAATTTACCACTTTTACATTAATGAGTTCACTTCATAGTTGATTGTCTTTCTAGCTAATAAAATTCCATTACATGAAATGTATTCTAATGCTATTGTGATGGCTACCTCTGATCTTTAATTTCATCAGTTTTATAAACTCTTTAATATGTGAATAAAATTTTAGATCTCAGTGTAGGTGTGTGTACATATGTATATATTTTTTACTTAAATTCCAGTTAGCATACAATGTAATATTAGTTTCAAGTGTACAATATAGTGATCCAACACTTCCATACATCAGTTGGTCATTGCTCATCAGGACAAGTACACTCCTTAGTCCCCATCACCTATTTAACCCATCCCTCCACAACCTCGCCTCTGGTAAGAGTCTGTTTCTTGGTCTGTCTCTCTCTTTTTGTGTGTGTATATATATATAATGCTCTGAATTAACAGATTTATGTAAATACCTAATGTCTGTTTTAATGATGTTGGTCCCAATGGACTCCATAATCAAATTGTTATGGGGGATTTATTTGCTTTATGCCCTTTTGTTCACAGTGCATATATACAAGCTAAACATTGACTTTTATCAATAAAAGAGAGTAGCCCTATTATATATTAAGTGAAAGGGGTAGAAACAAGGCTAATGTGAGTTTTTAGAAGCCAACCCTATCTTTGAGTTGAAAGGTATACGTGCTTTTTGGTAATACATATTTCGTCAGCCTACTTATTATTTTATTAAAAAAATGTATTCAGAGGTCCAAGACTTAAATGAATTAAAGGCCTTTTTTTCAAAAAAAGACTAAATTGCAATACATACAATTAGGAAGAAACTTTGGAAATAATCATTTTAATAACCTGGTTTAAAATTTAACTATCAGGGACCCTGAATACTAACATAAGATATGAAGAGAAAAATATTTTGAAAGAAAAGTCTATCTATGGCAAAGTTGGTTACTGTTGATCTTCTGAAGAAAAATGCTACTATACTAAGCCGGAATCTTTCCATAAAGTCCTGTAAACTACACAAGAAAGAAACAGATTTTCCTATTTTATATTATACTTCAGAACACATGGACTTGATAAAACTAATATTTTTATTCAAAATTAGACATTTTATCTTCAGAATACCAAAGTTTAAGTTCCATATCTACAAGTTTTTATATTTCCATCAAAAATCACATTTTAGCACTATATCCTTAAACTGAATTAGTCAAGATTTAGTCAATTCAACAAGTATATTTTAAGGGCCTATTTATTATGCCAGGGAGTCAGACAGGTGCTTGGTACCAAAAAAATGGGTAAGAGCCTCGGCCTTGAAGGACACATCAAAAGATGCATATGCAAACAGGAAGAAGAGATGGTCAGTAGATTCCTAGAAGACAAAATAATTCTGAGAAATTAACTAACAGCTGTTAAGCTAATATTTTCCTCTTCTGAAAAGTCCATTTTGCATGTTTGTTTCACTTTTTAAAATTACTAAATTACTGAATAACAATAATGTTAATCACATATGACCCTTGAAAACATTTTCTAGATCTTTGAGTAATTTTAAAGCTGTATATTTTGAAGCTTATTGCAATTGACTTTTTTTAAAAAGAATATTTTGTGATGTGAAAACTATATGAAATTCAAATTTCAGTGCCCATAAATAAAGTTTTATAGAAACACAGCCATACCCATTTGTTTGCATATTGTCTCTGGTTACTTTCCCACACAATGGCAGAACCACACGGCCCACAGCGTTGAAAACTTACTATCTGGCCTTTTACAGAAAAAGTTTGCCAAACCCTGATCTAATGTACAACAATGAACTTTGGTTGAAAAAGTAAAGCTTTGTTATTGTAGCTTTATTTTCCAGAATTCCCAAAGATGTTTAAGATGAACAAAATGTGCAAATAAGCTTTCTATACAGTTTCTCCAGGATGCTGCCTCTAGAAGTAGGACTGCTAACCCCCACTAGCAGGGGCTTCCTTTTCTTGTTCCCACAACCAACACTGGGCTCTAAAGTCTGGCCTCGAGCTCCTTCTAAACACAGCTGTCAGGCCTCTGGGATTCTGCCCTTTTGGCTTAATTTTCACATGTTGATCTGACAGGCACCAGATTAAATTTTGTGGGGCCCTCTCTTAAGTTAAGAACTTCAAGTTTAGAACATCACTAGGCATTTGGGGGGTGGGTGTGAATTTAGTGGAAGCTCAGTAGCAGTATTAGGAAAGAGAGCTCTGTGTGTTTTAACAGACTCAAAGTTTTAACCTGAAACGATACCTAATCTTTTCCAGAGTAATGGGAATCTTTTATTAACACACACACAAAAATATTTCATGATAGTAGGTGTGCTCTTATTTATTTCATCACTGCAGATAATATCTGAAGCCCCAGCAGATTTTCATACCTCCTTCTTGAATGTCTAGGATCACAGAAATCAGATGTGTAAAAACTACTGCAAAAGGAGTGAAATTTGAGTGGAGTGGGGTGAGAGCACTTCAGACGTCATTGGTGGGTTTGGAGGGGGCAGGGTAGTAGGAGAGTTTTAAGTAGAATTTCTTTTTTTTTTTAATGTTTATTTATTTATTTTGAGAGAGAGAGTGCACACACACACACACACACACACACACACACACACGAGCACGGGAGGGGCAGAGAGAGGGAGAAAGAGAATCCTAAGCATGTGCTATTAGCGTAGAGCCTGATGCAGGGCTTCATCCTACACCCTGGGATCATGACCTCAGCTGAAATCAAGAGTCCAATGCTCAACCAAGTGAGCCACCTGGTACCCCTAGAATTTCTAAGTAGATCTTAACTTATGCGTTTCCATAACACAGCTACTTACTCCTGACACACTCTTGAGGGGACTCCACAGCACAATAACGCCAAACAAGCAGCCACTTCAAATCCTTCCCTGGACACCACCCTGGACTTTACTGAACAGCGTGAGGGCAGTATTTATCATTCCGTCACCTGAGACATCTTAATCTTGCTTACCTCAAGCTGGAAAACACTTTTAATATATTTTCAAATAACTATATTACCTGGTCTTGAGCTGTATGCATCATTTCCTTTTTAACCTTAAAAAGAAGCCTAGGGTCCACTTGGCCTCCACCCCGACCCCAAGCCTTCTCCAAATCAATCTCACCCACAATCGTCATCATCACGCACCAAATGTCTTTCAAATCCATGTTTCTATCCCTAGAGCTCACCATTTCCTTGGCAAAACTGCAACAACTTTTTACTAGTCATGTCACTCCTCTGCTTGAAATCCATGGCTTTTCACTTCCAATATGATAAAACCCAAACAAAGCTCACCAAGGCCCTTAGAACCAGGCCCTTGCTAGAGTTTCAAGACCCATCTCCCACAAATCTGTCACACGTTATGCTCCAGTCACAGGGAATGTTTCCGTATTCTTTGAAGGTGTCTTGCTCACTCTTGCTGCCAGTCCTCTACAAGGTCTGCTGCTTCTGTGTTTACATTTTTCCTAACCCATCTCCACCCTCCCTGGATAATCTTGTTTAGGTGTCAATTCAAGAATCACTTCTCTAAGTGACTTCCTTAACCAGCTTTAGACTGGATTAGATGCCCCATAGAGTGTTTCTATAAGCCCTTGAGACTCTGGGTTTCAGAGATTTCATTCCACAAAGGCAGCACCAATTTCTTTCTTGTCCATCTCAACTTTATTAATGCCCTGTGTAGAATACACCAGATGGTGAATCAATGAATTAGGGCATTCTCCAAGCTCTCCTGAATCATGACCTTCAAAGAAGTACTGATTCAACTCCTTGAGGCAAACTATGGGAGATTTCTCTAATCATATCAGAGTAAAGCTCAGTTTCAGGGCTGAGAATCCTAACAATAAGATCTTTAAATCATTACTTTATCTCACGAGCAAAGAACTAGCAAGCAGGGTTCCCCCAGAAAGGCTAAGTCCTGGCCATAAAGGGACACAAGAAAAATCTGACAGAATTAATTGTTCTGAGTGTTAAAACTCTATCCACAGCCCTGTTTTCATTGACCCCTTTTTATGAGAATGATGATGCATTACAAGACTACCGAATATCTTCAATCTGTAGTTAATTTGTAAGTCTCCAAGGCTGATCACTGTGAAATCATTATCATCACAAAGAACTATCCATTGGCGTGCCTGGGTGGCTCAGTCAGTTGGGCGTCTGACTTCAGCTCAGGTCATGATCTTGCAGTTTGTGACTTCGAGCCCCGCATGCTGACAGTTCAGAGCCTGGAGCCTGCTTCAGATCTGTCTCCCTTTCTCTCTGTGCCCCTCCCCAGCACGTGCGCATGCTCTCTCTCTCTCTCTCTCTCTCTCTCTCTCTCTCTCTCTCTCTCTCAAAAATGAATAAATGTTAACAATTTTTTTAAAAAAGAACTATTTATTAAACCACTACATGCAAGAGTCTTAAAATGGTCTGAACGCTATATTAAACGACTCATGGAAGGCCCTAACATCCAGGACTTTCCAATTTGAAATAGTCATTGATGTTAAAAGACAGTAATAAGCTAATCGAGCTGCAAAGAGAATAGCAAGCTTGACAAGCCTTGCCACTTGGAAACAGCTGTGAAAGTCAAATCTTTCAGAGCTCTAGAAGAAATACATTCATTCCCCACACCAAGCAATCTAACTGAATTTTTACAGGTTTCTTGCTAAAAGAAGCCTGAGCTCCTTTCTCACACAAAGCTCAATAGTAAAGGCACTTTGTAATGCTAATTTCCTCTTAAACAACTACCAGGTAAATTCGTCAGAGCTGATGAGAAACACCTGAAATAGTAATGTTTTGCTCTGTGATAAGGCACCCAATGTATTTTACAAATTAAACATTCAGTCAGGGTCCATGATCAGACTCCATCATTATCTGTTTTCCCCCCTTGACCTCATTGCATCTCAGGGATTTTGTTCCAGGGAAGTGCTCTACACAGATGCGTCAGGAATCAGTGGAATCAAAATTGCCAAAATTGCTGCTGAGTCAGAGGTGTTTTTAAAAATATGACAAACAACATATAGCTGCATGCTAAACGGTTAACACCCTTCCCTGACGGTTTTGCAATCCTATACTTATATCATAGCTGTATCACACTGAAATTACAGGTTCCTGTGAGACAACACTAGCAGTAATAATACATGTTAGAATGGGGCTCATTTACGGGTCTTTTAAACAAGTTTGAACATTTATACCTTGAATATTATCTTACTAAGTCCTACTTCCTCCCACAAAACATAAATGTAAAACTGAAAAAACATGATTTCCCTAGTGTATTAGTTGGCTCTGAGGGATATTTTGGTTGTCACATCAAACATAAAATATTGATGAAGGAGTTAAGAAAAATAGATTCCACTTCTCTCTTTAACAAAGAATTGAACATTAAAGCTACACCATCTCCTATGTGTTATGTGTGTAAGAATACTCTTAGAGTGCCAATAATTTGAACTAACATACGAAAACTATTGAAATACACTTCAAAACCAAGGAGGAATTTTTAAACTAGCAAAATTAACTAAAAGAAACTTGAATTGTATATATATATATATATATATATATATATATATATATATATATATGTTTTATATGTTAAAATACATATAATTACAATTTTGGTCCTATCATGCAAAAGAGACACTTTGAGAATTCCGAAAGTTAAACAAATCAAAATTGACACATATCCCAGGTTGGAAAATCTGAACTGTATCATAAAACATGATCAGCAAAAGGTGTTTGGATACAAAGGAAGATTAAGTGTAGGGAGTCAACATTTGTCAGTGTTCAGGCAACAGTGTCCAAGAGAAAGGGGCCTCTCTGTTCCAACAGTGTTCTCCTTCAGTTCCTACAGGAGACAAAGCCAAGAAAGTACATGGGAACCCCGGGGTTGTCCTCCCTGGATGACATTTGTGGACTGACTAAATGGGCTCATGTCATTCAGGCCTTCATGGCAGATGTACAACTCAACAGAAATTGTGCATCTCATATTGGCCTTTGTTTCATGCATCCACTTCTTTCGGTTCAAATAGTTAGTCTAAGCTTTGTCTGAGAGGCAAACCTGAGATAATGCATGTGTATTGAGCAGGATAGGACTAGACTTCTGTTTGAGCGGCCAACTGGTCTCTCTTGGTAGCAGTTCTATGAATACCCACCAACAAAATGCAAAAATATTTATGACTGCCATAACTTTAGATTCCCTTCTGCCTTACAAACAAGTAATGAAATGTAAATATAAAAATCACTGTAATGGATTTTTTTACAATGTGCTATAATTTATGTAATCAAACAAGTATGGTCCTTTTCAAAACTGTCATCTTTATGGTTCTTTCATTATAAACTTATTGTAATTATGCTTCTGTTGCTCAAAGCACTTAATGTCTTAAAGTCTTGCAATACATATTTAAAAAAATTTTTTTAATGTTTATTTTTGAGACAGAGGGAGACAGAGCATGAGTGGGGGAGGGGCAGAGAGAGAGGGAAACACAGAATCTGAAACAGGCTCCAGGCTCTGAGCTGTCAGCACAGAGCCCAACGCGGGGCTCGAACCTATGAACCATGAGATCATGACCTGAGCCGAAGTCGACGCTTAACCAACTGAGCCACCCAGGCGCCCGTGCAATACATATTTTTGAATGATACCTAAACGTAAGTAGCACTTGGCTGTTAACAAAGCAAATTATGATGAAGAATCTTTATACTTCCAGGGTGGACTTGATTTTGAGATAGAGTCAAGTCATTGACAAGCATGTTCAAGTGAGCAGTGTGGGTAATAGGACTATTAACCTAATGGAAGCTATGACTAGAAATAATGGCTAAAAAGTAATGAAGCTACTATATACTCATGAGAAGAAACTTGTATTGCTGTTTTTAACGGTAATTTCATAAAAAGAATCCAAAAGTATTTTGATCAATGGCAGAATGTTTAGAATTCAAGAGCTTGGTTTTCACTGGTAGCTATTTTGATTCACCACACCCATTCTAAAACATAAATTATAGTTTATTTGTTTAAAAACCTCTTATAGGGGCGCCTGGGTGGCGCAGTCGGTTAAGCGTCCGACTTCAGCCAGGTCACGATCTCACGGTCTGTGAGTTCGAGCCCCGCGTCGGGCTCTGGGCTGATGGCTCAGAGCCTGGAGCCTGTTTCCGATTCTGTGTCTCCCTCTCTCCCTGCCCCTCCCCCGTTCATGCTCTGTCTCTCTCTGTCCCAAAAATAAATAAACGTTGAAAAAAAAAAAATTAAAAACCTCTTATAAATTTGTGTTTAATTATTACAAAAGTATCTTAAATGATCTTATTATTAACCTGAGACTTATGTAATTCTTGGCCTTCAATCCTAACATTACTGTATTTACTCTTTGGTCTTATTTGAGACTTCTCTGTGGAGTTTATCAGGAGCCCCACTCAGTTTCGTAAGAATCTGTGGCATTGTACACTTGGATTCTGTGGGGCTCTGACAATTCCTCAAGCATAGATCTAGACGCCTGGTATGGATGCCATGACTAAAATTCAAGATACTTAAGACATCAGATGTCTTTCACATTTTGTACTGGGTGTAAAGCCCATGCAAAATTAAGACAGTACTTAAATTTATCCCAAACTTTATTAGCTTCTTCAATAATAAAACCTAAACAATGAAAGATAAATTTAATATGATCTATAACCCAGACCATCATAACCTTACTTTGATGCTCTGAAAATGAAAGGATCATATTCAGAAAGTTACATTCTAAAACATTTAACAACCTTATGATATAAAAATATGATTTTTTCCACGTATATCTAATAAGGGCATGCTAGATGAGATTTTACCTAAATTAAATTTTCATCCAGGCCCATTCTTACAAAGTGTCACAAAGCTTTATTCAACAAAGCATTGAGGATCTTATATAAACAAAGTACTTGATATTGTAATGAATGTAAAAATATGATAATAGCTAAGCATGTACTGGGCTAAGCTCTTTACATGCATTTTCTCAACTGATTAACCCCTATAACATAGGTCCTATTTAGTCTCCAAGTTATAAAGGTCAAGTCACACAAACACAAAGATGGTAAAGGACTTGCCTCCTGTCACACAGCAGAATCTAAACAATCTGAATCTAAAGCCTAACACCTTGATCACTAAACACTATTAGCTACCCCAATGCAGAAAATAAATTTCTTACTCTTTCAGAATTAAAACTGAGAAGAAAGTTTATAAATCACTGCTATTCTAGGTGATTGTCAGTTCCTATAAATAGTAGGAACTTAACTTTTTAAAACACACCTCTTCTTAGAGCCATTTATTATGAAATAGTTTGGAGAACAGGAATGAGTATGCTCTTAACAATCTTAGTAGCCATTATAATACATTTTTTAAACAAATCAACCAGAGTTTTTTTTGAAACTATACTAAAATTTATAAGATGATCAATTAAAAAAAATACTTTGTAGATCAAGTGATCTAATTTAAATCAACAATGTGCTAATTAAAAGTTCCTTAGTACCTAGAAGCATCCAAAGGATATTTATTTTTCTGAAAACTGCATTTTTAGACTGATTGGCACTTACGTTGCTCAATATGCTCTACTAAAAAGTCTACAGTTTATGTCAAGCAGCATTCTGATTTTGTAAGTAGTAGGAAAATAAATCCTACTTTTTATAGATGGAGTAACAAAAGATGATGAAAACATAAATACAGAAGGTACTTCTAAAGAGTAAAGTCCTTCTTTCCTGCCCACAGGAAGGTGCTTTACTTCAATGGCCAATGGCCTTTCCTTAGCACGTGAGCTCCATGCTTACTACGCATGCAGAGAATAAAACATAGAAAGATATGAAAGCTCCTTTCCCACACACACATATGGGCATATTTATATTTGGCTTTTCTGATACCTAAGTATGCTGATTCATTGGATAAGTATGAGTCAAGTAATATTCCGTGAGAGCTGTACCTATTCATTCATTCACACAGTATAACAGGAACAAAGTAGACACGGTATCCAAAGAACACTTCAAATTTAAAATGCTACATCTAATTACACTTTGCCTAAGACTCTGAACTTAGACTCTGTTTTTAAAAATATCACTAGACGAAGTTTGCAAGCTTTTATGGCTCATCACTTGCCAAGTAGGATAAGTGTATAATTTATTACACGTCAGTTGGGTATAACTTCAGTATCTAGTCCCATGGCTTCACTTTTTCGTGATAATTCTAACACCCCCCCTTTAAAAATGTATAACTTGTAGAATTGACTTTTTAAAGAAAGATACTTCAAAGGATTTGCCTTCATCCTTAAAAGAATAATGGAATTGTGGCAAATACTTGTTAGACTTATTCAGTATCATAACAATAAAAACCTGATTTAAGCTCGTATCACCCACTTGACCCTTCTCCCCTAAAAAAAAAAAAAGTTCAAATTTCAGTCAACGAATGTTTTCTGCGCACCTGCTGTATGTAAACATGGCGCTTGCAATATGTATGCTAAAAGACATCTAAGTTTCCAAGGCATGATGAAGTGGGGGAAACAAGGGACCAAACTTAAGTATTTGTTATCAACAAGTTTTTAACTCATTCATTTCTTAGAAAAACCTTAGAAGACAGTTGCACAGTAGCACATGGGGGCTTGAGAGTAGACTTCCAGGTGCAAGTAGTTCAGCCTTCAAAGCTAAAGCTCTGCTTCCAAACAACTGGCTTCAGTTCATTCTTTAATCTCCTTAACGTTTTCTATTTTATTCACAAAATCCACGTTCTCCAAAACAATGAATGACAGCGCATCTTTAAAACAAAAACAAAAAACCTATCCCTCTTTCCCCAAAACCCAGCCCATACACACGCCCTCTGCTTTCGTGGGCACGTGTCCTTCCAAAACTCTGCAGGACACCCCCCCTCACCTGAAAAAAAGTTTGGAGAGGACGCTGGCCTTTTCCAGAGGCGACCTCTGCATGGTCTCTGCGCGCGTCGGGGTCCCTGCTGGGGCAGGCTGGGCTCCAGCTCCTAATGCCAAACGCCCTACTCTTCTGGCGCAGGCTGCTCGCCCCTTTTTCTCTGACCCGCAGTGATGTCATTTGCTTCCAACTCCCCCCACCCACCGCTACCCCACACACCTCCCCTTTCCTGTCTCCTTCCCCCGCCTCCCCTGCCCAGGTTAAAAACTGTGCGCTGCCAGGTCCAGCCCCCAATTTGCCCCAGCCGCTTCCTCCACCTTCTGCGCTCCCCGAGCGCTCCTTCTTCTCGTCTGCTTCCCACCCCGGCTGCCCCGCGCCTCCCGTGGCCCATTCTCCCAGCCGGGCTCCCTCGCGCGCGCTCCTTCCAGGCCCGCGTGCGTACCGTCCAGCCCCAGCCCGGCCCGCAAGCGGGGGCCTGTTGCGGCCGCCCTCCGTGTCCGGCCTCCGACGCCGGGCGGGAGCAGAACCGTCCCCCGGGCAGCCTCCGGCACCCTCCTCCGCGCCAGGTTCCGCGGGACGCGGGGCGTGCGGCCGACAACTTCCGAGCCTTCTTCCGAGAGCCTAGCCGGGCTCGGGTTGCGCTGGCGAGGTGCATTCCGAAGGGGGAACGGAATGTGTCTCTCCTGTATCAAAACGCAACCTCAGAGACCCGGAAAGTTCGGCGGCGGCGGCGTCTGCTGTGTTCACCTCAGCGCTTCCTTTGAGTGCCTGAGGCAAACCACGCTGTTAGTTTCAGGCTTAGGCGAGCTGTGAGTGCGGCTCAGACCCCTGGGAGACGCGCTCCCGGGGGGAGGGGGGAGGGTGGAAATCCCGCGGGGAGGTGAGCGCTTTGTCATTTACGCTCACGATTTGTTCATTGTCCCGAGTGCTGAGTCGGACTCGCGTTCTGAAGGAAGGCTTTGCTGAGGGCTAGCGACTACGATGACAAATCGACAGTGTGTAAACTAACCCGCCCTCCTATAGATTTCCAAGTCTCGGTCGGCAAGAACATCTTGACTAATACACCGAAAGGAATCCGGCCTTTGAAGGGAAAGTAGCGCGTTAACCTCGAGCTGACTCACAGAAGCGCCATCTTCGGCTCTCTGAGGGCATCGAAGCTTTCCCAGGTGTGGGCGCCTTAGCTTCCCCGACGTTTTGTTGTGTGGATGGCGCGCCTGCCTGATGGGTTTTAAAGAGCCAAGACTTTTTAGGTCCTGAATCCTATGGTGGAAGAGCAAGGGCACTTTGAATTTAAAATGAAAAATTCAAATGAAAGTAAACATTTTGACCTGATTACTGCCCCTACAACTAAGGAAAGGGTGTTTACTTGTAGAGTACCTCATGGTTGATTTGTGGTCACCCAAATAGAGTACAAATAAAACGTGCATTTCACAGTAACAGAAAGGAACAGGCATTTAAAGTAATGAATGCATTCAGGTTTTTATAGCTCCAACTTTGCATTTATTTCATTGTCACCTTTTTTTCTATCTTAAAGTGAGTTGGACAAGCATTTAAATTTTATTATTCTATACTAGTAGAGAAAATAGGAGTAAAGAGATAAACAAAAATGCATGAAGTTAGATACCAAGAAAGAACTTCAGCATTTCTAACTCGTGATCCTTGCTTCAAATCTCTCCACTGTGACATACAAGTTGAGGCTCTGTCCTCATTATTGACTTTTCCCAGGTATGTGATTGAACTCACAGGATCCACTTCCCTACCCCCACTCTATTGTTTGCTTTATAACAGATTTTGAAATGCATTAGTAATCCATTCGTCTTTGTCACCAAAGAGCAAGTGATAATAAAGGGATTAACAAGTTCCAGAGATCACAAAAGCTGACCAAGTGATATGGTTTGAAAAGACCCCAAATATTTGTCAGTCTCCTTCCTCTAGAAAGAATAAATGAAATAATGATTGTTTCTTGAATTCTTACTGTTTGTCAGGCATCATCTCATGAAAACTTTGTTACAATCATGTAAATGGGTGTTATTTTTCACAATTTTCGGTTAAGGAAACAGGGAAGAGAAGTAAATGCCTGTAATGGTAGGGCTAAGATTCAAACTCAGGTCTAATGCCAAACCACAACTCCCACCAGTGTGTAACACTGCTTCTAATCACATCATCCATCCTATATTGATATACCATCACTTACCAACCCAGTTTTTCTCCTCATATTGGTTTCATGAAATCATGACTGCCAGAACCTGCTCAGGACTGAGACAAGAAGTCAAAAACCTAGGTGCGCCTGGGTGGCTTGGTCAGTTAAGCATCCGACTTTGGCTCAGGTCATGCATGATCTCACGTTCCCTGAGTTCAAGCCCCATGTCGGCTCTGTGCTGACAGCTCAGAGCTGGAGCCTGCTTCGGATTCTTGTCTTCCTCTCTCTGCCCCTCCCCTGCTCACGTTGTCTCTCTTACTCTTAAAAATAAACATAAAAAAAATTTTTTTTAAAAAGCAAAAATCTACAAATCAAATAGTTACTGGTTTTATATTTTTAACAAATGACATTTAATTATAATATTCCATTTAAAGCATGTATACACACACGTATATATATATAGGTTTTTACTATAAAAGATTATATCCCAAATTTGTTCTTGGCATAAGTAAGATTTCACTATTTTTCAGAACAATAATACTGCTAGCAGATAGGAACAAATGAACTGAGCCATGATATTCAAGATTTGCATCTAGGTACCTATCTAATGAGAGAACGTAGATTGATGCACCAGGAAAGTGTTCAAATGTGGCTGAAGGTCAAGACTGAAATCCTAAATGTGGCTTTGAGATATCAGAAAGAGGAAAGAGATCAGTGACCAAGATGAAAGTATAGAGTGGTAATAAGAAACTGTGAAGCTCTTCTCTCCAAGCTGCTTAAGTATCAACTCATAAAATTTTATTATAATATGTTAATAGCTTATGTTTGTTGAGCACTTCTATATATGCCAAGCACCATGCCAAATACATGGCATGTTTTGCCTTTTTTAATCTTTATAACACTTTCATTGGACAGGTTTCTTCATCATCCATATATCCAAGAACCATGGTGGGTGTAGAGTATACTTAAAAATAAAGAAATCTTAAAAAAAAAAAAAAAAGATTAGGTAGCCATTTGTATGGCATTTTTTATTGCTGTAAAATGCACATAACATCAAATTTACCATCTTAAACAATTTTTTAAATGTACAGTTCAGGGATAATACATTCATACTGTTGTGCAACCTATCACTACCATCCATCCCCACAACTCTTTTTTATCTTGTAAAATTGAAACACTATACCCGTTACACAATACCGCTCCATTCTTCCCTTCCCCCATGCCCCTAGCAACCACATTATACTTTCTCGTCTTCATGACTTTGGCTACTCTACCCCCATAGAGGTAGAATCATACAGTATTAGTCTTTTTGTGACAGGCTTATTTTACTTAGCATAATGTCCTCAAGGTTTATCCATGTTGTAGCATATTATGGAATTTCCTTCCTTTTTAAGGCTGAGCAATATTCTATTATATGTATATATCACATTTTGCTTATCAATTCATCCAGTGATGGACATTTGGGTTTTAGTTACTGTGACTAATACTGCTATGAACATTAGTGTACAAATTGTGTAGCATCATTTTAAGGATATGTTAAAAAGAAACAAGAAGAGGAGTGACTGGCTGGCTCAGTCAGAAGAGCATGCAACTCTTGATGTCAGAGTAGTGAGTTCAAGCCCCATACTGGGTGTGGCAGTTACTTTAAAATAAATAAACTTAAAAAAAAAGATAAATAGAAGAAAAGGAAGCCAACATTTATTTAGTACCTACTATGTGTTCAGCAATGTCTTATGCTTCGTACCAATGATCTCAATATATGAAAGCTTATGAGATAAGCTTCTGGTCATGTTCCTCACTCTGCCAGATGATGGCTGAAGTCCCGCCATTAGATATCACCAGAGTGAAATTTTTCTATACTTTATTTATCCATTATTTTCTATTTCATTTGAGTGTGTTCCTCAGATTCTGTCCTGAGAATGGGCTTAAAGTAGGCTTAAGTAGGTAGTGACCATGGGTGCACCAAAAACTGGAAAAGTAAAAGGAGAAAGGAAAAAGTCACCTCCATCAGGAAGGAAAGCTCATCAAAAAAGAGACAGGCAAGGCCTTGTTAGCTTCATGTGCTCAGGCTGGTTCTGCTTATAAACTTCCCTAAGCTGGAAGGGTAAGAGCAGCCAGGCTTCTTCCACAGTGTGCTGCAGTGATGACCAACCACATATATACACATGATAGTCTTACAAAGACATCTCAGACCCAGAGAGAGGTGTTCTGGTACGTGCGTAGGCCAGAGTATCATTTACTTGTACTGCTTTCAACCCTATGTGATCTGACAATTCTGTTTATAAACACACATGACACATACTTTTATTTATATACATATATAATGCTTTTTCCCCACAAGCTCCTTGGAGACAGGAATTATGTCTTATTTTCCTTTAACTCACCTTTTATTTAGTAATACAGTATATGAAATCCAACAACAGTTTTCTCTTGGGGCTACTAACGTAATAGTTAAAATATCATCCTCAAGGGGAAATCTGAAGATTCTCAAGAGATGAATGATTATCATTAATCTTTCATCAAGCAAGAGCTCATTGCTAAGGCAGGTGTACAGAATGAGGCAGGACCTCCACTCTTCAAAACTCAGAATGTACCTGTGGTCATCAAAATTCTCTGAAGATGGTAGCACAGTGAAATAGAAAGAGGTTTCTTGGGCTCTGAGAAAATGAAGAGCTAAATTTTCAATCCTGGTACCACTACTTACTTAGCTGTGTGGTCACCTTTCTGTGTCTCAGTTCCCTTTTCTGAAGCACAGCACAGGTAAATACAGACAACAATATTGTACTACAATCATCAAACTTACTAAAAGATTAGAATTTAATTATTCCAACTATTAGAAAGAATAATTAGGTAAAATGATAGAGGTGCTAATTATTGCTACAGTGACAATCATATTATAATATATGTGTGTCAAATTAATGTTTTGTACACCTTAAGTTTATACATGTCACATGTCAAATACATTTTAATGACAAAAAATATTAAAAATATCCATTTCACAGGGTTGTTGAATGGATTAAGTCAGGTTCTTTCTACCTCAGCACTATTGACATTTGGGACTAGGTAATTCTTTGATGTGGAGGACTGTCCTGTGCATTATAGAATGTTTAGCAGCATCTCTAGCTGCTACACACCGAATGCCGGTAGAACTACACCCCCCACCCTCCCAACACCCAGGATGACAACCAAAACTGTCTACAGAGATTGCCAAAAATCCTGGAGGGCAAAACTGCCCCTAGCTGAGAATCAATGGATGAAATAAATTACATATGATGCATATAACAGACATAAAGGATTCAGAACTGAATAAGCACTCAATAAATCTTAAGACACTATTGTTACATACTACTGGTGATAAATCAGAAATCAGTGTAGCATTGCAAAAAACCCCACAAAATGCTACAGAAAACTGAATTCCCTAAGGCTATAAGAATTCTCAGGAACATTGGATTCTCTCATTCCCTCTGAAGTTATTTGCTTGTATTTAGACTAGATGAAAAGGGGGAAATTCAGGTAGCTTTCCAACTGTAAGATAATTTTAATTTAGAGGCAGAACTAGATTTTTATAGTGGAAGTCCTCACTCCTTTTCCACTGAAATGACATTTGAAAGCTCTTTTAATTACTCAAATTTTCAGCTCATCACCAGTGTTATATTACCAACTACTGTGTCCAGATGGAATTTGGCACCCTGATGGGTCTTCTGTAAATTAAAGGTACTTCCTCATAAAGGAAATCTTAAAGATCCTCAGTCTGTATAAAATAAGAACTTATCAATGCTGTTAATAAACTGGAACAATTATGAACAATATTTTGAACACTACAATTTTGTCATGAATATAAAAGCTGATAATTCTAGGATTTTCTAAAATTGCTATTTATGAAATGTTTCATTATTTATATTAGTTTCTCTTTTCATTTTCCTACTGAAGCTTTTTTAGAAACAAGGGAATTCATAATACCAGACTAAATTTTCACTAGTGATATCATATCTGCTGAAAGCCAGATACAATCTATAGAGTTCAAAGTGTGGTCTTATATATTTGGAGTCTAGCAAGAAAAGTGGTGATTTTTTCCTTCAGATGAATTCTATACTATTTTTTAAAGCTTTTTAAGTGTATGTATTTACTTTTTAGAGCAAGGGAGCGAGAGCAGGGGAAGGGCTCTGTCAGTGCAGAGCCCGACCTGGGGCTCGAATTCACCAACTGTGAGATTGTGACCTGAGCCAAAATGATAATTGGGCACTTAACCAACTCAGCCACCTTTGTGCCCCATACTAATTTATATGTTACATAGAAGAGTTACATTTAGAAAGGCAGTGGAGTACACTAAATAGAACAGCAGGTTACTTATTTATAACTATTTCCCCCCAAGTAGATAATTATAATAAAAACATGTAAATAAAGAAGGTAAGATAAAGAATAAGAGAGACTCGATGGGAGATTGTTAACGTGCCTAGAAACTAAAAGTGACTGTGAATGTCTAGGCCCTCAACGTCCACTAGGCTTCTGTCCAAACCTTCTGTCAATATGCAAGTTCACCTGGAAATAAAAATCATCCTCCCTGCACCCCAGTAGTGGGAGAGTTTGCCGTTGAAAGGCTTATAGAATTGTCACTGACTGACATCATGGACAGCATTTTTAGTTATAAATTTTTTCAGAAACATTTATGTTATGGTCATTTTTTATGACCATTTTATGACCATTTTAAGGACACAACATGAAGTCAGTTACACAAGCGAGTCTGTTTGGTCTGGGAAACTGAAACTTGAAAATTACCAGGTTCTGATTTGCTTTAACTTACCCTGCATAGATAGAGTTTCTGAGAGCTTGTTCTTTTAGGACACTATGTTGGCCATTTATTGATCTCCAAGTTCAGTGTGATTGGTGAAACTATGGTGATTAATCCATATGGTCAAAAGGACAAGCAATTCCTGTATCAGTAACTATGGCTCATTGGCCTCCACAGCCTACATCTCCGTGTCTCCCAGAAAGACTGGAACCTCTTCATTTCAAAGGCTGTTGAGAGGTAGCACTGATGAAATGATGGCAAAAGACTTTGGAACTCCCTTTTTTTTTTTTTTTTTTTTTTTTTACATTTATTATTTATTTTGAGAGAGAGAGAGAGCAGGGGAGGGGCAAAGAGAGAAGGAGAGAGAGAATCCCAAGCAGGCTCTGCACTGTCAGCACAGAGTCCAATGCAGGGCTCAAACTCACAACCTATGAGATCATGACCGGAGCCAAAACCAAGAATCAGATACTTAACCAACTGAACCACCCAGGTGCCTCAAGACTCTGGAACTCTTCTTTACATATGCAAAAATTATGTTTAAAGATATGTATGAAAATTGTCAAAATCATTTTTGGAACAAAGCATATCATGCTATTAAAGAAAATCAAATTGACAAGTATGTATCATGGTTTTCCCCTAAATAAATTTGACTGTCACAAAGCTTTACCTAAGAATATAAAATTTGCATTTTTTATAATAGCAAATTAAGCTGGGCATGATCCTGTTTTTACAAGAAAAAAATTATGTCTTATTTATTTTTTTTAATATTTTAATGTTTATTTATTTTTTGAGAGAGAGAGAGAGAGAGAGCAAGCCGGGGAGGGGCAGAGAGAGAGAGGGAGAGAGAAATCCCAAGCAGGATCTGCACTGAAAGTGCAGAGCCAATGTGGGGCTCAATCTCATGAACTGTGAAATCATGACCTGACCAAAACCAGGAGTCAGATGCTTAGCCAACTGAGCCACCCAGAAACCCCAAAATTATATGTTTTCTATAGAAGTAACCTTCTATACTTCAGTTTCATTTGTAAACTAGAATGACAATAAAATACACCAACTTTTTCTGAAGTATATAGTATAATTTATGCAACATTTATATATAAATGCTATATAAAACATATATAAAAACATGGGCTCAATCCCTTGAACTGTGAGAGCATGACCTGAGCCAATATTGAGTCAGATGCTCAACCGACTAAGCCACCCAGATGCCCCAAGAAATAGATGCCCCAAGAAATGAACCTCAGGGGCTGAGCACTTAATCACTGGGCTGGGTGTGTAACTGGATGGTTTTATAATTGTTTTAAGAGGAGTTGCCTTTTACAGTGTGTCCATTTGCTTCTCTGGTTAAGGTGAAAACTGGTATTTATCACAAAGGAGGTGTTATTTTCCTTCTTTTTCTTCATTTTTTCAGAATCCATTGAGAGGACTATTCATTATAGGAATGTAACATAAGTAGGTATCAACGGGGATGGAAGGACAGAAGGAAATCTTTTCTTCTCTTTTTCTTTTGAGATTCAACAAAGTCAGAATCTATTTCATGAATTGCCATGACCTCTATTGAAATGCTTAAATATGGCCACCAAGGGTCCCCCAGAAGAATGTGACACATCATGCATGAGAGAAAAAGTTTAATGCCAATGCCTACTGCTTGGTGGGAGATGGGCCACTGTGCAGATGAAACTGGAAGGTTGCCTTTACCCACCCATCATAGGATTTCTGGACTTCTTGCTAACTTCAACACTTAAAAGTTAAAAAGACGTGTGAGCTTATTTGTATCCCAAGAAGTAGGTGAAAAGAGACATAAAAGTTGTATATGTATGTTTGCATGAACACTGAATAAAAGCTTAGGTGAAATATGTCATAATCATTTTATGCCATAAATGTCTAAACTTTTAAAATATTTTTTTCAAAACAAACAAACAAAAGGAATGCATCCTATGAAGTAAAGTGGCTTTCTGACTCCATTCCACAAATGTTTTTGGAAAGCCTATAGTGTTCCAGCTCTTTGCCAGGAAAGGGGAAAAGTGAACAGGACAGAATTCTGCTACAACTTTTAAAGAAAGGGCTTCTTGGATCTAAATTGCTACTTAAATGGACAAAGCAAAGTATTAGTTGCCTGAGCCCAGAGGAAATTACCAGCATCAGTGTTTCTTTCATTTATTCTGGATTCCCGTTAACCCTGCAAAATCTGCAGTAACTCCCTAAATCTCTTTCACCTCCCCTTCTTTTGCCCCCACTGCAGGCCTGCATTCTTTTCCCGTCCCTGGTTTTGGGACTGAAAACAAAATCTTCTCAGAGATCATTACATATAGTCATAAAGATACCCTGTTAGGAACAGAAAAATACTCCCATCAGGTAACTTTAAACATTTGACCCATAACCAGCTCCCTCCACCAGTACTTCATCAGAAGATAATATTCTTATAAATCCTATGTGTTTTACGTATCTTATTAAGTGCCACAGCACACTGCATTTCATTTTTTGTGTTAGGAGCATTAATATTTAAGATGTGAATATATAAAACAATTTTTAAAACTCTATCTTGGCAATTTTTTCTTAAAAAAAAAACAAACAAACAAGGGCATCTGAGTGGCTCAGCCAGGTAACTGTCCAGCTCTTGATTTCAGCTCATGTCATGATCTCACAGGTTCGTGAATTCAAGCCCAGTGTCGGCCTCTATGCTGACAGCATGAAGGCTGCTTGGGATTCTCCTTCTCCCTCTCTCTCTCTCTGCCTCTCCCCCTGCTTGTGTGTGCCTTCCGGCTCGCTCTCTCTCTCTCTCTCTCAAAAGTAAATAAATAAATATTAACAAACAAACAAACACTAGAAGCCTCCAAAATGGGAGTGTCTCAGTCCTCTGTTTCTCCAGAAGACTCTGCAAACTCCTCACTCCTCTCAGAGGCCAGGCAGAGGCATATGAGGAGCCCAGCAGGTTCTCGCACAATTTGACAAATGTCAAATCCCCAAGGCTGAGCAGGAGCTCCACTCCTCATGCCCCTCAGGACCCACAGGGGTGCTTCATCTTGTTTACTGTCAGATGACCTCCATGCCCTCAACACTATGGGGGAATAGAAACCTTGAACCTTTCTGCACCTGCTAGTGCTTGGCACTGTGGGAACCCGGCAACTGACAGCTCCCTGGAGCACAGCCAGGCAGTGGAACACCCAGTCCCACGCTGCAGGCTCATGGCCAGGCTCAGAGCCAGCCACCAGCTGCAACTACACTGCTATATTTTTCAAGACCCACTTTGCTCGTGATTCTACTTGTTCTTAGGAATTCTTTTTGTTAACACCTATTAAATAATAAGGCAAATGACTCTTGGAAATTATTTTTCTGGTCCAAAACAGAGTAGGGAAAAAAAGCCCATCAGATTATTCATGTCGTATCTTCCTTGCTTTTGAGAAAGCGAAGATTAAAAAAAATTATGCAAAATAAATTTAGATTTAAGGATCGGAGAAAAAGTGTAGACCTCTATTCAATCGTCTGAATGTATTCACACACAAACCCAAACAAATTTGAGGCTTGTAACAATCTGAATAATTCGAGAAAAATGGACTATTTCTGCAATCTGTTTCTATGTTCATGCATACTTAATTTATTTTTTCTTTTTTTCACTCATACTTAATTTTAAAATATACTTTCGCTTGGCTATGTAAGAAAACAAACCTTAGACTGTCTCATTTTAAAATTTATTGTCTATCAGACAGCATGGCACAGGGTTAGAGCTCCTCTGCTGGGAGCGGAGCTCATTTGTAAAATGGGGGAAACAAGAGTTTCCATTACATAGGATTGTTCTGAGAATTAAATGAGTTCATGTAAGGAAAAAATGCATGCCTGACATAGAATAAGACATAGAGTAAGAGCTCAATAAATGATGGTGTGTATGTGTGTGTGTGTGTGTGCGTGCGCGCACACACATTTCAAATTTCACATCCTCACATTAGTGATTTCCTGAAGGCTGAACTGGTCCTTCCATGATTTTTTTTTTTTTTTACAAGAAAACATGAAGTGTGTATGGGATAATTCTTTATGGCTTTTTAAATTTTTTTTTCAACGTTTATTTATTTTTTTGGGACAGAGAGAGACAGAGCATGAACGGGGGAGGGGCAGAGAGAGAGGGAGACACAGAATCGGAAACAGGCTCCAGGCTCTGAGCCATCAGCCCAGAGCCTGATGCGGGGCTCGAACTCCCGGACCGCGAGATCGTGACCTGGCTGAAGTCGGATGCTTAACCGACTGCGCCACCCAGGCGCCCCATCTTTATGGCTTTTTAAATGCACATCTCCTCAACCATATTTAGTTTTTATTTATTTACTTCCTTCAAAAGAAAGAGAAAATAAAGCTCAACAATAAGAAAACAACAACCCTTTTAAAAAACTAAGCCAAACATCTGAGCAATACTACACTAAAGAAGATATACAGATGGCCAATAAGCATATGAAAAGATGCTCATCATCATTTGTCATTAGGGAATTGCAAATGAAAACAACCATGATATACCACTTCTCACCCTTTAGAATGGCTAAAATCCAAAAAAACTGACAACACCAATCACTGGTGACGATTGCTGGTGGGAATGCAAAGTGGTACGGCCACACTGAAATACAGTTTGGCATTGTCTTACAAAGCTAAACATAGTCTTACTATATAATCTAGCAATCACACTTCAAGGTATTTACCCAACTGACTGGAAAACTTCAGTCCACACAAAAATCTCCATGCAAATGTTTATAGTAGTTTTATTCACAATTGCCAAAACCTGGAAGTAAACAAGGTATACTTAAATCAGTGAATGGATAAACAAACTGTGGTACATCTACAAAATACAAGACATGAATGGACTGTAAATGCATATTGTTATTGAAAGAAGCCAATGTGAAAGCCTATGTACTACATGATTTCAATTATGCATATTTTGGAAAAACGTAACTATATACAGATGGTAATCGATCAGTGGTTGCCAGAAATTTGGGATGAGGAGGGGAAGGCTTAAATAGTATGAAAATTAATAAAACTCACTTAAAATGGAGTGGGGAGGCCAGAAGGGAGAGCTCTCATGCCCCACCACTACTCATCAAATGCGGTCCCAAACAAGAAGAAACCTACCTAACACTCCTCACAGGAAGAAGCCTATACCCTACTACCCCAGCAGGGGAGGAAAGATGTTCTCCTTGTCCAGCAACAGCCCAGCCAATGTAGGACTGTCAAAACACAGTCAATGAAAAGTCACTAAACTTGGAATTCCCAGTTTACTCCAATGGACTTTTTCTTTATAACAGCCCCTCCCAACTTCCCCATCCTTTTCCTCTATAAATGAGGACTCCAGATTTGCCTGTGGTTTTGCCATAGCATGCATGTCCTGAATTGCAATTCTCTGTTATTCCTGAGTAAATCCATTTTACTGGTAAAATAACTCACAGTTTTATTTTTAAGGTTAACAATAGTTAAAACAAGGAATATTTTTAGGGTGGTGAAGCTGTTAAGTATATAAACTTTTTTTAATGTTTATTTATTTTGAGAGAGAGAGCATAGCAGGGGATGGGCAGAGAAAGAGGGAGAGAAAGAATCCCAAGCAGGCTCCATGCTGTCAGCACACAGCCCCACACAGGGTTAAATTCCAGACTGTGAGATCATGATCTGAGCCAAAATCAAGAATCAACACTCAACCAACTGAGCTACCCAGGTGTTCCCAGTATGTGAACTTTTAAAAAATCATTTAGGAGATGGGGGATGGGGAGGAACTCCAGAATGGAATGCAGCATGTGACAAGAGATTCTAAATGTATTACAAATGTATGAAACCATCTCACTGGAAGTAGTGGGAAGAAAAGGTTCTGGACTAAGTAACTCTGGAAATGAGTGGAGTCCAAAAAACTAATAGTAGAAGAGCCAACATGAAGTACACCTCTGGCTGATAAATTGTATCCCATGGGATACAGATGAACAATTCTGAAATCACTATACATCTACAATGGAGATGAAAAATTAAGTAAACAGATGGTGGAAGTCAGCTTTCTCACTGTTGATGTGGGAAGTTACAGATAAGCAAGGGAAGAGGTTAGAATGATCCATGTGGTAATGAATCAGAATTAGAGACACCAGTTCAAACTCATGTTTAGCTTAATAAAGATGCAGATGCTTGCATACAGAAATATTTATGTAAAGTTAGTATACATGCATATATTTTCTTGCTCTGTCAGCTGAGACAGTCTAGAAGCCAGGACATCTCAGTAGCCACCAACACACCCTAGTACCTAGATCTTGGTTTGTAATACTATTCCTTAATAAAAGAAACCAGGATTCCTTTTAGGACTGAGGCAGGAAATGTATAAGATGAGTGTGGAGCATCCTGTAGTACCAGAAAGGAAGTGCTTAAAAAAACAAACAACAACAACCAAAACCCACAGTGAATGGGGTATTTCAAAGGGACACAATAATCAGGTATAAGAGCCCCTCCAGTGGCTAAAGCTGGAATGGTCTGTCAATAAAATAACTAAAAACCAACTGAATTGTAACCCAAGTATAAAGTAAATATGCAAGAGTCCATACTGACATAAAGAAATAATTGGATAAATTAACAGGGGAGAATAGACAAATTTCCTGTACAGAAGAATTCCAAATAATTTATGAAAATACTTTACTTTTAAGGAAGTAGAGTTCAACTCTTTACTCCTTTTAGTGTAGGTTGTACATGATGGCTTCCTTCCAAAGAGCACAGTATTGAAGGGAAAAAAGAGTAACATTACAAAGAAGGAACCTGACAAACACTAGCTCACCCAGGCGATCAAGGTCAACACCAACAGTGATAGATCATGTTGATAGTAGATACCCTTGATATTATGGATGAAAATGGTACTTTACCTCTGGGTCCTGTTCCAAAAATCCATAACCCTGGTTTAATTAGGAAAACAAACCCCAAACTCTCAAAGTCATCAAAAATAAGGAAAATCTGAGAAGCTATCACAGCCAAGAGGAGCCTAAGGAGACACAAGAACTAAATAAAATGTGTTATACTGGATGACAACTTGGAGCAGAAAAAGATCATTAGATAAAAACTGGGGAAATCTGAATGAAGTATGGATTTTAGTTAATAATTATGTATTGATATTTGTTCATTAGTTGTGGCAAATGTACCATACTAATGGAGGATGTTAATAATAGTGGAAACTGAGTATGGGCTATACAGGACCTCTCTGTAGTATCTTCACAATTTTTCTGTAAATCTAAAATTGCTTTAATATAAAAATTCAAATTTTTATTTAAAAACTAAAGAAAATTTTTTTATTGATCTGTGGCACATTTTCAATGTAACAAAAAATTATTAACAACTTGAACATTTAGTAATATTTAATAACAATATCTCAAGCCCAGTCAGGTTCTTTTATCTCACGTTTAGTATTTTCAATATTAATACTCTTTAGGGGTGCCTAGGTGGCTTAGTTGGCTAAGCATCCAACTCTGGATTTTGGCTCAGATCATGATCTCATGGTTCACGAATTAAAGTCCCACATGAGGCTCTACCCTGACAGTGTGGAGCCTGGTTGGGATTCTCTCTCCCTCTCTCTCTGCCACTCCCCCATTTGCATACTCCCTCTCTCTCAAAATGAATAAACTTTTAAAAAGTTAATATTCTTCAGATTTATTATTCTCAAATACTTCTTTTGCAAAGGTGACCATAGGATCTAGGTCTTAGAACATAAAACTTCAAAAGTCCGAAAAATGGCCTCAAAATGGGTTATTCTATGACCTTAGAAAAACTTCCTACCCGCAATGGGAAATAAATCATATAAAAAGCATATAAAAAATAAATCAATGGATATTTCTTTTTTTTTTTTTTTCAACTTTTATTTATTTTTGGGACAGAGAGAGACAGAGCATGAATGGGGGAGGGGCAGAGAGAGAGGGAGACACAGAATCCGAAACAGGCTCCAGGCTCTGAGCCATCAGCCCAGAGCCCGACGCGGGGCTCGAACTCACGGACCGCGAGATCGCGACCTGGCTGAAGTCGGACGCTTAACCGACTGCGCCACCCAGGCGCCCCTGGATATTTCTTTAAAATAAATCAAAACAAAATCTAACCCTACTATATTTCTTTTTTTTTAATTTTTTTAAAGTTTATTTATTTCTGAGAGAGAGAGAGACAGCATGTGAGTGAAAGAAGGGCAGAGACAGAGGGAGACACAGAATCTGAAGCTGTACTGACAGCCCAGAGCCTGATGCAGGGCTTGAACTCACGAACTGTGAGATCATGACCTGATCCGAAGTTGGACACTTAACCGACTGAACCACGCAGGTGCCCCAGAATTTCTTTCTTTCTCTTTCTCTCTCTTTCTTTTCTTTCTTTCTTTCTTTCTTTCTTTCTTTCTTTCTTTCTTTCTTTCTTTCTTTCTTTTTTAGTTTATTTATTTTGAGAGAGCGAGAGAGAAACAGAGAGAGAGAGAGAGCAAGCGTGAGCACAAGTGGGAGTGGGGAGTGGGCAGAGAGAGGCAGAGAGAGAATCCCAAGTAGGCTCTGCACCGTCGGCACAGAGCCCAATGTAGGGCTTGAACTCACAACCGTTAGATCATGACCTGAGCCAAAACCAAGAGTCGAATGCTTAACCGACTGAGCCACCCAGACAGCCCCCTACTAAATTTCTTGATCCCATGAAAGATGGCAAGGAAAAGAAAATCTGCATGTTCCCTTGTCAACTCAGGACCATCAAATTGGGCTGCAGTTATTCAATAACCTGTAGCTATTATTAGGAAAATGGAGTGAGTTCAAGCCCCATGTTGGGCTCTGTGCTGACAGCTCAGAGCCTGGACCCTGCTTCAGATTCTGTGTCTCCTTCTCTCTCTGCCCCTCCTCCACTCAGGCTCTGTCTCTCTCTCTATGTCTCTCTCTTTCTCTCTCTCTCTCTCTCTCTCTGTCTCAAAAATAACTAAACATTAAAAAATTTTTTTTTCATAAAAAAAACTTTTGGCATCAATCATGCCGAAGTTTACAAGTAATATTAGCTTCTCATTATAAAAGTTGTATGGCTTAAAAAATAAAAGTGGATTTGGCCACAGAGTGGTGACAAAGTTTTACTCCTGTTGTAGTATGTAAAAACACATTTAGATTGTAAAAAAAATTGGATTAAAACATGCAACTTTAGGGTCTATTCTCTATGGCCTCTAGGAAAATATTTTACTTAAATAATTATATTCTATCGGTATAATTCCCTTTCCATCTCTCCATTCACTCTGTTCTGTCATTCTTATACTATAGTTACCATTACTGATTTTTCAGCTTTAAATATTTACACGGATTGCTATGAACTCACAAAAAGCTGTCACATTTCACTCACAGAAAAGTATTCTGGAAGTAGTTGAAGTTGCTCAGCCATGGCTTTTACATCTCTATTAGAAAATGTGTAGTAAAACATGTTTTAAAAACATAGTATTTTCTTTGTGGAACAACTTATATTAGAAGACATTGAGGCATAAAACATGCATCTCTGTTGCTCACTTGATTGTACCTGTCTTGTTTTCCAATATGAATCAAACTCACTTTTGTATCCAGGATAAACTAAATGCAGGAAATTAATTAGTATTGAGTCCTTAATGTGCTAAGCTTTGTGTTCTTTTTCTCATTTAACTCTCTCATTATCCTTATAAGGTAATTATTATTAAACCATTTTATTCTTGAGGAAAATAGGTTTCAAAAGAATCTTTAAGAGACTTATCTATAGCTTTACATCTAGCACAGGTAGACCTGGGTTAGATCTAACTGATCCCAAGACCATTCTCTTTCACTACATTGGTGTGTGGCAAAATGTCAGTCAGTGAGCTAAAATCATTGAGAATAGGAAATTGTAGAATTAACTTCCTTCATATTCTTTAACAAGAGATCTTAACTGAGAAAAAAAATTTAAGTTTTTACTGCGTATTACCAGTGAAATAATTTAAACTGGAAAAGTCAACTGGCCTCTTAACATCACACAGGTTTTTTGGCATTTAGCAAAAAAGATTCTGTATGGTTATTCCCTTGAGTCCCAACAGGTCTGTGCTATAGGACGAAAAGTAAGTAAAGAGAGCATTAAGGAGAAATACCTTCTTCTTACCCTTCCCAGTTGATGGGGGCAACTCTCATCCAAAAATTGAGGCCAGTGCTCAAACCAATGTTCCAAGGCCTATGAATGGCAGAGAGGGTAAAGGTTAAATATGGGTATGGAGAGTAATGAAAGTGTTTTGCTCTTGAGCATGGAAGTCCACATTATCTGTATCTAAGGACATATACAGGGTTTTGTTTTATAACACTGTACAGAAATATTTAAGCTTATAGCTTCTAAAAATAAGACAAACTTTAAATTCTTTTATTTTTTATTTTTTTGAGAGAGCATGAGCAGGGAAGAGGAGCAGAGGGAGAGAATCCCAAGCAGGCTCCATGCACAACGCCAAGCCCGATGCACAGCTCGATCCCATGACCCTGGGATTGTGACCAGAGCTGAAATCAAGAGTTGGATGCTCAACTGACTGAGCCACCAGGTGTCCCTAAGTTCTTTTTGTAATGTTTGGAATGGTTGGGACTGCACTGCATGTTTCCAGGCTATCTAATTAACAGTTTTGCACACAAATAGACTTGTATTTTCAAATGCTATTGGCCATATATTTGTATTTTCTATTCAACTAGAAAGTGCTAGTCATTAAATCATTATGAGAACTACCCTTCAGGCATATTTCTGCATATGAAAACTGCTCTCTTAGCATTGGTCCTTAGGTTTTATCAAACTATCTTCATTTTTTTTTCTGTAAAATTCTACATTGATAGCATTTGCTTATTAACACTTAATTTTAAGTTATGTTGGGATTTATTTTAAACATTTTTATGTGCTACACTTAAAAACAAATGGTAGGTTTACAAAATGCTTTTAACTCTTGATAAATTTAAGAATTTATAGGTAAAAAAAGAGAATATGAAAGACATTTGGGTATAGGTTATTCATATGGCAATTTACTTCCAGTCACTGAAAAACCTTCAGTGCTATAATAGATTTTTTAATGTTAATGTATAATAAAGTTTAAATAAGTGTAAATAAATTAACATATTTCAGATAAGTGTTAAACTTGACAAATAATTTTACCTTTCTACTTTTCATGCATTTAATTACCCATCTCTTAGGAAGGATTCTTATGGAGGACATTTCAGAATCACCTATATTTTGTATAAATTAATTCTAACTTCACCACTTCTTGGTTCCTGATCCATTTCTATTCCTGCTTCCTGAACCACTGATATTTGTCGGAATTTGTCAAATTCCTCAGATGCAGGGGAATAGGAGAGAAGGTTCATATCTTATCTTTAAATAACCACATTTCTTTCTTACTACTGAATTATCACCAGTAACTGGGTGCTCTTTATTTATTCTTCTTCTTTTCATTATAAAATAATTTTATAGAAAAGATTGGGTTTGTAGTAATAGAGCAGAAAGGGCCTGAAACACATCATTCTACAAACTAGTCTAAGAAAATGACACTAAATCAGAAATGAATACCTAAATAAATACATTTCCAAAAATAAACAATGGTAATTTTAACGATGAGTTCATGCTTTTAGGTATGCCTGATTTCTATGCACTATTTTAGGAGGATCACAGGGGGACCAATTCGTGTATTTATGTACCTCAGTGGAAATACCTCTAAACCAGGCAAATTTAAGCTCTACCGTCTAAGAGCAAAGAGTTATTTAGTATTGATATCAACTTTAACCCCTGCAGCAGTGAATTCCAAGTATTCTTGGAATCGTCACTATTTTTCATCTCTAGCCTAATTTTAAGAAATAAATTATGCTGATTCTCATCAACTGTTCACCCTTGTTACTCCATCAGAAGAGTCACAGAGAACACAATTCTCCTCATTATGTGTCTCATACATGGTACAGGGAAATATGCAGTGAGTCAGTAAGAATGAGTACTTTTTATCCTCCCCAGTGTCTAGTTCTTTGATCTGACAAGTGTAAAACACGCACAAGTTAAATTATAGACATTAAATTAGAAGTTAATATTAACTTTCAGTCTTTTTTCTGAATAATATTCTGACCAAATTAAAAAAAAATAGGAATCAATGCATTATATTTATATACAGCACCTTTGGGGCATATAATCAAATTTAACTCACTTCAGTGAATATTTATCAGGTGTCCACCATGTGTAAGGGGCCTCTTACACAGAAAGTCAGAGGGTCCTTTGGCCCAGGCCTCACGTGATGCACACTGATAAGACAGAAAGAAGACAGTCACTGATCAATGTTAAACTTATGTCCAGTTACCAGACCACATCAACTGAAGTACACTATGAGTTCAGCTTTTTAGAAATCCTGTGATCATCTTACTAACAACACAGTTCCTTTGGGAACTGTTGTGGGAATGTGTGTGTTTTATTTGCATCCACCTGTCTAATGCAGCACTTAAAATATGCCACAATATTGTGACCCTGCCATTTCTTCAGTTTTTAATATATTGAGGGCCTCAAAAAAATGCAAATGGCCCTGGCCTTTCTGAAGATCTGAAAGGTTCTACAGAACATCATGCTAACCTCTGAGGACAAAACACAGCTCTTTTCTCAAAGAGCTTACTGTTAGCAGAAAAAAAAGAAACAAAAACAAAAATACCTAGTATAGATGATAGTTTAAGAGCCCTTTAGAGATATACATAGCCATGAGACTCAATGGCACCAAAGATCATTTTCAGGTAAGATTTAGAATGGTTTCAAGAGGACATGTCTTGAAGATGGATCTTGAAAGACAAGGAGCCACTGACAATATGAAATGAGTGAGAAAGACATGATGAGAGAAGCATTTTTAGGAACAGCACTGTTGGGTCAGTGTGTGAAAAGTAGAGAAGGAAGTAAACATGGAAAATCAGATTGGGACCATGTAGTTCAGAGTCTACTACTATCATTGGTAAAAATAAGTCATGATGGGGCTTTGAGCAAGAAAGTAACATCACTGCATTGCATTTTAGGAAAATAAAACTGAAATAAATATACACAGTGGCTCAATAGAACAGGAAGAGATGATATGGGAAACCTGTGAGGAGGTGGCCACAGCAACCCTAAGCCTGAGGGTTCATCACTCTGCCAACCAAAAGAATTTCCTTTTTCTTCAGTCCTGAAGACCCCTTCCTTGTAATACTCTCTCCACCTGCTTCCCAAGCTCTAAGCTTACCTTCAGGGGATAATCAAAAGCAATGCTTTTTATTCATTGTTTTGAAATATTCCTCATTCAGACCAGGGGGGTTCCTCATCAAAGGTAAAACTTTTCTTAGTCATCCAGTTTAGTCCTTTTAAAAGAACCAGATCTTATCCCATGACATAGTCATTACACATAGTCAGGAAATTCAACACCAATTCACAAACCAGGAAGCATTTAGTCTAAGACAACTAAGTGACAAACATTATTGCTTCCATTGGCTCAAAGGAGTTAAGTGTTAAGAGTCACTCAAGTCAAGGTTTTTTCCCATTGAATAAATGAGGAATAGAATTAGGACTTCCGAGAATGAGATTATTTTTCTAGCTTTTCCTTTTGTTGAATAATCAATTTTTTTCAACTGTACATGATCCCCCTGGCTAATTCAATAAACAGATTAAATTTAAGATAAGCAGATACCTATGTAATAACAGCTAATACTTATAAATCACTCACTGTGTGCCAGCAGCATTCTAAGCACTATGTATAATTTTGTTTGACAGTTTAAAAATAAAAAAATATTTTTATACATGAGGTCCACAATAAGAAGGAATTCTCACTATTTGGAATAAGCAGTATGGAGATCTATCCTCCCAATGAGAGAAACTATTCAGTTTCTCCTTGCTCCTATACTTTCAGAACAAAGGCATTATTCAAGTAGAGAAGGCAAAAATCCAAGCTGCCACTTGAGTTTTGATTTAACAAAGGTTACACACAAGCTATCTTGAGCTATTGAAATACATAGTTTATCACACCATCTAATGTTTTGAAAAGGATGTTTTATTATTGATTAAACAGATTTAAAGTTGCAAGAGAAAACATTTTAATATACTTGCTAAAATTGTATTTAAACATTCCCGTGGGGGACAGTACTGCAAGAAATGGAAAAAAATCTGTATTGTATTGCACTTGGGTTTCCTTCAATTATGTAGACTCATTACTTGATTAATAAAACTATAAAAGTATGCTTAACAACTCTACATGTTGAAGTAATGACCAAATGGCAGTATTAAGATATACTGTATATGAAAAACGAACACCATATCTGTAACTGAATTAGAACACCAATATAAAAGGAGTCTAATTAATCAGCATTATCCAAACTAAGAGAGGACATTTTGGACATATGACCTCAAAATATACAGAATATTCATATTTTCAATACAGTCACTGATTTATAAACAATTAAAAGTTCAAAGTACTAATTTCATTTCAAATACATTTATTAGGCCAAATATATCTATGTCTCCCTCTCTCTCTGTCCCTCCCCTCCCTCCGCTCTGTCTCTCTGTCAAAAATAAAAATAAAACATTTAAAAAAAATTATAATTCCTACTGAAATTGTTTCAAAATAGAGTAATTAGAGAACAAAATAACCTGCTTTGTAAATATTTCAGAGAAGTGTTTAGTTTGAATCAAGACAGAGATGCGTTTTTCTTCTTTCTCACCTGCCCTCTGCTGGCAAAAGAAAGAAAAGTGAAAAGTAAGGAGGCTTCACACATCATGAAAAAGCACATTTTCCCACAAGAAATATATAGTGTTATAAAATCTTTCACAAGACCAGATTAATTTGTCATTCATATTATCACATCACTCATATGTGAGTTAAGATTGAAGTATAAAAAAAATGTTTGGAACCTGGAAATATTTCACTATTTAACATAGTTGGGATTAAACAACCATCTTAAAGTAAGAATACAAACATCAGGGCGCCTGGGTAGCTCAGTCAGTTAAGCATCTGACTCTTGATTTCTGTTCAGGTCATGATCTCAGGGTCATGAGATTGAGCCCTGTGTTGAGCCCTGTGTGGAACCTGCGTTAGGCACTGCGCTGGGCACGGAGCCTGCTTAAGATTCTCTCCCTCCCTCTACCACATGCGCTCATACTCTAGATAGACAGATATATAGATAAAATAAAAGTGTCAGAATGGGAGATACATGGGTCATTTTTATCTTCACATCCTTACTGACAAAGTTAACAGGGACTGAATGAGAGTCCATTAGTGGTATTTGTAACTGATCGAATGACCGTTTCCAAAAAGGTCTGATTACTAGTCACTAGGGGCCAGGATAGAGGTTAATAAGGATGTTCTACAGGACTTTATCTCCGGTTGTTCCTCAGTAACATTACCATCAATGCTGAGAATGAAGCTCAGTGAATTCGAATCCATAAAGATCTCAACAGTCTGGAAGCTGAAAATTCTATTGAGATAAAATAAAACACGAATTACTGTATAGACCTGAAAGTCTGACCAAGTTTCATGCTCACAGCAGTTCCATTTGTGAAAGAGACTTTGACATTTTTGTTATTAGGAAACTCAAAATATGTTTACAGTGTGACTCAGTACTAAACACAGTTAACAGTAAGTGCCTTCATTGCACACTTGGTGGGTAGCAGATCAACACCGAGCACTTGACATATACTATAAAACCCCAGAATAATTCAAATATAGATTTGTGATTGGCTCATTTATTACCCAGCTCTCGTTCTCTAAAAGGAATGAGCTACAATTTTTTTTTTCTGGGGAAGGAAAATTAAGAAATGGCAGTCTCTCTAGACAACTTTAATTTTTTGTATGCAGTATAAATTTCAGCATCTTTACTACTGTGCTTACCATGAAAATGCACTCTTTAGTTGCACACTTAGCCCTGCCTTTTAGGTAAGTGGAATTTTTAGACCAATATATTGTCTTTTTTTGAAATTTAATATACACATAGAAAAGTACACAATTCATATATTACAGCTTGATGACTTTTCACAAAGTGAATACACCCCAAGTAATTGCCACCAGATCAAAATAGAGCATTCCAGCAAAACAGAAGCCTCCCTCTTGCCTCCTCTCAATCTTACCTCCTCTCCAAAGAATGAATCTATCTATCTATCTATCTATCTATCTATCTATCTATCTATCTATCTTTAGAGAGAGAGAGAGAGAGCACAAATGGGGGAGAGGGGTAGATGAAGAGGGGAAGAGAGAACCTCAAGCAGGCTTCACGTTCAGCAGGGAGCCCCTCATGAGGCTTGATCCCACGACCCTGGGATCATGACCTGGACCAAAATCAAGAGTCAGAGGCTCAACTGACTGAGCTACCCAGGCACCCCCAGAAACTGCTATTCTGATTCCTATCACCATAGGTTTGTTTTGCTTCTGCATCACATAAATGGAAGTCTACACTATGTTCTCTTTAGTGTGTTCTCTTCCATTCAAATTATGTTTGTGAGTCTTGCACTGTTGCTGGGAATGCAAACTGGTGCAGCCACTCTGGAAAACAGTGTGGAGGTTCCTCAAAAAATTAAAAATAGACCTACTCTATGACCCAGCAGTAGCACTGCTAGGAATTTACCCAAGGGATACAGGAGTACTGATGCATAGGGGCACCTGTACCCCAATGTTTATAGCAGCACTCTCAACAATAGCCAAATTATGGAAAGAGCCTAAATGTCCATCCACTGATGAATGGATAAAGAAATTGTGATTTATATACACAATGGAGTACTACGTGGCAATGAGAAAGAATGAAGTATCGCCCTTTGTAGCAACATGGATGGAACTGGAGACTGTTAAGCTAAGTGAAATAAGCCAAACAGAGAAAGACAGATACCATATGTGTTCACTCTTATGTGGATCCTGAGAAACGTAACAGAAACCCATGGGGAGGGGAAGGAAAAAAAAAAAGAGGTTAGAGTGGGAGAGAGCCAAAACATAAGAGACTATTAAAAACTGAGAACAAACTGAGGGTTGATGGGGGGTGGGAGGGAGGAGAGGGTGGTTGATGGGTATTGAGGAGGGCAACTTTTAGGATGAGCACTGGGTGTTGTATGGAAACCAATTTGACAATAAACTTCATATATTGAAAAAAATAAAAAATAAAAAAAATAAAGGTGCATAATTCTCACTGACTTCCTTCAGATCTTTACAGAAAAAGAAGAAAGGCCTTAATTCATTCTCTGGAATCCTGAAGTGATATGTTTTTGTTATATTTGTGACCTATATTACAAACTAAATTTTATTGAAATTCTTTTGTGTACACAAACCCCCCCCCCCAAAAAAAAAACAAATTACGTTTGTGGGGTTCATCCATATAGTTGTATGTAAAGGCAGTCTATTCATTTTCATTGCTACATAGTACCCCATTGTAGGTGTATACTAATACATTTATCCATTTTATTCCTAATGAACAGTTGCATTGTTTACAGTTTTTGCATGTCTTTTTGGAATCACTAGTAGCAAGAGTAGAAAATTTGGGTCATGGGTTTTGCATATGTTCAGCTTTAGGAGAAATTGGAATGGTTTTCCAATTCACAGTAGTATCAATTCATAATTTATATTCTACTAACAACAGCATATGGCAGTTCTACTTGTTCCACATTGAAGACAATTCTTAGCGTTACCATTTTTTTTCCTTTTTAAACTTTAGTCATTTTGGTGAATAAGTAGTAGTATTTCATTGTGGTTTTAAGTTGCATTTTCTGATGATTATAATTTTGAGCAATTTTTATATGTTTACTGGCAAATTCAATGTATTCATTCATGAAATACTTATTAAATTCATCTACTCTTTCTTCCATTAGATTATGTGTTCTCTCTCTCTCTCACTGATTTTTAGGAGTTCTTCATATATTCTGGTGGAAGTCCTTCATCAGATATAATATATCGCAAATATCCTCTTCCCCTCAGTGACTTGACACTTCACCCTCTTAATGATATCTGATGAAAAAAGGGCTTAATTTTATTTTATTTTTTTTCAATATATGAAATTTATTGTCAAATTGGTTTCCATACAACACCCAGTGCTCATCTCAACAGGTGCCCTCCTCAATACCCATCACCCACCCTCTCCTCGCTCCCACCCACCATCAACCCTCAGTTTGTTCTCAGTTGTTTTTTTTTCTTTTTTTATTTATTTTTTTTTAATTTATATATGAAATTTATTGTCAAATTGGTTTCCATACAACACCCAGTGCTCATCCCAAAAGGTGCCCTCCTCAATACCCATCACCCACCCTCTCCTCCCTCCCACCCCCCATCAACCCTCAGTTTGCTCTCAGTTCTCAACAGTCTCTTATGCTTTGGCTCTCTCCCACTCTAACCTCTTTTTTTTTTGTTCTCAGTTTTTAAGAGTCTCTTATGTTTTGGCTCTCTCCCACTCTAACCTCTTTTTTTTTCCTTCCCCTCCCCATGGGTTTCTGTTAAGTTTCTCAGGATCCACATAAGAGTTAACACATATGGTATCTGTCTTTTTCTGTATGGCTTATTTCACTTAGCATAACACTCTCCAGTTCCATCCACGATGCTACAAAGGGCGATATTTCATTCTTTCTCATTGCCACGTAGTACTCCATTGTGTATATAAATCACAATTTCTTTATCCATTCATCAGTGGATAGACATTTAGGCTCTTTCCATAATTTGGCTATTGTTGAGAGTGCTGCTATAAACATTGGGGTACAAGTGCCCCTATGCATCAGTACTCCTGTGTCCCTTGGGTAAATTCCTAGCAGTGCTACTGCTGGGTCATAGAGTAGGTCTATTTTTAATTTTTTGAGGAACCTCCACACTGTTTTCCAGAGCAGCTGCACCAGTTTGCATTCCCACCAACAGTGCAACAGGGTTCCCATTTCTCCCCATCCTCGCCAGCATCTATAGTCTCCTGATTTGTTCATTTTGGCCACTCTGACTGGTGTGAGGTGGTATCTGAGTGTGGTTTTGATTTGTGTTTCCTTGATGAGGAGCGACGTTGAGCATCTTCTCATGTGCCTGTTGGCCATCTGGATGTCTTCTTTAGAGAAGTGTCTATTCATGTTTTCTGTCCATTTCTTCACTGGTTTATTTGTTTTTCAGGTGTGGAGTTTGGTGAGCTCTTTATAGACTTTGGATACAAGCCCTTTGTCTGATATGTCATTTGCAAATATCTTTTCCCATTCCGTTGGTTGTCTTTTAGTTTTGTTGGTTGTTTCCTTTGCTGTGCAGAAGCTTTTAATCTTCATGAGGTCCCAGTAGTTCATTTTTGCTTTTAATTCCCTTGCCTTTGGGGATGTGTCAAGTAAGAAATTGCTGCGGCTGAGGCCAGAGAGGTGTTTTCCTGCTTTCTCCTCTAGAGTTTTGGTGGTTTCCTGTCTCACATTCAGGTCCTTTATCCATTTTGAGTTTATTTTTGTGAATGGTGTGAGAAACTGGTCTAGTTTCAGTCTTCTGCATGTTGCTGTCCAGTTCTCCCAGCACCATTTGTTAAAGAGACTGTCTTTTTTCCATTGGATATTCTTTCCTGCTTTGTCAAAGATTAGTTGGCCATACGTTTGTGGGTCTAGTTCTGAGGTTTCTATTCTCTTCCATTGCTCTATGTGTCTGTTTTTGTGCCAATACCATGCTGTCTTGATGATTACAGCTTTGTAGTAGAGGCTAAAGTCTGGGATTGTGATGCCTCCTGCTTTGGTCTTCTTCTTCCAAATTACTTTGGCTATTCGGGGTCTTTTGTGGTTCCATACAGATTTTAGGATTGCTTGTTCTAGCTTCGAGAAGAATGCTGGTACAATTTTGATTGGGATTGCATTGAATGTGTAGATAGCTTTGGCTAGTATTGACATTTTAAGAATATTTATTCTTCCAATCCATGAGCATGGAATGGTTTTCCATTTCTTTAAATCTTCTTCAATTTCCTTCATCAGCTTTCTATAGTTTTCAGCATACACATCTTTTACATGTTTGGTTAGATTTATCCCTAGGTATTTCATGATTCTTGGTGCAATTGGGAATGGGATCAGCTTCTCTACTTGTCTTTCTGTTGATTCCTTATTAGTGTATAAAAGTGCAACTGATTTCTGTATATTGATTTTGTATCCTGCGACTTTGCTGAAATCATTTATCAGTTCTAGCAGACTTTTGGTGGAGTCTATCAGATTTTCCATGTATAATATCATGTCATCTGCAAAAAGTGAAAGCTTAACTTCATCTTTGCCAATTTTGATGCCTTTGATTTCCTTTTCTTGTCTGACTGCTGATGCTAGAACTTCCAACATTATGTTCAACAGTAGTGGTGAGAGTGGACATCCCTGTCGTGTTCCTGGTCTCAGGGAAAACGCTCTCAGTTTTTCCCCATTGAGGATGATGTTAGCTGTAGGCTTTTCATAAATGGCTTTTATGATGTTTAATATGTTCCTTCTATCCCGACTTTCTCGAGGGTTTTTATTAGGAAAGGATGCTGAATTTTGTAAAATGCCTTTTCTGCATCGATTGACAGGATCATATGGTTCTTATCTTTTCTTTTATTAATGTGATGTATCACGTTGATTGATTTGTGAATGTTGAACCAGCCCTGCATCCCAGGAATGAATCCCACTTGATCATGGTGAATAATTCTTTTTATATGCTGTTGAATTCGATTTGCTAGTATCTTATTGAGAATTTTTGCATCAGAGATATGGCCTGTAGTTCTCTTTTTTTACTGGGTCTCTGTCTGGTTTAGGAATCAAAGTCATACAGGCTTCATAGAATGAGTCTGGAAGTTTTCCTTCCCTTTCTATTTCTTGGAATAGCTTGAGAAGGGTAGGTATTATCTCTGCTTTAAATGTCTGAGAGAATTCCCCTGGGAAGCCATCTGGTTCTGGACTCTTATTTGTTGGGAGATTTTTGATAACTGATTCAATTTCTTCGCTGGTTATGGGACTGTTCAAGCTTTCTATTTCCTCCTGATTGAGTTTTGGAAGTGTGTGGGTGTTTAGGAATTTGTCCATTTCTTCCAGGTTGTCCAGTTTGTTGGCATATAATCTTTCATAGTATTCCCTGATAATTGCTTGTATCTCTGAGGGATTGGTTGTCATCATTCCATTTTCATTCATGATTTTATCTATTTGGGTCATCTCCCTTTTCTTTTTGAGAAGCCTGGCTAGAGGTTTATCAATTTTGTTTATTTTTTCAAAAAACCAACTCTTGGTTTCATTGATCTGCTCTACAGTTTTTTTAGATTCTATATTTTTATTTCTGCTCTGATCTTTATTATTTCTCTTCTTCTGCTGGGTTTGGAGTGTCTTTGCTGTTCTGCTTCTATTTCCTTTAGGTGTGCTGTTAGATTTTGTATTTGGATTTTTCTTGTTTCTTGAGATAGGCCTGGATTGCAATGTATTTTCCTCTCAGAACTACCTTTGCTGCATCCCAAAGCGTTTGGATTGTTGTATTTTCATTTTCGTTTGTTTCCATATATTTTTTAATTTCTTCTCTAATTGCCTGGTTGACCCACTCATTCTTTATTAGGGTGTTCTTTAACCTCCATGCTTTTGGAGGTTTTCCAGACTTTCCTGTGATTTCAAGCTTCATAGCATTGTGGTCTGAATGTATGCATGGTATGATCTCAATTCATTTATACTTATGAAGGGCTGTTTTGTGACCCAGTAGGTGATCTATCTTGGAGAATGTTCCATGTGCACTCAAGAAGACAGTATATTCTGTTGCTTTGGGATGCAGAGTTCTAAATATATCTGTCAAGTCCATCTGATCCAATGTAGCATTCAGGGCCCTTGTTTCTTTATTGACCGTGTGTCTAGATGATTTATCCATTTCTGTAAGTGGAGTGTTAAAGTCCTCTGCAATTACCACATTCTTATCAATAAGGTTGCTTATGTTTGTGATTAGCAGTTTTATGTATTTGGGGGCTCCCATATTTGGCGCATAGACATTTATAATTGTTAGCTCTTCCTGATGGATAGACCCTGTAATTGTTATATAATGCCCTTCTTCATCTCTTGTTACAGCCTTTAATTTAAAGTCTAGTTTGTCTGATCTAAGTATGGCTAGTCCAGCTTTCTTTTGACTTCCAGTAGCATGATAGATAGTTCTCCATCCCCTCACTTTCAATCTGAAGGTGTCCTCAGGTCTAAAATGAGTCTCTTGTAGACAGCAAATAGATGGGTCTTGTTTTTTTAATCCATTCTGATACCCTATGTCTTTTGGTTGGCGCATTTAGTCCATTTACGTTCAGTGTTATTATAGAAAGATATGGGTTTAGAGTCATTGTGATGTCTGTAGGTTTCATGCTTGTAGCGATGTCTCTGGTACTTTGTCTCACAGGATCCAAAAAAGGCTTAATTTTAATGAAGCCCAATTAACTAATCTTTTACTTTATAGTTAAGAGCTTTTATAACCTGTTGACATATAAAAGGATCTTAAGAGCAAAATCCAGGCTTACTTCTTTAGCATCTTGGCTTCTCAAGTCCTAGCTGCTAATCATCTCGAGCTGGGGAATAGGGGATACATGATGCTGTCTTCAAACAGTTGGAAGGCTATCACAAGGATAAAAACATTAGGCTTGTTGTGCAAAGTCTCATGAAAAAAAAATAATAATACCTTTGGCTGGAAAGCAGAAGAAGGAAGATCTTTTAGTATCAATATTAAAAACTAAACGTCTGGCTAGCCTAGTAATGAAATGATATTGTGTTCTCCCCGTCACTGGAAGTATTACAGATTGAAGAACAGTTTGCTGGAAGTGGAAGTTGTGAAAGATAACCTTTAAGCCAATATATCTGTCTTTAAGAGTGTGGCAGAGGCACCTGGGTGGCTCAGTCAGTTGCGCGTCTGACTTCCGATATGGTCATGATCTCACTGTCTGTGGGTTTGAGCCCCGCGTCGGACTCTGTGCTGACAGCTCAGACCCTAGAGCCTGCTTTGGATTCTGTGTCTCCCTCTCTCTCTGCCCCTCCCCCTTCATGCTCGGTCTCTGTCTCTCTCTCTCTCTCTCTCTGTCAAAAATAAATAAACATAAAAAAAAAGAGTGTGGCTACAGCATGTGACGCAGAACAGTATGGTTACCCTCTGTGCCACCAGCCTAAAGAAATTAGGGTAGAACTCCCATAATATATTTATTTTTCTCTTAATAGAATTCATAAATCTATATAATTCTTATTTGCAACTATTCATATTTTCAGTCTCTGTAACCTCTACTTTAAAAAAAAATTTTAATGTTTATTTATTTTTGACAGAGAGAGAGAGACAGAGCATGAGTGGGGGAGGGGCAGAAAGAGAGGGAGACACAGAATCCAAAGCAAGGCTCCAGGCTCTGAGCTGTCAGCACAGAACCCAACATGGGGCTCGAACTCAGATCGTGACATCATGACCTGAGCTGAATCGGACACTCAACCGACTGAGCCACCCAGGTGCCCCAATGTGACCTCCACTTTTAAAAAAATAGAGTAATTCTTTTCACCTTAAATTTTCATTTTGAAAGTTTTTTAAGGGGAAATCTCTATTTCTAATATTCCAGGATCTGTTGAATATTAGTACTAAGGATAGCCTTAAGGATTTAACTTCATTCCTTTCTCTGTCTACCTTCATCTATTCAGAAGAAAAATTCCCCATTTGTTAATTGCTGGGAGGGAGGACATAAATATCCTTAAATTCTTTGTTTATTTTAAAATGTCATTCTGTATACATTTTCCTGAAGTTTTATGTATTTCTTAAAATTCACTGTTCAAAACTATGTGAACACAAGGGAGAACATAACAGTAACGTAGGAGTGTACTGTACTGTTTAATTGATTGGACCCTAGAGATAGATAAACCTAGTTCAGATTCCCTCTCTACCACTAACTGGAACAGGTCACTTAAACTTCTAGGCCCCAGTGTTCTCACCCGTAACTGGATATAATAATATTACCTAGCCCATTGGTCGTTGTGAGGATCAAATAAGACACTGTCCATAAAATATTTAACATAGTGCATGGCTGATAGCATAAACTTTCTTTTAAAAAACAGTATATATAATGGGATATTATTCATCCATAGGAAAGAATGAAGTTCTGATACATGCTACATCATGGATGAACCTTGAAAACATTATGCTAAGTAAAAAAAGCCAGTAACGAAAGAACAAACATTGTATGATTTCACTTACAGGAGTTACTTAAAATAGGCAAATTCATAGACACAAAAAGTAGAATAAAGCCAGGGTCCACAGGCAGAAGGAAATAGGGAGTTATTGTTTAATAGTCATAGAGTTTCTGCTTGGTATGATAAAAAAGTTAGGGAAATGGAAAAAATTATGTGATGGTTGCACAACATGGTGAAGCTATTGAATTATACCACTAAAATGGTTAAAATGGTAAATATTATGTTATATATATTTTGCCATAATAAAATAACTAAGTAAAATCTTAAAAACTTTTAAATAAGACATCATTTTTAATATCCCAAAATCTCTAGGGAAGGTCTAACAGTGACTCTTATACATGTCCCTACAATGATAATTTCGGATTATTTCTAGACATTCACCTTATCTTATACTTAGCCATGCAAAAGTTTAACTCTCTTTTTTTCTGTCCTCTCTCCTAGCATTTCACTTAAAAAACCCTTTAGTTAATTTTTATCACACCCATAAAGCATTTGTTATGTGATTATGAACTTGGTGATTTAATATAAGTACCTGATTTATAAACTTTTAATATTAACATCAGCACTTCCTACCGAGAAAGCCATCTACCAAACTTTTCTTTGTATTTTTTTTTATTTTTTTAAAGTAATTTTTATGCCTAACGTGGAGCCCAGTCACAACCCATAGATCAAGAGTTGAATGCTGTACTGAATGAACAAGCCAAGCTCCCCCAAACTTTCTTTTTAAGTAAGTAACTGGTAGAGGAGGAAGAGCCAAGATGGTAGAATAGCACGGAAGTTTTTTGTGTGTCTCGCATCCATTAAATACAGCCAGACCAACACTAAACCATCCTGTACACCTAGAAAACTGATCTGAGGATTAACACAACAATCTGCACAACCTGAACCATAGAATTCAGCAGATACGTGGCACGGAGAGGTGAACTTGGGGAGAGAGAAGCCTTGGAGGGCAGAGAGCTGCTTTTGCATGCAGAGAAAAGACGGAGACCGTGGGGAGGAGAATACGGCAAAAGCATCCCTCCCCAAAAGCAGCTGGAGAGAAAGTGGAAAATTGGAAACAGCCACAGGGACTGAACTAAAAAGGGAGAAAGGAGAAAGGAGAGGGTTTAAATTCCATTAGGACTGTAAACAGGGGGAGCGCAGAGTTTGCAACTCCACAGCTCGACACCTGTCGGTGCTCTGGTGGGAAGAGCGAATCCCCAGGAGCAGAGTGGGGTCCCGGGGGTTCTCAGGCCACATAGGGAGAAGCAGTTCCACTGATGGAAGGACATTTGGTAGAGGCTGTGAGGCCACCTGGGCCCCGCAGACCCCAGAGAACGGCCACATTCGCTGATGCTGGAACAAAGTCGTTGGGGGTGAAGCCTGGTGCCAGATGTGCGCTGTGATTTTCCATAATCCCTGAGGTGCTGCTGCTACACTGTCTCGCAGACTTTTTCTGGGGCAGGCTGTCATGAGGCCACAGTCTTGGGGCACCGGCAGCAGCAGGGTCCAGCAAGTGTTCCTGGGTGCAGCCGACATTTGGCCATTGTTCAGTGAGACCCTCCTGCAGAGGGGCAGAATGGGTCATAGCCACAGTCCATCAGAAGTAAGGGACTGGGGAAAACAGCCGCACATGAGACAAAACTCAGGAGAGAGGTACTGCCTGGGGCTTGGTCATGGACAGTGTGGAAGTGGGGAGTGGACAGAAGCCGAAAACAAGGGACAAGTACACAACTGCTGATCGGGGAGAACAGAGTTCTGATACTAGACACTGGATATTTGGGTGACGCCATTTTCAGCACTCACGCGCATGCACAAACGCACCTACAAGCGCCACAACAATCCACCTGAGTAGGCTAGCAGCGCCATCTAGTGGAGAACGGAGCTGTTACACTAAGCCCCACCCAACTGGGCCAACCTCGCTCTTCAAGAACACAAGTCTCACCGCCTGCTTAGTTTATGGACTATAAAGCGCTTCATAGTTTGACTTCTAGGGGAAAACAAAGTAATTTCAGTTGTAATTTCAGAAGTAATTTCAGTCAGTTAGCTGGTCCATCTATTCAATTTTCTTTTTTTTTCTCTTTTTCATTTCTTTTCTTTTTCTTGAATACAAAAAGAGAAAAAATTAAGTTTAATTTCAATTTTTAATAAAAATATTTTTCTTTAATTTTTCTACTACATTTTTTACTTTTGTGTAAATTTCTTCAAATTCTAGTTTACTTCCACCATTTCATTTTAGTCTACTTCAGTATATTCATTTTTTCAAATTTTCAAATGATTTCTTTTCCCCCCTTTTTTTCTCTAATCTATCAAGCCACTTTCAACACCCAGACCAAAACACACCTAGGATCTAGCATAATTTATTCAATTTTGTGTGTATGTTTTTTTTTAATTTTTTAATTTTAATTTTTTTTTATTTTAATTTTTTTCATTTTAATTTTTTCTACCTCATTAATTACTTTTCTCCCTTCAAAATGATGAAACAAAGGAACTCACCCCAAAAGAAAGAGCAGGAAGAAACCACAGCCAGGGACTTAACCAACACAGATACAAGCAAGATGTCTGAACCAGAATTTAGAATCACAATAATAAGAATACTAGCTGGAGTCAAAAATAGATTAGAATCCCTTTCTGTCGAGATAAAAGAAGTAAAAGCTAGTCAGGATGAAATAAACAATGCTATAACTGAGCTGCAATCCCAAATGGATGCTGTGGATGTATGCTGTGTGAGGCAGGAAAGAGAATCAACAATATAGAGGACAAACTTATGAAGAATAATGAAGCAGAAAAAAAGAGGGAGATTAAGGCAAAAGAGCACAATCTAAGAGTCAGAGAAATCCACTGATTTCCTCATTAAAAAGGAACAACATCAGACTCATAAGGGTCCCAGAAAAGAAAGAGAGAGAAATAAGGGTAGAAGGCTTATGTGAGCAAATCATAGCGGGAAACTTTCCTAACCTGGGGAAAGACACAGACATCAAAATCCAGGAAGCACAGAGGACTCCCATTAGATTCAACAAAAACCAACCATCAACAAGGCATATGATAGTCAAATTCACAAAACAGGCAAGGAGAGAATCATGAAAGCATCAAGGGGGAAAAAAGTCCTTAACCTACAAGGGAAGACAGATCTCTGGTTTGCATTAGACTTATCCACAGAAACTTGGCAGCCCAGAAAGGAGTGGCAGGATATATTCAATGTTGCTGAATCAGAAAAATATGCAGCCAAGAATTCTTCATCCAGCAACGTTGTCATTCAAAATAGAACAAGAGATAAAAAGTTTCCCAGACAAATAAAAATTAAAGGAGTTTGTGACTACTAAACTAGCCCTGCAAGAAATTTTAAGGGGGACTCTCTGAGGGGAGAAAAGATGAATAAATAAATAAATAAAATTAAGCAAACAAATAAATAAATACCAAAAGCAACAAAAGTTAGAAAGGACCAGAGACCACCACCAGAAACTCCAACTCTACAAGCAACATAATGGCAATAAATTCATATCTTTTAGTACTCACTCTAAACCTCAACGGACTAAATGCTCCAATCAAAAGACACAGGGTAATAGAATGGATAAGAAAACAAGATCCATCTATATGCTGTTTACAAGAGACCCACTTTAGACCTAAAGATACATTCAGATTGAAAGTAAGGGGATGGAGAACCATCTATCATGCTAATGGTCAACACAAGAAAGCTGGAGTAGCCATACAGATATCACACAATCTAGACTTTGAAATACTGTATCAAGAGATGAAAAAAGGCATTATATCATAATTAAGGGGTCTATCCACCAACAAGACCTAACAATTGTAAACATTTATGCACCAAATGTGAGAAAACCCAAATATATAAATCAATTAATCACAAAAATAAAGAAACTCATTGATAGTAATACTATAATAGTAGGAGACTTCAACACCCCACTCACAGCAATGGACAGATCATCTAATCAAATAATCAACAAGGAAACAATGGCTTTCTATGACATACTGGACCAGATGGACTTAACAGATATATACAGAACATTCCATCCTAAAGCAGCGGAATATACATTCTTCTCCAGTGCACATGGAACATTCTCGAGAATAGACCACAAACTGGGATACAAATCAGCCCTTAGCAAGTACAAAAAGATCAAGATCATGCCGTGCATATTTTCAGTCCACAAAGCTATGAAACTCGAAATCAACCACAAGAAATAATTTGGAAAGGTAACAAATACTTGGAGACTAAAGAACATCCTACTAAAGAATGAATGGGTCAACCACGAAGTTAAAGAGGAAATTAAAAAGTATATGGAAGCCAATGAAAATGGTAACACCACAACCCAAAACCTCTAGGACGCAGCAAAGGCGGTCATAAGAGGGAAGTATATAGCAATCCAAGCCTTCCTAAAGAAGGAAGAAAGATCTGAGATACACCACCTAAACTTATGCCTTAAAGAGCTAGAAAAAGAACAGCAAATAAAACTCCAAACCAGCAGAAGACAGGAAATAATAAAGCTTAGAGAAGAAACTAGTGCTTTTGAAACCAAAAAAAAAAAAAAAAAAACAGTAGAGCAGATCAATGAAACCAGAAGCTGGTTCTTTGAAAGAATTAGCAAAATTGATAAACTACTAGCCAGTTTGATCAAAAAAAAAAAAAAAAAAAAAAAAAGGAAAGGACTCAAATAAATAAAATCAAGAATGAAAGAGGAGAGATCACAACCAAGACAGCAGAAATACAAACAAACAATAATAAGAGAATATCATGAGCAATTATATGCCAATAAAATGGGCAATTTGAAGAAATGGACAAATTCCTAGAAACATATACGCTACCCAAACTGAAACAGGAAGAAACAGAAAATTTGAACACACCCATAACCAGTAAGGAAATCAAATTAATAATCAAAAATCTGCCAAAAAACAAGAGTCCAGGGACAGATGGCTTTCCAGGGGAATTCTACCAAACATTTAAGGAAGAGTTAACACCTATTCTCTTGAAGCTGTTCCAAAATATAGAAATGGAAGGAAACTTCCAAACTCTTTCTATGAAGCCAGCATTACCTTGATTCCAAAACCAGAGACCCCACTAAAAAGGAGAACTACAGACCAATGTCCCTGATGAACATGGATGCAAAAAATCCTCAATAAGATATTAACCAACCTCCCACAATACATTAAAAAAATTATTCATCACGACCAAGTGGGATTTATACCTGGGATGCAGGGCTGGTTCAATATCCACAAAACAATTAACGTGACTCATCACATCAATAAAATAAAGGACAGAGCCATATGATCCTCTCAATAGATGCAGAGAAAGCATCTGACAAAATAAAGCATCCTTTCTTGATAAAAACCCTCAAGAAAGTAGGGATAGAAGGAGCATACCTCGAGATCATAAAAGTCATATATGAATGACCCAACACTAATATCATCCTCAATGGGGAAAAACTGAGAGCATTCCCCCTAAGGTCAGGAACAAGACAGGGATGTCCACCCTCGCCACTGTTATTCAACATAGGATTGGAAGTCTTAGCCTCTGCAAGCAGACAACACAAAGAAATAAAAGGCATCCAAATTGGCCAGAAGGAGGTCAAAGTTTCACTCCTCACAGATGACATGATACTCTATATAGAAAACCCAAAAGATTCCACCAAAAAAAACTTCGAGAACTGATTCATGAATTCACCAAAGTTGCAGGATACAAAAATCAATGCACAGAAATTTGCTGTATTCCTATTCACCAACAATGAAGCAACAGAAATCAAGAAATCGATCCCATTTACAATTGCACCGAAACCCATAAAATACCTAGGAATGAATCTAACCAAACAGGTGAAAAATCTATACACTGAAAACTAAAGAAAGCTTATGAAAGAAATTGAATAAGACACAAAAAAAAATGGAAAAAGATTCCATGCTCCTGGATAGGAAGAACAAATATTGTTAAAGTGTCAGTACTAGAGAAGATGGCAGCATAGGAGGATGCTGGGCTCACCACGTCCTGCTGATGACTTAGATTCCACCCACACTTGCCTAAATAACCCAGAAAACCACCAGAAGACTAGCAGAACGGACTCTCTGGAGCCAAGCATAGACAAAAGGCCCACGAAAGAGGATAGGAAGAGCAGAGAGGCAGTGTGTGCTACACGGACTGGTGGGAGGGAGCCAGGGCGGTGAAGGGGCAGCCCAGATGGCAAGGCAGAGCCCCCGAGTCTGGCTTGCAAAAGTGGAGGGGCCGGACTGCGTGAGTTCTGACAGCCAGTGGAACTTAACATCTGGGATGTTAAAAGTCAACAGCTCTGCTTGGAGGGAGGAAGGGCAAGAGGACAGCGGGAGGGAGAGGTGTAGAGCCCTAGAAGACACAGCTCAGCTCAGTGGCGGGGAACAAAGGCACTGGCCAGCACCACCTCCCTCTCCCATCCCCCAGCCGAAATCCCAAAGGGAACCAGTTCCTGTCACCGAACTTGCTTGCACCTCACAAACACCCAATGCTGTGCTTCTGTGGATCCATCCCTCTGACGGGTCTGCCTACCACCTGGTGCTGCAGGGCCCCTCCTGCAGGGGACCACCAATGGCAAAGCAAGCTAAGCCTGCCCCTCCTGCCCCTGTGCACCTTGCAGATCCACCTCAGCTAATACTCCAGATCCCATCGAAGCAGCACCACAAGCCTGAACGTGTGCAAGTAGCCCAGACAGGGGCCACACCACTCCACACTGAGTCCTGGCCCTAGGAGAGGGGAAGATAAGGTACACACCAGTCTGACTGTGGCCCCAGTGGTGGGCTGGGGACAGACATCAGGTCTGACTGCGGCCCTGTCCACCAACACAAGTTATCCCAGACAGCACAGGGGAAATGGCCTGCAGTTCCCTGCCACTCCAGGGACTATCCAAAATGACGAAATGGAAGAATTCTCCTCAAAAGAAACTCCAGGAAGTAGCAACAGCAAACAAATTGATCAAAAACGATTTAAGCAATATAACAGAACATGAATTTAAAATAACAGCCCTAAAATTAATCGCTGGGCTTGAGAAAAGTATAGAGGGCAGCAGAGAATCTATTGCAGAGATCAAGGGACTAAGAAACCGTCAGGAGGACCTAAAAATGCCATAAATGAAGTGCAAAATAAAATAGAGGCGACCACAGCTTGGATTGAAGAGGCAGAGGAGACAATAGGTGAATGAGAAGATAAAGTTACGGAAAAAGAGGAAGCTGAGAAACAGATAAAAAAAATCCAGGAGTATGAGGGGAGAATTAGAAACTAAGTGATGCAATGAAACGCAACAATCTCCGTATAATATGGATTCCAGGGGAGGAAGAGAGAGAGAAGGGGGCTGAAGGTGTACTTGAACAAATCATACCTGAAACCTCCCTGATCTAGGGAAGGAAAAAGGCATTGAAATCCAAGAGGCACAGAGAACTCCCTCCAGATGTAACTTGAATCGATCTTCGGCACGACCTATCATAGTGAAAATGGCAAAATACAAGGATAAAAAGAAAATTCTGAAAGCAGCTAGGGATAAACGCACTCTAAAATATAAAGGGAGACTGATAAGACTATCTACTGAAACTTGGCAGGCCAGAAAGGAATGACAGGAAATCGTCAATGTGATGAACACAAAAAATATGTAGCTGAGAATCCTTTATCCAGCAAGTCTGTCATTCAGAATAGAAGGTGACATAAAGGTCTTCCCAAACAAAAACTGGGGCGCCTGGGTGGCGCAGTCGGTTAAGCGTCCGACTTCAGCCAGGTCACGATCTCGCGGTCCATGAGTTCGAGCCCCGCGTCGGGCTCTGGGCTGATGGCTCAGAGCCTGGAGCCTGTTTCCAATTCTGTGTCTCCCTCTCTCTCTGCCCCTCCCCTGTTCATGCTCTGTCTCTCTCTGTCCCAAAAATAAATAAACGTTGAAAAAAAAAATTTTTCAAACAAACAAAAACTGAAGGAATTCATCACCACTAAACCAGCCCTACAAGATCATAAGGGGGATTCTGTGAGTGAAATGTTGCAAGGACCACAAAGTACCAGAGACTTCACTACAAGTATGAAACCTACAGACATTACAATGACTCTAAACCCATATCTTTCTATAACAACACTGAAGGTAAATGGACTAAATGCTCCAACCAAAAGACATAGGGTATCAGAATGGATTAAAAAAGCAAGACCCATCTATTTGCTGTCTACAAGAGACTCATTTTAGACCTGAGGACACCTTCAGATTGAAAGTGAGGGGATGGAGAACTATCTATCATGCTACTGGAAGTCAAAAGAAAGCTGGACTAGCCATACTTAGATCAGACAAACTAGACTTTAAATTAAAGGCTGTAACAAGAGATGAAGAAGGGCATTATATAACAATTACAGGGTCTATCCATCAGGAAGAGCTAACAATTATAATGTCTATGCGCCGAATACCGGAGCCCCCAAATACATAAAACTGTTAATCACAAACATAAGCAACCTTATTGATAAGAATGTGGTAATTGCAGAGGACTTTAATACTCCACCTACAACAATGGATAGATCATCTAGACACAGGATCAATAAAGAAACAAGGGCCCTGAATGCTACATTGGATCAGATGGACTTGACAGATATATTTACAACTCTGCATCCCATAGCAACAGAATATACTTTCTTCTTGAATGCACATGGAACATTCTCCAAGATAGATCACATACTGGGTCATAAAACAGCCCTTCATAAGTATAGAAGAATTGAGATCATACCATGCACACTTTCAGGCCACAATGCTATGAAGCTTGAAATCAACCACAGGAAAAAGTCTGGAAAAGCTCCAAAAGCATGGAGGTTAAAGAACACCCTACTAAAGAATGAATGGGTCAACCAGGCAATTAGAAAAGAAATTTAAAAATATATGGAAACAAACGAAAATGAAAATACAACAATCCAAACGCTTTGGGATGCAGCAAAGGCAGTCCTGAGAGGAAAATACATTGCAATCCAGGCCTATCTCAGGAAACAAGAAAAATACCCAATACAGAATGTAACAGCACACCTAAAGGAAAAAGAAGCAGAACAGCAAAGACACTCCAAACCCAGCAGAAGAAGAGAAATAATAAAGATCAGAGCAGAAATAAAAATATAGAATCTAAAAAAACTGTAGAGCAGATCAATGAAATCAAGAGTTGGTTTTTTGAAAAAATAAACAAAATTGATAAACCTCTAGCCAGGCTTCTCAAAAAGAAAAGGGAGATGACCCAAATAGATAAAATCATGAATGAAAAATGGAATGATGACAACCAATCCCTCAGAGATACAAGCAATTATCAGGGAATACTATGAAAAATTATATGCCAACAAACTGGACAACCTGGAAGAAATGGACAAATTCCTAAGCACCCACGCAATTCCAAAACTCAAACAGGAAGAAATAGAAAACTTGAAAAGACCCATAACCAGCGAAGAAATTGAATCAGTTATCAAAAATCTCTCAACAAATAAGAGTCCAGGACCAGATGGCTTCCCAGGGGAATTCTACCAGACATTTGAAGCAGAGATAATACCTACCCTTCTCAAGCTGTTCCAAAAAATAGAAAGGGACGGAAACTTCCAGACTCATTCTATGAAACCAGCATTACTTTGATTCCTAAACCAGACAGAGACCCAGTAAAAAAAGAGAACTACAGGCCAATATCCCTGATGAATATGGATGCAAAAATTCTCAATAAGATACTAGCAAATTGAATTCAACAGCATATAAAAAGAATTATTCACCATGATCAAGAAGGATTCATTCCTGGGATGCAGGGCTGGTTCAACATTCGCAAATCAACCAATGTGATACATCACATTAATAAAAGAAAAGATACGAACCATATGATCCTGTCTATCGATGCAAAAAAAGCATTTGACAAAATCTAGCACCCTTTCTTAATAAAAACCCTCAAGAAAGTCGGGATAGAAGGAACATATTAAACATCATAAAAGCCATTTATGAAAAGCCCACAGCTGATATCATCCTCAATGGGGAAAAACTGAGAGCGTTTTCCCTGAGACCAGGAACACGACAGGGATGTCCACTCTCACCGCTGTTGTTGAACATAGTGTTGGAAGTTCTAGCATCAGCAATCAGACAACAAAAGGAAATCAAAGGCATCAAAATTGGCAATGATGATGTCAAGCTTTCACTTTTTGCAGATGACATGATATTATACATGGAAAATCCGATAGACTCCACCAAAAGTCTGTTAGAACTGATAAATGAATTCAGCAAAGTCGCAGGATACAAAATCAATGTACAGAAATCAGTTGCATTCTTATACACTAATAAGGAAGCAACAGAAAAATAAAGAAGCTGATCCCATTCACAATTGCACTAAGAAGCATAAAATACCTAGGGATAAATCTAACCAAACATATAAAAGATCTGTACGCTGAAAACTATAGAAAGCATATGAAGGAAATTGAAGAAGACATAAAGAAATGGAAAAACATTCTGTGCTCATGGATTGGAGGAATAAATATTCTTAAAATGTCAATACTAGCCAAAGCTATCTACACATTCAATGCAATCCCAATCAAAATTGCACCAGCATTCTTCTCGAAGCTAGAACAAGCAATCCTAAAATCTGTATGGAACCACAAAAGACCCCGAATAGCCAAAGTAATTTGGAAGAAGACGACCAAAGCAGGAGGCATCAGAATCCCAGACTTTAGCCTCTACTACAAAGCTGTAATCATCAAGACAGCATGATATTGGCACAAAAACAAACACATAGACTAATGGAATAGAATAGAGACTCCAGAATTGGACCCACAAAAGTATGGCCAACTAATTTTTGACAAAGCAGGAAGGAATATCCCATGGAAAAAAAGACAGTCTCTTTAACAAATGGTGCTGGGAGAACTGGACAGCAACATGCAGAAGATTGAAACTAGACCAGTTTCTCACACCATTCACAAAAATAAACTCAAAATGGATAAAGGACCTGAATGTGAGACAGGAAACCACCAAAACTCTAAGAGGAGAAAGCAGGAAAACACCTCTCTGGCCTCAGCCGCAGCAATTTCTTACTTGACACATCCCCAAAGGCAAGGGAATTAAAAGCAAAAATGAACTACTGGGACCTCATGAAGATAAAAAGCTTCTGCATTGCCAAGGAAACAATCAACAAAACTAAAAGACAACCAACGGAATGGGAAAAGGTATCTGCAAATCACATATCAGACAAAGGGCTAATATCCAAAATCTATAAAGAGCTCACCAAACTCCACACCCAAAAAACAAATAACCCAGTGAAGAAATGGGCAGAAAACATGAAGAGACACTTCTCTAAAGAAGACATACAGATGGCCAACAGGCACATGAGAAGATGCTCAACGTCGCTCCTCATCAAGGAAACACAAATCAAAACCACACTCAGATACCACCTCATGCCAGTCAGAGTGGCTAAAATGAACAAATCAGGAGCCTATAGAGGCTGGCGAGGATGGGGAGAAACGGGAACCCTCTTGCACTGTTGGTGGGAATGCAAACTGTTGCAGCTGCTCTGGAAAACAGTGTGGAAGTTTCTCAAAAAATTAAAAATATATCTACCCTATGACCCAGCAGTAGCACTAATAGGAATTTACCCAAGGGATACAGGAGTGCTGATGCATAGAGGCACTTGTACCCCAATGTTTATAGTAGCACTTTCAACAATAGCCAAATTATGGAAAGAGCCTAAATGTCTATCCAGTGATGAATGGATAAAGAAATTGTGGTTTATATTCACAATGGAATACTACTTGGCAATGAGAAAGAATGAAATATGGCCTTTTGTAGCAATGTGGTTGGAACTGGAGAGTGTTATGCTAAGTGAAATAAGTCATACAGAGAAAGACAGATACCATATGTTTTCACTCTTATGTGGATCCTGAGAAACTTCACAGAAGACCAATGGGGAGGGGAAGGGGAAAAAAAAGAGGTTAGAGAGGGAAGGAGCCAAAACATAAGAGACTCTTAAAAACTGAGAACTGAGGGTTGATGGGGGATGGGAGGAAGGGGAAGGTGGGTGGTAGGTACTGAGGAGGGCACCTGATGGAATGAGCACTGGGTGTTGTATGGAAACCAATTTGAGAATAAATTTCATATTATAAAAAAAAAGAAAATAAGAAAAGAAAAATAAAAAAAGAAAACATCAGCAAATAACTTCAAAAAAAAATCAAATAAAATGTCAATACTATCCAAAGCAATCTACATATTCAATGCAATCTCTATCAAAATAACACCAGCATTCTTTACAGAGCTACAACAAATACACCTAAAATTTGTATGGAACCAGAAAAGACCCCAAATAGCCAAAGCAATCTTGTAAAAGAAAACCAAAGCAGGACGCATCACAGTCCCAGACTTCAAGCTATTTTACAAAGCTGTAATCATCAAGACAGTGTGGTACTGGCACAAGAACAGACACTCAGATCAATGGAACAGAATAGAGAACCCAGAAATTGACCCCAAAACGTATGGCCAACTAATCTTTGACAAAGCAGGAAAGAATAGCCAATGGAATAAAGACAGTCTCTTCAGGAAGTGGTGCCAGGAGAACTGGACAGTGACATGCAGAAGAATGAACCTGGACCACTTTCTTACACCATACACAAAAATAAACTCAAAGTATATGAAAGACCTCAATGTAAGACAGGAAGCTATCAAAATCCTCAAGGAGAAAGCAGGCAAAGACCTTTTTGATCTTGGCCGCAGCAACTTCTTACTCAACACGTCTCTGGATACAAGGGAAGCAAAAGCAAAAGTGAACTACTGGGACCTCATCAAAATAAAAAGCTTCTGCACAGTGAAGCAAACAATCAGCAAAACTAAAAGTCAACCACTGGAATGGGAGAAGATATTTGCAAACGACGTTATCAGATAAAGGGTTAGTATCCAAAATCTATAAAGAACTTATCAGACTCAACATCCAAAAAGCCAATAATCCAGTGAAGAAATGGGCAAAAGACATGAATAGACACTTCTCCAAAGAAAATATCCAGATGGCCAACCGACACATGAAAAAATGCTCAATATCACTCATCAGGGAAATACAAATCAAAACCACAATGAGATATCTTACACCTGTCAGAGTGGCTAAAATTAACAATTCAGGCAACAACAGATGTTGGCGAGGATGCAGAGAAAGAGGATCTCTATTGCATTGTTGGTGGGAATGCAAGCTGGTGTAGCCACTCTGGAAAACAGTCTGGAGGTTCCTCAAAAAATTAAAAATAGAACTACCCTACGACCCAGCAATTGCACTACTAGGTATTTATCCAAGGGATACAGGTGTGCTGTTTCAAAGGAACATATGCACCTCAATTGTTATAGCAGCACTATCAACAATAGCCAAAGTATGGAAAGAGCTCAAATGTCCATCGATGGATGAATGGATAAAGAAGAAGTGGTATATACACACACACACACACACACACACACAAATGGAGTATTACTCAGCAATCAAAAAGAATGAAATCTTGCCATTTGCAACTATGTAAATGGAACTGGAGGGTATTATGCTAAGTGAAAGTAGTCATAAAGAGAAAGACAAAAATCATATGACTTCACTCACATGAGGAGTTTAATACACAGATGAACATAAGGGAAGGGAAGCAAAAATTATATAAAAACAGGGAGTGGGACAAAACATAAGAGACTCTTAAATATGGAGAACAAACAGAGGGTTAATGGAGGGGTTGTCAGAAGCAGGGATGGGCTGGATGGGTAAGGGGCATTAAGGAATATACTCCTGAAATCATTATTGCACTATATGCTAACTAATTTGGATGTAAATTAAAAAAATAAAATTTAAAAAAAGTAACTGTACTAACTCTTTGTTACTAGTTTCTAAGTTAGTTCCTAAATAAAACAAAGCTTTTCCTCCAACCCTGCAGTTAACCTTAAGAGATAGTTTCTGAGGGGTGTGTGTGTGTGTGTGTGTGTGTGCATCTGTGTGTGTTTGGTTATGCGTGGGGAACGGTGGGACACAGCAGGGAGAACGAAGACTTTGTCAAAGGCATTTTTTCTAATGTTAATAAGTTACTTCTACTTGTTCCTCTTCTTTCAGATAGCTATTTATCATTTCACTGAACTCAACTTGATTGGGTGGCATGATTTCCCCTTACGTAAATCATTTTATTCATCCCTGAATAGATTATGTTTGCTTAAATGTTCAACAATTATACCATTCACTACAAATTCCACCAGCTTCCCTGACCTTGAAGTAAAAGCAAGCAGTCTGTAATCAAAAAGGGCCTCCAATGGAATGCTTTGCGTGGATCGATTACACAGTAATGATAAGATATGCATTTTCGCCAGCAATGGTAATATACTCATGCGTGCTTGAAAAAGCAAAGTTTTTCGTAAGTACCACTTGGTCAAATTATTTTATTCTTAATCTTTAGCATTTCCAACTCCCAGTTGGGCATCTTATACTATAGCTTTATTATTATACATACATTTTAAAATCCTGGACATACATACAACTTGTTTCTCAAAAATGATATATATCAGTTAACAGGAACCTGAAAATCTAGAGGCAAAAACCCTCAACACTCTGAATACCGAAAATATATTCTCTTCCACAGAACCTACTTTCCTGTTATCAGAAAGTACTCTAATTTTGTTTTTAGTGATGTAATTTTCAATAACAGAAAAAAAATGCAAAATATTAAACCTAATTCCACCCAGAGAAATACATTCTGAAATTTCCACTGGACACATTTGGGCCAGCAGTTCACATGCCTGATTACAAAAATGTATGTTATGTTCAGCTCTCAACTACTCTCAGTGTGAAGAACGGAATATAAGAGCAACTGAGTTGGATCACAAGATGTATTCACCACGGGCATTTGATCTATTGTCCATCCATTTACAGGAGTGTTCCAGGAATGTTCTGGGAGAGACTTTATGCTAAGGAAAATGGACTGAATAAACCCTCTTGGTTCAACAGAGAAGAGGAAAAAAAAAAAAAAAAAAAAAAAAGGAGGGCACTGTAGTATGGTAGTTAGAAAATGAGATTAGGAATCTGACCTAAGTCAAGTTCCTTAGAAGAACCTGAGATGGGTTTTATTGGGGTGTCCTCTCAAAAGTGAAGGAAATAGAATAGGTCAAAGGAAGGAAGAATGTGAGATAGACATTAATTTCAGTTTGATCCCACAGCAAAGCCCTGGAGCATAAATTGCACCACAGAATGAGCCTTGCCTTGAAGCAAGTGATTTGCCCTTTGTAACCCCCTCTGTAATTCAGTCATTTCTCAAGATCTACTGGGTAGGAATAGGAAGAATCAGAGCAATGCACTAAGTCCTATCTACTGGGGGAATGGGACAATAAGCAGGGTAAAATGGATTTGGTTGCAGGATCAACATCTACTACAGGTTCCAACTAATCTGGCTTTTAATTCCACCATATAAACAGTTAGTTATACAACACTTGGAAAGTATTTAGCTCTCTGATGTTGGGTTCTTGATCTATAAAATTGGAAAATAATACTTGTCTCTCAACGTTGTTTTGTGAATTTAGAAAAATGCACGTGTAACACTTGGGCTGATAGTGATCAAATAGATGTTTCAAAAAATGCTAAGTAGCCAGAAAGCAGAAGTGATTCAAATAATAGTATGATTTCTTTCAAATAGGACATGCTGCTTAGCCAAGTTCTACAAGTAAGGAAGTAATGTTGGGGATCCTTTCCCACAAAGCATTAAATAATAAGGGCATTCTTGCCTGTTTTTACAGATGCCTGCATTGTCACCAAGTTTCCAGCAACTCAGTGGCAGCACTCAATGAAAGAGCCAAAGCAGTGGGGTGAGTGCTGTGAATTTCAGAAGTGCAAGAGCTTTACCCAGAAGGTATCCAGACAAAGTCAAAACACCCAGAAAAGGGAACCAGAATAGGAAGAAAATAGAAAATTGTTGAACCCATGCCATAGCTGACCAAACTTATTTGTGAAGACATATGAGACACTTGGGGGAGGAGGTTGCGCCGAACACAATACTCAGGTCCCACAATTCCAAGGGGATGATAATGGAGTTAGATAACGAAGAATAATAATAGATACCTAGGCACTACTGCTCCGTCATTTTTATTAATGTTTGCCTAACTTACAGGTACCGGCTCACAGGTGACATTTGTGATGGTATCAAGTTCAGTTAGCTTGCCTGGAGCACTATTCTAGGGTCATCAGATACATCAGGAATAAAACACAGACGCCTGTTATAGAAGCCTATGATCTAGCATGGGATAAACATAATAAATAATATACTGCACTATGTAAGGAGGTAGTAAATGCCATGGAATTAAAACCGAAGAGTAAAGTAAGGTAGGAGACAGGTTGAAGGAGCAAGCTGGAGTATTAACTAAGGTGGTCAGGTAACTATAATTAACAATACCATATAATATATTTGAAAGTTGCAAAAGAAGATCTTCAAAGTTTTCATCACAAGAAAAAAATGGTGACTATAGTTAAAAATACTGTACTACATATTTGAAAGTTTCAAGAGTAGATCTTCAAAGTTCTCATCACAAGAAAAAAAATTGTAACTATGTTGTGATAGATGTTAACTAGACTAATTGAGGTCATCATTTCTTAATATATACATATATCAAGTCATTACCTAAAATGAATACAATGTTAATATGTTACCTCTCTCTCTCTTTACCTCCCTCTCTTCCTGTCTCTCCTGCTCTCTCCATATATATACATACATATGTATATGTATATATATACATATATATGTGTATATATTATGTGTATACATATATATATTTATGTGTGTGTGTGTGTATATATATATATATATATATATATATATATATATATATACATACATACATACATATCTCACTATGGTCACAATAGGCCTTAGGAAGAGGGTAAGATTTTAATAAAGACATAAAGTAAAGGATGGGTTTAGAGGATATCTTGGAGGGAGCATTTCAGACAGAAGGAACAGCTACAGCAAAGAAAAGTCAGACGAGAATCTAGTGTGTTTAAGGAAAAGCAAGGAGAGGAATATACAAGGGGAAGAAAAGTGTTACAAAGTGAGGTCATGAGAGTAACAAGAAGTGACATGTGCGGCAGGGGATTAAAAGTGGAAGGATACTTTGGGGGGTTGTTGCTGATCCTCTCTCTTTTGTGGCCTGGCTCTTGCCCCCGTTAGAAGATTAGAAGCAACAGCTGTTTTGTTGTGCCTGGGTGGCTCGGTCGGTTGAGCCTTGACTTTGGCTCAGGTCATGATCGCACAATTCATGGGTTCGAGCTCCGCATCCAGCTCTGTGCTGACTGCTCAGAGCTTGGAGCCCGCTTCAGATTCTGTCTGTCTCTCTCTCTGTCTCTCAAAAATAAATAAACATTAAAAAAAAATTTTAAGAAGCTGCAGCCATTCTGTTGCTGTGTTAAGCATCATCTTTTGCCTACACTTGCATTTTGTTGTGTTTTGCCTACTGGATTAAACTCATCAACTTCTCTCCCACGCCCTGGTGCTAACTCTACTCAAGTTTGTGACATTCTTGGGATTTTCCAATAACTAGCATATATTTCTCCTTAGCCTTGCCACTTCCACACTCCCCTCATCCAAGTGACTTCCTTTACTGAGTTCTTCACCATGCTAAGGAGTGGGTGCTACAGTTCGACTTTTCAGGCTACTCCCATCAAAACAGAAATGAATTAAACCGGGCTTTTATGTGTACCTTGCCCAGAAAATAATAGTTCACTTTTGCTTTCAAAAAGTGGAGAATTGGGTGAAATGACTATATTCTGGCAGATATTTTGTAGTAAATACACTCACAATATTAAATACCCTTCCATGGTGTTTCTCAAAGCCTTTTTAAAGTAAGCTCTGTGCCCAATGTGGTAAACTGACGACCCCAAGGTCAAGAGTCACATGCTCTACCAACTGAGTCAGCCAGGTGCCCCTCTCAAAGCCTGTCTTGGTGTTGGGCAATATTTGTACAACTATGAAACAAAAGACACCTAAGTTCAAATCCAAGCTCAGACTTAGTGATTCTGGTCAAGGTAATTAAATTTTCTAACCCTAAGTTTTCTCAAGCAAAATGGGGCTGACATGTAATTCTCAGGGTGATTTCCTGACTTAAATAAAATAGCATTGAAAAAGGCCCCACATATTGTAGGTGCTCAATAGTAATTCCACTTCCACCTTATATATGTTTTTTCTTCTTTGTTTTGCCGCCTTCCATTTATCTTGCTGATAATACTCAGCATAAAACTGTGAAGCTTTAAAAGATCTATTCTTTAGCTCAATACATATTAATAACTCATACAGGCTTGGTCAATCTGGATACCATAAGAACGTAAGAAAAACAATGGCTATAAAACCAGGTTAGAGCAAGGAGACAGCTGCTTCCCTCTCCCAAAATATACTAAATACCATTCAAATAGCCCCATTTGGAGATCTGTTCTCCAAATAACAAATTACATGAGGTACATTTCTGAAATTTTTCTTGGGAGGCCAAAAAAATTCCATCTATACCACTGGTCTATGTTAATGTGACAATTCCAAACATGGCTTTAAGCCAAATATATGCAATTCATAGCTTTAATTACTGTATATATATATAAATATAAACTTTTTAAAAATGAAAATATGTGCCAGAGATAACTTTCTACAAGTTCACAGCAACTGTTTTATGTGGTTTCTATGGCATCAATGACTGCATAAATACATTTTCTAGAGTTAAATTGACATCTTTCATAAACTTGCGACACTGAAAGAGGAAAGCTATTTGACATCATGGTATACAAACAAGAAGTCTAATAAAGGGAAATAATGATCAATTTTGTTTACTTATAAAAGTTTATAGAAATTTAAAAATCAACATTGCCTAGTAGAATAGGAAAACATTAGTAAGGAAGAAAACTAACTTGATTATAAGAAAACAAATCAAATATTAATTCCAACAGAAAAAAATACTTGACATAAATAAGATCGAGTTTTTAATTTCTTTCAAGCAATAACAACAAAGTGTACAATTCATTTCCTACAAAGAATTTACAAGTACTTGAGGTAATAGATTATATAAAATAGAGCCATAAAAATGTGCCAAAATTTCAAATAACTAATGGAACTAGTTCTTATAAAATATGGCACCTCAGAGACCATTGTTAAGAAAACAAATTGAGATATGTTTAAACACTCAATTTTAAAGTTTTAAGCCTTTGTCTAGGTGGAAAACTTTTTAATGTAATACTGATTTTGATTCTTCTGTAAATTTAATTAAAATTTGTCCTAAAGTAAACACATCTATACTTGCAGGTGTCTATGAAGAATGGCCTGGCTCTATGTACATTTGCGTTTAAGTCTCTGATCTCTTTGACACAACTTTGATCTAGTATTCCCAATTATCAAATGCAAATGGTCACACCTACCTCTGTCTTTTCCTCAAGGATTTATGAAGAAATCACAGGTATGAAAATCTGCATGAAAATCCTTAGAATTCTTTGAAAGGGAGTCTTTACAAATTTGAGTTAACGGTATTGTTTATTATTGGTTAAGTAAGAAAATATGACAGCAATAGCAAACATTTATTTCTATTTTTTACATGTTAGGAAGTTATATGAGAGATCACTCACAAAAGAAGGCATAATATGGTGTCTTGTAAGGCTTTATTTCCACAATGTAGAGGAGTGACTGAGAAGAGGGTGGACTCTGGAGGCAGACCACCTGAGTTGACTCCTGGTTCTATCATTTCTTTTTTTTATTTTATTTAATGTTTTTTATTTATTTTTGAGGATGGGAGGGGCAGAGAGAGAGGGAGACACAGAATCTGAGGCAGGCTCCAGGCTCTGAGCTGTCAGCACAGAGCCCCACGTGGGGCTCAAACTCACGAACTGCTAGATCATGACCAGAGCTAAAGTCAGATGCTCAACCAACTAAGCCACCAAGGCACCCCTTGGTTCTATCATTTCTTAGTTATTTGACATTGATCAAGTTTCATAACTTCTCCGTGTCTTACTTGTAAAATGGCAATAAATAACAGTGCCAATTTAGTAGGGTTTTTATAAGGATGACCTGGATTTGTGATAGTTACTGTTGGCTACTTAACCCAACACCTGTTATCAACCTTTTCCCTTCTCCCGCTCTGCTACAAAGCCTGAAAAAGTGTAATGCCTGATTTCTCAATCTCCCTTGCAACTTGGGATGCTAGGTAATCCCAACAGAGGAGACAAAAGTAGAATTCTGTTGGAGCATCTGGAAATCCTTGACTTCCCTGATAAAAAGGGACAGATGTGAGTGGGACCATCTTTTCCTTCCATTCTCTGGCTTTCAACAACAACACATTGCTTTGAGCTTGGAGAGACAGCTTACAGCTATGAGGACAAGGCCAAGAGAATGGGATAAATACTGCCAGAAACCACTGTCACTGAACCAATGCCTGTTGCCAGATTCCTTTTAACATGAGAAAAATGAACCATATGTTTTCAAGTAATTGATGTTGAATATTGTCACTTGTAGCTAAAAATATTCCTAACTAAAAAGAAAAAAAAAAGCATTGCTGACAGAGTTAATGCGCACAACATGCTTGGCATAGTTCTTAGCAATGGTATTCAATATTTTAGCTATAAGTTTTACTTTGCAGTTAATCATGCATTGTATGTCATCCATTTACTATTCATTAATCTGTGATCTGTTTTTGTCTGGTTTGTATATCTTGTCTTTAAAATTCTTTGCATTTTAAATACATGATAAATTCAGACTGTTGATAGTAGTAATTAACTTTCTTTTTTTTAAGTTTTTAAATTTATTTTGAGAGAGAGAGAGTGAGAGAGAATCATAAGCAGGTTCTGCAATGACAGCACGGAGATCAATGTGGGACTCGATCTCATGACTGTGAGATCATGTCCTGAGACAAAATCAAGAGTTGGACCCTCATCCAACTGAGCCACCGAAGTGCCCCTAAAAGCCCACTTTCTGCTATCTGCTTTAATTCAGGAGCCCATTATATTTGTTGAGCTCCTCTTACAGTTCATCAATATATTATTATTTTAAAAGTGCTCTTTAGTCAAGTAAGTTTTGGAAATGATGCTCTAGAATTTCATAATTAGCTAGCTACCTTTTAATCCCTTTTAAAAAATTGTCGTTTTTCTGCAATGTTTCTAACACAAACTACTCAGGAATTTATGACCTGCTATTATGACCTACAGAAGCTTAATATCCATAATGTTTTATTGGAAGTAAGAGTTAGCATATTCATAAGACACTCTCTTACATGATTCCTATCTCCAATGCAGTAGCTTTATGTTATACATTAAAAATCTAGGGAAGAAAAAATAAAATAAAACTACACAGAAAAATTTATTTAAATATATAAAGGGTGCCTTTAAAAGTGAAGCATAGCTGCGTAAATTCCTAGCTAATACAAGTAAGAAACAGATATAAAATTGAAGACAATTATTCCAGGAAACTAATAATTCAGCTGCGAATCTGTATCTCTCTACTTAATACCCCATTTTAGAGTTGATTAACACTCTACATTATGAAGTACAAACTGATACTCTTGATTTCAGTAGCCACCCACACCTATGATACACACATCCAGGCTCTTCCACCCATTTTCTCCCATTGTAGTAAATTCAACCATCATTCACTCAGTTTTTCAGGACTAAGTTTTGATATTGTCCCTGACCCTCTCTTTCCTTCTCATCTCACTTTCCATCTACCTGATGTCCCCACAAAACATATATAGCCTAAATCTGACATCTAGCCATCTTCAAGATAACTGCTCCAGACCCAGCCTCCCATATTTTTCTACAATCATTTCCTTTTTTTATGTTAATTTATTATTATTATTTTTTTTTTTTTTTTTTTTTTGGAGGGAGAGAGGGAGGGAGGGAGAGAGAGAGTGCACACGCGAGCAGGAAGGGGCAGACAGAGAGGGAGATGCAGAATCCGAAGCACGCTCCAGGCTCTGATCTGTCCGTGCAGGGCCCAACATGGGGCTTGAACCCATGAACTGTGAGATCATGACATGAGCCGAAGTCAGATGCTCAACCGAATGAGCCACCCAGGCGTCCCTACAATCATTTTCAAACCTGGACTACATATCAGAATATTTGAAGAAATAAACATGATACAAACATTTTCATTAATCATTACTTCTTGTATTATACTGGTTAATGCTTGTTAACCAATACCCATTTTCATCATTTCCTGATGATTATTTTCCTCTTTGTTTAAGGATATGTTTTGTTATTCCATCTAATCATATTCCTTAAGGAAGAAAATAGATCCAGATAAGGATCCATTCCTGTTTTAATAGCTTAACTTAAACATTCTGATTTTTTTACTTTTCCTACTGGATATAGATAATTACTCTCTAGACCTGGCCCCTGACATCTTTTTTCCACAACTTTTTTCAACCCCAGCTACATATTAAAATGATCAGAAGAGCCTTGAGAAATATCATCTATTATATCTTATCCCCAGAGATTTTTATATAATTGGTTTAGATTGGGACTGGCTAGAATCACCTCCAGAGGATTCCAATATACAGGTAGGGCTGAGGACCCAGAATGTTGTAACAACTCTTAACTGGTATTCCTGATTCTACTCTTGTTCTCCTACTCTTGTTCTTCTAGTCTTTTCTCCTTGCAGCCAGAATGACCTTTTAAAATGAAAAATCAAATCTTTGTTAACTTCCTGTCACAATAAGAATACTTCAGAGAGGTCTTCCCTGACTGTCTTGTGAATTTTAATAATGAAACATGATTTTTAATAATGAAAAAAATGTGGTTACCACTTGTATGCCTCCAGAATTATCCCTAAAAGAGGCAGTTAACCCAAATGCATCAGACAGGATTAAGAATTAAGGATCCCAACAGAATATTTCAAATTATTGAAAGTGATACCACACATATTACCATAGAAAATAAGCAAGGATTATTAAAAATGTGATAGCATTAAATTTAAAACAAGTTCCTCACAAAATACAGCATCATCATGAGTAATGATGAAATGAATTGTATTAGCTAATCATCACTAATATCTAAGGCAAGACTCAAAAGTTAAAAAACAAACCAAAGACACCCAGGAACTAAGAAGAACCTAAATTTGAGTAACATTTATTTCTCGGATCTTGCCCTCTGTTTTACCAGTCTCCTGTCATCAGTGAACCGAGTAGAACACTGCAGTCATTAACAACATGGGTAGGTGGCTTTCTGACCCACTCCAGGAAGTCACCCTTGGGGAATTCCCAAGTCACTTCAGACAAAACCAAATCACCGATTTCTTATCTGTCCAGGAATGAGACCTGTGATTAACCTGTAAATGAATCAACGTTTACTCTGAGCCTGATTTACTAGTCAGAAGATGAACTCAGCTTGGGAAAGGAGCCCTAAAGCGTGAAAGTGAAAACCCACAGGTGAAACAGATACCCCTCAGCTAAGGAGAGAGTGCTTTTGAGGGAACTCATTCCCACTCTGGAGCCAGAGAGCGTGTTGTGAATTCTGACCATCCCACTTAGCAGTTGTATGATCTTGGGTGGTTTATATAACTTTTCTGTACTTCAGTTTCCTCATCTGTAAAATAGACATATTTTATAATGTATAAAGTCTTTACAATACCACTTACCTCAAAAAGCTACAGTGAGGATTCTATGAATTAATAACTATAAAAGGCTTAGATCAGTGTCAGAGGACAGGAAAGTGCAACATCAGTGTTAGACAGACAGTAATTAAGGACTAAAAGCATAGACTGCAGTGCTGTTTCCTGAGTTAGAATCCCAGCCCTGGTAGATGACCCTGAGAAGATGACTCTACGTCTTTGTGCCTCCACTTCCCTTTCTGTAAAATTGAGATAGTATTTACCTCAATGGGGCTGTGAGAGTATTAACTGACTTTGTATAGGTAAAGCCCTTAGAATGGTGACTGGCATATAGGAAGTACTATAAAATGAATTTATTGTCATTAATATGTCAGTGCAAGATTTTTAAGACACTGATTTCTTCTTAGTCTCCTGCTTCTAAGATTACTATCTCTCAGGCCCCTGTGTTGGTTCTTTTTTTTTTTTTTTTTTTTCTTTTTTTGGTGGCTTCCTAAAAAGAATAGTCATTCCCTAAGGATATATTCCTGGCCCTCTGACCATCTCATTCTATCCTTTCTCCTGTAACAACATCATTGCTCTGATATGTCCATTATTGCCTGTTAGGAAGATGAATTCTAAAGCTTAACTGATGGCCCAGGCCTCTCTGGGGAGTTCTCAACCTTATGTGGACATGGATTTTCTTCAGGCATTTCAAACTGCTTCTGTGCAGAATAAAAATTACCTCTGTTTCCTCAAAACATTGTCTTCTTCCTGTGGTTTTACCACAACAACTTTGACTCCTCTCTCCCCCTCAACCTTCATATACAGTCACCAAATCCTATTGATTCTAATTCATGATAAATTTTGAATGCATCCTCTCCTCACTGAATCTTCCCTGTCCTTCTCCAGTTCACAATTATAGTAACTTCTAATGGATCCTGCCATCTTCTGAAATCATCTTCTGAAATCAATAACACACATTATTCATTGTAAAAAGAAATGAAGTATAGAACATGCTACAATGTAGATCTGGAAAACATTATGCTAAGTGTTATGTATAGTGTACTGGATTAAATAGTGCCCCCCCCCAAATTTATGTCCACTCAGAACCTGTGAATGTCATCTTATTTGGAAATAGGGTTTTTGCAGATGTATCAAGTTAAGATGAGGTCACAATGAATTAGAGAGAGCCCTAAATCCAACATGACTTACAAGAAGAAAAAAATTTAGACAACACAGGCATGCAGAGATTCAGACATACAGAAAAGAATGCCTTGTAAATACAGAGGCAAAGATTAAAGTGATGCATCTAGGAGCCAAGAAATGCCGAAGAGGGTCAACAGGCAATCACTAGAAGCTATGAAGAGGGGAGGAGGGATCTTATCCTAGAATCATCATAGAAAGCATGGTGATGTTGACACCTTGATTGCAGACTTCTAGCCTCAAGAATGGTAAGAAAATATATTTCTCTTGTTATACGCCACCTAGTTAATGCTAATTTGTTATTGTAGTTCTAGGAAACTAATATATATGGTACAGATATCACATTTTCTTTATCCACTCATCAGTTGGTGGACATTTGAGTTGTTTACACTTTTTGGCTACTAGGAATAATGATGCTATGAACATTTGTATATACCTATAATCCATTTTGAGTTAATTTTAACAGAAGACATGAGGGTCAGATAGGTCCTTTTTTTACCCATGGATATTCAGTTGATCTAGCATCATTTGTTGAAGATAATCCTTCCTCCACTGAATTGTTCTTGCACCTTTGTCAAAAATCAGTTGGCCTAACTGTGTGGGCCTATTTTTTAGCTCCTCTATTCTGTTCCATTCATATATATATATATATATATATATATATATATATATATGTATATATATATATATATATATATATATGTATATATATATATGTCATATATATGATATATATGAATGACATATATATATATATGTGTATATATATATATATATATGTCATTCATATATATCATATATATATATATCCCTTTTCCAATACCACACAGTCCTGATTACTATAGCTACAAAATAAGACTTAAAATCAAGTTGAGAAATTCTTCCTACCTTATTCCTCTTTCTCATAATTGTTTTAGCTATCTAATTCTTTTGCCTTTCCACATAAATTCTACAATAATCTTATCTATTTTCATGGTCTCTTTGGGCTGCTCTAACAGAATACCACAGACTGGATGACTTATAAATAACAGAAATTTATTTCTCACAGTTCTGGAGGCTACAAAGTCCAAAATCAAGGTGGTGGCAGATTCAGTGTCTGGTGAGAGCTCACTTCCTGGTTCATAGGGCATCTGGTTGTGTCCTCACATGGTGGAAGGAGCAAGGGAGTTCTCTGGGGTCTCTTTCATAAGGACACTAATCCTATTCATGAAAGCTCTGCCCTCATGACATAATCACCTCCCAAAGCCCCTCACCTCCAAATATCATCATTGTGGGTATTAGGTCTCAACATAAAATTTTAAGGGAAAGAACACAAACATTCAGCCTATAGCGACTATATTTACAAAAAAAAATCTTGCTGCATAAATACCCAACTTTTTTTTTTAATTTTTTTTTTTTAACATTTATTTATTTTTGAGACGGAGAGAGACAGAGCATGAATGGGGGACGGTCAGAGAGAGGGAGACACAGAATCTGAAACAGGCTCCAGGCTCTGAGCTGTCAGCACAGAGCCCGACGCGGGGCTCGAACCCACAGACCGTGAGATCATGACCTGAGCCGAAGTCGGCCGCTTAACCGACTGAGCCACCCAGGCGCCCCATAAATATCCAACTTTTAATAATCAATTACATGTGGGGAGGAGTCGACAGGCAGAGAAGTAGGGGGACCCAAAATTCCTTCGTCCCTCAAACACAGCAGTATTCAGGCCAGAAGACTTGGAATTGCAGGAATCGGGGCTACAGAAAGACAGAAACATTTCTATGGGCCCACGGGGACAACCTGGCAGGCCATGGGTGTGTGATTATGAACTGAGAGAGATAAAACTGGTGGTGTAGGCACAGAGGGGAGGGATTCTCCTCTGTGGAGAGAGAAAAAGAAGAGAAAGAGAGGCTGTGAAAGTGTAGGACTGAATTTAGACAAGAGAAAAACCATGAACCAGCGAATGGAAAAAGGGGAGAAAGAACGAATTTCTAACTGTGGGGCTTTCCCTGCCGTTAGTATGCCTGGCAATGAGGAGAGCCAGCCCCAGGCTTGGTAGCTAGCTCCCAGGTGCAGTTGGAGAGAGCAATCCTCTCCCCTGAGTGCTGTGGGAAGAAGGAATATAGCTGCTCCAAGGACAAAAGACCCTGCAGCCACCACCCCATTCCCCAACCAGCCAGAGGCCCTTTGTCGGTGGGCTGGGAGGAGTGGCACTTCCCCTAGACCAGGGTGCACGGAACAGGATCCTTAAGACATGGGGTTTGAATCCCAGGTGAGCACCTGAGCAGCATGGGAGACTGTGGAGTGGAACAAACCAGCCCGCTCATGCCCGTGTGGCACTGTGACAACAGCCTGAAAAGAGTGCTTTAGGACACCCAGTCCGGGGAGGAGAGACTGGAGTGTCTCATTTTTTTCCCCATCACCTACAAGGTGGGGTATCAGAAAATGGACAACAGGGACACAGTGGAGGCAGGAAACCTACACCAAACCACGCACCTCCGTGCCTGGTAACTGCGTATCTACCAGAGCGAGACTGATGCTGGGAGAACCAGAAAGTCCCTCCTCTAGACCAGCACAGCCACCAGTTCCAAGGCACCATCAGATATCTGTCCAATGGTTTTGCATTCTCTGATTTGATTCTTGGTCAATTCTTATTTTATGTGTATATATACATATAAACATTTATATATATATTTTTTTTCCTTTCTTTTCTTCCTCTTATTTTTTCCTTTCTCTAGTATGGTTATTCTGGTTGTTGGTTTGTTTAAGCAGACACTTTTAATCTATTCTTTTTATACCTCTTCTGTATCTCTTTCTTCTTTATTTTCCTCTATCTCTCCCCAGACTAAGCTATATAGTTTCTCTGATTCTCTGCCTGGTCAATTTTTTTTCTTTTCCTTTTCACTAACCCCTGTCATTTCTCCATTTGTATGGGATAAGGCCCCTTCCACCACCCCCCCAACTTTAAAAAATTTTTTTCCAGGGATACTTCAATGAACAAATCAAAGCACACCTGGTGGAAGATCCAAACACCACTATGAGTAGGGAGATAAAGCAACCAGATTCACAACAATAGAGAGCACAAAACACACTCCAAAAACACCTCCTGAAAGGCCCAGCCCTGGATAGCATATGACCCCTTTGTAATATAGTGCTCAAAGATGCAGGACTCATAACAAGCTATTAAAATACATAAGGGACAGAAAACTAGCCAATATGATGAAATGGAAGAATTCTCCTCAAAAGGAATTCCAGGAAGAAATGACAACTAGAGAATTGCTCAAAATAGATGTAAACAATATAAATAAGCAAGAATTTAGAATAATAATCATAAGATTAATAGCTGGGCTTTAAAAAATCACAAAAGACAGCAGAGAATCTATTGCTGAAGAGATCAAGAAACTAAGAAAAATTCACAATGAATTAAGAAATGCTATAAATGAGGTGCAAAATAAACTAGATGCAGTAAAAGCAAGGATGGAGGAGGCAGAGGGGAGATTAAGTGAAACAGAAGATAAAATTACAGAAAATGATGAAGGCAAGAAAAAGAGATAAGAAAATACTAGACCATGAGGGGAGACCTAGAGAACTAAGTGGTTCAATGAAACATAATAATATCTGTATTGTAGGAGTTTCAGAAGAAGGAGAGAGAAAGGGGCAGAAGGTTTACTTGAACAAATTATAGCTGAGAATTTTCCTAATCTTGGGGAGGAAGTGGACATCCAAATCCAGGAGGCACAGAGAACTCTCTTCAGGTTTAACAGGAATAGATCTTCTCCGTGGCATATCATAGTGAACTTGTCAAAATACAAACATAGAAGGAATTCTGAAAGCAGCTAGGGACAAATGGGCCTTAACCTACAAGGGTAGACACATAAGGGTAGTAGCAGACCTGTCCACTGAAAGTTGGCAGGCCAGAAGGGAGTGGCAGGAAATATTCAATGTGTTGAACAGGAGAAATATGCAGCTAAGAATCTTTTATCCAGCAAGGCTGTCATTTAGAATAGAAGGAAAGATAAAGACTTTCCCAGACAAACAAAAACTGAAGGAGTTCATGACCACCAAACCAGCCCTGCAAGAAATCCTAAGGGGGTCCCTGTGAGAGGAATGCTGCAAAGACTACAAAGGACTAGAGACATCACCACAAGCATGAAACCTACAGATAACACAATGACACTAAATCCATATCTTTCAATAATAACTCTGACTGTAAATGCACTAAATGCTCCAATCAAAAGACATAGGGTATCAGAATGGAAAAAAAAAACAAACAAGATCCATCTATATGCTGTCTACAAGAGACCCATTTTACAGTTGAGGACACTTTCATATTGAAAGTGAGGGGATAGAACCATCTATCATGCTACTGGAAGTCAAAAGAAAGCTGGAGTAGCCATACTTATATCAAACTAGATTTTAAACTAAAGGCTGTAACAAGAGATGAAGAAGGGCATTATATCAGAATTACAGGGTCTATCCATCAAGAAAAGTGAACAATTGTAAAGGTTTATGCTCCAAACTTGATAGCACCCAAATACATAAATCAATTAATCACAAGCATAAACAATCTTATTGATAAGAATACTATAATTGCAGGAGACTTCAATACTCCACTTACAACAATGGACAGATCACCTAGGCAAAAAAACAACAATGGCCTTGAATGATACATTGGACCAGATGGACTTGACAGATATATTCAGAATTTTTCATCCAAAAGCAGCAAATACACATTCTTTTTGAGTGCACATGAAACATTCTCCAAGACAGATCACACACTGGGTCACAAAACATCCCTCAATAAATATAAAAGAAATGAGATCATACCATGCATATTTTCTGATCACAACCATATGAAACTTGAAATCAACCACAAGAAAAAATTTGCATGGAGGTTAAAGAACATCCTACTAAAGAATGAATGGGCCAACCAGGCAATTAAAGAAGAAATTTAAAAATATATGGAAGCAAATTAAAATGAAAACACGACAGTCCAAACCTTTTGAGATGCCACAAAGGCAGTCCTAAGAGGAAAATACATTGCAATCCATGCCTATTTCAAGAAAAAGAAAAATCCCAAATACAAAATCTAACAGTACACCTAAAGGAACGAGCAGCAGAACAGCAAAGAAACCCCAAAGCCAGAAGAAGACAAATAGTTAAGATTAGAATAGAAATAAATAATATAGAATATAAAAAACCAGTAGAACAGATCAATGAATCTAAGAGCCGATTTTTTGAAAAAATAAACAAAATTGATAAACCCCTCACCAGAATTTGGAAAAAGAAAAAAGAAGACACAAATAGATAAAATAATGAATGAAAGAGGACAGAACACAACCAACACCACACAAATACGAACAATTATCAGAGAATACTATGAAAAATTATATGCCAACAAAAGGGACAACCTGGAGGAAATGGACAAATTCTGAATGTACAGAATGTACATTCTGAATTCTGAACGTACAGAAATCAGTTGCATTTCTATACACCAATTATGAAGCAACAGAAAATCATGAAATCCATCCCATTTACAATGGCACCAAAAACCGTAAAATCCCTGGAATAAACCTAACCAATGATGTAAAAAATATATATGCTGAAAACCATAAAGAACTTATGAAAGAAATTGAAGAAGACACAAAGAAATGGAAAAACATTCCATGTTCATGGATGGGAAGAACAAATATTGCTAAAATGTCAATACTACCTAAAGCAATCTACATATTCAAGGCAATCCCAATCAAAATTGCACCAGCATTCTTCTCAGAGCTAGAACAAACAATCCTAAAATTTGTATAGAACCACAAAAGACCCTGAATAGACAAAGTTATGTTGAAAAAGAAAACCAAAGCGGGAGGCATCACAGTCCCAGACTTTAGCCTCTACTAAAAAGCTGTAATCATCAAGACAGTATGGTACTGACACAAGAACAGACACATAGACCAATGGAACAGAACAGAGAACCTGGAATTGGACCTACAAATGTATGGCCAACTAACCTTTGGCAAAGCAAAAAAGAGTACCCAATGGAAAAAAAGACAGTCTTTAGCAAATGGTGCTGGGAGAACTGGACAGCAACATGCAGAAGAATGAAACTGGACCACTTTCTCACACCATATGGATGAAAGACCTAAATGTGAGACAGGAAACCATCAAAACCCTAGGGGAGAAAACAGGCAACAAACTCTGACCTCAGCTGCAGCAATTTCTTATTCAACAACACATCTCCAAAGGCAATGCAAATAAAAGCAAAAATGAACTACTGGGACCTCATCAAGATAAAGTTTCTGCCCTGCAAAGGAAACAATCAACAAAACTAAAAGGCAACCCACTGAATGGGAGAAGATATTTGCAAATGACATACTGGATAAAGGGTTAGTATCCAAAATCCATAAAGAACTTACCAAACTCAACACCCAAAAAACAAATAATCCAGTGAAGCAATGGGCAAATGACATGAATAGACACTTCTTCAAAGAAGACATCCAGATGGCCAACAGACACGTGAAAAGATGCTCAAAGTCACTCATCATCAGGGAAATACAAATCAAAACCACATTGAGGGGCGCCTGGGTGGCGCAGTCGGTTAAGTGTCCGACTTCAGCCAGGTCACGATCTTGCAGTCCGTGAGTTCGAGCCCCGCGTCGGGCTCTGGGCTGATGGCTCAGAGCCTGGAGCCTGTTTCCGATTCTGTGTCTCCCTCTCTCTCTGCCCCTCCCCCGTTCATGCTCTGTCTCTCTCTATCCCAAAAATAAATAAACGTTGAAAAAAAAAAAATTTAAAAAAAAAAAAAAACCACATTGAGATACCACCTTACACTGGTCAGAGTGGCTAAAATTAACAACTCGAGAAACAATAGATGTTGGTGAGGATGTAGAAAAAGAGGAACCCTCTTGCAGTATTGGTGGGAATGCAAACTGGTGAAGCCATCCTGGAAAACAGTGTGGAGGTTCCTCAAAAAATTAAAAATAGAACTACCCTACGACCAGCAATGGCACTACTAGGAATTTACCCAAAGGATACAGGAGTGCTGATTCATAAGGGCACATGTACCCCAATGTTTATAGCAGCGCTTTCTACAACAACCAAATTATGGAAAGAGCCCAAACGTCCATCAACTGATGAATGGATAAAGATGATGTGCTTTATATACACAATGGAATACTCCTTGGCAATGAACAATGTGGATGGAACAATGTGAAATATGTCAGTCAGAGAAAGACAGCTACCATATGTTTTCACTCATATGTGGAACTTGAGAAACTTAACAGAATACCATGGGGGAAGGGAAAAGAGAAAAAATAGTTTCAAACAGAGAGGGAGGCAAACCATAAGGGACCCTTAAATACAGAGAACAAAATGAGGGTTGATGGGGGGGGCAGGGGAAGAGGGAAATGGGTGATGGGTACTGAGGAGGGCACTTGTTGGGATGCGCACTGGATGTTGTATGTAAGGGATGAATGATGATTATCTACCCCTGAAACCAAGAGCACACCATATACACTGTATGTTAGCTAACTTGACAATTAATTACACAAAAAATAAAGAAGGACCAATGGAAAAAAGATTATATGTGTATAATTACCAAATTTATATCTTTAAGACAGCCTTTCTCCTGAGCTTCATACCTGAACATCCAACTACCCACTTGATAGCTACACTTGGATGTTTCATTTTTAATATGTTAATTTTGAGATGTTCATTTCATCTTCAAGTTTATCCTCTGGTCTTTCCCCATCTTAGTAAATGATACCACTAATTAGCCATATGTTCAGACAAAAACCTTCCTTACAAAAGAGTTTGAGTATCTTTACATACATACATACATACACATACACACACACACACACACACACACACACACACACACATCATACACACCAGAATGTCTTTCATTTGTTGAAAAATATTTAATGTTAAATTGATTTTAAAGTAAAATCCAAACTACTTACTTAAGTCCCATAAGGTCTTCTTATTATACACTCCTTCCTTCATGATGGTCCAGCCTCAGGCCTCCTTTCTGGTCCAATCAGGGCAAGGATGAAGGGGAAGTAAGTGTGGTGTCCAGGGTGCAAAATACAAGGATTGCAAGAGCCTTCCCGAGAGGGACTGCTTATTTAAATTTTGCATGTGATGCAGAACAGTATAGTTACCCTCTATACCACCAGCTTAAAGAAGCCTTACTTGCCACCTCAGTCCCAGGCCTGGGTGCAAGCTTTTTCCTGCCTTCAGGCCTTGGTACTAGCCATTTCCTTTGCCAAGAAAGCTCTGCTCTCTGATTTTTTTATGGCTAACACCTTGTCATTCAGATTTCTACTCAGGTCTCAGTACCTTATATAAAATAATGACAATATTAGTAGTAGTTAAAATTTATTTACCTCTTCTGTTGAGACTGAGCCCATTGCTTTATTTACTTTATTCAAACAATATTATATTATGAGTACTATCATTATCTCCATTTTACAGATTAGGAAACTAAAGCAGAAGAAAGAGGCTAAATTGCTCAAGGGCACAGCTAATGGCAATAAATTGTTTGGCTGGGAAACCTAAGTGGTTTGATTCCAGAAACCCAGCACATTTATCTCCTTTGTGGCACCTATAATTTGAAATAGCCTTGTTTATTTGTTTACTTGCTTATTGTCTTTCTTGGTTAATATGTGAGCTCCTTGAGACAGTTTGGTTTATCTTTGATTTTGTCTTCACAATGTGCCTAGTTGTGCTCAACGATCCAGATCCATAACATTTACTGAAGGAAGGCAATTAGAAAACACAGGTATGGCCCCAAAATTACCAAACTGCTTAAAAATACCCACCTATGAAAGTCTCTGAAGTATATAATTTCAAAATCGTACACTGGAGATTCTTTACGAAAAAAACTATATCACAAAGACTTTTAAAGAACAGTATATGGCTATTTTCCTTTTAAATCATCTCAAGGGTGTCACAAATGTGCCATATTCCTTGATGGATCTACTTTCCTGTGACAAAAATAATTAATGTATTACCATTTCATCTAGAAGTTACATGCAAAAAAGTGAGTTTGAGGTTGGTCAACTTTTACCAGGAGTTGTTTGTATTGTTTACTTGCTTTCTCAATGTCTAAATCATATCTCCTTCCTAGCACTTTTGATTCACTCTCCAACTCTTCCTTTGTTGACTTTTTTTTTTAAGGCATCCACACTGTCTAGCTGGGAAAGCGTTTCTATGCGCTGAAGTTCCCATATCTACACTCAGATCTGAGATCACATGATATATAAAGGAAGAATTCTTCCTTTGGGATGGTATTTCCTCCTGGTTCCTTTGTCAGCTCCCTATTGTCTGATGGCTTCTTGAAGGTAAGGACAGTGTTCCTAAGGGTTGTATTCCTGCCAAGAGTTGTCTGTCTCCTACAAGGTCGCATGTTTGACAGTGCGTTTGGCAGGGAGCGGATGGATGGGGTGAGGGAGAAAGCCTAGTCCTACCTGGCTTTATAGCTCCCATTCTGCTCCACCGAAAGTACGGCATCCGTTTAAGGGCAACACTTCATCGACCAAATACCCTAAAAAGAATGAAGAGTTAGTACCTGAAAGGAATTAGAAGCACCAGCTAAGAAGATGGTGTTCAAATCTTACCAGCCGGTTCAGGCACCCAGTTCCAGCTCTACCACGTTGGGCAGCGGGTTTACCCACAGTGAACACAGGGCTGGTGGGCGGGTCCGAGGAGGCGAGGGGCGCTACGCATGCCCGCGCATCTGCGCCTCAGGGCCCAAAGCCTGTGAGCTCACACGCATGCCTTCCCACGCAACCCTGCGTGTTTCCCCAGTGCGCAGGCGCCCGCTGAGGGGGCGGACACAACTGTGCGTGTTCGGAGAGGCTGGCGGGCATGGCGGCTGGCCGTGTGCGGGGTCTGGCTGTGGCCGGTGGAGGCGAGAGTAGTGAGAGCGAGGATGATGGCTGGGAGATTGGGTATCTCGACCGGTCGGCTCAGGTAGCCCAGGAGGCTTTGTTTTGACTGCACCTGGATCAGCCTCCCCTGGCCTTTGAAGGCCTACGTCGTGAAACCTCTTATTACCTTGCCTGTGTTTCCCCAGTGGAAATAACAGGCTTTTGGACTTCCAACAAACCCTCAGTTTTCCCGTTTCCCTACTGTTCTTTCCATCAGATGTGCTTCTTTAGGCTGTCAGTGTAGCTCTTCACTTGGATTTGCACCCATAGCCTTACCCATTTCCCATTTCCTTTAAAGATAATTTTAGTCATGAATTCTTTATGAACGTTGTGTGTTGCATTCCCCACCCCCAAGAAGATGTATGTGAAACCAAACATTTCTTCTTGATGTAGTGGAAATGAAAATATGTATAACAATTTTTTTTAACTTTCTCCTTTTTTAGAAATTAAAAGGGCCATTACTCCCTGAGGAAAAGAATGAAACATTTAAGAAAGCATTGACCACAGGAGATATTTCATTGGTCCAGGAGCTCCTAGATTCTGGTGAGAGATAAGGGATAATTTCAATCTAACACAGTTGCCTACCTTCACAAGAGTTCCTTATTTTAAAAGGTTTGAGTTGCTTTTCCAGTGGAAGCACAATGAATGTTAATGTATCAAGTGTTCTGCATATCTTACTTGACTCTGAGTTCTCTTTGCCTTATTTTCTTTCTCTATCCTCAAATTTGGAATGTACCCCCCCCCTCCCCATTTGCTTCCTTCAGTTATTCTACATCTTTCAAGAAGCCCTGTTTTGACTAATCCTACCCCACCCCGGTAGTTCCTACACATTTTTCACAGCATTTACTATGATATGTTTCTCCAGATTTTTTTCTAGGTATGTACATTTAGTTATATTTTTCCTTTGTGCTGGGTGTGTATGTGTATAATGGGGCCTGAGGTAGGAATCACAATATGTGGGTATCTGTTCCAGCTTTATTGTCTACTCATTGTGGTTCCTTGGGAAAGTCATTTAAGCTTCCAGAGCATCCGTTTCTCTATGTAAAACATCATAATTCTGTCCAGGGTCCCATAATGTTTCTCTGTGATCAAATTAAGTTTTATTATTTTCTTGAAATATCTGACATAGGAATGTGAGTTGTTGATAATAATGATTGAAATTACTGAAGGAGTAACAGTCATTTACTATCTACTTGTAGGTACCAAACATTCACACAAAATAGATAAGTGAGCTTTTATATAGCAAAATGTTTTTCTTATATGCTAGTGACATTGCGTGGTTTAGTGAAAAGGGAATCATTTTGGAAACAGTACATTTCTGGGTTTGATTACTAGCCCTGCCATTTGATGACTCTGTAATCTTGATCAAGTCATCAAACCTTCCTAAGCTTTAATGTCCCCCTTTTTAAAATGGAGCTGCATAATATGAAAGGGTTTGGGGGGGGGTATTAAAATGAAAGAATGCATAAATAAAGATCTTAGAACATACATACAATACATAAATATTAGCCGTTGTAACAAAAAAGCTGTGTGACTTTGTGGACAGTAGAACTTGAATTTGTAATTGAAGAATGAAACTGTATAAAATTTGAGTAATAGAAACAGGCCTAATGCTTAATATGAACATAGACAGGAGTGTGCATAATGCTGAGGGGAATGGAAAAGGCATAAATTTGCTTTAGAAAAGAGAGTTGCCTTGGGGCTTTATTTTGTAATGGGACTAAGTGCAGTGAGTCCTTTTAGGTGGAGGCTCCTAAAGGATTAAGACTTAAAAAGACCTACTGGTAAAGTTTTTAGTGAGCTTTTTAAAATTTGTTTTTAGGGGCGCCTGAGTGGCTCAGTCAGTTGAGCATCCAGTGTCGGCTCAGGTCATGATCTCATGGTTAATGGGTTTGAACTCCACATCAGGCTCTGTGCTGATGGCTCAGAGCCTGGAGCCTGCTTCAGATCCATGCTCTGTCTCTCTCAAAAATAAACGTTAAAATTTTTTTTTAATTTTGTTTTTAATTAAAAAAATTTTAAAGATTATTTTTCAAAAGCCAGTAACATGTAGGTATAAGTAGAAAGATACCTTTGTTCCTACTTTCACCCCCAGCATTCCTGAAGTCTTACTTCCTCAGGTAACTCTTCTTTTAGTGTTTTCTAGTTTCCTTCCAGATGTCATTATTTCACACTTCTAAAAATATTTTTAGGTTTTTGCCTTTCAAAGTTATTCTTACTTTTGATACATATTTCTGCAGCAGTTGAAAATTTTAATAAAAAATGAGCATTCCCTTTGAGTCAGCTACTTCTAACAGTTCAAAGATGTCTCCAGTTTTTGTTATTCTGTTAATATGTTCAGTTATCTTTAAATTATAAAATATTTCAGACATTCTAAAAGGTATGGCAATTTCTCTCACTCCTGGAGATACCACTTTCCTGTAGTTGGTATTTATTATTCCTATGCATATCTTTATATTTTTATTGAATGTGTGTGTATCCCCAAACCAGATAGTGTTACTTTGAATGTTTTTGAGCTACAGTCATGTACTATGTCGATCCTTTTAAACTTACCATTTTACACTATGCCTAGAACATAATAAGTGCTTAATAATTTACTTTTTTGAGCATTAAAAGGTAATGATGATGGAGAATTTTTATATTAAAGTGCTACATTTAGGGGCGCCTGGGTGGCTCAGTTGGTTGAGCGTCCAACTTTGGCTCAGGTCATGATCTCACAATTTGTGAGTTCAAGCCCCGTGTTGGGCTCTGTGCTGACAGCTCCGGAGCCTGGAGCCTGCTTCAGATTCTGTGTCTCCCTCTCTCTGCCCCTTCCCTGCTCATGCTCTGTCTTTCTCTGTCTCTCAAAAATGAATACATGTTAAAAAAAATTATTTTAAAATGCTACATTTATTATCTTCTTCACATCTTTTCCTTTTTACCTTTGGTATCACAGGTGGAGCAGTAATGTCAACAAGGAAAGAATAATGAGAATATAAAATGATCTTTTTTCTCATCTCATTCATATGCTTTCAGTTACAGTAGTTGGAAGAGGAAAATTGATTAGAGAAGACTAGTTAGGCTAGCAGTGTATGTATGTACTAAGATGGTTTTATTTGGTTTTCTCCCAGGAATTATCATGCACCTTTTATCAATTAAAGTTAGGCAGTTGGGAATTTGACATATATAATATTTCAGCAACTTAGTGTTCCTACAGAAAAAAAAGTCAGATTCTCCTCCCCACCCCCAACAAGTTTTCATTCCTTTGTTGAAGACGAAAGTGATGTGACCTTCATCTTTGCAAAGGGAACACTTTATAGCCAGAGACTATAAAACCTGTAAATTATAAGGCATTACAGAGAGGCCTACAGTGTTTTTCACATACAGGTTTTCTTTCTTTGAAGCAGAAAAAAGTTCTGGTTTTTTTTCCTTAATATTAGCAAATATTTCTTAGTTTGAAGAGAGAGATTTCCACTTAAGACCTTATTATAGAAATGGCTTTACCTAAATTTAATGGGTTGTCTTCACTGCCTCATTGTATCTTTGTCTTCGTGTCACATTTCCTGTGCTCCTCTTCAGTCCTAGATCCAAACCTAGATCAGTTGAACCATTTTTTTTTCTTTATATGACCAAACCACTCAGTGCTGTTGGAGAAAATCAAACGACTCCAGGGATTTGTATCATTAATGATTTGAGAATTCTAAGGTCTGCTGGCTCTTGTCCTTTCTTAACAGTCATTATCTATCTCTTCCTGTCCTGTTTTGGATAGTGGCTATTTAAAACTTCTTCTTGGGGTGTCTGAATGGCTCAGTCAGTTGAGCATACAGCTCTTGATTTCAGCTCAGGTCATAATCTCAGTGTTCGTGGGATTAAGCCTTGAGTTGATAGCATGTAGCCTGCTTGGGATTCTCTCTCTCCCTCTATCTCTGCCCTGCTCACATGTCCTCTCTGTCTCAAAATAAATAAATAAACTTAAAAAAAAAAAAACTCAACTTTTTCTTACTCCTCAGGCCTGATACCTCATCTTTTCTTCTCTTTATTCTAGCTCAGTGCTTGTTTGATTTCTCAAAGGCAGAATCAGAGAGTCATTTTTTAATTCTTTTCCATCACTTCTTAAAGCAGCTTTAAATTCTAATGAATTTTGGAATTTTTGGCATATCCTTTTGTATCCCTCTCTCTCTGTCTCCACTGCTCTTGCTCTGACTTTTACATAAACATCTATCCTCATAACTGGTCTCCCTGCCTCCTGTACCACTCTAAACAGTGATACCTGTGTTGTTTTTGTAATACAAATATAATGATGTCAATCCCTGGCTCACACAATGCAGTCTGTATTTTGTAATTTCTTCTGATAAAGTCCAGGTGTAACTATTTTCTATTTTTTTCTGAAACCATTATTACTAAGAAATTCCCTTTAGTTATAAAGTATATGATATATGTCACTATGAGCAATACTTTAAGCATATGAAGGTGGCAATGATTTTTCTTTTGGTGGGGAGGCTGTTAAAAGCTTGTTTTTATATTTACAGGCCTTAGCGTAGATTCCAGCTTTCGGTATGGATGGACTCCCCTTATGTATGCTGCTAGTGTTTCTAACGTAGAGCTGGTTCGAGTCCTGTTGGATAGAGGTGCTAATGCAAGCTTTGATAAGGGTAAGATGTTTTAAACATTTAAAATATGTGAATATTTGCTGTGTATATATCTGTGTAGAAGCCTAATTATAGTCTTTTTAGGGGTGGTGATGTACATTTTCCATGTTCTGTTTTTATATATTCACTTTAAAATAAACCTTTGTCCTTGAAAAAAAATAAGGTGAGATGTTGCAGTAACTTAACTGATTATGTTTACTGTGATTTTCTTGATTCCCAAGCAGCTATTACATGAAGTGAAAAAAATTAAAGCAGTTTGAAAAACAAACCTTCGTATTAGTTTTATTATGTAATCAAAATACAAAATCAAATTAAAAATCATAAATATTTTGGAAAAACTCTTTCCAAAGAGGTAGTAGATTTCATTTGTATTATCTTAATAACTGGTTAAGTCATTACATACCTCTAACTGTGTTGCAGAGTTTGAGTTATTTTTAAAGGAAAAATGCATTGAAAGAAAACATCAGAAAGCTGATAGTTTTGTCAAAAATTACTTGAAAATCAGTCTTTAGGGGTGTCTCGGTGGCACAGGCGGTTAAGCATTAGACTCTTGATCTCTGCTCAGGTCATGATCTCACATTTGGTGTGTTCATGCCCCTCATCGGGCTTTGTGCTGATGGCATGGAGCCTGCTTGGGATTGTCTGTCTTTCTCTCTGCTCTCCCCTGCTTGTGCTGTCTCTCTCTCTGTGTCTCAAAATAAATAAATAAACTTAAAAAAATGTTTTTATAAAGAAAATCAGTCTTTAGATTTTAAAACTCAACTCTGAATTATATCACTTAAGGTTGTTTGAGAGGTAGCTTATTAAATCTATATATGTTTTATTGTTAAATAATTTCTACTCAGTACTACTTTGAATGCTTTTGAAAAAATGAGCGTATGTGCAAATCCAGATAAATTATTTTATTGAATTATTCCAGTAGGCAATTAAATTCATTTCATAATTCAGATATAAATTTCATTTTAGAACTAATTTTCACATTAATTTTGTACCTGTGTTAGATATTTGTAAAACCATTTCTATGCTGTTTTCTTATCTATGTATTTTGTACAAATTCCTATCTTATCATTAGTTTTAATCTGCTGCTATGATAGGTTTTTCTTTTTATTATGTCATTTAAAAATATCACCCCTTGGGGCGCCTGGGTGGCTCAGTCGGTTGAGCGTCCGACTTCAGCTCAGGTCACGATCTCGCGGTCCGTGAGTTCGAGCCCCGCATCGGGCTCTGGGCTGATGGCTCGGAGCCTGGAGCCTGCTTCTGATTCTGTGTCTCCCTCTCTCTCTGCCCCTCCCCCATTCATGCTCTGTCTCTCTCTGTCTCAAAAATAAATAAACGTAAAAAAAAAATTTTTTTTTAAATATCACCCAATGAGGGGCACCTGGGTGGTTCAGTTGGTTAAGCATCTGACTCTTGGTTTCAGCTCAGGTCATGATCTCCTGGTTCATGAGTTCAAGCCCCACATTGGGCTCTGCTTGGGATTCTCTCTCTCTCTCTCTCTCTCTCTCCCCCTCCCTCCCTCCCTCCCTCCCTCCCTCCCTCTCTCCCTCTCTCCCTCTCTCCCTCTCTCCCTCTCTCCCTCTCCCTCCCTCCCTCCCTCTCCACCCCTCTCTTGCTCGTGCTTATGCTTGTTCTCTCTCAAAATAAATAAACTTAAAAAAATTTTTTTAATAAAAATTTAAAAAATACCACTCAATGAAAGCAGTACTTAGGAATGAGATTTATGAAAGTGTATAAAATACTCTGCTCAAAAAAATTAATAGTTTTCTTACCTACAGAGAATAAACTGATGGTTCCCAGAGGAGAGGTGGATGGGTGGGGAGGAGGGGTGAGTTAAATAGGTGATGGGAATTAATGAGGACGTTTGTTGTGATGAACATCAGGTGTTTTATGTAAGAGTTGAATCACTAACTTGTACACCCGATACTAATGTTACGCTGTATATTAACTGGAATTTAAATAAAAACTTAAATTAAAAAGAAAGAAATAAAAGCTTTCTTTCTCTGCTTCTTGTAATCAGAGGGATACCTTACAGTTATAAAATGTAGTAGTTTATATTTTTCACAGCATGTTTACATAAATTCTTTTATATATTCAACAGTAGTCCCACCAGGTAAGGAGGGAAGATTCCTATCTATAAATTAGGTCTTCTGAGATGTTAAGACATCACTGGAGTGACAGTTTATCAGTGGCAGAATTGAGACTAGAATCTTTATGCCTGATCAATATTAAACCACTGATGTAAACCATAGCTGTCATGGCCTATTTTGAATTCCCCTATTCTTACCTGAAAAGTGTTTTTGTTTTTTAATATACTGTGATCTCTGCTTGTGGCATACAGGCCAAGAGAAGAAGATTTTTAGGAAACAGGTGATTTCAGAGAGATCAAGTAGAAAATGACCAAAAAGAAACCAAAGGATATGGCAGTTAGTTCATTTTCAGTAGGATGGTCTGGATAAAAACCAGATTTCACTGAGATGTCAAATGAATGAGAAATAAAGAAGTGAAATCAGATAATACCAATTCCTGTTTTTTAACTGCAAGTTCAGCAAGGCAAATTTTAGTCAGCCAAAAACTATTCACCTCCAGACAGCATCTCTACATAGAGTCCATGTTATTACCCCTTCCCTATTTTCTTGAAGAAAAGGGAATAGGGAATGGAAGTTAAGAAATGAATTGTAGATGTATTTTGGAGATTAAGGCAGTTCATCTCTGATGTCATTTTTTGGTGAAGGAAGACAGTTATCTACTAAGAGTAAGAGATTTGGAAACAAGTTATAAAATGTTAAGAGTATGGTAAGTATTTAGAATCTTTTGAATGGTCAAAGAAGTCTGTTAGATATACTTCTTGATGTTGGGGGGGGTCCTCACTTTTCTTTACAGATAAGCAAACTATTTTGATAACTGCATGTTCTGCACGTGGCTCAGAAGAACAGATCTTGAAGTGCGTAGAACTACTGCTCTCAAGAAATGCTGATCCAAATGTTGCTTGTAGGTAAGAGCCTTAATACGTATTCAAAAATTATGGATATTTTTATTTGATTATTAGCCTGTTAAACATTTGATAGCATGATTTTTTAAAAATCATGAACAATTTGTGTTTACTTGGCCATTTAGTTGAATGAAAATAGGTCATACAGTCATGGTTCCAACTGTATAAGATTACCACAGGAGGGCATATCATGAAGGTAGTCTTTCAGATTTTAATTTTTAGAGGAATGTTCTAAGAATTTGAAGTGAGAAGGAAATGAAGACAATGAACTATATCATTTCCTATGAATCATATACTCCAAGGAACAGTTAAGCTATAATATGTAAACCTTTAGTATTCTCTCTGTGTAACAGTTACCTGCTAACCAATTCTACACAAATATTAAAAATTTCAAATAATACATTGAAATGTTTTAATTTTCCTAAGAATTTTCCAATTATGTTATTTCATATAGGTAACAGTGCCCAGATGTGTAGAAAACAAGCTGTAACTGTATCTTGGATCTGTTGAAATGTCAGTAATTTAAAAAATAAATCAGAAAGCTTAAAATTTCTGTTACTAACTTCTTTCTTAACCTGGCTTTATCTTCGTGTTAAATCTCTTTCTGTTTTATTTATTCTTCAAAACTAATAGAGTAGGAAGTAGGCTTTCTAACAGAAATATGTCTAGCATGAATAGAATTATTATTCATAATTCATTAATTCAAATAATAGTGCTCTAGTGCCTAATATATAGAGGTAACTTTACTTGATTATAGAAGTTTTTGTTTACCTGATTTAGTTTCTTTGACACCTAGACAGAAGGTGTCTGTTTTGTCTCCCAGTGGACACTTGGTAATAATCTGGAAACATTTTTGATTGTCACATCTGGGAGATTCTGCTGGTGTAGAGTGTACCGCTGACATACTGGGTAGAGGCCAAGGATGCTGCCAAACATCCTACAGTACATTGGACAGCCTCTCAAAACAAAGAAGTATCCATCTCAAAGTGTCCTGGTGCCAAGGTTGAGAAACTAGTGTGAGAAAAGTCAGGCTTATAGAGTGGATAATCAGTATTTAATGAATAAAGATTTTTTAAAGATCTGGAAAGAAACTACCTGCAAATTTTTAGCAAATTGATTCACAAGAACTTTTATTCTGTCATATATGGTATAATCCCTAGTTAGATATAAATTTTGAATTTGACTGTACTTTGGAATATGTCCAAGATACCTAGCTAAAGTAAGCCTCATCAGTGGGTTCTATAGTTTTAATTTTTACATTTAGAAGTGGGTTTTGATAAGAATTGCCTTTCTGGGTTCAATGGGAAATTGGTTTTTTTTTGGCTGGTGCTCTTCAATTTTTATTTTATTTTATTTTTTACTGCTTCTGCACTGTATTATAGAGAGTAAAGCCTTTACCCTCCCAGTCACTCACTGTCTTGAAACACACTGAAGGAAGGTCAAGCAAGCCATTGTTATAGGTTCTAGACTTTGCTGCTTCCAGAAGAACTAGAAGGTATTTTTTTTTGATACACAGGATATATTTGGGAAAAAAAATATTTCATTTGAATTAAAATAATATAACATTCGCATCTCAAGCTAAAACTACAGGGCAGCCACATAATTTCAAAACTGAAAACTGAAATTTCAAAACTGAATCTGAAAGAATATAAAATTTGGATGGATCTGTACTCAACTAAAATGGAGAATTATACAGCATGGTTGAAGAAAAGAACAATCTGCATTTAATTAACAAATATGAGAAATACCTGAAAAACTTTTCAATTGCTTTTATTTTCATGCTCAAATCATAAAGCAGTGAAATAATTGAATTGTGTTTTCTTGCATAAAATGAGGATCTTAATAGAGCTGAAAAGAATAAGTCATGGGAAATAGTGCTTTTAGGCTGCAGATTTTATAAGGATAGCATTAGTGAACAGATGGGGATAGTGTGGTGACAGCATACAAGAAAAAAATCTCAGGACACAGGGGGAGTGCAATAAGATTTGGTGGAATTAAAAAAAATTTTTTTTAATGTTTGTTTATTTTTGACAGAGAGAGAGAGAGAGAGAGACAGAGCATGAGCGGGGGAGGGGCAGAGAGAGAGGGAGACAGAATCTGAAGCAGGCTCCAGGCTCCAGGCTCCAAGCTGTCAGCACAGAGCCCAGCGCCAGGCTTGAACTCACAGACCGCAAGATCATGATTTGAGCCGAAGTCAGTCGCTCAACTGACTGAGCCACCCAGGAGCCCCAAGATTTGGTGGAATTTTATAGATAATTCATTAGCAGTGATAAAAATCAAAACCTATTAGAAGATCAGGAATTTTAGTTTCAATCCTTCTCCTTCCTACCCCTAACCATCTTTTCTTTGTTTTGCTTCTTTGAAAAATTTTTATAATGGTAAAATGTGTGGTAAGAACATAAAATTTGCCATTTTAAGCATATAATTTAGTGTATTTTTCTACTATAAACTTTTGCCCCAGGCATCTGAAGTTTGCAGCCTTTTGAGCACTGCTCACTTTTCTAGCCTGAGATCCGAGCTGAGCTAAGTAGAGACAAGCTAAGTAGAGACAAGTAACTTCCATTTACTTCCGATACCTGTGACTATCTACTTTTTTTTTTTTTTTTACCTACTGAATTGTTTTTTGGGAAATCACATTTGGTGTTTGTTGCTGTTTGTTTTGCTGAAACACTTTAATGCAGCTTAGTCATATTTAGCCCTAAACACAGGTGGCCTGCATTCATACTACTCGGAATTCAGCAATTGTGCCATAGCGTGGACTAATATTCCTTTTTTTTCTTTTTATACTGATAATGTAGTTACCAGTGACATTATAAATTATTAAAGTTTAAAAGGTCTATATTAGATTATTGGATATATGATAAAATTTGAAACCTTCAATCTAGCCTTAAATTTGGAGTTGAAATTTTTGTTAGAGTAATAATAGTAATTATAAAGTATATATAATTAACATTTCAGTTTTTAGGAATTGTGTGGGTTTTTTTCCCTCAGGTGTTCTGAAACATTTGCTTATATTAAAAAAGGATATGTATTTTTTTACATTAAGGGAGAAATTTTTCTGGCAGAGAAGTTTATTATATTCAGATTGCTCAGACATGAGATAAAGGTTTTGCAAAATCATGTGGCATTTTAATTTTCATAGATGTTTTTATTATCGTTGATAAGACAGTACACATTAACTGATATCCAAGGTTTTGACGTAATCATTGTGGGATTGTTAACTTATTGAATGTTACTGCCTGTGTTAATAGACAGAAAATATTCTGGGAAAAATTTTACTTTCTTTCTCAGAATATAAATTTAGTTGTAAATGTCACTGGAGCAGTTTGGTAGATTGAGGTCTAATTCTGGATTACAAGATTAACTTGTTTTTTAGTCATAAGTAAATATGTAACATATTTTTGCTCTGAAAACATAGACTGAGGGCACAATAATAGTCTCAGAAAGAATTTTTTAAAAGAGCTTATTTAGAAAGCAGTACTTGAAATTGTTATTTTGTGATTTTTTCCTTCATGTAGATTTTTATAAACCACCTATGCATATCCTTTGTGAATCTTTTTATTTACCTGTGTTTTCTTTATCACACATAGCAGCTTTGTTAGCAGTTTTATATGTATGCAAACAGTGACAAATACCTTAGTGTTGCCTTGCATTTAGGGCATGGCATTAATATTGCTGTTCATATACCTGCAAGTCTAGTTAGTCCTTTTGGAAGCACAGAATGGAGAGGATAGAGGTGAGAAAAGCTAGTTGATAAAAGCCCTTGACACTAACCTCTGAAAACACATGCATAGAAACCAAGACCTTAAAACAAACAAACAAATACCTTCCAAATTCTTACTTGACTTTGTTTTATTGGTGTCTAGCGCCAGTGGTAAGTGGTGTGGTGGCTGCTAAAGCTTCCACTTGGAAGAGACCCGTAGCATTTCTTCTATTTTATTGTGATCACATGGTCATATCTAGCTTCAAGGGAGTGAGGAAGTATAATCTTACTGTGCCACAGGGGAATCAGCAATATTGGGTGGACCGTTCTGATGATTTACCATGTCACCTTAAGTGTATTTTCTTCAGGGCATAACAATTGTATTTCCTTTTTACTGTATGTTCAAAGTAATAATTAATTTTGAGTTTTGAACATAAATTTGTGATGAGGAAAGTTGGTATTTATCTCAAACTTTTTCATTCACTTTTATATGTAATCTGTCCCTAATTTGTTCTTTATAATGTCTCTTAAAATTGGGGCCCCTGAGTGGCTCAGTCAGTTAAGTGTTGGGCTCAGGTCCTGATCTCATGGTTAGTGAGATATTGCCCTGCATGGGGCTCTGTGCTGACAGTGTGGAGCTTGCTTGGGATTCTTGCTCTCCCTTGCTCTCTGTCCTTACGCATGAGCACGTGCACACAGTCTCAAAATAAATTAAATAAATAAATAAACAAACATACATTACAAAAATGTTATAATGTCTCTTAAATTCTTTGCAACTTTGATATTTATAATTCTACCTTAAGGGGTACTTTAATAGCCTCCTAAATGACATTTTTGACGGTGCTATGTCTGTACTTTGGTCAGTCTCGTCTCCTGTTACCTATAGAACACACTTCCTTTTGTCTGTTAAGTAAAAGCCAAAATTCTCTGCAATATGATCCCACCTTAATTATTTCTCACTATCTAGTATCTAACTTCTTTTTCATTTTATTTCAACATTATTCCTCAGATACACAGTCATTCCTACCTTTATGTTTTTCCTTTTGTTATTCTTCAGTTTGGAGTATCTTCTTCTTCCCTCACTGTGCATTCAAATTGTGTCTTCAGGTGCCAGATTAATAGTCTATGATGCTTTCCTGTGTTATTAAGCCCACAAGAGTACTTTTTTTCATAAGCTATGATTTTGGATGGGTGGTTATCTTATTGAGGACACTCTTCTACATCTCATTGTTCTTTCATTGTTTTCCTGTAGGAAAGTCTGGATTTCCCTATGAGCCACTTGACTACCCTAGTACCATACATAGTTTTTTATTCCTTCACAGTTCTTTCATGTGATATTTATCAAGTTCTTATTGATTTTAATAGATTTGTCACGGAATGATCATTTGTCTCTTTTATTTCCAAAACATAACTGTGTTTGTGAAGTAATTCACAGTATATGTGAAGTAATACATTAATCCATTTATACCACAGAAAACATGAAACATGACTTAGATGCTGAATGTCTGGGTCCAAATACTATCTCAACAACTTGTCTAAGCTAATATAACCATTAAGTCTTTTTGAAACATTTCAGTCTCAGTTTCTTCTGTGATTGGTCAATGTGATACCTAACTAGCTAGCAAGGCAGCTGTGAGAATTGAAATAGGATGATGAATATGCAAATACTTAACACGCTGCCATTTCATAGTAGGTGCTTACCAAATGTCACATTTACTTAAATTGGTAGTATTTCCTGTGCTTTTATAAGAGCCACAATTTCTGAAATGCATATTTCTTATTGATTTATAAAATTAAACTGATGAGTTTATTTTACTGTTTTCCTTAAACGTTTTTACCATTTTAACAAAACGTGCATAAGTGAGCAAGTATATTCTTATCTTTTGTTTTGACTGAAATTTAAAGATGATAATTTAAGTATTTCAATATGATGAATATCTGGATCATTAGTATGGTGGGTTAGGGGTAAATGAGAGTAGCTTAGCAAGAAAGAAAAGATACAGGATGTTGGCTAAATGGGAAAGTCAGGTACGCTATGACTTCAACAGTTAGTCTTTTAACTCTCTTCTAACTGCTGAAAGAATGATTTTTTTTTTTAAAGTGAAGCTGTAGTTTGCCTAACACTCCTCAAAAAGATGACCCAAGTAGTGAATATAATATTTTCAAATGCTTTGTAATCAGAAATTATAATCTGTGGGGGTGTCTTGGTGGCTCAGTCGGTGAAGCATCCAACTCTTGATTTCGGCTCAGGTAACGATCTCATGGTTCCTGAGTTCAAACCCTGCATTGGGCTCTGCAGTGGCAGTGTGAAGCCTGCTTAGGATTCTTTGTCTCTCTCTCCCTTTCTCTCTGGGTCTCCCTGTTTGAGTGCTCTTTCTCTCTCAAATAAACATTTTTTTAAAAGAGAAATTATAATCTATCCTCTTCAGATGTCTCTCTTTGAACTTTGGTACTGATTAGGTTTAGGTCACCATATACATTTTCACACACAAAATCATTAATTTGAAATAAAAACCAACCATAGTTCATGTATTCTGACACATTTTTTCATATATCAGTTAACATCTCTGAAATTGGTTGTGTCTCCTGAAATTGATGGCGTCATACATCATATGAAATATGGTCAGTTTGTTACTTACCTATTTAGTAGTTTTGTCTCTGGTTATATTTTTTGAACTCAGCGTTGTCCAATGGTACTGGAAGTCCTGGAAGAAGTGAGCAGTGTAAAAATAACATTTTAAGGTTTCTATTATGATTGAAGTTTTTTTTCTTAAATATACTCTATTTCAGCGTTTTCCCACAAGAATAGGTTACTTTCTACATATTAATAGTTTAATAGTTTCTACATATTAATAGTTTAATAGAAGGATGGGTTGCTGACACATTGAAGCATTAGATAAAAAGAAATGATTTATCTCTCCATCATGCACCTTGTACACACATATACATGGTATTTTCATTATTTAGAAGCATACTGCTACAATTATATTTCTTTTTGAAAATTTTCCCCACATTCAAGTGTTACAACAGCCTCATGAATACCTACACATAGAAATGAATCCATTCTTGTTGGGAAAGTTTAATATCTCCTGTTATATGTCTCTGTACAACTGTGCACATTATAATTAGGATCTTCACTTAGTCAAGAATTTACTGGGTCTTAATCTTACCAAGATACTAATTTTTTTTAATTTTTTTTTTAACGTTTATTTATTTTTGAGACAGAGAGAGACAGAGCATGAACAGAGGAGGGGCAGAGAGAGAGGGAGACACAGAATCTGAAACAGGCTTCAGGCTCTGAGCTGTCAGCACAGAGCCCGACGCGGGGCTCGAACTCATGGACCGTGAGATCATGACCTTAACTGAAGTCGGACGCTTAACGGACCAAGCCACCCAGACGCCCCCCAAGATACTAATTTTTAATATCCATTGGTACTTATTAAAGCCTATATAAGACTTATTAAGAATAAAGAAAAAACATACCAAACTTCTGCATATCAAAGATACACCTCTTTTAGTCTTTGAAAAGCCATGTTTTGCCTAATGATTCTAATACTGCTTTAAATATGTTCAGAATAATACAGTGTAATTAAAGACCTTGTGCATCTTCCCCAGGGTCATATTCACTTCACTTCTTTCTTCCTTGGAGACAGCAAGTCTTATAATTTGCATGTATTTTTCCTGTTACAGTTGGGTTTTATATTAATATATAAGTATTTATATAAATATATATAGAAATAATATATTTATTTATAATTCTTTTTACAGTAAAACCTTGGTTTACAAGCATAATTCATTCCAGAAACATGATTGTAACCCAAAGCGCTTGTATACATCAAAGGAAATTTCCCCATAAGAAATAATGGAAACTCAGATGATTCGTTCCACAACCCAAAAGTACTCATATAAAAATGATGATGGGGCACTCGGTGGCTCAGTTGGTTAAGCATCCAACTTCAGCTCAGGTCATGATCTCGTGGGTTTGTGAGTTTGAGCTCCGCATCGGGCTCTGTGACAGCTCAGACAGAGCCTGGAGCCTGCTTTGGATTCTGTGTCTCCCTCTCTGTCTGCCCTTCCCCTGTGCACGCTGTCATTCTCTCTCTCTCTCTCTCTCTCTCTCTCTCTCTCTCTCTCAAAAATAAACATTAAAAAAGTTTTTTTTAAATGATTACAGTACTGTAATACAAAATTAAAGAAAAATAATCTGCACTTATCTTTGAAAACTTTTGTGGTTGATGTGAGGAAGCCAAGAGAGAGGAGGGTTATTGTATAGGACAACTTTCACTGTCATTAACAAAATCACTGCTGTCTATTGGCTCATTGGAATCTTTTTCTGCATGGAGGCCATTGTATATGTTTGCACAGATGTTGGCTACAGTGCAATATTAATAAACTCTTATTGTATACTGTATTTAATGTAACTGGCAAAAAAGGAAGCAGAGGAAAGGGCCTCTATCTGCAGGCAGCCTGACCTAGAATGAAGCAAAGCATTCCTAAGCTTACTCTTATATGGAAAAGCAAAGAACTGTCCAAAGAACCATAGGTTCTTTGAAGTGACAAAAAATACACTAGTGCCTGTTGTGGACACCTTGCAATGTTCTGAAAAATCACTGATTTCTGCCAGATACCGCAGCCTGAAACAGAGCATCTGAGCATGGGAGACAGTCATCCACAATCCCACAATGAGAGAGAGAGAGAGAACCCTTGGCTCATTTGTGGTCATGGGATGTTTGGCCTTACGTACTGCTCATACTACAAGATATCACACTCATTTATCAAGTTAAAATTTATTAGAAATGTTTGCTCATCTTGCATAACACTCATGAAACAAGTTACTTGTAATCCAAGGTTTTACTGTATTTATATAATTATCCACATGTACTTATATATAATCATCCATATATCTGTAAAAAATGTATTTTATCGTACATTTTCATTGAGATAGAATTTATAATGTGAAACGCAGAGAACTTAATGTGTACAGTTTAGAGAATGACAAGTAAATATACCCATGTAGCTCACACCCCTTTCAAAATATAGACCATTTTCCCATTACCCTAGGAAGTTCCCTTAGGTTCCTTCCAAGAGGATTCTCTGAACCATAGAGGCCACCACTGTTACTTTTTTCTACTCTGGTTAATGTTTCCTTTAGTGCATCATACAATATATATTCTTAATATCTGAATTCTTCACTCAACATAATAATTTTGAGATACATCCGTGTATTACGTATCAGTAGTTTGCTTCTTTGTATTGCTGATAAATAGTACAGTGTTTGAATATATCACAGTTTTTTTCATAGTTTTCTTTTTGTTATTTATTTCTGTCTTTATTCCACTGTGGTCAGAGAACGTAGCTCTCTATGATTTCAAATCTTTACAACTTGTTGAGATTTTCTTTATGGCCCAGAATGTGGCCAGTTTTTGCAGATGTTCCATGTTCACTGCCACTAATAATTTGGCAATAGTTGGGAATAATAGTCCATGTGTATTAATTAGACATTTATTTGTTGTCATCAGATCTTTTCAATGACTGCTGATTTTTTTTTTTTTTTTTTTTTTTTTTTTTTTTGCTTGTTCTGTCATTTACTGTGATTTCCATATTGGCCAATTTTTCCTTATGTTTTAAGGCGACTATATTCCTGATGCATTGACCTTTTATTCTTATGAAGTGTGTTCCTCTCTCGGTTTAGTAGTGGTTCTTTATTATAGTACACTTTGTCTACTGTTAGTATGGCTATATCACCTTTCTTTTATGTTTGTATAGTATATATTTTTCCGTCCTTTTGCTTTCAGCTTTTCTATGTGGTTTTGTTTAAAGTAAGCAGCTGGAACGCCTGGGTGGCCTAGTTGGTTAAACATCCAACTCTGATTTCAGCGCAGGTCATGATCTCACAGTTTGTGAAATCGAGCCCCTTATCAAGCCCTTGGGAGCCTGCTTGGGATTCTCTCTCTCCCTATCTGACCCTCCCCAGCTTGTATACTCTCTCGCTCTCTCTCAAAATAAACAAACATTTAAAAAATAAAGTAAATAACATATACAGGTTTTTCAAATCCAGACTGATTAACAGTAGTTTCCTTGTAACTGGAATATTTAGTTCACTGGCATTTAGGGTACATACTGCTATGCCTGTTTAATTTAGTGTTGTTATTTTCCAAGACTGTTTTTGGATTAATCGTTTTATTATTCAGTTTCCTATCTTGCTAGTTATTCATTCTTCTATTATTCTTTGAGTGGCTACTCTAGAGATTGTAGCATGTACTTTTTACTTCTAAGAGTCCATTATTTACCAGTACTTTGACAATTCCTGGACAATGTCAGGAATATTTTAACTTTAACTTTAGAATATTTGAACTTGGTTTGTCCATACCACTCCTACCTTTCTGGTGATGTTGTCATATATTTTAAATCTCTATGTATTTTAAACCTCACAGCACATAATTACCATTTTATTATTGTTATCAATTATGTTGTTATATAGACTCTTAGTTAGATTGACTCATACATTCATTCTTGTATTCTTAATTCCATCTCACATTTTCATGTTTCAATCAGGGATCATTTTTCTTCTAAAAACCTTTCTTTTGTGTATTTGCTGGAGATAAAGTCTGTTTTTGTTTGAAAACTTTTTTACTTCACTTCAATTTTGAAAGTTAATTGAGCATAGACTTCTAGATTAGAAGTTAATTTCCTTCTAGTAACTTAAAGCTATCATTTTGCTATTTCCTGGCCTCCTTTGTTTCTATTGAAAAGCTAGCTGTTAGTCTTATTGTGGAAGGTATTATGTTTGAGGGTATTTTATTCTCTGATGGTTTTTATGATTTTCCATTTGTTTCTTGTTTTAGGCAACTTTGCTCTAATATTTCTAAGTATAGTTTTCTTTGAATTTTTTCAGCTTAGGGTTTATAGAACGTCTTGAATCTGTTGTTTAATTTGTTTTGTAAGTCTGGGAAAATTTTCAGCCAATATGTCATCAGATACTGCTTTTGCCTCATTCTCCTTCTCTCTTCAAATGGAATTTAGACCATTACACCCATATCACATATGCCTCTTAACAATCTTTCTTTATTTCCATCCTTTTTCCTCTCCATATTTCACCCTGGGTATTTTCTCCTGGTCTCCTTCTCACCTCCAGGTTACTAATCTGCTGCTGCTGCTGCTGCAGTTAATCTGCTATTAAACTCATTTATTAACTTCTTAATTTCAATACATCTTATTTTTAAGTTCTATAATTTCTGCTTACCTTTTATCTTCCCTAAAATTCAGGTCTCTAGTTAAATTCTTTCTTTGTCTTCTATTTTCTGGGGCACATTAATCACACTTATTTTGAAGTATGTTTCTTATAACATCTAGAGGTCTTTTTAATTGTCTCTTCCTCTTTTAGTCACGTGGTTTGTCTCCTTAGAATGCCTAGTAATTTTTGATTGAATGCTGGATATTATGTATAAACTTTTGTATAGGCCTATTTACTTCCAGAAAATAATTAATTTTCTTCTGACTGGGAGTTAGAACCTTGATCCAATCAGGGATTATGATAGTTCAAGGTTGGGTTTCAGGATTAATCTATTTCCCCTACAACCCTTCAGTGATCTCAACTCCAAGTGGGGATTTTACCTGAGTTACTCACCCTTTAAGAAGACAAACTTTATTATTCTTCTCAGTTTTATGGGAATGCTAAAAGCCCTTCTTACCTCTTCAGCCTCTTAGCAGCTGTTTGAGGGTCTTCCTCCCTCCTCCCCACACATAATTCATGTTTCGTAGGAATTTTCATATGCCTTGAAGGTAAAAGCCCAGCAGAATATCACTTCTCTTCAAGGTCCCTTTTATTTTCTGCTATTCCTTTTTTTCCAGACAATTCTTGAAGCTCTTGGTTGGTAGCCCTGAACTCCATTTTTTGTGTCTCTAGCCCCATAAGAAGGCTTGTAAGCCCTGATTTTTGCTTATACTACTCAGGAATTGGCAAATGTCTCGAGAAAAAGTGGCAAAGAATTTAAGACTCAATTCAACAAATGCTTCTTTTCTCCCCAAGATATTGGCTTCTCATATTCTGGCTGCCTTGGTTTTCTACAAGGCCTTCAAACATAGTTTGTATTTTGTCAGCTTTTATAGCTTTTGTTAGTAGGAGGTTAATATAATAAAATTACTCTGATAGCTGAAAATGGATGTCCAATTCATAGCATTTTATTGTCCACATCTCCTTTTTCATAGTTTCATTAAACTCCCAGCTAAAAGGTAATTATTTTAAGCAGAGTTTAAAAAGTAGATAATACTGAACTGTACAGTAAAAATGTGACATGAAGACAAACCATCCATTTTACCCTTGGTACAGAGAAGTAATAAATACATCATTATGAAGGTACATTTTTTTTCCCGTCACATTGAGAGTTTTGTTTCTGCTTTTCCTTGTATGCCCTCTAGTGGAAGTTTTATTGAAATGAAATAATTTAAAAGTGAATAAAAAGCTCTGCATCATCCAGGAAAAAAAACTGTAATTATGGTAACAATGTGTAAACTTACTTTTTTAAATTTAAAAAAAAATTTTTATTCATTTTTGAGAGACAGAGAGACAGAGCATGAGCAGGGGAGGGGCAGAGAGAGAGGGAGACACAGACTCCAAAGCAGGCTCTAGGCTGTGAGCTGCCAGCACAGAGCCCGACACGGGGCTCAAACTCACGGACTGTGAGATCATGACCTGAGCCGAAGTCGGATGCCCAACCGACTGAGCCACCCAGGCACCTCAAACTTATTTTTTTTTAACCGTCTCTTGGCCATTAACAATTTGAGGAACTTTGATAGATGAAGGAGAAAAAAACAATATCACTAGTATATTCAGCTGGGTTTAGTTAAACAATATATGCTAAGCCCTAGGAGATACAAGGTAACATCCATTCTCTGCCTCAAGAATTTGACAAAATAATATAAGAGATTATAGGACTTTGAACATTTATAATAGAGTAAGACTAGAGGTAGTAGAGGATGTCCCTAGGAGTAGAAATTGGGAGAAAATTTAACTGAGATGAAGATGTCAAGTGGAAAATTCCTATAGCTTTTTCTTTTTTTTTTTTTCTTTTTTTTTTTTTAATTTTTTTTTTCAACGTTTATTTATTTTTGGGACAGAGAGAGACAGAGCATGAACGGGGGAGGGGCAGAGAGAGAGGGAGGCACAGAATCGGAAACAGGCTCCAGGCTCCGAGCCATCAGCCCAGAGCCCGACGTGGGGCTCGAACTCACGGACCGCGAGATCGTGACCTGGCTGAAGTCGGACGCTTAACCGACTGCGCCACCCAGGCGCCCCCCTATAGCTTTTTCTTGAGATTTGAAGAATGAATAGGATTTAGTCAAAGGAAGATGATAGAAAAGAATATTCAATGTAGAGGGTGGCACCTCTAGAAATGGATGAGAGCACCTTTTATTCAGGCAATTGTAAGTTATATAACCAGATCATACGGTATTAGAGTAGAAATGGAGTCAGAATTTGGCAGTGGCTAGATAATAATCTGTGAACCATGCTAGAAACTATGAATTTCATCCTGAGAGCTATTAAACAATTTTAAGAAAAAGGAATGTATTAGTATTTTATAAAGGTTATTCTGTTAGTAGGTTGAGGATCAGTTGGAACCAAAAGGTCCAGTTAAACGACTGTTGCTCTTGCCAGAGACTGTATATTCAGAATTGAAAACAGAAGTAATTTTGCCTGAATTTGAAGAACATTTGGGTTTCAGGGTTAATCTGTTTCCCTTCAGTGATCTCAACTCAAAGTTGGGATTTTACCTGAGCCACTCACCCTTTAAGGGCCATGAATGATAAATTTCCACTGTACCTCAAGGTAGTTATCAAAATGTATTTTTATTTAAAATTCTGATCGCAAAAGGTTCTGGTTAAAAATCTTTTAAAATATGTAACTTAGAAAATGAAAAGTCTTTTTTCCTACTACATAGCAGGTTATTTTATATTCTTACAGAATTTCTTCCATTTGTTAGCATTTTTTTTTTTTGGTTTTCTTTTATCTTTAAATAGGATTATATACTATATAGTGTATTTCAATTGCTTTTTTTTCACCAGTGTTTCACAGACACTGTACTGCCAGTATGTATACCTACAGTTCTCTCTTTATAATGGCTGTATAATCTTCTACTATATGGATGTGTTATCATTGCTTAGCCTAATATTTTACTGAAAAACATTTGGATTGTTTTCAGTTTTTTAGTATTACAAAAAATGCTATGGTCAACATCTCTAGAAATATGAGTAAGTTTTCTATGGAACATATTCCTAAAGTACAGTTGCTGACTCAAAGATAATGTATATTTAGAATTATGATAGGTGTTGCCAAATTATCTTCTGAAAAATTTGGATTACTTTATACTACCTTCAACAGTTTTTGAGAGGACCTACACAGAAGTATCACTGGATATTTTTGATATTCTAAATTGTCCAATCTGATTCGTATGTAATGGTACTTCATTTTAGTTTGCATGCTTTTCAATAATACTTAATTGATTAGTCTTCCACATTTTTGTTAGTTGTTTATGTTTCTTTGTTAGTTAATTTCCTGTGACCTTTGCCATTTTTCTGTTTGATGGTCCACATGTTCCTTACCGATTTATAGGACCTTTTGGAAAATTGGATCTTTTAGCTTTTTATTGTTACATGTGTTGAAAATGCTACTTCTGGTATGTTTTTATTTGTGCTTTTTTTGTTGTTTTTAGTTTTTATGTTGTGATTTCTGTCTTTTGAGGAAAATTGTCAGAAAGCTAACTTCCAAAAATGGTCCTAAGCTCAGAGAGTGGAACAAGTTACTACTTTTTAATTACCAAGGAATAGATTACACCAATACAATTTAAATATTTTCAGAGTATTAAAAAAAAGGGAAGCTTTTCAGTTGTTTTTTATAAAGCAAACACTAATTCTGAAATCCAGTAAAAAAAAAATCCACTCCAACAAACTTTATAAATCAATCTCAGTTACAAATATAAATACAAAAATCCCAGATCCTTAATGAAGTGTCAGCAAAATGAATGTTATCAGCAAGTACAGTGATCATATGAGATTCATGTCAACAAAAAATGGCTCAATATTAGGGAAATATATTTTATAATGGGTCAAGAGATTTTTAAAGGGGGATATCCCATCATGATAGATGCCAAGAAGGGTATTTTTATTTTTATTTATTTTTACTTTTATTTATTTATCTTTAATGTTTGTTTATTTTTGAGAGAGAGAGACAGAGCATGAGCAGGGGAGGGGCAGAGAGAGAGAGGGAGACACAGAATCTGAAGCAGGCTCCAGCCTCCAGTTGTCAGCACAGAACCCGACGTGGGGCTCGAACCCACAAACCACAAGATCATGACCTGTGCGAAAGTTGGATGCTATACCGATTGAGCCACCCAGACGCCCCTAAGAAGGGTATTTTTAGAAAAGTTAAAAATCAAATCCAATTTTCATGACCTTAATAAAATTTGATTAGATGAATAGTTCCTTAATTTCATAAACATATAACTGAATCCAAACCAAGTTATGTGCTTAACAGAGAAACTCTAGCAGCATTTGCATTAATGCCGAGAAGATCCTGGTCAGGATGCTTATTATAAGTCGTCTTTAACACTGTTTTAGGAATTGTATGGCAATTCAGTTATGCAAAAGAAGAAAAGTGGTACAAATAATAAACATAGGTAATAATGACAGAGCATTTATTTCATGCTTAGTACTCTTCTGGTTGTGAAACATTATTATCTCATTACCCACAAGTTATGGATAATATCACAAATAGGTGCCACAGATGTAGAAACTATCACGCCCATATAAAGTTGTAGAAACTGAGGCAGTAAGAGTCTAAGAAACTATCTTCAGCCAATAAATGCTGAACACTAGATTTGAATTTAGGAAGACTGACTGACTTTATACTTACAAGTATAATACTTCTGCTCTAAACCAAGGGTTTGCAAACCTCTAAAGTTTGACTGCAGCAAGGCTGTGCTCATTCATTTATGTATTGTCTGTCTGTTTTTGTGCTATAACAGTAGACTTGAGTGGTTGTGACACAGCCTTGCATGCCCCATAAAACCTAAAATATTTACTCTCTTGCCCTTTACAGAAAAATTTTGCCAAATCCTGTTTTAAACCATTTAACTATGACTGATTATCAAACTATTAGGCTTTTTTATTAGGAAACAGGGGATAAAATGATAGTATTTTAGATTACATGAGTATATGCTTGGTAAACCCCAAGATAATCAACCCAGAAACTCTTCAAAATAATAACCATAAAATGAAGTCGTTTTTTAAAATACTAATAGGCAAAATTCATTTGGCTTCCAACTTATAAATAATAACCAGCTTGAAAATACAGTGAGATAATAGATACCAATTTCAAGAGCAAAAAACATTAAATATCTAAAAGTGAGCGTACAAGACATGTGAAAGACCCAAATGAAGAAAAGTTTAAACTACACTGAAATAAAAGGAGATTGAATAAATAGATGTGTCCTTTTCTTGGCTGGGATGACTCAGCATTAAAAAAGAAATTTGGTGGTTTTGGTTTTTTTTTTTTTTTTTTTTTTTTTTTTTTATCTAAATTAGTTTGTAAAATTAAACATCTCATTCAGAGATCCAAGGGGATTATTTTAACTTAATGAAATGATTTTACTAATTCTGAGAGAAAGACATGACAGGAAAGAAAAGACCAGGAATTTTCTGAAAAATAGGTTTGTGACTTCAAGATGTTAAACTGAACATATGCCAAAAGTCCTGCTCCTCCACAACAAATTTTAGATATCCATAAAGTTTTAGTAAAGTCTTTTGAAACAGGAAAGGTAGTTATCTGTGGAATGGAAAAGGAGTAACTTCCTAAAGAAAGAAACAGATAGGAACCCTCTCTGGCAATCCCTAAGAATGACAGTACTGATAGGCAAGGCCAGGATTGCTGGCTTGAATTTTCCATGCTTAAGAGGCTTTTACATGCCAGAAGATGGGTACACAATCATAGATCATCAAAAACTGGAGAATGTAAGCATCATAAAACAGGGACAACAAATTCCACAAAAGAGCAACTTAGACTGGAGAAAGTAGGAAAAAAAAAAAAAACCCAGAAGAATTTTAAGAGGACTTTATTTTTCTGAGCAATAAAAGAAGGATTTGCCTCCACTAAATGACAGACCTATTGTTGAATATTAAAACTAAGTATCTGAATAACAGCACATGGGATTCTGCTGAACTGCTGATTAACGTACTGGAAGATAGATGTGAGGAAATCTCCTAGAATATGACATGAAGAGTTACAAAGGAAAAGATATGACACATGGAGATCCTCACCAGAAATTCTGATATCTATCTAACAAGAGTTCCAGGAGAAAATGAAAGAGACTATATTTGAAGTACTAAAAGCCCAGGGGTGCCTGAGTGGCTCAGTCAGTTAAGCGTCCAACTCTAGATTTTGGCTCAGGTCTTGATCTCACAGTTTGTGGGTTTGAGCCCTGTGTTGGGCTCTGCACTGACAGTGGGGAGCCTACTTGGGATTCTCTGTTTCCCCCATTCTGCCTGTCCTTCACTCACGCTCTCTTTCTCAAAAAAAAATACAAAAGAAAAAGAAAAAAATAATAGCCAAGAATGTTCTCAAAGTGAAAACCCATATTCTTAGGTTTGAAAGATCTTTGAAAACAAGATTTATACACATACACACATAAAGATATATTTTTTTAATTAAAAATTAAAATATATGGGCACATCATAACTTCAGAATATCAAGAATAAAGGCAAAAATCCTAAAAGTTACCTGTAGAAAAGACAATTTATCAAAACAATTTCTATCAAGAAATGACTATCTGATAATAGAGTTCTTAATAACAACTATATATGGAAGAAGATAAATGGTCTGAGGAATAAACTTTGAACCTGCGAGTCTGTATTTAGCTATTCTATCATTCAAAAGTGAAGGTAAAATAAAGACATTTTCATGTATATGAAAACAAAGTTGTTTCAGCACAGGCACAATTGACATTTTGAGTGATATTGTACTGTGTATTGCATAATATTTAGCATCCCTGGCCCTCACCCATTAAATGCCAATAGCTTCCTCCAGTCATTTTGATAAACTAAAAGGCTTCCACATATTTCATAGGAAAGTGTTCCTGGCCAACAATGACCATTCTTCTGACTCTTAAAAATAACATCTAAAAAGTGCTGCAAAAAGAAAAATAAACCCAGAAGAAATGATGGGATGTAAAAAATAATGTTGAATGAGAAATGAATAAACATATTGGTAAATCTAAATAACTATTGGCTGTTTAAAAGAAAAGAGCTTTTAATGATAAAATGACAAGTTACACTAAATTTCCATGCTGACAGTTTTGGAATTTGGGTGGCTGAGGAGAGAATGAAGTAAAATAAAAGTAAACTTGCCTTTAGATGAGACCACAGTTATTGATTAACTCTTCGTTAAATGGTAAGAGTAAGATTGTTGGGAAGAAGCTGAGAAGGAACTAAAAGTAAATACTAAAAGAAAAGGGTGTTGTAAGCTTTCAGATGAAGGGGATAGGGATGGGGATAGATAGAACAAATAGAATTTGATCTAACAAGACTGAAAAGGAGTCATGGAAGCATGTATTTATCATGGAAACATAGTAAATAAAAAGCACAATGTCAGAAATAAGTCTAACCGTATTAATAGAAAAGTCATCTAATTGGTAAAACTCAGTGACTAAAATATAGTAACTCTCATATTGGCTGAAACCAAAATCCAGTGAGAGTGACAAATAAAAGAATATATAACAGTTAAAAATAAAGTGATCAAAAAATATGTTATTCATTTAGCAAATATTTATACCTGGTAGATACCGAAACAAAAAAGACCTCTGGGGTAAAAAGCAAAAATTTAACAAGATAGTTTCAATATGTGTGGCTTTAAAATATATAAAATGAAGCTAGTAGAATTTTTAGAAAGGATAGATCTATAATCATATTTGAAAATTTTAATAACGATTAGATAAAAATAAAGATATAGGAAAAAAGTAAAGACGGGAAATGTGACACACTTAGCAAGTGTATCTAATTGATATTTATCAAGAATTCTGACTCTTAACATAATTTACACACAGGGATTCTTTTTTTTTTTTTTTTTTTTAACGTTTATTTATTTATTTATTTTTTTGAGACAGGGAGAGAGACAGAGCATGAACGGGGGAGGGTCAGAGAGAGGGAGACACAGAATCTGAAACAGGCTCCGGGCTCTGAGCTGTCAGCACAGAGCCCGACGCGGGGCTTGAACTCACTGACCGCGAGATCATGACCTGAGCCGAAGTCGGCCGCTTAACCGACTGAGCCACCCAGGCGCCCACAGGGATTCTTTTCAAATACATGTGGATTATTTTTAAGATATGGTGATGTTCTAGGCCACAAAGGAAGCCTTAATAAATTCCTTTTAAGAAAGTGATCTCTTTCACTTTCACTAACAACAGTGTAATGAGTTTAGAATTTAACAATCAAAAGCCTCTCCAATGCATAAAACTGGGTACTTAAAATTAAACATAATAATTTGTAGATTAAAGAAGAAATCAAAATAGAAGTGATAAAACTTAGGTCTGAACAATTGAAGCCTTGCAATAGCAATTTTTTGAATGAAACTTGTGTGATTGAGAAAAAGCAATACTTAGAGATAAGTTAGAGTCTTAAATTTATTGGCAAGTCAAAATATTGCATGAATAGCATGATTTATTTATGTTTAAAATTGCCATTTCTCTGCATATATTTATACATGTAAAATTTATTATTTTCCTTTGCTAAGATCTAGAAAGATAGCCAATTCATAACAGTGATTATCTGTAGTGTTCTCAGGGAAAAATGCATATATGTATGAATTAAGTAATTTTTAAAAATTAATACATCTTGTTAAAGAGTAATGATATAGAGGGGCACCTGGGTGGGTCAGTTGGTTAAGCATCTGACTTTGGCTCAGGTCATGATCTCACAGTTCATGGGTTTGAGCCCTGCATCGGGCTCTGTGCTGACAGCTCAGAGCCTGGAGCCTACTTCAGATTCTGTGTCTCTCCCTCTCTCTCTGCCCCTCCCCCGCTCATGCTCTGTCTCTCTCTCCTTCAAAAATAAGTAAAAACATTTAAAAAAAAAAAGTCATCATATAGAATTAGCCTTATATTAAAAATAAATCACAATAATTAAAGCAGTGTGGTATTAGTGGAAAGCTGGCTATCACTAATCCCTAGAAGGAAAACAAAAGAAATCTAAAGCAATTCAAGAGTATACAAAATTATTATATATGATTAATCTGGCATTTCAAACTAAAGAAAGAAAATGGATCCTCATTTTGGTGCTGGGGATTTGCATAGCTATTTGAAGGAATAAAAAATGCTGGATTTGAACCTCGCACCAAAATTATTTCATATGCCTCGAAATATTTAAGTATTAAAAAACATAAAAAATTACTAGTCAAAATATTGCATCTGGGTGGTTCAGTAGGTTAAACGTCTGACTTCGGCTCAGTTCATGACCCCACAGTTTGTGAGTTGGAGCCCCACATTAAGCTGACTACTGTCAGCACAGAGCCACTTTTGATCATCTGTCCCTGTCTCTGCTCCTCCCCACCTTCCCAAAAATAAATTAACATTAAAAAAATACTAGATGAAAATGAGTATAAATATATATTGGATTGGCAAAGGCCTTTAAAAACATGGCACAAGGATATCTGGGAATTTGCAACCAGAACATCATTCTCTTCCTTTTTGTTCTCAACTCTAAGCTACTTGCCTTTCCTGAGCCTTAGACTGCTGAGAGTTTAAGACATCTGGGTGCTTAGGAGGTCTCAGGCTCTTATTCTTATCCCTGCAAAATGGTGGGAAGTCATCAGGGGTAAGTCCAGATGGAGAGCAGCTAATCCTATAAAAGCTTGACATTAGGAGATTTATGGACCTGGGATGAAGCCGATCCTGCATGAATATCTTAGGTTTCCAGACTCCTAAAGACTTGAAGCTAAACAAGTTGTCTCTGTCAGTCAGGTTGGGAGAATTTGGGAAGATAGGAAAGCAGAGAGAATACTCTAGTACTCCTAGGGGGAGCCAATAGCCTGCTCTTAAACTATGAACCCACTGCACAAGAAATTTCTTTGATTTTCAAAGTCTGTAAGGATTTCTGCCATTAAGAATATTCCAGATTGGGGCACCTGGGTGGCTCAGTCAGTTAAGCGTCCGACTTCAGCTCAGGTCATGATCTCACAGTCTGTGAGTTCGAGCCCCGTGTCGGGCTCTGTGCTGACAGCTCAGAGCCTGTTTCGGATTCTGTCTTCTTCTCTCTCTGTCCCACTCTTTGTACTCTGTCTCTCTCTCTCTCTCTTAAAAATAAATAATAAACATTAAAAAAAAGAATATTCCAGATTGGTAAGAGGACGTATAACACTCAGTATTTGCAGATGACCAGATACTAAATACAGAAAACCTCAAAGACTTTGGGAAAAACAAATACTACAATAGATAAGTGAATTCAGTGAAGTTGCAGAATACAAAATCAATGTAAAGAAATCTGTTGCATTCTCATACACTAATAATGAAGCAGAAGAAATGGAAATTAAGAAAACAGTCCCATTTACAATTGCACCAAAAACAATCAAATATATAGGAATAAACCAAAGAGGTGACTCTGAAAAGTGTAAAGCACTGATGAAAGAAATTCAAGACAATGCAAAGCTATGGAAAGACATTCAATGCTCATGGATTGGAAGAACAAATATCATTAAAATGTCTATACTACCCAAAGTAACCTACACATTTATTGCAATCCCTATCAAAATACGAACAGCATTTTTCACAGAACTAGAACAAAAAATCCTAAAATTTGTATGGAACCACAAAAGGCCTTGAATAGCCAATGCAAACTTGTGGCAGGTGTCACAATTCCAGACTCCACATTATATTACAAAGTGGTAGTAATTAAAACATGGAACTGGCATAAAAATAGACACATAGTTCAATGGAATAGAATAGAAAACCCAGAAATAAACCCACAATGATATGGTAAATTAATCTTTCAGAAAAGAGAAATGGATATCCAGTAGAAAAAGGACAGGCTCTTCAAATGGTATTGGGAAAACTGGACTGCTTTCTTCCACCATACATAAAAATAAACTCAAAGTGGATTAAAGACCTGAATGTGAGACATGAAACCATAAAAATCCTGTAAGAGTGCACAGGCAGTAATTTCTCTGACATCAGCCATAGCAACATTTTTCTAGATATGTCTCCTGAGGCAAGGTAAAAAAAAAAAGCAAAAGTAAACTATTGGGACATCAAAATAAAAAGTTTCTGCACAGTGACAGAAACAGTCAACAAAACTAGAAGGCACCTGCTGAATGAGAGAAGATATTTGTAAATGACATATCTCATAAAGGGTTAATATCCAAACTATATAAAGAACTTACATAATTCAATCCCCAAAAAACAAATAATTCAATTTTTAATATGGGCAGAAGACACAGACATTTCTCCACAGAATACATACAGATGGCCAACAGACATGAAAAGATGCTCAACATCATTCATAATCAGGGAAATGCAAATCAAAACTATAGTAACATATCACCTGTCAGAATGGCTAAAAGCAAAAACCCAAGAAACAACAAATGTTGGTGAGTATATGGAGAAAAAGGAACCTTGCACTGTTGGTGGGAATGCAAACTGATGCAGCCACTGTGGAAAACATGGAGGTTTCTCAAAAAATTAAAAATAGAACATACCCAATGATCCAGTAACCACACTACTGGGTATTTACCCCAAAGATACAAAAACAGTAATTCAAAGGGATACATGCACCCTTGTGTTTATTGCAGCACTATTTACAATATCCAAACTGTGGAAGCAGCCCAACTGTCCACTGATGAATGAACAAAGAAGGGGTGGTATATATACAATGGAATATTATGCAGCCATAAAAAGGATTAAATCTTGCTATTTGTAACAACATGGATAGAGCTAGAGAGTATAATGCTAAGTGAAATAAGTCAGAGAAAGACAAATGCCATATGATTGTATTCTTGGAATGAGTGAAAAGACTTGAGAAAAGACTAAACAAAAAAAGGAATCAGAACAGAGACCTCAAGAAGACAAAGGATGAAAACAAGAGGAAGCAATGAAGAGAGATGAACTTTGATGTATGTGTACTTAATGGATAATATTAGACTGTCTGAAAATGTGAAGTATGAGTGCTAAATAAGGTTTTTGGAAACAGACAAGACAAAGTACAAGTAAAACTCAAATAAGTACTAAATCATACCAGCAAAAATCTAAGAGCTATAGTTTACAGAGAGTGGGTGCAACTTAAGAGTAACTAAGTATTCAAAAGATCTCATCCTATTAGACTAGAAGCACGAGAAAATTATGGCATGGTACTGGAGGAGACGATAGTCTCATTAGGAGAAATAGATCTTATCTTGCTTACACATCATATGTGTTTTACTAAGAGCAGAGAAAGATGATAATGTTTAATGACATTTTTTTAGAAAAGGAAAAGCAGAGTCATATTTTCAAGGCAGAAAAATGTAGTGAATAGCAATTTTATTGAACCAACGAAAATGAAAAAAATATTGTCAATTAAATTATCAGTCATTACACAATTAAATTATCAGTCATAAATCCAGAATGGGCTGGATTTATGAACTGAGATATTGGCTTAAAAAACAAAAGATGGGGGCGCCTGGGTGGCTCAGTCGGTTAAACGTCCGACTTCAGCTCAGGTCATGATCTCGCGGTCCGTGAGTTCGAGCCCCGCGTCGGGCTCTGTGCTGACAGCTCAGAGCCTGGAGCCTGTTTCAGATTCTGTGTCTCCCTCTCTCTCTGACCCTCCCCCATTCATGCTCTGTCTCTCTCTGTCTCAAAAATAAACATAAAAAAATTTTTTTTTAAAAGAAACAAAAGATGGCTAAATGCTCTTTACAAAAAAAAGAAGAGAAAGGAGTATGAAAAACCCTTTACAATGAAAGCAAACTCATGGAAATCAAGATTGTCAGCATCAGGTATTACTAATGTTAAATGCAGTATATAGAATAAAGAACTTTCTATTACAATAAAAGGCAAAAATCAATGAAAATATAAAAAGCATAAACTTGGACACACCAGACTACATGGCCACTAAATCCATAAATCAAAGCCTATTAAATTCAAGAAGCAGATCCAATATAGATATATATAAAATGAGTAAGGACATAGATACATTAAAAATACAATAAATAAACATGTAATTATGGAATAGAGAAGAAGGTCCTGCCTGTATTAAATGTAAGCATGACACAAAACATAGACCATTCATTATACTAGTTGCTGTATGGATTGGGTGTGGATACAGATACAGGTCAGAGTCCTTATCCTCAAAGCACTTATAATCTAGTTGAAAAAAAGAGATGAAGTGAACAAATTTTGGCCTGATAGATGAACTGATTTCAAAAAAAAAAAAAAAGCACAAAATACTAAGAGAACATAGAGAGAGAGGAATTGGTATTTAAGAGGAGGTGGGGCATCAAAAAAGTAGGGGTATGTTGGCTTCTAAAATGAAACCTTAGAAGTAGATTATGAATAAGTCAGTTGACAAAAAGAGTGAAAAGACATTGCATTCAGAGAGTGCTCTGAGTATAGGCTATCCAGAGGAGAGAGAAATTGGAATCCATGAAATGCAGACATAACCTAAGTCTATTATTAGGATGGAGTAGGATTGGAGGTGCTAAAATGGTAGACAGAGGACTTAGCATGATAGATACACTTACCACATGTATAACCTTGAAAATTTTAATTTTTTTTTTTTAACGTTTATTTATTTTTTTGGGACAGAGAGAGACAGAGCATGAACGGGGGAGGGGCAGAGAGAGAGGGAGACACAGAATCAGAAACAGGCTCCAGGCTCTGAGCCATCAGCCCAGAGCCCGACGCGGGGCTCGAACTCACGGACCGGGAGATCGTGACCTGGCTGAAGTCGGACGCTTAACCGACTGCGCCACCCAGGCGCCCCTAACCTTGAAAATTTTAAATAGTGAATTGACATGATAAGATTTACAAGTATGGAGGAAAGACTAGAGCCAAGAAGGCAGTCATCCATGTAAGAAATGATGAGACCTGAACACTTGGAAGAAGAAGAGAGAGAGAGCAAAGTGTACAGATACAAATGATAGGAAGGGGGTAAAATTCATAGGAATGCTGACTTAAATATGAAAGTATGACAAGGAGCCCTGGATAAATTCCGATTTCTGGGTTGAGCAGTGCATGGATTGTGATGCTGTTCCCAGAGGTAAGTAATAATAGAGAGAGTTGTATGTTAGAGGTAAGTAAGGTGGTGACTTCAGATTTGGATATGCGTTGCATATATGTTTTGTTAGGATAACCATGTGGCAATGACAGATATAATATTGTGCTCAGGAGCAAAGCCTGGGCTAGAGATACAGATGGAGCAGCCATTAGTGTGTTGACAGTAAAGTCAGGAGAGTAGGTGAGATCATCCAGACATGGTGTTTATGTAGTGGAAAGGGAGGATCATTGAGGACCTTTGAAATCCATACATTTAAGTGCTAGAAAAATAAAAGGAGTCCAAATAATTGTTGACCTTTGCCAAAGCAATTTTGTTAGAAGGAGCAGGCAGAACAAAATTGCAGTGATTTAAAGAGAGAATTGGAAGTAAAAAATTCTTTACATTAAATCTCAGGAAATAGATGGAAATTAATACTGAAAGTAAAGTTATTAGTAGCACAAATTGTTATCATGTAGACCAGTTATTATAAAGTTTTATAACTTCCCTGAAGAGTTCTTATGATTATTCACAAGAGTTTATAAAATTGAATAATTCATTTAGATTTTGTTAATCAGTAACAGGCAGGAAACTACAGATGTTACAAATTTCTGTAGATGTAAAACAACTGGAAGAATTGTTCTCTCCCCTCTCAAAATTGTCATGCAACATTACTGATGGTATCAATAACTTTAATAACTGTTTAGAAGCTAAGTAATAAACCTTCTAGATAATCTAGACCCTATTACAGGAGTTTGCTGTTACTTTCGATAAATTAAGCTTTTCTTAGAAGAAACCAGTGCCACATTTTAAACACATTTTTCAGTAGTAATCTGAAACTTCTTAGTAAGCAAACTATGCTGGCCCAGTACTTTTCTTATCTAGGAGGAAGTAGGCATCTCTAAGAAGCAATTTATGTCCATGTGAATTGGCCAAAAATTATAATCTCTGCTGGTTCAAGATTCTAAGAGATATTGATATTTCAAAGAACCTTAATTTTCAGTGCAATTTCAGAACAAATTTTAGTACAAAATCAGAAAATTCACTTACAGTTTTCAATAATGAGGTTCAAGCAAATGCGACTCAACACTTTCATGTCACCTTCTCTGGATATTCTGCCAGAGTGTCACTTCCTTCAGATTATATTTTAGCCAACTTTATTTAGTTTTCCAATTTTGCCATATTGTAGAATGAGAAAAAGAGAACTTTAGATTTCTCTTTATCAGGATAGATTGCAAAAAGCAATTTTCAGGAGATGGGGGGGCAATAAACACAAAAATCTTAGTTCAGTCACACACTAACAGTGATCTTTCAGCAAAAGCTACTTATTTCTAAACCTGTGTTTTCTCATCTCTAAAGTGAGAATAATTTCTGTTTAATAAAGTTGTTGTGAACAGTGAATGAGATAACTGCTTAGCCATGCATAATGATTTTGTTTCTCTAATAGACAGTTAATGCTGAGGTTACAAAATTTTGATGATTCTGTGTTCTAAATTGGTGTTTACACGTAAGTTGTTTTCTATTGGGGTTGAACTATATGAACTAAATTTTTATAAATTAGAAATTATTCTGCCTGCGGATTTTAAAAATTCTCTGTAGTTATGGCTTATCATGAATTCACAAATTGAAATAATAATTTTAACGTTTATTTTTGAGACAGAGGGAGACAGAGCATGGACGGGGAGGGTCAGAGAGAGAGGGAGACACAGAATCTGAAACAGGCTCCAGGCTCTGAGTTGTCAGTACAGAGCCTGACGCGGGGCTTGAACTCACCAGCCATGAGATCATGACCTGAGCCGAAGTCAGACACCCAACCGACTGAGCCACCCAGGCGCCCCTTGAAATAATAATTTTAAATAATGCTGTGTATATTCCATTAGATCTTGTATCCTGCAACCTTGCTAATTCATTTATTAGTTCTAGTGCTTTTTTGGTAGATCCCATAGGGTTCTCAGACTGCTGTCTGTGAATAAAGACAATTTTACTTGTTTTTCTACCTGGATGCCTGTTTTTTTCTTGTTGTGTTGCATTGGCTAGAGCTTGGAATAGTGTTGAATAGAAGTGATGGGAACAAACATCTGTCTTGTTTCTGATCTTAGGAGGAAAGCATTCATTCTTTCACCATTAAGTATGGTGTTAGCTGTAAAGTTTTCCAGTTGAGGAAGTTCTCTTCTACTCTTAACATTGCTAAGAATTTTATTAGATGTTGGATTTTGTGAAGTACTTGTTCCGCATTTGTTGAGATAATGGTGGTTTTTCTTTTTTTGGTCAGATGTTAAACTAATCTTGCATTCCCAGGATAACTGTACTTGGTTATGATGTATTATCCTTTTTATGTATTTTTGGATTCTGTTTGCCAAAATTCATTGAGGACTTTTGCATCTATGTTCAGTGAAGATTATTGGTCTATATAGTTTTCTTTCCTTGCAGTGTGTCTCTCTGGTTCCTGCTAGTAGAGTAAGTCTTGCTAATAGAATGAATTGGGAAGTATTCTTTCCTTTTCAGTTTGCTGGAAGAGTCTGAGTAGAATTGGTGTTACTTTTTTCATTAACTGTTTGGTGAAATTTACCAGTGAAGCCATCTGGACCTGCTCTTTTCTTTGTGTGTGTGTGGGGGGGGGGGGGGGCAATGGGTTATTTACTAATTTAATTTTTTATAAATATAAGACTATTTAGGTTCTTTTTAGTGTGTTTTGGTAGCTTGAATCTGTTGAGAAATTTGTCCATTTCATCTAAGTTGTCTTACTAGCAGAAATTTGTTCATAATATTCCATTATACTTTTAAAATGGGGAGAATCTGTATTGATGTCACCTCTCTTATTCATGATACTGGTAATTTGTGTCTTCTTTTTATCTTGATAAATTTGGTTTTGTTTGTCAATTTTATTGATTTTTGCCTCTTAATGGGGATCTGAATAAGGTGAAAAAGTATGCAATATGAAGTTCTAGGAAAAGGCAGAGGGAACAGCACTTGCATGGTCCCTGGAAGGGGAAGAACTGGGCATTTCCAAAGAGAATAAACTCTAAGGGGCCAAGACAGAAGCATGGAGAGTAATTATGAGGCTATTACAATAACACAGGTCAGAGAAAGATGATGATGGCTTAGACTGCTTACAGTAGCTAACAAGATGGTGAGAAGTGGCTAGATTCAGAATATTAATTATGAAGGTGGAGCCAGAAGGACCAGCTGATGACTTGTATATGGAGTGATGGAGAAGAGTCATGAATGATGCTTAGTCTTAGTTATATAGTTATGGTAGTTTTGTGAAATAGGGAAGACTGGAAGCAGATTTGGACTGTTAATAGAGAAGGTGGGGTGGAGGAGAGGCATCAAGAGATTTAATTTAGACTTAGTGGAGAATTTGAATTAGTCGACTCAAATAATTTTGTTCTATTGTGTATGTTTTCATTATTTGTTTAAGTTATCCAGGCAATTCCCTCTTTACTTTGTAAACATTACCTGTCTAATGAAGCCAGTGTATAGGAGATACTCAAGATAGAAGAGGCAATGCTTGACAGCTACCTTAGCATACAGTTTCCAATAAAACATTGAAATTGTAATATCCTAGGAAATAGAATAAAGAGAGAAATGTGTGAATCTTTTTGTGCTGAAGACATTAGTATGAAGTGACCAGATTCAGGATATACCTTATGTTAACAAGCCTTATAGAGAAATATTGTTTATAGGTGGTGTACGTAATGTGAATAACCAAGATGAACTTCCTGGAAATCAAAACAGATTTCTGAAATTATTTACTTTGTTGTTCTTTTGTGAAGTTCTTTATATATAAATCAGATATTTGAGCCAATTCAGGAAGATTGAGCCCAGAATCCCAGACCACCTTCAAAACTGACCATGATACAGTTCAGCCCAAGTAGAACTGATAGAATCTTTCTGGTATCCTTTGTAATAGAACAAGAAGCTGACTAACTTCCAGGAGGAGAGGGATTGAATCTCTATTTTGAGAAATGATACACGAGAGGGAAACCACTGTGCTCTCCCAGAAAATAGTCTGAGAGTCTGGCTAAACTATTAAACTAATCTCTTTCTTAACTAGAGTAAGCCTCCAAGTCAGGGTAAAATTCTTTCAGGCTTATACTAAAATAGAATCATAACAGACTACATTAAGAAATAAGATAAACTTTTAAACTTATATTTTTATTAAATGTAATAAATAAAATATAATAAGCATTTAATAAGTATGAGCTATCCTGAGAGGACAGGGACCTTTTTTGGGTCTTTCATCACTGTATTCCCAGCATAAGCATAGTACTCTAATACTCTCCTACATGAATATGTAAATTATTGAAACCTCATATTAGAAAGTATGGCTTTTTTTGTGATTTTTTTTTTTAACACGTGTCTTCACTAGAGGGTGCTGTGTAAGCATTCAGTACTTTTAAGTGTCTTCTTCCTTCACATTTATTTGCTGGGAGATTGGATTTTTAAATCACCTGATTTTTTAAAAGCTTTCATTTCCTTTTCTTTGATTTCAAAACAATACATTGGTATTGTGTATGGTAAAATTAATGAAATTGAGTAGCTGTTAATGTTGGCATTAACACAGATGTTTCTTTTCTTCCTCCTTGTTAGGAGACTTATGACTCCAATCATGTATGCTGCGCGAGATGGTCACCCTCAAGTTGTTGCTCTACTTGTTGCCCATGGAGCAGAAGTTAATACCCAGGATGAGAATGGTTATACCGTGAGAGTTGATTGTACAATGTCCCCTTTTCTAAGACATTGGTATCTTATCAGTAGTGCACAAAAAAGTTTTTAAGAAGTAAAAATTACAGAGGGGCTGGGATACAATTGCTGTTTGGTGAAGAAAAGCAACAGCTGAAACAAAAAAGGAATTATCTGATTCTCCTTGTCCTCACCCTTGGCACAAGAAGCTGTAACACACGGCAAAGCCTGGGTTCTAGAATACACATAGAATTCTATTTTATAGAAAACAGTTCAGTGATTGGCAAATAAATTATTTTATTCTATAAAGCACTTGACTGGGTAAAATATTATATGATTTGTAAAATCTGTGAGCACTGACAGTCTGCTTTGCAGTTACAACTTTGGAAATATGTTTACTTTAGATTGTAAAATGAAGAGATTGCACCATTCTGTTAATTAACTATGCTCACTGTTTTATTGTGCCATAAATACTGTTGAAAAGTTTTCCTTTCTGTCTCATATACACTCCCTCTCTTTAAACAATCTTCTTTTTCCCCCACTTACAGGCTTTAACATGGGCAGCACGTCAGGGTCATAAAAATGTAGTTTTGAAGTTGCTTGAACTTGGAGCTAATAAAATGTTACAAACCAAAGATGGAAAGACACCGAGTGAGATTGCTAAAAGAAATAAACATCTAGAGGTATCCTATATATTAATTTTTCTGTGGCATGTTATGTTATTATTTTTAGAACTTTTGTATTATTTTCTTAGAACTCACAACTGTCAAAATACCGTATCTGGCTATTATTAAATGTTTACATATGTAATTCTCCTCTGGCCAGGTAACATAAACTTTATTTTCCTAGAGTATTCACGTTTACTAAATAAGAGGTATATATAATGTGGTAATTTAAAAGCTATAGAAATAAATAATAAAATCTTATTCTGGCCCTAGAAATAAAATTGTAGTAGACTAACATTTCAGACTGGTCCAGATTTTTAAAAATTAGTGTATTGAGAAAGCTAATAAAATGCCAAAATTTGAACATGTAATTATTGAACATGTAATTTTAATTAGTACATATTAGACATTTTAAAAAATAAGTAAGTTAAATTTACTCCTATACATGTGACAAGGTATTTAATAAAGAGATAACATAGTTGAGTAGATGATCTACTGTCATTCACATATTAAAGTCAGTAATAAATATTTGCCATACGTTAAATCACTTTATTGATAGGAAGTTTTAGTTTGAATATTAAAACTTTGGATCAAAGGGCTATAATTTCTAAGCAAGGGTGAATACAGTACAAGTGTAAAACTAAGTTATATAGTTCAAGAGCTTCCAGACCTGAGTTTCTGAATTTGAAAGCATGTAACATTCCAGAGGTTCTATCATATAATCAGACCATGCCACTTTCACTGCATGGAAAATAACTTTCTTTATTTTTTAAGCAATCTGATAAACATGCCTATCATCTTCTAACTCAAGTCTACATTTACGGAAGTATTCTAGAATAATTGCTAACCACTAAAGCCCTGTGAAACTTCAAAAGAAATTTATGGTGCTTCTTCTAAGCTTTGAAAATTTGAAAATTTTTAATTGGTTTACTGCATTATTAAATTTAGGGTAGATGACACTGAATTTGACATATTAAGAAATTTATGAATGTCAAAGATTATTTTGAGCCATAAATTGTTTCTTAAAGTGAGATTTGATTTTGTGTTCTGGTTGATTATGTAGCATAACCCTGACTTACTAAAAAGTTAGATTTTAAGTATAAGTGATAGTATATATAATGTTAAGTATATTTGAATGGCTTATTAACTTTTTGCAGATCTTCAATTTTCTTTCTTTAACTTTAAATCCATTGGAGGGAAAGCTCCAACAGCTAACTAAAGAAGAGACTATTTGTAAACTATTAACAACAGATTCTGATAAAGAAAAAGATCACATATTTAGGTAACAAAGCATGTTTTTGTTCAACAAAATACCTATAAATGAGTAAAAAATATGTTTTATTACTTTTAGTAAATGTGATGACATTTAAAATAGGATATTTTACACGATTACAATCAATTTTTAAATATCACTGAGAAATTTCTAGGTTTTAAATGCTTTTTTCTACAGAATTTTAGAAAAATTTTATATATGTGTACTACTAACAGTAATGAGAATAATTTCTAACTTTAAAATATCAACAAAATTTATTTCTAAAAGTGTCGAAGATTATATTTTTGTTAGTGTTCAAACTAGACTGCATCTTGCTTTCTAATTCTTTTTAGCAGATTTCTGATTTTATAAGCTAAAATTAAAAATACACTTTTTTATGAACACAGTTCAGTACATGGCCATAAAATTTTTCTGTGCTTACCTACATTAAAATTATTAAATCTTTACTTCCTACAATTAAAGAGATTTTCATGTATAGAAACCCCACAAGGAATATACATATTGGCAACTAATTTCATTCTTAGGAAAGATGAGCTACATTTTACTGTCGTCATTTTCTCTGTTAACTTATATCTTCACTCAAGAAACCTTCCTTATTCCACTGATATAACATAGGTCTAGTGTGTTAATTTGCAACTATATTACATATAGATACATTCTTATTCATTCTCATTCTGTATCTATATTATAAATATATATTGATTGTGCATTTATACTCCGTTCTGAAATTGACATTGTTATAAATGTGTCTAGTTCATATACAGCATTTGGAGACCTGGAAATATTTTTACATGGTCTTGGGCTTGAACATATGACAGATTTATTAAAGGTAAGATTTTGTATAAGCTACAGAGAATTATAGATGTATGTTTATTTGTTGGTTAACTAAATATTAATGCTTAAGCATGCTTAAATAAAAATGCCAAACACACTTTTCTCCATAATTTATACTAGATCCCATTTTAAGGCTACAAGCATTTGAAAAATTTATTATTCTAGAAATTTAAATAAATTTGAATTTGGCTGGAATAAACAGCTTTTATTCACTGCCTGAAACTTCATAGAACTCCTCCTTGTACATCTAAGCCTTTAGATTGTTTTTTTTTTTTAATGTTTATTTATTTTTAAGAGAGAGAGCATGAGAAGAGGAGGGGCAGAAAGAGAGGGAGACACAGAATCCCAAGCAGGTTCCAGGCTCTGAGCTGTCAGCACAGAGCCCAACGTGGGGCTCAAACTCACAGTGAGATCATGACCTGAGCTGATCAGACGCTTAACCAACTGAGCCACCCAGGCACCACTGCCTGGTGCAGATTGTTTTTAGAGTTGCTTCCTGTATAGAATATTAGAAGCATGATTTTAAGTCAAACAGATCTGGTATCAGATTCTTGCTCTAATGATTGTTTAACTGAAATATGTGACTTAAATCTCTTTTTTCATAGGATGATAATACCTAGTGTAGGATTGTCATAGATATTAAATTAGATCATATGCCAAGCACTGTTTTAGGTACTTTAGGATGCATTATGGGGTTTGAGTTATGGTATGTTAGGTATGCATTATAGAGTTTGACAGTTAACCATTTAGCTGAATGAAGCAGTAAAGCACTTTTTAAAATAGGCTCTCCTTAGGAATGGGCACATTCTGTTTAGGTAGTTCAGAATTGTGCTTCATTGTACAATCTTGAAACTTCTTCCTATTTGAGAAATACTGAGTAAAACTGAATGTTATTGATTGTTTAATATGATGCAGTTAGAAATTTAAAATATTCATAAAATAGAATTTCTGTCAAATTTTATAGAGCTACCTTCCTTTTTATGTGAGCATATATAAACTGTAATAATTTTCTTTGAATCTGGGAAACCGGTTATGTTTGTACTTTTTTAGGTAATCATTTACACATGTTAATGACACTCTACAATTCTATACCTGCATATTCTATCCCCTCCTAGAACTGAAAGTTGACTGACTATAACTGACTAATTTATAAATGACTAATTTATGACACTTGCCTACTTTCCTTTCTAATGTTTTACTTGTATTGAAAGGTGGTGTTTTTTTTCTTCTCTACAGGAAAGAGATATAACTTTAAGACATCTTTTGACCATGAGGAAAGATGAGTTTACAAAGGTTAGTATCAGTTTCAAAAACTCCAGACCTTCTTTCATATTTTAAGAATTGTGGATGTTTTTATTTTCTATTTTAAAAATTCTGGGGCTACAGACCGTAAATGATCTTTTACTAGTTTCTTTGATTACATATGATTATGGATAACCATATCTAAAATCTTGTGGTACAGTATTAAGTTGCTTTAAGAACATTGAAGGACTTAGAGTTGTTTTTCTTTCTTCAGATTAATCATGAGAGCTCAACTAAAACTGGTTCTTCATTTGTAAATCTGAAATAGTTTTGTAAAAGAGGTTACTTAGAAATAAGAGGTGGCTTTTTGTATATGTAAGTATGAATATGTGTCATCGAAATTCTGCCTTTTGCTGGGTTCTCAAAAGATCAAGACCTATTATTTTGCCATCTAACATTATTAAGTAACAATTTGAAAATAGCTTTGAAAATAATTGAAAATATTAGAGATATTTAATACTAATAAATAGCATACTAAAAGGTAATGATTTTCCTCCACACACACATTGGAAACTTGAAATCTTCAGTATTGTTGAAAGTCAAAATAAACATACTACTTAGCTAAACCCAAAAGAGAAAATTTAGTTAACACCAATGGTAGAATGAAGACAAAAGACATAATCCTTCTTTAATCACTGGTAATATTTTAAATAATACTTTGAAGGAAAATTATTTTACTGTGGTGGTTTTGGAAAGATTATTTTAATATCTGATCATTTGTTTTTAGAGTTTTGCAAAAAAAGTTGACTATAGTCACTGTATATCTAAATAAAAATCTAAATGATGTAACCTTGTCAGTCACAGTTATAAGCAAACCATCTATTTTTCAGTATGTTTCTTATTTTTCTAATATGTATGTTTTTTCAAGATATAAATTAATCAAGGAGAAAACTTTTTCAGTAATTTTGGATATTAAATTACTCAAGTATGACTGTCTTGTTGCACCTTAAAATTATTTCTACTTAGAATGGAATTACCAATAGAGATCAGCAGAAAATTCTGGCTGCTCTTAAAGAACTCGAGGTAGAAGAGATAAAATTTGGAGAACTACCTGAAGTGGCAAAGTTGGAAATCAGGTAAACTTAACATTAATATTGTTTAGAATAAGCTGTTCTTAAAAAAAGAACTAAAAAGTTTAATTTTGATAGTTTCTGGGTCTTTTTACTTGATACTATCATTTTACCAAGGAAATGGATAGTTCATTTTATCATCTATTGTGTTCTGAAATGGGAAGTCATTTATAAAGTCAATTTTTATAAAGTCATTTTACCAAGAAGCAAAACAATGCATCTTCTTATTAACTCAGCTAGAAACATTCTTTTATTTTTTCATTGCATCTTGTTAAATGAACTATATGAGATGCCATGCTTCTCATAGTATAGCTCTTACTCTCTTTGAGTCATTTTATGTGTCAAGTTGAAAATTCAAAGTAGTAATTTTTTCACATAGGGCAGTAAGAAAGCATTTCTTAATGTAGCTCAGCTCCCATTTTCAGCCTATTCTTAAGGAATTAAGTTGTCAGTATATAAAGTTTGGTTTCAATATTATAAATTTGTCAAGCACTGATTATTAGTAATATTAGTAATCTAAAATCCATTTTTAAAATAATTGTATTTGATTTTATTAATAGTTTCTGGGGCAGTAAATTGTTCAACTTTTTATTTGAAATCATTATAGAATCACAGGAAATTGCAAAGAGATGTACAGGGAAGTCCCATACAGTCATTACCCAGTCTCACCCAGTGCTAACATCTTGTATAACTATAGTATAATATTAAAGCCATAAAACTGACATATATGGTACAATGCACATAGTTTATTTGCATTTCACTGGTTATACATGTGCTCATTTGTGTGTACATGTACAGGTCTATTCAGGTTTATTGTATGTGTATCTTTATGTAACCATTGCCACAAACAGTACACTTAACATACCATTACCATAAGGCTCCCTCCCACTACTCCTTTATAGCCATACCCATCCCCCCAATCCTTAACAACCAATAATTTGTTATCCATCTTGATAATGATATTCATGAATGTTACTTAAATGGAATCATACAATGTGTATCCTTTGTGATTGGCTTTTTTCACTCATCCTAATTCCCTTGAGGTTCATCCAAGCTGTATCTTATAAAATATACTTACAAGTACAGTACTATCATCACTAACGTAGCCTATCTAAAACTAACATTGCAACTGTAATAAACATGAATTAAAAATGATAGATTTCCACACCATTTTAGAATTTAGAGAGGTTTTACATGGGATAATTTAGATGATCCAGATTTCTTTAAAAAGCTTATTGCAAAATTAACTTATTTCTGTTTCTCTTAATCTGCCTCCTTATAATAAGATGATCTGTATTCAAAATAATGCCTCATTGTTTCCAAATAACATTCTAACTCTTAAATATTTAAACACACTTAAATATTTAAAAGGATTTCAGTTGTGAGGACTTAAAAGCAGCAAACCTTCTTGAATCTCTGTTAATTTTCTTAATTTTTAAATTTATTGTCTCTATGAAAGAATATTCTAAGTTCTACATGACTAGCTTGGAAATTAAAATTTTTTTTTTTTTTTTTTTTTTTTTTTTTTAAATTTTTTTTTCAACGTTTATTTATTTTTGGGACAGAGAGAGACAGAGCATGAACGAGGGAGGGGCAGAGAGAGAGGGAGACACAGAATCAGAAACAGGCTCCAGGCTCTGAGCCATCAGCCCAGAGCCCGACGCGGGGCTCGAACTCACGGACTGTGAGATCGTGACCTGGCTGAAGTCGGACGCTTAACCGACTGCGCCACCCAGGCGCCCCTAAAATTTTTAATATAACTTATTTATATGATGGCAGAGTTGCCTTTAATAATTTACTTTGAGGAATTTAATAGACTTAAAGAATGTGCAGAATCCTGAATGGTTCACTTATTAAAACTGCTGAATTTTTTAAAAAATATAACTGGCAGACATATATTCCAGGAATTTGACCTTGTTATTAAATCACAGACTGTGTTTACAGGCTGTTATGAAAAAGGTTTTACTTCCCATTTGTTCAAAGTCATTCTTTAAAGAAGAAATTAGTCATTAAGTCATAAGAAAACTAACAGCAGGAAAAGTTGAACTGATTGATTATAATCTTCTGGCAATGTGACTTCACCAATCTAGCTACTGATTTATTTTATGATACTTTCCTTCTATGTGGTAAATTTTCTAAGATAGTCTGTTACAAGAACATATATGCACAGTCGTTTTACTTTTTTCTACACTTAATCTTACTATGTTTGCAGAATTAGAGAATGCAATTTAAAAATAATAACAACTATTCCATTACTACCTTGAGATATTTTGAACAGAAATAGTAAGCATTCATCCATATCTTGACATTTTCAACAGTTTCTGTCCAGACCTTTCCTCTAAGCCCACCTGAGTGCTACTCAAGTCTGTCAAAAGCATCTCAAAATTATGTCCATTAAGAAAACTATTTCTCCTCCAAAAAGAAAAAGATAAAGAATTTTATGTAAAAATATATTGTTCACATCTATTATTTATTAAACATTCTAAAATTGGAAACTCGAAATATTTAACATTGGGGAATGATTGAATTACATTGCATTAACATATTTTATTCTGTCCTTAAAATTATTTTGAGATTTAATATCATAGAAAAATAATAAGTTTAAGAGACAAATATTAAATGGAGTGTGAAGCATAGTGCCAGTTGTATATATGCATACGAAAAATACTAGTAGAAAATATTCTGGAAGAAAATAGTACCAGTCAGTATCTTTAGGTGATAAGAGTAGTGGTAATTTTAATTTTTCCAGATATTTTATAATAAGCACATAGTTTTGGAGTACCTTTATTTAAGGTGTGAATTCTATCCTAACACTTGACTTCACGTTCTTTTTTTCAAATTTTTATTTAATTTCTAGTTAGTTAACATATAGTGTAATAATTGGTTTCAGGAGTAGAATTTAGTGATTCATCACGTACATAAAACACCCAGTGTTCAATACAGTAAGTGCCCTCCTTAATAGCCATCATCCATTTAGCCCATCCCCTACCCCCCTCCCCTCCATCAACCCTGTTTGTTTTCTGTAGTTAAGAGTCTCTTATGATTTGCTTCCCTCTCCTTTCTTTTTCCCTTCTCCTATGTTAATCTGTTTTGTTTCTTAAATTCCACATATGAGTGAATTCATATGGTACTTTTTTTCTCTGACTTATTTCACTTAGAAAAATACACTCTAGCTCTGTCCATGTTGCTACAAATAGCAAGATCTCATTCTTTTTAAGTTTGAGAGAAACAGCATGAGTGGGGAGAGTCAGAAAGAGAGGGAGAGAGATAATCCCAAGCAGGCTCCACAAGGTCAACATAGAACCCTACAAGGGGCTCAGTCCCACACACCATGAGATCATGATCTGAGCCAAAATCAAGAGTCGGACACTTAACCAACTGAGCCACCCAGGCCACCCCAAGATTTCATTCTTTTTGGTGGCTGAGTAATAATTCCATTACATATATACACCACATCTTCTTTATCCATTCATTAGTCAATGTACATTTGGGCTCTTTCCTTATTTTGACTTCACATTTTAAAAACAGCCTGTTGTTTTAGTCAGCTTACACTATGTTATGCTTCAGTAACAAATAACTTCTAAATCTAAACAACTTATAACAAAATTTATTTCTTGAGTACCCATATTATGGCTATACCTGCAGTGGATCTCCTTCTTGTTATTACTCTGAAAACAGGCTGGATAAACAGCCCCAACTGGGACATGCTGTTCTTATAGCACAGGGAAAAGAGAAGTATATTGTAACAAGAGGTATATTATACAGCTCTGGGGTAGGCAGTGGGCAGCCAGCCATTCAGGGTATGTAATGAATGCATACTATAGAGTTGTGATTTTTACAACTTGCCTGTCGATATTCAGTGGCCCTGAAAATTATACATCACAAGAAAGGTATGTATTTTCCTTGTATTCATTCAGACTGATAAATTTGTATTCAAGTATCTATCATCTCTGTGAAACATTACTAATTATCTATTCCCATTATACTACATTCATTATCTCTGAGTTTTGATGTCTCAGCTATAAGCTAATGTTAACATCTACCTTACAGGAGTCGTTGGGAAGAGCTAAAAGAATAATAAATGTAAAATAACCAGTGTAGTACCTTCACATAATAGATACTCAAATATTGACACTTTTATATTCCTTCTTTATATGTCCCTTTGAATAATGATGTTACAATTCCATGTCTGCCTCAAATGCTGAAGCTTGAGATCCTCAAGATTTGAGACTTGTTATACTCAGTGTCTATTTCAGTTGTTAATATATATTAGCTATTCTATAAATATTTTTAAAGAATTTAGTAAATATTATGGCTAGACATTAACTATCCCAGTAGAATGAAGTAAATTGCTCATATTAGTGATTCCTATTTGTTTGTTTCCTCTATTTAGTGGTGATGAGTTCCTCAACTTTCTTCTGAAATTAAACAAACAGTGTGGCCATTTAATAACAGCAGTACAGAATATCATTTCTGAGTTGCCTGTAAATTCCCACAAGGTATTCTATAAAAGTTGTTAAGTGAAGAAAAGTATGAATACTGAAGACATTCCAGATAAGTTAATGACAATTCAATAAACAGTTATCTGGTAAAATTGTATCTTTCTTCTACAATGTCACATAAAATCTAAATAGGTCAATTTGTTTAATATTACTTTTACTATATCTTTTATTTTTAATTAATTGAAAAACTCTGTGTTCTAGCTCTCAGGAAAAGGAAAATGAGTCAGACCAAAAATTAAACTGATCTGTGTATTAAACTTAACATTTGTTCTTAAAGGGAATTTAGTTGTTTAAAATACAAAGTGACAGGAGACCCAAGTGAAGGTTGGAACAAAACAATGTGTTGAGTGTTATTAAAAACCATATCAATGTAAGGTTTTTTAATGAAGGAAAATTTAAATAGAGAAAGTGTAAGTGGCCTGTAAAAGCAAACTTTTTTGTAGAGTTTTTCATGTGGTTTGGTTCCAGCTATTTGTTTAAAAATTTTTTAATGCACTTGTTTTCCTCTGATTTTTTATAGAATACTAATCTAGGAGTCCTATCATTCTTAAAATCTTCATGAATTTATTTATTCACCATAAATATTATTACTTCTAAATATTAGTCTCCATAAAGTCATATATACATAATCTTAGTAAATGTATTCAGGAAACTAAGATTTGACTGTTTATATATATAAAATCACGAAGTTCTTTTTGGTATCAGAATTTATTCTGAACAAAAAATGCTTTTCAGTTACATAATTTAAAGAGTGAGAAAACTGTATCATTTTTGTAGATACAAAGTTGTAAAAAGTTGTTTCCCATTTTTTAAAATGTAACTTTTGAAAATATTCACAGATAGTACTAGAATGGTCTTCTCCCCGGAATTTTACTTCCGTTTGTGAAGAACTGGTTAGTAATGTTGAAGATTTGAGTGAAGAGGTCTGCAAACTAAAAGACTTAATTCAGAAGGTATATATTTAACATTAAAAAGGGGGGAAATGATGTACAGCATAATATGTTAGACGATGAAGCAATTCTGACAAAAGCAACTTGCTTCCCCTAGACAAGTGGGAAAAGAATAGTTTCCAAAGGAAGACATAAAGATAAAAAACAAACTTTGTGGGTCATTATAGAAATGCAGACTAAAAGAATAAGATCTATCCTTTTTCATCTTTTAAATTAGCAAGGGAGAACGTTGGTGATTCACCAAGCTGACACTTTCATGTGAGACTGGTGTCTCAACTCCTTTCAAAAATAGTTTGGCAAGATGTGCCAAGGACCATAAAAATATGTGCATCTTTCAGTAGCTTAATGATTCCAAAAGTGTTATGTACCAGAAGTATCGTGTGCCAGGAGAATGATTTAATAAATTATGGTACAACCACTTGTTACAATGATACGTAGCCAGTCAGAAAAACAATGAAAATCAAATATTTATGAAGTTATAGATATCATAAAGATATGAAGTTGTATTTGTAGAATTTATTTACATATAAATATGCAGATGAAAAATTATGAAAATGACAGGTTTATCAGCTCTGTTAATGATACAGGTTTTTAGATGAAATATTCTATTTTCTGGACTTTCTTAAAGAGTGTGGCCCTTTTTGGTTGTTTTTTCTGTACTCATAGAAGTGTACATCTGGATTTAAGGACAGATGATTTTCCCTCCTTTAAGAAAATTGGCTGTAACAAAATCCATGTTGCTAAAATAGGGAACTCTGTTGAAGATAAGTAATAAAAAAAGGAAAACATTTTCATTTGACTAAATAACTCACTTGTGAGTTCTCCAAGTCTATTTAATAAATATACTTGGCATCTGTAAACTTTCTGTGAAATAGCTGAAGTGAATGTTAGATTATGCATTAAATTTGTATAACTTCAACCCATAAGCCGCTTGATATTTTTGTTAATATTTTATCAAGAAAAGTTCTTCTCAAAATCAACTTTATACATGTTCCAAGTAATTTGTCATTCTAGCTATTAACATATGTTCAATTAAAAGGAGTCTTTAAAAAAGTGAACAGAAATTGTAAAGCAAGTTTTACAAAATAATAGGGGAATAAATAAAGATAAAATGGGGCAAATGAGTAATACATCTCAAAATTCTTGTAGGAGATACCTCCCTTCTAGAGAAAGAGGCATCTTAGAAGTTGTATTATCTTTGACATTTATTCATTCACAGGCATGAGGGTGCCTGCTGTATGTCAGACAACCATGCTACACATCAGTCTTCTAATTATTCTACTTCCACTTTTGTGTTCCTTTAATCCACAACCACTCCTCAAACAAACTTTCTCTACAAAAGTCTGATTTTCTACTTTCTGAACTTGTTGATAACATGAGGACTATAGCACTGCTCATCTTCACTACCTTCATCATCTCCAAGAAGTGAAGGAAAATGGTATTGATTTGACTTAGGATAATATCTTTCATGAGGATCCAGGGGAAATTTGGAAGGATTTGTGTAAAGATACTTCCTGCAAAGCATCATCCTTTAATGTTTAGAGTAGGAAACTCTCCCAGGACATCTTTGCCTCAGGATTGGTAATTATTTGGTTTCTCTAAGATGAACTAAAAACATTTGGGGAGGGGGAGGAAGACTGAGATGAAGCTAAAGAGAGAGGACAGGTTTTTCCTAAAAGAATGAAATAAAGAAACACTGCTCTAGGGGTGACTTTGACTCTAAAACATAAACGATTCGATCAGGTACCATAATATTGATTTTAATAACATATACCTATAAGGAGAAATTTTAGCTTTCTTTAGCTAATGGAAAGTCTGTTTTCTGTGGCCTTCTCTACCTTGAATTTATACATTTCTGTATAAGAACCAGCCTCGAAAACACATTTACTGATTTATAATAATTGCGGATACAGTACTTTGGTCAGGAAAGTCTTAATTTTAGAACAAGCTATTGCAGTGGTTTTTCTGGATTAGTCTTCAGTAGTAATCACCATAGTGAGACTTGATTGAGAGAACTGTGAAGGCTTCCAGATTTGGGAGTATGCTATTATCTGATATTTCAGTTTACCAATAATAACTGAAGCAAATTAAAAAACATATGAGTTACCATGAATAAGTGTATGGAGGTAACAAAGAGGGAGGGTAGGAGAGGTCAAGGCTAGACTTTAACACCACATCACTCTCTTTCAAAGCAACACACTGACAGGCTCCTGTCAGAAAGGGTCATTCTAAGTAATTGGTTAATAAAAGGAATGGCTGTCTCAGGATTCAGTAAATGGAGCATCAGTGTCAAAAAGGAATCTGTTACTGAATGAAGCCATTTGGAAGTTAGGCCAAGAATACAGTATTAATGAGATTGGCATTGGAGTCTGTTTTCTGCTGTAAATTTAAAATTAATTTTGAAGGCTTTTTAAATTAAATATTTACACTGTAGATTTTAGAAGTAGTTATTCTTGCTAATGTTGAAACTATTTATGTCACCACTCCAGCCCAGGATGTTTCTAGTATATATCACTCTATAAATGTGCCTGATTCTTTTTATCTTTTGAGGATCTTTTGGCTTTTACTCATTCTCCCTCTTCTGCCCCTCCCCCATCAACTATCTTCTCTCTCTCTCTCTCTCTCTCTCTCTCTCTCTAACACACAATGTACACACACAAGTTGGGGGCCTTCTGTAGCAACAGAGTTCAGTGTATAAGTATTTATAAACTTACTGAACCTGTACTTTAATTGCTGAGAAGCGCTAAAAGATCCACTTAGGTTTTTGTTAGTATTTGTTCCTGCAATTATATTTAAATAAAGGATTAAACTTCTGGCAGTTGCATCAAACCTTTGAGTTTTTGTTAAATTTAATGTTTTGTAGGTATGCTATAAGAATGGTTCACTTTTTTCAAGAAATCATTTGATATTTAATGTTGAAGGGAAAAATAACAACTGTCATTGCTTGTAGGTAGAAATAAAGACTTTAACGTTCAAGGAACTTTAGCTCCTGACACAAAAACATGATTTTGAAATGTAATAATCTATGAAAGTATTTATTCTTAATGTGAAACTAATAATTTACTATAATGGGATCCTGGGGAAAAATGACTGTTTTTTGAGACATTTAAGTGTTCACTTTAAATCTTGCATGAGAATCTTGCTTTGGCTGCTTCTACATCAGCTGAATTAACGTGGATATTTTTAAAAATCAAAGATACTTTTATTTTCAGTGTACTTTACATTAACTCTTTTCATTTTCTCATACTAAATATTAGTTGCAAAATGAGCGAGAAAATGATCCAACTCATATACCATTAATGGAAGAAGTATCTACATGGAACAGTAGAATTTTGAAGAGGACGGCTGTTACAGTGTGCGGATTTGGGTTTCTTCTTTTCATTTGCAAGCTGACTTTCCAGAGAAAATAGCCCTAATATTGTGTTTTGAGTAATATATTATTCAAATTACCTACAAATGTTGTTTTTAACTATTTGTGGCACAGCATAACTACATTCTTTGCTGATACTCCATAGGAGAAATTACAATAGCATAGAACAGAAAGTTTCCTTAGAAAGTGGTTTGTCAGTTTGAGTTAAAAATGTAATTTGTTGTATTTTTATGTTAATTTTCGTCAAGCAGTAAATTATGTGATTCATAAGTTTAGCACTATGATTCTAAATCACATTCAAAATAAAAGTTTTATCTAATATTATTTGACACTTAAAAAACAGTGTGTTCCTGACTCTCTTAACTACAGAGAACAAAATTGATGGTTGTTACCAGAGGGGAGGTGGGTGGGGGATGGGCAAAATAGGGGATGCGGATTAAAGAGTACACTTACCATGATGAAAAAACTAAAACAAAAAAAGAACAGTGTGTTCCACTGTCACAGTGAATCTTACAGAATGTGTAAAATGTTCATAAATAAGTCCCTTTCTTTTAGTCCTTATTTTTCCCTTCCATTATTATGTAATAAGGAATTTCTTAATTTTTTAGTTCTGTAACATTAGGAAATTAATGACTTTGAAACTATTTCAGAGCATGCAAAGAATAAAGATAAAATGAACAATTTTTGAATTATGGATTAAAAACCTAGGGAAAATATCTAAAATGTAAATTTAAAAAAATTTAGGGGTGCCTGTGTGGCTCAGTAGGTTGAGAGTACGACTCTTGATTTCAGCTCAGATCATGATCCCAGGGTCCTCAGACTGAGCCCCACATAAGATTCTTTCTCCCTCTCCCTCTGGCCCTCTCCCCTGCTCGTGCACTCTCTCTCTAAAAAAAATTAAAAAAGTAAAAAATTTTAGACAATAGTGTGGAAAGTACACAGTACATTAAAATTTTTTATGTAATGTACCTATGGGAACTATGACAGGTACTATGTGTAACATTCTTGAAGGTGTTATGACAGTGAGTGGCATGTGGCATGTGATGTCTATCAATCTAAAAAGCAATACATGATTATGTGGGTTTTTTTTCCCAAACCAAATGATGATACTCAGATTTTAAAAGTGAAGGTGAAAAAGGGCAGGCCTGATTTCACAGGGGACATGGCAGTTAAATATTGCTTGACTTAGTGGATCTACAACAACAGATGCAGTGGATCTACAAAAAAAATTGTAGAAAAGAAGAATATAATTAGTGGTAATTTCTGCTCTTTGTTATACAAGAGCAGCAAGACTCGAATAATTCCTTTTCTGAGAATACACTCAACCATATATCACTGGAAGGAACGTATCTGACATTTTTACCGAAGTGCCATAGCAAGACATTTTTTTTTCTGATATCCCTCAATTTAAGTGGGTTCAAGACCAGAATAGGGGTAGGAGAAGAGGTCCTTCTTCCAACACAGATCATGTTTCACTCGTAGCACGTTTCTTTTTTTTTTTAATATGAAATTTATTGTCAAATTGGTTTCCATACAACACCCAGTGCTCATCCCAACAGGTGCCTTCCTCAGTGCCCATCACCCACCCTCCTTTCCCTCCCAACCCCCCATCAACCCTCAGTTTATTCTCAGTTTTTAAGAGTCTCTGATGGTGGGGCGCCTGGGTGGCGCAGTCGGTTGAGCGTCCGACTTCAGCCAGGTCACGATCTCGCGGTCCGTGAGTTCGAGCCCCGCGTCGGGCTCTGGGCTGATGGCTCAGAGCCTGGAGCCTGTTTCCGATTCTGTGTCTCCCTCTCTCTCTGCCCCTCGCCCGTTCATGCTCTGTCTCTCTCTGTCCCAAAAATAAATAAACGTTGAAAAAAAAAAAAAAAAAAGAGTCTCTGATGGTTTGGCTGTCTCCCTCTCTTTTTTTTTTTTCTTCCCCTCCCTCACGGTCTTCTGTTAAGTTTCTCAGGATCCACATAAGAGTGAAAACATATGGTGTCTGTCTTTCTCTGTAGGACTTATTTTTCTTAGCATAACACTCTCCAGTTCCATCCACGTTGCTACAAAAGGCCATATTTCATTCTTTCTCATTGCCAAGTAGTATTCCATTATGTATATAAACCACAATTTCTCTGGAAAACAGTGTGGAGGTTCCTCAAAAAATTAAAAATAGATCTGCCCTATGACCCAGCAATAGCACTGCTAGGAATTTACCCAAGGGATACAGGAGTGCTGATGCATAGGGGCACTTGTACCCCAATGTTTATAGCAGCACTTTCAATAATAGCCAAATTATGGAAAGAGCCTAATGTCCATCAACTGATGAATGGATAAAGAAATTGTGGTTTACCCCTAGCACATTTCTTAGGCAAATAGAAGGTGTTTAATACATGTTAGTTTCCTTTAAAAAAATGACTTACTATCTGATTATTTAACAATAGTCTTTCACCTCAGTTCATCTTTAAAGATGATCATATCTCTTCTTTTGGCCGAATAGGTCACTATTTTTTTTCTTCTAATCAAACCAAACTATATGTATCTCAAATATTAGGATAAACTATGAAAATTCAAATTGATAAAATATTTTATTTCCAAAAATATTAGCAAGTTCCTTAAAATAGTGATCTGCTATAATGTATTTTAAGTATGATTAACTATTCAGGGGAAAGAAATACTGTAAAGTCCATTGTATCTGCATATTCTAAGTATATTTTTACTTCCTTGACAAATACAGTATAATTTTCAGATTGCAGATTAAAAATAAATAGGACCTTTTTGTGATTAAATTGTTCATGCATAAAGTATCAATAGAATACATAAGATTTTCCTCATTGTTTAGAATAGGTAATTTTATCTAGAGTGTAAGTCTCTTCCTACTCTGTTTGACTTGATTACAGTGCTTTACCACAAGGGTAAACCTTTTGAAATACTCATTCTTTTACAAGATAGCAGAAATCATTTTTCTTCTCTTCTTGAAACAAGTTCCACAGAGACCCCTCTAAAACCACAGATATAAATGTAAACCAAGTTTTAATTCTATGCAATTGAAAGTAGTAAAACTTTATTTTTTTATTAACTGATACTTAATTTTTAATTAGTTGGAATCAGAAAATGTTCCTACACCTTTGGAACTGACTTTGGAACACAAATAATGCCTCTTAAGCACCTCTTGGGATGCAAGTATCTTTCAAAAATGCATACTTGCCACTCTCCTTAAGTGGAATGCTTAGTGCCATCTGGTAGCTCTATTCCATTTCCCTTGTACGCTTACTTTTTCACTGAATAACTATTTTCTGGTTCTCTGTCCTCAAATTTCTAAGACCTCCTCCTCATCTCATTCTTAAATGGTGGACTTACTTCTTACTGCCCTGGGGAATAGAATCAGTTAAAGAAGAACTTCCACACTGGATTTCCTAGACTTTCTTGTAAAGGGCTAGATAGTAAATATTTTAGTCTTTGTAGCCCATGTGGTCTATATCACAACTTCTTAATATAGCTATTGTAGTACAAAAGCACCTGTAGACTGTACATAAATGAATAGATGTGAGTGTGGTACAAAATTTTATTTACAAAAACAGGTGGTTGCCCAGATTTAGCCCCCAACCTATATTTTGCCAACCTAGCTAAAGGTCACAGAGTTACAACTAGGAATTTTGGGGTGTGTGTGTGTGTGCGCGCTTTTAATTTTTATCCAGTCTGACAGCCTCTGCCTTTTGACTGGATTGTTTAATCCATTCATATCCACTGTTACTATTGGTATATTATTGATGTATTGGGCAGAAATAACCATTTTACTTTTGTTTTCCATATGATTGATATAGAAAAACCTCTTTATTGATTTTTTTCACATTTTTGAGTTATTTTCTTAGTGGTTGATCTAGGGCTTACCATATATGTATTTAACCTATAAGAATCTCTCCAGACTTATAACTAACTAAATTCCAGTGAGATATGGAAATGTTAATTCCTATATAGCTTTATTCTATTGTCTTCCATTTTTTATACTATTAATATTATGCATATTACATCTATATGTTACAAATCCGGCAGTATAGTGTTATAATTATTTTGTATAATTGTATGTCTATTGAAGAAAGAAAAATGATGAAGTTTATACTTATAAAGTATGCTATATTTACATTTTTATTATTTCTAGTTTTCTTCATTTATTCCTGTGGGTTCAAGTTACTGTCTATTATTACTTCTTACTCCAGTACAGCTCTGCTCCCACTCACCTCCTTTGTGCTATTGTTTCCAAATATGATGCATTCTATCAGTGATAAGCCCAACAATACAATTATATACATATTCCTTTACATAGGTTCTTTGTAAACCATAAGGAGAAGAAAGATGCATTTATATTGTCTTGTTTAATTACATAATTACTTTTACCCCTGATTTTTGTTTTTTGTGTATATGGATTGAGATTTCCATGTGTGTTTGCTTGCTTCTAATCTGAAGAATTTTATTCAATATTTCTTTATAAAGTTGGCCTGCTAGCAGTTAATCCTCTTAAACTTTTGTTTATCTGGACATGTCTTTGTTTTGCCTTCATTTTTGAAATAAAGTTTTGCTAGATATGAGATTCTAGGTTGATAGAGTTTTGTTTGTTTGTTTTGTTTTGTTTCAGTACTCTGAATATGCTGTTCCACTACTTCCTAGTCTCCATGTTTTCTATGAGAAGTTGGCTGTTTACTTATTGGGGTTTCTTGTAAGTGACAAGTCCTACTGCTCCTTTCAAGACTTCCTCTCTTTAAAATAAAATAAAGGAGCACCTGGATGGCTCAGTTGGTCAAGTGTCCAACTTCAGCTTACGTCATGATCTCATGGCTTCATGGGTTTGAGCCCCACATCAGGCTCTGTGCTGACAGCTCAGAGCCTGGAGCCTGTTTTAGATTCTGTGTGTCCCTCTCTCTCTGCCCCACCCCTGCTCACATTCTGTCTCACAAATAAGTAAACATTAAATTTTTTTTTATTTTTTATTAAAGAATTTTTTTAATTTAATTTTTTTATTAAAAATGTTTTTAATGTTTATTTTTGAAAGAAAGAGGGAGAGAGAGACAGAGCACAAGCAGGGGAGGGGCAGAGAGGGAGACAGAATCCAAAGCAGGCTCCAGACTCAGCCATAAGCACAGAGCCCGACAGAGCTCCAACCCACAGACTGAGAACATGGCCTGAGCTGAAGTCGTAAGCTTGACCGACTGAGCCACCCAGATGCCCCTAAATAAAATTATATTTTAAAAAAAGAAGACTTCCTCTCTTGTGTTTGGCTTTCAGCATTCTTATGGGTGTGGATCTCTTTATCTTTCCTACTTGGAACATAGTAGGCTTATAGATTAAAGTTTTTCATCAAATGTGGGAAGTTTTCAGCCATTATTTCTTGGAAGGCCTTTCCTATTCCTTTCTCTTTGTCCTCAGTTTCTGGTATACAATGTTTCAGTTTCTGAAATATAATGGTATTTCCATTGTATTGGTGGACCCAAAAGTGTCCCACATTTTTCTGTTCACTTTTGTTCATTCCATTTTTTCCTCTCAACGTCTGTCCATGTATCTTTTTTTTTTTTAATTTTTTTTTTCAACGTTTATTTATTTTGGGGACAGAGAGAGACAGAGCATGAACGGGGGAGGGGCAGAGAGAGAGGGAGACACAGAATCGGAAACAGGCTCCAGGCTCTGAGCCATCAGCCCAGAGCCCGACGCGGGGCTCGAACTCACGGACCGCGAGATCGTGACCCGGCTGAAGTCGGACGCTTAACCGACTGCGCCACCCAGGCGCCCCTGTCCATGTATCTTTAAGGATTCTTCTGCCAATTCAAATTCACTACTGAGCCACTATAATGAATTTCAGTTACTTTTCAAATTTTCAACTTCAGAATTTGATTTCTCTTTATTGATCTTCTCTATGATGAGACATTTTGTTCAGGCCTTCCTTTGCTTCTTTAGCCTGGTCTTCTTTAGTCTTTGAACATAGTTGTAATGGCTTCTTTAAAGACTTTACCAAATATGACATCTAGTCCCTCTCACAGTTTCTATTGCCCGCTCTTTTTCTTGTGTGTGGGTCACACTTTCCTGTTTCTTTGGAGGTCTTACAATTTTTTGTTAAAAACTGAATATTTTAGATAATATAGTAGTTCTGGAAAAGTGATTCCTCTCTCTTTCCCCCACCACCCCCCCCCACCTCCAGGAATTTTTGTTACTGTTTCCTTGTTGATTTGTTTAGTGACCTGGCTGAACTAGTCTAGTGAAGTTTGTTTCCACAAAGTGTGAAACTCCTGATGTTGCTCTTCAGAGAGTATATAGTCGTGGGAATGTGTACAGTCATCCAGAGATGACAGTGGTTTTATCAGGGGCCTTTTTAATGGTCTCTTTTCCTGATTATTCTGATAAGCTATCTGCCACATTTGGTATTACAAGGAGCCCACTAGTTACTAATCCACTAATTACTGTTTGATTGCTCTAGTGTTTATGGCATGCCCCAAGGCATGAATTGCCCAGCAATCTGATAGAATTAAATTTGGACAGGGACAGTTGTTGGGTTTTTTTTGTTTTTGTTTTTGTTTTTTTAATGTTTATTTATTTTTGAGTGAGGGACAGCATGTGAGCAGGGGAGGAGCAGAGAGAGAAGGAGACAAAGAATCTGAAGCAGGCTCCCGGCTCTGAGGTGTCAGCACAGAGCCCAAGGCAGGGCTCCAACTCATGAACTGTGAGATCATGACCTAAGCCTAAGAGGACACTTAACCAACTGAGCCACTGGCACCCCTGGACAGGGGCAGTTTTTGAAGTCAGATTTTGAGGTTTATTCTGACTAGGGGAGGGCCCTTTTTAGCTGTCTCTCCCGGGTTCTATCTGGTGAACTAGCTCGCCTACAGTTTAGCTTGTTGCTCCTACCTAAAAAGAGCTGTTGTCCTTGAGAGTGACCTTAGGCTTGATTTTCTCCACATTCTTTTTCAAATAAAGGCAGTTCCTTTGGGGACAAGTTTCAAGCTCTCCTTTCTTATGGACTGATGCTACCTCTTGGCAACATCTCTGAGCCACTACTCTGAGTGCTAGGTAGGGCAGTAGCGTCTGGACTTTTGGGTTTGATTCTCACAACTCTGCCCTATAAGTGAGCTGGCATGAAGGAGATCAGGGCCCAAGTATTCTGGCCTGCAGTTTCCAGGATACAGTCATTATCCTGTGGGGCTCATAGGAAGGAGAACACCTTTGTCTCTATCACAGCAGAGTTGGAGGGCATAAGAAGTGCTGGTGGCTTGTCTTTTGGATGAGATACAGTAACCTTTATCTGGTAGCTGAGGGGAGAGGCAGCTCATCCTCTTGGCCACGTTTTCCCTGAGGGGGACTTCTGCCCAGCTGAGCTGACTGGGGGCTGCAAGGGGCAGGTGGAAAGGGAGAGAATGGGTCATGATTTACTATTCTTACTGAGTTTTTGTAGATTTCCTTGAGTAAATGTTTCTTCATTGGTTCTGAGCCCTTAGGACTCTTTCCAGGGACTTTAAAGGTTGTGTTTTTATAGCTTTCTCTAGCTTTGCTGGTTTCTCTGGGGAGTAATACAGCACTGCTTGCTCCTCACGCTCCTATCCTGGCAGTGACACTCCTGAACCAGTATTTCTAGGGTATCTGCTATGTGCTTAGTATAGTGCTTGGCCCAGAAACATTAGCTAAGTACTTTTCATGTAAGCTTCACCTAGTTCTACGTTAGTATCATAGGATGCTGAAAAATCTGAGAGCACCTCAAGTCTATTGGAGACAAAAGGGAAAGACTCACCAAGGTTTGACCATTATATATTAGGGCTAGATAAATGATGGGTAAATCAAGCTTGCACTCTCAATTTTGAAAGCTTTTCCTGTGGTAGGTATTTCAGCTAATGCCTAATTTAAATTAATTGTATTGAGTGAATATGGAAAACAATATTTAAAAGTCTCAAAGGGTATAACTCAGAAATTAAGCCAGCTACAGTTTCAAGCACCAGAAGTAAAACTGAGTTTTTGTTTCTTTTATGTGATGATTTTATAATGCCAACTTTTTTTTTTAATGCTAACACGATGTGAACACTAATCTTTAAGAACATAGATAACCATGATGACTTCTGTTTTGCCCTCCAAGTCACTCTGTCCCTGCTTAATAAATAATCATTTGTAGCTCTGTGGGGGTGGAAATAGGGTGGGGATTTTCTTTCTGGCACATCCACTAGTGAGTAATACATTTATTTCAAGTGCCAATAAAAATGTTATACTGGACTTATGTGACACATTTGTTAGTTATTAGAGAAACTAATTCTAAACCATTGGAGCAGTGCTCTATTATATTTCCGTACCTATAAGTGCAGACTATCAATATTCTGAACAAAATGCACAAATTTTTAATACTGCATAACAATTTTTGAGAGAGAGTAAATAAAATAAGGACATTTTCAGGAGTAGCACCATCTCTGGATTTCTCTCCAGAAGATAGTATTATCCTCTTTTTCTTTTCAACTGATCTTTCACAATTGTTTCCCTGAATTTTCTTTCCTCCTGGAATCTTTCAAATACTCTAATCTCCTTTATTTTTTTTTTCCTTTTGAAATCGTGTCTACTGTTAAATGCTGCTGCTTCCCTTTCACCCCCTAACCTGGCCCCCACCTCCACGATGACCCTGAGATAGAGGATAAGGTAGGCGAGGTTCCAGCCATGTCACTAGTGTGTACATTCTCTGGGTCTTGGTTTCCTCATGTATAAAATAGATTTTTCTTTTTTTTTTTTTTTTTTTTCAATGTTTATTTATTTTTGGGACAGAGAGAGACACAGCATGAACGGGGGAGGGGCAGAGAGAGAGGGAGACACAGAATCGGAAACAAGCTCCAGGCCCTGAGCCATCAGCCCAGAGCTTGACGCGGGGCTCGAACTCCCAGACCGCGAGATCGTGACCTGGCTGAAGTCGGACGCTTAACCGACTGCGCCACCCAGGCGCCCCTAAAATAGATTTTTCTAAGACTCAGAATAATGCCATATTCAAAAATAGATCCAATTGGGAATTCTTAAAATAGAACAAAACCTTAGGGGCTTTACAAGAATCAGTGTTTACTAAACAAATTGAGTCCCTCATGAGTGGTTTTGTTTTTGATCTCACATTCAGAGATCTAATGTGTGAGAATTTATCTTAATATTTGGTTGCTGCCAATTATTTTATAATTTTGGCAAAACTACTAATGACACTTCAACTCATTAGATGGTTATTGAGTGCTTTGTATGTTGAAGACATTATACCCATTCATTATATATTTTATATATATAAAATGATCAAAAATCTAAATACTTAAACTATTACTAAAAGAGACAATGGAGGAGGGGGCCTGGGTGGCTCAGTTGGTTAAGTCTCTCTTGATTTCAGCTCAGGTCATGATCTTATGGTTCATGGGTTCAAGTCCCATGTTGGGCTCTGTGCTGACAGCTTGGAGTCTGGAGACTGCTTAGGATTCTGTGTCTCCCTCTCTGTCTGCCCCTCCCCTGCACATGCTCTCTTTGTCTCTCAAAAATAAACATTAAAAAAAAATTTTTTAAGAGACAATTGGATTACTGTTATTTTAAGGATGTAAACAGTTGGAAAAAAAATAATTTTGTAAGACTGCTTCATAGGAAAGGGTGTGGTTTAGTGGCTTGTTTGTTTGTTTAAATCTCCACAATTGAGAGTGTGGTGATAGACTGACTTATCTTTCCTTGTGGGGGTAAGGCTCAATGTCAACTGATGCCCTCCCACAGAACACAGTTACAAAGGAAAATGGGCAAAATTCCCAATGTGCGAAATCTTTTAGAAGAGACTTAGACCAAATTTAAAGTAAATCTCTACTCATCATGGATCCAAGGCTCATTAGTGTTAAACAATTTTGGGAGTTGCAGATGCCCCCCCCCCCCCGCCCAGTTTTCCTTGCCCCTCAATGTAAAGTATTAAAATGAGACACCTAGAATCTTCAGTAGTAATACTGTGAGTATCCAGTTAGGGGTAATAAAACAATTGTCATATCAGTGGCAGTATTATAATAACACTTATGGTTAGCCGTGGTCAGCTTAAATGGGGGACTTCAATAGGGGAAATGAAAGATTAAAGTTATTATGCAAAGTCCCTAAGTCAGTTTCTAGATAAAATAGGAATAGCATTCTAGAATGAAAGAAAAACTGCAGGTTTTATTCTTCATAAGGTTTCGTTTCCTGAACTGTATTCTGTGATGTGGCTCCTAGACCTCCCTTTAGAAGTAAAGGACTTATTACCCCAGCTTCTGTGAGTGCAGGAAGGAGACTGACCTCTTTAAGAGAGTTTTCTCTACTAAAGCAAGCTGCCTTCCCCAAAGTGATAGTAGCTTTCCCACACTATTCCCAGGAATGGCTCATCAACCTATGGGTTTAAAGGAATCTTGTCTCAACTCAAAATAACCCTGAAGACGATTCTGCTTCAGAGCTCCAAGGGGGCCTGGCTGAGGCCTTCACCAAGACTGTATCACAGCCCATCTCTTCCCTCTGCCCACTCCTGCTTTCCCCCTTACCTTGCACAGGTATTGCTGTCTGGAGCGCTCCCTAAGAAATGTCCAGTATACTAATCTCCACCACAGTATCTGCCTCCCAAGGAACCCAGCTGTCACCAGCAGAGCCTTGCAGAAGTCATGAAATGCATGATTATTAATAATAATTCTTTTCTCTGAAACTTAGTTTCCTAATTTGGAGAGTAAAAATTATCCTGAGCTAGGGGTGTTGTTAAGAGTGTTAAGTGCAGTGACATAGAAGGGGTTGTTGAATATTCTAATTAATGCAGATTTGTGTCCAGGAAGACCTGAATTCCAGTTTCACCTCTTCCACTTACTAGGTATGTGGCTTTTACAAAGCTAGCTAAGTCCTGCAAGTCTCTGCCCCTTCATCTACAATATGAGAATGACAATAATCATTCTAAAAAATTATCTTTAATTGGGCAATTACTATATGCCCAATTAAATTTAGCTAATTTTTTAAATTAGCTTAAAATTAAATTAAATTTAGCTAATTTAACAAAATGTATTCTTAATAAACCTACTTAATTAAAACCGATAAGGTTTAGTGAACTAAGGCATATAAAGGGTTTTCTACAATGTCTGGTATGTGACATGCATTAAAAAAATGGTAGCCGATATAAATTGTGGTTATTCATCTAAAGCATGTATTGCAGTACCTTACATATACAAAAATGATACTCTACACGAGAAAAAAATGTCAGAACTATATTGCCAGGACTACATTTTTTGTTTCTAATTGCCAGGACTATATTTTTGTTTGAGAGAAATATTTTCTATCATGTAGTGATACATAACTAAAAATGCTTAAATTGTCTAACCTGACAAAGATGTATTCACAATCCACAAGATAACAGTTACTAGGTCTTGCAGATAATAAGTTACCTGATAAGACTCCCTCTGTTTCCCCTTTCCCTCTTTAACAGATGGCACCAGGCTCAAATACAGAGGGGTGCAATCAGCCACGAGTCAGAAGTAGAAACCACTTGTCTATAAAGCCAAGCTTATTAAACCCTTTTGTGATACTAGAGAGAATTGGAGTTTGCATTCTTATTGTTCCATAGATGAAGACTGGGTGGTATAAAGAGGTACGTGACTCAGTCGTGGTCAGACTACAGGCTTGATACCTACCTAATACACTTTGACCTTCTCAAGTCAGAGAGGACCTCATCTCCCTGAAACATTTTACACACCACGAGGGGTGCCAGAGTTTATACACCTGAAAGATACACACTTTCTTAGGTTTTTATTCATTAAATTCACTTGACTTGAAAAATATTTATTCATTTCATGTCTACTTGCAAACTAATACTAAAGACATTGGAAAATCTGAGTTAACTGAATTGTTAAATAATCTGAAGTGATGTAATTTTTAACACAGATATGTGGCTGCTACAAATTACCTAAAAGCCATAAGATGGGTCCATACACTAAGAACAGTGAAAGAACCCTCCTTGTACATATCCTGGAGCAGCTGCACCAGCTCTGGATAGTCTAACTCTTCAATGTGGGATTATTTTTCTCATATTATTTTTCTCACAGTGATGAAACCACTGTGGTCGAGTTTTATGCTAATGATGCCAAAAATATTCCCAACTAATACAGGGTTATACTTATGTTTCCTCATTCTATAATTTGGTTCTTCCCTCAAAACTATTTTCCAATATATCCATGTTAAAAAGTGAAGATGTAATTAATTCCTTTAAACTGCTGTATAATATATAATCATATGTCCATCCCACATTTTATCAACCTGTTCCTCCACTGATAAAATTTTGAGTTATTTTTTATTTTTCTCAACAGTATACTGTACATACTCGTGCATGTATCCTTATGTACATGTGACAAAGTTTCTTTAGCTATATTTAGCAGTGGAATAGATAGCTGTAGGGTACAAGTATTCAATATCATTAACTATTGATGTTGCCAGGTATTTCTGCCTTCCCCTCCAGATCCTCTCTCACCTTCGACCACCCTAGGAAGCTGAATCTATGAACCACATCAAAGGACCTTTAAATTATTTCTTGATTGGGTTTATCCGATGGGGAACTCCAGCAGAATACCTGAGGTAGAACAAGGTTCATGAATGTATTCACATGGCTCTCCTCCCTGCAACATTGCTGTGTCCTTCAACTGAAGGGCACTGCACCGCTACAAGATTCATTCCTTCTGGGTTCCAAGAACCTTCACTTTCACACCCGTGCCTTACAGTTGGAGGATGGTAACAGTTCCTCTGCCTACACCTTCAAAAATAGTCTCTATAAATCAAACCTCCTTGAATTATCCCACCATGTGTTTCCAGGTGAGAGCCTTACTGTATCACTCCTATACTGTTCTTCAAGGAGCCTATATTAATTTACAGAACTTTCAACAGTGTATGAGCATCCATTACCTACCCCAAAGCCATACCAATACTTATTAACTGACACTTTTTCCTACTGATGGATTCAATAAAGTTGTTTCTGTTCTATCTTGTACTTCTTTAACTACTAGTGATGGACTTAAAAAATATTTACAGGGGCGCCTGGGTGGCGCAGTCGGTTAAGCGTCCGACTTCAGCCAGGTCACTATCTCGCAGTCCGTGAGTTCGAGCCCCGCGTCAGGCTCTGGGCTGATGGCTCAGAGCCTGGAGCCTGTTTCCGATTCTGTGTCTCCCTCTCTCTCTGCCCCTCCCCCGTTCATGCTCTGTCTCTCTCTGTCCCAAAAATAAATAAACGTTGAAAAAAAAAATTTAAAAAAAAGAAACAAATCTTATACTTCAAGGAGCTAGAAAAAGAAGAACAAAGCCCAAAGTTAATAAAAGGAAGGCAATAACAAAGGTCAGGAAATAAATGAAATAGAGACTAAAATGACAGTAGAAAGAATCAATGAAATTAAGAGCTTGTTCTTCGAAAGGATAAATAAAATTGACCAACCTTTAGACTCCCCAAGAAAAAAGAGAGTGGCCTCAAAATTAGAAATGAAAGAGATGTTATAACAGATACCACAGAAATACAAAGGCTCATGGAACTACTACAAACAATTATACACCAACAAATTGGAAAACCTAGAAGAAATGGATGAAGTCCTAGAAACACAACATATTAAGACTGAATCAAGCAAAAAGAGGAAATCAATCAGACCTATTACTAGGTAGGAGACTGAATCAGTAACTTTACAACAAACAAAAGTCAGGACCATATGTGGGTGCCTGGGTGGCTCCGTTGGCTAAGCCTCCAACTCTTGATTTCAGCTCATGTCATCATCTCACTGTGGTGGGATTGAACACCCCCCCCCCCCCCGCCACCACCACCACCACCACCACCAATGAGCTCTGCTCCATTAAGAGAATGGAGTCTGCTTAAGATTAAGATTCTCTCTCTCCCTCTCCCTTTGCCCCTCCCCTGCTCATGTGTGCTATCCCTCTCTGTCTCTCACAGAAAGAAAAGAAAAGAGAAGAAGAGAAGGGAAGGGAAGGGAAGGGAAGGGAAGGGAAGGGAAGGGAAGGGAAGGGAAAAGAAAGGAAAGGAAAGGAAAGGAAAGGAAAGGAAAGGAAAGGAAAGGAAAGGAAAAGAAAAGAAAAGAAAAGAAAAGAAAAGAAAAGAAAAGAAAAAAAGAAAAGAAAGGAAAGAAAAAATAGGACCATATGGCTTCACTGGTGAATTCTACCAAACTTTTTTTTTAATGTTTATTTATTTTTGAGAGAGAGGAGGGGCAGAAAGAGAGGGAGAGACAGAATCCTAAGCAGGCTCTGAGCTGACAGTACAGAGCCCCATGCAAGGCTTGATCTCAAGAACCCCAAGATCATGACCTGAGCTGAAATCAAGAGTCAGATGCTTAACTGACTGAGCCATCCAGGTGCCCCTCTACCAAACATTTAAAGATTAATTAATATCAATCCTTCTCAAACTCTTCCAAAAAATAGAAGAGAAGAGAACATTACTAAACTTATGAAGCCAGCATTATTACCCTGATACCAAAACTAGACAAGGTGACTACAAGAAAAGAAATTACAGACCAATATCTCTGATAAACAAAGATGTAAAAATTCTCAACAAAATATTAGCTAACTGTATACAATAATATATTAAAAGGATCTTACAGGATGATCAACTGGGATTCATTCCAGGATGCAAGGATGTTTCAACATCCACAAATCAATGTAATACACCACATTAACAAAAGGAAGGGTAAAAAAATCACATAATCATCTCAATAGATACAGAAAAAGCATTTGACAAAATTCAACATCCATTCCTGATAAAAATTCTCAACAGACTGGGTAGAGAGGAAATGTATCTCAACACAACAAAGACCTAAGCTAGGATTGTACTCAACAGTGAAAAAATAAAATGTTTCTTCCAAGACCAGAAATATGACAAAGATGCCCACTCTTGCCACTTTTATTCAACATAGTACTGGCAGTCCTAGCCAGAACAATTAGGCCGGGGGGGGGGGGGCGGGGGGAAGTAAGTCATTCAAATCAGAAAGAAAGAAATATAACTGTCTCTTTTTGCAGATGAGATGATATTATACATAGAAAACCCTAAAGACTTGACCAAAAATGTTAGAAAAAAATTCAGTAAAATTTCAGGATAGAAAATCAATACACAAAAGTCAGTTACATTTCTACACTATTGATAAACTATCAGGAAGAGGATTATGAGAATAATCATATTTACAATTGCATCAAAAAGAATAAAATACCTAGAAATGAATTTAACCAAAGAGGTGAAAGACATGTACACCAAAAACTAAGACATTGATGAAAGAAATTGAAGAAGACACAATAAATGGAAAGATATTTCATGCTCATGGATTAGAAGAATTACCATTGTTAAAATGTCCATATAAACCAAAGCAATCTACAAATTCAGTGCAATCCCTTTCAAAATTCTGAAGGCATTTTTACAGAAATGGAACAATCCTAAAATTTGTATGGAACCACAAAGACCCTAAATAGCCAAAGCAATCTTGAGAAACAAAGCTGGAGGCCTCACACTTCCATATGCCAAACTATTACACAGCTATAATAACCAAAACAGTATGATTTTTGGTATATAAACCAATACATAGACCAATGAAGCCAAATACAGGGCCCAAAAATAAACCCACACATATTTGGCCAGTTAATTTACAACAAAGGAGCCAGAAACATACACTGGGGAAAGGATAGTCTTTTCAATTAATGATATTGGAAAAACTGGACAGCCACATACAAAACAATGAAACTGCACCATTATCTTGCACTATTCACAAAAATCAACTCAAAATGGATTAAAGACATGAATGTAAGACCAGAAACCATAAAACTCCTAGAAGAAAACATGGGTGGTAAACTCTTGGACATCTGTCTTGGTAATGATTTTTTGGATTTGACAACAAAGGCAGAGACAACAACAGCAAAAATAAACAAGTGGGACTACATCAAACTAAGAAGCTTCTGTACAACAAAAGAAACCATCAATAAAGTGAAAGGACAACCTACAGAATGAGAGAAAATATTTGAACATTACTTATCTGATAAGGGATTAATATCCAAAACATACATAAAGAACTTATACAACTCAATAGGAAAAAAACCCAATTAATAAATGAGAAAATATACCTGAATATACATTCAGGTATACATTCCAAAGACAACCTACAGATGGCCAGCAGGACAGGACAAGGTGCTCAACATCACTAATGCGGGAAATGCAAATCAAAACCACAGTGAGATATTACCTAACACCTATTATAATAACTATTATCAAAAAAAGACAAGAAATAAGCGTGGACAAGGATGTGAAGAAAAGAGAACCCTTGTGCACTATTTATGGGGAAATGTAAACTGGTAGCACCACTATGGAAAACAGTACGGATGTTCCTCAAAGAAATAAAATTAGAACTACCATATGATCCAGCAATTTCACTTCTGGGCATTTATCTGAAGGAAATTAAATCAGTATCTCAAAAAGATATCTTTATCCCCATGTTCATTGTAGCATTATTCACAATACCCAAGACATGGAAACAACCTAAGTGTCCCTTAGGAGATAAGTAAAGAAAATGGTGTGTGTGTGTGTGTGTGTGTGTGTGTGTGTGTGTGTAATGGAATATTATTCAGTCTTTCAAAATAAGGAAATCTTATTTTTAAACATGGAAGGACCTCAAGAGCATTATGCTAAGTGAAGTAAGTCAAAGAAAATACCGTATCATTATGTATGTGTGGAATCTCAACATTTTTTTAAATGACTCACAGATACAGCAAACAGATTGGTGGTGGCCAGTGATGGGATGAGGGGTGGGTGAAGCAGGTGAAGGTGGTCAAAAGGTACAAACTCCCAGTTATAAGATAAATAAGTCTTAGTGATGTAGCATACAGCATGGAGACTATAATGAACCATATTATACTGTAGATTTGTAAGTTGTTATATAGTAAATCTTGAAAGTTCTCATCACAAGAAAGAAAAATAATTTTAACTATGTGTAGTGATAGACATTAACTAAACTTATTTTGGCATTTCACAATATATACTCAATCATTAAGTTGTACACCTAAAATTAGTTACATGTTAAGTCTCGATTTTTAAAAAGCAGTAATTTAGATGGAATATTAGTCATAAAAAAGAATGAAATACTGCCATTTGCAGCAACATGGATGGACTTAGAGAGTATCATGATAAGTGAAATAAGTCAGAGAAAGACAAATACCATATGATTTCACTCATATGTGGAATTTAAGAAACAAAACAAACAAAGGGAAAAAAAGAGAAACAAAAATATAGACAAATACAGAGAGCAAATCAGTGGTTGCCAGAGCAAGGGATGGGGAAGGCAAGGAGATGGGTGAAATAGGTGAAGATCAGAGTACACTTACTGTGATGAGCACCATGTAGAATTACAGAATTGCTATACTGAACACCTGAAACCATGAAACACTGAATGTTAATTATACTTGAATTTTTTTAAATTGCATTTTTTTAAAAAGCAGTAATTTGGGAGGAAGGCACTTTGTTATATAGCAATAGATAACTGGAAAAGTTATTCATTGTATTATTTCTTTACTGGTTAACCTAGAGATTATACTATTTATTCTTGACTTAGAATATTAAACATGGTTTCGTAATAATGTATTTTTATTCAGTTCAAAATATTTTGAAATATCCTTTGACACTTCCTTGACCCACACATTATTTAGACGTATGTTGCTTAATTTCCAAAAGCTTGGAGATTTTCTTGATTTCTTTCTCTTACTGATTTTCCATTGCATTCCATTTCAATCAAGGAGCATAATTCGGGGTGGATGGATGGCCCAGTTGGTTAAGCATCTGACTCTTGGTTTTGGCTCAGGTAATGATCCCACAGTTCATGGGATTGAGGCCCACATCAGGCTCTGTGCTAACAGTGTGAAACCTGCTTGGGATTCTCTCTCTCCCCCTCTGCCCCTCCCCTGCTCATGCTCTTTCTCTCTCTCAAAATAAATTTTTTTTAAAAAGGAAGATATTGGGGCGCCTGGGTGGCGCAGTCGGTTAAGCGTCCGACTTCAGCCAGGTCACGATCTCGCGGTCCGTGAGTTCGAGCCCCGCGTCGGGCTCTGGGCTGATGGCTCAGAGCCTGGAGCCTGTTTCCGATTCTGTGTCTCCCTCTCTCTCTGCCCCTCCCCCGTTCGTGCTCTGTCTCTCTCTGTCCCAAAAATAAAAATAAACATTGAAAAAAAAAAAATAAATAAATAAATAAATAAATAAATAAATAAATAAAAAGGAAGATATTTTGTACAATTTCACTTCTTTTAATTTGTCAATGTATATTACCCACCATACCATCTCTCTTAGTGAATGTTTCATGTTCACTTGAAAAGAATGTATATTCTGCCATTGTAGAGTGATATTCTATAAAAAACTAAATTCAGTTGGTTGAAGGTATTCCTGAGTTCTATATCTTGGTAATTTTCTGTCTGCTCATTCTATCAACTACTGAGAGTGGAATGTTGCTATCAACTATAATTTTTAATTTGTCTGTTTTTTCTTACAGTTCAGTAAATTTTTTCCTTCATATAGTTTGAAAGCCTATTTTTTGGTGCGTAAACATTTAGTACTGTATTTCTTCTTGGTATATTGGCCCTCATAATTATGTCATGTCCCTCATTATCCAGGTAAATATTTTTGCTCAGAAACCTACTTTGATATTGACATATCAACCCAGCTTTCTTTTAGTTAGTGTTTATGCGATGTATCTTCTTCTAGCCTCCTTTTTTGTTTGTTTGAAGTGAGTTTCTTACAGATAGCACATAGTTGGGTCTTCGGTTTTTATATATTCAATCTTTGTTTTTAAATTTTTGTGTTGGGACCATATATATTTTATATAATTATTGATATGTCTTGATTTCGGTCTACCATTTATTTTGTCTCCTACTTTTGTTTTTCATTGCTCTGGTCCTCTTTCTTACCTTCTTTTGTATTATTTGAAGTTTAATTTTTTTTGTTCTTTGCTGTATCTCTTTGTATAGTCATTGTTTGGGGGATTATGTTATATATGCATAACTTTTTACAGCTGATTCTAAAGTAAACATTTTCTAACTTCAAGTGAAATGTAGAAAGTTATCACCATATAAATGTCCCTTTACCCTCCCCACTTGATATTGTAGATTCTTATGCATTACATCTACATACAATGAAAACACTATCAGACTGTGACCTGTTTTTGCCTTCAACCATCAAACATGTTTTAAATAACTGGAGAGAAGTAGAAGTTTATATTTACCTAGCTATTTACCATTTCTCTTGCCTTTCCTGCATTCCAAATTTTTCAAGTTTCCTTCTTTTATCATTTCCTTTTTGTCTTAAGAAATTCTCTTAGCATTCATTTTAGAACAGGTCTGCTGATGATAAATTCTTTGTTTCCTTTCCTCTGAGAGTGTCTTTATTTCCCTTTTATTCATAAAGGATATTTTCATTGTATATAGAATTCTGGGCTGGGGCACCTGGGTGGCTCAGTCAGTTAAGCATTTGACTCTCAATCTCACCTCAGGTCTTGATCTCAGGGTCATGAACCCATGTTGGCCTCTGCACTGGGCATGAAGCCTATTAAAAAAAAAAAAAGAAAGAAAAGAAAAAGAAAAAAGAATTCTGGGCTGAGGGTTATTTTTTTCAGAGCTTTAAAAATATATTGTTTAATTCCCTTCTGCTTTCATAATTTCTGATGAGAAATCTATTTTCATTCAAATCATCATTTTCCTTTGTTCCTCTTAAGTAATGCATCATTTGTTTCTGTCAGCTTTTAGGATTTTATCTTTGCCCTTAGCTTTCAGCAGTTTCATTCTGATGTGTCTTGGCATGGGTGTCTTTAAGTTTATCCTGTGTGGGGTTTGCTGAGCTTTTAGAATCTCTAGGTTTATACCTTTGACAAAATTTAGGAAGTTTTTAGCCATTATTTTTGCAAATATTTTTTGTTGCAATGGGATGTTTCTCATCTCCTTCTAGAATTCCATGACACGTTACACCTTGTGGAATTGTTCCACAGATCCTTGAGGCTTTATTTCCGTTCAGTCTTTGTTTCCTTCTGTTTTTTAGGTCTGCATAATTTCTATTGATCCGTCTTCACATTCACTCACACTTTCATCTCCATTTTGCTCTTGGTCTTGTCTAGTGAGATAGATATTTCACTATATCACTGTGAAAGATAGTGTATACATTTTTCAGTTCTAAAACTTCTGTGTGGTTCCTCTTTCTATTTTCTGTTTCTTTGCTATTTTCTATTATCCATTTGTTTCAAAAGTATTCATCCTTACTTCGTGGAGAATTTTCATAATAATTGCTTTGAAAGTCTTTGATAACTTTAACATCTGTGTCACCTAGGAATTAGTGTCTATAGATTACCTTTTCCTATATGTTTTGGAATTTGCCTGGTTCTTCGCATGCCAAGCAATTTTGATTGTATCCTGGATATTTTGAATAGATTGTTAAGAGACTCTGGGTCTAGATTAAGTCCTATGGGGGCACTGGGTGGCTTGGTCAGTTAAGCATCCAACTCTTGATTTCAGCTCAGGTCATGATCTCAGGGTTCGTGGGATCAAGCCCCATATCAGGCTTTGCACTGACAGTGCAGAGCCGGCTTGGGTTTCTCTCTCTCATTCTCTCTGCCTCTCCCCGACTCACATGTGCACATCTCTACTCACTCAAAAATAAATAAACTTAAAAAAAAAAAGTTCTATGGAGGATGTTGATAGTCTTGTTTTAGCATACAATCAACCCAGTCGTGTTCAGGCTAAAAATTCTGCCCAACTTTCTGTGGCTTCATGTTCTAATGTTATCTTAATTTTCAAAGCTTTTGCGATGCCATTCATGCCCATCTCATGTGTGTAAGATGGTTTGTCTGGGACCTGGGAGGTGGTCTGTCTCAAAGTGTTTAGAGTCAGATTCACATGTACACAGCTTAGGAAGTAGGCACAGGAGTTCACATATAATGTTACAGGATCACTTTCCCAAGTTCTTCATTCTCCCTGACTTACCAGTTATTTTCTGATTCTCAAAAAATCCCCTTCTTGGTCCTCTGGGCAGGAACTATGGCTTTAGTTATCTCACTCTGGCACTTACATTCTGTGACTACCCATTTCTGGAGCCACACAGCAGAAGAGAAAGAAAAAGTCAGGTGGGGAGGGGGAGAAGGCAATGGAATTTTGTCCTGCTTTCTTGAGACCACAGCTACTCTTTTTGGAGAGGATTTTTCCCATCTCTTAGAGTTTTAGACACATATGGTCTCTCATTTTTGCCACTATCACTACTGCCAGGTGTAAGAGAAATGGGGTTGGGTGATGGCACGGAGGGGATTTCCTCCACTCTCTCTGGTATGTTACGAGTCCCTTTTCATGCTCCTTGAATCAAAACCTGAGGGCTTCTCTGGAGACTTCACCTGTAGGTCTCTCTATCAATGCAAGGTACCCACTTCAAGTATTTGACTACCTTGGGTCCAGCCTGCAGGATACCAGAGGAGATAACAAACTAAGAAATTCATCCTAACTTATTAGTACTTAAAATTTCAGTTTTCTTTAATCCACCTACTACCATTTACTTTTCATGGTCCTCAAATAGCTTCTCTATGCATTCTTTCCAAGTTTTATCTCTGTATTCAGTGGGAGAGGCCGGGTGTACTTACTCCATCTTACCTAGAATCAGAGTACCCCCGCCTGCTTTTTGTGCTAGTGATGTCATACATTTTCCTTCCACATGTTTTAAGCCTCACAAGATCTTATAATCATTTCCTAACTGTTTTGGTAGTTAATACTATCTTATGTTTTCCCACAGATTTACTCTTCCCAGTGTTTATTCTTTCCTGAAATTCCGTAATATCATGTGGTATATAATTTTCCTTCAGTCTAAAGAACTGGCTTAGTACTTATTTTCTTAGCTTTTGTTTGAAAGCATCTTGGTTTTGTCTTCATTTTTTTAAATGTTTATTTATTTTTGAGAGAGAGAGACAGAGCATGAGCTGGGGAGGGACAGAGAGAGGGAGACACGGAATCTGAAGCAGGCTCTGGGCTCTGAGCTGTCAGCACAGAACCTGATGCGGCACTCGAATTCGTGAACTGCAAGATTATGCATGACCTGACCCCAAGTTGGATGCTTAACCAACTGAGCCACTCAGGCACCCTTGTCTTCATTTTTGAAGGATCCTTACAATGATTATAGAATTCCTGATCAGCAGTCCCACCCACCACCCCTCTTTTTTTTTTTTTTTTAATGTCATTCCACTGTCTTCTGATTTCAATAGTTTCTGTTGAAAAGCCAACCATAGCTTATGGTTTCTCCCATGAAGCTACTGTGTCTGTCTTTTCATGCAGCTTTAATATTTTCTCCTTGTCTTTGTCAGCAACTTAAGTGTGATGTGCCTAAGAATGGTTTTTTGCCTGTGTTTGTTCTACTTCACGTTTGTAGATTTCTTGAATATGTGGGTTTCTTTCTTCCATCATTTTGGAAAATTCTCAGAAACATTTCTTTAGTCCCATTCTCTCTCTCCTCTTTTTCCAGATCTCCAGTTATATCTGGTTAGACATTTTCACTCTATATACCTTATTTTCTTTTCTGTATTTTATATCCTTTTAAATGTTTTTTAATGGGTTTTTTTTTTTTTTGCTTGTTTTTTGAGAGAGAGAGAGAGAGCACATGAGCAAGAGAGGGTCGGAAAGAGAGGGAGACACAGAATCTGAAGCAGGCTCCAGGCTCTGAGCTGTCAGCACAGAGCTTGACGTGGGGCTGGGACCCACGGACTGTGAGATCATGATCTGAGCTGAAGTCGGATGCTTAACGGACTGAGCCACCCAAGTGTCCCTATATCTTAGATCCTTTTAATTCTGTGCATTATCTGGATATTTTTTATTGATTCTTCTTCTTGTTTACTAGTCCACTGTTCTGTTGATTCTAGGTAGTTCCTCAAACCATCTATCTAATTCTTAATTTCAGTCACACATTCTTTTCCCCTCCCTCAGTTCTAGGATTTTTATTTAAGTTTTCTATATGAGTTTCAAGTCTCTGTTAAAATTATGTTATTTTTCGAACTCTTAAAAGTTATTTTTTAACTCATATCAAAATTCTAAATTACTTGTGGGTCTGTTTTCTGTTGATTTGCTTGCTGGGTTTCAATTTTTAGGTTTGATGCTGGATATGATGGATGAAAATGTATAGAGACCCTGAATGATACTATGTTCTTTCAGGGAGAGTTGAGTTTTCTTATGACTCACTTTGATCCTGTCAAGAGTTGGTTTTAGGGGCACCTGGGTGGCTCAGTCAGTTGAGCGTCTGACTTTGGCTCAGGTCATGATCGCACGGCTCGTGAGTTCGAGCCCCGCGTGGGACTCTGTGCTGACAGCTTGGAGACTAGAGCCTGCTTCAGATTCTGTGTCTCCCTCTCTCTCTGCCCCTCCTCCGCTCATTCTCTGTCTCTTCCTCTCTCTCAAAAATAAATAAACGTTCAAAAAATTTAAAAAAAGAGTTGGTTTTAGACTTTATTGGTGTCGCTCTGTGTCAGTTTTGCCCTTATTCATGGAGTGTAATCCTTATTCCCAAGGTAAGGGGAAGAAGAAGAAACAAAGAACAGCTCCTCTCTCAATTTTGAAGGATATTTTTCACTTATTATAGAATTCTGTGTGGACTAGATTCTTTTCTTTAAGCATTTTTAAAAACTTGTGGGTTTTTTGACTCCTGACTCCAATTATCGCTAATGAAAAGTTAGCTGTAATTCAGATTCTTGTCCACTAGTATTTAATGTATCTATTGCCTTTGGCTGCTTTAGAGATTTTTTTCCCATATTTGGTTTTAAACAGTTTGATCATAATGTATACAGGTGTGATATGCTTCGTATTTATTCTGCTTGGGGTTTTCTGACCCTCTTGTGTTCTATCCTATTGGACAAATCTGATTCAGTGTCTTTTCATGTACATGTATGTAATTTCACATTTCCTCTCTTCTTTCTTTTTGGAACTCCCCTTGCACATATACTAGACTACATGATATTGTGCTACAGATATCTGAGTTTACATTTAACTTCCAGTATCTTTTCTCTCTGTTCCTCAGATAAGTTCTATCTTCTACGTTTATCATCCCTTTCTCCTGCCAACTCCATCCTATTGTTATGCCCATTCAGTGAATTTTTCATTTCAGACATTATACTTTTTGGTTCTAGATTTTCATTTGTTTTTGATGGCTTTCATTTATCTACTGAAATTATCCATCTATTTATTCATTGTAATCATGTTTTCCTTTAAATGCTTGAACATAACTATAAGCTATTAAAACATTTTTTCTCACCCATTCCTACATCTGGGTCATCTCAGAGTCAGTTTCTTTTGACTTCTTTTTCTTGAGTATAAGTCACATTTTCTTGGTTTTTCACTTTCCCATTTTTTTTATTGTATGCACAACATTGTAAATTCTACAATATGGTCTTCCTTTAATGGTGTTGGATTATGTTGTCTTCCTTTAATGAGTGTTGGTTTTATTCTTGTAAATTTCCTTTGGCCTATCTTGTTTTTGTTCTTTGTTTGAGTATGTGAGGTGGGGAAACAAAGTTTTGAATCTTTGACCTAAATCATACTTCTACACAAAGGTGTGCCGCTTACATTAAAGAGATGATCTTTCTAACATCTAAAGCGAATGGCTGAAAAGCTTAATGATGTTCTCCACCCCACTGAGATGGAACTTGAATGTCTCTCAACACTGTGTGATATGCAGTAGGCAATCTCTACTAGGCTATGCAGAATCTTAATATGTCTATATTCAGCTCAGCTTTTAGCCAAGGACCCATGGTGAGTCTTCATGTAGACTTTTAGGGCTCCCTTTTTCACAGCTACCTACTTACAGATATGCTACCCCACCAATTTCAGCTGCTTCAACAACTCAAAACTCTAATTTCTCCCTAAGACATGGGTTCCGCTTTCTTGCACCTCAGAAAAAAAGTGCCTTTCGGCAGAAAAACCAGGACAATTATGGGATAGTCATGGAACATCCCATGCTAGAAGCAAGTCTTTGGTGCACATTTAAATACATACTGAGATTTAAATCACTGATAGTTTTAACTTTTTCTAAGAGGAATTTCTGACAAAGAATAGGTAAGAATGCACTTAATAAAATTTTTTAGGACTGACTAAAGAGGAAAAGGGAATTTTTTTTTTTTAACGTTTATTTATTTTTCAGACAGAGAGAGACAGAGCATGAACGGGGAGGGTCAGAGAGAGGGAGACACAGAATCCAAAACAGGCTCCAGGCTCTGAGCCATCAGCACAGAGCCTGAAGCGGGGCTTGAACTCACGAACTGTGAGATCATGACCTGAGCCAAGGTCGGCCGCTTAACCAACTGAGCCACCCAGGCGCCCCAAGGGACAATGTTTTTAAGTGCATTGAAAACAAACTTAAAATTTCAAACAACTAATGTTACGTATGTGACACTGTTAGTTGTATAGATTTATAAAGTAAAAAAAGATTATAATTATAAATATTCTATGTTGTTATTTTATATGTAATCTATGTTGTAATGTATAGGATACTCATAGATTTAGAAAATAAAAAGATGTATTTTTTCTTTTCCATCTTGACCCATCCTGTTAATACAAAATGTTCTCTCTTAAGGTCACTGAATCTAAGTTGGAGATACTAGACCTTTGAATCATTGGTTAGTGAGTAGCTAAATTAGGAGTCACTGCCTTAGGAAGAAGCCAGTTCAGACTGAAACACAAATGACTATTTGGTTGAAGAAGTAACTCTCCATTTTTAGAGGGTGGAGATGGTTTGGTAGTAAATTAGTTCTCTCTCTGCCCTGGGAGATTAGACAAACAATGGATCTAACTGAGAAAATAGACTGACTCATTTGGCTACAATGCTATATTGAAGTTATAAGCAAACTAACATTAATCTCCAGCAAGAGAATCTGGTTCTGTATACTGTAAATGAATTTTACAGTCAATTCTGAAATTTCTCATTGAATAAAAAAATCAGACATCTATAGATGGAGTGGCACTCTGAACCCTGCCTTTCTTTACCTCATCATCTGCTATAGCATAGCTAAAGTCATATGCAATTTACTTCATTATTTATTAACTCTTCTTTAGGGTGGTAGTTTTTATTGCAAGAGAAATGAGAATTGCAATAACTTTCTTTCCTCTTAACTTTCTTGAGCATTTCCCAACTTCCTCTAGTAGTTGAACACACTGTCTTCAAAGTGAAGGGTCCATCTGAAGGACAGGTACAGATGAGGACTGAGGAAAGTCAGACCTGCTATGCAGGACGAATAGTTGCACAGGCTAATAATGGGTCATAAGTGAATAGGGGTGGAGAATGAAGGGAAATATAATCACAGATCTGGAAGAGACAAGTCATCTGGTCCAGACTGCCTCCAGACAGGTCAGGAAGGGGTGTTTGGGTGGACCTTTTTTTCACATCTGGATTTAGCTTCTCTTGAACTTTTCAGCTTTTGCCTTTTACCCAAGGCTGATTCCTTCTCTGCAAGTCATGTGGTACTTCTCCTGCCCCAGGATGAAGTCCTTTCAAGTGGATTTAATTAGTTTTGGGGATGGTCCGTTCTTTTTCCAGGAGGTCTGTTTCAGGTTTAGGTCATTTCAATGGCCTCACCAACAACTGAAGGGCAGATGTCCTGGCCACTCAATAATTCCCTGGGTGGAGAGGAAGGGCCTCTAAACTGATGGCCACACTCCTTGTATTTCTAACTCCCCTTAGCTGAGAGCACAGGAGGTGCTGAGGTGGGTGGAACTTGGAGATTGAGGAGCTTTTTTGGGTAGTTTCAGGTCTTACAGTCCATGACAGAAGCATACAGCTGCCTACCTTTCCCAACATCCACATCCACACCCCTATGTTATTTGCCGGTAAAAGTGAAATTTGGGCAACTTATGGTTCCTCTGGGGCCACTCATTTCTCCCACATGTCCCAAGTGTTTGGATTTACTACAAGAGACAGGACATAGTAGAGTGGAAGTAAATTGTAGCTTATTCTTCTACTTCATCCAGGAAAGAGGTTTGTGAGCATAAGCAAAGAGGTAAATGAGATTATTTCTTGCTGTTCGGTGCCTATCACATCACTCACCCTGCTTTACACGCCACCACCAGCGTGAGCACACGCTGTGAGTAGATATGCAACCCCCACCCTCTCCTGCCCCGCGCCCTCCTCACCCCTCCCTCACGACCGGCACAGACCGACCAGAACTTCCCCTGGGTCGCGGCCCAGCGATATGGAGCGGCCCTGGCGCAGAGCCCTGCTCTTCCCGAGTCGTGGGTGGCGCGGTGCTTGTTTCCCTCCCCTCCCTTTCCGGACCCAAACAGGGATGTATCTGGGTCAGGCTGGGAGGGGCTGGACCTGCCAGGGACCGGCGGGGGGGATGGGGGTGGCGATGACAGCATCTTTCAGGTTTTTGGCGTTTCTGAGTTTGGCCCCATCCAGCCTCTCACCGCGCTCGCGCCCAGCAAGGGCTGATGCTCCGGCTAGTCCAGGCCCTGGGAGGGGGTGGGGGTGGGGGGTTGGAGGGGGGGAAAGAGCCCGTCCTTCCTATCTGAACGGCCACCCCTACTCGCCCTGCAAACAATGCAGCGCCCACCCCCACCCTCAACACGCACACACATTCCCCATTCCCCGAGGCACGCTCCCCTGGCGGGCGGCGGGTCCCTCCACCCCAGGAAGAGAGCAATGGAACAGTTCACGGCCGCCACGAGTTCCTGGTCTTCCTTCCTTTCCGGTGATAAACGGCGGGGCTACAAGCCAGTTGCTGCTTAAGATGCTCCACCCGCGAGCTTGAGCCTCTCTTGGCTCTGTGCGGGGGCCCAGATCCAGGACCCAGGGTCCTCTTACCCCCGCAAGGCGCAAAGGCGTGACCCGCGTTGGAGCGCAGACCCCCGGCAGCTCTGCGCTGCCTTGGTTCCTCCCTATGTGATCTTGTGCGCTCCATTGCGCCGGGGAGGAACTGAGTGTGCGTAAAAACCGCATCTTCCCCAGACACTTTGGCTGAGGTTGCCTGGGTGAGGTCCGGAGGGTCATGGACTCCCGGCTCCCCACCCTGCGAGCTCTGTATATAAGCCCAGCTCTGAGGAATCAAGGCCACAGGTCTTCATTTCCCTGAGGCCTGGCCCCGCCCTCCCCAACCTTGCCCGGCAACTACTCGGCAGCCCCAAATCTCTACTCGCTCTTCCTTTTGGCTTTGGGAGAGAAGCGGAGCAATGAGTTGAAAATCATCCCTGGATTTTTGCATCCTGTACACAGTTATCTCCTCATCCTCTCCTTCATTTTCCCACATTGCACTCTCGGAGACTTCTGTGTGCCGGAGGGTAGCCTCGCCTATCCGCCTATCTGGAGCACCGGTCCTGTGGCAGGAGCCCCACTGATGCTCTGACCAGGAGCTTCCCGAAAGGTGCCTCCCTCCACGGGTGCCCAAGGCCACGCAGAGGTGCTCCTCCTTCCCCGCCTCACCTCATCTCCAGACACCTCTTGCCATCATTGCATCCACCCTTGTGTAAAACCCGCGCCCCCCGCCCCACCCGGCGCCGCACCCCCTCCCTCGGCTGCTCCCGGCAGGCGGGGAGCCGAACGGACTGGGGCGCGCGGGAGGCGCGCAGAGCTCGAGAGCTCTCGGGCTGCCCGAGCTCGCAGCGCCTGGGGAATTGGGCTGTGGGCGAGGCGGCCAGGGCTGGCCTTTATCGCTCGCCCCGCTGGTGGTTTGAAACTTTATCAGCGAGTCTCGCCACTCGCCGCAGACGCGCGGGGGGCGGGGGCGCGGCGAGGCGCCTGCGGCCGTGACGAGGCGCTCCCGGCGCTGAGCGCTTCTGCTCGGGGGACGCATGGCGCCCGCACACGGAGTCTGACCTGATGCGGACGCAAGGGGGTTAATATGAACGCCCCTCTCGGTGGAATCTGGCCCTGGCTCCCCCTGCTCTTGACCTGGCTCACCCCTGAGGTCAGCTCTTCATGGTGGTAAGTCCACGCGTATGGGTGCAGGGGGATTTTGGAGACGGGAGTCGGGAACGCAACTAGCCACAGAGACCTTTGCCGGTGGCGCTTCCCCGCGGCCACAGCCATCGAGATTCCCGTCCAAACCCCAGCTGCTGTCCTCTCGCACCGCCCCAGCCTCAGCCCCTTCCTTTGCTTTTCCTCGGAAGACATTCCAGCTTTGACAACTCCAAAAAATAACCCACAATTTCCCTCAAATGAGAGCTCGGATGTTTGGTTGATTTGGATCCAGCTGAGCGACAGCAAAATCAGCCAATTTCTTATCCCGTAGAGAGACACGCTAGCCGGGTCTCTAGCTCTGTTGCACAGGCGTGTGTGTGTGTGTGTGTGTGTGTGTGTGTGTGTGTGTGTGTGTGAAAATTCACCTTGAAAACTACAACCGTCTCCCCCACCCCCTCCAAATAGCCTCAAGATAAACCGATGGGCCAATTCTGGCAGTCAAGAGCTACACAGCCCAACGCGTATGATTTCGCATTATTTCCCGTCCTTCCACATTCCTAATGCTTCACCCCGTGGGGCGGAAGAACGCCTTGCCTGCAGGTAGAGACTACCACCTTAACGCGAAGATCCAGCCCCAGGGGGCTCTAAGATGCTACCCTGTTCAAACTCATAATCACCCCCAAAGAGTAACTTTGCTGTCCTTTGCATGGTCTGTTATTTAGTTATTGTGCATAGCAAAGGAGGGGCAGAATGCCGATATGTAACAGGTCCTAGCGTCCTTCAAAGTTCCAAAGGAAGATTCACTCCATTTCCCTTCCTTCTGATCTTGAAAAGAGGTGGAGTTGTTAAGGTCTGTAACGTCCTTGAACCTACAAGTTTCAGAACAGATACTAAAATACTAATTCAGAAGGACCCATTATAGTGGGCTCTTTTTTTAAAGAATCTGGCCAAAGTAAGAAGTCTTAGCCAAATTAAAGACTACAGCAGGGAACTTTAGGAAGACCCTGAGCTCTTCAAAGGAGCAAGGCAAAGCGTTGATGGGAAGAGGGGTTCAATTCCTTCCTAAGCCGCTTTGAACAGAAAGGCGTTTAGCCTTGACATTGCTGACATAGGATCAAAGATTGATTTATCAGAGTGACCATTTTTCAATAAAATGACTATTTCTGTTTCCATGGGCATATAAACATTATTTATTGCCCAGGCTTTTTGTCACACTGTCTCTCAGCTGTCACTTAAATATATTTTTTGGAAGTCACAGCTGTAACGATTTTATGATCATATAAAATAATGAAAATACAAGAAAAAGACATTCTCCTTGTTTGATCGCTTCAAAAGACACCTATGGCAGCTTGGGTTATATAAAAAGGTACCTTTCTAAACATTTCACAACTAATAGAGAACATCTGGGTAGAGATGATGATGTAATTTTTTGTTAAAGTTTCTTTTCAAAAGTACTTTATGGAGCTATAACACTGTTTGATTCTTCCAAACATTTAGTGTCCTTAATAACAATAGAAAGAATTTTTTCCAAAGGTTCTCTATAAAAGCCAAAAAGAGCTGGAAAAAATGGAAATATTTAAAGGATTCTTTGGTAAGGAAAGAAGGGCATGTCTGTGAGGAGAGTGGAACATCAGATACCAGCAGGTGTTGATTAGACAGATACAGACAGTTTCTAAAGACACTTAAACGTTAGGTCAGATAAATGGGAGCAAGCTGCTTCTAAAAGTTGACTCCAGGGGTACCTGGGTGGCTCAGTCGGTTAAGCGTCTGGCTTTGGCTCAGGTCATGATCGCGCGGTTCCTGACTTCAAGTCCCGCATCAGGCTCTGTGCTGACAGCTCGGAGCCTGGAGCCTGCTTCAGATTCTGTGTCTCCCTCTCTCTCTGCCCTCCCATGTTCACGCTCTGTCTCGCTCTGTCTCTCTCTCTCTCAAAAATAAACATTAAAAAATAAATAAATAAAAAATAAGTTAAAAAAAAAAAGTCGACTTCCCCAAAGGGAACCTCAGACATATTGGGTCACTGAGATCAGAGCCTTCTTGGGAAAAGCCTTTGAAGGGTTCTCCCCAAAACGCACTGCCCCTCCCCTTCACTCCATTCTCTGACTGCAGACCTTGACTCTTCTACCCTGGCCAGATCACCATCAGGTGGCCCTGGCTTCATGTCTAAGACACACAGTCATTGCTCTGTTTTGGGGGCGGATTCTACCAGATCACTCTCCACGCCTGCTGTGTCCCTTCTTGCTTTCTGATATCCCCAAAAGGATAAGGAATTCGTATTTGAGCCCTGCTTTGAACTCTTTAGTCTCCTGGGAAACTTGGCACCAGCCCTCGCTGATTATGGCTTTTCCACCTCTGTGTTGGTCCTTTTCAGGTACATGAGAGCTACAGGTGGCTCCTCCAGGGTGATGTGTGACAATGTGCCAGGCCTGGTGAGCCGCCAGCGGCAGCTGTGCCACCGACACCCAGATGTGATGCGTGCCATTGGCCTAGGCGTGGCCGAGTGGACTGCAGAGTGTCAGCACCAGTTCCGCCAGCACCGCTGGAACTGCAACACCCTGGACAGAGATCACAGCCTCTTCGGCAGGGTCCTGCTCCGAAGTAAGTCTCCTGCCTTCGTGCAGCTCCATGGGCTGTCCTCTCACACACAAGTCCCTCACTTGGTCTTCAAAGTCCCTGCCCACCTTTTCTTGCATTTAATTAGTAAGAAGTTTGTTCTTTTTGGTCCCTGTTTTGTAGATGAGGACTAGAGAAGTCAAGGAACGTGCCTAAAGTTTTGGAGGAGGCCAGTCACGGGTTAGGATATAGTGCCCCAGGCTGGTGTCTTTTTGCTCTTTGCGGTGTCCATCCATATCCTGTCACAACCCTGCCTGTCCCTCCAGAATCAGATTTTGTCTCCAGGAGAAAGGAGGAAGCAGCCATAGGGCCCTCTTGACTTTTTTTTTTTTTTTTTTTGGTAACAATTTTCTTTATGTTTTTATTTATTTTTGAGATGGGGGGAAAGGGGCAGAGAGGAGGTGGGGGACAGAGGATCTGAAGTTGGCTCTGAGCGGACAGCAGAGAGTCCCATGTGGGGCTTGAACTCACGAACTGTGCGATCATGACCTGAGCTAAAGGCAGACACTTAACTGACTGAGCCACCCAGGCACCCCTCTTTTGACTTTTTTTATTCTTTCTAGGACTTGAACCTTCTAGAGGATTTGAGCAGATAAGGGTGGAATACTCAAAATTTTTTTCAACCAAAAAATATTTCAAAAAACACATGTGCTTATTAAGAAGCAGAGACAAATCTCTGCTCACACCTTTCACCTCCTATTCAGCTACTCAGCTTTGAGTCACTCTGTGTCTAAATTCAACACTTTTCCCCAGTAGATTATATATTCTGCATGGTAGGGACTAGCCTCTGTTCTCTGCACTTGCTTGATGCCTTGTGTGTTACAGACACCATTCATTCATTGAATGGTTGAATGAATGGATGAACTCATTGTGAGCACATGTTGTTTTTCAGGCACATTTTAGGCAGAATAGTATTTATGGTGGATAGGGGTGAGAAATATGAATACACAGTTTTCAAGCATACATGTTTGTTTTTCTGTTTTACTTAGAAGGAACATTAAACACTATCTAATTACATAACAAATTTCTTAAAAGTTCTGAATATGGGAAGTAGCTGGTATAAAAATCAAAGCAAACTAACTGAAAATCAGATTTCAGTTACCCAAAAATACCCATCCCTTAAGCTGGCATTAGCATTCTTCAAGAAGTAGCATGGCCCATTTGCTACTGGAAATCTGACTGAAAACACAACAGTTCATGTGCGAACCCCAGAAACAGGAAACTACACTTGTTTTTGCGCCCCCCCCCCCATTCCTAAGAAAATCATCCAGGCTGTACACTTGGTAATGCTTAACAGAGGGTGTTTCTATCATGTAATCATCACAGCCCTAGGGTTTTATGAGGCCAAATGCATAACTGAATGTCTCTAAAATCCCCCAAGGGCGTAGTACTCTCACTCAGTGTATCCCTAAAGTTAATTTACTGTGATATTCTGCAATTTTATCCTCTAGTTTAAAAACTATATTCTTCTGTATTCCTTTTGGAGTTTCAATATGAGATCGCAAATTTTTGAAAGGTTAATAGTCAATTTCAGCTGCATGGAATTTTAAGACTTCACCTAGATTAGCTCACCAGTGAATCAATTAAAGTGCTGGACCTTGTCAAAGAGAGTTTACAAGTACCTAGCACACGTGATCTTTGGGCACGTTGTGTACAGGCTCTCGGTGTTTACGCTATATCAGGACTTTCCTTTCCAAAGTGCTCACAATCATTTTTCAATCACTACAAATTAAATGTACTTCTCATTGACAAAATGTTCGCCTCCAAAATCTGTCTGCGAAAATCCATTCAGATGTCTCCATACTGAATAAAAACCTTTAGATCACAAATCAAAAGAAGCAGTTTTGCCTACTGATCCTAAAGATAGCATGTCTAGGAAAGCTGGGAATTCATTTGTAAAATCCTTTAATCCTGGCTGTAGGGTTGCTGAGAGGGGAGAGGTTAGAACTGGAGGAAGGGGGCTAGTTCAACTTAGCCTAAGGCCTCAGGTAAATAAGAGAATCTAAGCTGTACTTCCTTCAGGGTTCTTTCAGATGAAGCTGAGTGTTTTGCCAAAGTACTCAAAACTTAAAACACTCATGCTACACAATTTCTTTCCATTCTTCACAGAAGGCCAGATTTCTTCCTGGACATTTATATAAACTCCTATGACTGTCAGTGATGATTTTGTGTTGGTTATGGGAGGGCTGAATTTGGCCTAAAGTAGTTTATCCTGGAAATAATCAAGAAATTCCAATGAAGCTATCCAAAGATTTTTACAATTAATTGCTTGGAGGGAAATTCACATCTTAGGTTGTGAAGAACTCTCTTTTGGAAACCTAAATTTCCTTATAGATGGATAGGAAAGGCAAAGGCCAACACCAGTGATAGGAAGAACATAAAAGTCACTAACATATACCATGGTCATGGAAAAAAGGAAAATATGTGTTTGCCTCTTTTGCTTCAGAGAGCTAGAAGATGACAGAAGAATTTTTAGGAACACTTGTAATTCACTCATTCCACAGACTGTCACCAGCCATAGGCAGAGAAACTTAAAGACCAAACTGGTAAACCTAAAAATATTCCTGTAAGAATACGCCTCTAGAATTCTAGAATAAGCCTTAAAAAAAAAAAAAAAAAAAAGGTGAGTAGGTCTCATCCTTGTAAATTTCCAAAAAAAAAACCAGGCAAGCGTTTGACGAACGAACTAAATGACCCTTAACCTTCCAGACGGTGTAGTTTCTAGCATTTTGCCCTCCCCAAATTCTGCCCCAAACAAAAATGATGCCTATGCACTTGATAGCCATTTCTTAACTTATCTCACCTCAAAATTAGAGAAACTTCAACCACATCAGGAAATTAAGTACCACCATTTAGATTTGGATTTTATTTCATATTGTGATGGCTTTAAAAAGAATCCGTTTTTCTAAGAAGAGGCCCAAGATCAAAATGTGTTTTGTTACAAAGCCAACTCTTGAAATGTGCTACTATTTCACACATAGCATTTCAGTGATGCATCTAAGACATTTAACTGAAAACATCTTAAGGCCGTATATATACATGATACCAAAACATCTGGAGGTAAAATGAAAAGTCAGTCAATGTGCTAAATTTTGTGTGTAAATATACAGAGTAACATCTAGTTACTGAGTAATGTGTTTGAGTCATAAATGACAAATATTTAGAAAGGTGATATTTTTACTTTGGAAATTACTTCTGAAACACAGCAGATTTTAAGTGATTTTTCATCTTTCGGCAACAAGTCAATGTAATTGTTTGCAAGTTATGCCAGGATGAATTCTGCACGTAGGCAATTTATTCCTTTACTGCTTTCAAAATACTCTCTGGTCACTAACACTCTACATCCATATCTTCCATACCTTTCCCCTAAAAGACCACCATACAAAATTGCTTTTCTTTCTCCTTAAAAAATAAGACTAGTACTAAACACATTAAGCATTTGGAATTTTCCCTCTCTGTGATATCTCTGAATGTAGGCTTTGGACTCCAAATATAAAACCAGGCTTTAGCAGACCAAGGGGGTAACCCTCAACAAGGCATTTTCCTAAACTATAAAACAGTGTAATAAAGTGTTTATTTACCTGAAAGCCACTGCCTGAGATTAAGCCACATTAGTATCTATTAATCACCTTCTTTTGCAAAACGTCTCAGTTCACTTAGAAAATCTGTGATCCTTATAATAGAACCTGGGACTCTTTAAAAGAGCTCTGCGACCATCACATCTCTCTCTGGAGAGTGCTACCTATGGCAAATATTCATATAATTGATTTTACCTATATATGGAGCATGATTGATTCCTTTTTTGATGGTTAGAGGTTTCAGGGGAGATATTTTTTGAAGGCTGAGGTAAGTGCCACTTAATATGGTGTAGATATGTTTTCCTGATTTTTAATAATGAGACTAGCAGAACAAATATTGCAAGGGACATATAATAAATTTTAGCACCGAATGACAAACGGAAACAAGCAGGACTTCAATGCGAAAAGGTGGTTTGTTCTCCCAGCTGTGTGGTTCAAAAAGTCACACTCGTCTTGACACACGGAGTCACTGACTGGCTCTCCGTTTTCTGCCTTGTGTTGGCATTAGGTTGTTGAGCTGCTATTTTGCTTGTTAATATATTTGCTGCAGCACCCATTAATAAAGAGGCATGCTAATAACAATGAAATACAGCCCCAGTTGAAAAATGAGGTGCACACGGACCCTAAAGAGCCTTATATCTGTCACTATACCACAACACCGTGTTATGAGTTACTACAGATTATTAAAATAATTTAATGTAGTTACTGCACTGAAATATGTACCTTTCAGCCTGTAAGGGAGAGTAGCCTGTGCTCTAATAAAGAACAATTCTAAGAAAGCACCCCAAAGGGTTCTTGCCCAAGTCTAATTATAGGCGGTAAATTTGTTTCCTTCCAGAAAAACCAAAGAAAAGCTTTTCACTGTCTTTTACCCAATACCGGTGATTAGTGCAGGTGTTCCAGAAGAAAGTAAATTCACCTTAATAGTTAGACATAGTATGTAACTCAAGGATATTGCATATTGCCTTCAACAATCTCTCAATTACTCGTGAAAGTTGATGCCGAGCCAAAGCTTCCCAGTGTTAACACACAGAGCTGGTTACTGCCTGAATTCTCTTCCCACCTCAGCCCCTAGGTTTCTTTGAATTCAGTATTTCAGTCTGGACCCTTCATCTGACAGGAGTGTCCTCACTAAGGCCTGCAAATTTGGAAGGGTTTTTTCAAGGAGAGCTACAGTAGCGTGAATACCAAACTGTTTTGTGGAATGACAGAAATCGGAGAACTCAGGCTCTATTATTACAAGTTAAATGAAAGCCTAGAGATAGCTCCTCTCTTCTAGCACAGGAAGCTAAGGTAAAGCCAGGGGTGGGCAGGGCAGGCTTTTGCTGCATTTCCTTTCATACGCTTAATTTACTCCAAGGTGTTTGTCACACCCATACCTACACTGACAAAAGCTTTTATTATACGGAAGCAATTCATATTCAAAAGTGAGCCCTGGCTCTAGAAGAGAATCCTTCAAGAACACCAGTACCTTCTTGCCTGGGGGTGGACTATGCCAGAGGTAGAGTGAGTGGTAAACAGCCATAGTGTGAAAGTTATTCAGAACTAGCAATTCCAGGCCATGTTTAAGAAAAGCATTTCTGTTTCAGGTAGTCGGGAATCTGCCTTTGTTTACGCCGTCTCCTCAGCGGGAGTTGTGTTTGCCATCACCAGGGCCTGTAGCCAAGGAGAATTAAAATCCTGTTCCTGTGATCCAAAGAAGAAGGGAACGGCCAAGGACAGCAAGGGAAATTTCGACTGGGGTGGCTGCAGTGATAACATTGACTATGGGATCAAATTTGCCCGAGCATTTGTGGATGCCAAGGAAAGGAAAGGAAAGGATGCCAGAGCCCTGATGAACCTTCACAACAACAGAGCCGGCAGGAAGGTATGGACAGCAATGGTGCTCATTTTATAGACTGCATGGCCTTATAAATCACTTAAGCTGAGCTTATCTTAAGCTTTCCTAGAGTTGGTAAAATGCCGTACAGTCCCAACTTCCCACTGCCCCCCACCCCACGCCCCACCACCCAGCTGTATATTCTAAAGAATACCATGGACGGGTTGAAATGTCTCCACCCGCACTCCACCTTCCTTCCCACAGCTGAGCTGGAGTCCACCCATTGCATTTCGCATTGTGTAGAGTCCAGTGTCTTATGGCCCCTCTGGATACTCTATCATCTAGACAGAAGATATAATCTATGGGTGAGGATAGTGCTTCATCCCACATACCAATGGGGCACTGAATGCTTGTGTCTGAGGGAATCAAGACCCAGAGCATCTTCTCTCAAACTCATCATGAAAGCAACTCACCAGGCATGGCTTGTTGACTTCTAGATTCAGGGATGTTCTTTTTAGAAACAGACCCAACTCTCATTCATAAAAGCCCCACCTTGTCATTTCTGGGCCTGGATGAGTAAGCAGAACAGGGAAAGGCATATCCCAAAGGGATGCTCTGACTCCTTATCCTCTAGTGCTGACTAACTTCCTGGACTATGGGTATCCAGTCATTATTCACCTCCTAACCCCTATTTGTCAGATGAATGAAGAGGCCCTTGGGCGCTCAAGGTCATATGGAGAGTCTGTAGAAAAGTCTATTAGAACTCAGGTTTCAGCTTCTAGCCCAGGGGTACTTTGGCCCAGGATTAAACCATTTCGGAGCCAGTGTTCAGATCTATTGATGTACCGTTTCTTTGTTTCTTTCTGCATGTGACATGACCAGAATAACTAGAGAATCTGAATGATGCACATTATCTCTTTCTTCGTGTAAGAAACACAAACTGGCTACGTTAATCAAATATTTGGTCAGAACCATTCTAGAATAATTGAATTGCCAATGAGAAGAGATAACCATAATTTGTCTTTTATCAACACAAAATAAAAATGTGCTTGACGTTAATATATAAAGAAAGATCAGCATAAAATTGAAAGGTCCCCAGGAGGGCTTTAATAGAAAAAAGAATTGAAAAGAATGCAGATCTGTTTGGATGAAAACCCTTTTATTAGGCTCATGGAAAGAACAAATCTCATTTAAAGGAAGTTGGAAGGAAAGTCTTGCTTAACACATGGAATGAAATGAGTGTGACCTGAGCTGTTTACAAATAGTACCTTTCTTGAACTTTAAATATCAACATTCCTTATTTTCATGAATGTATGAACTTATAGTGACTACTGCCAAGAATATAGACTATGGTTGTGCAATCCTACAACTATTAGTAATTACTGTTTGTGCAGTGGTCTAGATTAAAAAAATTTTACATTGACCTCTGTTTTGACATTGATACCACATGTATAAGTTATAAAGTGTGGTGTCTTTGATAGGACTGTGCTGCTAATTGTTCAAGCAGGGTGTATACTTAGATCTCTCGAACCTTTTGCGAAGGTAAAGGCATATGGTCATACCCTGTAACCAAAAGAATGTTGACTTATCAAAATAAATGTTAATTTTTCTTAATAGGCCATTAGGTTTTGAATGTTTCACCTCCTCAAGACGATAGATCTTAGCTATTAAATTGTAAGCCCTGATTCAACATGACTTTTAATATAAATCACATGATTCTTCACTGTGTAGAGGTGAACAGCTGTCAGGCCTCAGATATTCTCCTGCCTACTCTGCAAAACTTAGGAGGCTACTTTTGATTGGAATAAAAGTGCACACACTGACTTTTTAAAATGTGGCTTTAATTAATGGTGGGTGGGCAGACTTTTTCAAGGAGATGCATGATGTCAGTGAATATGAACTTTAATGAGAGTAAATGTATTGAGATAAACATGCGTCTCTAATTCTCTTCTTGCGGTCATTAGACCCCCAGTCTCTACTCCCCCTTCCTACCAGCAGAAGGTCTGTGGAATCAAAATGAGAACAGGCTGGGCTTGTGTTTGAAGGCAGGCTTCCTGAGCTAAGCCTCCAACTGGCCTGGTTCTAGAAAATTCCAGCCTCTCAGACCAGATAGCAACATCGGTTCCTTTTGTGAGCTTTTCAGTGTTTCCCAGATTGTCCAATACGAACATCTTCTACCTTTTAAAATGTGGGTCGAGGAACCAATACATTTTATTTAAAAGAGAAAACATCTATTCCAAGGTTATGTTTAGCCAACACTACAAAGTGAATTCAACATTGCCATACACAACAGGCCTTCATTTTCCCCTAGTATTTGAACAGCTGAATTCATTTATGATAGCAGCTGGTTAGAGCACCCTCATGTGTCTCTGTACTGTAATATCATTTCAGATCCTCTATTCTGGGATATCATTTTATTTTAGTCACAGCTTCAGAATTTATAACGATGGTTTTTTCCTTCACGTTTACTTGAAAATTCATCCCTGGTCAAGTCCAGTTTTCTACCTCTAAGATTATTGTTAAATTCTAAAACAAGAAACTACCTTGTTCAAAACCAACATTCTGTCAAGACAGAAGTTCCAGTTTCTCTCAACAGTCTAAGTCTAAAGATGCCATGCCATGAAAACTTCTAAATTATATTTTGATACACAAATAACAAGAAAAAGTTACTTAGTCAATATCCATCATTTGTTCCCTTTCATAGGCTTGAAAAGAGCTTTTACATTAGTCTACTCTTTAGAAACAGTCATATATAATCACAACTAGATCACAACTAGATGAAACAATTGCAGCCTCTTTGACTTTTCTAAGAGAACCTGTATCAGAATAATACATGTATCCAATCAAATCCTGCCCTTTAATCACTGGAAATTTGCATGATAATAATTCCATAAAAATACTTTCCCCCAAAGTTTTCTTACTACAGCAAAAATAAAAAGAATATGGGATTTGAAATCAGATCCACCTTAGCTTTAATCTTGCAATACCACTGGCTTTGCTGACTGAAATTCACTTTTTCTCATATGTAAAGAGTATTCCATGGTGCCACGGAAAACCAGAATAAGGCAAACAGCACAGAACCTTACATGCAGTGGTGTGCAGTAAAAGTTCATTCCTTTGTCTTTAGTGAAGTGAAGGTCATCTGTAACATTAGTAATAGAGCCAGATACAAATCCAATATGAGCCATTATTTAGGATTCAGTCCGATTGCTCCATGAGTCCATAGACTCCTCCTTGGTACAAACATGCTAATAAACAGGCATGTACTATTTTCTAGTTTACAAAATACTATCAAATGTTTTGTAATTGGATCTTCCAAAAATGCCGTAGGAATATAAACAAGCATTATTCCTTTCAGAGGACAGGGTGGGCCTTCGCTGATGCAGTGACTAATGAGAGTCACACAATCATAAGCACAGGGCTTGGGGTACAAACCCAGTTGTGTTCACCCTTATGTCCTTGTGTACCTTCCCATGCTGTCTCTGTTGAGCATTTCTGAGAAAATGTATTTTAAAAAGAGCAGCAGCTGCCCTTGAAGGTGGCATAATGATGATATTCTTCCCTTTGTGTATGTCTTTATGTCACAAGTATTCCAAAATGAATTTGTATTACTTTTTTAACAACAGGGGAAAAGTGGTTTTAAATGCCAAAAACATAACTGCTAGTCATTGTCAGCATGCCTGAAGCAACTTAGCCTTATTTGGTGGATTCAGAAAACTTCAACTAATGGCACTACAGGTCTGAGAGCAGCTAAGTGCTATTGGACTAAGTGTAGTTCAACGGATAATTAAGGAATAACTCTGGGAAAGATGGAGTTTTGAGTACTAAGTCATATGTGGAAAAGAATAAGAGAAAGAAGCTCCTGGCCACAAGAAATGAAGTTTTCATCAGGGGGACAAGTGAGACAAAGTCACAGGGCAAGCTCGGGAAGTTCCAGGCCGGGGGCATAATAGAAAAATCAGCCAAAGGGCCAGTTAGCCAGAGGAGAGAAAGGTTGTGTCACAAAAGAACTGGGTGTTTGAGCTGGAGATAAAGATTTCCCATGGTTGAGAGAGGGAAAATGCTTTCCAGGATGAAGGAACTATACGGCCAAGAAAGATACTGGAGCAGAAAGAACATCAAAGTTGAGGAATGACAAGAGCTCTAGGGTGGAGTTCATAACTGAGAGTTAATAGGGGCTGAGGCTGCAAATTTGAGTCTGCCAGATCTCAGCCTCCAACCCCATGCAGAGAGATTTGGAGGTCTTGGGAAAGCAACAGGAAGGCATAGGACAATGGGGGAGAAATTAAATATTTAAGTTCCACTTTCATGCATTCTTAATTTGTCTGGAGTCCCCTTTGAAAGAGTGAAAGATTTCAAAGTTCAGATGTTCTGGAATGTGTTTGAATTAATGCCTTAAAAAGCAGATTAGGAAAATTCTAAGAAATTCTTACTTCCCGGAGTTTATCCTCAGCCTTAAATATACATCTAAGGGCTGATGTACATACTACGCTTCCTGATGTATACTAATAAAAAATTAGGATGTGACAACTGTGTTGATATTTATATTTTTAATGTAATCTTTACATTACTATTGACTATCCATTAGGAGTTCTTAGCTATTGATGGCATCTTGACTGAGGCAGTATGGAAGTTGGGACTCTGGAATCAGAATATTGGCTGTAATACTTGAGCATGACTTTAGACAGGTTACCTAAAGAGGATTTCCATATAAAATAAAATGTATACACTAGGTTTTAAGCAGGACTAGAAGGCCTTACTCTCCATATTTTGCATATGAAGAGACAAGGCCAAAAGGGTGGCTGCAATTAGCAAATAAAGTGAATTTACTTACTAGCTGAGATCATCTGAAATTCAAACTTAACTCAGCATCCTATATTTTACATGGGAGAAGTTTGGAGGGTAGAGGGATCCAGAGTTTCTAGTTCCATGCCCAGCCCAAACCCGTGCCTCTCAAGGTCAGTGTTGTGTCCTTTCCCCTGAGCTTGGCCCACAAAAGCAGATACTTCTAAGTTCTGCCTACAGGAAACATGTCCAAAGTCAAAAGAAATGGATATTTTCCAAGACATAAGCACAGCCTTATAGGCAAGTAAATCTTGGGCCTAATAAAACTTTGAAGATATCACTTCCTGTGATGACCCTTAAGATAAATAATTAATAATTGGTCTGAACCAAGAGAACTGGACATGATTAAAAACAAACCACATTATCAAAAAGTAAGCAATATCAATAGAAAATGATAAAACCAAACTGAATTACAAAGCCAGATTGTTTTAACCTCGTATTCATCTAAACTCTCCTTTAAATAATCTTGAACATCCTTATGAGGCACAAATCCCACTTAAAAGATATTTGTTTTCTAATTAGTCTTAGTTTGTAGAATTAAATGCATTTAAAAAAGGTAGATCAGTTCCATCAACCCCAGCCCTGCCTTCTTGGACCTAAAAATAGTATGTGCTTGATACTATAGATCTTTATAGAGCATATGAATCAAAAACTAACCAGAATTAAAGACCTAAAGCAGAGAATAACTCTTCACAAAATTGCTACAGTTCCATGTAAAGTTCTATTATTCATAGAAATTTTTTTAGACTGGCCTCATTAGTCAATAAGAATTATTATATATATGGTTAGTCAACGGTAATGTTCTTGAATTCCTCAAATATAAATTCCACACCTTATATTTCCTAGCTAAGCCCACCCACAGTTAGTGTTTTTGAAGAATGACAGTGCTCAAGACAGTTAATAAATGATTGCATATGCAAATTAACTGCACAGGTTGCTAATAAATATCCCTTGTTTTCCTGGTCCCAGAGCAGGTATATTTGAAAGATATAAGTTGGTCTGATTTTCACTAACTCTCATCTTAGAGATGTGGACCTGTCAAAAAGACTTAATTGCTAATAAATGTACTTGACTTTAAGCCAGCATCTGAAAATTAAATGTTTTAATGTGTGTTTCCCTCAGGAAAACTGATATAAGACCAGAAATATACTAGTTGCTTTGTGGCATACACCCAACTAAAAAGTGAAGTCCTAACACTTTGAATGCCCCAGTTTAACTAAGTAATTTAGTTAAAACATAGCATAAAGGAGCTAAAATAAATTCTAAATTGAATTTCTAAGGCAAGGTCAATAGTTAAGTTGGCATATATTTCACACAGTATAGGGTTGATTGCCCTTGATAGGAAGAGATATCTTGTAAAGAAGTTGCACAAAGACACCCTGGGGTTACTTGGGCTCCATTTTCAGAAAAGCTGACTTAAGAGACCAAAACTTCATTCTCCTTGGGAGAAGTCTGTCTTTCTAACTGGAAAATAATTCTTTGTAGACTATAGTTAGATATACAAACACTACATGTAAAAACCTTTATAAAACTCACTGAACCGAGAGAACATGAACCCCTAGGGGATGGAGTGGCAAACCCCAGTATGAGAAACACCGGCAGAGTGATTTGGGGCATGGACTTGGTGGCAGACACAGTTTGGGTACATCCTAACTCAGCCACACTGCCTGTAGGACCTAGGGCAAGATCCTCAGCTTTGAGGTATCTCAATATCTTCATCTGTAAAGTAAGTGGGGTAAAAATAGTATATACCTTACATGCTTGTGTGGATTAAATAAGACAGTGAATATGAAGTGTTTGTGTAGATTAAGTAAGCAGTGAGTATAAAGTGCTTAGCATGGTTTGACATATGGTAAGACCCTAACGGATGTTCTGCTTCATTATTATGCTCTGACAGTAAGTTGGGCAAATAAATATAAAATAGAGTTGTTCTAGCTCACTCAATGCATGTATCACCTTCTTCTATAGCTTAAAAAAATAGGCTTTTGTCTCTTTGGTACAGAATGCTAATATTTAGAAGTTTCTTAAGTTCTAAGAGTAGAAAATAGCCTCTGCGGGGGCACCTGGGTGGCTCAGTCAGTTAAGTGTCTGACTTTGGCTTCAGCTCAGGTCATGATCTCATGGTTCACAAGTTTGAGCCTTGTGTTGGGCTCTGTGCTGACAGCTCAGAGCCTGGAGCCTGCTTTGGATTCTGTCTCTCTCTTTTGCTCCTCTTCCGCTCACACTCTGTCTCTGTCTCAAAAATAAACAAACAGTAAAAAAAAAATTAAAAAAAAGAAAATAGCCTCTGCAAACCAAAGGCTTAGACAAATACTCAAAATTAGACATTTAAGGGCCACATAAAGAATCTGCTAAGTAAGATTTTAGCACTGAAGCAATTATGAGCCTATTGAAGATTTTTTTGAGAAAAGTTATCTGGTAAGCTAAAAAAATGGTTTCTATGAGGCTAAACACCGAAAGAGTGCTGCTGTCCTTAGGAGTCAAATTTATTTTTTTTTTAAGTAGTCATGTCAAATGAGTAAGTATTTCTTCACCAGATGCCACAGAATAAAAATGAGATGGGATCAAGTGAATGGTGAGGGGAGAGGGGTTGATGCAGACCCTGCTGGCCAGTTTGGTGACATGAAAAGCCACGAGGACCATGAGAAGGCGCAAGAGGAGGTAGAGAAGACTGAATCTTGACAGCAACCTTTAAGCAGCAGCCATTAAGAATCGAAGAAGGAAGCACAAGGGATCCTTTAGTCGTCCTTAGGAAAGATTCAAGACAAGAGAAAACAAGACCTGTGTCATGATTCTGTTTTTAGAAGAAGCTTTCACCATCACACACTGGAGAGAGATAGCAAGTCATTGTAACCAATTCTTTCTAGTGTTCCTTCTTCCTGCTATGAAACAATACTTGCTCAAACAAAAGTAAATGGAGCAGTTAAATATCTATGGAAAATGGGGAAATCCCCCACCCCCCACCCCACAGTCCTCATCTCCTTCCAGATATTTCAGTGCAGACTCAAGGCTGTGGACAGGACATAAAGTATCTCACATCTTTCTCCCGAAACCTCAGTAAAATTATAGCAATGGGATAAAAATGGTTTAAATCAACAATAAAGAGAATGATCAAAGAAATGAGAGATCCAAAGAAATTTCTGGAAAGTGGGAAGCAAATGAAGAAGTTGTAACTGATGAAGAAGGTTGGAGAAGCCACAGTATAGGAGAGTAAAAGCAGATGGGAAGGGGGGGAAGAAAAAGCAGATGGGGCAATAGCCAAAGTGGGAGCCAAGATGCCCTGAGAAAAATTTGAATACTAATAAGCACAGGAGAGAAGCATGGTACTGAAAATGGGGAGTAACTGAAAAACACATAGGTGGAATAACAAACCCCATCCCCTCCCTCCACCCATGAGCACAACTCCTGGAAGTCTGGCTTAACCTCCCAGGCTTTGCAGAGTTAGTCTCCAGCATAACAGCCAGTGTCCTACAGACTCACCAGAAAGTCAACCTCTCTGGCCCACAAACTCCACCCATATAACCAGAATTCCTAAACACCTTTTTATGATGTCATTCTTAAATATGAAAAGACTGTCCAAGGATTACCATATATTTGATTAAATTCAGCAGCATGAAAGAAAAAGATAAAAAATTGCAGGAAAAATGACCTCATGAAGAAAACACAATAATTCAGGGATGAGAAGAGAACTTTTTAAAAGCCTAATTAGTCACCTCATAAATATTTATGAAAACATTAACATCCATAAACTACAAGAATGGATGCTTTGAAAAAGTGACAAATAGAAAATAGGAAAGAATGTGGAAAAGATAGTCAAAGAAACCTCCCCAGAAATTACAATGAGAAGCCCAGGAAAAGATTATGGAGATTCCTCAGAAAACTAACAATAGATCTTCCATATGATCCAGGTATTTCATGGCTAGGTATTTATCTGAAGAATATTAGAAGACTAATTTGAACAACTGTCTGCACCCTATGTTCATCACAGCATTATTTACAATAGCCACGATCTAGAAGCAGCCACAGTCACCATCAATGGATGAATGGATAAATAGTATGTGGTATATATACACAGTGGAACACTACTCAGCCATAAAGAATGTAATCCTGCCATTTGTGACAACACAGATAGATCTTGAGGGTATTATACTAAGTGAAGTCAGACTGAGAAAGACAAATATCATACAGATTTCATTCTTATGTGGAATCTAAAAAAACAAAATGAACCAACAAAACAGTACAAAACAAACTCATAGATTGAGAACAGATTGTTGGTTACTTGAGGGGAAGGGGGGTTGAGCAGTGGGTGAATTGGGTGAAGGGGGTCAACTATAGAATGGATGGTAACTAGACTTTTGGTGGTGATCACTTTATAATGTATACAGATGTCAAATTATGTACATCTGGAACTTGTATAATGTTATATACCAATTTTGCCTCAAAAATAAATAAATAAATAAATAAAATAAGAAAAAGAAAAAAGAAGCCCAAAAGACAAATGGAGTTTAAGGGAATCCATAAAGAATACCCATCATTCCCACTTGAATTTGGAACCAATTGAAAAATGGATCAGGAAGGTGGATAGGTAGAATAAAAATGTCTGTTGCTCTACTGAAAAAAAGCTGCACTAGGGGATGTAGCTTTAAAGCTTAGAAATACTTCCTAGAATTCCACCCCTGAAATGGACAGACTTACTCACCCTGTCACAGGCTGCCCGATGGAGCCCCTGCAGGGATCCCCTTGCTGGAGGGCAGGAACTGATCATAACTCATCTTCTCCACAGGCTGGCAGATACCCAATTAGCAGCAACTCAGGCACACAAGCCCTGTCCTTCCTCTAAACCCACCAAATGGACAAGTTACTACTCCCTTGGAGAGAAATCAGTAAGGGAATGGAGAGAGCCAGGAGTGTTGCTTTAATGGAATTTCTTTCTCAAGAAGCCAGAAAGTATTAAAAATATAAGAGAGAAAATATAAGGCATAACAGATTAACTCAGAAAGCTCAGCAGCTGACTAATTAGAATGTCATAAAGAAACTCAAAAGATTTGAGGGGAGGAAAATATTAAGAGAAAGTCTCAGTGCTGAAGGACATGAGTTTCCAGAGTGAAAAGGCCCACTAAGAGCTGAGCAGGATTAATTTTTTTTCAAATCCTAAATACCATGGTGATATTTCAGAACACCCAGGATAAAGGAAAGTATCTGGAGACTTCCATGTAGAAAAAAATACAAAGTGAAATGAAAACAAAAGTCACTTGCCAAAGAATCAGCCAGACATCAGACTTCCCATCTGCACCACTAGATGCCAGAGCCCGTGGAGGAATACTTTCACAGTTTTGAGGGAAAATTATTTTCAACCCAGAATTCTATACCCAGCCAAACTCTTCGTCTAGTAAGAAAGCTGAATAAAGACGTTTTAGACACACAAGAGTTCAGACAACATATCCCCCATGCACCCCGAAGGAGTTACTCAAGAAGTTGCTGCAAAGAGAAGGAATAAACCAGAAAAGAGTGAATGTGGCATCAGCAAGGTAGTGTGTCCAGACTGGGAAGGCATGATGTTGGGTCTCAGCTGTGTAACCAGTCCAGGTTGGAAGATGATGGAAGATTGCAAAGACCCCAGGAAATGAGAGAAGTGGTAGGAAAGATGGAAAGACTGTGGGAGTGCAAAACAAATGAAATTGGTAGCAAGTAAAATGGGAAAACCACAAACTTCACCCCAGTAACATTCTTTGGCACAGAGGCTGTGATACTGGACTAGACATTAGGACCTGCTGTGCTGGCATGGTCCTTGGATGCGTTGTCAACAGTATCACCTAAATGTTGACTGTTTTCAATTTTTAGAATCAACGTCTAGACACATTGTGGGAGACAAGCAGAGTCACAGAACAGGACTTTACTGCTCTCATCTTTGTCCCTATAAAAGGACGGGCAATGCTGATGGAGACTGGGAAGCAGAAGGGGAGGAGGGAAGAGGGACTGCATTATCCTCAGATGAGACAGCACCTTTTGGAACAAGAACAGGTGTAAGTTTGCTCCTTGAAGTTGCCTAGATCACCAGAACTGCGATACAACCATGTTGAGAGGTGAGGTGAGGGAAGTGAGGACTAGGTTAAATTCCCAACCACCGTAAGAAGTCTCTTAGGAAATATACCATGTTAGTCAGTAGGTTCACAGTCACACACGGGGCTGCCACATTCAGTTGTGCCAACACTGCACTGCACCCCTCCAGAGGGCTCTGTTCACCTCGTGGTTACTGTAGTAGATTTGTTTAGTTATTATGACAATTTTCTGGCAGATGTCTATCAAATGTCTTGAAGATGGGATGCCTGTTTTGATTTCTCCCTAAGTCAGGGGTCCGCTCACAGAGAACTGTTTGTATAAGCATTTAGGTAACCACCAGAAGGCTAAGCACAGAAATCATTTCGAATGACCATCTCTGGGGTTGTGCTGGGCTGTCAGAAAAAGTGGGAGTGAGGAGAAGGGTACAACAGAAGGTTTCTGCTATTTTACCCCCGATCTTTCCTGGACTATCTGATATTTTTATTTTTAAAAATTTTTTTTTTCAACGTTTATTTATTTTTGGGACAGAGAGAGACAGAGCATGAACGGGGGAGGGGCAGAGAGAGAGGGAGACACAGAATCGGAAACAGGCTCCAGGCTCTGAGCCATCAGCCCAGAGCCCGACGCGGGGCTCGAACTCACGGACCGCGAGATCGTGACCTGAGCGAAGTCGGACGCTCAACCGACTGAGCCACCCAGGCGCCCCTGATATTTTTAAAGCATGTGCCCATATTTCTTTAATTAAAAATTCTGAAAGTCATAATTTAAAAGCAAACAAACACAAAAAGCCCAGACAGTCTGGCAGCCCCTGGGATGTCTCCAGGTCCCCTGCTTTGCCTACTCCCTCTGCCACACAGGTAAGTCTGCAGCTGCTCTCCTCCTGAGGGCCCTGTGGGGAGCCCACCAGCCCCTCCCCCCTCCCCTCACCAGCATGTCCCCTCAGGCAGGCTCCTCCACTGCCGCATGGTCCTCAAAAGCACTTGGCTTTTACTCCACCCCCATCTTTGATTCCCTCCAAAATAGCATGAGCACAAATTGTTTCCTGTGGCCATTTCTTCCCGGAGACTAGAATGCTTTGGAGACAGGTTAGGACACAAATCCTAATTCAATAGTCAGCTCTGCCTGTTCCTAGAAATATAATGCGGCTCTCTGCCACGGGAGTGTCTCACCTGCACCGGCCCTCGGTGGGCCCCAGGACGGGACGCTGGGGCAGTGCTGCTTCTTCCCTCCTCCAGGACATTCCTGGCTTGGACGTGATTTGGGATTCACAGTTCTCCACCGTGGCCTCACATTAGAAGCACCTGAGACCCTTGTAACCTCGAGGCCGGGGGCCCACCCCCCGCTAGGTTCTGTTTTATTCTGCCCAGGGAGGGGCCAGTCTGGGCGCTGGAAGCCATCCCCAGGTGATTTTAATGCCTAGCCACAATGAGAAGCGCTGCTCTGCTCTCTCCAGATGCCAGGGAGCAATCCCCAGATTCCTGTTGTTTTACTCTGCAGACTTCAGTACAGAGCTTGACCCCCCTTTTTTTAAGTTAAAGTATAATTAACACACAATGTTATATCAGTTTCAAGTGTACAACATATTGATGCAACAATTCTATACATTACTCACTGTTAGTGTGGTTAGCACCTGTCACCATACAACGTTATTACGATATTATCGATTATACTCCCCATGCTATACTTTTCACTTCCATGACTTATAACTGGAAGTTTGTACCTCTTAACCCCCTTTACCTATCAAAGAGTTTGACTCTGTTTTTCCCTCTCTTTCCAGACCATGCAACCCCTCAGACTGCAGCCAGATTGTAAAAGAACATGTGTTCCCTTCTTTCTCTGTGTATGCATCCATATGCAGGCCTTTAAAAAGTGGATCATACCACATATGCAATTATTTCTGCAATTTATTTTTGTCACTTGGCTTCCTTTCATTCTGTAATACTGATCTGCCTCATTATTCAAAGACCACATAATATTCCATTATTAAGCATGTACCATAATTTGCTTAACCATTTTCCTGTTGACGTCATTTGGGCTTTTTTCCTAATATTTTGCTATTGCTGAGTATGCTGCAATGAACATCCATATGGGTATGTATCCTTTAAAGTTTGCGCAAATATTTTCAGAGTGGAATCACGGAGGTCAAAGGATACATAAATTTAAAATTTTGACAGGTGTTGCAAAAATGCTTTCCATTTATGAATTTACTCTTCCACCAACAGTTTGTTAAGGCATTTCCCCCTGGAACTCTTACGAATACCAAATATTACCAAGTTTTGTACTATTTGTTAATCTGATGGGCAAAAAAAAAGTATTGCCTTCTTTTAGTTTGCATTTCTCTGATACTGGTGAAGTTGAACATCATATGTATTTTTCTTGGGACTTTCTATTTTTTCTGTGGATTGCCTGTCAAATAGATTTTTGATGACTATTAGTTTGGAAGGTGCAATATAATACCTCCTACTTAATCTCTCTACCTCCTTTTTCTCCATTATGCAGATAATCTTATCTAGCCAATTCTTAAGTTATTCAAAAGAATGGAGGGAAACAGTATGCATAATGCAACATTTGAGAAAAGAACAATGCAAGTTATATAGGATTTTAAATGTTTTTAGAAAGAGTGTAGATCTGGGAATGAGACATTGACTCACCCCCTAGTTCTGCCTCTGTCTATCTGGGTAACTCTGGGGATTTTACTTTCCTCAATGAGCCCTGGTTTTCATAATTATAGAATGGGAATAATAACCTATTTTGCCTAATTGTGGTAATTAGATAAGATAATGTGTGTGAACCACCTGTCACAGATCCTGGCCTATAAAACAGTAGAGGAATAAGTGGCTATTGTTACAGTGTTCTTATAACAACATTTGATTATGGGACTTCTTTTAAACTAGGAAGTTCCTGAACTCACTGAGTTTCTCAGTCCCATTCCTTATTCTTACATCAGCTACTCTATAAATCAGGCCACCGTGGCTTAGCTCCCCTTCCCTCTGCCTCTCTGAGCAGAGTGTTGTCCCCTTCAAAGTTAAGAGTTTGAATTTCAAGTCTGCAAACCCAGAGGTGGAGGTGGCCCCGATCTGTGACTGAGCCCTGAACAGGCTGTGTGTTAAGAGTGGGGCCTATGGGGCGCCTGGGTGGCGCAGTCGGCTAAGCGTCCGACTTCAGCCAGGTCACGATCTCGCAGTCCGTGAGTTCGAGCCCCGCGTCAGGCTCTGGGCTGATGGCTCAGAGCCTGGAGCCTGTTTCCGATTCTGTGTCTCCCTCTCTCTCTGCCCCTCCCCCGTTCATGCTCTGTCTCTCTCTGTCCCCCCCCCCCCCAAAAAAAAAAAAAAAGATTGGGGCCTGGAGGTGTAAGCAAACCCAGCATTAGAGAAGGTCTCACTTACCCCCAAGGTTAACTGTCAGATGGAGCCTGTGATTCATACACAGTCAAAAACTGACCATGGTTCCAGTTGAAATACTTTCAGTTGTAAGTAACAGCCCCTGGGGGCACAAACTTAATATCTTGGATCACAAGAAGGACAGAGACAGGGCAGGGCCAAGGTGGGTTCATTAAAGCAGCTCAGCGACATCCTCCACACCCAGTTCTTCCCACCGTCTTCCAATACCACCACCACCAGCTTGTTGCTGGTCCTGTGTTGGCTGCATCGTGTCTCAAAGGGACTGCTGCAGAAAACTGCATCTGGAGACAGAGAAAAGCAGCTTCTCCTCCTGTGTCTCTTTTAAAGAGTAAAGAAATCTTTCTCACAAGTCTGCCTACAGATTCCTCCTAACATCATACTGGCCCAAACTGAATCAGTAACAGCACAATGAAATTACTATTACTGATTTGGGCCGCTCTGGGTCAGAGACAGGCCTGGCCGGTTCTGAAGCACGTGGCTGCCCAACACTTGAACAAAACTTATGATGGAAGAGGGGAATGTCTATTGCACATGATGATGATGATGATCAACAGTGTGTACCACTGCTGTGTGTATTTTTAAGGATTCATAAGATGTGTAAAATCCAACTTTCAATTAATATGCAAATGCTTCAGTTAATCATCTAAAATAACAACTTCAAAGTTTGTAACCTGGAAGTTTATCAGTACAAAGGAAGGGCAGTAATAGTTCCTGTCATTTTTAGAGCTAAGAGTGTTATTTATGAGTAAATAACACAGTTTTAAAAGGAATAATCTTTGAAGAATGAACATTCAATTCCCAAGCACTTGGCACGGAGTGAGTATTATATGGCACTACTGAGATAGTGGGTCTCATGCTTGGACAGGTGAGACCCAAATGGGGCAGTCAGGGGCCAAGGTGACCCTCGTAGGGTTGTGTCTGTGGTGGAGGCCTGCTGTCCAGGTCACCCAGTGAACCACATACCAAACACCTGGAATATAGATATGGGGGTAGGGAGGCACATGGTGGGAGTGTAGTTCCAGAAAAGGAGTTCATTCTATGACATCCCTTAAATACCCCCGGATCCCTGTGACCCAGAGGGCCAACCTGATGACACTCCCCCTGCTCACTTCTCTGTCTTTGCCCTTCAAGGCCAGCTCATGCTGAAGAGGACAGGTTTCAAATGTAACAGGGCACGTTCCACCATCAGGGGCAAAGCGGGAAACATGGGATGCTGAGGACCCAACTGGGAAGGGTGTGAGTGAAGTCACAACCATAGAGCCACCATGATGTCTTGGTTCCTTCAGCTCTAGAATGCTTTTTTGGGGCTGACTTTCTTGAATGAAGAACCTTTCTACACACGTGGTTAGAAAAGAAACAATCTGTGAAAGAGGCAAAACCAGGTTGGGCAAAGTTACCCAGGTGAGACCCTGGAGAGGCAGCCTGGAATGCTGTTGTCTGTGTGTGTGTTTGGGGTGGGGAAGGGTCAGCAAGTGTACTGCAGGGAGCTCCCCCTGGGATGTGTGCTGGAGCCACCAACCCACATCCCACACCCAGACCAATTATACTGGAATCTCGGGAAGTAGGCAGGGCAGGACTGAAACTACCACATCCAAGTTCTTGGAAATATTTCTCTCAGTGTGTTACCCTTAGAATGTTGTTCATAGTACCACCTTGGATAATGTCATCAAGGGAGTTCACTGCCCCCTCTGCCTATGCCTTCCACCCCGAGATGCTGTCTTGGGGATGCAAATAAGAGAGGATGGGAGCCCTCAGTTGGCTGGTTTCTCCCTCTCTGCTCCAAGACTGAGCCAAGGAGCAACCACATGGTTTTAGTGAGACCTCTAAGGCTGGCCACCTACACTGCCCTTCTGTGTTATCACGTTGTTTTGGGCATCTGATGGGGGAAGCCCCTACTCATCAGTCATGATCTCCCATGAGCAACAAAATGCTCTCTCAATATAATAATAATTTGGAAAAGTGATTGATTGAGCAAGAGATGAGTTCTGTAAGGGGGGGAATGACAATGGTTAAAGTAGTGAATCATAAGAAAAAGGGAACACAGGAAGGTTTTTAGTCAGAAAACATACTCTGAGAAAATATTTTGGGGAAATCCATTCATTTGTACATCCATAGTCTGGGTTTGCACCTGCCATTCCACACCCAGGCCTAGCAATGTGGGCCAGTCATCTTACTTCCCTGATCCCTAGTTTCCTCACTTGTGAAATGGGAACAGTGGTAGCTCAGGATGGCTCTGAGGACCATGGGTGCTCATGACCTTCTTCACTCAGCCGAGCCAAGGAGAGATGTGCCAGGGCCACCTAACACTCACAAAATTGCGTTGGGGCTGGCACAGGTCTGCTGGCTAATCCCAAGACCAAAACAGAAATGTCCCTGGGTGGTTCCAGGGTCCACCAGAGCCCTTCCCTGTCCACAGGCTTACAGCCTATTCATGGAGGCCATCCAGGCCATCCAAGCCAGCTGAGACAGGCTTGTCCCATGTGCCTTTGTTTCCCTTCTACAAAAAACAAAAAACAAACAAACAAACAAAACAGAGCAAGCTCAGCCCTGTCATCTAAGCTGAATACTTTGGCCAGACCTGAGTGACACTCTCCCAAATTTAATGGCATTCTCAGGGCCACTGGCTGGATTTCCAGTGTACCCTGGCTCTGTCCTATACCAGCTGTGGAACTTTAGGCAGGTGCTTTTATGTCCCTCATAGTTGCTCTTCCATCATCTGCAAAATAAATATGGTAGCATGGGATTGTGTGAAGGTTCAGGTCACTGAGATAGAGTGGAGAAAGCATTCGCGCGATGCCTGGAACATGGATAGGACCCTGCAAATGGTAACAGTCACTACTATTGGCTTACTGAAAGAAGCAGGCTTAGCAATTACTGAGTAATACTATATATTTTTAATATAATAAAGCCATATTTATTTAGAAAGGAACTCTAATTCATTCTCTCGCTTGTCAAACTGGCCCTGTACCCTATAAAATTCAAATTGGTGAGGTTCTTGTTATACCGATAGCCAAATAGGGTTCACAGTCAGGCAAGCCCCCTGCCCCGATTCTCCCCAGTACCCCACCTACCGTAGTCAGGGGGTGTGGCTGAAGCTACCACCATCTCCCAGTCCTGAGCCCCAGGATCCTGTGTCATCAGAGTCACTTCTGCATTGCTCCGAGGTAAGGAGTTTGTAGCTTGTGTCAGGAGCTTGAGTCCGCCTGCACTGAACTTGCCCATCTCTTCCGGCAGGCGGTAAAGCGGTTCTTGAAACAAGAATGCAAGTGTCACGGAGTGAGTGGCTCGTGTACTCTGAGGACGTGCTGGCTGGCCATGGCTGACTTCAGAAAAACGGGCGATTACCTCTGGAGGAAGTACAACGGGGCCATCCAGGTCGTCATGAACCAGGATGGCACTGGTTTCACTGTGGCTAACAAGAGGTTTAAGAAGCCAACAAAAAATGACCTTGTGTATTTTGAGAATTCTCCAGACTATTGTATCAGGGACCGAGATGCAGGTAAGTTCAACGCACATTATTCACGGTACCTAATTCTTTCACAATCAATACTCCACAATTTAAATGCAGTTCTGTATTTCAGCCTGACAGTTCTGTAAGTGCAGCTTGATGCCTTCAGATTCAAAGTTCGTGTTCTTATAAGTCATATTTAAAGTGCACAGAGAGCTTTCCTAAGCAGCTGGAGAAATGGGTTGATAATGTGCAGGTTCTGGAGGAATGTGAACCCAAGAAAGTACATGGCAAAGAGTCAAAATATGTAGATTAGCAAGATTCTTCGGCCTTGACAAAACTCTAACTGGTCGACTAACGACCCTGTACAGCAACCCAGCATCTTTCCTGTGATCTGGGAGCCAAGAAGAGTAGAGCTATGTAAGGTACCTTCCCCCTCACAAATACCACCTCTGTGACTCTGGAAGAGGGGTCCAGGGCTTTAAAGTTAGCTTGCTTTGGGGGCACCTGGGTGGCTCAGTCAGTTGATCATCTAACTCTTGATTTTGGCTCAGCCCATGATCTCACGGTCGTGAGATCGAGCCTCACTTTGAGCTCCACACTGGGTACAAGCCTGCTTAAGGTTCTCTCTCCTTTCCCTCTTCCCCTCCACTGCTTGCACTCACATGCTTGAGATCTCTCTCTCTCTCTCTCTCTCTGAAAAAAAAAATTAAATAAATTAAATAAAGTTAGCCTGTTTTGAAATCTGCCATACTTCTCCCTCTCTCGCTCTTTCCAATATGCTGAGAAGTTGCCAAATACTAGAAAGCAAAAATTCATCCCACTGGCCTGGCTGTCAGTGGACAGTGGAAGAGAGCTGTGTAAGAGGCATTTTATTCATTTAAGCCACACCCTTCCCTTGCAGAGGGCACCTTCTCTGTCTTGAACTCATTCAAAGAGCAGCTCCGTCAAACTCAACATAGCTGTTCCCACCATTGTGGTTTTATGCGCCTGCTGGTCTCTGCCTTTCACTTCTCCTGGGCAACACTGAGCTCCAGGCTTAGAACAGTCTTTGCAAAGACTCTGATACAAAATAAGAATGAGTACAAGTCTCAGTGGATAGGAGGAGATAGAAGCCCACAGCCAACTCTGGCTCAAGCCAAATTCTCAGACTTAGTAGAAAGCAAGGGAATTCATTATCAGGAAAAACATCCTTGAATTTAAATTCTGAGTTTGTTTTTGAATCCAAAGCAATTGCAAAGGAACCAGTAAAACAGTGTAGATGGCAGCCAGCTCCTAACAGTAGAGTGACCAAGAGGCACAATTACCAGGGAATGTCACAGGAAGTACAGAACTTCTCCTTTGTCCCTGAGTGGCTGAATTTCTTCCTGGTTTGATGAGCACGTTCTTTACAGCATTTGGGCGGGTTTGTACATGCAGCCTATGGATTAACAAGTACCTAGCGCAAGGACCAGATGCTGTGCCCTGCTGCATTCCTGACATGCTTTGGGACCTCTAACAAGTCAGCCTACCTGTCAGGCTAAAGTTTCAGCCAAATCATCACAAAACCTATACTTTGATACTGGATTGTCCCAGAGGTCTGGCTCTCCTCTGCCAGTAACTAGCTGTTTAACCTCAGGCTCCTCGGACAGGACATGGGGATGATGACATCTTGATCACTTTAGGAATTACAATGGATTGACTCCCGTGTGCCAGGTACTGGGCTAAGATCATTGCACACATGGTCTTATTTAATCCTTAGAGCCGCCCTATGACATCAGTGCATTGGAACCAGTTACTGAGAAAAAAAAAAAGAGGGTGGCTCCTGGTTGATCAACACTAACCAAGAACCAAATTCACATCTTAGCTTTTGAAATCAGATAAGCAGCCTTGAATATCATTGTCCCAATTGTACTGACGAGAAAAGTGAATGACTAGCTCAAGATCTCACTGGTCTTGGAGGGGATAGATGTCTGGCTGTCGGACCCCATGGCCTGTACACCTGACCCTGACATTCACAACTCGTCACTAACTATCTCTATAAAGGTGCTACAAAGCAGAACCCTCATTTCAAATGTATGAAGACCTGCTTCCCCAAGAAATCTTTTCTGGGTTTTTGGATTGAAGTAGTTTGCACAGTGAAGCAAACGGTTTATTATGCTTGATGACCACTTGACTGTCTCATGCATATTATGAAATAAAGACCTTACTTTGTCTTCCCCACAGAGGAGATTCTGAATCTATTCCCTGATGCCTCTGCAGGATACTGTTATTCTTCCACACTTTGCTTTTTCTGCTCCCAGTATTAGAACACTATTGTTTCTTGATCCTAAAATAGCAAACTCATCTGTAGTACCTGCCATTCACTAGCACTTGATCTGCATTCTGTCATTGATTCTCACAAAGAATCTATAAGTGGGTATGTTATTATCCCATTTTATAGGAGAAAAAACTGAAGCTCTGACAGACAGGTTATGGAATTTGTTCAAAAACTCTTGGTTGGTCAAGAAGCAGAGCAGGGGCTTGAATCAGAGTCTATCCACCCTTTTAACCATTTCACTCTGCCTCCAGATGCATCAGCCACAAGGCAGCCCATGGCAGGTGCTGACTTTCTAAGGGAAGTTTTATAATTTACTCACTCTCAATTTATTTCTATTCTATTTTAGGCTCATTTGAGCTTATCTCATTTTTATCTTAAAAAGTTGTGAATTTGGTTCTTGTTGGTGTTGATTAACCTGGAGTCACCCTAGTTGTTGTTGTTGTTGTTGTTGTTGTTGTTGTTCTTCTTCTTCTTCTTCTTCTTCTTCTTCTTCTTCTTCTTCTTCTTCTTCTTCTTCTTCTTCTTCTTTTTAAGTAGCCAGTTTCAATGTATCAGATTGGATCAGATTTCCATTAAGATCCCTAGATTTGGGGCATCTGGGTGGCTCAGTCAGTTAAGTGTCCAACTCTTGGTTTTGGTTCAGGTCATGATCTCCCAGTTGGTGAGATCAAGCCCTGCATTGGGCTCTGTGCTGACAGCATGAATCCTGCTTGGGATTCTGTCTCTCCCTCTCTCTCTGCCCCTCCCCCACATGCATTCTCTCTCTCTCTCTCTCTCTCTCTCTCAAAATATATAAAATAAACTTCAAAAAAGCTTTCAAATATTCTTTCCTTTGAAAAAAGAAAGATTCCTTGAGCTATACTTGATGCCCTTTTATAACTGAACCTAAGAAAATGCCAAAGTTATCCATATAAATTTTGCCATATTTCTTTTTAATTCTGTTGACCATCAGGTGGCTGTTTTAATAAAAAGACCATTCTGGTGTTGGCCATCACGTAGACAAAAGTTCTGACTGAAAGAGTATAGTTTTCATTGTTCATACTTGAATTCACATATGAATAGCCACCTGTATGAGATGCAGATTTTCCCTGAGAAAGTCTGCTTCAACTCACACAGCTGCTGGGAGTCTTGTCCTTGCCTGTGTAACCTATGGCTTTCTAAAAATTAAGCTTTATCCTGGCCATTTTCTCCTAGAAACTCACATAGTATACACTCTAGAAAATTAGTCAAAACAGTTGTCAAAGTGTGTGGTTCAGAATCGTTCTGGAACAGCCTCTAACCTCTGCCCACAGAGGCAGGGAGATGTGATAGAGCTGAGACCTACTAGAAGGGGGAGATTCCTGCCTGTACCTCACAGTGGCATTCCTTCTCTGAGCTGTGCTCCCTTGTCTTGAGAGGAAGGTGTTGGGGGTTACAGGGCTAACATCCTGTCAGTCTATATTAAAGAAGCCCCCAGAATGTGCCACATTGCTGAGTGAGCACATCACTAAGGGACTCTCTTCCCTTCGCTAGAATCATTCCACCTAAGAAAGAGCCTGTTTTCTGGTAAATGGAACTCCCACATGTTTGAAATGGGTTTCCTTTACATGTATCCAGGCTCTCAAATACGTCAGAATTTGCAGTAAAATTTAAAGCAAATAATTTTTTTCATTTCTCTGTTAAGATTAGCATTAACCTTTCCCTAGATTACATCTCATACCACTCAGTCTGCTTTGTTGTAGCCATATTGTTTTATTTTGCTTTTTTAAAATATCATACACATTTAATATTTAACTTATTGGGCACCTTCCACTTCTCAGCACTGGAAAACCCATGGTGGTGAGCACATTGAATATTGCCAAGTAATAGATGCCTGTAACTGACTGACTTCACTCCTGCCAACCAGCGCCTGCTTCCTGTTCAGATCAACTCATGTGACTGACATGAGCCACTTCTTCTGTCAGTTTGGTTTTGTGGAATGGATGAAGTCTATAGGCACTATTTTCCAAAGTGAGGGTCTCTTCAGAAAACTATTAAATCAGAATCTCAGGGGACTGCTGCTGAGATTCTATATGCATTTCAAACTTAAGCACATTAAAATGGGAAGTCCATGTTTTAGGCGGTCCATGGTTCCTTATTTTTTCATAAGTATGAGGTAAGAAGAAATCCCGGGAGACATTATATTCTTTGGAATACCTACTCTCTTACAAAGGAAAAAAATTCCTTATTTAAGGAGCTCTAGATAAGTGTCACACAAAAATATCTCCAGCCTGGGCTTGCCCAGTACAAGAGGGTGTTTGTTCTTCCACATGGAGGCCCTGCATTTTCAGGAAACTTCTTTCACTGTGAGTAAGCACATTAAAATGATTTCAGCCATCTAAGCTTTCATAGAAATTAGCTGGACAGAAATGATCAAGTAGGCCCTTTAGTGAAGTCCTAAAAGAATGATACCAAGCCTAGTGAATTTCGATGAGAAATGCAGAAGGTGAGTCAAGACCCCGGGGTACTCCTGGTGAGGACAGACCCAGACCCCAGGGGGAGAAGGGTGATGGGAACATGAGTTCCTATGAGAGTCAGGCCTATGCTACATACCTTCTGGGCATTTTCTCTGAATCTTCAGAGCAGTTACCCCAATTTATGGAGAAGGGAATGAAGGCTCAGAAAAGCTACTTAACTTGCCCAAGACTGTGTGAACTGTAAGCAGTAAAGAAAACAAAATAAATAAAAATCAAAAGTCCATACTTTTCTCATTATATCTACACTTTACCTCCTGAAATTTGGGGAGGAGACCTAGCGAGAAGGGAGACCTGTGTACTAAAGAGGCAGTGTGAGGAAACCTAATGGGACAAGGGGCCATTGTAGAGAGGTAGACAGGGGTCAGACTGAAGCTTCCCTTGTGTTTGGCTCAGGTTGCCTCGAGGTCCCTTCCAATCACAAGCCCTTCAAGTTTCCAAGAGTGTTAAATATCCTTAATTGTTCCCCCCCCAAAATGATAAGTTCAAAAACCAATTAAGGAAGATATTCTTAGGACAACAACAACAAAAGACATTTTCCCCCAGCCTTCAGTTGAACAAAGGGAGTGCTCTGATGTTTGACTGGAAAGACTGCTCAGATTCCAGGAGTACGTACAACGGTGTGATATGGTGCATATGACATTATGCAGGCCACGTTGGAGGTGAGATCTAGGAAGCGGGGCTTTCGGGGATGGCTGTTCTAGCGGTTGTGTGGTTATCTGCTCTGGTTATTGCCCCAGGCGTCTGCAAATCAAAGGAGTCCTCAAGTTAGAGATAGTCCATCTCTGAGGAATGCCGTTGTCCTCTCCAGAGAAGCGGTTGCACCTAATCACAGGCCACTTTCACCCGTTATGACGTAAAAACCCTGACCTGGGCCAGAGGTCACCCTGAGGTCTCCTGTCCGACTGTAGGAAACAAGCAACCCTCCACCACTCCTCAAGTTCAAAAAACAGAGTTCAACGGTTGTATAACCTGTTGTCCACGGAAAGCCCGATAGATGGCTGACAGCTGCAGGCCTGGAGTGGTGCAAATGCTAAGGTATCACTGTTTTTTTCTGCACAAATCATATTTGGCAAACAGCTTGGAACCCTTGGGAACACAATCCCAACCACGATTTACAGAGATTCACCGATCCAGATATGCCCTGTGGTGGGGCCTGGTTTGCTGAACCTCTCAGATTGTGACCTGACTGAAAACAAGGGAACAGCGTGTCAGCCGGTAGGAATGCATGGACCTTATTTTGATATTAAATGCGCAATTCCTACAGGACCTCCTAGGTCCCTCATTGCTTCATGGATCAAATATGTATTGAGCCCCTTCTGTACGCCAGACACTATGATAAGCCTTTGGAATGCGAAGACGAGGAAGCCAGACTCGGTGCTTGGCCTCACAGGCCTTCACAGGCCCCCTGGTCTCTGTAGATGAGCCAGGTGGTGGGCACGCAATAGGACGCAGGCCAGGTGTGGGGGTCCTCAAGCCCAGACAGGAAGGTGGCGCTTTCTTGGTTTCTGTCCACACTCCGTTGCTCTATTACTAGGACTTACTGTACATTTGTAATTTGGAAAATTAAAGAATAGGTTATTTAGCCCTTTCAGCAGTGAGATTTCATTTAGAAATTCATGAATTGATATCTTAAAAGTGCTAAGACAACTAAACCAGGAGAGAATGAAATGAACAATGTATTGGTGAGGCTTATGAGTCACCATGTTCATAGGCAATTGTTGATTATGTTGTATGATTAATATTAATTACCATCCAGAGGACCATCCTTTCAAATTCTTAGTGGCATGTAACACAATTAGCCTGCCCCCCCTTCCCGAAACACAGTCTCCCGATTTTCCTCCTGCCCCAAGAGCTGGTCTCCCCAATTTCAGTTGCTAGTGTCTCTTCTACTTGTAAATTTGGAAGGATTTTGGAAGGAGATCTTCAGGACCCAGGCAGGCCCTCTTCACTTCTCCATCTGCACTTTGTCCCTGAGTGGCCTCCTCTTTTACAATGGCTTTAACTGCATCTCAGGCCTCATCTAGGTCCTACCCCCTGCTCGACAGCACCTCTCAGGTTGCCCACATTGCTAGCAACCTGATTCTATTAAGTGAACGCTTGATTTTTCCCACTCCCAAAACCTATTTTCCTCAAGCTTCCTCTTCTCAGAAAATAGCAGAGCCATCCACTCCATTGGCCAAGCCATAAACCTGCAAGTCATTTGCTACCCTACTTTCTCACTTGCATAGTGGCCCATCACCAGGTCCTCCTCAAATGTATCGAGGATCTATCTCAGAAAGCCTTGTTCCTTCTTTTAAAAAAATTTTAACGTTTATTTATTTATTTTGAGAGAGAAAGAGCGAGTGGGGGAGGAGGAGAGAGAGAGGGAGAGAATACCAAGCAGATTCCACACTGTCAGCATGCAGCCTGATGTGGGGCTCGAACCCACGAACTGCAAGATCATGACCTGAGCTGAAACCAAGAGTTGGACACTTAGCTGACTGAGTCACCCAGGTGCCCCAGAAAGCCTTGTTCCTTGACTCATAGCATATACCAGGAGTTTTAGTTAATTTATTTAAATATTTGTTTGCTATCTGTCTGTCCCACTGGACTCTGATTCCATGATGGCAGGAACTATGTTCACCACTGGATCCTCAGCACACAGCATATAAACATGTGTTGAACTGAATTGAATGGCAAGTTATAAACAACTTAAAATATGCTCATCATGAGCTGAAATGAAGTCTTAGTTATGTTGGTGCAGCGTCATAGCTTAAATGACAGGTAAGTACTAAGCATTATAATCACCGATCACTGATTATAACACATGGCCTATGAAAATTCCCACTTAAACTGAACTGTTAAATGGAATTTTTCTCCTCATGTTAAAGTGCATTAGGGCACCATTTACAGAGCTCAAAATGTTGGCTGCCCATTTCCCTGGTGACATAAAAGTCTCAAATGCAGCAGTAGCCTGTATCGATTGCTTTTAGTTGCCACCAAATACTCTGTGTGGGGCCTTTTTCATTTACTACTATTAGTGGGATTACTCGTTAGTTTATCTGATTTAGTTGTTAATGTAAGCAAAAATACTTTTTACATCCAATATTTACTTTATGTTACAGGCATGATCTGTAAATCTGCATTACCGTTCAGAATATAGATGTGCTAGAATTATTAAACTTTTAGGATGCACTGAAAACGGGCCCGTATGTGAATTAACTGACAGTGGCAATCAGATTGAATTTGTGAAAACTGAAAAACAAAGCAGCAAACTTTTTTCAGAAAAAAAAGAAAATTTCAGAAAAAAAACCCACAAAAAATTTCATTTTCTATTTTGAAGTCTTCGACATAATTTGCACTAACAAAACATTTGTCAAATAGACGTGCTTTTTTGTAATAGAACAAAAATCATTGCCAATTACCATGTTAATATGCTACAAACAAAAGAGTGATGTTAAAGTATTTTTAAATAATATATTTGCTTCCGTCATGTAAGCTTTCCCCATGACACCTATTTTGTACTGGTGTGATCAATCCGTTCTTTAAATCTATGAAAATCCCATATTTCTAAGGAAAAATCCTGGCATTACACATCAGCAGACTTTCGTGCCACCTGTTGCCATTTTTACTGATTACTGACTGGGTAGCCGTGGGCAAATCAACTTCTTCAAGTTTCCTAAGATATGCAGTTCACCCAGAAACTCCCAAGGGTCCTATGATTCCATAAATGAATGAGTGAATTATTAATTAATTTCACTCTAAGTTTGCAGTACCAGAACTTGAACTTGATGCCACAGACTCCCTTAGGTTGTCATTTCGAATCTGTGAGATCTTTTAAAACGTTGTGATATTTTTTTGCGTGTTTTCTCTATATGCCAAGTGAGAACATGAGAGTGGAAAGCAGGCTGTTAGCTAGCTTACTCTTCCCATAGTGCCGGAGGGCTTGGTGACTGCTCCCTGGAGAAGTGTGCCCTCCTTCAGCAAGGAAAAGCTGATCTTAATTTCTAAGAAATTGTTTTTAATTTAATATTTAATGAATTGGGAATCTGTATGTGGATGGCTGAGTATTATGCCGTGTATAGAAGAAATATAAGATCTAACCTCTGTCCTGGGGGAGACAAGATGCATGAGAAATCATCAAATATTTCAAAACAGCATATGAGCCCTATTGTGTGACATGCAATATAAGGGCTTCAGAAGGGGGCCAGGAAGGAGGGAGCAGAAGCAGGGAGAACTCTGTGGAAGGTGCTGAAGTAGGCTTGAATCTCGAAGGATGGGAGGACCTCCCATCTAATGGAGTGAGGACAGGCCTGGACAGCAGATGAGAGTACCTCCTGTGAGGAAACAGTCTACACAGCTGTGACATCAGAAAGTCACTTCAATGGGACAGTGAGGAGGTGGCCTGATTATCAGGGGTCCAGGTAGGGGGCGGTGGGAAATAAACTTGGGTAGACTAGGTAGTGCCAGACATAGAAAGCCTTGAAGAGTCTGACCTTAACTTTAATTCCATGATAGGATTTGCTAATTTCACGGAACATGCTTTTTTTGCACCAGTTAACCTTTTCCTGCTTATTATACAAACGTTAAATAAAATCATCTGAGATAAGTGGAGATATTGTCTTTCCTAGTTTTAGTTTTGCAATTTTTACTGTGCGAGGGGCAAGCCGTGCATGTAGATGAATGTGCGGTCTCTAACATTTGCTCTAACATTCTTTTCTTCCCTCGATAAATCTGTGTCATTAATGACAACATGTAAGTCAACCAGAGGAGAAACAGCCGATTGGATGACGGGCTTAAGTGAATCTTGCTTTATGTCCTAATGGTCAACATATGGGCTTCTGTCAGCCTGGAGTGGCAGGAATTTCCAAAGACACAGGCCCATCCACAGAGAAAGAGCGCTCGAGAAAGCGCTCTTTCTCCAGGTCCCAGAGGTGCAGGTCTGGGAACTATTAGCAAAAGCTCTGCGTCCTCCTCTGCTGTCAGGAAGATGCATGTCGGTGGAGACAGAAATGTTTTTGCACTGGGAACCCTGACTCCATTATTAATTTTATAGCTCTAGGGATGGGATGCTCGATTCTGTAATGTTCCCTTCGCATTGCCCCACTAAAAGTGAGTTCTCTGGTCCCAAACTTACGTGATTTAGAAACTCTGATTCTTTATCATCCTTTTCCCCCAATACATATGTGAGCTCTGTGCAGGGTGAGGACAATACCAGGGAGGAGAAAGGCTGGAACTCCCACCTTCCCATGGCATAGACGTGACAGACTGCCCGGATCTTATGGACACTGAGTCTAGGCAGATGATCTAACAGTGTGGGTGAAGGTGGCGGAAGAAGGTTGGGCTCGCTGAGCCTGAGTCTGCCATACTGTCTGGGAACTAGGATCTGTACCCAGGCGGGCCATACATCTGAGCACATTTCACAAACTTAGACCTAAGGGAGCCAGGGAAAAAAGCTTCCCACCTGCAACTTATCTTAAGGAAACTGAGGAAATCAAAGTGCAATAAGAGATAACACTACAAAGCAATATGAATGATTTTTAAAATAAATGTGAAGCATCTAAATATGTATTTATCCTCTTAACATATCAATTCGGGAAACTAATGATGGAGCCATTACTCAAAAGAGTTTTTAAAATTTCCTTTGAAGTATTTGTAGAGCCAGCCATGCATACTTTTGTACATGCTGTATGATGCAAACATTTGACCTATAAAGATCAATTTGGCTTTTGGAAATGTCTCAGTGAATCTTAGAGTAAAGTCAGGGGAGAGTTATGTGAGTGATCAGGCTAAGATATGCCATTTGAGGTGAGATGCAAATTGATGCTATTGGCCTACCTTAACCAGTAAAAGTTCTACTTAGCAAGAGTTGTTCTCAGTGTTTGCAGCCACGGCCCCATCAGTGACATATATTAAAGCCACCTTAAGGACACGTACATGTTTTGGAGATGTGCATGTTGGCATTGCAAAGAAATCAGTCTCATCTCTCAAAAAGGTGACAGGAATTCCACAGGAATATCAGTGCAGGAAAAACGCAGTGTCAGCTGCTAACCCCGTGTTAATTAACTAGCCGTTTTCATTCTCGTGTAACTGTAGGAGTCTTAATTGTCTACGGCATATCACACGCTGGAGAAGAAGTCCCTTCCCAAAAGGTTACATGTCAGGACCTTTGCAAGTCCTTCATTTGATGAAATAATGAAGGTAGAGAGCAGGAAGGGTGCTAACACTCTGCTCTTGCACTTCTGCCCGGGAGCCTGCTTCCTGGGATCTGGCAGGGCTCGGGGATGGAGCTCTCTGCCAGATGTCACTGTCTCTGCCAGTTAAGAGCTCAAGCTCTGGAGTCACACAAGCCTGGCTTCAAATCCTGACCTGCCACCTGATAGCTGTGTGACCACGGGCCAATTACTTACCCTTCTCCTTTTCCTCATTTCCAAAATGGTGATAACAGTACCTACTTTATAAGCTTATAAGAATTAAATGAGATAATACGGGCAAAATGCTTATCACGGGGACTAGCCCAAGTCAGTGCTCCATAAGTATTGGCTCCAATTATGAACAAAAAGAAGAGAAAGAAGATGAAAAAGAAGGCAGAAGGGAAGGGCGAAAGAAGAAGAATGAGGAGAAGAGAGGAAAAAGGAAAGGATGCACGGGCTTCAGGCTTACAGGTGTAGCTGACTTTCTTAACCCAGGGGTTCCTGTTGTGGCCCCGGCAGGGATAAGTGACTCATTAGTTAATGGACTGGTATATTGTTTGCAGGAAAAAAACGGTCTAAAAGTGTGTATCTCAAATATTTAGAACTAAACAAGCAGGAAGATTATAAAACTCGGAGGGTCTCTTTCATAAAGAGCACACACATTTACAGCCTTGATTTTTGTCTTTTACGTAAGAATAATGGTGATCTGTTTTGGAAAAGATAATGGGAGGTCCCTAAGACAGTATAGCCCTATTGCTATCAATAATAACAGGGCTTTGTTATAATTCCAATAAAAGAAAGCAATGCCAGCAAATTTTGTATAGATTCTGCAGTCTAGAAATGTGCTTTTCAGGGCTTTGATGACATGGCTCTATATTCTGCTCAAATGACAGCAAGTGTCAAAATTGCCCTCCTGCCCTACAGTCCGTCATTAAGTCTAATTAGATCCAAACCCCAAAGCGGGGCCAATTTGTGGTCCATCATCCTACAGCTTCGTCCTCTCCCCAGACGACAGAGCCTGCCCTGTACCTCTCAGCTGGCACATTCCTGGTGGCCACGGGTACCTTGCAGGGGCCATCACTCCTCCAGGCTGTGACCTCACCACTGTTCTCACATCAGTGGCTCTCAACCTTCAAAAACCCCTCTCATCTTCCTTCTTCTGGGCCCTCATTACACCCTGTTTGGGCGACCAGTGGTATTAATTCAGATTCATGGTGTTTTCCAGCATTCTGTAACTGAACACTGAACTACTGAGATCTCAATGCCAGGTCTTTGTTTCCTTTACTGAAACCACTTGTGAGTCAAGCTCTTGTCAGTGGCCATCACTTTGACTGCTTCTCCCAGAGTTTTCATGGTGTTGGAGTCCCTTCACTGAGCAATCCTTCTGTTCAGACAGGGTCGGGTTCAGTTTTGTGTATCTGGAGGACCATCACTGAAGCTGAGTCAGATCACAGCTCAAGACCTCCTTAGGCTTCAGCCCACTGGGAAAATGTCACCAAGTTCGATGTCAGTGAAAAGCCCTCAGTCTGATTCAGGACTGAGACACTTCACCTCCCTGTCCTAGCACCCCACACCCACCCCCGTACCTCAAAGCATCAAGCGGGGAGAGAAAATTCCAGTTGCGTGAATTCCTATTTTGATGACAGCATGTTGGCGGAAGCAAAGAATGCTTATTGGTGTGCAGGGCTTACCGACAAAACACAAAAAGGTGAAAGAAACTTCAGAGTCGCCTCTGGGGGTGGGGCAAGTGAGAGGGCTCCGCACACCCACTGGGGGTCTCATTTACACCATGGCTTCAGCTGCCACCTCTGAGGTAAAGCCTTCCTAGTCTGAATGTCCATCCTGACCTCTCTGCGGAGTCCCGGAGGGTATTTCCATTGAACATTTCTACCTGGATGGCCCACTGTCACCCCAAACTTGATGTGTTGAAAACAAAACTCCGTATCTTGGCTCAAAGCCTGCCCCTCCCCAGGTGCTCCCACCCCAGGGAAGGTCAGCAGCATAAAACCAGTCACTCAAGCCAGAAGCCTGGGAATACTGCTGACCCTCATCCTCCATATGTCCTGTCAGTCCTGCCTCCTTGATATCCCCCCCGAGCCCATAACCTCTTCCACCCCTCCCCACCCCTGCCACTGTCCTTGTCCGGCCACCTTGTGCCCTGACCAGGGCACTTCACTGCTCTCTAACTTGGCTCCTTGACTTCACCCCAGCCCCCCAGCACCCACAGTGAGCCTTCTGAAACATAAATCCACCATGTCCCCCTATTGTGTAAAAACTCTCTATCACATTCCGCTGCCCTTACGTTAAAAGTTTTAACACCTTGGGGCACCTAGGTGGCTCAGTCAGTTAAGCGTCCGATTTCAGCTCAGGTCATAATCTCACCGTGAGTTCAAGCCCTGCCTTGGACTCTGTGCTGACAGCTCAGAGCCTGGAGCCTGCTTCAGATTCTGTGTCTCGCTCTCTCTCTGCCCCTCCCCCACTCATGCTTTGTCTCTCTCTCTCTCTCAACAGTAAATAAACATTAAAATTTTTTTTTTTTTTTTTTAAGTTTTAACACCTTAGGGCGCCTGGGTGCCTCAGTCAGCTAAGCATCCAACTCTCAATTTCAGCTCAGGTCATGATCTCAGAGTCATGAGATCAAAGCCTGCATAGGGCTCTGCACTGAGTGTGGAGCCTGCTTGGGATTCTCTCTCTCCCTCTGCCCCTCCCCCGCTCACATGCACATGCACTCACGCTCTCTCTCTTTCTCTCTCTCTCCCCATGACACAAGGCCTTCCATGTCTCGGCTTCTACCTGCCCCTGCAGCCTCACCTCTTGCCACTCTCCCCTTGGAATGCTGAGTTCCAGCCACGTTAAACACCTTTCAGAGCTTTGCTGGGTTTCCTGGTTTTGCATATGTGGCCTCCTCCCTCTTCTTCTTGTTACTGGAACATAAAACACATACAGAAAAGCACACATGTCACGTGTACAGCTCAGGGAATTGTCTTAAATGAACATAGCCATATAATCTAAGCCCAGAGTAAGACCTGAAGAAGACTGATATTCTAGAAGCCTCCTTCACGCCCCTTTTCACTATTCCCCAAGGAAAAGTACCACCCTGGCTTCTAATAGCATAGACTGGTTCTTCCCACTTTGTGCTTGACATAAACAAAAACCTACCAAATTGGGTCAGCTGTCTACTACTGCATAACAAACCCACAAACTTCATGGCCTAAAATAACCTTAAAGTCCCACCTTGGGCCTCATCGCTCCTTGCAGCCATGCTCTTCTGTCTGCTTTGTCACCAAGCTTCTTTAAAACTCCCCACCCCACACTCGGTGTCCGTCTGCCCATTCACTTCACGATCCACCGCTCCATCATGTCATTCTGCTGAAGCGCCTCTCAGCAGAGGACCCCAGTTATCTCCTTCATGCTGAGCCAAATGAACAACTGTCAGTCTTTTCCAACGTGACCTCCTCCCAACTCGGTGAGTCACCAAGTCCTAGTGATTCTCCCTCTTTAACCCATCTCGCATTTGTCCTACCTCTGTCCCCGGTCATTATCTCCTGCCTGGACCAATCCCACTGCATGAAGGATACCTCCCCGCTCCAAGAAGCTGTTTCAGACTTCTCATTCCCACATGTTTTCTGTGGATTAAAAATCTGGACAGACTCACCACTCACCATGGAATAAAACCCACACCGCTGCCAGACAGGAAGGCTCTAAACCTGTGCCCCAACTCCATTTCCACGCTCTTTGCCTAATTCACACCTGTGCCGAAGCCGTGCTGGCTCTGCACGGGCTCGTGAGTGTGCCGCAGAGGCTGCTGGGAGGCTCTCTCCTACCTGGAATGCCTTCTGTCCCATGTTCCCTCCAGAGCTTCTACTTCTCCTCCTCTACATCCTATCTCTGATGCCACCTCTTAAAACTGTGCTGTTAACAGCTCCTTTTCTGATCCTGTGTGCTATTGATATTAATAGCAATAATTATCATTATGACATGTTTGGCTCACTCCCTCTAGAACATAAGCTCCTCAGGGCAGGATCTTCATTTTGTTCCCTGATAGATCCAAGCTCCCACAGCTGTGCCTAGCACAAGGTAGACACTCCGCAAACACTTGCTAAGTGAGTAGAAGATTAGCATTAATTGAGCACTTATTATGCCAGGTGCTTTCATGCATGATCTCATTCCCTCCTGACCACAGCCCTATGAGGAAGGAACTGTCTTTATTCCAGTTTTTCAAGGAAAGAAATGGAAGCTTGATAAGATTGCATAACTTGCCCAAGGCCACCCAGCTGATAGATGCCAAAGCTGGAACTTAAACTCTGATATGTCCCAGCTCTAAATAACCTCATTCTACCATCCTGAGCTTTGTTTACAGTGGTGCCTTGCACAAAACCCTACTGTGGGTTTTTTGTTTTTTTTTTTTTTGTTTGTTTGTTTTTTTTTTTTCCTGCAACTCTTCAGCAAATGGAATATTTGAAGTAGTGGAGTGATCTCTTTACATATTTATCTCTTCATTATATTAGGAATTCCCAGAATATAGGAAGAGGAAGTGAATTCTAATTATTTTATTTCCCCACCACCACCACCCAAAACTCTACACAGCCCACACAGTGTCTTACACGTCTGTGTTCATTAAATGTTTGCTGAATTAAATGACGGGTGTGCTGCAAAGCAGGACTTGGCAGTGAGTCCCTTCTGCACAGGCAGTGGTTTTGAGCACTGTCCTGAATCCAGCCCCAGCTGCCGCCTCTTCTAACTCTGTGCTTCTTCAGCACGATAGAGGCTCACGGCCATCCTTGGCTGACCCCATCTTCCACCCTGACCCCGGCCCTTTGCCATCCTTCCTGTCATCATGAAATCCCCTGCCTGTCTTCCTGCTGTCAGAGGCGTGATCACGTACAGCAAGTTGTGCCCACCCCTCTCCTCTGCTCAACCCCACACCCTGCCTGGACCTGGCTGCTTCCCGGGTCGTTCGTGACAGGCAGGGCAACATGACATTTCTGTAGATATTTGGAGCACAGCTTGGACTGTGATAAACAGAGAGAGAGTCATGAGACACTGCAAGAATTATGAAGTGGGAGGAATTCCATGTTAAATGATGGAGGAACTGAAAATGAATGAAGTCACTGTCTTTCATTCCAATGTACTTTTTTTTTTTTAATGAAGAGTTTAGCTTCTCTAGGTTTGTCAATTGTTTAGGATTGTTGATTGCAAGCAACAGAAATTGGAGTGGTTTAAGCTGAAAGGGGAAGTTTATTAAAAGAATGCAGAATCTCTAGGAACCCAGAGGTTAGACTGCAGCCAGGCTTCAGGGACAAATGGAAGCACCTCTGGAAAAATAGTCCAGGATCTGGGTAGCATCCGCTTTCCACGTCTTGTCTTGCTGTCTGTACATCTGCCTCTTTCTTATCTCTCTGTAGACCTCCACTGGTCCACACGCTTCATCATAGTACATGGCTGCCAATGGCTACTGAGTCCATATTAGGCAAGACTGCCTGCCTATCTCCAACAAACCTGCAAATCCCTGGGGAAACCTAACAGATTTCCCCAGCACAAGTCAGGTCCCCAGCTCTGGTCTGATCACCTGCCACCAGCTGAGCCGGGTCGTGTTGTTCAACATGGCTGCCAAGTGCCCATTTCTGTGCCCAAGAAAGAAGCAGAAAGGATCATCATAGGTGGAGCAAACTACACAAATGTCCACTGCACTTTGTTCTGCTCTATTGTCCAATAATGCTCTTGTAAAAGACTTCTGGGTGCTTCTCCAGGAATAGAACAGATTAAGAGGCTTTCTATCTTTAAGAGTCTTTTTCAGAAACAAATTCATAAAGATGAATTGCCATTTAGGAAACCTCACCCTAATTAACTAAGACAACAACATTCCACTGGTAATTCCTAACAGGTCTTTATGCCAGTTTTATTCACTGAAGGCTTAGAATCCTGGCTTCAACAAGAAGCCTCACACACATCTAGATGGCCCCCTGGATGGCAGTGCAAACGGTAAACCAGACCAGGTGTTGCTCCCTCCTCAAGGTCTTACACAAATGATGCCCACACCTCCCCTTCAGCAACGAGCATTCTCTTCTCTTTCTAAAAAGGCAGTGTGGTCAGGCCTGGGTAGGCCGAATCCTCTCCCTTTGAGGGTTCCACGCCCTGACAAATGTGGAGAGCACTAACCTGGGTCACTGTTTCCTTGATGTGGTTTGAGGTCAGGAGAGAGGGAGATATACTAGATCCTTCTTTCCATCTGATCTGGCCTTGCCCATGCAGTGACCCATCAATCCTAGTCTGGGTAAAGAGAAACTGAAAGGTTTATCCAGCTCAGAAGTGGGATCACTAGAGTTAAAGTTGCCCAAGGTAGGTCCAAAGTTTTGTGTCCATCTTTCCTGCACTTGGTCCTCTGGGCTCCACTACACCTGCCACAGCTGGCCCCTGGGGAGGACAGATGCTGCCTGGGCCACAGAACAGGTGGTACACAGCCCCAGGTTGGGGTGGGGGGGCAGAGGGCCCGCTCCCTGAAGGTGGATTCTCCTCCTCCCGAGGCATATTGTATTCTGCCCACAGCTTTGCGGTGACACCTCCCTCGCTTGTCTTCCAGGCTCTCTGGGTACAGCAGGCCGTGTATGCAACCTGACTTCCCGGGGCATGGACAGCTGCGAGGTCATGTGCTGCGGGAGAGGCTATGACACCTCCCACGTCACCCGGATGACCAAGTGCGAGTGTAAGTTCCACTGGTGCTGTGCCGTGCGCTGTCAGGACTGTCTGGAGGCCCTGGACGTGCACACATGCAAGGCCCCTAAAAGCGTTGACTGGGCGGCTCCCACATGACCCCAGAGGAGGTTGCCATCACCTTCTCTCCTGCAAGGACTCCATTGGATCTGCAAGGACACTGGGCCTTTGGGTTTTCTCGGGGAGATATTTCCTAAGGCATGTGACTTTGCCTCAACAGAAGTCCTTCCTCTCCCACCCAGGGGGCCCCAGAACTGGGGCCACATGTTGCACACAAAGCATGCCTTATTCCCTCCGCCTTCGAGCATTCTGGGCCGCATCTCTTCCTGGTCAGGACAGACTGCTAGGAGGGGAGGGGCCGGTCACATCACTGTCTCCACCCACCTAGACGTTTCCTCTTTCTAGAGCGGCTGGCCAGAGGGGAAAAGAGTGTCCCAAAGGAGCTTTCTCTGTGTCTCCCAATAAATGATCATAGTTCAGAAATCCCATACTTCTCTCAGGAGGGTAAAGACAGCAGGACCAAATGCCACCGAATTAACTGTAAATCCTGAAAAGACCAAGCAAGGCTTTTGCCTGATCAAGTGTTTTTCGCAGCCACCACGTCCAGGGGTAATTGGTAACTGCCTGGAGAAAGATGGCTTTCAAAGAACTTCAGGTTTAAAACGCATATTTTTCAAAGCACTTATTGCCATATTAAAATTTGACGTAACAAGACGGGACTGTTGTCCTTTGGTACAGTTTTGGAATCTTTACAATAGCAAGAGCCTCAGAAAGTCATTGCTTTGCATTGACTTAATATAAAGCAACTTTATATATAAAGTCCCCTTAATATAAAGCAACTTTAGGGATCTCACTTAAGATCTGAAGGGAATTTAAAAGAAAGATTGATGATCTGGCAGTATTCTGACCTATTGGGGGAGGATGGAGGAGAATAACAGTGAGTAAAATATCAGAAAATGTGTCTGTACAGATAAGGAGAAAAAGGGGAATAAAATTTCTATCTGGTATGATGCATGTGACCCATGGAATTTTGTAGTTGAAATGGCCTTCAGAATGATAACTTTTGGGACGGCAAGACTAGGGAACTAACATGCTGACAGAGAGGTTTCCAGAGGTAAGTCACGCCTACACGGCCTGCACCGTGAGCAGATGCCCAAAAGAGGTCCGCATTTGTGCCAAGGAGCATCAGCATATACCCATCACCCTCCAAGCACATTTTAAAGACCTGCCATATTTAATTGTGTTCATCTGAGGCTGACAAGATGTCAAGATATCATAGCCTCAAGCAAATGACACATAGCCTTGCTTATAAGGTTGGTAACCCTAGTATATTATATGGCAAACAAATCGTAATTTAGAGACTCTATTTAAGGGACCCAGCTGTAATTATGGGAACATCAGTGTGCAGATTGTGGCCGGCTTCTGTCATGATCCAAAAGATGACGTCCAGGGAAAATGGAGAGGCTGCCACCCCATTTTGTATATTAAGTGAAAGAAAGGCGAAATATCTGAAGTTACTTCTCATCCGCTTGGCACAATTAGGTTCTGGTTCTAATATGGTCTCTTTGCTGAGCTACATTTATTAAAAGGATGTTCCGTTCTATGCATCTGGTGTCACACTGATGTTTGCTCATTCGTCCATAGCCCGGCCTTCAGTTTCTCCATCCTTGCTCTGCAGCAGGACATTTAGACTGAGGCTCACAGACATCAACCTGCTGAGGTACTTTGTCATAATTGATACTTGCCTCCTCACCCTCGTAAAAACAACAGAATTTATCTCCTTTCTCTCACTCCCTAGAGTTAGTCATCTGATTTTTCCAAAGTGGTTCTTTCCTCTTTTTATTCTATGGGTTCAGAGGCAGGAAGGGGGAGCATGACAGAATTGCTCAGAGCTCAGTGTGGGCCTTCGGCAGGGTGTGGGAAAGCCAGGCAGGTGGGCTCGGTCTTAGTTACACTGAAGCTGTCTGTGAATGCCTTCCTGGGGGGATGAGGGAACTTTCATGGTGGTCCCACAGCCATCAGCCCTTCTGCCTGCTGGATGAATTATGAAATCATAAATCCATAGGTGTGTTGAAAAATGGAAAGGATCTAAGTAGACATCTCAGCTCCCTTCAGTTTGTATCTGGGGAAACTGAGACTGCGAGAGGTGAAGATCTCTGTGCAAATATCTGCCACTGCTCTCAAGCCCCATCACAAACAGGACCACATGTTCAGAGCAGTCAGGAAAGCCAAGCACTTTATCTAGTTTGTCTCGGAATGAATGCAAGTGGAGTCTAAATAATTTTAGCATCCAAAAGGGATGGTCATTATCTCTTTTAATTCTTGGGATGCTTTCTTTTAAAAAAATACTTTTAATGTTTATCTACTTTTTGAGGGAGGGGGAGGGGCAGAGAGAGAGAGAGAGAGAGAGAGAGAGAGAGAGAGAGAGAGATACACACACAGAATCTGAAGCAGCCTCCAGGCTTTGCACTGTCAACACAGAGTCCTGATGCGGGGCTCGAACTCACGAACAGCAAGATCATGACCTGAGCTGAAGTCAGACGCTTAACTGACTGAGCCACCCAGGCACCCCATAACCCCTAGGATATTTTTATCTGACTTTGTTTTTTTGCTGAGATGCATCCTACTTGATAAGAAGCAAGGGAACAAGGTGTACCCATGCAGGAACCTGCATAAATTTCCCTAATCTGTAAGGGAGACTCTGGCAGCCATCTGAAATGCCAGTAGGTATCGCCATTAGGGAGGGTATAACAAGAGACTGAAAGATTTTTATCTGTTTTCAAATAGAGGAAATCTCCACTATGGAAAAAAATTAAAAACAGGTGAAGATAATTTCAAACTCATTTTCTTTAGGGCTCGGTTGAGGCTCCACAGTCCACGATTCTAAACTATACTAAAGTCTTGATTACCTGAGGCTTTTAAGGCAATGTATGGCACAAATTACCCAAAACAAAATGAGAGACTCCATTCAGATCCCCTTAAAAATTTCCTCCCAATAAAAATCTTATTACAAAACAAAGTTTTCTAGGCCCACGATGATGCCAATTAATGTTCCGCAACATCTTTAAAAGTTCTAACAGAATAGGAGATCTTGACTAATTCAGTGGAGTTTTCTATAATAAAGATGTAATCTGCACGTGACTCTGAGTCTTAGCAAATTTGTTGTCCTCAATAAATTTGCCTCCCTAAATTGGTCTGTATTGGACTGATCTTTGTATTCTGTGAGCACCTTTGTCAAGGTGCATCTTCAAAGTATAAGAGACTTAATTAAAAACTGAGAACAAACTGAGGGTTGATGGGGGGTGGGAGGGAGGGGAGGGGAGGTGATGGGTATTGAAGAGGGCATCTTTCAATACCCCTTAGCACTTAGTGCTTTCAATACCCCCTGAGCACTTAGTGTTGTATGGAAACCAATCTGACAAATTTCATATATTAAAAAAAAAAAAGGTGCAATCTAGTTACAACATCTTGGATAGCCTCTCACGTTTAGCTCCAGCACAAAAGCCCCAAGTGCCAGGACCACACTCAGCGGTGGGTCTTTGCCCCTCTAGGACGGAGGCCCTGGCATATTACTGGACCACAGATGCTCAGAAGTGGGAGAATCATAGGGCACCCCAGAATACTGATTATCTGCTCTCCCTTATATGGATGTCACCAGACTGAAAGGAACATCCCAGAAGAATCTACTAATGGCAATTTATTCTGTATGGGGCTGGATAATGGGAGAAGGATTAAGAGGGAAAGAGTCAGGTGGCTGCTATTAAGTGACAGGCTGAGTGAGCGTGGTGATGGTGAAGAGTGGCTTTTTCAGCTCTTGGGAGTAACCTCCACCCTTCCTGCTGTTGTTGCTTCCCTGCCCCCTCCCAGCACCTACTTCCCAAGGCATCAGGAGGCCCAGAAGTGCAGGGCCTCAAGCCACTGCTCACATTCTCCATACCTGTTGTGTAGCTTTGCTCAAGGCTGTCAAGGTTAATTTCAAGAGATGTTCTCAATTGTCACAGCTGTATTCTTTTTTATTGGAGTTATTACAAAGCTCGAAAAACATCAGGTCTCACATTTCTTTTTCAAAGAAAGTAGCTTTAAAGTGAGAAAATCTAGCTTCACGTTGACATTTCTCAGCTTTATTAATTTATTAAGGAATCTTACATCAACTCTGCAAAACCTAAAGCGGGGCTCCCTTAGAAGCAGCCAACATGACTGTACACGCACTTGTCCTTGATGGCATTTTTAAGCCAACATATTGTGATTACTTCTCATTTATTAAAGGCTGGCCTGGAGCTGGTATTGTCTCACTCAGCTGAAGAACATTCATCTCGCCTCTTGCCTGCTCTCAAAATAAAGGCTCAGAGAGGTGTCCAATAGACCAGAACCATTCTTTTGTGTCTATTTACTGTACTTCAACCCATGTTTCCTTATCTTAAGAGCAAGAAGTGTACTCTTAACAAATAAACCTCACCAGTTCCAAAGCTGGTAAATTGCTTTTGTCAGGTCTCTGCTGACCTTCTGAAAAACAATCTGCTGGTGTAAGCTGACAAAGGCCTGCTTATTTTGACCTTCTCCTTACCTAGGCAGAGAAAATTTTCTGTCACTCATCCATGAGAATGTTCTTTACATTTTTCAGGGGATCAGCAAGGTGACAGGTGGTTTGCAAAGCCCAACATGATTATTATTTTTCTAAATCATAGTTGTTCCAACTCCAGCTTTTTTTCCCCTGATATTCACATGATTCCTGTTTAACCAAACCTCCCACATCCATGAGCTAATAAAAGTGTCACGCAGATTGTTACAAAGAACTATTGTTATTTACAAGTCTACATTTTCTGTGAAATCAAAACATAATAAAGTGAATTTTCAGTGTTGACTTTGTTATTTTAAACTTGTGATAGTCTTGCCAAACCCTCTGGTGAAAAGAAATCCCTGCAGGTTATGGGAATTATTCCCTTGTCTTTTCTCAGGACTACACGCAACACAAGTTGTTCAAGAGGTGCCTTTCAAGTTTGTAAAGATTTTCAGGGAGGACAATTGGCTTACCTTACTGGTAAATACTCTTGTAAGTTCATGGTTAAGACTCCGATTCCTGATTAGAAAATTATTCCACATTTTCACCCTGTGTTCTCCCCTGGCTGCCACAGGAGTGCTTACCCTCTCTAGGAGTCAGCATGCTTTGGCTGTGTTTGTAACCTCAGTGTCTCTCCACGGCAGCTAGACCTACCCTCCACTGACTTCTCTTAATTATTACTTTGCATGTAAATGCTTGCTTTTGGCCTACATGGTATTTTTTCAGCTTGATTAGAAACATACAGGATCCCTTGCCCCTTTCTTGAGATCTGTGTATCCTGATGTTGTGTGCTACTTATACACAAGTATCGAAAGCCCAGAAAATGAAAATAAACTCCCCTCCAGCAAAGAAAATCCACCTAACATTTGCTCTTCCCCGATGAACTGTTGTGGGGTGATCTAACTAAGGAAAGTGTTGACTCTGCACTTCACTCCAAGGTGGCCCCATAGTAAGAGTCATTGTCCCTTTCAGAAACTCTCATGCTTAGATGATCTGCAGAGGAGGTGGTGATACAAGTGTCCATGTGTGTTTTCCAATGAACATTTTCCCCCCAATATTTTTGCCCAAACATCAATGAAGTTTCCCTATTAGCTAACCCTTTGGGTGAGAGGACTGTCCTACACATTGTAAGATCTTTAAAGCAACCCTCGTCTCTCCAGACTAGATGCCAGAGGTACTCTCCTGCTTCCCAGCTGTGACAACACAACTAACAATGTCCTCAGACACTGCTAGGTGTTCCTCGTGAGCGGATAAGGAAGCAAAGTGTAAGACAAAACCGTTCCCAGTTGAGAGCCACTGATGTAACACTTTGGGTCAAGTCCTCTATTGAAATGCAAGCCATATACATTTCTGCCATTTTCATTTAGGAACACTTCACTGGGAGTGATGGCTTAATGGGATTAATTCTCGGTATTAATGCATGAGACTAACTGGGAAGGAATCTCTTGGAATGGATGTAGTCATAGAACCCCCTCAGCAGCATCGGGCAGAACAAGACAGGCTGAGACTTGAACTTCACTGTGTGTCCTGGGAGGGTGAGAAAGCATGAGGCTCCCGGGTTTCTGAGGATGGGAATCAAAGGAAGGATGGAAGCTTAGCAAGGAGAAACAATAATACGGTTTTAGAAGCTGAAGGCAAAAATCTTCACAGGAATGCCTCAGTTTCATGACACTCACTGGGAAAGAAACCCCCAAAATAAGGCCTGGAAGGTGGAAGAGTGAGAATGTTATAACTCTGCATAAAATAGTTGTAATTTTTAGTTTCTCAGGACAGAGAGGAGGGTGATAGTAAAGAGGGGGCAATGAAAAATGGAGAAATACTGAGTTTCAAGCGAAAGACTAGAATCTCCAGTTGAAGACCATGGTGGGTATCATTTGTGGGTTGATCAGTGAACACCTGCCCCTACACACACACAGATACAGACACACCACAAGTTGTCACTATTGCAGGTAATCCTAGCCTTGTCTGGCTGGTATTTTAGGAGCACGAAAAACTCAAAGTGCTCTCTCACATGTGCCAGCAAAGAGTGAGAAAGGGAGTTCATGCTGGATGCAACACAGGGCAGAGTGGAGAAAGAAACAGGCCTGGATGACAGACCAAATAAAGGATAACCCCAGCTGCACAGAGGATGTGGGGCAAATGACAACTGGCTAAAAGAAGGAACTGGAAAGCCAGTCTTCTTCTACTTGACAATTTTCCATGGGCCAAACTGAATTTATGTCTTAGGCTGCCCATGGAAATAAAAACCAGACAGAAACACTTAGATGAACAAATAACTCTTCATCTGTTCCCTCATGCTATTACCTAGTTCTAGATAATACAGCATGATTAAAATCTGATCATGATCAATTTACCATTTACACTATTTTTGGACTCTTAACTTGATTTTGTAATTTCCGAGTAGTGACTGACCCTGTGAAAGCCCCTGTAATTGAATCATAGGCTCTGGATTTCCCCAGGCAGTCCACCCAATCCTATTTTAATAGCATTGCAGGCCTTCCTAAGTTCCACAGATGAGAGGAGTCATATTACTGCCCGTAAACCCAGTTCAAATAATTAAATGACGAAGATGCATCCAGTATCCAGTCAACCAGATTGCTCACATTGGTTGCTTCAGCAGAGGCTGGGGAGCTTGGCAAACCCATCTGTGAATGTTTAGGGGCTTCATGTTACAGGTGGAGGTCACACACTAGCCAAACAAATAGCAGGACATACAGAAAACGAAATCTGAATTGGAGTCTCCAAAAGTCTACCCACCCAAATAAACTTTGGCATCTGCCCCTTGATCATTATTCTCCAATAGTGATGATGACTTCGTCAAAGGCCTTGAACTCTGAGTTGTCATTGTGGATTCATGCTTAATCAAGACAAATATTCCCAGCCTAAGAGTACAACTAGAAGAAGGGAGTACTGGTTTGATTTTCTTATATATTGCTGTAACTATAAACAAGGCCTTATCTTCTCAGCAACTCTCAGGAAATAATAAGCACCAGTGTTTTGTGGGTATTTACACCAGCCCTTGGAGATTTTATTAGAATCATGATTCACAGATGAGAAATTTTCCTCTTCTACAGGGTTTAGTAACTGGAGTAAGAATTACTCAGTACACTATACAGACAAATGGATTTGAATCCTTCTGGCTATTAACCATTCATTCACTGGTGGTTTTCTTTCTTTCTGAACTGACCGAATGATTGGGTCAGGATGATCTCATTATCCCATTATTGTAGACATATACTTAAATGGTGTCTGAGAACTATGTTGTTCTGTCATACGGATATGAGACTTCAACAGAGCAATGAGGTTACAAGACACTTCCAAGATTCTGAGACTGAGGAATCATGGAATCACAGAATGTCACATTTGGAAGGAACAATGCCCGTAATTTATTCTAACCTCCACATTCTATTCCTGGGAAAACACGAGAAATTTCATGGTTCAGACTGTGATATAAGCAAGACACTCTGAATCATCTTTAGGGAAGAAGTGTAATTATTCATTCAATCAGTTTGTAGTGAGCATCTCCTGTGAGTCAACTGCTGTGCTACAGTACTGGAAATGCAGCAGTGACTAAGACAACGTGCCCCTGCTCAGAGCCTTCTGGGAGGGCTAACACAGAACACGTGTACTTCACTTCTTACCTTACAAGCACTTCCACGCGCATTGTTGGATTTAGTCCTTACAACCACCTTTAGATATAGATATGATTAGCCTGTTTTTAAAGATGATGCAAATTTCAGAGAGATTTGGTAATCAGCCCAAGATCACAAAGACTTATAAGAGGCAGGGCCTGGACTCAAATATTTGTCTTCTAACTTTCATTCCAGTGTCCTTTCCAGTATATCAGAGCACCCTCTGATTAAAACTCAGTCAGAAGTATTCTGTCCAATGGGCTATTGAAAATGACTTGAGGGGCGCCTGGGTGGCTCAGTTGGTTAAGTGTCTGACTTTGGCTCAGGTCATGATCTCAAGGTTCATGAGTTCGAGCCCTGTATCCGGCTCTGTGCTGACAGCTCGGAGCCTGGAGCCTGCTTTGGATTCTGTGTCTCCCTCTCTATCTACCCCCACCCCCTGCTCACGCTCTGTCTGTCTCTCTCTCTCAAAAATAAATAAACATTGAAAGAAAATGACTTGATTGGTTCAATGATCACATTTTCCAAACAAAAATTAGGATGTGTGGACTGCAAATTTTTTTTATGATTTCTGGTTAAATTTATATGCAATCTGGAGAACAAATCATATGGAGATACCCATTTAAAAAAGTTCTACTAGAATGTAAGTGACTTTTAGTTCTACATTTAACAAAGCACTTTTATTTCAATTAAAATGGCTTTTGAATTCCCCTAGAAAATCAGAGATTTCTAGTCATAAGAAATCTACTTTCCTTATCATATGGAGAGTCAATCCACAGTTGAAGATGGTTAAAAATATCATGGACCGGGGCGCCTGGGTGGCGCAGTCGGTTAAGCGTCCGACTTCAACCAGGTCACGATCTCACGGTCCGTGAGTTCGAGCCCCGCGTCGGGCTCTGGGCTGATGGCTCAGAGCCTGGAGCCTGTTTCCGATTCTGTGTCTCCCTCTCTCTCTGCCCCTCGCCCGTTCATGCTCTGTCTCTCTCTGTCCCAAAAATAAATAAACGTTGAAAAAAAAAAATTAAAAAAAAAAAATCATGGACCATTTCAAACATGGTATAAGTCATGATTTATTGAAGTTTTCCTCAACCCCCTACCTAATGCTTGATTACTCAGGTTGAATTAATATATAAATAATTTTTAAAAATAGCTTTCACGATAGTCTTGCCCTCTTACACACTGAGGAAGAGAGACAGTTAAAATTTCCTTAACAACAATGCCCAAGAAAAAATTTTCAAAATTGTATTAAATGTAACAATGTATTCTAAAATAATTTTAAAGGTACAAAGTACATATAAATATGATATTAGCATCTATTAGGAATAATAATATTTTCACCTCGTTTAACATAAAGTATAAGTTGTCTTTTTCTCCATAAAGCATATTGGGACAATTTGTATAATCTTAGATTATTAGATACTGTTTCTAGAAACAACAGGTGATCTTTCCTCTACCTTCTAATATAGAAACAATCCAGCAGGGCTGGGATATTACATGTTGCTGCCACTGACCTCCAACTGGTTTCAAATCAACTCATCACTTAATCCAACCTTATGTTTGGGATTTTTTTCTGGTAGGGGCCACATTAGCAAAAGAAACGTCTCTTCAGAATGTAAGAGAACGAGTGACAAGTCCTTATACGAATATCTGAGGAGTGTAGGAGAGGGAGAAAGAATCTTTGTCTAAATGGAATCTCAAATGGATGGGTCAGGGGAGAGGGTGGAGCATTTGTCACAATTATTCGAAAAGTATATGGAATAGATTTACATGCATGTTTATTCATGGTGAAAAAAAAACTGTCCCCAGATATGAATTTTAATTTGTGAGAAGGCTGCTAAGAAATGTGAGATCATGGAGAAGATGGTCCTTAAACTAAATAAATAAATAAATAAAATCTAGGGAGTGTAATCCCGCCTAGAATGTGATTCATTCTTTTGGAGCAATAAATAGAGTGAGATGGTGTCCAAAAGCAATTTTCCTATTTCTTGGACACGGAAGCACTTTTCCTTATAACAACTATAGCAGAATCAGATCCCCATGTAGATTACATTGATAACCATGAGGGGAAACAACTCAGCCCCAAATGTTTTCCTTTCATCGACCTTGAGTTGGGCCTAAAATTCTCACCCTTACCAATGTTGCCTGGGGGTTAAGAACCTATCTTTGAAACTTTTCTTTCAAAATGTATAAATGTTATTCAGCTTTCTTCCTTAATTCAACAATTACTTATTCAACAAGTATCTGGCAAAAAATAATTTTCCCCAGTGTTGGGGAAACAGTACTGAGTAAAGTAAATGAAATAAATGAGACTTCTATTTCTGGTAATATGGCAGACTAAATAAGACTTCTGATGCAAAATGCTTAGAATTTGACATAAGGTAAAAGAAGCATGCTTTAAAATATATAAGTAAATTTTCCCCATTCCAACCTTCAAATACATGATAGTTCCAGAGGCCAAAAATGAAGGGGACACTGAAAACTCAAGCATTGGTGCCCCCAGTGGAGGTTTATTAATCTCCCTCTCTAGAAGATTGGGTTTTAAATTAAAGTCCAGGGGAGGGAAGGAAACAAGATTTTGCACCTTCTTGAAGTGAGGAGTTAGAATTAGGATACGGCATCCCATCCCTTACCACATGAAGTCAGAACCTTTCAAAGGGCTATGCATTCAATAAAGCAAAAATCTGACCACCAGCACAGGGAATAGACTGGGAACAGGTTTCCTGTGTAATGGCATGAGTGTAGGAAAATAATTAATTAATTAAAATAAATTTATAGCCCTGACTATTTACAGCTACCAGCCTTTCTTCATTTAGTTTGATGTTAGAATGAATATAATTTGTATACTTCAGGAATTGCCTAGCCAATAAATTAGCCTAAAACAAACAAACAAAATCATTCTAGATTGAGGTGCCTAGCAGATACAAAAACAAATCCTCTTTGAGGGTCACATTTTCAACCAGGATGCAGAGAATTCTCACATATAAAACTTCACTGAATCTGAGCTGATAATTTAAAATTACAAAACATACCACAAAATAAGCCACCATGATTGAGAGTCACAGAAAAAACAAACCATACACTCAGATCTCCAAGAATATCAGATAATAAAATTATGATACACAGGCTATAAAACAAATCTGTTTAGGAATGATTTTTAAAAGAAAAATGAATAATAAATATGAATAATATACATAACACTTAAAGGAAAAAGATTAAGCTAAAAATATTTGAAAAAGAACTAAAAGGAACACCCAGTAATTAAAAATATACCCTGACATACAGCTATGGCTATTAAAACAGTGATTTTCTGCCACAGCTGAGGAAGCATTCTTCAACTCTTTCCTCCTGCCTCCATCATGTATAAATCAGAGTTTCTCGAGGAGCCCTAAGAACTGTAGAACTCTTCATTAAAGGTTTGAACTTTCAAATAACCAGTAGAAGATTGCAAAGCCATGAATAACACTCACAGATTGTGTGGTAATGAAAGACCCAAATACCAGACACTCTAGAAACTTCGGGCTTGTCACATATGCCATTGTGGTACAAGTATATGCAGTCATGAATGCAAGGCCACACAAGATGAATGTAAGAGTCATAGAACCAAAGAGAGCTGTCTTGAGAAAAGGTGTTTCAATACCAAGTGCACAGTTACCTATGAAAAAGACCTTTGTTAGTAGCATTAAAGATGGCCCTGAACATCATGTAAGAGATTATTTTGAGCAATATAGGAAGACTGAGGTGATTGAAATCATTACTGAATAGGATAGTAACAAGAAGAGAGGTTTTCCTTTTGTAACCTTTGGTGACCATAACTCCATGCATAAGACTATCATTCAGAAATACCATACTGTGAATAGCTATAACTGTGAAGTAATGGGAGCCCTGCTTAAGCAAGAGACGGCCAGTGTCTCACCTAAGTCAAAGCAGTCCTGAAAACCTTGGCAGTTGTTGTGGAGGTTATGTTAGAGGTAATGACAACTTTGGTCAGGGAAGAAACTTCAAAGGTTGTTATGGCTTTGGTGATGGTGGATATGATGGCATTAATTGATTTGGTAATAATGGAAGCAGTTTTGGAGGTGGTAGAAGTTACAATAACTTTGGGAATTACAGCAATCAATCTTCAAATTCTAGATCCATGAAGGAAGGAAACTTTTCTAGTTTTTTCAGTGGTGAAAGCCAGTACTTTGCCAAACCACAAAACCAAGGTGGTTATGAGTGTCTAAGAAACACCAGTAGTTATGGCAGTGGCAGAAGATTTTAATTACTGCCAAGAAAAAAAAAAAAACTTAGCAGAAGAGGAGAGCCTGGGAAGTGACAGAAAAGCTATGGGTTACTATAGGTTTATAAACCCAGCCCAACGATAGTGGCAGAGCCTAACTGCTACAAGAAAAAAAAAAAAAAAAAAAAACCTTATATAACAAATATTTTAGTGTATTTTTTTTGATATATGAAATTTATTGTCAAATTAGTTTCCATAAAACACTCAGTGCTCATCCCAAAAGATGCCCTCTTCAATACCCATCACCCACATCCCCTCCCTCCCACCCCCCATCAACCCTCAGTTTGTTCTCAGTTTTAAAGAGTCTCTTACGCTTTGGCTCTCTCCCACTCTAACCTCTTTTTTTTTCCTTCCACTCCCCCATGGATTTCTGTTAAGTTTCTTGGGATCCACATAAGTGTGAAAACATATGGTATCTGTCTTTCTCTGTATGGCTTATTTCACTTAGCATAACACTCTCCAGTTCCGTCCACGTTGCTACACAGGGCCATATTTCATTCTTTCTCATTGCCACGTAGTACTCCATTGTGTATATAAACCACAATTTCTTTCTCCATTCATCAGTTGATGGACATTTAGGCTGTTTCCATAATTTGGCTATTGTTGAAAGTGCTGCTATAAACATTGGGGTGCAAGTGCCCCTATGCATCAGTACTCCTATATTCCTTGGGTAAATTCCTAGCAGTGCTACTGCTGGGTCATAGGGTAGGTCTATTTTGAATTTTTTGAGGAACCTCCACACTGTTTTCCAGAGCAGCTGCACCAGTTTGCATTCCCACCAACAGTGCAAGAGGGTTCCCGTTTCTCCACATCCTCTCCAGCATCTATAGTCTCCTGATTTGTCCATTTTGGCCACTCTGACTGGTGTGAGGTGATATCTGAGGGTGGTTAGATTTGTATTTCCCTGATGAGGAGAGACATTGAGCATCTTCTCATGTGCCTGTTGGCCATCCAGATGTCTTCTTTAGAGAAGTGTCTATTCATGTCTTCTGCCCATTTCTTCACTGGGTTTTTCAGGTGTGGAGTTTGGTGAGTTCTTTATAGATTTTGGATACTAGCCCTTTGTCTGATATGTCATTTGCAAATATCTTTTCCCATTCCATTGGTTGCCTTTTAATTTTGTTGATTGTTTCCTTTGCTGTGCAGAAGCTTTTTATCTTCATGAGGTCCCAGTAGTTCATTTTTGCTTTTAATTCCCTTGCCTTTGGGGATGTGTCAAGTAAGAAATTGCTACATCTGAGATCAGAGAGGTTTTTTCCTGCTTTCTCCTCTAGGGTTTTGATGGTTTCCTGTCTCACATTCAGGTCCTTTATCCATTTTGAGTTTATTCTTGTGAATGGTGTGAGAAAGTGGTCTAGTTTCAACCTTCTGCATGTTGCTGTCCAGTTCTCCCAGCACCATTTGTTAAAGAGACTGTCTTTTTTCCATTGGATGTTCTTTCCTGCTTTGTCAAAGATTAGTTGGCCATACGTTTGTGGGTCTAGTTCTGGGGTTTCTATTCTCTTCCATTGCTCTATGTGTCTGTTTTTGTGCCAATACCATGCTGTCTTGATGATTACAGCTTTGTAGTAGAGGCTAAAGTCTGGTATTGTGATGCCTCCTGCTTTGGTCTTCTTCTTCAAAATTACTTTGGCTATTCAGGGCCTTTTGTGGTTCCATATGAATTTTAGGATTGCTTGCTCTAGCTTCAAGAAGAATGCTGGTGCAATTTTGATTGGGATCGCATTGAATGTGTAGATAGCTTTGGGTAGTATTGACATTTTGACAATATTCATTCTTCCAATCCATGAGCACGGAATGGTTTTCCATTTCTTTAAATCTTCTTCAATTTCCTTCATCAGCTTTCTATAGTTTTCAGCATACAGATCTGTTACATTTTTGGTTAGATTTATTCGTAGGTATATTATGCTTCTTGGTGCAATTGTGAATGGTATCAGTTTCTTTATTTGTCTTTCTGTTGCTTCATTGCTAGTGTATAAGAATGCAACTGATTTCTGTACATTGATTTTGTATCCTGCAACTTTGCTAAATTCATGTATCAGTTCTAGCAGACTTTTGGTGGAGTCTATCAGATTTTTCATGTATAACATGTCATCTGCAAAAAGTGAAAGCTTAACTTCATATTTGCCAATGTTGATGTCTTTGATTTCCTTTTGTTGTCTGATTGCTGATGCTAGAACTTCCAACACTATGTTAAACAACAGCGGTGAGAGTGGACATCCCTGTCGTGCTCCTGATCTCAGGGAAAAAGCTCTCAGTTTTTCCCCATTGAGGATGATGTTAGCTGTGGGCTTTTCATAAATGGCTTTTATGATTTTTAAGTATGTTCCTTTTATCCCGACTTTCTCGAGGGTTTTAATTAAGAAAGGATGCTGAATTTTGTCAAATGCTTTTTCTGCATCGATTGACAGGATCATATGGTTCTTATCTTTTCTTTTATTTATTTATTTTTTTAAATTTTTTTAACGTTTATTTATTTTTGAGACAGAGAGAGACAGAGCACGAACAGGGGAGGGGCAGAGAGAGAGGGAGACACAGAATCGGAAGCAGGCTCCAGGCTCTGAGCCATCAGCCCAGAGCCTGACGTGGGGCTAGAACTCACGGACTCCAAGATCGTGACCTGAGCCAAAGTCAGACGCTCAACCGACTGAGCCACCCAGGTGCCCCTTATCTTTTCTTTTATTAATGTGATGCATCATGTTGATTGATTTGCGATTGATTTGCAGGACAGGTGTTGAACCTGTCCTGCAGCCCAGGAATGAATCCCACTTGATCATGGTGAATAATTATTTTTATATGCTGTTGAATTCGATTTGCTAGTATCTTATTGAGAATTTTTGCATCCATATTCATCAGGGATATTGGCCTGTAGTTCTCTTTTTTTACTGGGTCTCTGTCTGGTTTAGGAGTCAAAGTCATACTGGATTCACAGAATGAGTCTGGAAGTTTTCCTTCCCTTTCTCTTTTGGAACAGCTTGAGAAGGATAGGTATTATCTCTGCTTTAAATGTCTGGTAGAATTCCCCTGGGAAGCCATCTGGTCCTAGACTCTTATTTGTTGGGAGATTTTTGATAACTGATTCAATTTCTTCGCTGGTTATGGGTCTGTTCAAGCTTTCTATTTCCTCCTGATTGAGTTTTGGAAGTGTGTGGGTGCTTAGGAATTTGTCCATTTCTTCCAGGTTGTCCAGTTTGTTGGCATGTAATTTTTCATAGTATTCCCTGATAATTGCTTGTATCTCTGAGGGATTGGTTGTAATAATTCCATTTTCATTCATGATTTTATCTATTTGGGTCATCTCCCTTTTCTTTTTGAGAAGCCTGGCTAGAGATTTATCAATTTTGTTTATTTTTTCAAAAAACCAACTCTTGGTTTCATTGATCTGCTCTACAGTTTTTTTAGATTCTATATTGGTTATTTCTGCTCTGATCTTTATTATTTTTCTTCTTCTGCTGGGTTTAGGCTGTCTTTGCTGTTCTGCTTCTATTTCCTTTGGGTGTGCTGTTACATTCTGTATTGGGGATTTTTCTTGTTTCTTGAGATAGGCCTGGATTGCAATGTATTTTCCTCTCAGGACTGCCTTCGCTGCATCCCAAAGCGTTTGGATTGTTGTATTTTCATTTTCATTTGTTTCCATATATTTTTTAGTTTCTTGTCTAATTGCCTGGTTGACCCACTCATTCGTTAGTAGGGTGTTCTTTAACCTCCATGCTTTTGGAGGTTTTCCAGACTTTCCTGTGGTTCATTTCAAGCTTCATAGCATTGTGGTCTGAAAGTATGCATGGTATGATCTCAATTCTTCTATACTTATGAAGGACTGTTTTGTGACCCAGTATGTGATCTATCTTGGAGAATGTTCCATGTGCACTCGAGAAGAAAGTATATTCTGTTGCTTTGGGATGCAGAGTTCTAAATATATCTGTCAAGTCCATCTGATCCAATGTATCATTCAGGGCCCTTGTTTCTTTATTGATCCTGTGTCTAGATGATCTATCCATTTCTGTAAGTGGAGTGTTAAAGTCCCCTGCAATTACCACATTCTTATCAATAAGGTTGCTTACGTTTGTGAGTAATTGTTTTATATATTTGGGGGCTCCCGTATTTGGTGCATAGACATTTATAATTGTTAGCTTTTCCTGATGGATAGACCCTGTAATTGTTATATAATGCCCTTCTTCATCTCTTGTTACAGCCTTTAATTTAAAGTCTAGTTTGTCTGATCTAAGTATAGCTAGTCCAGCTTTCTTTTGACTTCCAGTAGCATGATAGATAGTTCTCCATCCCCTTACTTTCAATCTGAAGGTGTCCTCAGGTCTAAAATGAGTCTTTTGTAGACAGCAAATAGATGGGTCTTGTTTTTTTATCCATTCTGATACCCTATGTCTTTTGGTTGGCGCATTTAGTCCATTTATGTTCAGTGTTATTATAAAAAGATATGGGTTTAGAGTCATTGTGATGTCTGTAGGTTTCATGCTTGAAGTGATATCTCTGGTGTTTTGTCTCACAGGATCCCCCTTAGGATCTCTTGTAGGGCTTGTTTAGTGGTGATGAATTCCTTCAGTTTTTGTTTGTTTGGGAAGACCTTTATTTCTCCTTCTATTCCGAATGACACACTTGCTGGATAAAGGAATGTTGGCTGCATATTTTCTCTCTTCATTACATTGAAGATTTCCTGCCACTCCTTTCTGGCCTGCCAGGTTTCAGTAGAGAGATCCATCACGAGTCTTATCGGTCTCCCTTTATATGTTAGAGCACGTTTATCCCTAGCTGCTTTCAGAATTTTCTCTTTAATCCTTATATTTTGCCAGCTTCACTACGATATGTCGTGCAGAAGATCGTTTCAAGTTATGTCTGAAGGGAGTTATCTGTGCCTCTTGGATTTCAATGCCTTTTTCCTTCCCCAGATCAGGGAAGTTCTCAGCTATGATTTCTTCAAGTACACCTTCAGCACCTTTCCCTCTCTATTCCTCCTCTGGAATACCAATCATGCATAGATTATTTCTCTTTAGTGCATCACTTAGTTCTCTAATTTTCCCCTCATACTCCTGGATTTTTTAATCTCTCTTTTTCTCAGCTTCTTCTTTTTCCATAATTTTATCTTCTAGTTCACCTATTCTCTCCTCTGCCACTTCAATCCGAGCTGTGGTCATCTCCATTTTATTTTGCAGCTCATTACTAGCATTTTTTAGCTCCTCCTGGCTGTTCCTTAGTCCCTTGATCTCTGTAGCAATAGATTCTCTGGTGTCCTGTATACTGTTTTCAAGCCCAGTGATTAATTTTAGGGCTATTATTGTAAATTCACTTTCTGTTATATTGTTTAAATCGTTTTTGATCAGTTCGTTAGCTGTCGCTATTTCCTGGAGATTCTTTTGAGGGGAATTCTTCCATTTGGTCATTTTGGATAGTCCCTGGAGTGGTGAGAACTGCAGGGCACTTCCCCTGTGCTGTCTTGAATAACTTGCATTGGTGGGCGGGGCCACAGTCAGATCTGATGTCTGCCCCCAGCCCACTGCTGGGGCCACAGTCAGACTGGTGTGTACCTTCTCTTCCCCTCTCCTAGGGGCGGGATTCACTGTGGGGTGGCTGGCCCGTCTGGGCTACTTGCACACTGCCAGGCTTGTGATGCTGGGGATCTTGCGTATTAGCTGGGGTGGATTGGCAGGGTGCACAGGGGCAGATGGGGCAGGCTCGGCTCGCTTTTCCTTCAGTGATCTGGTTCGGGAGGGGCCCTGCAGCACCCGGAGGGAGTCAGACCCGCTGCCGGAGGGATGGATCCACAGAAGCACAGCATTGGGTGTTTGCGCGGTGCAAGCAAGTTCCCTGGTAGGAACTGGTTCCCTTTGGGATTTTGGCTGGGGGGTGGGCAAGGGAGATGTTGCTGGCGAGCGCCTTTGTTCCCCGACAAGCTGTGCTCTGTCATCCGGGCTCAACAACTCTCCCTCCCATTGTCCTCCAGCCCTCCCGCTCTCCGAGCAGAGCTGTCAAATTATAACCTTCTAGATGTTAAGTCCTGCTTGCTGTCAGAACACACTCTGTCCGGCCCCTCCCCTTTTGCAAGCCAGACTTGGGGGCTCTGCTTTGCCGGCAGGCTGCCCCTCCGCCCTGGCTCCCTCCCGCCAGTCCGTGTAGCGCGCACTGCCTCGCCGCCCTTCCTACCCTCTTCCGTGGGCCTCTCGTCTACACTTGGCTCTGGAGAATCCATTCTGCTAGTCTTCTGGCGGTTTTCTGGGTTATTTAGGCAGGTGTGGGTGGAATCTAAGTGATCAGCAGGACGAGGTGAGCCCAGCATCCTCCTATGCCACCATCTTCCCAAATATTTTAGTTTCTGTTCTCTGAAAAGTGAAAAGCACTCCAACAAAAGGTTTTAATGTAGTTTTTCCTTATCACTCACATGTTAATTGATAAATATAACAGTCTGATCATGATGCTGATTAAATGTGTCTTTAAAAAAAACCTCAGTAGATGTGGTAAACAGAAAACTAGATACACCTAAAAAGAGAGTTAGTGAAGTAGAAGACAGATCTAAGGAAATTAGCCCCAAATCTCTACTCCACTGCCCTGTCCTTTCCAAAGAAATGTGCTCATAATGGGGTGATCTAATAACATTGCAATGGAACCCACTCTTAGCCACTCAGCACACCAGGTTTCTTAATAGACCCAATAGCCTTGAGTGCTGGGAAGAAATATCCCAGGGCTGAGGAGGTGGCTGGGCACTTGGGGAAATAGGAAAAAACACAGCCCTGAGATTTCTGCCTGGGTCTTTGCTTCAGCACCCCAGGCCGTGGATGAAATGTTAACAACTTTTTATCTGCGTTGATGGAGAGGCTCTGAACCTAACAGTAAATATATATATTACAGTCTTAAAAGGAGTAAAAATATACTAGGGTGAGTGGCTTTTGGTTTTGAAGAAACGGAAAATATGAAAGGAGCTGAGATACAGGGAAAGTAGAATTAATAGGCCCATCATATGTCTTAAAACAGGAATTCTAGAAAGAAAAAAGACAGGAAGTGAGAAAGATGAGCAATTTCCAGAATGGAAGAAAGATATAAATTTTCAATGTCAAGAAGCAGAGGTTCCAAGTAGTTCCAAAACTAAATAAAATATATTGTTGCAAAAGTGCAGAGAGCAGAGGAAAAAGCAATTTCAAAAACTACCAGAGAGGGGTGCCTGGGTGGCTCAGTTCGTTAAGCATCTGACTGCAGCTCAGGTTATGATCTCACAGTTCCAGAGTTGGAGCCCCACATGAGTTTGAACCCCAGGTCAGGCTCTGTGCTGACAGCTCAGAGCCTGGAGCCTACTTCAGATTTTGTGTCTCCCTCTCTCTCTCTGTACCCCCCCCTTTCATAAATAAACATTGAAAAAAAAACTTTTAAAAAACTACCAGAGAGAAAAGACAAGTTATCTGCAAAAAAGATTAGACCAAAGGGAGACTTTTGTAGAGCAATGATGGAAGCAAGAAGGCACTGGAATCATATTTTCAAAATCCTGAGGAAAAAAAAATCAATCTATAACTTTATATCCAGCTAAACTATCATTAAAGAGCAAGCGTAAAGAGATTTTCAGACAAACAAAATATACCAAGAGCAGATCCTATCTATAGGAAATTGAAAAAACATTTTCCAATGAAATGCAAGAGGAAAAGTTGAGCAAATAAATTTGTATACATGCAGTGAAATTTACAACAATGAACATATAAAAATAACTAGGAATTACTCATTTCTGGTAACAGAGCAAGGTGAAATATAGTGTTGGCAACAATATCAGGATGGAAAGGGAGGGACCAAAATTAAGCATTTTAAGTTTTTTATATTGTTGAGAAGGAGAGAAGAAATAATCTTGAGGCATTGTTAGGTAGCCACGTTAAAATTTTAAGGATAACCATTAAAACAAAAATGTGTAATTTCTTATCTAGTAGTGAGATAAAAATAATTTCCAAAACTCTCAATCTAAAAGGAGAATAGATTTGTAGGTGTGGATGTGGGAGGACTTAGACTGTAATGAAAATTGTGTAAGGACTTTGGATTGTAGAAAGTAGGGAAACTGGTTGGGAATCTATTGTTCATAATAGCAATATAAAATCTGTGTATAAACAATAATGACTGTGCATAATTAAAGAAAAAAACACTAAAAACTTTAGTAATGGAAATAAGGGATACTTTGAATGGAGAGATTTTGATAGAAAGACCCAATATTGTAAAATGTCAACTTTTTATGAAAATTAATCTAGAAACCTACAAGATCTGCCAAGGCTCTCTCCCTTACACCCTCTCGTGCCCTTCACCAATCCCCCTTTCACTTCTCACTCTTGATTCAACTAGAGAGCACAATGCATGTAGCAAATATTCAATAAATCAATATTCTTTTAAATAGAAGAATAAATGACTCATTTATCTGTTCTGCAAGCAATTTCTGATTTACATTTTCAAAAAAAAAATCCCATCAAGCACAGTACACAGTACTCATCCAGATAATATCTAACTTTGAATCTCTGCATAAGTATGCAAGCCCACCCTTGCCAAGGATGTTTTGTGAATTGATTACATCTGTTAAATTACTGTAGCGGTTTTCCTGAGACACAAATAGATGATAATATTGACTTCTTAGTGTTAACCTGATGAAAATAACCCACAATAATTAAAATATAAGACCATTACTCATTACTTCCTAAATACTTCTTAAAATCAACAAAACTCTGATTTTATATAGTAATTTCTATAGCTCCCTAAATATCGTGTGGCTTAGGAAGTGTGTTCATTTTATATATATACTTTATATATATATTTGTAAAATATATATATTTGATATTTATTTATATGTGTGTATGTGTGTGTATATATATATATATATATATATAGAGAGAGAGAGAGAGAGAGAGTGTAACCCACTCATGAAAGCATCAGAAATTCAGATTCTGATTAATTTCCTATAAAGGATCAAAAAGATCCCAAGTGCCTAATGGTTCCTGGCAGCTGGTTGTCTTGAAACACATAAATATTAACATGTTACTAAGAACTGTATTTCCCCACATCTTTGTCCCTATTCCAAATGAATAACCGGAGCTTAAAAACTAGTATAACTGGTGTAACCCTCTTTATCAGCTTTACACATTTCCCCCATTTATTGCTCAGTTACTCCTAATTAGCAGAAATCCAGGAGCTCTCTTGGGATTCCTACTTCAAATTGTCCAAGAATCCCAGGAATTCACTGAGACCAGGTGGGTCAGTACTTCCAAACAGCATAACTGGAAAGTCTCTTTGGTCTATAGGCACTCTTGCTTCTGTGACTTTTCCAAGTACCATGTCATCACAGAACACAAATCCTGTAGAGTTACAAGGACTCTGGCTCAAGGATCAGGTGATACCCTTGCTGAGCCAAATCCCTGCACAACCCAAAACTTATGCTTGGGATCTGAGTTTATAGCTTTTTGCGTTTTCACTCACATATTCAGCCATTGCTCTGAAAGAGTGACAAAACACCTTAGCGGCTAGGTCCAGACATTCTTCAGTCTCACCTGTGTGTTTTGCTGGAACTCTTTGTTTTTCTCCAGCCTGTATCACCAGCAGATCCTCTCATAAGGAATCCCCCGTTGGGGCTTCTGGAGTCCTCTCATGTCAGCAGACGTTTGTTAATGCCACACTCTTAAAAAGCAGATTTCTCTAATTTCTACTCTCAGGAAGAAGAGCATGAGGTTTTGCATTCATTCCCTACCAGAAGCCTCCGGGTCTCTTTTTGCAAACTGATAAGCCACAGAAAATTTTTAAAATTCTGTTACATCTTTTTTGTATGCAAGGAGAGTCTAGTGTCTTTACATTAACATAACTAAGACTCACCACACAAATGATTCCTCTCATAGTGAGATCTGCTCCAGACGTTCCTGTGGGTATTATTCTAGCAATGCTTCTTCCTGCAACAGCAGCTTGTCCGTTTGCAGGTTTTCCTTACGCCCCAGAACAAGCTTCACTGAGGCTCTAAGAGACACCAGCACCACCTGGGCAGGACCCCTGCTTCAGCTCTTCTCCAAGCTTCCAATTTCTAACCCAGCCTTTCCTCTTTGTCCTTCTACCCTTGTGGGCAGTGGCCGTTTCCTGCATTTCCTGTCTCTAAATACGTCAGAGTGTCCTTTATGTCCTCCAGAACCCGGTTACTAATTCTTCATATTAAATTGCCTCTGTTAATATAACTGGTACGGTATTTCCTCATGGGCCCCTTCCCAACATTTCCCCCCTCCAAGTTGAATACACACCTCATTGCCAGAGGCCTCCACTCCATCCCATGAACTCTCACAAATCCCCAGGAGAGATGGGATGACCTTGGAAATAAATTTCTGATATGACACTCTTGCAATCAAAGCAGCTGAGATTCAAAAGTTAAAAAGGCAGAACCTTCACCTGGTTTTCTTGCCTGCTTTCTACCACAAATGGCCCACATGGACCATTCACTTAGCAATAAATCATTTGAGGCCCTGAAGCCTCTTTTAAATTACTGACCTAGTATATCATTTAACTGAGACCAGTTAACTTAGCCTTAGGCATCTTTATAAAGGAACACTCCTGTGTGAGTCACTAGGCTCCAAATAGTACTTAGCTCTGTATTAGGCACTGTATATATGTGTGGGCACGTAGGGCAGACTCAATAAAGTTCAGTGAATGAATTGTTTAATTGGTCCAATCCTTTGAGCATAAGTGACGTCTAGATCTCTCATGTGTTCTAGATTACTGCTAGCAATGATCAACATCTGAATCCAAAACATCTGAGAAGAGTAGTTTCATGGCCTTTATAGATGCTGAAAGGTCTTCTGTTGTTTGCTTCTTAGATGCAGCAGAACAGAAGCTTTAATAGGATTTTATAAGAATGTATATCCTACTAATTAGATAGGAAGTCCACATAAATTCACAGCACAGTTTTATTGGGTGATGTTTCCTCACTGGTGGAATTTAATACTAAAAGTTATAGATAACTCTTAAATGGGACAAAACATTTTAAAGGATAGTTTTCAAAAAATTTTCCATCAATTTTGGTGTGATAAAATAAATTGTGCAAAGAGAATAGTAATTTCAGTGTGGGCAGTGGCTAACCCAAAGAGATTTTTTTCCCAGCAATTTCTGGGGCAGTGCATGGTTGTGACAGCCTGCCACAGAACAGCACGAGGACTCAGAGAGTGTGACCTGATCGTTGCCATGGTCCACACCTTCTATACATGCTTCCCTTGCCATGTGCCAACTTCTCTTCCAAAGAAGGTAGGCTCTGCCTTGGGATCAGTCTGTGGAGACAAGTCATGGCAACATGCAGCTTCTGAGTGATGAAAAAGGGGAAGGGCGGGAGGGTGTCCAGGAGGCCACGTCTCTTTGTCAAAGAAAGGCAATTGAGGAGCAATGAGTTTAAACAACTTTGGCCTGATGCCTGGGTGGCTTAGTCAGTTAAATGTCTGACTTCAGCTCAGGTCATGATCTTGCAGTTCATGGGTTCGAGCCCCCACATCAGGCTCTGTGCTGACAGCTCAGAGCCTGGAGCCTGCTTCAGATCCTGTGTCTCCCTCTCTCTCTGTCCCTCCCCAACTTGCGCTCTGTGTATCTCTCTCTCAAAAATAAATAAACATTAAAAAGTAAAATTAAAACAACTTTGGCTTGTGCTTCCTAATTTCTTTATATTGATTTGGGAAATTTCATCGGAAATGAATTTGGGGCTCATTTTAGCCATATAACTAATTTCTTTCTCCACTTGTTTTTGCTTTTGAATTTTTGCCAACCTTAGAATTTGGGGATTAAATGTCCAGCAGAACAGAAAAGCATTTGGAGCAAATAATTGGGGGAAATATACATTAAACACACTGTGTGCTGGCCTCCAGGGAAGCACTGAATAACCTAGGGAGGTGCTTCCTAGACTTTGCTGAATATTAGAATTACCCAGGCAACTAGAAAAATAAAACCGCACACCGTGATCCCTGGGTTGAGCTCCACACCAATTCACTCAGAATGTCCGGGTCAATGAATAGTGCCAAAAGATTCTTCAGGTGATTTCCATGCACCATGAAGATTGGGAATAATTGGTGTAGGGGAACGAGGCTGGGGTTTGGGGTAAACCAGCCCTGGGTTCATGTTCTGGTTCTTCCACTTGCCAGCTGTATGACCTCAAGAAGAATTGTAACATCTTTGAGCCCCAGTTTCCTCTTTGGCACAGGGAGATACCAATACCACTTCAAAGAGCTGTGGTAAATATTAAATGGCATGATAAGAACAAAGAGCACAACCCTTACCCAATAGGCACTTGTTAAAGAACTCACAGACGGAAGGGGTGCCGAGGTGGCTCAGTCAGTTAAGCGTCCAACTTGGGCTTAGGCCAGGACCTCATGGTTCACCAGTTCGAGCCCTGCGTCAGGCTCTGTGCTGACAGCTCAGAGCCTGGAGCCTGCTTCGGATTGTGTCTCACTCTCTCAGCCCCTCCCCTGCTCATGCTCTGTCTCTCTCTCTCTCAAAAAATAAATAAACATTAAAAAATTTAAAAAAAAAGAACTCACAGACAGAAATAAAACTAACCTGTTACAAATTCAAAGCATAGTCACCTAAGTGCTAGAAGCAACACACAAGGGAAGACAATAGAAGGGGCTACTGTCCAAGGAGAATCAAATCTTTATAGAAAAGACGACCATTGACCTGATGTTTGACTGGTGGGACCATTTGGGTTGGCAGAAAAAGAAGAGAAATATCTTCCTGACAGAAGGAATAGCAAGTGGAGGCATGGGATAAAGAACAGCGGGTTCAGGGAACAGCGGGGAGGCCCATGTGGCAGGAGTGAGGGGCACTGAGGGTGTGGTGGGAAATGTGCCAGGGATACCATAGAGGGCCTCAAATGCCTTCCCAGGAGTCTGAGAATTTCCCCGTACACAATGAGGAATCAGTGCTATCTCTGAGGTGGAAATAGGATGATTAAACCTCTGTTTTTAAGCTTGAGAAGAGAGGAGTTTGGAGGTGGGTGAACCAGGCAGATGGTGGTGGCAGTTGAGCAGGAGGAGGGAGTTAGGGCCTGAATTACAGACTGCACACAAACTGCATGGCCGCCAGGCAGCATGAGCTACTCATTCACTATGGGAAGTCACTCTCCAAGGTTTCTATGTACATGTCTGGTTGGTGGTGCCATCTACACATGATGGGCGATTTTTAGGGTAAAGACATTGAATTTGGTTGGAGACATGCCAGGTTTGAAGTGAGATATCCTGGTGGCAGTTGGAAATGTAGGTCAAGAGCTCAGAAGAGATGGGGTGGAGTCCAAGTGGGTGGGGAAAGTGACCAGCATGTGGGTGAAGCTATGGGAGAGAATGAGATGGCTCTGGGAGGGAAGCAAAGCAAGAGAAGGCCTTCTAGGACCAAGCAAGATGAGATCTTTGGGAGAGGCCCACATTTAAAGAGTGACAAAGGAAAACATGGATAAGAGAGTTTCAAGGAGAATCTGGAGAAAGAGTGTCATGAAGGCTAAAAGAAGAGATTTCCCAGGGCTTTGTGGTCAAATTGGAATTAGGAAGTTGGGCAGTCATTGTTTTCCATTGAAAAAGCAGGTTCTGTTGGAACAGAGTTTGGAGGGTTGAAGAAGCAATGTGTGAAGAGATACCCAAGACAGAAGTTGAGTATAAGCTCTAAAGAAGGGGGTGAGAAGGTAATGATGGTAGCTTCAGGGAGATGGAAGATATAAGAAGGATTGACTTCTGTAGAAATATCTCACCATTCTTTTAAATCAATGGGAAGGGGATCTGACAATAGAGACAGTAGAGAAAGAGGAAAAATGGATGTGGTCGTACCCTGAAGGAGACTGGAGCAAGGTGAGTAGGAGTTCAGGTAGAAGGAGAATTGGGACAAAGAAGAAAATAGAGATTGGCAGTTAATGGTGAGTTAATAAAATCATTTTCAATGGCATTTAAATGAGAAAGAGAGAGGGAGAGGGAGAGAGGATGGAGAGAATGACATGCCTGAGTGATGTGGAGCTGAGCAGCAAGAGCAGGTGTTGGGGACAAGCAAGACAGACAGGGTGAGGGAAATAGAGATCTGCTGGGCATGAATGAATTTGGCACCAGCTTACTGCAGTGTTTCAGTGGCCAAGTATGGGATGCTGGTGGGGTGGGGAAGAAACCAAAGGCAGCTGGGAGTTTATGAGCTTAGGGAAGAGTAAAGACAGAGGGTCTGATGAATCCTAAAAGATGGTTCACTGAGAGAAACTAAGGGGAAATCATAGGAGCCCAAAGGTTTTCTTCACTAAAGGACAACAAAGACATCCAGGTCTTGGAAATGAGGCATGTGTAAGGGGATGAGTCTATGGTATGGCTTTGGGAGCCTAGTTCAAAAATCAAAACAGAATGAAGTTATGACTGGGAAAGTATTTCCTAAGCTATAGGATATGTGCTATTTTTTATATATTGTTTTCATTATTTTTGGAATGGATAGGGTGAGGAAATATAAGGATAACCTAGTGTATGAATCATCCATGTTGACACTGAAGTTGTCCAGGATAATGGTAAGGGAAGGAAGGAAAAGAGAACTTTCTACATTTATTAGGGAACATTGAAAAGTGTCTAGATATCAGTGGATGACAGCGAAGAGGATGGTACATCCTCATGCTGGACATGGACCTAAAAAGAAAGACAGTTGTTTTAAAAAGTGTTGCAGAAACATCTGGGAGGCAGCACTGTGGGGTGAGAGGAACAGTGACCCTTTTCCCAGGGCATGGGACAACAGTCTCCAGTTGACAGAAATTGAAGACAATGCAGCCATCAAGAATGTTCAAAAAAGGCTCTTTTTATGGCAACAAACAAATGAAATCACAGTAGCACAAACAAGGGTAGCTTAGTCTTAGAATATAGAGATCTAACAGAATCCCTGGACAGGAAGCAAAGTGCAGCTGGGCTTTGAATGAACTCACGGTTATTTCTAGAAAGCCATTGGAGACCAAGGTAGCTTACTCTCCACTTTTCATTCACGTGATGGCCTCTCTTCTCTCTGTAGTTCAGCTTCCTCTTCCTCTTTCTTAGTCTCTTTCCTCACTTGTTTAAAATTTCACATGGCCCAACATGACTGCTGGCCCCAGCTCCTCATCATGACTTTGCACTTCCCATCCTCTGTTTCTCCCTCTCTGTCCTACTTCAGTGAAAGAAAGAAGCTAAGCCCTCTCACCAGGCGTATCAAGGGCTTCTTGCTGGTCTCTGGGTTAGCTGTCCAGAGGTCAGGGTCTCCCCTCCTAGGTAGCTACATAGGGTTCAAGTCCACTTAGGAGGTGCTGGAGTAAGGGAAAGAAATGTTGGTCATGTGGAGCTCAAGAGAGAAGTCAAGACTTCATTAAAGTCTTGGAGGGAGTGTGGGAAGTCACACTTTAAAAATCCACAGCAAAAACAACTTAGAAGGAGGTTGACAGAGGACAGAGAGCCCAAGGAGGGCGATAAAAGTATCCAAATGGCACGGGTTACATCTTGGTTTCCTTGGCAGATACAGACTGGAAGGCCTGGGTGCTGTGTGCATGAGCACCCTGTAGGAGTCTAGCTTGTGTTAGCCCCTGGGCTCCATTCAGAAGCCTAAGGTAACCAGAGGGCCCCACCCCACGGGCTAGTCTGGCTGAAAGTCCTCACCCTGAGCAGAAGCAAGGATGGCTGGATTACTCAGGCCTTTCAGATTTTCCTTCTCAGAGGAGAAAGGATTCCAGGTATGGAAGACCTGGTAACAGCCCTCAAAATTCAAAGAGTTTAGGAAATCAGTCCTGGGAAAAGCAGAACTAGGAGGCAGAACAAGAAGTCAGTTGTCCTCACAGTGTAAAAGGGTAAGTCAGCCATTGGTGCTTGGGGATGACTCACACATATTCAGAAGTCTAAGCTCACTGAGGTCATGTATCCAAAAGTCCTGGAGCCAGATTTCCTCAATGATGGCCAGTCAGTTGTCCAGCATATCTGCCAATAACAGGCCAACCTTTCTCAGGACACGGGGCTGCCGCTGTGTGGCTTGCTCCCCACAGTTAGTGCTTCCAAATATTAACATAGAAGCAGTATGGGCTGTGTGGAGGCGGAGCAAGGAGAGGGAGGGAGAGGCGCGCTGGTGGTAAAGCCACGGCATGTGGAAGGAATGAGGAGAGAAGCAGCAGAGAGAAACTGTCACAACAACATTCTGGAAAATGCACAGGAGCAAATACATTCGTTCTCAAAACACGTTCCATTTTCCACTAAAAGAAACCCAGAGCTCCTTTTAGGGGCAAAGAAAGTACAAAACAAGCTTAGAATGTCTTGTTGTGCCAGAAAGCCAGGAAGTGACCAAAGAATGATGGGGACATGTCAAAAAGACACAGTCAGACTGCATGGACTCCTTCTAGCCAAATGTGGCACAATTTGAACATCAAAATAGTGATCATAATACTTTATAACCTATTGATAAAAAAGGAATTCACCAGTCCTTTAGATACAAATAAACCCACGAATAAAATAAAAGTTGGTGAATAATAGGATCTTTACATAGTATCAAAGTCCTCCCCACAAAATACTTATTAATTAATTTACAAGGGGTGGGGGGATGGGGAAGGGTCACCTGGCAGATACACCTTAATCAAGTGATCGACATCTTCCTCGCCAGTGATTGTACAAATGGAAAACATGTTTCCTGATGCAATGAGAACACAGCATTTCTCTGGAGTAGTCCTGAGAAAGCCAATCATGAGGAAATGTCAGACAAGCCTTCAGACAAACTGAAGGACATTCTACCAAATAACTGGCCCTCAATCTTCAAAAGTGTTAAGGATTTGAAACTCAAAGAAAGTCTGAGGATCTGTTGCAGACTGAAGAAAACTACAGGGACAACTAAATGCTGTGTATGAATCTGAAGTAGATCTGTTTGCTATAAAAAAAAAAGGAAAAAAACAAGGGTGCCTGGGTGGCTCAGTCAGATGAGCGTCTGACTTCGGCTCAGGTCATAATCTCATGGCTTGTAAATTCAAGCCCTGTGTCAGGCTCTGTGCTGACAGCTTGGAGCCTGGAGCCTGCTTCAGATTCTGTATCTCCCTCTCTCCTTGCCCCTCCCCTGTTTGCGCAGTGTCTCTCTCTCTCTCTCTCTCTCTTAAAAATAAATAAACATTAAAAAACTTTAAAAAACCCGTATTAGGACAATTGGAGAAACTTGAATGGATCGTTGATGTGCAGAGTGATGAACTGGGTCAATGTCAGTTTTCTGTTTTGATAGTTGCATTGTGGTTAAGTACAGGAATGTCCTTGTTTGCAGGAAATGCACACTGAAGTATTTGAGGGTGATGGGGCATCATGAGAACAACTAAATCTCAAAAAAAAAAAAAAAAGCTTTTGGACTACATTCCCAACTTTGACGTAAATTTTTATTTCAAATGCTTAAAAAACATAAACTATTAAAAAAAATCAACTGGTGTTTAAAAAAAGGAGCTTTGCTTTAGAGTATGTAATGGGTTGAACGGGGGCCCAACGGAGAGCATCCACATCCCAGAACCTGTACGTGTGACCTTATTTAGAAAAAGCGTCTTTGCAGATGCAATTAAGTTAATGATCTGGAGATGACAGCATCCTGGATTATCCCAGTGGGCCCTAAATCCAATAACAAGCGTCCTTTTAAGAGACACACAGGGAAGAGACTCACAGAGGAGAGGCCATGTGAAGATGGAGGTACAGACTCGAGTGATACAACCACAAGCCGAGGAACACCAGAGCCACTCTTCCCCGGAACGGGAAAAGGCGAGGAAGGATTCTCCTCTAGAACCTCAAGAGGCAGCGTGGCCCTGCTGACACCTTGGTTTCAGACTTCTGGCCTCCAGAACCAGAGAAAATAAATTTCTATCATTTTAAGCTGCCCAGTTGGTAGTAATTTGTTACATCAGCCCTAGGAAACTAACACAGAGTACTTTTCTCCTTTATTTGTTGGAAATAGAAAACTAGCACATCAAAGCAAGATGTGCTTTGGATGTCTCCACCAGTTTAGGCTAGAAGCCAGATGGAGGACATTCATCTTCTCAAAGGGGAACACCACATTCCTGAGAAAAAAGGACTTTCCAGGTCACAACACCACCAATACTGCATCTGGCATTCACCATTTGCACATCGAGTGCCAAAGTTCTAGCTTGTTGGGATTCTTCCTATGGCAATGGTCAAGCAGGAGTGATTTTGGCCCCCAGGGGACATATGACAATTTCTGGACACATTTTTGGTTATCATAACTGTGGGATGGGGGTTGCTACAGGCATCCAGTGGGTAGAGGCTGGGGATGTTGCTAAATATTTTATAATGCACAGGACAGTCCCTCACCACAAAGGGATTCCTTTTTTTTTCTATGAAGAATACTCACACTTCTCTGTCAGGATAAGAACAGAAGGAAAGAGGAGGCATTCCACAAATACTTCTGGACTATGTTTTTTCATTGTGGTAAGAAAAGATAACATGAAATCTACTCTCGACAAATTTTTTGATGTACTGTACAGTATTACTAACTATAAGCACTATGTTGTATAGCAGATCTCTAGAATGTATTCATCTTGCCTAACTGAAAACTTATACCCTTTTAAAAACAGCAACTCCCCATTTCCCCCTTTCTCTATCCCTTGACAACTACCATTTTACTTTCTGCTTCTATGAGTTTGACTGTTTTAGATATCTCATATAATGGAAACGTGCTATGACCAGTTTACTTCACTTAGAATAATGTCCTCAAGGTTCATCCACATTGTCACATAAGCCAAGATTTATCTCTTATTTAAGGCTGAACATAATTTCATTATATACATGTATAGACCACATTTTCTTTATCCATTCATCTGTTTATAGACATTTAGGCTGTCTCCACCTCTAGTTCATTGTGGAAAAGGCCACTATGAACCTGAGAGTATAGATATCTCTCCAAGATCCTGATTTTAATTCTTTTGAATAAATACTCAGAAGTGGGATTCCTAGGTCATATGGTAATACCATTTTTAATTTTTTGTGGAGCCTCCATACTGTTTTCCATAGTAGCTACAGCACTTTACAATACCACTGACAGTGTACAAGGTTCTGATTTCTCTACATCCTCACCAACACTTTTTATCATTTGGGTTTTTTTGATAATAGCCATCCTAACAGGTGTGAGATAATATTTCTGTGGGGTTTTTATTTTGTTTTGTTTTTGTCTCATTGATTTTGAATTGCACTTCCCTGATGATTAGTAATACTGAACATCTTTTCATATATCTGTTGGCCATTTGTATGTCTTCTTAGAGAAATGTCTATTCAAGTCCTTTGCTCATCTTTAAATCAAGTTATTTTTTCTTTTGCTGTTGACTTATGTGAATTCTTTATATTTTTTGGATAAAGGGATAGATAAATCGATAAAAGTATTTTCTCTCAGTCGGTAGGCTATCTGTTCACTTTGTTGATTGTTTCCTTTATGGACGGGAAGCTTTTCAGTTTGATATCATCCTACTTGTCTATTTTTGCATCTGTTGCTTATGTTTTTGGTGTCATATCCAAGAAATCATTGCTAAGACCAATGTCATGAAGCTTTCCTTTCATGTTTTCTTCTAGGAGTTTTATAGTTTCAGGTCTTTTAAGTCTTTGATTCATCTTGAGTTGGTTATTGGGTATGGTCTAAGACAAGGGTCCAATTTTTTTCATTTGTACGTATGCACATCCAGTTTTCTCAACACCATTCATTGAAGAAACTGTCCTTTTTCCATTGTGTATTCTTGGCACCCAGTAGAAGATCAGTTGACTATATATGCATGCATTGATTTCTGGGCTCTTTATTCAGTTTAATTGATCTATATTTCTGTCTTTATTCTAATACCATGCTGTTTTAATTACTGTGGCTTTGTAACATATTTTGATACCAGGAAGTGTGATGCTTCCAACTTTGTTCTTCTTTCTCAAAGTCGTGTTTGGTATTTGGGTCCTTTGTTGTTCCATATGAATTTCAGGATTGTTTTTTCTATTTCTGTAAAAAGAAAATGCCATTGGTGTTTTGATAGGAATTGCACTCTGGGTAGTATGGACATTTTAACAATATTAAGTCTTCCAATTTATAAACATGGGATGTCTTTCCATTTATTTGTATCTTCTTTAATCTTTTTCATCAATGATTTGTATTTTGAAGTCACAGTCTTTAATCTCCTTGGTTAAGTTTATTCTTAAATATTTTACTATTTTTGGTAAATGAGATTTTCTTAATTTCTTTTTTAATAGTTCATTGTTAGCCTTTCAGACTATTTCTGTCTTCTCATTCCAGAAGTCTGTGGTTTACAGTAGGATATGGGCTATGAATGAGGTGTGGGGAACAAGCAGAAGATCTGGGATTTCTCAGGAGTCCCAGCCTCACACCTTTCTGTAGACTGGTCTTGAACTTAAACTCTCACACATGAAAAGAAATTTCAAGTGACTACTGTAAATTGGCTCTGAACACAACCAAAGAAAAATTTCAGTTTCGACTACCAAACTGCATTGTACAAAGAGTGCCAGTGTCCAAGCCATGAACCCAAAGAGCTTAAGGTCTCATGTGATACACCTTGAGAGGAAAATACTTCTAGGACTCTATCCACTTCTCTCTCCCTCCCTTCTCCTTCTTTCTGCTCAGCATTTACTGACCACAAACAATGGAAACAATATGCTAAACATTGGGAACAAAAAGATAAAGAAATTAGTAATTTACTAGGTTAGAGAGAGAAATTAAAATATGAAGTTCTGAGTGCTGTCATAATGGTATCAACAGAAGGAGAATTTTTTTTAAAGCTTTCTATACACGACAGGGAAAATCAAATTAGGATTCAGATATGTCATAGGAGAGATGAAGAAAACCTCCTGGAGACATAAAATTGAAACAAATATCTCAAAGTTTGGTGCAGTCCTTTCTGTGGAAGAAAATTTGCTGTGGGATATGTGGAGCTCCCAATTTTGGAAGTCCAATGTGCTTTCTAAGTTCTGGTGAGACATTTCCAAACCAAAGAATCTAGAGATATTTTTAAAGGCAAATATATATTTGAATCTTGAAAGTCTACATGGATAAAAGGCTTCTTGCTGAAATTCAAATGTAACTTGTGAGTCTTGCTATAGATGCTATAGGGCCCCTTGAGTGTCAGGCTGTCAGTAGATATAATTGCGACGGAGCAAGACAGAGAAATTAGGACCTGGGGCAGCTTTCATGATTCACATTCTCTGCTCTTATTTGGATCATGTAGGAAAAGCAGGTAGATTACCTGAATGATCCCTTTAAGACATGTCTTTGGCTATGGTGACCAATGATCGTTGGGCAATCTCATTTGACACTTTGATTAAGCAGGTGATTAGAATACTTACTTGCCTATAGTTTGGCTACTTTTAGATTCTAACATTTTCTGGAATCCAAAACCCTGAGAAAATATGGGCAAATATGCTCAAAGGAGTTGAATACAGAAAAGGGGGCTCTTTGTAGCTCTTGCATATGAAATTGCAATTGCAGTGCCATTTGAATAGCTGATACCCTTCCTGGTGACAGCTATAGGTTCATAAGAGCTGATCCAGCGACTGCTCGGCTAATTGAAGTACCCTGTAGGTTCTCTTTGCCCTCGAGAACTTTTCTGATAAATAGCTCTTGACCAGCTCCTTATATGGCTGTAGGCTGCCCCAAGAGATTGAGATGTATTTTGGACACAATCTGATCCTCATTTCTCAAGGGTCTCAGGCCCTCATCTTTGCAGCTGAGGGAGATGGCCGTGGGCTCCAGAGGCTCTCGTGCCCTGGCCCCATGGCAGTCACTTTTCCTCTGAAGATTCCCCCTTATCTTGAAGAAGAGAGGTGCCTGGCGCTTGTCACACTGTGTTGGGCAGTGACCAAGATAGTTGAAAGAAGGCATGTGGGGAAATCAGAACTGGCAAAGTTGTATAGGAGAGAAGTGGCTCTTGACTTGTTCACCTTTTGAGAGCCTTTGGGGCCCACTAAGACTAATTTCATAAGCCTGGGCATGATATTCTAGCTGTCCAATTTTGTTTGTTTAACACTCAGAGGAGCCACACCAGAGGGAAGAGTTGCAGGTGTTACCTGGCATCAGGTGCCATGTGAGAACCCCATCCCAAGGACTGCATATGAGGACATTTTCCCCAGAAGACTGTGGCCCTTGCCACAGGCCACAAGCATGAGCACATTGAATTTTTGCTCATTGACGGAACTCAATGCATAATATATATTTGAATAAATGAATGAAGCAAAGAAAGGAGATGGTGGCTCATTAAAATTTCGTGCTTGGATCCTGAAGCAAACTGAAACGAAAATAGGCCATCATTGTGAATTTTACTGCAGTGACTAAAAGGATTATATCCTGTGAAATCTCTAAAGCTATCTATTAATGATGCTACAACAGATGCTTAAGAGCATGCTAGCCATAGAAGAGAAAAACCCAATGGCTGAAGTGGACAAAAACTCATTTTGATATTCTTAATGCAGAAGGAAAAATGTTGTGGCTTTTTGTCAATGGTCTTGATGAATTCTGACACCCTCATCTCCTACCTCCGATAATCGCTGTGGTCCCTCCCTGCCCAAACTGATTCTGACCTCCCCAGCAGGAACCAAGCACTCTGTCACAAATAGCTGCTTTTCTAAATAGGATGTTTTCTAACCTCCTTTCCAGAAAACTCTAGAGAAATATACTTTCCACCTCCTCCAGGTAGACCTTTCTTATTGGAGGGCACATCTTCCCTGAGGAGTATAATATAGAGAGGGAAGAAAACTTACGGGTAAAAGAAGGAGCCAAAAATGAACAGACAACTCTCTCAGGCTGTACTCGTGGCAGCCCATATTTAATGTGGAACTTTAACTGTGGAGTGAGAGCTATTCAGAAATGTATACCCAGGAGTGTAACGAGCTATAATATATGAACTGACTTTGGAGTAACATGTAATATGCTTAACATAACACTGCAACCAGGGGAACCATTTTTTAAGAATAAAACAACGAGGGAGAATAAATATCATTAATACAGAATGAGTGACGGGGGAGTTCCCAGTGAACAGGGGATTTTCTCACTCTGACATCAGATTCTAACTGCAGAGGGACCATCTTAGTTGTCACTAACCAGCTTTAAAATAAAAACAAAGTAAAATATAATTTGTTAGATATAAGGCCCATAGGCCTTAGGGTTGATGAAAAACCCCACTTGGTGGGGCCCCCAGGAGTGTGATAGTTACTGACTGGTCACCACGGCCAAAAAAACAGCTCTTAACAGCCTCTCTCAGGTAGTGTCACTGGGTTTTTCTTGGATGACTGAAGAGAGAATAGAATACTTGAATTATGACTGCTGCCCCAAACCTTAATCCCTCTACTTTGTTCACCCATGTTGGCATCGATGGACAGTTAAAAGACCCCAGGGCCCTCCTGGGGGGCCATGGCCAACATTCATGGCCAGTACCAAGGGGGATTGAGGAGAGGCCGCAGAGCACATGCTGCCCAATTAGGGAGCACAGCAGCACCTCATGGCTTCACGCAGCCTGGTTCCTCTTCATATTCTGTCTGGCAGGCTCTTACCTGGTAAGGATGGATGAAATACTCAGAAGAACCACATGCCTTGTTCATGGGATCCTCCTTTTGATTTGACTAGTCTTGTCCACCGCTTTCCAAAGTAAATGTAGGTATTCTTTATAAAAGGAGAGGAGAAGTACTGGGTTAAGCAGACTTCATCATTATGGGATGTCTCAGGACTTCTGAATTTGTGAATTTCTAAGAGAATGGTAAAGGTTGCAGGATATTCCAAAAAACCGTTTTACTGGACTAAGATTTCTGAAAACCCGTTATGGGAAACACTAATCTGTATTTATTACAGACAATTACTTCCTATTCCAAGTCCATACACGGCTTCTTGTTTTTATGCTTATATCCTCTAATCCAGGAATATTAGTTCCCTCTCTCCTATCATAACACATACGGCTGGAATGTGAAGAAAAATGTGAAGTCTGCCTTGTCCTCTGAGATCTGCTCAGGATCTTTGGGGAGTATTTGTGAGGCAGTGTTCTCTAGTGAACTTTCCAGAGGCCTGAAGGTCAGCTGATGAGTGGTCTGCGTCCAGCTCACAGAGACAGGGTAGGCAGGGAGTTAGAGGCATGTCATGTGCATGCTGCATTGGGGTCACTGCCCAGGTGCTAAGGAGTTCAAACCCAACTCCGTGACTTGGTAGTTGCTATGGTGGGGTTGAAATTAGTACCTACTTCACAGAGTGATTTGGAGAATTCAAGGAGGTCATGCAGATCAAGTACCTGGCATGGTAGCTGGTACACAATAAATATAAACAATGGTCACTTGAGGAACACGGGATAAGAAGAAATCACACGTCCCAAATAAAATGATAATTTGGCAAGGTTTTCACAAAAGTTCCTCATTAAGCTGCTGTTCCAAGAATGGAATACATATATTTTATTTCACTTTTTAATAAATTTTTCCCCTGGGCTTCAATAAAATGGTGCTCACTTCTGGCCTAGCATCATCCTCTCCTTCACCCTGTCTTTCCTACCTTCCTGCCAACATTTATTGAGCTTTTACACTCTAGGATATAGAATACAGAACTTCTAGTTCTAGATAATGTTAAGTGTACAAATACTTCAGAGTGAAAATGCAGCAATGCAAGGTGCAATTGGGAGAACATGACAGTAACCCCAGCACACAGTAGGTTCTCAATAAATGTCAGTTGCCTCAAGGAATGAGTGAACAAAGGGATGTAATTTATACTGGATGTGAATGAGGTTATCTCTGTTTTGTTTTTATGTGTGAGAGAGAGTGTGTTTGAGCATCAGAGAGGGGCAGAGGGAGAAAGAGAGAGAATCCCAAGCAGGCTCCTCCCTCAGCATGGAGTTTGATGCAGGGCTTGGTCCCACGACCATGGGATCATGACCTGAGCTGAAACCAAGAGTCGGATGCTCAACTGACTTGAGCCACCCAGGTGCTCCTTTTTTCCTTTTTGTTGTTGTTGTTGTTGTTGTTGCTGCTGTTGAGAGAGCATAAGTGTGCATGCACCAGGAGAAGGGGCAGAGGGACTGGGAGAGAGAGAATGTTAAGCAGGCTCCATACATGCATGGAGCCTAACTCAGATCTCCCGACTGTAAGGTCATGACCTGAGCTGAAACCAAGAGTCTGATGTTTAACTGACTGAGTCACCTATGTGCCACAAAGGAGGTTATCTTTGATTTGAGGGGCAATATAACTTTGAGATGTTAACTTCTATTTCCTCCCTGAATTCTCCCTTTTTGTTATTTCAAGTCCAGATCTTGTAGTTATTTGCCCACAGAAAACTACCAGAGAAGCATTCTGAAAGAGGCTGTGTTTGGAGGGGCATGCTCCCTCCTGCAGAGACTGTCCTGGGTACCCAAGAGCAGTGCAGGAGCTGAGAGTCATAAAGGGGTGGTCTGTGGGCCCAGGAGCAGAAGGCGCAGCAGGGAGATGCATGTGGGGAGCCTGGTGTGGGGTGTGGTCTCAGGTCCTGCACTTCGTGTGTGCCACCAGACTTAAGGGACACTGTGGGCTTGGATAATGATGCTGTCAGAGGCACCAGGACACAGGTTTGGAAGGCAGATTTTGTGGTAAGGGGGCTCAGAGCCAGAAGTAGGTGGTTTAAAACCAAGTTTTTTGTTTTTTTTTAAATTATACTCATTCCATACCCTCTCACACTGTAACCAATTCCCACCCCTTCCCTGAAACAACACGCCAACTTGAGGTTTGCTTGCCTTTTGATGAAGGTCAGCTGAGGTTTTCCGTTCCAAAGGTTTTCTTCCTAAGGTTAGTCACACACGAGCTTCAAGGCTGGGGACCCAAGGGAGTAGGAAATCGACTTGAACTGGATACAACAGGAGACAAGCTGGAGAAAGCAGGCAAGAGAACCTGCTTCCTTTCTGTCCCCTTTGTGCCTGCTGGAGAATTACAGATGGCATTCTGCAGCAGATACAGATACCACCAGAAGGCCATCTGTCCCCTGAGCTCCTGCAGCTTTCCAGAGCATTCCTGATAGAGGGCCATACCTCTGCTGGACATTTTTTTTTTGTAGCCAATTCCTGCCTCTTCAGCCTAACCATCTTTGACCCTCAAAAGCCAGAACAGCCCCCTCCCCTTTTAAATTTCAAGTTGTCTAGTGACTCAGCACACAGATTTGTTTTAGCTTGGTGAAATGCATAGTCCCAGAGCCAGGAGAAGAACAATATGAACCAGTGGAAGGAACATAAGCATATCTTAAACATATTAACATAGGCCCTGAAGTTTCACATTGAAGAAAGATGTAATTACAAAAATAATACTAATGGAAAGAAAGATCACAAGTTTACTTAATAATCCATGGGTGTAAGGTATTAGGGTTTACATGGGTAAAGGTATTGGGAACACATGGTTGAGTATCTTTGATGTTTTCATTAGATATTTCAGGATAACATTAAAAATAAATTCATTTAAGGCCGTAACGGAGAACCAATTATTAGGGACTGCCCAAATATGATCACTCCTGGACAAGAAGGAACCAAAACAGAAAAGAATGTTCTTTTCTTCTTGGTTCTTCTAGAAAAGAATGAAGAACCCTTCATAGCAAAATCTAAGGGACAAGAAAGCTCCACTTAGAGAAAAATTTATAGCCTTATAAACCTCTTCCTTAAAATAAAATAAAAATTAACCAATTATTTGTCAAAGGAAATTTAAAAAATTACAATTCTTCTGAACAAGAGAAATCAAGAAGAGCAAATAAACCTAAAAGCTTAAAATATTAAAAGACAAGGCAAGGGGTGCCTGGGTGGCTCAGCTGGTTAAATGTCAGACTTCGGCTCAGGTCATGATCTCATAGTTTGTGAGTTCAAGCTCTGCATTGGGCACTCTGCTGTCAGCACAGACCCTGCTTTGGATTCTCTGTCTCCCTCTCTCTCTGCCTCTCCCCTGCTCTCTCTCTTTCTCTCTCTCAAAAATAAATAAACATTTAAAAATTTTTTAATTAAAAAAAAGACAAGGCAAAAAGTATGGTCGAATGTACCCACAAATCCAAAACTTGTTTCTTTGAAAGATTAGATCAACTTTGTGAAGCTGATTAAAGGGGGGAAAAAGGAAGAGAGCAAAGATATATAAAATTAGGAATGAGAAAAGGGAAATAACCACAGATACAGAAGATATTAAATGTATAATATATAATTAAATAATATATAGATCATTCCCAGTTGGTCATATTGTATTATTTCCTACATACACTGCTAGATTCCAATAGGAAGGATCTTCATAGAGGAAAGCCCATCAGAATGGATTCTCATATAGAAATAAAAGAAGGCAGGAATGCAACTTGGATTCCAGTGGCCATTTCAACAAGAAGACAGGAACCATGGACCTTGAGCAAAAACTGTCAAGAACCATGTAAAAGTGATCATCTTAAAAACTGCTCTGTCGGGGCGCCTGGGTGGCGCAGTCGGTTAAGCATCCGACTTCAGCCAGGTCACGATCTCGCGGTCCGTGAGTTCGAGCCCCGCGTCGGGCTCTGGGCTGGTGGCTCGGAGCCTGGAGCCTGTTTCCGATTCTGTGTCTCCCCCTCTCTCTGCCCCTCCCCCGTTCATGCTCTGTCTCTCTCTGTCCCAAAAATAAATAAAAACGTTGAAAAAAAAAATTAAAAAAAAAAAAAAAAAAACTGCTCTGTCATATTCGTCGCTCTGGCTCTGCCTCTCCACAGGTTTGCGTGGAACCCTTGACAAGGCCTGAATGCTTGTCCTCAGGGGCAACTAAGCAAAGACAACAACCGCCCTGGCATCCAGGCCTGGGGAGATCAGAATGGCAAGAGTGAGTCATGGTTGCTCTTAAGAGTTGAGCACAGTAGTTGAAGACCGAGGCGGAGGAAATGGAGCACAGCTTCGGACTGAAGAGTGACTCTGGGTTATAAGGTGAAAGGCCTATTAATTTGGCTCAGATTTAGACAAGCCTCCCTCCTCCTCACGTGATTAGCTCCTCTCATGGACCATGGACTCATTTCCTTCAGCAATCTCTGTTAACCTTGTGTCTTCATTCTGTCCCCATCTTTTCTCCACCTTTATCTCTCCCGTTCACTCCTTTTCCCCCTCAAAGTCTAACTTTTGCCTCCCCTCTCCATGAAACTACTTTAAAGTCCTAGTTTAAAATTCTTGTGTTACATTTCTTTGCTGTATCTCCTGCAACTGGGGTTTCTCACAATTCACACTGGGCCATTTCCACTTGCTATTGCCTACGGGCTCTGGGAAGTTTATCACTTAAAGCTAGAGTCCCAACTCAGATCAAAATCTCTTTGGACTTTGGTTTACCCATCTGTTAAGTCAAATAATTGTGTTAGATAATTACTATATTTTCTTCCAGCAAAATTATATAAGCCTCCTTAGTCCTTCTCTGCTGGAACCAACTCCTTTCCTCTGTGAATAAAATTTTATTTGTATCATGAATTGCATCAATTTATTCAACACATCATTTGAGCATCCACTTCAGGTCAAGATTTAAGTCAGAGGAAGAAGAAGCAAAGAGGCAAACAAGGCAGGCACAGCCACTGCCCCCCCAAGAGTAGCACTATTGGTGTGGATACAGGGGATCAGCCTCTTCTGAAACAATTCCCTCAGAGCAGGAGCCAGCGCCTCTCCCCATCAGGGCTTTGCACAAAGGCAGTAGAAACACAGACTTGCCCAAAGTGTGAGAAGCCCTTGTGCACTGAACCATTGCCTGCCCACTTACTTTGCTCGTGGAGGAAGGCCAGGAGCCGGCAGCAAGTCCAGCTGGGAAGCGGAGAAGGTGGTGGTGCTTTCCCTGCATGCTGCCTGTTTTAATGCGCCTGGGAAAAGTTTCAGGATTCTAAATAAAACGGAAAACAAACTATGTAAAGGGCAGTCCTTTTTTTTTAAGCACTCAGTTGAGATTTCAAATAGCAGTACTTTTCACTTCAGATAGAGGATTCAACGTTATTTATTTTTCTTCTTTTGTTTAAGTAAAGCCAGATGTTCAGCAGGTGTGAATCGGAGGCTTTCAAAGGTGGTGAGGACAAATGACCATTTTGGTTCAGATCGCTAAAATGATCAAAGAACACTTACATTTAAGCATCAAGAATGCAAAAATGATTAAAAAAAAACATAATACAGTGCCCTTATGAGAAAACATTGTAAAAATGGCAACATTGAAAAGTAGTCAGGTTCTACAACAGACTGTTGGGTCTGTAGCTTCTCATCGAAAGTTTTTTTCTCACAACAAATTTTCATAAAGCAAAATGATTCCTAGAGCTAGAGTGCTGAGTTCTATTCAATGAGTAGTCTCTGACTAGAACAACTTGTCATGGCACATGTGTTTCATTTCATTCATGCTGCCCGTCAGTCATTGTGGAAGCTGGTTTTGTGCATGTGACCTACGAGGAACGACAGTTTGGGGCTGAAAAAGATGGTATATTTTTGCCGAAGACATTCCATTTTCCAAACCACCGACTGTATGTAGGAGTACTAAGGGCCTCCCGGGATGAGTTCCATCAGCAAAGAAAACCATTGTGGGACATTCAGAAGATCTGGGTCCTTAGTAAATGAAATGTAAACACGTAAGTTTATTTGGGACACCAACACTTTTAAGGTTGGAAGACACCGGAAGACACAAATGGTTGCTGCAATACACAAAAGTTTATTTTTGATTTTTTTTTCTTTTCTGAAGGCAAAATATAATAGAACTGAACATCAATGAATTTTGTACAACAAAAACAGCTTTTAATATGGAACAGACAGTCCATGAATGATTTAAAATCTCGGAATGGCTTCCCTTTTTCAAAGTCATGCTTTCTTACGGTCCACGAGGAGTTGGCACAAAGAGACAGTGGCAGCCCGCTGGGTGAGCTGAGGGGAAGGACGGGTGGGCTTCCCTAGATCCGCGTCAGCTGGTGCCACAGGCTGGATGGGAGGATGCTTTCCACTTTCTCCATGACAAAGTTTAGGGGGGCAAACAAAGTGCTGAGGAACTGCAAAGAAACCAGAAAGGCAGAGAGTCAGGAGAGATCTCGTTCAAGGCTATAAAATGAACCTCTCCAACCTACACTTGCATCTTCAGTCTCGGTATCATGTAAGTCTCAAAGGCCACAATTTTATATTTATGTTTATGGGAAACATAGTTGATGACCACACCTGAGTTCCAGCCCCCACCCCCAGCTCTGATAGGTAAGGAGGAGAAGTGTCTGCTGCTGCCCCCTTCACTCCTGACAGCAGACCCACAGTCCCCAGTCCTTCCAATTCGTCTTCAGGATCTGCGCTGCCCCTACAGGTGCCATTAAAAGGGACTGACAGTTGGGTGACAAGTAGGCTGAGGAGTTAAAAGATGGTGACAACTTAGATCACCTGCCTGCCTAGCTGGGTACAGAACCCACTTTAAGTGGACAAGGCAATTTCAAAAAGGCAAGTTTGATACATGGCTGTAAATTGCTTTGGGATCCTATCGTCTCCGAAACACCTCTGTAGCCCGTGCTCATTTCTGAACTACCTGCTTAGTGGAGTGCATCATGGACGCCTGGGGGAGGGCAGAAAACTGGCCAGTCCATGGATGACATGTCCTTGTTGAAGAAGTGCTGTCTGAGGAGATGTTTGGGAGCTCTCTCATTTGGTTTCTAAACTCCTTTCTGCTTTTCATGTAGAGAATAATGCTCATTAACAGTGCCTTTTAAGAAAGCCAAGTGCCTTGCCTGAGACTCATTTAACATAACCTCAAATTTGTTCTGATTATGTTCTTGTGAAGAATCAGCTTCATTCTTCAAACCATTCAGCATCTGGCAGAAGAGGTCCCCTAACAGAGCCCCATATGAGACAGAGGTGTCTGGGTGGTTTCCATGCTCTCCATCTGTTTAGAACCAAGGTATTATCTCGTTAGGGTTCAATACCTGGTTCTTACACTGTGGCGTTCTTTGTCCTAATCCCTTATCCTCAGCAGAGCACAGTCTATACCACCAAGGGTAGTATGTAAATACACATGCAGAGGGGGAACATGGTTCTGAGGTCAAAGTAGTAGTATATTTAATGAAGTAAAACAGGCTCCTCCATTGGCCATATGTTCTATGACTTCAGGTCTTCAATAAGGGGTATGGCAGGCAAGTTTCCAAAATTCACTTGACCTCAGAATCTTTCCTTTTCTCTAGTTGTTTTTAAGAAGCAGTAGAATACTACTTGGGAAGGTCTGTGACACATTATAACTGGACCATTAAGTGTGACATTAGAGTGAGGAAACTCAAGATAGTGTAAGATTTGGAATCTTTCCCCATGCTGTGTCTTTTACATCAATTAAATGTATTTACTCAGTAAGGCACCTAAGGGCTGGATGAAATATAAAGGAGTCTGGGAACAAACTCCCATTATCAGGGAGCTCAAAGCCTAGGGTCATCGGGGAGGGATAGGTGGCCACAGAGATCTTTACACAACAAAGTAATAGTACCAGATAGACCATCATAGAATGGAAGATGGAAGATAAAAGCATCAAGAGGATTCAGAAAAGGGAGAGAATCCATTCGGATTGAAAGAATCAGGAAAAACTTAAAATGGAGCAACTGAAATAGACCACAACGGATGGCTGGGATGTCAGAGATGCAGATGGGGCAAGGATGGCAAGGAGAGAAATACAAGCAGGTGATCCCTCCAGGTTCAATGAGCAGCTGGAACATAAATGGGAAAGTAACTGGTATGCTCAGAAGAGGATAAATACTTCAGCTTAGCTCAATAGTGCAGAGTTTAAAAGTGACCAGAAGAACTCTGGGGAGGGCCTTGAATGCCACCTTGGGTTTGGAGTTAAGAAATAGGCAGCCATGTTAGCACTTGAGCAAATGTGGATGGCTCTTTCATCAAGTGGGTCTTAGATACATGGCAATTTCTGGTAACCTTCTGAAACTGTCCTTTGTTACATGCACAGAACCATGTGGGATGCTCTCCCTGTGGCCCAGGAATGAGTAATTACTACCCAAGCTGCTGATGACAGAGTTTGTAAAATCCTAGCAATGAGAAGATTGTTTGTTTATTAAAAATCCTAGTTTTGAGATTTTGTTTGTTTGTAATCTGAGACCACTAAGGCTCCATAAAACACAGCATCTGCCTATAATCCTAGTTCCATAAAGAGGAGCCAGGTGCTGACGTAGTCTGGATAAACCAGAGATGCTGACAGGGGTTGTTAGTTGGGGCTCACCAAACAAGTGATATTGCTGGTGAAGTTATCATATCCTAAAGACTTGACCTAAAAAAGATTTAGAACCACCGAAGTTGTGATGGAGTGGGTAAGGAACTACTGAATACTAGCATGAGCTACTGTGGTTAGATGAAAGGCATCGCTCATGGTCTGTATTCTGGGCAATTTCACGCACTAAATGTGGGACACCAAGGAGCCTCAGCTTGGGTAGCAGAGCAAATGAAGAGGTCGTTACAAAGTTGCTTCAAAATAAGGCCTGTTTGTTTGCTTTGTTTTGGGCACTGACCTGACTTGCATAAAAAGAACAAAAGTGGGGCCTCTGGAAATCAAGAGGGGAATCTCCCACCCTGTTTGATGTCTGTAACTGCCCCTCTTCCCACACTGCACAGTAAGACACAGTGGGCCCTGACTCCTTGAACTTCACCTGACTTCTCAATAAGGTTCCGCAAGAGAAATGAAGTCCTACCACCTCCAGTATATGTGATGATTTACTGCTCTCCCTCATATCTAGAGTGGTCCGTTCTTGGGAGAATTGAGAAAAGAATCCCCAGAACCTTTTCATAAAGATCCTAATTCTCTCGCAGCACCCAAGTGGGGATGTGCACCTTTTATTACTAAGCTACCTCCCTCCTCAGCACCCCTCCCTGCATCCTCTTCCCCATCCCTCTCCCACAGGGAAGAAGCATACAAGGTAATGAGGCGTCTGAAGCTGATAAGCCCTCTCATTCAGTAACCAGATAAAGGTTAGTGGCTTTCATCAGGAGGTATAAAAAACAAGTTTGGGGGAACATGCCTTGCTTTGGATGTTCATTTATACTTGTTTGCATGTTTGAAAATCAGACAATACTTTTTGGCCAGAGACTCATCCAATGCATGGAGAAACGGCAGTTTCACTTACAGACTCGGGAAATTTATGGCCTGAAAAGTTTAGTCTGAATGAGCAACACCAGGCACCCCTGGAACAGCTCGTCTATCTCAACATCCAAAACTTCTGTCCAGAGGGCAGAGATACATGGTCCAAAACGCACTGTGATTCAATCAGTGTCTTATGGTGAGAAAAGGCAACTGAACTAATAAAAAAGAGAGAGTGACACTTCAATCGCCTGATCCTCCTTTTCCCAAAACACCATTATTTAGAAGAAGGTCATGGCTCCCAACATGCTTCGTTAACATTCAAAATGCCTCTGCTTATCTGAATAAGTTCCAGGTGCCCTATGCAATCAGACAATTGACATTTCACTGTAATCAATATCAGACTTCAAAGAGGTCAAGGCCTAGAAGTGAAGATGAGAGTCAGAAGTCAGGGGGCTCAGTCTCAGTGAAGGAGAGAGATCAGAGGAGGAAAGACAGAGCCCTTCAAAGCAGACAGGGTCAAAATGCTGACCTTCCCACATTCTATGAGGGGCTGGGTTTGGAACGATAACTTATTTATATGAGCAACCTTATCTTAGTAACCAAACATTCTAGGAAGAGTTAGTCTTAAGTCATTGAGGTAGATTAGATTAGGGGGGAAAGCCAGTTGAAGCCGTTCGTTTTACTATTTTCCAGTGGCTCCCACTTTGCTGTGGGCTTCTTTACTGGCTGCATATCAACATATAAACACACTGGAGAGTTCCCAAGCTGCATGTAGCCTGGGGGGTGCCAGTGCAATCTCTCTGCATCTACTAAAAGTCATTATCCCAGGGATATTATCTCAGGCGAGGGCTGAGAAAGTCATTTTCACAAGCTGCAAATGGTTGTGGGAAGCCTATAGGGCGACTGCGATAACGTGCAGGGGGCTTCACGAGAGGCCTGCAGCAGTGAGCAGGGTGAAAACATGGGGGAAGACTCTGGGGACAAGGTCGGGGGAGAGGGACGGTGCCTGTCTCCTTCAGGCCATCCATCTTCCTTCCCCACAAAGTCTCTCTAAACATTTTGGAAACTGTTAAACCTTCAGGAAGGGCAAGATGAATGTGATCTTCCAGGCAGAGGTTTAAAAGCAAATTTATCTAAACTATATTTGGTTATTATGAGTAGCTGACCAAACTACTGCACCTCGGTAGAGTATAAAATTGGAGGACCATAAGGCAAAATGATATTTTATTCAATCATCTGATCTAGACTCAAAACCAGAGCTTTGGAAACATTAAATGATCCATAATGAACACATCACTGATATTCTGGAGCCAGTAGAGCCTTTTCTAGGGACACTCAGTTGTATTCTATTTACTATCCTCCACTCCCCCAGACCCTTCCCTGGTTAATGCAGTTTCAGGCCATTAGTCATTTCATTCAATATGGTGGTCTCGGCCCTGGCTGCACACCTGAATCGCCTGGGAAGCATCTGAAAACTTAAGATGCCCATGCCGCACCCCAGGCCAGTGAAGTCAGGAGGCAGGCATTAGTCACTTGTAAGCTCCCTAGGTGATTCCAAGGTATAGCCAGGGCGAAACATCTGTCACCTTCGAAAGCTTTCCCCCCAGTGGCACTGGCACAGCACCACGTACTTGTGAGTGGCTGCTCAGATGTTCAGCTTGCTAGAGACCAGTGTTCCTAGAAGCAGGTATGGTGCTCAACACCTCACTCAGAACCTGCTGGAATCCTTGTTAAAAACACAGATTTCTGGGTGCTAGCACTCAATATTCTGAGTTTCTGGTGGTGGGGCCAAGTGAATTTTTTTCACACTAGAGGGTGAAAATCTCTATTCTGATCCAAAATCCCACCAACTGCTATTTGTTTACTGAAAAATACTGGGACAATGACATATTTTTACAAAAATGCTCTAAAAAATGTTTAAGAAAGGGACATAAAAGGAGGAAATATAATTGTCTACTATTGTAAACATATTCCTATTTTAAATTTTGCTAAGTTAAACTCTAGTCTATTCAGAATTTTGGCAACTATTTTTACTCAGAGGTTGGCTTGGGAGTATAATAATGAATAGTGGAGGTCCATAAACTAGGGAACATCCAACATGGGGCGTTCTGGGTTTAAAAATCATGTTATATACAGAAGACTTAAGGAAATTTGAGATGTTTTACCAAGAGTCAGAGGTCAGAGGTCACCACGAATGTATTAGCTGTCATAAGAATTTGCAAGAAGGAGACTTGTTGAGTATAGTTTTGGAGGGTAGATAGGAACAACAGGTGGCTATTAGAGGAAGGCATATTTTATATAAAGAAGACTTCTGAGTGATCCAACAATGAAATGGGCTTTGATGTTAAGTAGGCAAGTTCCCCATCACTGAGAGCATTCAAGAAGAGTCTAAATGACCTCCATCCCATTACTCTTGAAGGCAGCTTAAGGTCCCTTTCAACTCTAAGAGTCCATGATTATAATTACAAAAGAAGAGGAGAAATGCTAAACTGTATCTGATTTTTACAGTGATTCTTTCTGCAGAAACCACTACCATTTATTTATTTAATAATCATTTATTGAAAACCTACTATGTGCAAGGCACTGTGCAAAGCTTTGGGGATACAGAGATGAGGAAGACACAGTCCTGCTCTCAAGGAGCTCACATTCTAAAAGGGGGACGGACAAGTTTTAACAATTATAGTACAATAAGTGTGATAATATAGGTATTCATAGAGTACTGTGGGATCACGGAGGAAAGACCTCTAACTCAGCTTGGGAGAAACTTAGAAAGAAAGCTGAGTGTAAAAGAGTGAAGAGGAGTTAGTAGAGTGGACAAGCCAAGGTGGTGATGGGGAAGGGCATTCCATGCAAAGCAAAAGGCACGTGCAAAGGCACTGAGGTGTACAAGAGCCTGTGCATCTGGGAGTGGTGAGTCACTATGGTCTAAGAGCAGTGTCTATGCAAGAGGTGGGAGAGATGAGGCTGAAGAGGCAAGCAAGGCATGATTGTAAAGGACCTTGCTTTGCCTTGCTAAACATCTGGGACTTTATTCTGAAGTTGGTGGGAAACCTTTGGAGAAATTCAAGCAGGGAAGTGACATGCTCAGACTTGCATTTTAGAAAGATCATTCTTGTGTCAGTACGAGAGAAGGACTGGCAGGGGATGGAACTGGAAGCAAGGAGACCAGTTAAGACTCTGGCAGAGGAGTCCAAGCAAGAAATAACAAGACCTAAACTGAGAGAGATGCTATGGGGAGAGAAGGGGCCAAGTAGGGATGAATTACATTTACTGAACGCCTAGTAGCATTGGAGGTTAGATCCGACAGACTGGGAGCTGAGACAGGTAGGGTGTGGAGAGTGAGAGAGGAGCCTGGGAGGGCTCCTGCGCTTCTGGCTTGAGTAACTGGGTGGATGGCAGAGGCAATGGCAGAGGTCAGGAATACAGGAGGAGGGGTGGTTTTGGTGGTGGGGGAAGAGCGTGATGAGTTCAGTTTTGGAAATGTTGAGATTGAGGTGCCGGTGGAATTTCCAGTTCATCTTCAACACGCATGAAAATGCTCTTGCAATTCCAGTCCCTGAACTCTGCCGAGCAGAAAATGTCAATCATCTGGAAAGGGATTAAATCACCCAGCCAAGTTAGAAATCATCCTTTCTGACTCCACTCGCCTTGAAATCAGAATGGAGTTCCAGGAAAAAGCATTGATACTCTTTTCCTTATTCCTTCTGTTTGAAACCCATCTGTGGCAAAATCCTTACACTTATCCTCACTGCATGTGAAGGTTAAAATGGTTGGTTTTCGGGGAGCCTTGGTGGCTCCGGTTAAACAGCCGGCTTCAGCTCAGGTCACGATCTCACGGTTTGTGAGTTCGAGCCCCGCGTCGGGCTCTGTGCTGACAGCTCAGAACCTGGAGCCTGCTTCGGATTCGGTCTCCCTCTCTCTCTGCCCCTCCCCCGCTTGCACTCTGTCTCTCTCTCTCTCTCTCTCTCAAAAATAATCGTTAAAAAAATGGTTGGTTTTCAACAAGGAAACAATGGCTCTTGATTGTCAATGCAGATGGCTTTTCTTATTATTAAAGCTCCTCTCCACAGTCCTACTTAAAGACTCTTACTGGATTTCCATATTCTAAATGTCGCATCTGTATATTTCTTAATACAAGTTCTTAATATACTTTTTAATTACGAGCCCTTCACACGTTCTCAGCTCATTCCCCCAACAAGCCAACAGTTTGTACCCATTAAAATATTTATTGAAATCATCTTTGAAAATGTAAATCTCATGTTTATTGAAGGAAAGACTCACAATATCTAAAGATTAGAAATAATGTCATTCAACTTATGTAAAACTGAGTAATTTCCCATACATTTTCTCATTTACTAGGATTCCCTTAATTATTTATTTAATCCTTTTAGGCTTCATGCTTTTTTTGAAATCTGGTAATTTTTTTGTGAAATGAGGCAAGGCATGCATTTACAAACAACCTACACTTTTCTCATTTGACCCTCAACCTTTTGATTCTACTGATGAAGATGAAAATTAAACAGTGAGCAAACAATCAATACAGGTATATCCATTTCTACACAACACTCCTTCATGTCTCTTCTCCTTCCCTTCGCTTCCCTTGGCTTCCCATGTCCCTTCCCTCAGGCCCCCCTCTTGGCAAATACTCACAGCTTTTGCAAAGACCCCCATGAGTTCCGGGAACTGATGTGTCAAGAGGGCCAGCATGGCTGTGAAGGAACACAATCCGGCAGTGAAGAGGATGAAAAAGGGAAGCTCCTTCTTTGGGTAAACTGAGACTTCATGGAAAGCTGTGGAGAAATGCAGATGGAAACATGAGTGCCATAGTGAAATGCATCCTCAGGGAATTTCTGTACGTGGGACTGACTCTTCAGAACTGTGGCTGAAGCCTCTTGGAAATGAAAAGGGCAGGGTACTTGAATGAACCAGAGCCAACATCTGAGCCAGCCTCTGGCTTGCCTATCTGCTTCTCCCAAGCCCATGTTCAACCTTGAGCGCTCTACTGGGGAGGCATGATAGGGCTAATTTGAGGATGTTACATATTTTGGGGCAGGAACAGTAACACACTCTACGCCTAATACATAGTATTACTTTCTCAAAAGGAAACACAAATAAAACAAAACCTTATTCACATTATAAAATACATGTTCATTGGACAAAACCCGGAAAACCCAAAACTAAGTCTACTGGGAAAAAAAAAAAATCTTCTCTCTAGATTTTGACCTTCCTGTAATATTTTAGTCATTATAATGAGGCGATATTAGTTTATCTTGTATTTTTTCCTGGCACACTCTAAGTCTGTCAGTGGAGGGAGCCACCCTGATAGACATTCAGCAAGGACCTCACATGGTGGCCAATTCAATCTGCAAAGGTTGGAAATCAAGGCTGCAGGGGTCATCCGGCACAATTGTAGGAGAACCGTAATGATAAATACACTTCCAACAATCACCAAAAAAAAAACCTAAACCAAAACAAAACAAAAACAAAAACAAAAAAAACAACCAAACAACCAAAAAACAAAAACAAAACAAAACAAAACAAACTGGTGCTCTTTAGACCCCCTTCCATAACTTCAAAGTTTCAAATGTTGGGTTTGGGAAAACCAAAGAACAGGTGGTGCCAATGCCAAGGGAACAGACCCCCTGCTTTCTGCTCACCGTGTGGCTGTGAGCAGCCTGGGCGCTGGGGGTGCCCTCCAGGGGAGATAAGGCTGGCCTGTGCAGAGAGAGGGGCCCCAGCTGCAGGCACCCTGGTTGAGGGGGCTGTAAAACTGCCTGTGAGCAGTACTGCCACTGGAACCGAGAGGGTCCAAGTGCTCCACGTTCTTCAGGAAATCCAAGATCTGAAGGCCTTTCTGCGACTGTTCAGCTCTCATTACTTACAGCCCTAAACTATAACCCGCTTGGCCTGAAAGTGAGGGTGGAGACAGCAGGGAGGGACAGAGCACAAAGAAGTGTGCACACCTGAATCCGGGCCATCTACCTGCTGGGATTCGAAAGAAGGTACAAGCACGCTTGGGGCCTAATGTCCAACAAGGGTACTTTTAAAGTGCAAAACGTGGGTAGCATTTAAAACAATCGGCCCTCTTTGTATCCACACCATCCTTGCTGTCAACACCCAACCCCCGAAAGATTTTAAGGGGAGATCAGATTTTGGGCGACTGCATTCAGTTCAAGAAATGAGAGTCATAACTTTCTATTTCAGGTTCATAAAGATTACTCCTATGAAGTTTCTTTTAAGAGCTATAATCTCGTTCTAATAGTGAATCTAGTCCCATGGAAACTTAATTGGATTCAAAGAAAACATTTTAAAACTGTGCTTTTCAGAAAACTGCCATTCTTACTAGAAATGGAAATTTTAACAAGGGTCTCCCTGAAGGAGAGTCCAAAGGTAAAGTGTGGGCACACATAACAGAAATTTCTGGAATAGAATCTAATGTAGTGTGAGGCATTTTCACAATAAAACTTGGGCAAGGAGCAACGCATCACTGAACTTTCCCGGCTCCATGAGGAACAAACATGACATTGCCTCGGGCCAGCAAGGAAACAGGTGAGCCACCTCTCGCTGCTTCAGTCTAAGAGAGCAATTCGTTTTGCACCCAGACCCCACCATGTTGGGGATTTATGATAGGCTCAATAACATTGGCATTGCACAATTTATTATTGGAGCACCTAGGGCTCCAAACTTAACACTACTCCCCTGGGCTCTGAGATAGGCTATACCTCGGGTGGGTCAAAGAGAGGTGGTGGTAGGAGAGAGGACAAGGGAGAGAGAATAGCCAAAATTTGGAGCTTATTATCTGAGGGAGGAAAATATGTCCTAAGTCAGGGCCACACGAAGAGCCTGGACAGGATCCCCGAATACAGTATGATTTGATAATAGCTATTTAGCAGGACTTGTCAAAACAATGTCGTATTACAGTAAACCAAATCATTCTTCCCACGTGCGGTGTGGACCAAGAGACTGCCAGCTTGTAAGGTTCTTGAGGGCAGGGTTCCCCCTCTTCTTGCTGCATACAGTGCTAAGGCTGCACGTGTGCTCTGCACATGTCATGCCAACCCACTATGTGCATCCACGAGCTGCTCATGGGAAATCCCTCTGGCCAAGAGCATTGCATCACCACAGACAGCACGCCCGCCCTGCCCCACGACTCTGCCTCTGGCAATGATGCCAGCGTCCTGGCACTGCCCTCTCATCCGTGACTCATGTGCAGCACCCTCTGAAGTCAGTGCTTCCTCTTCAAACTCCACTCTGTGCAGACTGCATTTGACCAGCTGGGCCACGCAAGGGGGAACCACGCACAGTGGACCAGCCCGTTCACATCAGCCTGGAACTAGGGGTCTCTGTGCTCAGGCCAACTGGTACATGATAGCTCTTCATTTAAATTTAAGTCCTTGGAGGTCTTTCCCTTTGATGAATCTGGAGGGACTTGGAGGAGCAGGATGCCAAACCCACACACATAACTCATTTTAATGCATATGCTATCCAGTAAGGACAGGGCTTGGGAGAAGAGTAATAAAAGACAAGGAACACTGTAAACATTTATCATTCCCACCTCTTCCCATCCCCACATTCGTGCACACCACCCTCACTGGCTGAGGAGAGGAATACAGAAGTGAGACTTACATGGAAGCAGCTCTCGATCTGCTGTTTCTGTACAGATTGGGTAAGGATAAAACAGATGTCCCTTTTCCAGGGGATAAGGGATCATCCGAAAAGCTGAAAATGAGAGACAATATGTTAGAGGTTCAATATTTGTCTCATAACTTCTCGATTTCAAAAAGGAGCTTTTGAGCATTTTTATAATGGTAAACAGTTCTACAAGTAACTCCCAGAAAGGATGCAAGAGTTACCCAAACTCTGAGTTATATGCCAGATAAGCTGTCAGAGATGCATTATGATGTATGACTCACACATTTATCTCACACTATATATTCTGGGCAAACCTCACAAAACTGGGTGGGGATAGGGTGCAGGGGAGTAGGGAAGCCATCAGCTCAATGCCCAGGATTTCCTCATCTACAAAGTATTATTAAAATGTCACAAGCACTAATTCAATATAGCTCAACTGATGGTAATAACACAAACCTGGATTGAAATGCTTCCCCAAGAAGCAAATGTGGATTGACTAGCTGAAGCTTGTTATAGATGTACAAATATGAAAGGCATTCTACCATGTCTATTTAAAAAACATGTCTAGGTGGATGAGAATTCCAACCAAGATGGACAAAAGTGCAAACCTAAAATTGTATGACTTGGGAGGTATTTCTAAACTTTAAATGAAACTTTTCAATCTTCAATACCATGTGGGGGGAAAAATGGATCTGGAGAGATTGATTATCTGTGTTTTGATGATGTCAGGCCACCTAAATTCTGCTCTTGTGGCTTCAGATAACATGAGGTCTCACACTGAATTATGGCTTTCCAATCAATCCATCCCTTTCCATTATCACGTGTGTTACTCTCCCTGTTACGATGTCATCAGCATGTTAGTCTCACTGTTGCTATGAACTTAGTGCTCACAGAGTAATTGTTCTTCAACAGATGTCCTTTAACTACAGCATGCTGTACATGTAAAGTATAAAAACGACACCCTACATTGGCAAGGTCACATAACAATCCTTGCTTTCATGTGTATCAAAGAGGAGTAGGTAGGGGCAACACAACAATCTTTTTAGTCTTAAATGCTGCATTTCAAGGAATCGTAGCTACATCCTCAGCTGTGTAATTACCTCCACCTTCTCAAAATGCCATCAATGTACGTATTTATCTTTTGCATACTTATTTCAAATGGGAATCAGAAACAAAGAATGTTCTCCCTCACAAGAAATGACAAGGTTCCATTGTAACCAGCATCAGTGCACATATGGTATTTATTCTGGTGTCTGAATATTATTTAAAAGTAAAAACATTATGTATGTGATTCCAGCATTTGGAATGCAGTCAATCTACACCACAGTGGTATCACTCTGAGGTTACAGCACATTGCCATGGAGAATATAAATCACTAGAAACGTGGGATTAGAGCAGAGCCAGTGTGCTGGCAGTTTGCTGAGGTAAAAATGTTATCAATTTTCCTCTTGTAACAGAAACCTCTTAAACGGAGATTAAAACATTAAAAACACCCCAGACTTTAACTCTTCTTAAAATGAAAGGCTCACCCTAGTTCAGTCAGACTTTTCTTTCACACAAAGATGGCTTCTGCTCACTGCAACTAACAAGAGGCACTCCCTGCACAGGTTGTTAGCACGCAGACATCACTCGGAGGAACCAGTATGTCTCAATAGGTTTGCAAGACGAGGAAAAAAAGTACAAAACAAAACCAGTGCCTTAACAGGGTATGCTAAAATCTCTTCTGGGAAGCAGTGTGTTTAAATTTAAACTGCAGTATGGCAGGATTTTAATACCGTTTCCCATAAATGAAGGCTGCTATGAAAGCATCCCAAAAATGTGGAAAAACCTACGTGGAATTTTTTTTTTTACCCCAGATTCTCTATGCACGACAGGGCTGCTGTAATTATGAATCTGTTCAGGTTCACATGATGTAAATAAACCCTCACTTTTCAAAGCGGCTATAAATTTGAATGCTAAATTTTACTCAAAATTGAAGTCAGTCTGCACTTCAGGGAGCAATTTTTTAAGTGAAATATAGGAGTGCAAGATCTTGAGAGTGTTCAACCATAGAAATCAAATGGTTGGTTGGTGTCTTTTCAGTCAGATGCCAGATCTTTTTTTCTGCAGTGTTTGGCGTGCATACAGGATTCTGTGCATCAAGTTAGTCTTTTCCTTCTAATCAGTTCTGGTCTTTTTGGAGAGGGTGGAGAGAGTGGTTACATACAACTTACACACACACACACACACACACACACACAGTCGTCCTGCACTGTTCTCCCCACCTCGCCCCCTCCCATGGCTCCCTCCCTCGCAACCTCCACGACTGAAAGATGTTTGGGGCGCTCTAAAAATTTCGTTCTCGTGTCAGTTGTCATTTACATCGAGTTCAGAAAATAAGATTAAGCTTTTTGGCTTCACTAAACAAAAGCAAATACAATTTCTGTTTGCAATTCTATCCCTCAGCCACCCTGCTGTGCAGGGTCCAGGAGAGTGTGAGATAAGCAGTGGAGGTCTGGGGAGAGCAGCAAGAGGCACTACAGAAGCCCCACCAGCCTCACCTCCCACCTCCGGATCCCCTCGTTGAGAAGACAAGAACCTCGTGGCTTTAGCTGAATGTCCAGAAATTTTGCAAGTGCAAGTAGTTACATGCTGATCTGATGGTGGAAAGAGGAATTAAAAAAAAAAAAAAAAAAAAAAGGGCATCTATTTTATTAATTTTATCTATTTCCTAAGTGACTACAAAGCTCCTAAAAATCTTTGTCTGGAAAAACACACGTTTCAGAGGCATTAAAAATGTACATGCATTTGGTTAAAAACAAAACAAAAAAGCTGGGCCACTCCAGGTTAATGCATAATACACGAACAGCATTTCATGTCTGCATTTTCCTCTATGTGCCGTCACCTCTCCTACCTTGACTTCTGTTGAGCCATTAAGGAAGAGACAAAATGAAATGGGGAGCCAGTTAATGAACACATAGGACCCCCACAGCAAAGTCTGAGGCATTACACTGCTGTCTTTTCTCCCTGACCAGACTCGTTTTCTAAGCCCCATGCCTTTCAGTGCTGTGCTCACCAGAGACCCTATACTAATCCTGGAGAAAAAAATTAACAGAACCAAAGAAGGGACAGAAGGATAGATACATGAACAAACTGATTCCCAATTTTCCCATTGATTTCCAGTGACCTCTCATCTTACCCACTATATGGATAAGGATAGAAGATAACGTGGGAGGGGCGCCTGGGTGGCGCAGTCGGTTAAGCGTCCGACTTCAGCCAGGTCACGATCTCGCGGTCCGTGAGTTCGAGCCCCGCGTCAGGCTCTGGGCTGATGGCTCAGAGCCTGGAGCCTGTTTCCGATTCTGTGTCTCCCTCTCTCTCTGCCCCTCCCCCGTTCATGCTCTGTCTCTCTCTGTCCCAAAAATAAAAATAAAACGTTGAAAAAAAAAATTAAAAAAAAAAAAAAAGAAGATAACGTGGGATATTTTGTCTATGTTGGCCTTTTTCAAAGAGGATCTCAAAGAACTTTATATAGACAGATTACTTGTAGTAGTGAGAAGTGAGTTTGAATCCTAGCTCCACCTTATTAAAATGTGAGTGCTTCCTCATGTGCCTGGGATAGAAAGGTGAGCCACACACTGTCCCTGCATTGATGGAGCTCACTGCCTGTGGCAGGAAACAGATGATCCAATAATAATGAAAATCAGCGTGGAAGTTTCCCTGTGATGGTGCCCCCATGCTGTGCATATCTAATAAAGGAGTCGTGGAGGTGACAGGTAAGGATGAGCTAAACTTGACCAAGCTAACAACTGTATGAGATTGGGTGGGTCATTAGTCTGTGTCCAGTCTCTCTGTCTGTAAACATGAGAATACTACAGACTCTGAGAGGCTTCAAGAAACTAAGTGTCTAAACATGGGGCCCGATGGCCCAATAAAGGTTAGGTTTCTCTTTACATTCTCTTTCTACTAAACCCAAAGTTCCTACTTTCTCTATCAGGTCATACTCTTGCTAATAAGTAAAAATGCTACTTGTTTATAAACAACTAGAAGTGCAAATGACAGAGCAGAAAACTATCATCAAAATACAAATTTTACATTGTCACCTTTGAATGTAAAGTAGGTAACTGGCTATAAAGGCTAGCTGTCTTTTATGAGGCATTTGGGCACAATAATAAAGAGTTCTAAAGTCAAAAAGCCTGGGTTCTGATCCACATTCTTTCACTAGTTATGTGGTCTTGGGAAAATCACCCTCCCTTGATTAAATGATGTACCAGTCCAATTCTGAAGAGAAATTCTGGAATTTTATAGGAGATTCACTAACTTGCTGGTGACCATCAACACCTGAACACTCTGTTCCTACTTCCATGACAGTACTGCCTGTGTGCACACTATAATGTGTGTGTGTGTGTGTTTCTAGATGTATATGTGACTATATAGGAGCAGACGCATATGTGTATTCACACACACACATATTAATGTTTCTCTCAAAGCATTTAAGAGTCTTATGTATCCTGGTCTCTCCAACACAACGCCTGGCACAAAGGAGGCGCTCAATAAATGTTCAATGAATAAAGGAATAAGTGAGCTAATGCACAATCAGGAAGAGACACAATTTTCCTCTTAAAATCTCAGGCGGATTGAAATTATGGCCCATCACCAAGATAGAATAAATGAAAGGGACAAGCTGGTCTTACTGGGCAGTAGGTGATGAGGCATTGCATGACATCTGGAGACTGGCTATGACAGTAAGTTAACTATGACCAGAAACTTTAGCAGAGCATCGCTTTCTCCCCAAATTATAAAATTTAGCATTTGCTCTATGGGCTGAGTGGTGGGGAAATCTCTCTTTAGCAGTCCAAAAGGTGCCAGCCTTTTGGAGGAAAGGTTTGGTTAGAGGAAATGCCCCAAGGACCACATCTTACAGCAAGCAGCATTTACTATCAGGTTCAAAGAGAATAAATTAGAATCAGAATTTCATCCTATGCTTCAACAATGGGCCATTTTCTCCTCTCAAAGGAAATATTCTGCCTTAGTCCCCCTCAAAAACACCACCTTCAAATCTTATACATTATTTAGTGAATTCTTTGGGGAGAAAAAAATCTCCAAAAAGAAAATAAAGAGTCTTACATGGTCAAGTGGAAAAAACGGAAACAAAGAAAGGCTAAGTGATTTACCCTATGGCATACTTGTCTTCTGATATATAGAACTAAGAAAGTTAAATCTTAAAGTTCATAGTTGCGGTCAACAGACTAGCCTGCTTTGTAAAATAAATACAGCTAAAACGAGCCTTGTAAAGATCGAGGTAGGAAGGAGATAAGGCCACATCAGTATTTAATATAGGTAAAACATAGATGTGCCATTTAAAATAGGGCCCCATAAGGCGCAATACTGTTGTAAATAAGACCCAGTTCAAATGAGATCCCTCATTTATATACATTTTGTATATTCAACTCAGACTTGCAGAAATTGTGTGTGTGTGTGTGTGTGTGTGTGTGTGTGTGTGTGAGGATAACCAGAACCTACAGTGTTTAAAATAAGTGTAATTCAGATAAGGTGGCAGCTGTGTAATGACCTAAGAAACATATTTTTAAATCTTGTAAATTAAAGCTTTTCCCCTTTCTTGATTATCTTGACTTTGAGGAACATATTGTGCAATTTTGGGGGCTGGGATAGTGATGAATCAAACATTTTAGAAACCTTTGAAATGCTGATGTATTTGTGGTTGAGGACTCAGGTTTTTTTTTAACCACCATATGTTTCAAACCCAAACAATCTCTGCCATGCATCAGCTGGACTTTGGGGTTTTATCAAAAATGTGAGTTATTTCAGCCTGATTGGTGGGAAATTCACTTAATTCCACAAGATGACTAACGCTCATAATAAACTCATTAAAGCGCAAAGCAAAATATAATCTCCATCCCTACTCCTAAACCAACACTTTTGACAGAAGAATGTTTTTTAATCTCCAAAAGATCAACTGACTAAAAGAATACTCATTCTTAACATGGGAACTGGTGAAATTAGGTACTGTTACCTTCCTCCCTGAATTCCCTTTCTAATGAAAAGGGGAAGTTGAAAGGGAGTCGGGGAATGGCCTTAAATTTCAGAATGAACTAGAAAAGATGTGAAGGACAAAACCTAAACTAGGCTGGTGATGTCAAAAGGCGCCACCACGTGGTGCACTGGAGGAAGTGCAGCCTCCTGCACTCTGGCACAGGCCGTCTGAGGGACCTCTGAGGGAGACGGAGCGGTTCACCTACTGTAGTTGCCCCAGAGCAACTGCCTTGAAGCCCAACACCCTGGGGTGGGGAGAGGGCAATCGATATCATCTGTGATTCACAGTTTTGAGAAACTGGGTGTGTTAAGTAAATACCACTACAGGTAGCCACGTCGGAATTGTAATCCAAGTCCTCTGATATAAAATCCAAACTCTGATGCCTCCATTTAATTTAACTCAGAATGGACACAGGTCAGGAAGCACTGTCAAAAGACTGCACATGACTGTCTGAAGTTAAAGTGGTAATTCTTTCTTCTAAATTCCATGAGAGATTTAGAGCTTTGTTCATAAAAAAAAAACAAAACAAAAAACAAACAAACAAAAAAAAAACTAGAACTTTGCAGTGAAACATACATATATGTGCTTGTAGAAAAATACATATGCTTGTTGAGAAGACTGGAAAAATACAAATATGAAGGAAAAAATCTCTTAAAGTCCACTTAAAGATGCATTTATTTCCAGTCTCTTTCCTTTGTTTATATGTAGAATTTATTTTTTATAAAATTGGGCTCATTCTACATTTAAAATATTTAAGTCAACATTCCACAGCAAAAATACAATTTTATATAGAATGATGAACTTTCTAAACACTAGAAGAGGAGTAAGTACTCCCGAGCCTATAAGTTGTGGTGTAAATTGAAGGCTTCCAAGCAAATGTCTCAGAGATAACTGATCCTCTTATGCTTAACCTATTCAGGCAAAAGCTACATAGCTGGTTATTATAGAAAAGAAGCCTGAAGAGAAAGTGGACTTGGGTTTACATCCTAGCTCCACCAACAGGGGCTGCAAGACTTACAACAAGCCACTCCTCTCGATGGCCGTGTTCCTCTCTTACACAACTGAGGTGGCCACCTCTCTCTCTCTCCGGTCTAACTCAGAACGTTGTCAGGAAGAGTACATGAAATGATGGACATGAAACTCTTGGTAAATTACCCAGCTGTATGCCCACTCTTGAAGGTGCTTGGTATTCTCCAAGACACCTGTGCCTAGGAAGCACTTACACAGTTCCCATCTAGAACTGCATGGTAGGACTCTCTTTTCAAAAACTTAATAGTAAGTAGTGTAACTTCCTTGGAGTGGTTTCTATTTATCCGTAAGGATCAAATGCAGAATTTCTCTTTCTTTGAGGTCCCTGACTGCCTTGCTATCCTGGTTTATGTCTAAATATTCATCTCCTCTCTTCATTCCAATAAAATCCGAGGTAATTACATTCCCCTAACATTCCCACTCTGCTAGATTTTGGAGCTCACCAGGTTACTGCACATTTCTTCAGATCTCATTGTCCTTCCCAGTTGATTCAGAGAATCTCCCCATTGTTATCTGATTATATGGGTAACTCATTTCCAAACAAAATTTCCAGTTATTCCTGAGGGGATTTTTTTTATGGTTATGCCATTCCTAACACCATGTCTCTATCATTTCTTGCCTCCCTGTTTTGATCCTTTCGATACAACTGTAACTTTCTTATCAATTTTGCTATGTTTCCCAAATGCTAATCTATGACTATATCTTTATTTGGTTAGCCAATCAATCCACTTAATTTTTCCACAACTAACCCTAGTTGAGGCCAATAATGTTCAATCTTGCTAGGCTTTTTCTATCTTTTTCTTGTGTTTAAACAAAAATTCCTTTTGTCCTTTTTGGGCAGAACACATTAAATGCAGTAATAAACCAAACCCAGTGGGGACTGTACACACGCCTACACATGCCCTCAGTGGAGTGAGCTTTCTTAACATAGGACCGGGACACCTGAAGTGTGTTATTACACTTATGGGGGGGGGGGGTGGTGGAAGCATCAACCAAGTCAACATCACTCAAGTTATAAATAGCAAATTATTTAAGTAAACTCACTATCAATTCTCTAAAGAAGTATTTTCAAAACTAAGCAAAAAACTTTCAGTCAACATGAGTCCCATCTCTGTCAACTTACTTTTACCCCATTCCCTGTGGCTGCCCACCCCCCAACCCCACCCCCTTCCTGCATCAATTTGGATTCCTGTTGGATTCGGGTGGGGCAGGAAAAGGGAAGAGCAGAAGATTATCAAAATAAAAATGGAAGCAGCAAAGATAAACAGAGTGAAAGGGATTAAAAAGACATTCCTTTGTGAGGCTGATCAGAGTAGGAGTGAACTAAGAAAAAATTATCAGAAGATTAATACTTGTTTTGTTTCCCTATGAGAGGGCAAAAAAAAAAAAAAAAAAAAAAAAACATCCCATGCTACATGTTGCATTTGTTTTGCTTAAACTAATAACAGTGTGTCAATGCACATATTGTCCAATAATCTGTAGTCTTGGGCCTTTCCTCTCAATTTGCATTCTTCCAAACAGCCCTGCCACTTAGCACAGTGTCCTTGCTTATGACACTGTCTTAGTTCTTCAAGGCTTGGTTCAAATTCCATATGACCTATAAGGTTACCCATGACTCCTCCACCCCACAGACCTCTCCCTTCTGAAAAGATCACTGGGCAGCTGCTGTGTGCTGGTGACTCCTCCCAACTAGATGAGACGCTTCTCCAGGACAGGGAGCGTTGTCTCACCGACAATTAAAGCCTCTTCTCCTTCATAGAACGGTTATGCCTGCCACATACTCAGACCGATTTATCCCTACATCTAGCCGATAGGCATTATCCATTAACACACCAATGCTCCACTTGTCACCAAACACGAGGGTGCTGTGGTCACTGCTCTTGTTCTGAAGCATAACTGCAGACCCAGCTCCACTGGAGGATAACTGTGGCTCTTTACCCAATCCTTCTGGAAAAGCCATCCAGAAGTGGTAGTCAGAGCCCAGCCCGAGGCCTAACCCCAAGCCAAAGATTCCCCTGATGGTGAAGGGGTGTCCGGGTCTCCAAAGAGGGTTTTCCAGTTATAGAATGCTCCTCTGCCAGAACAGTCCAGATTCATCCCATCTATTGTAAAACTTGCTTTTTTAAGGTTTAAGGATGGCATCGCCTCAGTAACACCTACCACTGCTGGGGAACTGAAGAGCCTCATTAACCATCATCTCTCAGTGATAGAACATTGCAGAGAAGAAGAGCTATAGATATGCAAATCGTCATTATTCATCACGAACATTCAGGGTAAAAACAGTTTTAGCATCTTTTCATGCTCTTAAAAAAATGTTTCAAAGAAAGAAAATTACTTACTGCCTTCCCACGTACAATGCAAAAGATTCAAAGCCCCTTCCACCCTCTTCCAGTGCGCCAGATGAAAGAACGCATATGCTATTGCTTCACTGTCCCCTCGCTTCAGGATATGTTCTGGGGGTAGAATTAAGCTTTTCATTTCTAGTAGGTACTGAAATAAAAAAGGCAGGAGACAGATGCATTAATACATTAGTAGCGTGGAATTCAATACTGAGAATAGAGGTTGATTTCTCTAAAGCTACCACTCATAAGCATTTCATCAAACCTGCATCCTTGTTAGTACATTTGAAGGCAATTATGAAGTCATCCAGCAACCCAAAGTTTGCTAACAGATAGTTAGCCTTGTACTAGTTTCCTACAGTGAAGATCAGAGGCTTTGAGGGTAAGATACTCTAATCAACGAAATATATGGAGACTCAAATGGCAAAAAGGAAAATTTAGAAGACACAATAAGTTGATATAATTTTGTAACCAGAAAGAAAATACCTAAAATGGACACATGAAGGTTAAGTCATATGACTGAACTGACTGTACTAGAGAGACTGACTAGCACTGCCCATTAACTTTTCTGTACAGACTTACCAAGGAGAAGGACCTAGTCCTGTGAAAAGAGCCACACATCGTTGTTCACATGCAGAGGGAGGAGGTGTGGCAGCCTGAGCCCAGGAAGACCCCAGGGAGGGGAACGGCACAGACCCTAAATTATACTGTTCTTTTAGATCTTTCCCAAAGTCTGAAGGGCCCTCAGCTTATGCCTCCTCATTCCTCTCTTCCACAAAGGAGATGGGAGCACAGGGCCAGAATGAATTCTTTGGTGTTTACAACAGAATAGAAAGGGAAGCAAATTTAGGGTGGTGTTTTATACTTGCGAATGTTAACTTCTTTTTGCTGGCTGGCTCTTCCCTTGGCTTCACTCCTCACACACACATACACACACACCACCACCATCACAACAATCCATGCATCTCCTTTAGAATGGACATCAGCAGATGATGGAGGGATGTGTTTAATGAAAATGGGACAAACACAGTAAAAGGAAGTGCTAGGAGAAGAGATGTTCAACAACTTTAATGTCAGAAACAACTGCCTATGGATTTATCTGTCAGTGGAATTTACGAAAGAGGGTGAAGAATGGAAGAATCCCGGTATACAAGATGGAGGTTATGATACACCTATCAGTGCTCTGTTATCATCTCACTGGGGATCTATGTGCTTTGGGCACTCTGAGTGTAGTTGCCTCTAAGCTTCCTCTCCTGTTGGTGCACCCAGTATTGGGATGCACTGCCTGTCAGGAGCCAGGAGGACACATTCTGCCCTCCTGGTTCAGCAAGTGAAACTTTCCTCACTCTGGTTCCGTTCCGTGAAGAGATGTCTAAGCTCAGGCCTCACATCAGGAAGGGCAAAAAAGTGAGACTGCCTGCCCAGAGTGTAGCAGAGAAGAGGAGTACAGCCATCTCACTTGGTGGGGCGTGCATAAAAGGCCCTCCTTCGACAGAAAGACCCCCATAGGAAGACCTCTTCCCAGACTGGTCCATGAAAGGTGTTTATTGCTTTAATGGGAACTTCTCAAGTATGAGTTCCAAAAGAACTTTTTGGTCATATGACTTTTTAAATTCTACAAGTCACTGTCTTCCTCCATCTTGTTTTCAAACAGTGCAGAACAAAAGTCCTTTGGGGAAAATTACAATTTTGAGTTACCTAGTAATCCAACCAGTACTACATTTATAATGAATAGCAACCATAATATAAATATCAGGGTGAATTTTATGTTCAGAGATACTTGGCTATCCTCTCATGATCTTGTTACCTCAAACGAAGCTATTACACTGTATGTTGTCACTGCTCATGATGTTCTTAAAAGAATCCAAGGCAATGAGTCATGAGAAAGATATAGAACGGGTAAAGTGCTATTAATTAATTGTATTAATTAATTGTTTCAGAGTAAGAGAAGAAAAATCATTTGGTTACTCTTCATAATCATCGGAACAAAGGAAAGGGTGGGGCGCCTGGGTGGCTCAGTTGGTTAAGCGTCCGACTTCAGCTCAGGTCATGATCTCACGGTTTGTGGGTTCAAGACCCGCATTGGGCTGTGTGCTGACAGCTCTGAGCCTGGAGCCTGCTTCAGATTCTGTGTCTCCTCTCAATCTGCCCCTCCCCTGCTCGCTCTCTCTCTCTCTCTCAAAAATAAACATTAAAAAAAAAAAAAAAAGAACAAAGGAAAGGGAAATTTTCTTACCTAAGATGAGCCCTAGGATAAGATTTTATTTCTGAGTTTCTAATAATTATTTATAGCCACGCTGCCTACCAAACAGTCAATTTTTAAAGAAAGAACATGTTGTATGAACTCTGAAACAAACTAAATATGAAAACCATTAGTGCATGTGGCCCAGTTATACAGAAACTTCTTCAAGTCCCTGAGAATCAGATGGTGGCTGAAAGAAAAGTGTAAACTACCATTCTTTTTATTTCTATGATTAGGAAAGCCTTTTAAAGTGATTGCATTAAGCATCTACAAGAGAAGTCTTCTCTTGACCTAAGGAACTGTCAGGAATAGGGGCCCCTGAGAAGAAGTAGGCCTGGTAGCCACCCACATTTGTGGGTAGACATTGAAACAAAGTCAGGTATCTCACCGCTGCGTCGGTGCAGGTAGGGGATTGAGCTCGAGCTAGCTCGAATACAGGCTCTTTGCTTTTGCATCGGACTCAGCTCCCTGGTGGTCTTTGGGGATCATGAATTCTGGGCATAACATTTGGTCAGGGCGGGGTAAAGAAAACCTGTGTGTGTGTAGAGGAGTAGAAAATTACCTATAAAAGGATATAATAGATCTGCATTACCCAATATGGTAGCATCTCCCACATGTGACTATTTAAATTTAAATTGATTAAAATCAACGTTTATTTATTTTTGGGACAGAGAGAGACAGAGCATGAACGGGGGAGGGGCAGAGAGAGAGGGAGACACAGAATCGGAAACAGGCTCCAGGCTCTGAGCCATCAGCCCAGAGCCCGACGCGGGGCTCGAACTCACGGACCGCGAGATCGTGACCTGGCTGAAGTCGGACGCTCAACCGACTGTGCCACCCAGGCACCCCATAAATTGATTAAAATCAAATAAAATTAAAAATTCATTTCTTCAGTCCCACTAGCCATAATTCCAAGTCCTCAAGGGCAGCATATAGTTAAAGACTACCATATTGGACAATGCAGAGACATTTCTGTTAACGTAGAAGGTTCTACTGCACAGCACTGTGTAGACAGTGAGAGTTTCCAATCTTCAAGTAACTAAAACAATTTTTAACATAAAAAACTTTATAGACACCCATGATAGGAATTATAAGTAGAGTATCTATCGATTGAAAACACACAATATGGCAAAAAGCTACAATAAATGTAATCAAGAATTCATTTAAAAGCATTGTTGGCCACCAGGGCATCTAAATATACTTGGAAAATAGTACACATGTGTGTGAGACAGATGGTTTACTCAGCTTGCAGGCTGAATGTGGTACATATGGCTTCAAAGACATCATCGTCCATAGCCCAAAATCAGGTCATGAGGTAATGCTCTGTTTTTCCTCTAAGCTGCATCTGATCTTTGTGTATGTGTACTTTTCACACATTGCCTTAAATTCGTTATCTATGTGCTTTTCCCCTCAGCTGAATCATTAGATCCTCAAGAGCATGAATCTCACTTCCTAACAAGTCTCTCAAAGTGGGCATCCTTGCTCTAATCAGCCTCATGAGGCTAACCAGAGCAACTCACCAAGGACACTTAGTTATCTTCTCATCGAATCTACTTTATGGCAGAAATAGGTTATGCCTATAAAGGAGATTTATACTCCAGTATAGTTCCAAACAAAATGTTGGCTCTAACCAGATGATGAAGGCTAATAACAACAATGTGTTATGTTTTTGGCCAGGCTTAAAAATGGCTGGCAAGATCGGTTCTCAACATGTGCAACGTTTAAATTAGAAAGGCATGGAACAACATTTCACATCTTACTTGTCAAGAGAAAAATAAATGGAAGAGGGCAGATCCCTATCCACAAATATGCAGAAATCAATTAGAATAGCTGTAGCTCGCAAATCAGAGAACACTCTCTGCCTGTCTGTAATAATTATTTGGCTCCTATTAGCTAAGCCAGCATTCCGTGCTATCTTGCCGCCACCCTGCCTCTAACTTCCTTCCCAGATTCTCAAATCATATTGATCTTGAAGTTCAGGCTTCTAGAGTTTTCGGAAGCAACTTTCAAAACCTATTTGTCAGAGTATGATTCCTTATGTCCATAGGAACATATAAAGTCAGAACATATAAAGAGGAGCTGATTAGTGCCTTTTTATGGAGGGATTTAAGCAGAGACAGCTCACCTGTTAGGAGATCTGGCCCATCAGAGGCCACCCCAGGTGACTGCTCAGTTCTCTTGTGTTAAGGTTCTAAAATTCTATAACAATTTGAGTGAAAATGATCCCAAGGTTACACTTCAGCATAGATATTAATGTCAAGGAATTAATTCATACCCCACCCCGTTTTGTTTTGTTTTTTGGTTTTTTTGGATTTTAAATACCAACAACAGAAGTCATATGAGAATCATTAGAAAAAAACAGAAACAAACAAAATGAGAAAGTATAGATTAATTTTAGCACATTTAGCTAAACTTAGGTAAATTCAATACATTTAGGTAAATTTTAGCACATTTAGATGATGGTTACCCGGCTGCTCCCAAAAATCAGTTCGTGGAAGAATACTAGCATGAGAAAATGTACATGATATATTGCCAAATGAAAAAAATAAGTGTTTCATACAGATTATGATTTTGGTAATTAAAAATGTATATGTGGGTATTAAAACTTTGGAAAGTTACAGATTGAATGTTATTGGTGGTTAAATATTTGATTTTATGTGAGATTAATTTCTTTTTGTGCTTTTTTGGTGCTTTCTAAGTTTTCTGTAATAAGTCATTTTTATTTCTCTCTTTCTCTCTCTATATATATGTACATATGTGTGTATGTACATATGTAATACAAACCTCTTTTCTAGACTTGCAATGAAAACAAAAACAAGCCATACAAACAAACAAACAAACAAAAAGATAACCAGGGACAGTAATTTCTGTATGATTACAGTGCTTTGGTACAACTAAACCTGAGAGAGGCTAAAAGCCCAGAAAAGATGCTTTAAAAATACCAGTAAAGAGTTCAGAGAATAAAACTAGTGCTATTTGGAAGACATGCTATATATTTTGAGTTTCAATGTTGCCTACTCCCTGGACTCAGTAAGACCCACATTGGAACAGGACAAAAATACCACGAGTACCCATGGCTCTCTTGGGTCATGCTGTGATGGGGAATGAGACGCACAGCACCATGCCCCCTGCCCGCTGACACTTTGACCCACCGTTTGAATCCCGGCTCTATTGTTCCATTCTGAGACCGTGGACAAGTTACCTTATTTCTTTCAACCTCAGTCTGCTCATCTGTTAGAATAATGAAAATACACATCTTTCCAGTTTTAACTTTTGAAGATTATGTAGGATAATATATGTAAAGTATTGACACAGTACCTGGCACCTAAGCGTTCACTAAATAGTAGCTACTTTTGCCAACAAAAAAAATGAAACGTTCCTATTACTGTGGAGGTAAGTTATGTTTCTTTGTGTGTGTGTATGTGTGCGTGTGTGTGTGTCCCATAAACTACGGAGTCTGTTTTTAGGTTAAATACTTCAGCAATTTTACAGTAGTGGTAGGTCAGCTGAAAAGAACTGGTTACTGGGGTCCCTAACTAACCAATCTGGAAACAAGCACAATGCCAAGCTGAATTGCCAAATCACCACTCAGGGGCCCTCTTCACAAGGTAGCTGCTTCTTGCTGGCTCACTTACCTATTCATCAGTTACTCTGCTACATTCAAAAGATACAGGAATGTCCACAGCGCATCACAAGGAAAGATATGGGAGTTCCCACAGGGTACTCTAATGACACACCTATGGGAGCACTAACAGCACACCTCAAAGGCACCTAAAGGGCATGGGCATGAATTGGTCAGGTCCCTAGATGGATGATCCCTAATCTTTGTAGGAGTGTGTGTGTGTCTGTGTGCGTGTAAAGACAAAGAAACAATAAAATTCAACACGATGACCGCCTTAATAAGAGGTACGTACAGCTGACCCTTGCACAATATGGGTATGAACTGTGTGGGTCAACTTACATGTGGATTTTTTTCAATAAATGCATTATAGTACTGTAAATATGTTTTCCTTATGATTTTCTTTTCTCTAGCTTACTTTATTCTAAGAATATAGTATACAGTACATACAACATACAAGATATGTTATTGGTAAGGCTTCTAGTCAATAGTAGTAGGTTCTTAGTAGTTAAGTTTTTAGAGAGTCAAAAGTTATATGTGGATTTTCAACTGCATGGGGAGTTGTCACCCTTCATCCCTGCCTTGTTTAAGGGTCAACTTGACTTAGTACTGGTAGCAAATGAGAGGCGTTGTGTCTGAGAAGGTTTCACAGAAGAAGGAAAGTATGAGTCAGTCTTACTAAACAAATTAGTTTACCTCCAACAACGGCGGGGGTTGGGGAGGGGGGCAGAAGTCCCTGCAAGGCTGGGCAGAGGCACCAAAGCATGAAGGGGCATAATATGCTTGTAATCATGAGGAGCTTAAGTACTGACATGGCAGTCACTGCCGACACTGACGAAGCACTAACAAGAATCAAGTGTTACCTCAGGTACGCCTTACAAAAGCTCTGCGACGCAAATAATATGATTCCTGGTTTATACGTGGGAAAATGAAGGCACTGGGAAGTTAAGTAGCTCGAGCAGGGCTGCACAAATGGTCACTGGAACTCAGGTTTTATGCTACTCTCCAAGGGAAGCAGGAAAAGTAGATTGTAAACAGGTCTTCCATGATATGCTCCAGAGTGTGACCTTCACTCAGAGTTTATTCCATGGTTTTCAAACTTTGAGAAACAGAAAAAATTTGGTCAAAAGAAAAAGAGAAACATGACAGAGAGTATGTGAAATTGATGTAAAACAAAGCTGTGGGGGGCCCTGGGGAAGGACCCAAGGGAGGTCTGAGGGATTCTTATGGCTCCTAGGAAGACAGTTTGAAAACTGCTGCAGTGGGCAATTGAGAAATGAGTTGGTACAGCTTGTGGCTTTGAAAGAAATGGGCAAGTCATGTGTAGAACCACTGGACAGGAATGAGATTGAAATTAGCAAAGTCTTGAAAGCTTCTGTCATGGTTTGGGTGAGGGGGTGACAAAACTGAGGCAGACGTCCCCAGGACTTGGTGCCAGGCTGAATCTGAAGGCAAGAAAAGGCATTCAGGGTGACTGTGAAATTTCTAGTTTAGGATACCAGAATAATGTGAGATAGTTAGCTGAGATAAAGACACAAAAGGACAGTTGGAGTTCCTGGAGTGACAGCCTAAAGGCAGTGGGGTGTGCAGGTCTCGAGCCTGGAAGAGAAGCTGGAGACAGGGATTTGGGTGTGCAGGGAGAGGCGGGTGATGGAGCAGCAGGAGTGCCTAGATCTCCCAGGAGAGCTTCAAGAAAAGGATGGGTAGTGAATGATGCTCCCAGAGAACCAACCTGAGGGACGGGCAGGGGAGGAAGTGATGTAGAAGGAGAGGGCCCAGAAATGCAGAGAAAGCCAGAGAGAAGGCAGTATGGAGCTAAGCAAGACAGCTTGTGGTAGAAACAGTGGTCAGTGGGGCAGAACGCTGAGGAGACATGATGTAGGATAAGGTTTGACAAGAGACCGAAGGATCTGGTGACCAAGGAAGAGGTAACCTTGATGGCAGTGGCCTTGGTGGGAGCAGCAACAGTGCTTTTTGTTAGAGAAAGAGACCTTTTAAAAACTGTCTATTCCTGAGAAACGTAGCTAAAAACTGTTTTCTGCTCACTTTCCTCTAGGTCATATTTCCACAATACATTCTCCTTTCTCTAATCCAAAAAAGCTTTGGAACAAAATATGACTCAATTCAAAGAAACTTATATTGAAATAATATTTCTGAAATGTACCATTGATATACAATATCACAGACAATCTGCCAGAGTATTTTGAGTTTCTGCTTCCACGCTTCAAGCATTTTTAAATGTTAAAACCCACTACACGTTTTGTTTCCTAAATTGGATTAAAAAGCAATTTTATACTCTGTCAATCAGCTTTACCAAGACATAAAGGGAGGACTGCATTAGTGTTTGCATGAAATAGAATTTCCATCACTCTAACAAGGTCCTGTGGATACTCCATTAGCATATGCAATTACCAGGATGTTCTCCCCACAAGCCTCTTAAAATCCCCATGAAATAAGAATTTCTAGATTAACATTAGATGAGTTTTTTTTTAATGTAAATTTTTACCAGGAATGCATTTCTGTCATAACATTTTCATTCTTTCCTCTCTGCTTTCTCATGACTTCCCACACTCTGAGACTTATAATTTAAAAACTACATATCTAGTAGGCTGGACCCTCACATCAATATTTTGTCAAGCCGGGGCTGTCCTGCTAGTAAAATGAGCTTCAGGAGCATGGCAAGCCCTCTTCCCCCAGCATGCTCAGGGACTGCCCCCTTGCACACCCAGCTGCCCCCAGGGTGGGACCAGTAGGAAGAGCCCATAGCATACTCGTAGGCAAGATGAAGATAAAAGCTTTCCCTTCATTGGTGCTGGTGATTTTTCTGCATTTTTCTCCCTCAACAGCTCCACGCATAGCACCCAGGCATCTCAAGCAGCTGGGACTTCCTCAGCCCCCCGCTGCTCCTCTGAATGCGTGTGGAGCCTCCAGTTCTAGGTGTGAGACCTCACAAGCTTGGGGTTTTCCTGTGGTGGTAGTGATCGGCCACGGGCTTCTGTTATTTTCTAAACTGTATATGCAAAGGTGCCTTGGGGTTGCTGGGCTACCTGCTTTCTCATCCCAGTTTCAATCACAACAGTTCTACTTTTACTTGCTTTGTTCATTAAGGCTTCATGTAAGATTGTATTAGGAGGAAAAGTTTATTGGTTTAAAAAATCATTATTAGTTATGTGTCATTGTTGCTTTGGTGGCAAAGAGCAGGGATGGCTATTCCAGAAAAAAAGGAGACAGAGGTTGGAAATGGGCAACTCTTAATCAGCCACAAGCAAAGGACTTACCAACGGTTGCAAACAGGGAATTCCAGAAGGCATTAGCTGTAGCCAGAATAAGCTAGAGCCTCCTCTCAAATCTCTAGGCCTAAAGGGACCTCGTGGGTACTCAAGGTCAGGGGCATCGCAGTGCCACTGTTACACTCTCTAGTTGTCCTTCACACTAGATGTTTCAAGAAGTACTTGTTACTGCATCTTTCTAGGCAGCATCTATGGTAGCCCAGCCAGCCAATGCAGAAATAGAACTAAAAGTACCAGGGAAAAGGTGATGAAAGCCCAACACATGTACTGGATGGGTTACACAATGTAATTCCATTTACTTTTCATCAGACCTATGAAGCCTTTATTTTTATCCCCATTTTATCAAAAAGGAAACAGGCAGGGAGCTAATCAACTCCCTCTTCCCACGGTTCCCTTCAGACCATGGACAGGAAGTAGTGAGAGTCCTTGTTTCAAATACTTTTGGACCCTTTCAATGACACTTCATAGGTCTGCCTACCTTTATGTTGCTACTCTTCGCTCTATCATTACACTAATATGTTCTCCTGGTAACAACAGGAAGTCTGCATAATGGGCCTGACAATTCAGAAAAGAATAAAAGTAGATGGCTAACAATGTTCCATCTTATAGTAGTGGCAAAGAAATGCAAATTAAAAGTACAGAACTCTATTTGTACCTAATAAAATCATAAATGTTTGTTTTCTTTGTTTTCTTTTCTCTGTCTTAAGCAAACTGCTCACTGCTGGTAAGGGTGTGACAAAATGGTAAAGAAGGGGTTACCTGCTGATTGGGGACAGGGGCTGTAAACTACCACAATCTTTTTAGGTAAGCAATTTGGCAATAAATATTAAGAGCCCTGATGTGTTTCAATAAGTTATGTAGTATTTCTCATTTTGTATATCTATCCTAAGGAAATAACATAAAGACCCAAATATTTTTATGCCCAAAAGATTTGCTATTGGACTTGATCACCTGATGTCTGCAATAGAGAACACAAGAATTAAATCATTCTCTTCAACAAATAATGCTGGGAAAACTGGATTCCATAGGCATGAGAATGAAATTGGACCTTTATCTTATACCATACACAAAAATCAACTTGAAATACATTTAAGATTTAAATGTAAGACCTGAAACTATAAAACCCCTAGTGATAAACATAGGGAGAAACTTCATAACATTGGTCTTGGCAATGATTTTTTGGATATGACACCAAAAGCACAGGCGACATAAGTAAAAATAGACAAGTGGGACTATATCAAAGTAAAGAGCCTTTGTGCAGCAAAGGAAACAATCAACAGAGTGAAAAAGCAACATATGAAATGGAAGCAAATATTTGCAACTGTACATCTGATAAGGGGTTAATATTCCCAATACACAGGAAACTCCTACAATTGGATAGCAAAAAACCAAACCAAACAAAATAACTCGATTAAAAAATGGGTAAGAGACTTAAATAGCCATTTCTCCAAAGAAGACATACAGATGGCCAACAGGTACACAAAAAGATGCTCAAAATCACAGATTATCAGCGAAGTATAAATCAAAACCACAATGAGCTATCACCTCATACAAGTTAGGATGTATGAGGCCATTGTCAAAAAAAAAAAAAAAAGACTGTAACAAGTGTTAGTGAGAAAGGGAAGAAATTAGAACCCTTGTGCACTGTTAGTAGGAATGCAAAATGGTACAGCCACTATGGAAAACAGTGTGGAGCTTCCTCAAAAGATTAAAAATAGAACTACCATATGATCCAGTGACCCTACTCTGGGTATTCATCTAAAAGAACTGAAAACAGGGTCTTGAAGAGATATTTGCACTCTGGTGTTCATTGCATCATTATTCACAATAGCAAAAAAGTGGAAGCAACCTAAATTTCCATCAACAGATGGATGGATAAAGAAAATGTAATACACACACACAATGGAATACTATTCAGCCTTAAAGAAGATGGGAATCCTGTCCTGTGCTGTGACATAGAAGAGCCTAGAGGACATTATGCTAGGTGAGACAAGTCACGGGACAAACACTGCATGATTCCACTTGGATGAGGTATCTAAAGTAGTCAAACTCAGAAGCAGAAAATACAATGGTGGTTACCCGGGGCTGGGAGGAGGGAGGAATGGAGAGGCGCTGGTCTAGTGGGCATGGGGTTTCAGTCGTCCTAAAGATCCGTGTTACAACAATGTGCATGCAGTTAACAATACTATACTGTATACTTAAACATGTGTTAAGAAGGTAGATTTCATGATACGTGTTTTTTGACAAAAAGTAAGGAAGTAAATCATTCAGAAAACAGTTACTAAGAAAATTTTAAAGTGTTTGATGGCACATGGCTAACAGATTTGGACGTTAATGGTAAGTTAGAAGATAGCCTTTTTAAGGTCAAAGAACTCTGAAAATCTATGCTTCTCCTCCAAAAAGAATAAATATAACCCACAATTCCCAACCATAAAGTACAAGTTTAGAGCCCCATGTTAATGTTTTTAAATATGTATATGCTATGTGATTATGATTCCTAAGTATTAAAAATGCACGGGGAAATAAAGCTAGAAGGAAATAGTCTTAGATATGACAAGATGATAGCACTATGAATAACTTCCTTACATTTTTTTCTAAAGTAATAAGAAATTTATTTTTATAACACCACTACAGAGGTGAAAAAAAATCTAATACTGCTTGTAACAAACCAGTACGTTACTCTTGTTTTGGAAAGTTGTCAGAAAATGAAAATTTATCTTTAGCACCCTGGAGTTAACAAAACATCCTCTAAACCAAAAAGGTGTCTCTTTGCAGGGAAATACTTGCAATGTAGTTGTAGCGTATTAAGGGTACGTAGCATTAGTAAAAACGCAGGTTTGTGTAGAGTGATGAATTACTGGCAGAAAAGCATCACCCTCCTGGGTAAATCTTGACATGGTTAATGATTCCTTGGATATGACACCAAAAGCATAGGCAACAAAGTCAAAATAAACAAGTGGGACTACATCAAAATAAAAAGCTTCTGTGCAGTAAAGGAAACAAAATAGAGCAGGGTGCGTGGGGAAACATATCTGCAGGGAAAGCGGAAGAAAAAGCTAAAACTAAAAATCCAATAAACTATAACAATATATAGATGAAGGTACAGAAGCAAGATGTGCATGGCCTCTCATTTGTCCAGCATCATGAGTGAAATATTCTTTAAAAAATGAAGAATATTCCCTGTCAATTCAAAGCTCTTATTTTGAATTAAATTAAGTAAATTTAATTAAATAATTCCCATTAAATGGGAAACACCCTCTAATGGTGTAGGGATTTCTTCATCTTTTTCAACTGTGTACCCAGTTCTTAAAAAATGAGCAGCATCATTAAGATCCTAATACCACTGGTCATCCTCAAAAGGGGGTAAACATTAATTTCACAGTCAATGCACTGTCGTGAGAGACCACAGAGGGGAGAGACTGATTCTGGCATGAGGGAGGTACAGGCTTCCTGGTGGTGACTTTTAATGGTGGGGGTGAAGGATGAGTAGGATTTCCTCAGAGGAAGCAAAGGGGAAAGGAGAAGAGAATGTTTCTGGAACAATGAACAGACTGTTAGAAGGAGCTGGAAGAAATGAAAAACAAGCAGGGTCAGATTATGAAGGGTCCTGAAGAACCATTCAAGGAGTTTCTATCTTCCTCTGTAGGGCTGGGGACACAGCTGCAATTCCTAGGAAGGGGAGTAACACAATTTAGTTTGGATGGGCTGCTTCCTCCTTATACTTTGCTGCAATCCAAAGCTTCAGAAATACTTGACCACTTAAGAGGCCCCCCTTTAAAATAGAGACATAGCTTTTTACTGTTTTTATTTACTTCCTGGTCCTGGGGTGTGTTTAGGATATACCCTCCCTGCTCCGCATGTTTTCAGGTGAAGACTATTCTGAAGAGTAACCCTCCTGAAGTAAATAACCGACATTTTTCATTGGATACTGAAATATCAAGTATGCGCCTCTGCTTATTAGAATACCAGATAGACCTAAATTGGACATTCATGGGAAGCAGTTCTCAGCTATTACATTTAGTATTTTTTCTCCTTCCAACAGACTATAATTGAGTAAAACAGCATGCAGTTGCTGAAAATTTCTGTGGTAGGCCACTGAAGACTTCCTGTCATAGAGCAAACGAAACCATGGAAGTATTTAAGATATAATAATATCTTCACGAAATATGAATTGTCCACAAGTACCTTGGGAAGTGATATGCCCGCCATCATTTGAAGGCTTCAAGTCTAGGCTAGTCTGCAACTTGGTAGGATGGTGGGGGGGCAGTGGAGGGTGATGTGTGAGGGTTAGAGAACCCAGAATCAGTCCAGGCTCTGTCATTTACTAGCTATGTGACTGAGCAGGCAACCTAACCTCTCCAAACCTGCAGCACCCTCATCTGTATAGCAGGGATAATAACATGATGCACCTCATGGTGTTGTTATGAAAAATAAGTAAGATGTTCACTTAGCACTGTGTTTGGCACACAGTAAACATTCAGTACAAACCAGTATTAAAAATAATCATCATAATATCATTATGAGGAGACATTCAAACTGAGGATGGGAAGGTGTCCTAGATGATCTCTAAGGCCGCTTCTTATACCAGGAGTCTAAGAGTTTTAACAGTTTATATCATTCATTGATGTCTCATTAGAATTAAGGCTATTTTCTGCCTGAAAAGTCATCGATGTGTGTATGTGTGTGCGTGTGTGTGTGCGTGTGTTTACCTGAAGTATTAGCAAACAATCCAATAAACAATGTATCACGTAATAAAAGATGTCTGTAACAGCCTGTATATAGTGCACATGCATCAAAGGTTTGTGGTTAATTCTGAACATTGACTCACAGGTCCTTTTCCTCATGAAAATGTCAACAGACAAAGAGGCTCTGGAAACAAGTTTCCCCTTGGAACAATCACCAACAAAGCAAAGTGGTAGAGAATCAGTTTACCTACGTACCCTATCTTTTCTCCAGTTAATAATTAAAAAGTAAAGTGAATTCAAATATTTCAAATGTTCCCACTTAAAACAATTCTGTTTTGCAGGTACAGTGCTAGCTGACTAAGTTAAATTTTTCCAAGGTAGACTTAAACTATTTCTTAGGGCTTTTAATACTCTTCTAGAGGTGCAATCAACCATTTCAGACCATCACAAAATTACACTACGGCTTCAACTAAAATATCTAACCAACAAGTATTGTACCAGTTTTCTATCTCGTGTGCTAGGATCACAAAGGTCTGGCTGGTACAGCCGGAAGCGGTAAGACCCAGTTCCCAAAGCAATCCTAAAATTTGTATGGACCACAAAAGACCCCAAATAGCCAAAGTAATACTGAAGAAGAAGACCAAAGTGGGAGGCATCACAATCCCAGACTTTAGCCTCTACTACAAAGCTGTAATCATCAAGACAGTATGGTATTGGCACAAAAACAGACACATAGACCAATGGAAGAAAACAGAAACTCCAGAATTGGACCCACAAACGTATGGCCAACTAATCTTTGACAAAGCAGGAAAGAATATCCAATGGAAAAAAGACAGTCTCTTTAACAAATGGTGCTGGGAGAACTGGACAGCAACATGCAGAAGGATGAAACTAGACCACTTTCTTACACCGTTCACAAAAATAAACTCAAAATGGATAAAGGACCTGAATGTGAGACAGGAAACCATCAAAACCTAGAGGAGAAAGCAGGAAAACACCTCTCAGACCTCAGCCGCAGCAAGTTCTTACTTGACACATCCCCAAAGGCAAGGGAATTAAAAGCAAAAATGAACTATTGGGACCTCATGAAGATAAACAGCTTCTGTACTGCAAAGGAAACAATCAACAAAACCAAAAGGCAACCAACGGAATGGGAAAAGATATTTGCAAATGACATATCAGATAAAGGGCTAGTATCCAAAATCTGTAAAGAACTCACCAAACTCCACACCCAAAAAACAAATAATCCAGTGAAGAAATGGGCAGAAGACATGAATAGACACTTCTGTAAAGAAGCCATCCGGATGGCCAACAGGCACATGAAAAGATGCTTAACGTTGCTCCTCATCAGGGAAATACAAATCAAAACCACACTGAGACATCACCTCACACAGGTCAGAGTGGCTAAAATGAACAAATCAGGAGACTATAGATGCTGGAGAGGATGTGGAGAAACGGGAACCCTCTTGCACTGTTGGTGGGAATGCAAACTGGTGCAGCCGCTCTGGAAAACAGTGTGGAGGTTCCTCAAAAAATTAAAAATAGATCTACCCTATGACCCCGCAAGAGCACTGCTAGGAATTTACCCAAGGGATAAATGGAGTGCTGATGCATAGGGGCACTTGTACCCCAATGTTTATAACAGCACTTTCAACAATAGCCAATATCCATCCACTGATGAATAGATAAATTGTGGTTTATATACACAACGGAATACTACGTGGCAATGAGAAAGAATGAAATATGGCCTTTTGTAGCAACGTGGATGGAACTGGAGAGTGTTATGCTAAGTGAAATAAGTCCTACAGAGAAAGACAGATACCGTGTTTTCACTCTTACGTGGATCCTGAGAAACTTGACAGAAGAAATGGGGGAGGGGAAGGGGGAAAAGAAAAAGTTAAAGAGGGAGGGAGGCAAACCATAAGAGACTCTTAAAAACTGAGAATAAACTGAGGGTTGATGGGGGGTGAGAGGGAGGGGAAAGTGGGTGATGGGCATTGAGGAGGGCACCTTTTGGGATGAGCACTGGGTGTTGTATGGAAACCAATTTGACAATAAATTTCATATTAAAAAAAAAAAGACCCAGTTCCCAGACTTCAGGGGTCTCCAACAAGTCAAATGTCAATAATTTTAAGACTTTGTGAAAATACAGTGTTCAAGTATTTTCAAAGAACTCTGAATATATTATCCCACTTGCTCTTTGTCACAAAAGACAGGTAAGGCTTATATTTTTATCTTCATTTGAAAAATGAGGGAAAACATTGAGTTCAGAGATGCTAAGCCCCAAGCTCCCCCCAAGGCTCATAAATGACAGAGCCAGAACTAAACCCAAGTTTTATTCTCAGAAACTAGGACTCTATTGCTCAATACTACTTCTAAAAGGGCCTATACATGCTCACAGAACAACTCTGTAGTTAGAGAACAGCATTCAATAAATATTAATTGATGACCTAAGTTGACTGTAGTTCAGGACAATATTTTCATGATTAGCTTTAACTTTTAACCAAATTTGAATGAACACTTTTAACATAGCTGAAAAGATACCAAATAAAGAGAGATATTTTATGCCACCCTATATACAATGCCTAAGTCTACAAGTATTATGATGGTCATTATCCACTGGAACTAGAGTAGATAAATATATCCTTCACTGACTGTGGTACTGTGCACCATTCTTCAGTTTCCTGTTTTGTGAGAAAATGAGCACGACCTGAATAAAAGCTCAGAAAAGATGTTAGGTCCCTTATCACTGTCACTCTGAACAAAATAGATTAAAGTAGGTAACTCCATAAATCATCACATACACACATACATGGACATACGTACCACCTTTTGCACAGTACTTCAAGAAAACAAAATAGCCTTCTTTTGTCATTTTTCACCAGTGAAAGCCTTCATTAGACATTTTGCCAAGAAAAGTATGCCTTGTAGTACCTGATGTAAATTGTATGAAGTTTCCCAGAGGTCAAAATGCACTTTATAATATCGAGAAACTGAAAATAGCCCTCAGCAATGTGTCTATCACATAGCAGGTACTCAAATATAGGTAAATAATAAATACACACCCATCTCCCAAATAAAAGATTATAGAAATATCTTCTACCATGATCTGACTCTCTTAAAACCAAATTCAGGAAAAAAAATATATGGGAAATATTGGGTATTTATAAATTGGTCAGTCATGTGCTTAACAATTAAGACAAACCTCTCCTACTACTTATACATACTAAAATGGCATTCACAAGTCAAAAGAAAAACACTTTTTCATACTTTGAGGTTCTCCCTATTATCTTCTTGCCATTACTGATTAAGTATCATTTATTTGTAGAGACCTAGAACATCACATTTATCAGTATTTTTTTTCACCACTTATATTCACAACAAGGTTCATTTCCCAAGTTGGGTCTAAGTTAAGACTATAACTGGTGTGAAATTCCTATCAAATGCATCAACACTCTTGGGATCTCCATATTTTGCCAATTTCAGACTTCCTGGCCTGACCTGCCTAAGCTAAGTCTATCAATTTACCCTAATTATATGAAATCCAAAAATCGGCCCAAAGCCTCCTGAATGTAGCTTTTGCTTAAAAATGAAGCTGATAACCATAGACTATATAGGGCCTCAGCATTCATTGGCTGCAATTCATTTTTTTACACTGGGTGTATTCGAGACATGACATTGTGGTCACTGAATGCTTTCTCTGCTATCATAACGAGTTCCTGTGGGGATTCCACAGACTCACTTTTGGCACGTGAGGGTTGAATTCCACAGCTCTGTGAATGGCCTCTACTGCGTTCATCTCTGCTGTGCTCAGCCCCCGCCGAGATGCAGCCTCGGGAGAGAATCTGAAAAGCAGGAAGACAAACACCATCCAGTTGGGACCACTGCTTGGGCATCAACCCGGAAAGGCATCTACGCGTCAAGGGCCCATAAAACCACAGTGAGCCAATGGCATGAGCTCTCCAAACCTCCACTATATGGAACCTCTGAGTGACCCCTCAGACCGAGGCCAACAAAAACCCCAGCAGAAGCAGAAAGCGTGCTTGCGTCTAATCTCGGCAGGAATGAAATTCGGCTGTCAAGTCTCTCTGTCTAAATAGCTAATCTAAATCTTCTATGAGGTACCTGCTCAGGTCAGGGGAGGGGGTAGGACTGACGAGGGCAGACAGTGTGGGAAAAAGAGAAAACCAGGTTACAGAAGAGCGCACTTGGTTAAAAACAGAACTAGGGAGAATTTTAAAGGAGGCTCCCAACCCAATGTCAGTGCTGCGATGCAGCCTCCTCCACAGGCAAGCCTGCTTGGGGCCGTTCCGGCAGGGGGTGTGCGTGCCCGAACTGCGGGCCAGACACCTGCCCGAGTGAATGAAAAAAACCAGACCATGCAATCTCTTTCTCACCTCACACCCAGGGCTAACTCCAGAGCTGTGCTTGGCAGGCAGACACCACAGGGGAAGCTGTGACAACCCTGGCCCTGCCCTCCCAAGCTGGAGTCGCTGTGTAGGGAGAAAAGATGTTGCAGTAGGTACTGGCGATCTACAGGATAAAAAAGAATGAAAGAAAATTACTTCGGTCTTGAAGTGCACACACACTTAACAGCAAACCTGTCTGACATAGCAGAGGCTGTTTTCTTTTTCTGTTATCTGCTTTTCAGCTCTTCGGAGGGATTGTATCGGGGAAATGGAAGCGTTTATTATGAACTCAAACAGTTAAGCCAACTGTTCTCTTTCACCTGCCAGTCATCTTGGACATTTATGAAAATTCTCTATGTCATAGTCACCTGCCTGAATAAAACGGGCGAATGTCCCACCGAGATGGCAACTCAAAGCAAATGGACCCTGGGTGGGGAGTTAGTTTGGATCTGATGAGTCAAAGAATGGGAGATGATCATCCCCTCTGCCATCTTACATGTTTGTTATGACTACTACCCAGTCTTGGACTGCTGACGGAAGAGGAATACGCAAAAAAATGAGTAAAAGGAAGGCATTTTGTGTGTAAGTCCCAAGCAGGCCTTTTGGTATCTACTGTCTGGCAAAAAAAAAAAAAAAAAAAAAAAAAAAAAAGTCACCTCAGAGGTATGGAATTGCACATAAATCCCTCTTTAGGGACCCATACACCCTTGAAGTACCTGGGGTTATGTACTCTCTCCTTCTAGTAGTGAAAGAAAAGATCAGCAGATTTTAGAAAATGCATGCTCATAAGCGGGGGGTTTCATAGACTAAGAGAAACTTCCAGAGAAAGCCCTCAGAGGCAACACATCTCCTTAAGTCAGGTCAGGCATTTAGTACCACACAAGTTATTATTCACTTACTTGTCAGAGACAGCTCTTGCTTTGAGCAAGGCAGCTGTATAGCATATTGTTGCCGACTTTGGTAAGCTTATATCTGTTAGAGAAAAAGAAAGCAGAAATTCGTATAAGTTTTCAGGAATAAAGAGCAATGATTTTTAATCCACAAGCATTTTAATCATGTAAGTCTAATAAAGTGTAAATTAAGAATATTTTAATGCATACAGTACACAGCTATTTCTTATGTATAAAGGTGGTATGTAAAACTATGGGTAATTCATATTTTTGTGAATAATATATGTTTAAAATCCACCAGACTGACTCTTCAGCAATCTTTTCTTTAAGATATGGATTCTCATATATTGAATTTAATTAAGCAGAGAACAGCTATAAATATATGCATTTAAATATTATAGGAATGCCCTGGATATCATAAAAGGCAAATAGGACCTCTGTGTCACTTGTAAAAAAAATTCTCAACAGGTGTATGAAATACCAATGTGAAGAAAAAATATCACCTGGATCTTTTTTTAAAAACACACCTAAATAGGGGCGCCTGGGTGGCTCAGTTGGTTAAGCATCTGATTCTTGATTTCGGCACAGGTCGTGATCTCACGGTTGTGAGATTGAGCCCTGTGTCAGGCTCTGCACCGACAGCATGGAGCTGGCTTGGGATTCTCTCTCTCTCCCTCTCCCACTGCTTCTCTTTCCTTTCTTTCTCTCTCTCTCTCTCTCTCTCTCTCCCCCCCCTCAAAATAAATAAATAAACTTAAAAAAAAAAACCTAAATAAATTATTTTTTAGTGGTCAGATTTAAACCAGATTTCTTTTGCATTAAATTTCAAGAAGTTCATATTCAGTTTTTTGTTAAATAAGCAATACATTTATTATAACATATACGAAAAATCTTTATATATAAGGATATATATGTGAAATATTTAGAAATCTATACAATTTTTGTTCATTCAAACCCAAAGGAAATCCCCTTTCATATGAAGCCTCATTTGTTTCTCCAAGAAACAGTTCCTCTCAGTTTGTATAGAAAATTTACATGGAGAAGAGGGAGCAGGTAACAGATTCAGATGATGAGTTTAAAGGGAAACAAAAGTAAAAGATACAGCTGAGAATAGATAAACTCAAAAACGTAGTCCCTTTTGGGGAAAAATTTGTGTTTAAATTATGACTCTATTTCTTACCAGAATAGTATTTCTTTAACACTGAACCACATTTATACTATGACATAGAAATATCATCTTAATTCAGGCCAGGTAAAAATACACCATTCCCAGTGCTGCAAAATTCACTCTATGTTAGAGAAACTCTTATCACCTGGAATGCTCTGCCAGCTTCTTCACAGGGCTGTTTTCAACTTCAAAAGAATTACATTACAGTGGATAAAATCCAAAAGGGGCAAAGGGAAGAGAGAAAGAGAGAGAGAGAGAAAGAGAGAGGAACCAAGAAACAGACTCTTTAAGTATAAAGAACCAACTGATGGTTACCAGGGGAGGCGGGTGGGGGGGATGGGTTAAATAGGTGATGGGGATTAAGGAGTGCACTTGTGCTGAGCACTGGGTGCTGTACAGAGTATTGAATCACTATATTATACACCTGAAGTCAATATAACACTGTATATAACACTGTATGCTAACTGAAATTTAAATAAAAACTTAAAAAAAAGAATTACATTATAGTAAAAATGAAAAGCAAGTCCCATGACCAGCCCCATAACAGACAGCCACAGAAGAAAATAAGTTCATAAAAGAATAACAATCCTGAATCCAGTAGTAAGTATTTACCACCAATCTCAGCATGAGGAATTTCTCTGAGGGAAATTTCAATGCCATTGATAAAAAAAATAAATAATCATAGAAAATTCCAACAAAGAACTGAAAGGAAAAGGAGTCTTTGTAATCCTGATCTCATAAATTATGTTCAAACAAAATTTCACCACTATATGCATAATGTAAAATGATGCTCTTATGACTAAGAAGGAGAAAAAAGAAGAATGCCAAACACTTATGGATCTGTCTTGTTGCTTTTCCAACGTCTAAACATTTAACTGCTTCCTAGTGTAGGAAATCAATCCCAGAATCAAATATCTTGTTTATTAGGGTCCATTCATTGACCCTAATTGGAAGGTAATAAAACTGTAGATAATACACATTCTACTTAAAAGTTCAGACCTTTTTTTTTTTCTTTAAGTTCAGACTTTTTATATAAAAAGTATCCAAATCTTGTTTCCATCCTTCCTGGCATGATCTGTGTTCCTTCTGTGTTGAGCATCTTCCCATGAAGAAGAGACTAATGAAAAGTCCAAGAAACGAGTTGAGGCTGAAAACAATGGTCATAATTATCTGGAGGTGGCAGCATAACAGGGAGCCTCACTTGATAAACTAGAGAAAACCTGTTGTTAAGGATTTAGCTTCACAATGAGAAGGATCAGATTGTTTTGATGGTTACCTAAACAAGCAAAGTGACATATTCACCCACTTAGAAAAACATGCAACTCAGGTATACCAGCAAAATACAGGTGCCCAATCAATGATGATCTTTAATCCAGAACCAGGCCTCTTCATGCTCACGAACAGGGCATTCACAACTAGAAAAATGTGACAAAATTCTGCAACATTACAACTACTGTAGTGCATTTTTCCCATAAATTTTTTTACCCATACTCCTTCACTGTATGTAAAGCTGGTGGTATATGTGCACAGTCATAATGCTTAAAAAGTAAATAACCAAAAATATGTTTTAATCAGTATCAAATGGGAAGAGGGGGAAATGTAAATACTCCATTCCTCACTAGTGGCATGTGATTCCATTTGTTTTCTTCTTATTTGAATAAATTACTCTCATTGCTTAACAAAAATAAAAGAATAGCAAAAAATTCTTGCATAACCTGTTTATTTAGATAGTTTCAATGTTTTTCTTCTAAGTCAGCCAAAGCAATTAACCTATTTGGTAATGGCAGTTGTCTCTAAGAAGTGAGAAATCATTCTAAAGAAACTGATCCTAAGTTTCCCTGTAGGTAAAGCAATCTTATTCAATTAAGGTTTTCTTTACAACATATTTCTTTAATATGAAATTTATTGTCAAATCGGTTTCCATACAACACCCGGTGCTCATCCCAACAGGTGCCCTCCTCAATATCCCTCACCCACCCTCCCCTCCCTCCCACCCCCCATCAACCCTCAGTTTGTTCTCAGTTTTTTGGATCTCTTAAGGTTTGCCTCCCTCCCTCTCTTTTTTTTTTTTTTTCCCTTCCCCTCCCCCATGTCTTCTGTCAAGTTTCTCAGGATCCACATAAGAGTGAAAACATACGGTATCTGTCTTTCTCTGTAGGACTTATTTCACTTAGCATAACACTCTCCAGTTCCATCCACGTTGCTACAAAAGGCCATATTTCATTCTTTCTCATTGCCACGTAGTATTCCGTTGTGTATATAAACCACAATTTCTTTATCTATTCATCAGTGGATGGACATTTAGGCTCTATCCATAATTTGGCTATTGTTGAAAGTGCTGTTATAAACATTGGGGTACAAGTGCCCCTATGCATCAGCACTCCATTTATCCCTTGGGTAAATTCCTAGCAG